>NW_027204494.1:220000-1427355 GCF_024711535.1 Dipodomys merriami
TAGTGTTATTGTTAGGGTTAGGGTTAGAGTTACAGTGAGGGTGAGGGTGCGGGTGAGGTTTAAATTTAGGGTTAGGATGGGGTTTAGTGTTAGGGTTAGGGTTAGGATGAGGGTGAGGTTTAGGGTTAGATATATGGTTAGGGGGAGGGTAGGGGGAGGGTGAATGTGAGGGTTAGTTAGGGTTAGGCTTAGGCTTAGGGTTAGGCTGAGGGTTAGGGTAAGTGTGAGGGTTAGGGTTAGGGTTAGGGTGAGAGTTAGGATTCGGATTAAGTTTATGGTTAGGGTGAGGGATAGGGTTAGGGTTAGGGGGAGGGTGAGAGTTAGGCTTAGGGTTAGGGTTAGGGTTAGGGTTATTGTTAGTGTTATGGTTATGGTTAAGTTTGTGGTGAGGATGAGGATGATGGTGAGGTTTATGGTTTTAGAGTTAGAGTTACTTTGAGGTTTAGGGTGAGGGTGAGATTTAGGGTTAGAGTTAGGTTTAGGGGGACTGTTAGGGTGAGGTTAAGGGTTAGGGTTAGTGTTAGGTTTAGGGTGAGGGAGTGGTTTAGGTTGAGATTTAGGGATAGGGTTAGGTTTAGGATTAGGTTTACCGTTAGGATGAATGTGAGGGTTAGGGCGAAGGTTAGTGTTAGGCTGAGGGTGAGACTGATGGTGAGGGTTAGGTTTAGGGTGAGGGCTAGTGTTAGGGTTATGGGGAGGGTTTGCATGAGCTTTAAGGTTAGGATTAGGGTTAGGGTGAGGGCTAGGGTGAGGGTGAGGTTTAGGGTTAGGTTTAGGGTGAGGGTTAGGATGAGGGTTAGGGTTAGGATTAGGGTTAGGATTAGGGCTAGTGTGAGGGTTAGGGTGAGGGTTAGGGTTAGCGTTAGGGTGAGGGTGAGTGTGAGGCTTAGGGTGAGGATTAGGCTTAGGGTTAGAGTGAGGGTTAAGTTTAGGGATTGGGCTAGGGTGAGTGTGAGGATGAGGATTAGGGTTAGGTTTAGGTTTAGGGTTATGTTTAGGTTTAAGTTTAGGTTTAGGGTTAGGGTTAGGGTGAGAGTGAGTGTAAGGGTTAGGTTGAGGTTTAAGCTTAGGCTTATAGTTAGGCTGAGGGTGAGGGTGGGGGTGAGGATTAGGGGTAGGCTGATTGTTCTGGTTAAGGTTAGTGTTATTGTTATAGTTAGGTTTAGAATTACAGTGAGGTTGCAGGTGCGGGTGAGGGTTAGTGTTAGGGTGAGGTTTAGGTTTGGGTTAGGGTTAGAGTTAGGTTTAGGGTGAGGGTGAGGTTTAGGGTTAGAATTACGGTTCGGGTGAGGGTTAGGTTGAGGTTTAGGGTTAGTGTTAGTGTTAAGGTTAGGTTTACGGTTAGAGGGTTAGGATTAGAGTTAGGGTGAGGGTGAGTGTGTGTGTTAGGGTTAGGTTTAGGGTTAGGCTTAGGGTTAGGCTGAGGGTGAGGTTGAGGTGAGGGTTAGGATTTGGTTTGAGGGTTAGGTTTAGGTTTAGGGTGAGGGTAAGGATGAGTGTTAGGCTTATGGTGAGGGTTAGGATGAGGGTTAGTTTTAGGATTAGGGTTAGGATGAGGGCTATAGTGAGGGTGAGGTTTAGGGTTAGGGTTAGGGTTAGGGTTAGGATGAGTGTGAGGTTTAGGGTTAGAGTTAGGGTTAGGGTGAGGCTGAGGATGAGGGTTAGGTTTAGGGTTAGTGTTAGATTAAGTGTTAGGGTGAGGGTGAGGGTTAGGCTAAGGGTTAGGATTAGGATTAGGGTAAGTGTTAGGGTGAGTCTGAGGGTTAGGGTTAGGCTTAGGTTTAGGCTTAGGTTTAGGCCGAGGGTAAGGGTGAGGGTGAAAGTTAGGGTTAGGTTGAGGTTTAGGGTTAGGGTTAGGGTGAGATTAAGGGTTCAGCTTAAGTTTAGGGTTAGGGTGAGGGTTCCGGTTAGTCTTACAGTGAGCATGAGAGTTAGGGTAAGTTTGAGGGTTAGGGTTAGGGTTAGGTTTATTGTGACGGTTAGGGTTAGAGTTAGGGTGAGGGTTAGGATGAGGATTAGGGTTAGGATTAGGGTTAGGGTGCGGGATAGTGTGAGGTTGAGTGTTAGGATTAGTGTTAGGGTGAGGATTAGGTTTAGGGTTAGGGTTAGGGTGAGGGTTAGGATGAGGGTTAGGGTTATGGTGACATGAGGGTTAGGGTTAGGGTTTAGGTTAGGGTTAGAACTAGTGTTCGGGTGAGGGTGAGTGTTAGGCTTAAGGTTAGGGTTAGGGTTAGGTTTAGGTTTAGGGTTAGGATTAGTGTTAATTTTAGTGTTAGAGTTACAGTTAGGGTGAGGCTGAGGGTGAGGTTGAGGGTTAGGTTTGGGGTGACGTATATGGTTATGGTTAGGATTATGGTTATATTGAGGGTGAGGTTTAGGGTTAGATTTAGGGTTAGGGTGCGGGTTATGTGGAGGGTGAGGATTAGGGTTAGTGTGAGGGTTAAGGTTAGGGTGAGGGTTAGGTTGAGTTTTAGGGTTAGGGTTAGGTTTAGGGTTTGGATTTGGTTTAGGGTGAGGGTGAGTGTGAGGGTTACGGTTAGGTTTAGGCTTAGGCTGAGGGTGAGGGTGGGGTGAAGGACTAGGTTTAGGGTGATGGTTAGGATTAGGGTTAGTGTTGGATAGGGTGAGGGTGAGGATTAGGGTAAGGCTTAGGATTAGGCTTAGGGTTAGACTGAGTGTGAGGTTCAGTGTGAGGGTTAGGGTTAGGGTGATGTTTAGGTTTACGGTTAGGGTGAGGGTTAGGATGAGTTTTAGGGTTAGGGTTAGGGTGATGTTTAGGTTTACGGTTAGGGTGAGGGTTAGGATGAGTTTTAGGGTTACAGTAAGGGTTAGGGTGAGGATGACAGTAAGGGTTAAGGTGAGGTTGAGACTGAAAGTGAGGGTTAAGATAAGGGTGAGGATTAGTGTTAGGATTAGGGTGGGGTTTAGGGTTAGGGTTAAGGAAAGGTTTAGGTGGAGGAGGAAGTTTAGGGTTAGATACAGGGTTAGGGGGAGGGTTAGTGGGAGGGTTAGGGTTAGGGTTTGTGTTAGGGTTAGCGTGAGGGTGAGGGTTAGTGTTAGGGTTAGGGTTAGGGTGAGGTTTAGGGTTAGGGTTAGGGTTTGGTTTAGAGTTATGGTGAGGGTGAGGGTGCGGGTGAGTGTGAGGGTTAAGGTTAGGTTTCAGGTAAGGCTTGTGGTTAGGCTTAGGGTTAGGCTGAGTGTGAGGGTGGGTTTGAGGGTTAGGGTTAGGGTGAGGGTTTCGGATAGGGTTATAGGGAGGGTTAGGATGAGGGTTAGGGTTAGGATTAGGGTTAGGGTGAGGGCTAGGGTGAAGGTGAGGTTTAGGGTTATGGTTAGGTTGAGGTTTAGGTTTAGGGTTAGGGTTAGGGTTAGGGTGAGCTTGGGGTTTAGGGTTAGAGTTAGGGTTAAGGTGAGGCGGAGGTTGAGGGTTAGGGTAAGGGTTAGGATTAGGATTAGGGTAAGGGTAGGGTGAGTGTGAGGGTTAGGGTTAGGGTGAGGGTTAGGTTTAGGGTTAAGTTGAAATTTAAGGTTCAGGTAAAGTTTAGGGTTAGGGTGAGGGTTAGGGTTAGCTTTAAGTTGAGCGTGAGGATTACGGTTAGGTTGAGGGTTAGGGTTAGGGTGAGGTTTAGGGTTAGGGTGAGGGTTAGGATGAGAAGTACGGTTAGAATTAGGGTTAGGATGAGGGCTAGGTTGAGGGTGAGTGTTAGGTTTAGTGTTAGGGTGACTTTTAGTGTTAGGGTTAGGGTTAGGGTGAGGGTTAGGATGAGGGTTAGGGTTAGAGTAATTGTGAGGGTTAGGGTTAGGTTGAGGGTTAGGTTTAGGATTAGGGTTAGTGTGAGGTTGAGGATTAGGATTAGGGTTAGGGTTAGGGTTATTGTTAGGGATAGGGTTAGGGTTACGATTATGGTGAGGTTGAGGTTTAGAATTAGGGTTAGGGTGAGGTTTTTAGTGTTACGGTTAGGGTTAGAGTTAGGGTTAGCGTGAGGTTCGGGTTATTGTGAGGGTTAGTGTTAGGGTTAAGTTTTGGGTTGCGGTGAGGTTTATGGTTAGGGTTAGGGTAAGGATTAGGGTTTGGGTTATTGTTATGGGTAGGTTTAGGGTTACTGTTAGGGTGAGGGTGTGAGGTTTAGGCTTAGTGTTAGGGTTAGGCCTAAGGTTAGGGGAAGGGTTAGGATTACGGTTGGGTTTAGGGTGAGGATTAGGTTTTGGTTTACTTTATAGTTAGGTTTAGGGTGAGGGTGGGATTTAGGGTTAGAGTTAGGGTTAGGGTGAGGGTTAGAGTGGGGGTAAGGGTTAGGGTTCGGATTAGGCTGAGGGTTAAGGGGCGGTCACAATAAGGTTATACGTGAGGGTTAGGCCTAGGGTGAGGGATACGGTAAGGGTCAGGGTTAGGGTTAGGGTGAGGGTTAGGCTGAAGGTTAGGCTGAGGCTGAGGGTTAGACTGAGGATTAGTGTTAGGGTTAGTGTGAGATTTATGGTGAGGGTGAGGGTTAGGGTTAGGGTGTGGGCTAGGGTGAGGGTGAGGATTAGGGTTAGAGTTAGGATTAGGCTGAGGGTGAGGTTGAGGGTAAGGGTTAGGTTTAGGGTGAGTGTTAGGGTTAGGGTTAGGGGGAGGGTTCGGATGAGGATTAGGGTTAGGATTAAGGTTAGGGTAAGGGCTAGGGTAAGGGTCGGTTTAGAGTTAGGGTTAGGTTCAGGTTTAGGGTTAGGGTTAGGCTAAGGTTTATGGTGAGGGTGAGGTTTAGGGTTTGAGTTAGGGTTAGGGTGAGGCTGAGGGTGAGGTTTAGGGTTAGGCTTAGTGTTAGGGTTACGGTTAGGGTTAGGGTGAGGGTTAAGTTGAGATTGAGGGTTAAGGTTAGTGTTAGGGTTAGGCTTAGGATTAGGCTGAGTGTGAGGTTGAAGCTGAGTGTTAGGGTTAGGGTGAGGGTTAGGGTTAGGGTTATAGGGAGGGTTAGGATCAGGGTTAGGGTTAGGATTAGGTTTAGGGTGAGAGCTAGGGTGAGGGTGTGGTTTAGGGTTAGGTTTAGGTAGAGGTTTAGTGTTAGGGATAGAGGGAGGGTTAGGATGAGTGTTAGGTTTAGGTTTAGGGTTAGTCTGAGGGCTAGGGTGAGGTTCATGGTTAGGGTAAGCTTTAGTCTTAGGCTTAGGTTTAGGCTGAGCATGTGGTTGAGGGTGAGGATTAGCTATAGGGTTGGGTTGAGGTTTAGTGTTAGGGTTAGGGATAGAGTTTGGGTTAGGGTGAGGGTGAGGTTTAGGGGTAGAGTTAGGGTTAGGATGAGGGTTAGGTTTAGGGTGAGGGTTAGTGTGGGGGTCACGGTAAGGGTAAATGTGAAGTTTAGGCTGAGGATGAGGGTTACGGTAAGGGTGAGGGTTAGGTTTATGGTGAGGGTTAGTGTTAGGTTTAGGGTGAGGTTTAGGGTTAAGGTGATGGTTAGTGTTAGTGTTAGTGTGAGGTTTAGGGTTAGGGTTAGGGTTAGGATTAATGTTAGGGTTAGGCTTAAGTTGAGGCTTAGGGTGAGGGTGAGAGTCAGGGTTAGGTTTTGATTGGGATTTGGGTTAGGATGAATGTGAGGGTTAGGGTTAGGGATAGGGATAGGCTTAGGTTTAGGCTGAGGGTGAGGGTAAGTGTTAGGATTAGAGTTAGAGTGAGGGAAAGGGTTAGGGTGAGAGTTAGGGTTTGGGTTAAGTTTAGGGTTAGGGTGAATGTTAGGGTAGGGGTTACAGTGAGGGTTAGGGTTAGGTATAGGCTTAGGTTTAGGCTGAGGGTGAGGGTGAGTGTGAGGATTAGTGTTAGGGTGAGGGATAGGGTTAGGGTTAGAGTTAGGGTTTGGGTTAAGTTTAGGGTTAGGGTGAGTGTTAGGGTAGGGGTTACAGTGAGGGTTAGGGTTAGGTTTAGGTTGAGGTTTAGGGTTAGGGTTAGGGTTAGGGTGAGGTTGAGGGTTAGGATTAGGGTTATTTTTAGGATGAGGTGTAGGATGAGTGTTAGGGTTAAGATTAGGGTTAGGGTGAGAGCTAGCTTGAGGGTGAGTTTTAGCGTTAAGGTTAGGGTGAGGTTTAGGGTTAGGATTAGGGTTAGGGTTAGGGTGAGGGTGAGGTTTAGGGTTAGAGGTAGGGTTAGGGTGAGGCTGAGGGTGAGGGTTGGGTTAGGGTGAGGGTTAGGTTGACGGTGAGTGTTAGGATTAGGGTTAGGATTAGGGTTAGGTGTAGGGTTAGGATTGCTGTTATTGTTAGGGTTAGAGTTAAGGTGAGGTTGAGGGTGAGGGTGAGGGGTAGGTTTATTGTTAGGGTGAGTTTTAGGGTTTGGGTTAGTGTTAGGGTGAGGGTTAGGATGAGGGTTAGGGTTACGGTAAGTGTGAGGGTTAGGGTTAGAGTGAGGGTTAGGGTAAGGATTAGGGTTAATGTAAGGTTGAGGGTTAGGATTAGGGTTAGTGTTAGGGTTACGGTTTCAATGAGGTTGAGGGTTAGAGTTAGAGTTTGGGTGAGGTTTTTAGTGTTAGGGTTAGGGTTAGAGACAGTGTTAGGGTGAGAGTGAGGTTTAGGGGTAGAGTTAGGGTTAGGGTGAAGGTTAAGGTGAGGGTTAGTGTTAGGGTGAGGGTTAAGGTGGGCGTGACGGTAAAGGTAAAGTTGAGGGTTAGGGTTAGGGTGAGGGTGAGGGTGACGGTTAGATTGAGGATTTGTGTTAGGGTTTGTGTGAGTTTGAGGGTGAGGATGAGGGTTAGGCTTAGGGTGAGGGCTAGGGTGAGGGTGAGGATTAGGTTTAGTGTTAGGGTGAGTTTAGAGTTAGGGTGAGGGTTATGGTTAGCGTTAGGGCTAGGTTTAGGTGTAAGTTTAGTGTTAGGGTTAGGGTTTGAGTTAGGGTAGGGTTAGGGTAAGGGTTTTTGTTAGGGTTATTATTAGGGTTAGGGTTAGGATGAGGTTTAAGTTTAGGTTTCGGTTTAGAGTTAGGGTTAGTGTGAGGGTGAGGTTTAGGGTTAGAGTTAGGGGGAGTGTTAGGGTTAGAGTTAGGGTGAGCGTTAGGGTTAGGGTTAGGCTTAGGCTTTGGCTTAGACTTAGGCCCAGCATGTGGGTGAGTGTTAGGGTTAGGGTGAGGGTGAGGGTTAAGGTTAGGGTTAGGGTGAGGATTAGGATGAGGTTTAGGGTTAGGATTAGGGTTAGGCTGAGGGCTAGGGTGAGGTTTATGGTGAGGGTTAGGCTTAGGGATAGGTTTCAGTTTAGGATTAGGTTTAGGGTGAGGGTGAATGTGAGGGTTAGAATTAGGGTTAGGTTTAGGCTTACGGTTAGGGTGAAGGTTAGGGTTAGGGTTTTGTTAGGGTGAGGGTGAGGCTGAGGATTAAGGTTAGGTTGAGGGTTAGGTTTAGGTTTAGGGTTAGTGTTAGTGTTAGGGTTAGGGTTACAGTGATGGTTAGGGTTAGGGTTAGGGTTATTGTTAAGGTTAGGGTTAGGGTTACAGTTACAATGAGGGTGAGGGTGAGGATTAGCGTTAGCATTATTGTTAGATTTAGTGTTAGGGTTAGGGTTAGACTTAGGGTTAGGGTGAGGGTGAGGTTTAGGGGTAGAGTCAGGGTTAGGGTGAGTGTTAGGTTGAGGGTTAGGGTTAGGGTGAGGGTTAGGGAAGGAGTGACGGTACGGGTAAACGTGAGGGTTAGGCTGAGGGTGTGGGTGATTTTAAGAGTGTGGGTTAGTGTTAGCGTGAGAGTTAGGGTTAGGGGTAGTGTGAGGATGAGGGTTAGATTGAGGATTATTTTTAGGGTTAGTGTGAGGTTTAGGGTGAGGATGGGTGTTAGGGTTAGGGTGAGGGCTAGGGTGAGGGTGAGGGCTAGGGTTAGGTTGAGGGTGAAGTTTAGAGTTAGGGTGATGGTTAGATTTAGTGTGAGGGTTAGTGTTAGGGTTAGGGTGAGTGTTCGGTTGAGGGTAAATGTTAAGGTGAGGCTTAAGTTAAGGGTGAGGGTTAGGGTTAGGGTTATTGTTAGGGTTAGGTTTAGGGTTATGGTTAAGTTGAGCGTGAGGGTGAAGTGTAGGTTTAGGGTTGAGGATGAGGTTTAGGTTTAGGGTTAGGTTTAGAGTTAGGGTTAGGGTGAGAGTGAGGTTTAGTGTTAGAGTTAGTGTTAGAGTTAGGGTAAGGGTCAGGGTGAGTGTTAGGGTTAGGGCTAGGCTTAGGCTTAGGCTTAGGCTTAGGCCGAGCATGAGGGTGAGGTTTAGGGTTAGGGTTAGAGTGAGGGTTAGGGTGAGGGTTAGGATGAGGTTTAGGGTTAGGATTAGGGTTAGGGTGAGGGCTAGGGTGAGGGTTAGGGTAAGGTATAGGGTTACATTTAGGATTAGGGTTAGGTTGAGGGTGAGGATGAATGTGATGGTTAGGGTTAGGGTTAGTGTTATTGTTAGGGTTAGGGTTAGTGCTATGGAGAGGGTGAGGGTGCCAGTGAGGGGTAGGTTTAGTTTTAGGGTGGGGTTTACGGTTAGGGTTAGGGTTAGGGTTAGTGTGAGGGTGAGGTTTACGGTTAGATATAGGGTTAGGGGGAGCGTTAGGGTGAGGGTTAGGTTGAGGCTTAGTGTTAGGGTTATGGTGAGGGTGAGGGTTAGGTTAAGGTTTAGGGTTAGGGTTAGGGTTAGGGTTAGTGTGAGGCTTAGTGTTAAGGTTAGGGTTAGTGTTTGAGTGAGGTTAACTTTTAGGGTGAGGGTTTGGGTTACGGTGAGGGTTATGCTTTTGGTGAGGGTTAGTGTTAGTTTTAGGGTTAGGGTTCAGGTGAGGCTGAGGCTTAGGGTTAAAGTTAGGGTTAGAGTGAGGCTGAGGGTGAGGGTGAGGGTTAGGGTTAGGGTTATTGTTAGGGTTAAGGTTAATGTGATGGTTAGGTTGACGGTTAGGTTTAGTGTTAGAGTTAGGATTATTATTAGGCTTAGGGTTAGAATGAGTGTGAGGTTTAGGGTTAGGTTTAGAGTTAGGCTTAGGGTTAGGCTGAGGGTGAGGGTGAGGGTTAGGTTTAGGGTGAGGTTTAGGGTTAGGGTTAGGGTGAGAGTTAGGGTTCAGGTTAAGTTTAGGTTTAGGGTGAGGGTTAGGGTACGGGTTAAGGTGAGGGTGAGCGTTACGTTTAGGTTGAGCTTTAGGGTTAGGTTAGGATTAGGGTGAGGGTGAGGGTGAGGGTTAGGGTTAGTGTTAGGGTGAGGGTTAGGATGAGGGTTAGGGTTAAGATTAGGGTGATGGTGAGGTTTAGGTTTAGGTTGAGTTTTAGGTTTAGGGTTAGGGTTAGGGTGAGGGTGAGGTTTAGGATTAGAGTTAGGGTTAGGGTGAGGCTGAGGGTGAGGGTGAGGGTTTTGGTTAGTGTTAGAGTTAGGGTTAGGGTGAGGGTTAGGGTGAGATTGAAGTTTAGGCTTAGAGTTAGGATTAGGATTAGGGTAAGTGTTAGGGTGAGTGTGAGGGTTAGGGTTAGGGTTAGGCTTCAGCTTAGGGTTAGTCTGAGGGTGAGGGTTAGGTTTAGCGTGAGTGTTAGGGTTAGGGTTAGTCTGAGGGTTAGTCTGAGTGTGAGGGTTAGGCGTAGGGTTAGGATTAGGTTAAGCGTTAGGGTAAGTGTGACGGTTAGGTTTAGGGTTAGGCTTTGGCTTAGGGTTAGCCTGAGGGTGAGGGTGAGGGTGAGGGTTAGGCTTAGGGTGATGATTAGTGTTAGGTTTAGGGTGAGAGTTTGGGTTCCGCTAAAGTTTAGGGTTAGGGTGAGGGTTAGGGTTAGGTTTAAGGTTAGGTTTAGGGATAGTGTGATGGTTAGGGTTAGGGTTAGGTTTAGGGTTAGGGTGAGGATTATGGTTAAGCTTAAGTTTAGGGTGAGGACTAGGGTGAGGTTGAGGGTTAGTGTTAGTGTTAGGGTTTGGGTTAGGATTAGGGTTAGGTTTAGGGTGAGGGTTTGGATGAGGGTTAGGTTTACAGTGAGGTGGAGGATTAGGGTTAGGTGTAGGGTTAGGGTTAGGATTAGGGTTAGGGTGAGGGTGAGTGTTAGGATTAGGGTTAGGCTTAGGTTTAGGGTTAGGTTTAGGGTTAGGATTAGTGTTATTGTTAGGGTTAGTGTTAGATTTATGGTAACTGTGAGGGTGAGGGTGAGGGTGAAGTTTAGGGTTAGGGTTAGGGTGAGGTTTATGATTTGTGTTAGGATTATGGTTAGGGTGAGGGTGAGGTTTAGGGTTAGATTTAGGGTTAGGTTGAGGATTAGGGTTAGGATTAGGGTGAGATTTTGGGTTCCACTTAAGTTTAGGGTTAGGGTGAGGGTTAGGGTTAGGTTGAGGGTTAGGTTTAGGGATAGTGTGATGTTTAGAGTTAGGGTTAGGGTTAGGTTTAGGATGAGGATTAGGGTTAGGATTAAGGTTAGGGTGAGGACTAGGGTGAAGTTGAGGGTTAGGGTTAGGTTTAGGGTGATGGTTTGGATGAGGGTTAGGGTTACAGTGAGGGTGAGGATTAGGTTTAGGTTGAGTATTACTGTTAGGATTAGGGTTAGGTTGAGGGTGAGTGTTAGGATTAGGTTTAGGCTTAGGTTTAATGTTAGGATTAGTGTTATTGTTAGGGTTAGGGTTAGATTTATGGTAAGGTGAGGTGAGGGTGAGGGTGAAGGTTAGGGTTAGGGTTAGGGTGAGGTTTTTGGTTATGGTTAGGATTAGGGTTAATGTGAGGGTGAGGTTTAGGGTTAGATTTTGGGGTAGGGGGAGTGTTAGTTCGAGGGTTAGGGTTAGGGTTAGGGTTACGGTTAAGGGTAGGTTGGTGGTTATGTTGAGGTTTTTTGTTAGGATTAGGGTTAGGGTTAGGATTAGGGTTAAGGTGAGGGTGAATGTGAGGGTTAGGGTTAGGGTTAGGCTTAGGCTTAGTGTTAGGCTGAGGGTGAGGTTGGGGGTGAGGTTTAGGGTTATGGTGAAGGTTAGGGTTGGGGTTAGGTTGAGGGTTAGAATGAGGTTTAGTGTTAGGATTAAGATTAGGGTGAGGGCTCGGGTGAGGGTGAGGATTAGGCTTAGGGTTAGGCTGAGCTTGAGGTTGAGGGTGAGGGTTTCGGTTATGGTGATGGTTAGGTTTATGGTTAGGGTGAGGGTTAGTATGAGGTTTAGGGTTAGGGTGTGGGTTAGGGTGATTATGATGGTAAGGGTAAAGGAGAGGTTTTGGCTGAGGGTGAGTGTTAAGATAAGGGTGAGGGTTAGGGTTATTTTTAGGGAAGGGTAAGGTTTAGTGTTAGGGTTAGGGTGAGAGTAAGATTGAGGATTCGGATTAGGGTTAGTGTGCGGTTTAGGGTGAGGATGAGGGTTAGGGTTAGGGTGAGGGTGAGGGATAGAATTAGGGTTAGTGTGAGGGCTAGGGTTTGGATGAGGTTTAGGTTTCGGGTTAGGGTGAAGGCTAGGGTGAGCTTTAGGTTGAGGTTTAGTGTTAGGGATAGGGTTAGGTTTAGGATTAGGGTTAGGGTGAAGGTGAGTGTGAGGGTTTGGGTTAGGGTTAAGATTAGGCTTAGGGTTAGGGTGAGGATTAGTGTTAGGGTTTGGGTTAAGGGGAGGGTGAGGCTGAGGATTACGTTTAGGTTTAGGGTTAGGGTTATGTTTAGGGTTAGGGTTATGTTTAGGGTTAGGATTAGGTTTAGGGTTAGGATTATGGTGAGGGTTATGTTTAGGATAGGGTTAGGCTTAGTGTTAGGCTGAGGGTGAGGGTGGGGGTAAGGATTAGGGTTAGGGTTAGGGTTTGGGTTAGGTTATTGTTAGGGTTAGGGTTAAGTTTGCAGTGAGGGTGAGGCTGCGGGTGAGGCTTATGGGTAGGGTTAGGGTTAATGTTATTGTTAGGGTTAGGGTTAAATTTACGGTGAGGTTGAGGGGAAGGGTGAGAGTTTGGGTTAAGGTGAGGTTTACGGTGAGGTTTAGGGTTAGGTTTAGGGTTAGGGTTAGGGTGAGGGTGAGTTTTAGGGTTAGATATAGAGTTAGGGGTAAGTTTAGGGTGAGGGTTATGGTTAGGGTTAGTGTTAGGCTTAGGGTAAGGGTGAGGTTTAGGTTGAGTTTAAGGGTAAGGGTTAGGGTTAGTGTTAGTGTGAGGGTTAGTGTTAGGGTTAGAGTTAGTGTTATGGTTAGCGTAATTGTTAGTTTGAGGGTTTGGGTTAGGGTGGGGGTTATGGTTAGGGTGAGGGTTGGTGTTAGGGTTAGGGTTATTGTTAGGGTTAGGGTTAGGGTTACTGTTACAGTGAGGGAGAGAGTGAGGGTTAGGGTAAGGGTTAGGATGAGGTTTAGGGTTATGTTAGGGTTAGATTTAGGGTTAGGGTGAGAGTGCGGTTTAGGTTTAGAGTTAGGCTTAGTGTTAGTTTTACGGTTAGGGTGAGGGTTAGGGTTAGGCTTAGGCTTAGGCTTAGGCTTAGGTTTAGGCCGAGCATGAGGTTGCAGGTGAGGGTTAGGATGAGGTTTAGGGTTAGGGTTAGGTTTAGGTTTAGGCTTAAAGTTAGGCTGAGGGTGAGGTTGAGGCTTAGGATTAGGGTAAGGTTGATGGTTAGGGTTTGGTTTAGGGTGAGGGTTAGGATGAGGTTTAGAGTTAGGATTAGGGTTTGGGTGAGGGCTAGGGTGAAGGTGAGGTTTAGGGTTATGTTTAGCTTGAGGTTTAGGGTTAGGGTTAGGGTTAGGGTTAAGGTGAGGCTGAGGTTTAGGTTTACAGTTAGGGTTAGGGTGAGGGTTAGGTTTAGGGTTAATGTTCGGTTTAGGTTTAGGGTGAGGGTTAGGGTTAGGTTGAGGGTTAGGGCTAGGGTTATTTTCAGGGTTAGTGTTAAGGTGATGGTTAGGGTGAGGGTTAGGTTTAGGATTAGGATTATGCTTAGGGTTAGGTTGAGTGTGAGGTTTAGTGTTAGGGTTAGATTTAGGCATAGGCTTAGGCTGAGGGTGAGGGTGAGGGTTAGGTTTAGGGTTAGGTTTAGTATTAGGGTTAGGGTGAGATTTAGAGTACCGGTTAAGTTTAGGGTTAGGGTGAGGGTTAGGGTACGGCTTAAGGTGAGTTTGAGGGTTAGGGATAGGTTGAGCATTAGGGTTAGGTTAGGGTTAGGGTGAGGGTGAGGGTGAGGGTTAGTGTTAGTGTTAGGGTGAGATTGAGGGTGAGGGTTAGGGTTATTGTTAGGGTTAGGTTTAGGGAAGTGGCGCCGTAGCTCAAGTGGTAGAGCGCTCGCCTTGAGCTGAAGAGCGGAGGGACAAGCGCCCAGGCCCAGAGTTCAAGCCCCACAACCACCAAAAAAAAAAAAAAAAAGGGTTAGGTTTAGGATGAGTGTTAGGGTTAGGATTAGGGTTAGGGTGATGGCTAGCATGAGGGTGAGGTTTAGGGTTAAGGTTATGGTGAGGTTTAGGGTTAGGGTTAGGGTTAGGGTTAGGGTGAGGGTGAGCTTTACGGTTAGAGTTAGGGTTAGGGTGAGGCTGAGGGTGAGGGTTGGGTTAGGGTTAGGGTTAGGTGGAGGGTGAGTGTTAGGATTAGGGTTAATTTTAGTGTTACGTTTAGGGTTAGGGTTAGGTTTAGGCTTAGGGTTAGGCTTAGGCACAGCATGAGGGGGAGGGTTAGTATTAGGGTAATAGTGAGGGTTAGGATGAGGTTTAGGGTTAGGATTAGGTTTAGGGTGAGGGCTAGTGTGAGGGTTAGGCTAAGGGTTAGGGTTAGGCTTAGGGTTAGGGTGAGGGTTAGGGTTAAGATTTGTATTAGGGTGAGGGTGAGGCTGAGAATTAGGGTTACATTTAGGGTTAGGTTTAAGGTTTGTTTTAGGGTTAGGGTTAGGGTTAGGGTTACAGTTAGGGTTACAGGGAGGGTTAGGGTTAGGGTTAGGCTGAGGGTGAGGTTGGGGGTGAGGATTAGGGTTAGGGTTAAGTTTAGGGTTAGTCTTATTGTTAGTGTTATGGTTAGGGTTAAGTTTTCAGTGAGGGTGAGGCTGAGGGTGAGGGTTATGTTTAGGTTTTGGATTAGGGTTAGTGTTATTGTTATGGACAGGGTTAGAGTTAGGGTGAGTTAGAGGGTGAGGATTAGGGTTAGGGTTAGGATGAGTTTTAGGGTTAGGGTGAGGGTGAGGTTTAGTGTTAGAGTTAGGGTTTGGGGGTGGGTTTGGGGGAAGTTTAGGGTTAGGGTTAGTGTTAGTGTTAGGGTGAGGGTGAGGGTCAGGTTGAGGTTTAGGGATAGGTTTAGGTTTAAGATTAGGGTTAGGGTGAGCATGAGTGTGAGGGTTAGGGTGAGGGTTAGGCTTAGGCTTTGGGTTAGGCTGATGGTGAGGGTGGGGGTGAGGATTAGGGTTAGGGTGATGGTTAGTGTTAGTCTTAGTGTTATTTTTAGAGTTAGCGTTAGAGTTATGGTGAGGGTGTGGGTGCGGGTGAGGGTTAGTGTTAGGATTAGGGTGGGGTTTAGGTTTAGGGTTAGGGTTAGGGTTAGGTGGAGGGGGAAGTTTAAGGTTAGATACAGGGTTAGGGGGAGGGTTAGGGGGAGGGTTAGGGTTAGGGTTTGTGTTAGGGTTAGGGTGAGGGTGAGGGTTAGGTTTAGGGTTAGGGTTATGGTGAGGTTTAGGGTTAGGGTTAGGGTTTGGTTTAGAGTTATGGTGAGGGTTTGGATGCGGGTGAGTGTGAGGGTTAAGTTTAGGTTTCAGGTAAGTCTTGTGGTTAGGCTTAGGGTTAGGCTGAGTGTGAGGGTGGGTTTGAGTGTTAGGGTTAGGGTGAGGGTTTCAGATAGGTTTATAGGGAGGGTTAGGATGAGGGTTAGGGTTAGGATTAGGGTTAGGGTGAGGCCTAGGGTGAAGGTGAGGTTTAGGGTTATGGTTAGGGTGAGGTTTAGGTTTAGGTTTAGGGTTAGGGTTAGGGTGAGAGTGGGGTTTAGGGTTAGAGTTAGGGTTAAGGTGAGGCGGAGGTTGAGGGTTAGGGTAAGGGTTAGGATTAGGATTAGGGTAAGGGTAGGGCGAGTGAGAGGGTTAGGGTTAGGGTGAGGGTTAGGGTTAGGGTTAAGTTGAAAGTTAGGGTTCAGGTAAAGTTTAGGGTTAGGGTGAGGGTTAAGGTTAGCTTTAAGTTGAGCGTGAGGATAAGGATTAGTTTGAGGGTTAGGTTTAGGTTTAGGGTTAGGGTGAGGTTTAGGGTTAGGGTTAGGGTGAGTGTTAGGAAGAGAAGTAGGGTTAGGATTAGGGTTAGGATGAGGGCTAGGTTGAGGGTGAGTGTTAGGTTTAGTGTTAGGGTGACTTTTAGTGTTAGGGTTAGGGTTAGGTTGAGGGTTAGGATGAGGGTTAGGGTTAGAGTAAGTGTGAGGGTTAGGGTTAGGTTGAGGGTTAGGTTTGGGATTAGGGTTAGTGTGAGGTTGAATATTAGAATTAGGGTTAGGGTTAGGGTTATTGTTAGGGATAGGGTTAGGGTTACGATTATGGTGAGGTTGAGGTTTAGATTTAGGGTTAGGGTGAGGTTTTTAGTGTTATGGTTAGGGTTAGAGTTAGGGTTAGCGTGAGATTCGGGTTACTGTGAGGGTTAGTGTTAGGGGTAAGTTTTGGGTTGCGGTGAGGTTTATGGTTAGGGTTAGGTTTAGGATTAGGGTTAGGGTTATTGTTATGGTTAGGTTTAGGGTTACGGTTAGGGTGAGGGTAAGTGTGAGGTTTAGGCTTAGTGTTAGGTTTAGGCCTAGTTTTAGGGTTAGGGTTAGGATTACGGTTGGGGTTAGGGTGAGGTTTAGGTTTTGGTTTACTTTATAGTTAGGTTTAGGGTGAGGGTGGGATTTAGGGTTAGAGTTAGGATTAGGGTGAGGGTTAGAGTGGGGGTTAGGGTTAGGGTTCGGATTAGGCTGAGGGTTAAGGTGGGGGTCACGGTAAGGTTAAAGGTGAGGGTTAGTTCTAGGGTGAGGGTTACGGTAAGGGTCAGGGTTAGGGTTAGGGTGAGGGTTAGGCTGAGGCTGAGGGTTATACTGAGGATTAGTGTTAGGGTTAGTGTGAGATTTATGGTGAGGGTGAGTGTTAGGGTTAAGGTGTGGGCTAGGGTGAGGGTGAGGATTAGGGTTAGTGTTAGGATTAGGCTGAGGGTGAGGTTGAGGGTAAGGGTTACGGATAGGGTGAGTGTTAGGATTAGGGTTAGGGGGAGGGTTAGGATGAGGATTAGGGTTAGGATTAGGGTTAGGGTAAGGGCTAGGGTAAGGGTAGGTTTACAGTTACGGTTAGGGTCAGGTTTAGGGTTAGGGTTAGGCTAAGGGTTATGGTTAGGGTGAGGTTTAGGGTTTGAGTTAGGGTTAGGGTGAGGTTGAGGGTGAGGGTTAGGGTTAGGCTTAGTGTTAGGGTTAGGGTTAGGGTTAGGGTGAGGGTTAAGGTGAGATTGAGGGTTAAGGTTAGTTTTAGGGTTAGGCTTAGGATTAGGCTGAGTGTGAGGTTGAAGCTGAGTGTTAGGGTTAGGGTGAGGGTTAGGGTGAGGGATATGAGGAGGGTTAGGATCAGGGTTAGGGTTAGGATTAGGGCTAAGGTGAGGGCTAGGGTGAGGGTGAGGTTTAGGGTTAGGTTTAAGTTGAGGTTTAGTGTTAGGATTAGAGGGAGGGTTAGGATGAGTGTTAGATTTAGGATTAGGGTTTGCCTGAGGGCTAGGGTGAGGTTGAAGGTTAGGGTAATTGTTAGGCTTAGGCTTAGGTTTAGGCTAAGCATGTGGTTGAGGGTGAGGATTAGATTTAGGGTTGGGTTGAGGTTTAGTGTTAGGCTTAAGGATAGAGTTCGTTTTAGGGTGAGGGTGAGGTTTAGGGGTAGAGTTAGGGTTAGGATGTGGGTTAGGTTTAGGGTGAGGGTTAGTGTGGGGGTCACGGTAAGGGTAAATGTGAAGTTTAGGCTGAGGGTGAGGGTTACGGTAAGGGTGAGGGTTAGGTTTAGGGTGAGGGTTAGGGTTAGGGTTAGGATGAGGCTGAGGCTAATATTGAGGATTATTTTTAGGGGTAGTGTGGGGTTTATGGTGAGGGTGAGGGTTAGGGTTAGGGTGAGGGTAGGGTTAGGTTTAGGGTGAGGTTTAGGGTTAAGGTGATGGTTAGGGATAGTGATAGTTTGAGGTTTAGGGTTAGGGTTAGGGTTAGGATTAATATTATGGTTAGGCTTAAGGTGAGGCTTAGGGTGAGGGTGAGAGTAAGGGTTAGGGTTTGATTGGGATTTACGTTAGGTTGAGTGTGAGGGTTAAGATTAGGATAGGCTTAGGTTTAGGCTGAGGGTGAGGGTGAGTGTGAGGGTTAGAGTTAGGGTGAGGGATAGGGTTAGGGTGAGCGTTAGGGTTTGGGTTAAGTTTAGGGAAAAGGTGAGTGTTAGGGTAGGGGTTACAGTGAGGGTGAGGGTTAGGTTTAGGTTGAGGGTTAGGGTTAGGGTTAGGGTTAGGGTTAGGGTGAGTGTTAGAGTTAGGGTAATTTTTAGGATGAGGTTTAAGATGAGTGTTAGGGTTAGGGTGAGGGCTAGCGTGAGGGTGAGTTTTAGGGTTAAGGTTAGGGTGAGGTTTAGGGTTAGGATTAGGGTTAGGGTTAGGGTGAGGGTGAGGTTTAGGGTTAGAGGTAGGGTTAGGTTGAGGCTGAGAGTGAGGGTTGGGTTAGGGTTAGGGTTAGGTTGACGGTGAGTGTTAGGATTAGGGTTAGGTTTAGGGTTAGGATTAATTTTATTGTTAGGGTTAGGGTTAGAGTTAAGGTGAGGTTGAGGGTGAGGGTGAGGAGTAGGTTTATTGTTAGGGTGAGTTTTAGGGTTAGGGTTAGTGTTAGGGTGAGGGTTAGGATGAGGGTTAGGGTTACGATAAGTGTGAGGGTTAGGGTAAGGTTTAGGGTAAGGATTAGGGTTAATGTGAGTTTGAGAGTTAGGATTAAGGTTAGGGTTAGGGTTATTGTTACGGTTACAATGAAGTTGAGGGTTATAGTTAGAGTTAGCGTGAGGTCTTTAGTGTTAGTGTTAGGGTTAGAGACAGGGTTAGGGTGAGTGTGAGGTTTAGGGGTAGAGTTAGTGTTAGAGTAATGGTTAGGGTGAGGGTTAGGGTTAGGGTGAGGGTTAGGGTTAGGGTAAGGGTGAGGGTGACGGTTAGAATGAGGATTAGTGTTAGGGTTTGTGTGAGTTTGAGAGTGAGGATGATGGTTAGGCTTAGGGTGAGGGCTAGGGTGAGGGTGAGGATTAGGTTTAGTGTTAGGGTGAGTTTAGGGTTAGGGTGAGGGTTATGGTTAGCGTTAGGGCTAGGTTTAGGTGTAAGTTTAGTGTTAGGGTTAGGGTTTGAGTTAGGGTAGGGTTAGGGTAAGTGTTTTTGTTAGGGTTATTATTAGGGTTAGGGTTAGGATGAGGTTTAAGTTTAGGTTTCGGTTTAGAGTTAGGGTTAGCGTGAGGTTCGGGTTATTGTGAGGGTTAGTGTTAGGGTTAAGTTTTGGGTTGCGGTGAGGTTTATGGTTAGGGTTAGGGTAAGGATTAGGGTTTGGGTTATTGTTATGGGTAGGTTTAGGGTTACTGTTAGGGTGAGGGTGTGAGGTTTAGGCTTAGTGTTAGGGTTAGGCCTAAGGTTAGGGGAAGGGTTAGGATTACGGTTGGGTTTAGGGTGAGGATTAGGTTTTGGTTTACTTTATAGTTAGGTTTAGGGTGAGGGTGGGATTTAGGGTTAGAGTTAGGGTTAGGGTGAGGGTTAGAGTGGGGGTAAGGGTTAGGGTTCGGATTAGGCTGAGGGTTAAGGGGCGGTCACAATAAGGTTATACGTGAGGGTTAGGCCTAGGGTGAGGGATACGGTAAGGGTCAGGGTTAGGGTTAGGGTGAGGGTTAGGCTGAAGGTTAGGCTGAGGCTGAGGGTTAGACTGAGGATTAGTGTTAGGGTTAGTGTGAGATTTATGGTGAGGGTGAGGGTTAGGGTTAGGGTGTGGGCTAGGGTGAGGGTGAGGATTAGGGTTAGAGTTAGGATTAGGCTGAGGGTGAGGTTGAGGGTAAGGGTTAGGTTTAGGGTGAGTGTTAGGGTTAGGGTTAGGGGGAGGGTTCGGATGAGGATTAGGGTTAGGATTAAGGTTAGGGTAAGGGCTAGGGTAAGGGTCGGTTTAGAGTTAGGGTTAGGTTCAGGTTTAGGGTTAGGGTTAGGCTAAGGTTTATGGTGAGGGTGAGGTTTAGGGTTTGAGTTAGGGTTAGGGTGAGGCTGAGGGTGAGGTTTAGGGTTAGGCTTAGTGTTAGGGTTACGGTTAGGGTTAGGGTGAGGGTTAAGTTGAGATTGAGGGTTAAGGTTAGTGTTAGGGTTAGGCTTAGGATTAGGCTGAGTGTGAGGTTGAAGCTGAGTGTTAGGGTTAGGGTGAGGGTTAGGGTTAGGGTTATGGGGAGGGTTAGGATCAGGGTTAGGGTTAGGATTAGGTTTAGGATGAGAGCTAGGGTGAGGGTGTGGTTTAGGGTTAGGTTTAGGTAGAGGTTTAGTGTTAGGGATAGAGGGAGGGTTAGGATGAGTGTTAGGTTTAGGTTTAGGGTTAGTCTGAGGGCTAGGGTGAGGTTCATGGTTAGGGTAAGCTTTAGTCTTAGGCTTAGGTTTAGGCTGAGCATGTGGTTGAGGGTGAGGATTAGCTATAGGGTTGGGTTGAGGTTTAGTGTTAGGGTTAGGGATAGAGTTTGGGTTAGGGTGAGGGTGAGGTTTAGGGGTAGAGTTAGGGTTAGGATGAGGGTTAGGTTTAGGGTGAGGGTTAGTGTGGGGGTCACGGTAAGGGTAAATGTGAAGTTTAGGCTGAGGATGAGGGTTACGGTAAGGGTGAGGGTTAGGTTTATGGTGAGGGTTAGTGTTAGGTTTAGGGTGAGGTTTAGGGTTAAGGTGATGGTTAGTGTTAGTGTTAGTGTGAGGTTTAGGGTTAGGGTTAGGGTTAGGATTAATGTTAGGGTTAGGCTTAAGTTGAGGCTTAGGGTGAGGGTGAGAGTCAGGGTTAGGTTTTGATTGGGATTTGGGTTAGGATGAATGTGAGGGTTAGGGTTAGGGATAGGGATAGGCTTAGGTTTAGGCTGAGGGTGAGGGTAAGTGTTAGGATTAGAGTTAGAGTGAGGGAAAGGGTTAGGGTGAGAGTTAGGGTTTGGGTTAAGTTTAGGGTTAGGGTGAATGTTAGGGTAGGGGTTACAGTGAGGGTTAGGGTTAGGTATAGGCTTAGGTTTAGGCTGAGGGTGAGGGTGAGTGTGAGGATTAGTGTTAGGGTGAGGGATAGGGTTAGGGTTAGAGTTAGGGTTTGGGTTAAGTTTAGGGTTAGGGTGAGTGTTAGGGTAGGGGTTACAGTGAGGGTTAGGGTTAGGTTTAGGTTGAGGTTTAGGGTTAGGGTTAGGGTTAGGGTGAGGTTGAGGGTTAGGATTAGGGTTATTTTTAGGATGAGGTGTAGGATGAGTGTTAGGGTTAAGATTAGGGTTAGGGTGAGAGCTAGCTTGAGGGTGAGTTTTAGCGTTAAGGTTAGGGTGAGGTTTAGGGTTAGGATTAGGGTTAGGGTTAGGGTGAGGGTGAGGTTTAGGGTTAGAGGTAGGGTTAGGGTGAGGCTGAGGGTGAGGGTTGGGTTAGGGTGAGGGTTAGGTTGACGGTGAGTGTTAGGATTAGGGTTAGGATTAGGGTTAGGTGTAGGGTTAGGATTGCTGTTATTGTTAGGGTTAGAGTTAAGGTGAGGTTGAGGGTGAGGGTGAGGGGTAGGTTTATTGTTAGGGTGAGTTTTAGGGTTTGGGTTAGTGTTAGGGTGAGGGTTAGGATGAGGGTTAGGGTTACGGTAAGTGTGAGGGTTAGGGTTAGAGTGAGGGTTAGGGTAAGGATTAGGGTTAATGTAAGGTTGAGGGTTAGGATTAGGGTTAGTGTTAGGGTTACGGTTTCAATGAGGTTGAGGGTTAGAGTTAGAGTTTGGGTGAGGTTTTTAGTGTTAGGGTTAGGGTTAGAGACAGTGTTAGGGTGAGAGTGAGGTTTAGGGGTAGAGTTAGGGTTAGGGTGAAGGTTAAGGTGAGGGTTAGTGTTAGGGTGAGGGTTAAGGTGGGCGTGACGGTAAAGGTAAAGTTGAGGGTTAGGGTTAGGGTGAGGGTGAGGGTGACGGTTAGATTGAGGATTTGTGTTAGGGTTTGTGTGAGTTTGAGGGTGAGGATGAGGGTTAGGCTTAGGGTGAGGGCTAGGGTGAGGGTGAGGATTAGGTTTAGTGTTAGGGTGAGTTTAGAGTTAGGGTGAGGGTTATGGTTAGCGTTAGGGCTAGGTTTAGGTGTAAGTTTAGTGTTAGGGTTAGGGTTTGAGTTAGGGTAGGGTTAGGGTAAGGGTTTTTGTTAGGGTTATTATTAGGGTTAGGGTTAGGATGAGGTTTAAGTTTAGGTTTCGGTTTAGAGTTAGGGTTAGTGTGAGGGTGAGGTTTAGGGTTAGAGTTAGGGGGAGTGTTAGGGTTAGAGTTAGGGTGAGCGTTAGGGTTAGGGTTAGGCTTAGGCTTTGGCTTAGACTTAGGCCCAGCATGTGGGTGAGTGTTAGGGTTAGGGTGAGGGTGAGGGTTAAGGTTAGGGTTAGGGTGAGGATTAGGATGAGGTTTAGGGTTAGGATTAGGGTTAGGCTGAGGGCTAGGGTGAGGTTTATGGTGAGGGTTAGGCTTAGGGATAGGTTTCAGTTTAGGATTAGGTTTAGGGTGAGGGTGAATGTGAGGGTTAGAATTAGGGTTAGGTTTAGGCTTACGGTTAGGGTGAAGGTTAGGGTTAGGGTTTTGTTAGGGTGAGGGTGAGGCTGAGGATTAAGGTTAGGTTGAGGGTTAGGTTTAGGTTTAGGGTTAGTGTTAGTGTTAGGGTTAGGGTTACAGTGATGGTTAGGGTTAGGGTTAGGGTTATTGTTAAGGTTAGGGTTAGGGTTACAGTTACAATGAGGGTGAGGGTGAGGATTAGCGTTAGCATTATTGTTAGATTTAGTGTTAGGGTTAGGGTTAGACTTAGGGTTAGGGTGAGGGTGAGGTTTAGGGGTAGAGTCAGGGTTAGGGTGAGTGTTAGGTTGAGGGTTAGGGTTAGGGTGAGGGTTAGGGAAGGAGTGACGGTACGGGTAAACGTGAGGGTTAGGCTGAGGGTGTGGGTGATTTTAAGAGTGTGGGTTAGTGTTAGCGTGAGAGTTAGGGTTAGGGGTAGTGTGAGGATGAGGGTTAGATTGAGGATTATTTTTAGGGTTAGTGTGAGGTTTAGGGTGAGGATGGGTGTTAGGGTTAGGGTGAGGGCTAGGGTGAGGGTGAGGGCTAGGGTTAGGTTGAGGGTGAAGTTTAGAGTTAGGGTGATGGTTAGATTTAGTGTGAGGGTTAGTGTTAGGGTTAGGGTGAGTGTTCGGTTGAGGGTAAATGTTAAGGTGAGGCTTAAGTTAAGGGTGAGGGTTAGGGTTAGGGTTATTGTTAGGGTTAGGTTTAGGGTTATGGTTAAGTTGAGCGTGAGGGTGAAGTGTAGGTTTAGGGTTGAGGATGAGGTTTAGGTTTAGGGTTAGGTTTAGAGTTAGGGTTAGGGTGAGAGTGAGGTTTAGTGTTAGAGTTAGTGTTAGAGTTAGGGTAAGGGTCAGGGTGAGTGTTAGGGTTAGGGCTAGGCTTAGGCTTAGGCTTAGGCTTAGGCCGAGCATGAGGGTGAGGTTTAGGGTTAGGGTTAGAGTGAGGGTTAGGGTGAGGGTTAGGATGAGGTTTAGGGTTAGGATTAGGGTTAGGGTGAGGGCTAGGGTGAGGGTTAGGGTAAGGTATAGGGTTACATTTAGGATTAGGGTTAGGTTGAGGGTGAGGATGAATGTGATGGTTAGGGTTAGGGTTAGTGTTATTGTTAGGGTTAGGGTTAGTGCTATGGAGAGGGTGAGGGTGCCAGTGAGGGGTAGGTTTAGTTTTAGGGTGGGGTTTACGGTTAGGGTTAGGGTTAGGGTTAGTGTGAGGGTGAGGTTTACGGTTAGATATAGGGTTAGGGGGAGCGTTAGGGTGAGGGTTAGGTTGAGGCTTAGTGTTAGGGTTATGGTGAGGGTGAGGGTTAGGTTAAGGTTTAGGGTTAGGGTTAGGGTTAGGGTTAGTGTGAGGCTTAGTGTTAAGGTTAGGGTTAGTGTTTGAGTGAGGTTAACTTTTAGGGTGAGGGTTTGGGTTACGGTGAGGGTTATGCTTTTGGTGAGGGTTAGTGTTAGTTTTAGGGTTAGGGTTCAGGTGAGGCTGAGGCTTAGGGTTAAAGTTAGGGTTAGAGTGAGGCTGAGGGTGAGGGTGAGGGTTAGGGTTAGGGTTATTGTTAGGGTTAAGGTTAATGTGATGGTTAGGTTGACGGTTAGGTTTAGTGTTAGAGTTAGGATTATTATTAGGCTTAGGGTTAGAATGAGTGTGAGGTTTAGGGTTAGGTTTAGAGTTAGGCTTAGGGTTAGGCTGAGGGTGAGGGTGAGGGTTAGGTTTAGGGTGAGGTTTAGGGTTAGGGTTAGGGTGAGAGTTAGGGTTCAGGTTAAGTTTAGGTTTAGGGTGAGGGTTAGGGTACGGGTTAAGGTGAGGGTGAGCGTTACGTTTAGGTTGAGCTTTAGGGTTAGGTTAGGATTAGGGTGAGGGTGAGGGTGAGGGTTAGGGTTAGTGTTAGGGTGAGGGTTAGGATGAGGGTTAGGGTTAAGATTAGGGTGATGGTGAGGTTTAGGTTTAGGTTGAGTTTTAGGTTTAGGGTTAGGGTTAGGGTGAGGGTGAGGTTTAGGATTAGAGTTAGGGTTAGGGTGAGGCTGAGGGTGAGGGTGAGGGTTTTGGTTAGTGTTAGAGTTAGGGTTAGGGTGAGGGTTAGGGTGAGATTGAAGTTTAGGCTTAGAGTTAGGATTAGGATTAGGGTAAGTGTTAGGGTGAGTGTGAGGGTTAGGGTTAGGGTTAGGCTTCAGCTTAGGGTTAGTCTGAGGGTGAGGGTTAGGTTTAGCGTGAGTGTTAGGGTTAGGGTTAGTCTGAGGGTTAGTCTGAGTGTGAGGGTTAGGCGTAGGGTTAGGATTAGGTTAAGCGTTAGGGTAAGTGTGACGGTTAGGTTTAGGGTTAGGCTTTGGCTTAGGGTTAGCCTGAGGGTGAGGGTGAGGGTGAGGGTTAGGCTTAGGGTGATGATTAGTGTTAGGTTTAGGGTGAGAGTTTGGGTTCCGCTAAAGTTTAGGGTTAGGGTGAGGGTTAGGGTTAGGTTTAAGGTTAGGTTTAGGGATAGTGTGATGGTTAGGGTTAGGGTTAGGTTTAGGGTTAGGGTGAGGATTATGGTTAAGCTTAAGTTTAGGGTGAGGACTAGGGTGAGGTTGAGGGTTAGTGTTAGTGTTAGGGTTTGGGTTAGGATTAGGGTTAGGTTTAGGGTGAGGGTTTGGATGAGGGTTAGGTTTACAGTGAGGTGGAGGATTAGGGTTAGGTGTAGGGTTAGGGTTAGGATTAGGGTTAGGGTGAGGGTGAGTGTTAGGATTAGGGTTAGGCTTAGGTTTAGGGTTAGGTTTAGGGTTAGGATTAGTGTTATTGTTAGGGTTAGTGTTAGATTTATGGTAACTGTGAGGGTGAGGGTGAGGGTGAAGTTTAGGGTTAGGGTTAGGGTGAGGTTTATGATTTGTGTTAGGATTATGGTTAGGGTGAGGGTGAGGTTTAGGGTTAGATTTAGGGTTAGGTTGAGGATTAGGGTTAGGATTAGGGTGAGATTTTGGGTTCCACTTAAGTTTAGGGTTAGGGTGAGGGTTAGGGTTAGGTTGAGGGTTAGGTTTAGGGATAGTGTGATGTTTAGAGTTAGGGTTAGGGTTAGGTTTAGGATGAGGATTAGGGTTAGGATTAAGGTTAGGGTGAGGACTAGGGTGAAGTTGAGGGTTAGGGTTAGGTTTAGGGTGATGGTTTGGATGAGGGTTAGGGTTACAGTGAGGGTGAGGATTAGGTTTAGGTTGAGTATTACTGTTAGGATTAGGGTTAGGTTGAGGGTGAGTGTTAGGATTAGGTTTAGGCTTAGGTTTAATGTTAGGATTAGTGTTATTGTTAGGGTTAGGGTTAGATTTATGGTAAGGTGAGGTGAGGGTGAGGGTGAAGGTTAGGGTTAGGGTTAGGGTGAGGTTTTTGGTTATGGTTAGGATTAGGGTTAATGTGAAGGTGAGGTTTAGGGTTAGATTTTGGGGTAGGGGGAGTGTTAGTTCGAGGGTTAGGGTTAGGGTTAGGGTTACGGTTAAGGGTAGGTTGGTGGTTATGTTGAGGTTTTTTGTTAGGATTAGGGTTAGGGTTAGGATTAGGGTTAAGGTGAGGGTGAATGTGAGGGTTAGGGTTAGGGTTAGGCTTAGGCTTAGTGTTAGGCTGAGGGTGAGGTTGGGGGTGAGGTTTAGGGTTATGGTGAAGGTTAGGGTTGGGGTTAGGTTGAGGGTTAGAATGAGGTTTAGTGTTAGGATTAAGATTAGGGTGAGGGCTCGGGTGAGGGTGAGGATTAGGCTTAGGGTTAGGCTGAGCTTGAGGTTGAGGGTGAGGGTTTCGGTTATGGTGATGGTTAGGTTTATGGTTAGGGTGAGGGTTAGTATGAGGTTTAGGGTTAGGGTGTGGGTTAGGGTGATTATGATGGTAAGGGTAAAGGAGAGGTTTTGGCTGAGGGTGAGTGTTAAGATAAGGGTGAGGGTTAGGGTTATTTTTAGGGAAGGGTAAGGTTTAGTGTTAGGGTTAGGGTGAGAGTAAGATTGAGGATTCGGATTAGGGTTAGTGTGCGGTTTAGGGTGAGGATGAGGGTTAGGGTTAGGGTGAGGGTGAGGGATAGAATTAGGGTTAGTGTGAGGGCTAGGGTTTGGATGAGGTTTAGGTTTCGGGTTAGGGTGAAGGCTAGGGTGAGCTTTAGGTTGAGGTTTAGTGTTAGGGATAGGGTTAGGTTTAGGATTAGGGTTAGGGTGAAGGTGAGTGTGAGGGTTTGGGTTAGGGTTAAGATTAGGCTTAGGGTTAGGGTGAGGATTAGTGTTAGGGTTTGGGTTAAGGGGAGGGTGAGGCTGAGGATTACGTTTAGGTTTAGGGTTAGGGTTATGTTTAGGGTTAGGGTTATGTTTAGGGTTAGGATTAGGTTTAGGGTTAGGATTATGGTGAGGGTTATGTTTAGGATAGGGTTAGGCTTAGTGTTAGGCTGAGGGTGAGGGTGGGGGTAAGGATTAGGGTTAGGGTTAGGGTTTGGGTTAGGTTATTGTTAGGGTTAGGGTTAAGTTTGCAGTGAGGGTGAGGCTGCGGGTGAGGCTTATGGGTAGGGTTAGGGTTAATGTTATTGTTAGGGTTAGGGTTAAATTTACGGTGAGGTTGAGGGGAAGGGTGAGAGTTTGGGTTAAGGTGAGGTTTACGGTGAGGTTTAGGGTTAGGTTTAGGGTTAGGGTTAGGGTGAGGGTGAGTTTTAGGGTTAGATATAGAGTTAGGGGTAAGTTTAGGGTGAGGGTTATGGTTAGGGTTAGTGTTAGGCTTAGGGTAAGGGTGAGGTTTAGGTTGAGTTTAAGGGTAAGGGTTAGGGTTAGTGTTAGTGTGAGGGTTAGTGTTAGGGTTAGAGTTAGTGTTATGGTTAGCGTAATTGTTAGTTTGAGGGTTTGGGTTAGGGTGGGGGTTATGGTTAGGGTGAGGGTTGGTGTTAGGGTTAGGGTTATTGTTAGGGTTAGGGTTAGGGTTACTGTTACAGTGAGGGAGAGAGTGAGGGTTAGGGTAAGGGTTAGGATGAGGTTTAGGGTTATGTTAGGGTTAGATTTAGGGTTAGGGTGAGAGTGCGGTTTAGGTTTAGAGTTAGGCTTAGTGTTAGTTTTACGGTTAGGGTGAGGGTTAGGGTTAGGCTTAGGCTTAGGCTTAGGCTTAGGTTTAGGCCGAGCATGAGGTTGCAGGTGAGGGTTAGGATGAGGTTTAGGGTTAGGGTTAGGTTTAGGTTTAGGCTTAAAGTTAGGCTGAGGGTGAGGTTGAGGCTTAGGATTAGGGTAAGGTTGATGGTTAGGGTTTGGTTTAGGGTGAGGGTTAGGATGAGGTTTAGAGTTAGGATTAGGGTTTGGGTGAGGGCTAGGGTGAAGGTGAGGTTTAGGGTTATGTTTAGCTTGAGGTTTAGGGTTAGGGTTAGGGTTAGGGTTAAGGTGAGGCTGAGGTTTAGGTTTACAGTTAGGGTTAGGGTGAGGGTTAGGTTTAGGGTTAATGTTCGGTTTAGGTTTAGGGTGAGGGTTAGGGTTAGGTTGAGGGTTAGGGCTAGGGTTATTTTCAGGGTTAGTGTTAAGGTGATGGTTAGGGTGAGGGTTAGGTTTAGGATTAGGATTATGCTTAGGGTTAGGTTGAGTGTGAGGTTTAGTGTTAGGGTTAGATTTAGGCATAGGCTTAGGCTGAGGGTGAGGGTGAGGGTTAGGTTTAGGGTTAGGTTTAGTATTAGGGTTAGGGTGAGATTTAGAGTACCGGTTAAGTTTAGGGTTAGGGTGAGGGTTAGGGTACGGCTTAAGGTGAGTTTGAGGGTTAGGGATAGGTTGAGCATTAGGGTTAGGTTAGGGTTAGGGTGAGGGTGAGGGTGAGGGTTAGTGTTAGTGTTAGGGTGAGATTGAGGGTGAGGGTTAGGGTTATTGTTAGGGTTAGGTTTAGGGAAGTGGCGCCGTAGCTCAAGTGGTAGAGCGCTCGCCTTGAGCTGAAGAGCGGAGGGACAAGCGCCCAGGCCCAGAGTTCAAGCCCCACAACCACCAAAAAAAAAAAAAAAAAGGGTTAGGTTTAGGATGAGTGTTAGGGTTAGGATTAGGGTTAGGGTGATGGCTAGCATGAGGGTGAGGTTTAGGGTTAAGGTTATGGTGAGGTTTAGGGTTAAGGTTAGGGTTAGGGTTAGGGTGAGGGTGAGCTTTACGGTTAGAGTTAGGGTTAGGGTGAGGCTGAGGGTGAGGGTTGGGTTAGGGTTAGGGTTAGGTGGAGGGTGAGTGTTAGGATTAGGGTTAATTTTAGTGTTACGTTTAGGGTTAGGGTTAGGTTTAGGCTTAGGGTTAGGCTTAGGCACAGCATGAGGGGGAGGGTTAGTATTAGGGTAATAGTGAGGGTTAGGATGAGGTTTAGGGTTAGGATTAGGTTTAGGGTGAGGGCTAGTGTGAGGGTTAGGCTAAGGGTTAGGGTTAGGCTTAGGGTTAGGGTGAGGGTTAGGGTTAAGATTTGTATTAGGGTGAGGGTGAGGCTGAGAATTAGGGTTACATTTAGGGTTAGGTTTAAGGTTTGTTTTAGGGTTAGGGTTAGGGTTAGGGTTACAGTTAGGGTTACAGGGAGGGTTAGGGTTAGGGTTAGGCTGAGGGTGAGGTTGGGGGTGAGGATTAGGGTTAGGGTTAAGTTTAGGGTTAGTCTTATTGTTAGTGTTATGGTTAGGGTTAAGTTTTCAGTGAGGGTGAGGCTGAGGGTGAGGGTTATGTTTAGGTTTTGGATTAGGGTTAGTGTTATTGTTATGGACAGGGTTAGAGTTAGGGTGAGTTAGAGGGTGAGGATTAGGGTTAGGGTTAGGATGAGTTTTAGGGTTAGGGTGAGGGTGAGGTTTAGTGTTAGAGTTAGGGTTTGGGGGTGGGTTTGGGGGAAGTTTAGGGTTAGGGTTAGTGTTAGTGTTAGGGTGAGGGTGAGGGTCAGGTTGAGGTTTAGGGATAGGTTTAGGTTTAAGATTAGGGTTAGGGTGAGCATGAGTGTGAGGGTTAGGGTGAGGGTTAGGCTTAGGCTTTGGGTTAGGCTGATGGTGAGGGTGGGGGTGAGGATTAGGGTTAGGGTGATGGTTAGTGTTAGTCTTAGTGTTATTTTTAGAGTTAGCGTTAGAGTTATGGTGAGGGTGTGGGTGCGGGTGAGGGTTAGTGTTAGGATTAGGGTGGGGTTTAGGTTTAGGGTTAGGGTTAGGGTTAGGTGGAGGGGGAAGTTTAAGGTTAGATACAGGGTTAGGGGGAGGGTTAGGGGGAGGGTTAGGGTTAGGGTTTGTGTTAGGGTTAGGGTGAGGGTGAGGGTTAGGTTTAGGGTTAGGGTTATGGTGAGGTTTAGGGTTAGGGTTAGGGTTTGGTTTAGAGTTATGGTGAGGGTTTGGATGCGGGTGAGTGTGAGGGTTAAGTTTAGGTTTCAGGTAAGTCTTGTGGTTAGGCTTAGGGTTAGGCTGAGTGTGAGGGTGGGTTTGAGTGTTAGGGTTAGGGTGAGGGTTTCAGATAGGTTTATAGGGAGGGTTAGGATGAGGGTTAGGGTTAGGATTAGGGTTAGGGTGAGGCCTAGGGTGAAGGTGAGGTTTAGGGTTATGGTTAGGGTGAGGTTTAGGTTTAGGTTTAGGGTTAGGGTTAGGGTGAGAGTGGGGTTTAGGGTTAGAGTTAGGGTTAAGGTGAGGCGGAGGTTGAGGGTTAGGGTAAGGGTTAGGATTAGGATTAGGGTAAGGGTAGGGCGAGTGAGAGGGTTAGGGTTAGGGTGAGGGTTAGGGTTAGGGTTAAGTTGAAAGTTAGGGTTCAGGTAAAGTTTAGGGTTAGGGTGAGGGTTAAGGTTAGCTTTAAGTTGAGCGTGAGGATAAGGATTAGTTTGAGGGTTAGGTTTAGGTTTAGGGTTAGGGTGAGGTTTAGGGTTAGGGTTAGGGTGAGTGTTAGGAAGAGAAGTAGGGTTAGGATTAGGGTTAGGATGAGGGCTAGGTTGAGGGTGAGTGTTAGGTTTAGTGTTAGGGTGACTTTTAGTGTTAGGGTTAGGGTTAGGTTGAGGGTTAGGATGAGGGTTAGGGTTAGAGTAAGTGTGAGGGTTAGGGTTAGGTTGAGGGTTAGGTTTGGGATTAGGGTTAGTGTGAGGTTGAATATTAGAATTAGGGTTAGGGTTAGGGTTATTGTTAGGGATAGGGTTAGGGTTACGATTATGGTGAGGTTGAGGTTTAGATTTAGGGTTAGGGTGAGGTTTTTAGTGTTATGGTTAGGGTTAGAGTTAGGGTTAGCGTGAGATTCGGGTTACTGTGAGGGTTAGTGTTAGGGGTAAGTTTTGGGTTGCGGTGAGGTTTATGGTTAGGGTTAGGTTTAGGATTAGGGTTAGGGTTATTGTTATGGTTAGGTTTAGGGTTACGGTTAGGGTGAGGGTAAGTGTGAGGTTTAGGCTTAGTGTTAGGTTTAGGCCTAGTTTTAGGGTTAGGGTTAGGATTACGGTTGGGGTTAGGGTGAGGTTTAGGTTTTGGTTTACTTTATAGTTAGGTTTAGGGTGAGGGTGGGATTTAGGGTTAGAGTTAGGATTAGGGTGAGGGTTAGAGTGGGGGTTAGGGTTAGGGTTCGGATTAGGCTGAGGGTTAAGGTGGGGGTCACGGTAAGGTTAAAGGTGAGGGTTAGTTCTAGGGTGAGGGTTACGGTAAGGGTCAGGGTTAGGGTTAGGGTGAGGGTTAGGCTGAGGCTGAGGGTTATACTGAGGATTAGTGTTAGGGTTAGTGTGAGATTTATGGTGAGGGTGAGTGTTAGGGTTAAGGTGTGGGCTAGGGTGAGGGTGAGGATTAGGGTTAGTGTTAGGATTAGGCTGAGGGTGAGGTTGAGGGTAAGGGTTACGGATAGGGTGAGTGTTAGGATTAGGGTTAGGGGGAGGGTTAGGATGAGGATTAGGGTTAGGATTAGGGTTAGGGTAAGGGCTAGGGTAAGGGTAGGTTTACAGTTACGGTTAGGGTCAGGTTTAGGGTTAGGGTTAGGCTAAGGGTTATGGTTAGGGTGAGGTTTAGGGTTTGAGTTAGGGTTAGGGTGAGGTTGAGGGTGAGGGTTAGGGTTAGGCTTAGTGTTAGGGTTAGGGTTAGGGTTAGGGTGAGGGTTAAGGTGAGATTGAGGGTTAAGGTTAGTTTTAGGGTTAGGCTTAGGATTAGGCTGAGTGTGAGGTTGAAGCTGAGTGTTAGGGTTAGGGTGAGGGTTAGGGTGAGGGATATGAGGAGGGTTAGGATCAGGGTTAGGGTTAGGATTAGGGCTAAGGTGAGGGCTAGGGTGAGGGTGAGGTTTAGGGTTAGGTTTAAGTTGAGGTTTAGTGTTAGGATTAGAGGGAGGGTTAGGATGAGTGTTAGATTTAGGATTAGGGTTTGCCTGAGGGCTAGGGTGAGGTTGAAGGTTAGGGTAATTGTTAGGCTTAGGCTTAGGTTTAGGCTAAGCATGTGGTTGAGGGTGAGGATTAGATTTAGGGTTGGGTTGAGGTTTAGTGTTAGGCTTAAGGATAGAGTTCGTTTTAGGGTGAGGGTGAGGTTTAGGGGTAGAGTTAGGGTTAGGATGTGGGTTAGGTTTAGGGTGAGGGTTAGTGTGGGGGTCACGGTAAGGGTAAATGTGAAGTTTAGGCTGAGGGTGAGGGTTACGGTAAGGGTGAGGGTTAGGTTTAGGGTGAGGGTTAGGGTTAGGGTTAGGATGAGGCTGAGGCTAATATTGAGGATTATTTTTAGGGGTAGTGTGGGGTTTATGGTGAGGGTGAGGGTTAGGGTTAGGGTGAGGGTAGGGTTAGGTTTAGGGTGAGGTTTAGGGTTAAGGTGATGGTTAGGGATAGTGATAGTTTGAGGTTTAGGGTTAGGGTTAGGGTTAGGATTAATATTATGGTTAGGCTTAAGGTGAGGCTTAGGGTGAGGGTGAGAGTAAGGGTTAGGGTTTGATTGGGATTTACGTTAGGTTGAGTGTGAGGGTTAAGATTAGGATAGGCTTAGGTTTAGGCTGAGGGTGAGGGTGAGTGTGAGGGTTAGAGTTAGGGTGAGGGATAGGGTTAGGGTGAGCGTTAGGGTTTGGGTTAAGTTTAGGGAAAAGGTGAGTGTTAGGGTAGGGGTTACAGTGAGGGTGAGGGTTAGGTTTAGGTTGAGGGTTAGGGTTAGGGTTAGGGTTAGGGTTAGGGTGAGTGTTAGAGTTAGGGTAATTTTTAGGATGAGGTTTAAGATGAGTGTTAGGGTTAGGGTGAGGGCTAGCGTGAGGGTGAGTTTTAGGGTTAAGGTTAGGGTGAGGTTTAGGGTTAGGATTAGGGTTAGGGTTAGGGTGAGGGTGAGGTTTAGGGTTAGAGGTAGGGTTAGGTTGAGGCTGAGAGTGAGGGTTGGGTTAGGGTTAGGGTTAGGTTGACGGTGAGTGTTAGGATTAGGGTTAGGTTTAGGGTTAGGATTAATTTTATTGTTAGGGTTAGGGTTAGAGTTAAGGTGAGGTTGAGGGTGAGGGTGAGGAGTAGGTTTATTGTTAGGGTGAGTTTTAGGGTTAGGGTTAGTGTTAGGGTGAGGGTTAGGATGAGGGTTAGGGTTACGATAAGTGTGAGGGTTAGGGTAAGGTTTAGGGTAAGGATTAGGGTTAATGTGAGTTTGAGAGTTAGGATTAAGGTTAGGGTTAGGGTTATTGTTACGGTTACAATGAAGTTGAGGGTTATAGTTAGAGTTAGCGTGAGGTCTTTAGTGTTAGTGTTAGGGTTAGAGACAGGGTTAGGGTGAGTGTGAGGTTTAGGGGTAGAGTTAGTGTTAGAGTAATGGTTAGGGTGAGGGTTAGGGTTAGGGTGAGGGTTAGGGTTAGGGTAAGGGTGAGGGTGACGGTTAGAATGAGGATTAGTGTTAGGGTTTGTGTGAGTTTGAGAGTGAGGATGATGGTTAGGCTTAGGGTGAGGGCTAGGGTGAGGGTGAGGATTAGGTTTAGTGTTAGGGTGAGTTTAGGGTTAGGGTGAGGGTTATGGTTAGCATTAGGGCTAGGTTTAGGTGTAGGTTTAGTGTTAGGGTTAAGGTTTGAGTTAGGGTAGGGTTAGGGTAAGTGTTTTTGTTAGGGTTATTATTAGGGTTAGGGTTAGGATGAGGTTTAAGTTTAGGTTTCGGTTTAGAGTTAGGGTTAGTGTGAGGGTGAGGTTTAGGGTTAGAGTTAGGGTGAGTGTTAGGGTTAGAGTTAGGGTGAGCGTTAGGGTTAGGGTTAGGCTTAGGCTTTGGCTTAGACTTAGTCCCAGCATGTGGGTGAGTGTTAGTGTTAGGGTTAGGGTGAGGGTTAAGATTAGGGTTAGGGTGAGGATTAGGATGAGGTTTAGGGTTAGGATTAGGGTTAGGCTGAGGGCTAGGGTGAGGGTTAGGATGAGGGTTAGGCTTAGGGATAGGTTTCAGTTTAGGATTAGGTTTAGGGTGAGGGTGAACGTGAGGGTTAGAATTAGGGTTAGGTTTAGGCTTAGGGTTAGGGTGAAGCTTAGGTTTAGGGTTTGGTTAGGGTGAGAGTGAGGCTGAGGATTAGGGTTAGGTTTAGGTTTAGTTTTAATGTTAGTGTTAGGGTTAGGGTTACAGTGATGGTTAGGGTTAGGGTTAGGGTTATTGTTAAGGTTAGGGTTAGGGTTACAGTTACAATGAGGGTGAGGGTGAGGATTAGCGTTAGCATTATTGTTAGATTTAGTGTTAGGGTTAGGGTTAGACTTAGGGTTAGGGTGAGGGTGAGGTTTAGGGGTAGAGTCAGGGTTAGGGTGAGTGTTAGGCTGAGGGTTAGTGTTAGCGTGAGTGTTAGGGTTAGGGGTAGTTTGATGGTGAGGGTTAGATTGAGGATTATTGTTAGGGTTAGTGTGAGGTTTAGGGTTAGGATGCGTGTTAGGGTTAGGGTGAGGGCTAGGGTGAGCGTGAGGGCTAGGGTTAGGTTTAGGGTGAGGTTTAGAGTTAGGGTGATGGTTAGATTTAGTGTGAGGGTTAGTGGTAGGGTTAGGGTGAGTGTTCGGTTGAGGGTAAATGTTAGGGTGAGGCTTAAGGTAAGGGTGAGAGTTAGGGTTAGGGTTATTGTTAGGGTTAGGTTTAGGGTTATGGTTAAGTTGAGGGTGAGGGTGAGGTTTAGGTTTAGGGTTGAGGATGAGTTTTAGGTTTAGGGTTAGGGTAAAGGTGAGAGTGAGGTTTAGGGTTAGAATTAGTGTTAGTGTTAGGGTTAGGGTTAGGGTGAGGGTTAGGGTTAGGGCTAGGCTTAGGCTTAGGCTTAGGCTTAGGCCGAGCATGAGGGTGAGGTTTAGGGTTAGGGTTAGAGTGAGGGTTAGGGTTAGGGTTAGGGTGAGGGTTAGGATGAGGTTTAGGGTTAGGATTAGGTTTAGGGTGAGGGCTAGGGTGAGGGTTAGGGTAAGGTATAGGGTTACATTTATAATTAGGGTTAGGTTGAGCGTGAGGGTGAGTGTGAGGGTTAGGGTTAGGGTTAGTTTTATTGTTAGGGTTAGGGTTAGCGCTACGGAGTGGGTGAGGGTGCGGGTGAGGGGTAGGTTTAGTTTTAGGGTGGGGTTTAGGGTTTGGGTTATGGTTAGGTTTAGTGTGAAGGTGAGGTTTAGGGTTAGATATAGGGTTAGGGGGAGGGTTAGGGTGAGGGTTAGGGTGAGGCTTAGTGTTAGGGTTAGGGTGAGGGTGAGGGTTAGGTTAAGGTTTAGGGTTAGGGTTAGGGTTAGGGTTAGTGTGAGGCTTAGTGTTAAGGTTAGGGTTAGTGTTTGGGTGACGTTAAATATTAGGGTGAGCGTTTGGGTTAGGTGAGCGTTATGCTTTTGGTGAGGTTTAGTGTTAGTTTTAGGGTCAGGATTAGGGTGAGGCTGAGGCTTAGGTTTAAAGTTAGGATTAGAGTGAGGCTGAGGGTGAGGGTGAGGGTTAGGGTTAGGGTTACTGTTACGGTTAAGGTTAATGTGATGGTTAGGTTTACGGTTAGGTTTAGTGTTAGGGTTAGGATTAGGATTAGGCTTAGGGTTAGAATGAGTGTGAGGTTTAGGGTTAGGGTTAGAGTTAGCTTAGGGTTAGGCTGAGGGTGAGGGTGAGGGTTAGGGTTAGGGTGAGGTTTAGGTTTAGGGTTATGGTGAGAGTTAGGTTTCGGGTTAAGTTTAGGTTTAGGGTGAGTGTTAGGGTACAGGTTATGGTGAGGGTGAGCATTAGGTTTAGGTTGAGCTTTAGGGTTAGGTTAGGATTAGGGTGAGGGTGAGGGTTAGTGATAGGGCGAGGGTCAGGATGAGGGTTAGGGTTAGGATTAGGGTTAGGGTGAGGGCTAGGGTGAAGGTTAGGGTAAGGTATAGGGTTACATTTAGGATTAGGTTTAGGTTGAGGGTGAGGGTGAGTGTGAGGGTTAGGGTTAGGGTTAGTGTTATTGTTAGGGTTAGGGTTAGCGCTACGGAGAGGGTGAGGGTGCGGGTGAGGGTTAGGTTTAGGGTTAGGGTGGGGTTTAGGGTTAGGGTTAGGGTTAGGGTTAGGGTTATTGTGAGGGTGAGGTTTACGGTTAGATATAGGGTTAGAGTGAGGCTTAGGGTAAGGGTTAGGTGAGGCTTAGTGTTAGGGTTAGGGTGAGGGTGAGGGTTAGGTTAAGGTTTAGGGTTAGGGTTAGGGTTAGAATTAGTGTGAGCATTAGTGTTAATGTTAGGGATAGTGTTTGGGTGAGGTTAAATATTAGGGTGAGGGTTTGGGTTAGTGTGAGGGTTATGCTTTGGGTGAGGTTTAGTGTTAGTTTTAGGGTTAGGGTTAGGGTGAGGCTGAGGCTTAGGGTTAAAGTTAGGGTTAGAGTGAGGCTGAGGGTGAGGGTGAGGGTTAGGGTTAGGGTTATTGTTAGGGTTAAGGTTAATGTGATGGTTAGGTTTACTGTGAGAGTTGGGGTTAGTGTGAGGGTTAGTGTTAGGGTGAAGGGAAGTGTTAGGGTGGGGTTTTGGGTTAGGGTGATGGTTATGTTTAGTTTAAAGGTTAGGTTTAGGGTTTGGGTGAGGGATAGGGGGAAGGTGAGGTTTAGGATTATGCTTAGGGTGAGGTATAGGGTTAGGGTTAAGTTTAGTGTTAGGGTTAACGTTAGGGTGAGGGTTAGGGTTAGGGATAGTGTTAGGTTTAGGATTATGGTTAGGTTGAGGGTGAGTGTGAGGATTAGAATTAGGGTTTGGTTTAGGCGTAGGGTTAGGCTAAAGTAGAGTGTAAGTGTGAGAGTTAGGGTGCGGTTTAGGGTTAGGGTTAGGTTTAGAGTTAGCCTTAAGGTGAGGTTTAGTGTTAGGGTTAGGGTTAGGGTGAGGGTTAGGTTTAGGGTTATGGTGAGGCTTAAGGTTAGGTTTAGGATTAGGCTTATGGTTAGGCTGAGGGTGGGGGTGGAGGTGAGGATTAGGGTTAAGGTTAGGGTTAGGGTTAGGGTTATTGATATTTTTATGGTTAGGGTAAAGTTTGCAGTGAGGTTGAGGTTGAGGGTGAGTGTTAGGTTTAGGGTTAGGTTTAAGGTTAGGTTGAGGGTGAGTTTGAGAGTTAGGGTTAGGCTTAGGGTTAGGGTGATGATTAATGTTAGTGTTTGGGTTAGGGTGAGGCTGAGGATTAGGGTGAGAATTAGGGTGAGGTTTAGGTTTAGGTTTAGGTTTAGGGTTAGGGTTAGGGTTAGGCTAAGAGTGAGGGTGGGGGTGAGGATTAAGGTTAGGGTTTCGGTTAAAATTAGGGTTATTGTTAGTGTTATGGTTTGTGTTTAGTTTGCGGTGAGGGTGAGCCTGAGGTTGACGTTATGGTTAGGGTTAGGCTTAGTCTTAGGGTTAGGCAGAGGGTGAGTAGGGGGGTGAGGAATAGGTTTTGGGTGATGGTTAGGGTTAGGGTTAGGTTGAGGGTGAGGATGAGGCTTAGCATTAGGATTAGGTTTAGGGTGAGGGCTAGGGTGAGGGTGAGGGTTAGGGTTAGGGATAGGCTTAGGCTTAGGCTTAAGGTTAGGCTTAGGGAGAGGGTGAGTTTGAGGGTTTGGGTTAGGATGATGGATAGGGTTAGGGTTAGGTTGAGTGTTAGGATGCGGGTTAGGGTTAGGGTGAGGGTTAGCCTGAATGTGACGGTAAGAATAAAGGTGAGGGTTAGGCTGAGGGTGAGTGTTCCCCTAAGGGTGAGGGTTAGGATTAGGTTGAGGTTTAGGGTAAGGATTAGGATGAGGGGTAAGGTGAGGGTGAGGGTAAGATTGAGGATCAGGATTGGGGTTTGTGTGAGGTTTAGGTTGAGGATGAGGTTTAGGGTTAGGGTGAGGGTTAGGGTTAGAATTAGGGTTAGGGTGAGGGCTAGGGTGAGGCTGAGGGTTAGGGTTATGGTTTAGGTGAGGTTTAGGGTTCGGGTGAGAGTTAGGGTTACTGTGAGGGTTAGTGTTAGAGTTAGGGTTAGTGTTAGGGTGAGGGTAAGTGTTAGTGTGAGGGTTAGGGTTTGGGTTAGGGTGAGGGTTATGGTTAGGGTGAGGGTTAGTGTTAGGTTTAGGGTGATTTTTAAGTTTAGAGTTAGGGTTACGTTTAGGGTGAGGGTGAGTGTTAGGGTTAGGGTGAGGTTTAGGTTTAAGGTTAGGGTTAGAGTTACGGTGAGGGTGAGGGTGAGGTTTAGGGTTACAGTTAGGCTTCAAGTGAGGGTTAGGAGGAGGGTTAGGGTTAGGGTTAGTTTTAGGTTTAGGGTTAGGGTGAGGTTTAGGTTTAGGGTTATGGTTAGGAATAGGGTTAGGGTGATTGTTAGGGTTAGGGTTAGGGTTAGGATGAGGGTTAAGATGAGGGTTAGTTTTAGGATTATGGTTATGGTGAGGGCTATGGTGAGGGTGAGGTATAGTGTTAGGTTTAGGGTTAGGTTTCGGGTTAGGGTTAAATTTAGGGTCAGTGTGAGTTTGACGTTTAGTGTTAGAGATAGATTTAGCGTGACGGTTAGGGTGAGGGTTAGGGTTAGGGTTAGTGTTACGAGTAGGGTGAGGGTTAGGGTGAGGGGTAGGGCGATGGTGTGTGTTAGGGTTAGGGTTAGGATTCAGATTAGGGTTAGGGAGAGGGTGAGTGTGAGGGTTAGAGTTAGGGTTAGGGTTAGGCTTAGGGTTAGGCTGAGGGTGAGGGTGAGGGTGAGTGTTAGGGTTAGGGTGAGGCTTAGGGTTAGGGTGAGGCTTAGGGTTAGAGTTAGGGTGAGAATTAAGGTTCGGCTTTAGGGTTATGGTGAGGGTTAGGTTGAGGGTGTCTGTAAGGTTAAAGGTGAGGGTTAGGCTGAGGGTGAGGTTTTCGTTAAGGGGGAGGGTTAGGGTTAGGGTGAGGTATAGAGTAAGGGTAAGGGTTAGCGTTAGGGTGAGGGTGAGGGTAAGGGTAAAGGTTAGGGTTAGGGTGAGGGTGAGGATTAGATTGAGGATTAGGGTTAGGGTTAGTGTGAGGTTTAGGGTTTCGGTGAGGGGTAGGCTTAGTGTGAGGGTTAGTGTTAGGGTGAGTGTAAGTGTTAGGTTGAGGTTGATGGTTAGGGTGAGGGTTATGTTTATGGTGAGGCTTAGGATTAAGGTTAGTGTTATTGTTAGGGTTAGGGTTAGGGTGAGTGTTAGGGTGAGGTTTAATGCTAGGGTTAGGGTGAGATTTAGGGTTAGGGTTAGGGTTAGAGTTAGGGTTATGTTGAAGGTCAGCTTTAGGGTTAGTGTTAGGGGTAGGGTGAGGTTTAGTTTGAGGGTTAAGATTAGGGTTAGTGTTAGGGTTAGGGTTAGGGTGAGGGTTAGGTTGAGGGTAAGTGTTAGGGTTTGGGATAGGTTTAGGTTTATGGTTAGGGTGAAGGTGAGTATGAGGGTTAGGCTTACTGTTAGGCTTAGGGTTAGGCTGAGGGTGAGGGTTTACGTGAGGATTAGGGTTAGGGTGCCGGTTAGGGTTAGGGTTAGGGTTAGAATTAGCCTTAAGTTGAGGTTTAGGGTTAGGGTTAGGTTTAGGGTTCTGGTGAGGGTGAGGGTTAGAGTTAGCTTGAGGGTCAGGATGAGGGGTAGGGTTTGGGTTAGGGTTAATGTGAGATTTAGGGTTAGGGTTAGGGTTAGGGTTAGGTTGACTTTTAGGTTGAGGGTTAGGGTTTTTGTTAGGGTTAGTGGGAGGGGGAGGTTTAGGGGTAGGTTTAGGTCAGGCATAGTGTTAGGATTAGGGTGAGGTAAAGGGTTAGGGTGAGTGTTAAGGTTAGGTTAGGTTGAGGGTTAAGATGAGGATTAGGGTTTCAGTGAGAGTGAGGGTTAAGGTTAGGGCGAGGGTTAGGGTTAGGATTATGGTTATGGTGAGGGTGATGGTTAGGATTAGGGTTAGGGTTATTGTAAATGTTATGGTTAGGGTTACATTTCCCGTGAGGGTGAGGCTGAGAGTGAAGCTTTGGGTTAGGGTAAGGGTTAGTTTTAGGGTTAGGATTAGGGATAGGGTGACGGTGAGGTTTAGGGTTAGACTTAGGTAGAGGGGGAGGTTTAGGGTGAGGGTTAGGGTTAGGGTTAGTGTTAGGGATAGCTTTAGGTTTAGAGTGAGGGTAAGGTTGAGGTTTAGGGTTTGGGCTAGGTTTAGGGTTAGGATTAGGGTTAGGGTGAGGCAGAGTGTGAGGGTTAGGGTTAGGATTAGGCTTAGGCTTAGGGTTTGGCTGAGGGTGAGGGTGGGTGTGAGGATTAGACTTAGGGTGATGGATAACCTTAGGGTTAGGTGAGTGTTAGGATGAGGGTTAGGGTTAGGATTAGGGTTAGGGTGAGGGCTATGGTGAGGGGAGGTTTAAGGTTAGGGTTAGGCTAAGGCATAGGTTTAAGCTGAGGGTGATGGTGAGGGTGAGGGTTAGGGTTATGGTGATGGATAGGGTTAGGGTTAGGGTGAGGGTTAGGATGAGGGTTTGGGTTAGGGTGAGGGTTACGATGAGCGTGATGGTAAGAGTAAAGTTGAGGGTAAGGCTAAGGGTGAGAGTTAAGGTAAGGGTGAGGGTTAGCGTTAGGGTGAGGTTAGGGTTAGGATTAGGGTTAGGGTTAGATTGGGAATTAGGTTTAGGGTTAGTGTGAGGTTTAGGGTGAGGATGAGGGTTAGGGTGAGGGTTAGGGTTAGAATTAGGGTTATGGTGAGGGCTAGCGTGAGGGTGAGGGTTAGGGTTAGCGTGAAGTTTATGGTGAGGTTTAGGTTGAGGTGTAGGTTTAGGTTTAGGGTGAGGTTTAGTTTTAGTGTGAGGGTTACGGCTAGGGTGAGAGTGAGGGTGAGGATAAGGGTTATGGTGAGGGTTAGGATGAGGGTGAGGGTTAGGGTTAGGATTAGGGATATGATTAGGGATAGGCTGAGGTTGAGGGTGAGGGTGAGGGTGAGGTTTAGGTTTATGGTTATGGTTAGGGTGAGGTCTAGGGTGAGGGTGAGTGTTAGGGTGAAGGTGAGGGTGAGGTTGAGAGTCTTGGTTAGGTAATGGTTAGGGTTAGGGTGAGGATTAGTTGAGGGTTAGGGTAAGGGTGAGCTTGAGGTTTAGGGTGTGGGTGAGCGTTAGGATTAGGGTGAGGGTTCGGGTGATGGTGAGGGTTAGGGTGAGGTAGAGGGTTAGGTTTAGGGTTAGGTGAGGGTTAGTATTAGGGTTTGGATTAGGGTGAGGGTTAGGATTAGGTTTAGGTTTTGGCTGAGGTTTAGGGTGAGGGTGAGGGTTAAGGTTAGGGTTAGGTTTGTGGTGTGCATAAGTGATAGCATGAGGGTTAGGGTGAGTGTTAGACTTAGCATTAGGGTTAGGGTGAGGGTTAGGGTGAGGATTAGGGTGAGTTTTAGGTTTAGGGTGAGGGTTAGGGTTAGGCTTTGCGTGAGGGTGACGGTGAGGTTGATGGTGAGGTTTAGAGTTACGGTGAGGATTCGGTTAAGTGTGAGGTTTAGGGTGAGGATGAGGTTAAGTGTTAGGATGAGGGTTAGGGTGAGGGTGAGGGTTAGGGTTAAGGTTCAGGTTAGGGTGAGGTTTAGGGTGAGGGTTAGGGTTATGATTAGGGTGAGGGTTAGGGTGAGGGTGAGGGTTAGGGTTGTTATACGGGTTAGGGTCAGAATTAGAGTGACGGTGAGGTTTTGGGTGAGGGTTAGGTTGAGGGTTAGAGTTAGGGTTAAGGTGAGGGTTAGGGTAAGGGGTAGGGTTACGGTTAGGGTGAGGGTTAGGTTTATTGTGAGAGTTAGGGTTAGGGTTAGGGTTAGGATTAGTTTGAGAGTAAGAATTAGCTGACTGTTAGGGTGAGGGTGAGGTTTAGGGTTAGGAATAGTGATAGAATTAGTGTAAATCTGAGGGTGAGGGTGAAGTTTAGGGTTAGGGTTAGGGTGAGGGCTTGGGTGAGGGTTAGGGCAAGGTTGACGGTTAGGGTGAGAGTGATGGTAAGGGTAAAGTTGAGGGTTAGGCTGAGGGTGAGGGTTAAGATAAGGGTGAGGGTTAGGGTTAGGGTGAGGGTTAGGTTAAGGGTTTGGGTTACGGTTAGGGTGAGTGTTAGATTGAGGATTAGGGTTAGGGTTAGTGTGAGGTTTAGGGTGAGGTTGAGGGTTAGGGTTAGGGTTAGGGTTAGGGTTAGAATTAGGGTTAGGGTGAGGATTAGGATGAGGGTGAGGCTTAGGTTAGGGTTAGGGTGAAGGTTAGGGTGAAGTTTATGGTTACTGTGAGGGTTAGGATTAGTGTGAGGGTTAGGGTTAGAGTTAAGGTTAGTGTTATGGTGAGGGTAGGGTTTGGGTTAGGGTGAGGGTTATGTTTCGGTTGAGGGTTAGGTTTAGGGTTAGGGTTAAAGTTAGGCTGAGGGTGAGGTTAAGGCTGAGGATTAGGGTTAGGGTGATGGTTAGGGTTTGGGTTAGGGTGAGGGTTAGGATGAGCGTTAGAGTTAGGATTAGGGTTTGGGTGAGGGCTAGGGTGAAGGTGAGGTTTAGGGTTATATTTAGCGTGAGGTTTAGGGTTAGGGTTAGGGTTAGGGTTAAGGTGAGGCTGAGGTTTAGGTTTAGAATTAGGGTTAGGTTGAGGGTTAGGTTTAGGGTTAATGTTCGGTTTAGGTTTAGGGTGAGGGTTAGGGTTAGGGTGAGGGATAGGGTTAGGGCTGGGAGTAGGATTAGTGTTAGCGTGAGGGTGAGGGTGAGTGTACGGGTTAGGGTTAGGGTTAGGGTGAGCCTTAGGTTTAGGCTGAGGTTGAGGGTGAGGCTTAAGGTGAGGGTGAGGGTGAGGTTTAGGGTTAGAGTTAGGGTTAGTGTGAGGTTTAGTGTAAGGATTGCTGTTAGGATTAGGGTTAGGATGAGGGTTAGGGTGAGGGTTATGTTTTAGGATCGGGTTAGATTTAGGATTACGTTTAGCGTGAGTGTGAGTGTGAGGATTAGGGTTAGGGTTGGGCTGATGGTGAGGGTGAGGGTTAGGGTTAGGGTGAGGGTTAGGGTTAGGTTTAGGGTGAGGTTAGGATGAGGTTTAGCGTTAGGATTATGGTTACGGTGAGGGCTAGGGTGAGGGTGAAGGTTAGGTTTAGGTTTAGGTTTAAGATTAGGGTTCGGGTTAGGTTAGGGTTAGGGTTAGGGTGCGGGCTAGGGTGAGGGTGAGGGTTAGGGTTAGGGTTAGTCTTAGACTTAGGGTTAGGCTGAGGGTGGGGTGAGGAATAGGGTTTGGGTGATGGTTAGGGTTAGGGTTATGGTGAGGTTTAGGATGAAGGTTCGGGTTAGGATTAGGTTTAGGGTGAGGGGTAGGGTGAATATAAGGGTTATGGTTAGGCTTAGGCTTAGGGTGAGGCTGAGGATAAGGGTGGGGTTGAGGAATAGGTTTTGGGTGATGGTTAAGGTTAGGGTTAGGGTGAGGGTTAGGATGAGGGTTTGGGTTAGGATAAGTTTTAGGGTGAGGGCTTGGGTGAGGGTGAGGTTTAGGGTTAGGGTTCGGCTTTGGCATAGGTTTAGGCTGAGGGTGAGGGTGAGTGTGATTGATAGGGTTAGGGTGATGGATAGGGTTAGGGTTAGGGTGAGTGTTAGGATGAGTGTAAGTTTTAGGGTGAGGGTTAGGGTGAGCATGACGGTAACAGTAAAGGTGAGGTTTAGGCTGAGGGTGAGTGTTCCATTAAGGGTGAGGGTAAGGATTAATGTGAGGGTTAGCATAAGGGATAGGGTGAGGGTTAGGGTGAGGGTGAGGGTTAGGGTGAGGGTGAGGGTTAGATTGAGGATTAGGGTTAGGGTTAGTGTGAGGTTTACGGTGAGGATGATGGTTAGGCTTAGGATGAGGGTTATGGTTAGAATTAGGGTGAGAGTGAGGGCTAGGGTTTGGGTGAGGGTTAGGGTTAGGGTTAGGGTTAGGGTGAGGTTTAGGATTAGGGTGAGAGTTAGGGTTACTGTGAGGGTTAGTGTTAGAGTTAGGGTTAGGGTAAGGGTTAGGGTAAGTGTTTTGGTGAGGGTTAGTGTTAGGGTGAGTGTTATGTTTAGGGTGAGGTTTAGGGTTAGGTTTAGGGTTATTGTTAAGTTTAGGGTTAGGGTTAAAGTGTGGATGAGGGTGAGGGTTAGGGTTAGGGTGAGGTTTAGTGTTAGGTTAGGGTTTTAGTTAGGGTTAGGGTTAGGGTGAGTTTTAGGGTTAGAGTTAGGGTTAGGTTGAGGGTTAGGAATAGGATTAGGGTTATGATTAGGGTTAGGGTGAGGGCTAGGGTGACGGTGAGGGTTAGGGTTAGTGTTAGGGTGAGTTTTAGTGTTAGGGTTAGGGTTAGGGTGAGCTTTTGAATGAGGTTTAGGGTTACAGTGCGGGTGAGGGTTAGGTTTAGATTTAGGGTTAGGGTGAGCGTTAGCATTAGGGTTAGTTTTAGGTTTAGGGTTATTGTGAGGTTAGGGTTAGGGTGACGGTTAGGGTTAGGGCTGGGATTAGGATTAGTGTTAAGGTGAGGGTGAGTGTGAGTGTGAGGATTCAGGTTAGGGTCGGGCTTAGGTTTAGGCTGAGGTTGAGGGTCAGGATTAAGGTGAGGGTGAGGGTGAGGTTTAGGGTTAGAGTTAGGGTTAGTGTGAAGGTTAGTGTTAGGATTGGTGTTATGGTTAGGGTTAGGGTGAGGGTTAGGTTGAGGGTTATAGTTAGGGATCGGGTTAGATATAGGATTAGGGTTAGCTTGAGTGTGAGTATGAGGGTTAGTGTTAGGGTTAGGTTTAGGGTTAGGCTGAGTGTGAAGGTGAGGGTTAGGGTTAGGTTGAGGTTTAGGGTTAGGGTTAGGGTGAGGTTTAGGATGAGGTATAGGGTTAGGATTAGGGTTAGGGTTAGGGTTAAGGTGAGGGTTAATGTTAGGGTAAGGGTGATGGTTAGGGTTATTGTTAGTGTTATGGTTAGGGTTAAGTTTGTGGTGAGGTTGAGGCTGAGGGTGGGTATTAGGGTTAGGGTTAGGATTAGGATTAGGGTTAGTGTTAGGGTTAGGATTAGTGTTATTGTTAAGGTTAGAGTTAGAGTTATGGTGAGGGTGAGAGTGAGGGGGAGAGTGAGGGTGAGGGTTAGGGTTAGGGTTAGGGTGAGGTTTCGGGTTAGGGTTAGGGTAGGGTGACGGTTAGGGTTAGTGTGAGGTTTAGTGTTTGGGTTAGGGTTAGTGTTAGGGTAAGGTAAGTGTTAGGGTGAGGGTAAGGGTTATGGTGAGGGTTAGGCTTAGAATGAGGGTTACAGTTAGGGTTAGGGTCATTGTTAGCGTAAGGTGTTTGGGTGAGGATCAGGGTTAGGGTGAGGTTTAGGGTTAGAATGTGGTTTAGGGTTAGGGTTAGTGTTATTTTTAGGGTTAGGGTTAGGATTATGGTTAGGGTGAGGACTAGGGTGAGGGTGAGGTTTAGGGTTAGGGTTAGGCTTATGCTTAGGTTTAGACTGAGGCTGAGTGTGAGGTTGAGGGTTACGGTTAGCATGATGGTTAGGGTTATGTTTAGGGTGAGGGTTAGAATGAGGGTTAGGGTTAGGGTGAGGGTTAGGGTGAGTGTGACAGTAAGGGTAAAGGTGAGGGTTAAGGTTAGGGTGAGAGTTAGGGTGAGGATTAGGGTTAGGGTTAGGGTGAGGGTGAGGTTAAATTGAGTATCAGTGTTAGGGTTAGTGTGAGGTTTAGGGTGAGGATGAGGGTTAGGGTTAGTGTGAGGGCTATGTTGAGGGTGAGGGTTAGGTTTAGGGTTATGTTGAAGTTTACGGTTAAGGTGATGGTTAGGGTTAGTGTGACAGTGTTAGTATTAGGGTTAGTTTTAGGGTGAGGGTTAGCATTAGGGTGAGGTTTATGTTTAGGGTTAGTGTTAGCGTTAGGGTTAGTGTTAGGGTGAGGCTGAGGGTTAGGATTAGTGTTATGGTTAGGGTTATTGTTAGTGTTATCATGAAGGTTAAGTTTACAGTGAGGTTGAGGCTGAGGGTGAGGTTTAGGGTTAGGTTAGGGTAAGGTTTAGGGTTAGGATTATTGTTAGTGTTAGGGTGAGGGCTTGGTTTAGGTTGAGGTTTACTGTCAAGGTGAGGGTTAGGGTTAGGGTTAAGGTTCGGGTTAGTGTTATTGTTAGGGGTAAGGTTAGAGTTACTGTGAGGATGAGGGTGAGGGTGAGTGTGAAAGTTAGGGTTAGGGTTAGCCTTAGTCTTAGGTTTAGTCCTAGCGTGAGGGTGAGGTTAAGGGTTAGGATTAGGGTGATTGTTAGGGTTTTAGGGTTAGGGTGAAGGTTAGGGTGAGGTTTAGGTTTAGGATTAGGGCTAAGGTGAGGGCTAGGGTGTGGGTGAGGGTTAGGGTTAGCATTAGGGTGACGTTTAGGGTTAGGATTAAGTTTAGGGTTAGGGTGAGTGTTAGTGTGAGGGTTACGGTGAGGGTGAGGGTTAGGGTTAGGGTGAGGGTTAGGGTTAGGGTTAGGGTGAGGGTTAGGGTTAGATTAGGGTTAGGGTTAGGGTTATTGTTAGTGTTATGGTTAGGTTTAAGTTTATGGTGAGGTTGAGGCTCAGGGTGAGGGTTAGGGTTAGGGTGAGGTTTAGGTTAGGGTTAAGGTTAGGGTTAGTGTGAGGGTTTGGGTTAGGGTTAGGGTTACGGTGAGGTTGAGGGAGAGGGTTAGGGTTAGGGTTAGTGTCATTGTTAGGGTTATTGTTTGAGTTACAGTGAGGGTGAGGATAAGGGTTAGGGTTAGGGTGAGGTTTAGGGTTAGGATTAGGGTTAGTGTGAAGTTGAGGGTGAGGTTTAGGGTTAGAATTAGGGTTAGGTTGAGTGTTAGGGTTAGTGTTAGAGTGAGGGTTAGGATGAGTGTTAGGGTTAGGGTTAGGATTAGGATTAGGGTTAATGTTAGGGTGAGTGATTGTGTTAGGCTTAGGGATAGGGTTAGGCTTAGCCTTAACCTGAGGGTGAGGGTTAGGGTGAGGGTTAGAGTTAGGCTTATGTTGAGTGTGAGGGTTAGGGTTAGGGTGAGGATCAGTGTTAGGATTAGGGTTAGGGTTATTGTTAGTGTTATGGTTAAGGTTAAGTTTACGGTTAGGGTGAGGCTGACGTTGAGGTTTTGGGTTATGCTTAGGGTGAGGTTTAGGGTTAGGGTTAGGGTTAGGGTTAGTGTTATTGTTAGAGTTAGGGTTAGAGTTACAGTGAGGGTGAGGGTGAGGGTTAGATTTAGGTTTAGGGTGAGGGTTAGGGTGAGGGTGAAGTTTAGGGTTAGAGTTAGAGTTAGGGGGATTGTTAGGGGGAGGGAAAGGTTGAGGTTTAGGGTTAGTGTTAGGGTTGGGTTTAGGATTAGGGTTATGGTGAGGCTGAGTGTGAGGGTTAGGGTTAGGATTAGGCTTACGCTTAGGGTTAGGCTGAGGGTGAGGGTGGGGTTGAGGATTATTTTAAGGGTGATGGTTAGGGTTAGGGATAGGTTTAGGGTTAGGATTAGGGATAGGATGATGTCTAGGGTGAGGGTGAGGGTTAGGGTTAGGGTTAGGCTTAGGGTTATGGTCAGGGTGAGTGTTAGGATGAGAGTTAGGCTTAGGGTGAGGGTTAGGGTGAGGGTGCAGGTAAGGGTAAAGGTGAGAGTTAGGCTGAGAGTGAGGATTAAGTTAAGGGTGAGGGTTAGGTTTAGGGTGAGGGTTAGGGTTAGGGTTAAGGTTAAGGTGAGGTTTATATTGAGGATTCGTTTTAGGTTTAGTGTGAGGTTTAGGATGAGGATGAGGGTTAGAGTTAGGGTGAGGGCTAGGGTGAGGGTGAGGGTGAGGGTTACTGTGAGTGCTACTGTTAGGGTTAGGTGTAGTGTTAGGGTGAATTTAAGTGTTAGTGTGAGGGTTAGGTTTAGAGTGAGTGTTATGTTTAGAATGAGGGTTAGGGTTAGGGTTAGCGTTACTATTAGGGTTAGGATTAGGTTTACTGTTAAGTTGAGTGTGAGGTTTAGGATTAGGTTGAGGGTTAGGTTTATGTTTAGGGTTAGGTTTAGATTTAGGGTTACGGTGAGGGTGAGGTTTAGGGTTAGAGTTAGCTTTTGTGTTAGGGTTAGGGTTAGGTTGAGGGTTAGTGTTAAGGTTAGGTTTAGGCTTAAGCTTATGCTTAGGGTTAGGCTTAGGCCGAGCATGAGGGTGAGGGTTAGGGTTAAGGTTAGGGTGAGGGTGAGGGTTAGGGTTATGGTGAGGGTTAAGATGAGATTTAGGGTTAGGATTAGAGTTAGAGTGAGCGCTAGTTTGAGGGTTACTGTGAGGGTTAGGGTTAGGTTTAGGATTAGGTGTAGGTTGAGGGTGAGTGTGAGGGTTAGGGTTAGGGTTAGGGTTAGTGTTAGGGTGAGTGTTAGGGTTAGGGTTTGGTTTAGGGTGAGGGGGAGGGTTAGGTTTAGGGTTAGGGTGAGGGTGAGGGAGAGGATTAGATTTAGGGTTAGTGTGAGTGTTAGGGTTATGTTGAAGTTATGGTTAGGGTGAGTGTTAGGGTTAGGGTTAGGTTTAGGGTGAGCACTAGGGTGAGGGTGAGGTTTACGGTTAGGGTGAGGGTGAGGTTTAGGGTGAGGGTGAGGTTTAGGGTTAGTGTGAGGGTTATGGGTAGGGGTAGGGTGCGGGTTAGCGTTAGGGTGAGGGTTAGGTTTAGGGTTAGGTTTAGAGTGACGGTTAGGGTGAGCGTTAGGGTTAGGATTAGTGTTAGGGTATGTGCCAGGGTGAGTGTTAGGGTTAGGGTTAGGGTGATTGTGAGGGTTAGTATTAGGGTTAGGGTGAGGTTTAGGATTAGGGTTAGGGGTAGCGTTAGGATGAGGGTGAGGGTTAGGGTTCAGGTTTGGGTGAGGGTCAGGTTTAGGTTTGGGGTGAGTGTTAAGTTGAGGACGAAGGTGAGGGTGAGGGTTAGGGTTAAGGTTAGGCTTAGGGTGAGGGTTAGGTTGAGGTTTAGGTTAAGGGTTAGGTTTAGGGTTAGGATTAGGGTTAGAGTGAGGGTGAGTGTGAGGGTTATGGTTAGGGTTAGTCTTTGGCTGAGGGTTAGGCTGAGGGTGAGTGTGGGGTTGAGGTTTAGGTTTAGAGTGATTGTTCAGGTTATCGTTAGGTTGAGGGTTAGGATGTGGGTTAGGGTTAGGATTTGGGTTAGGGTGAGGGCTAGGGTGAGGGTGAGGTTTAGGGTTAGGGATAGGGTGAGGTTTAGGGTTAGGGTTAGGGTGAGGTTGAGGTTTTTGGTTAAGGTGAGGCTGAGGCTGAGGGTTAGAGTTAAGGTTAGGATTAGGATTAGGGTAAGGGTTAGGGTGAGTGTGAGGGTTAGGGTTAGGTTTAGGGTTCGGCTTAGGGTTACACTGAAGGTGAGGGTGAGGGTGAGGTTTTGGGTTTGAGTGAGGGTTAGGGTTATGTTTAGGGTGACAGTTAGGGTTCAGGTTAAGTTTAGGGTTAGGGTGAGGGTTAGGATTACGGTTACCTTGAGCTTTAGGTTTAGGGTTAGGTTGAGCGTTAGGGTTAGGTTTACGTTTAGGGTGAGGGCTAGGGTGAGGGTGAGGGTTAGGGTTAGTGTTAGGGTGAGGTTTCGGGTTACGGTTAGGTTTAGGATGAGGGTTAGGATGAGGGTTAGGGTTACGGTAAGGGTGATGGTTAGGGTTAAGGGGAGGGTTATTGTTAGTGTTATTGTTAGGGTGAGGGTAAGTGTTAGGGTAAGGTTTAGGTTTAGGGTGACGTTTAGCATCAGGCTTAGGGTTAGGTTTAGGGGGAGGGGGAGGTTTAGGGTTAGAGTTAAGGTTAGGGTGAATGTTAAGTTTAGGGTTAGGGTTAGGGATAGGGTGAGGTTTAGGGTTTGGTTAAGGTTAGAGTTAGGGTTAGGGTGAGGGTGAGATTTAGGTTTAGAGTTAGGGTTAGGGTGAGGGTTAGGTTGAGGGTTAGGGTTAGGCTTAGTGTTAGGGTTAGTGTGAGGGTGAGAGTTAGGGGGAGGGTTAGGATTAGGGTTACGGTTAGGGTGAGGATTAGTGTTAGGTTAAGGGTGAGTGTGTGTGTTAGGTTAGGTTTAGGGTTAGGCTTAAGTTTAGGCTGAGGGTGAGGTTGAAGGTGAGGATTAGGGTTAGGGTTAGTGTTAGGGTTAGGGTTAGGGTGAGGGTGAGGTATAGTGTTAGGGTTAGGTTTCGAGTTAGGGTTAGTGATTAGTGTTATGGTTAGGTTGAGTGTTAGGGGGAGGGTTAGGGTTAGGGTTAGGTTTAGCGTTAGGGTTAGGGTGAGGGTGAGGTTTAGAGTTATAATTAGGGTTAGGGTGAGGCTGAGGGTGAGGCTTAGGGGTTAGGGTTAGTGTTAGGGTTAGGGTTAGGGTGAGGGTTAGGATGAGTGTGAGGGTTAATGTTAGGGTTAGGGTTAGCCTTAGGTTCAGGCTGAGGGTGAGGGTGAGGGTGAGGTTTAGGTTTAGAGTTAGGGTTAGTGTTAGGGTTAGGGTTAGCATGAGGGTGAGATTAATGGTTAGGGTGAGGTTTAGGGTGGGGTTGACGGTAAGGGTAAACGTGAGGTTTAGGCTGAGGGTGGGGGTTACTGAAAGTGTGAGGGTTAGGGTTAGGGTGAGGTTTATGGTGAGGGGTAGAGTGAGGCTGGGGGTTAGATTGAGGATTAGTGTTAGGGTTAGGGTGAGGTTTAGGGGGAGGATGAGTGTTAGGGTTAGGGTGAGAACTAGGCTGAGGGTGAGGGTTAGGGTTAGGCTTAGTTTTAGGGTTAGGGTGATGGTTAGGGTTAGTGTGAGGATCAGTCTTAGTGTTAGGGTTTGTTTTAGGGTGAGGGTAAGTGTTAGGGTGAGGGTTAGGGTTAGGTTGAGGGTTATGGTGAGGGTGAGGGTGATGGTTAGGGTTAGGGTTAGGATGAGGTTTAGGTTTAGGTTTAGAGTTAGAGTTAGGGTTATGGTGAGAGTTAGGTTTAGGTTTAGTGTTAGGGTTAGTGTTAGGGTGAGGGTCAGGTGTACCGTTAGGCTTAGGCTTAGGCTTAGGCTTAGTCCGAGCATGAGGGTGAGGGTTAGCTCGAGGGTGAAGCTGAGGATTAGGTTTAGGTTTAGTGTTAGGGTTAAGTTTAGGTTTAGGTTTAGGTACAGGTTTAGGGTTAGGGTTCGGGTTACGGTTAGGGTTAGGGTTAGGGTTAGGCTTAGGCTTAGGGTTAGGCTGAAGATGAGGGTGGGGGTGAGAATTAGGGTTAGGGTTAGGGTTATTGTTAGTGTTATGGTTAGGGTTAAGATTGCGGTTAGGGGGGCTGGGAAGGTGGCTCAGTGGTAGAGCGCTTGCCTTGCATGCTCGAGTCCCTGGGTTCGATTCCTCAGCCCCACATAAGCAAAAAGAAAAAAGCCGGAAGTGGCGCTGTGGCTCAAGTGGTAGAGTGCTAGCCTTGAGCTGAAGAGCTGAAGGACAGCGCCCAGGCCCAGAGTTCAGGCTCCACGACCGGACCCAAAAAAAAAAAAAAAAAAAAAAGATTGCGGTTAGGTTGAGGCTGAAGATGAGGGTTATGGTTAGGGTTAGGGTTAGTGTTAGGGTTATGGTTAGTGTTAGGGTTAGTTTTATTGATAGGGTTAGGGTTAGAGTTACGGTGAGGAGGAGGGTGAGGGTGAGGGTGAGGTTTAGGGTGAGGTTTAGGGTTAGGGTTAGGTTTAGGGTGAGGGTGAGGTTTAGGGTTAGAGTTATGGTTAGGGGGAGAGTTAGGGTAAGGTTTAGGGTTAGGGTTAGTGTTCGGGTTAGGGTGAGGGTGAGGGTTAGGTTGAGGTTTAGGGATAGGGTTAGGGTTAGGTTTATGCTTAGGGTGAGGTTGAGTGTGAAGCTTAGTGTGAGGGTTAGGCTTAGGCTTAGGGTTAGGCTGACTGTGAGGGTGGAGGTGAAGATTAGGTTTAGGGTGATGGTTAGGGTTAGGGTTAGGGTTATTTTTAGGGTTAGGGTTATAGTTATGGTGAAGTTGAGGGTGCGGGTGAGGATTAGGGTTAGGGTTACGCTGGTGTTTAGGGTTAAGGTTAGGGTTAGTGTGAGGGTGAAGTTTACGTTTAGATATAGGGTTACGGGAAGAGGGATGGTGAGGTTTAGTGTTACGGTTAGTGATAGGGTTAGGGTGATGGTGAGGGTTAGGTTGAGGTTTAGGGTTAGGGTTAGGGTTAGGGTTAGTGTGAGGGTTAGCTTTAGGGTTAGGGTTAGTGTTAGGTTGAGGGTAAGATTTAGGGTGAGGGTTTGGGATAGGGTGAGGTTGATGGTTAGGTTGAGGGTTAGGATTAGTGTTAGGGTTATTGTTAGGGGTAGGTTTAGGGTTACAGTTACGGTGAGGGTGAGGGTGAGTGTTAGAGTTAGGGTTAGGGTGAGGTTGAGGGTTAGGGTTTGGGTTAGGGTTAGAGTTAGGTTTAGGGTGAGGGTGAGATTTAGGGTTAGATTTAAGGTTAGGGTGAGGGTTGGGGTGAGGGTTAGGGTTAGGGTTAGTGTTAGGCTTAGGGTGAGGGCTAGGATGAGGGTTAGTGTTAGGGTGAGGGTTACGGTTATGTTTAGGGTGAGAGATAGTGTTCAGGTTAAGTTTAGGTTTAGGTTGAGGATTAGGGTAAGGATCATGGTGAGTGTGAAGGTTAGGGCTAGGTTGAGGGATAGGGGTTAGCTTTAGGGTTAGGGTGAGTGTGAGTGTGAGGGTTAGGCTTAGTGTTAGGGTGAGGGTTAGTGTGAGGGTTAGGGTTAGTGTTAGGGTTATTGTTAGGTTTAGGGTTAGGGTGAGTGTGAGGTTAATTTTAGAGTTAGGGTTAGGGTGGGGCTGAGGTGAGGGTTAGGTTTAGGGTTAGTGTTGGAGTTAGGGTTAGGGTGAGTGTTAGGGTGAGGGAGAGGGTTAGGTTTAGGGTTAGGATTAGGATTAGGGTAAAGGTTAGGGTGAGTGTGAGGGTTAGGGTTAGGGTTGGGGTGAGGGTAAGTGTTAGGGTGAGGGTTAGGATTAGGGTGAAGGATATGGTTAGGATGAGGGTTAGGGTTAGGTTTTGGTTTATTGTTAGGGTTAGGGTTAGGATTATTGTTAGGGTAAGGTTTACATTTACGGTTACTGTGAGGGTGAGGGTTAGGGGTAGGGTTAGGCTGAGGTTTAGGGTTTGGATTAGGGTTAGAGTTAGGGTTAGGGTGATTGTAAGGTTTAGGCTTAGAGTCAGTGTTAGAGTGAGGGTTAGGTTGAGGGTTAGGGTTAGGGTTAGTGTTAGGGTTAGGGTTACGGTGAGTGTTAGGGGAAGGGAGAGGGTTAGGGTTAGGTTTAGGATTAGGGTTAGGGTGAGGGTGAGTGTGTGGGTTAGGGTTAGGTTGAGGGTTAGACTTAGGGTTAGGCTTAGGGTGAGTTTGTGTGTTAACGTTAGGTTTAGGGTTAGGCTTCGGGTTAGGCTGAGGGTGAAGTTGAGGGTGAGAACGTTAGGGTTAAGGTGAGGGTTATGCTTAGGTTTATGGGGAGGGTTAGGATGAGGATTAGGGTTAGGATTAGGGTTAGGGTGAGGGTTAGGGTGGGGGTGAGGTTTAGGTTTAGGGTTAGGGTGAGGTTTATTATTAGGTTTAGGGTTAGGGTCAGGGTGACGTTTAGGGTTAGAGTAAGGGTTAGGGTGAGGCTGTGGGTGTGGGTTAGGTTTAGGGTTAATATTAGGGTTAGGGTTATGGTGAGGGTTAGGGTGAGCGTGAGGGTTAGGGTTAGTGTTAGCATTAGGATTAGTTTTAAGGTTAGTGTGAGTGTGAGGGTTAGGGTTAAGGTTTGGCTAGGCTTAAGCTGAGGGTGAGGGTGAGGGTGAGCGTTCGGGTTAGGGTGAGGGTTAAGATTAGGGTTAGGGGGAGTGTTAGGATGAGGGTTCGGCTTAGTATTAGGGTTAGGGGGAGGGCTAGGCTGAGGGTGAGGTTTATGTTTAGGGTTAGGGTGAGGTAAAGGGTTAGGTGTAGGTTGAGGGTGAGATTATGGTTAGTGTTAGGGTTAGGTTGAGGCTGAGGGTGAGGTTTAGGGTTAGGGTTAGTGTTAGGGTTAGGGTTAAGGTGAGGGATAGGGTGAGGGTGAGGGTTAGGGTTATGGTTAGGATTAGGATTAGGGTAAGGGTTAGGGTGAGTGTGAGGGTTATTGTTACGGTTAGGCTTAGGCTTAGGCTAACCTGAGGGTGAGGGTGAGGTTTAGGCATAGGGTGAGGGTTAGGGTTAGGGTTAGGTTTAGGGTGAGTGTTAGAATGAGGGTTAGGCTTAGGATTAGGGTGAGGGTGAGGGCTAGGGTGAGGATGAGGTTTAGGGTTAAGGTTAGGGTTAGGGTGAGGTTTAGGTTTAGAGTTAGGGTGAGAAGGAGGTTTAGGTTTAGAGTTAGGGTTAGGGTGAGGCTGGGGGTTTGGGTTAGGGTTAGTGTTAGATTTAGGGTTAGGGTAAGGGTTAGGGTGATGGTGAGGGTTATGCTTAGTGTTGGGATTAGGGTTAGGGTAAGGTTTAGGGTGAGTGTGAGAATTAGGATTAGGTTTAGGGTTAGGCTGAGGATGATGGTGAGGGTGAGGTTTAGGGTTATGCTGAGGGTTAGGTTTAGGGATAAGGTGAGAGTTATGGTTCCAGTTAAGTTTAGGGTTAGGGTGAGGGTTAGGGTTAGGTTTACGGTGAGAGTGAGGGTTAGGATTAGTTTGAGGGTTAGGGTTAGGGTTAAGGCTAGGGTTAGGGTGAGGGTTAGGGTTAGGGTTAGGGTGAGGGTTAGGATGAGATTTAATGTTAAGATTAGGGTTAGGGTGAGGACAAGGGTGAGGGTGAGGGTTAGGGTTAGGATGAGGTTTAGAGTTAGGCTTAGGGTTAGGGTTAGGTTGAGGGTGAGGTTTAGGGTTAGAGTTAGGGTTAGTGTTCGGGATAGGGTTAGGTGAGGGTTCGGGTTAGGCTTAGGCTTAGGCTTAGGCTTAGGCAGAGCATGAGGTTGAGGCTTAGAGTTAGGGTCAGGGTGAGGGTTAGGGTTAGGGTGAGTTTGTGGGTGACGGTGAGGGTTAGTGTTAGGCTTAGTGTGAGTGTTAGGGTTAGGGTGAGGGTTATGGTTAGGGTGAGGGTTAGTGTTAGGGTTGGGCTTAAGCTTAGTCTTAGTGTAAGGCTGAGTGTTAGGGTGAGGGTGAGTCTGAGGGTTAGGGTTAGTGTTAGGGTTAGGCTTAATGGTAGTCTGAGGGAGAGGGTGAGGGTGAGGTTTAGGGTTAGGGTGAGGGTGAGGTTTAGGTTTAGAGTTTGTGTTAAGGTGAGGGTTAGTGTGAGGCTTAGTGTTAGGGTTAGTTTTTGGGTTAGGTTTTAGCCTGATTTTTAGGGTGAGGTTTAGGGTTAGGGATAGGGTTAGTTGTAGGATTAGGGTTTGGGTGAGGGTGAGTGTGAGGGTTAGAGTTCGGTTAATGTTAGGGTTAGGCTTAGGTTTAGGCTGAGGGTGAGGGTGAGGGTTAGGGTTAGGGTTAGGGTGAGGGTTAGGATGAGGGTTAGGTTTAGGATTAGGGTTAATGTGAGGGCTATTGTGAGGATGAGGATTAGGGTTAGGGTTAAGTTTAGGGATAGGGTGAGGGATAGGATTAGGGTTTGGTTTAAGGTGAGGGTACGGGTTAGGGTTAGGGTGAGGGTTAGCATGAGGGTTCCGGTTAGGATTAGGTTTAGGATGAGGGCTATGGTGAGCGAGTGGATTAGGGTTAGGTTTAGGTTGAGGTTTATTGATCGGGTTAGGTTTAGAGTTAGGGTGAGGATTAGGGTTAGGGTTATGGTGAGGCTCAGGGTTAGGTCTAGTTTGAGGGTTAGAATCAGGTTTATGGTTAGGGTGAGGGTTAGGGTTAGGGTTAGGGTGAGGGTTAGGATGAGGTTTAGGGTTACAATTAGTGTTAGGGTGAGGGCTAGGGAGATTGTGAGTGTTAGTGTTAGGGTTAGGGTGAGGTTTAGGGTTAATATTAAGTGTAGGGTTAGGGTGAGGGTTAAGGTTCAGGTTTGGGTGAGGGTGAGGCTTAGGTTTGGGGTGAGGGTTAGGGTGAGGACTAAGGTAAGGGTGAGGTTTAGGGTTAGGGTTAGTTTTAGGGTGAGGGTTAGGTTGAGGTTTAGGTTTAGGGTTAGGGTTAGGATTAGGGTTAGGGTGAGGGTGAGTGTGAGGGTTAGGGTTAGGCTTAGTCTTAGGCTTAGGCTTAGTGTTAGGCTGAGGGTGAGGGTGTTTATGAGGATTAGGTTTAGAGTGCTGGTTTAGTTTATGGTTAGATTTAGTTTTAGGATGAGGGATAGGGTTAGGATTAGAGTTAGGGTGAGGGCTAGGGTGCGTGTGAGGTTTAGGGATAGGTTTAGGCTTAGGCTTAGGGTTAGCCGGAGGTTGAAGGATAGGGTGAGGGTTAGGGTTACGGTTAGGGTGAGGGTTAGGATGAGAGTTAGTGTTAGGGTGAGGGTTAGGATGAGGGTGACAATTAGAATAACGGTGAGGGTTAAGCTGAGGGTGAAGTTTAAGGTAAGGGTGAGGTTTCTGGTTATGGTTAATGTGAAGTACAGGGTTAGATTGAGGATTAGTGTTAGGGTTAGTGTGAGGTTTATTGTGAGGAAGAGGGTTAGTGTTAGGGTGAGGGCTAAGTTGAAGTTGAGGGTTAGAGTTAGGGTTAGGGTGAGGTTTAGGTTTAGGGTGATGGTTAGCATTAGTGTGAGGGTTAGTGTTAGGGTTAGTGTCAGTGTTAGGGTGAGGGTAAGTGTTAGGTTAAGGTTTAGGTTTAGGGTGAGGTTTAGGATTATGGTTAGTGTTAGGGTTAGCGTGAGGGTGAGGTTAAAGTTTAGAGTTAGGGTTAGGGTGACGGTTAGGATTAGGGTTAGGGTTAGTGTTAGGGTAAGGGTTAGGGTGAGGTTTAGTGTGGGGGTGAGGGTTAGTGATAGGGTTAGGATTAGGATTAGCGTTAAAGTGAGTGTGCGTGTGAAGTTAAGGGTTAGGGTTAGGGTTAGGATTAGAGTTAGGGTGAGGGTGAGGATGAGGGTTAGTGTTAGGGTGAGGGTTAGGGTTAGAGTTAGGGTTAGGTTGAGGGTGAGGTTGAGGGTGAGGGTTAGGGTTAGGGTTAATCTTAGGGTTAGGCTGAGGGTGAGGTTGAGGGTGAGAAAGTTAGGGTTAGGGTGAGGGTTAGGCTTAGGATTATGGGGAGGTTTAGGATGAGGTTTAGGGTTAGGATTAGGGTTAAGGTGAGGGCGAGGCTCAGGGTGAGTTTGAGTTTTAGGGTTAGGGTGAGGTTTAGGTTTAGGGTTAGGGTTAGGGTGAGGGTCAGGGTGACGTTTATTGTTAGAGTTAGGATTAGGGTGAATCTGAGGGTGTGGGTTAGGTTTATGGTTAATGTTAGGGTTAGGGTTAAGGTGAGGGTTCGGGTGCGGGTTCGGGTTAGGGTTAGTATTAGGGTTAGCGTTAGGGTGAGTGTGAGGGTTAGGGTTAGGGTTAGGCTTAGGCTTAGGCTGATTGTGAGGTTGAGGGTGAGGGTTAGGGTTAGGTTGAAGGTTAGAGCTATGTTTAGGGTGAGAGTTAGGGTTCGGGTTAAGTTTAGGGTTAGGGTGTAAGTTAGGGTAAGGCCAACGGTGAGGGTGAGGGTTGGGGTTATGTTGAGGGTTAGGGTTAGGGTTAGGGTTAGAGTGAGGGTGAGGGTGAGGGTTAGGGTGAGGGTGAGTTTTTGGATTAGGGTTAGGTTTAAGGTTAGGGTTAGGTTTAGGGTTAGGATTAGTGTTATTTTTAGGGTTAGGGTTAGAGTTACGTGAGGGTGAGGGTGAGGGTGAGGGTTAGGGATAGGGTTAGGGTGAGGTTTAGGTTAAGGGTGAGGGTGAGGTTTATAGTTAGATTTAGGGTTAGGGGGAGGGTTAGGTCGAAGGTTAGGGTTAGGGTTAGTGTTAGGGTTAATGTTAGGGTGAGGGTCATTTTGAGGTTTAGGGTTAGGCTTAGGGTTAGGTTTAGGATTAGTGTTAGGTTTAGAGTTACGGTGAGGTTGAAGTTGAGGGTGAGTGTGAAGGTTAGGGTGAGGTTTAGGGTTAGGGTTAGGATTAGGGTTAGGGTGAGGGTGAGGTTGATGTTTAGGGTTAGGGTTAGGGTTAGGATTAGGTTTAAGGTGAGGGTGAGTGTGAGGGTTAGTGATAGGTTAGGCTTAGGCTTAGGCTTAGGCTGAGGGTGAGGTTGGGGGTGAGGATTAGGGCTAGGGTGATGGTTACGGTTAGTGTTAAGGTGAGGGTTAGTTTGTGGGTTAGGGTTAGGGATAGGGTTACTGTGAGGGCTAGGGTGAGGATTAGGGTAAGTCTTAGGATTTGGCTTAGGCTTATTCTGAGTGTGTTTTTGAGGTTGAGGGTTAGTTTTAGGGTGATGCTTAGGTTGACGGTTAGAATGAGTTTTAGGTTTAGGGTGAGGGTTAGGGTGAGGTTTATGTTAAGGGCAATGGTTAGGTTAAGGCTTAGTGTGAGGGTTAAGATAAAGGTGAGGGTTAGGGTTAGGGTAAGGGTCTGGGTTAGAATTAGGGTGAGGTATAGGGTGAGGGTGAGGGTTAGGGTTAGGGGTAGGGTTAGGGTGAGGTTTAGGGTTAGGGTGAGGCTTATGGTTAGTGTGAGGGTTAGGGTTTGTGTTAGGTTTATTGTTAGGTTTAGGGTTACGGTTACGGTTACAGTGAAGGTGAGGGTGAGGTTTAGGGTTAGGGTTAGATTTAGGGCTAGTGTGAGGGTTAGGTTGAGGGTTAGGGATAGGGTTTGTTTTGGGGTTAGTGTTAGTGTGAGAGTTAGGGGGACGTTCAGGGTTAGGGTTTGGATTAGAGTTAGGGTGAGGGTGAGTGTGTGTGTTAGGGTTTGGTTTTGGGTTAAGTTTAGGGTTAGGGAGAGGTTTTGGATGAAGGTTAGGGTTACAATGAGGGTGAGGGTGAGGTTTAGTGTGAGGGTTAGGGTTAGGATTAGGGTTAGGCTTCGGGTTAAGGTTAGGTTTAGGGTTAGGATTAGTGTTATTGTTAGGGTTAGGGTTAGAGTTACGGAGAGCATGAGAATGAGGATTAGTTTAGGGTTAGGGTGAGGTTTAGGGTTGGGGTTATGGTGAATGTGAGGTTTAGGCTAAGATTGAGGGCTATTGTTAAGGTTAGGGTGAGGGTTAGGGTTAGGTTTAGGGTGATGGTTAGGATGAGGATTAGGGTTAGGATTAAGATTAGGGTGAAGGCTTCGGTGAGGGTGAGGGTTAGAGTTAGTGTTAGGGTGAGGTTTAGGGTTAGGGTTATGGTTAGGGTGAGGTTTAGGATGAGGTTTATGGTTACGGTAAGGGTGAGGGTTAGGGTTAGGGTAGGTTTGGGGTTAGGGTTAGGTTTAGGTTTAGGATTAGTGTTATTGTTAGGCTTAGGGTTAGATTTAAGGTGAGGGTGACAGTGAGGTTCAGGCTTAGGCTTACGCTTAGGGATAGGCTGAGTGTGAGGTTGAGGGTGAGGGTTAGGGTTAGGGTGATGGTTAGGTTTACGTTTAGGGTTAGCATTAGGATGAGGTTTATGGTAAGGTTAAATGTGAGGTTTAGTCTGTGGGTGAGGATTAAGATTAGGATGAGGGTAAGGGTTAGGTTTAGGTTTAGGGTAAGGATGAGGGTTAGGGTTAGGGTGAGTGTTAGATTGAGGATTAGGGTTAGGGTTAATGTGAGGTTTAGGGTGAGTGTGAGGGTTAGGGTTTGAGTGAGGGTGAGGGTTAGATTTAGTGTTAGGGAGAGGGCTAGGGTAAGGGTGAGGGTTAGGGTTAGTGTTAGGGTGAGGTTTAGGATTAGGGTGAGGGTTAGGGTTAGTGTGAGTGTTAGAGTTAGGTTTAGGGTTAGTGTTAGGGTGAGGGTAATTGTTAGGTTGAGGGTAATTGTTATGGTGAAGGTGAGAGTTTGTGTTAGGCTTATTGTTAGGGATAGGGTTAGGGTTAGGGTTACAGTGAAGGTGAGGGTGAGGGTTAGGGTTAGGGTGAGAGTTAGGGTTAGGGTGAAGATTAGGATGAGGTTAAGGGTTAGGATTACTCTTAGGGTTAGTGCTAGTGTGAGAGTTAGGGGGACGTTCAGGGGTAGGGTTAGGGTCAGGATTAGAGTTAGGGTGAGGGTGAGTGTGTGTGTTAGGGTTCGGTTTTGGGTTAGGGTTAGGTTTAGGATTAGGGTTACGATTAGGGTTATGGTGAGGGTGAGGTTCATGGTTAGACTTAGGGTTAGGGGGAGGGTTAGGTCGAGGGTTAGGGTTAGGGTTATTGTTAGGGTTATGGTTAGTTTGAGGGTTAGGTTGAGGTTTACCGTTAGGGTTAGGGTTAGGGTGAGGGTGGGTTTTAGGGTTAGAGTTAGGGTTAGGGTGAGGCTGAGGATGAAGGTTAGGGTTAGGGTTAGTGTTAGAGTTAGGGATAGAGTGAGGGTTAGGGTGAGGGTGATGGTTAAGCTTAGGGTTAGGATTAGGATTAGGATAAGGGTGAGTGTGAGGGTTAGGTTTAGGGATAGGGTTAGGCTTAGGGTTTTGCTGAGGGCGAGGGTGAGGGTGAGGATTTGGTTTAGGTTGAGTGATAGGATTAGGGATAGGGTGAGAGTTAGGGTTCGGGTTAAGTTTAGGGTTAGGCTGAGGGTTAGGGTTGGGGTTATGGTGAACGTATTGGTTAGGGTAAGGTTGAGGGCTATTGTTAAGGTTAGGGTGAGGGTTAGGGTTAGGTTTAGGGTGATGGTTAGGATGAGGATTAGGGTGAGGATTAAGATTAGGGTGAAGGCTACGGTGAGGGTGAGGGTTAGTGTTAGTGGTAGGGTGAGTTTTAAGGTTAGGGTTAGGTTTAGGGTGAGGGTTAGGATGAGGGTTAGGGTTACAGTAAGGGTGAGGGTTAGGGTTAGGGTGAGGGTTAGGGTTAGGTTTAGGATTAGGTTTAGGGTGAGGGTGAGGTTTAGGATTAAGGTAGGTTTGGGGTTAGGTTTAGGTTTAGGTTTAGGATTAGTGTTATTGTTAGGGTTAGGGTTAGATTTAAGGTGAGGGTGACGGTGAGGTTCAGGCTTAGGCTTATGCTTAGGGATAGGCTGAGTGTGAGGTTTAGGGTGAGGGTTAGGGTTAGGGCGATGGTTAGGTTTATGTTTAGGGTTAGCATTAGGATGAGGTTTATGGTAAGGGTAAATGTGAGGTTTAGGCTGTGGGTGAGGATTACGATTAGGATGAGGGTAAGGGTTAGGTTTAGGTTTAGGGTAAGGATGAGATTTAGGGTTAGGGTGAGGGTTAGATTGAGGATTAGGGTTAGGGTGAGTGTGAGGTTTAGGGCGAGTATGAGGGTTAGGGTTAGGGTGAGGGTGAGGGTTAGAATTAGTGTTAGGGTGAGGGCTAGGGTCAGGGTGAGGGTTAGGGTTAGGGTTAGGGTGAGGTTTAGGATTAGGGTGAGGGTTAGGGTTAGTGTGAGGGTTAGGGTGGGGCTGACAGTTAGGGTAAACGAAAGGGTTAGACTGAGGGTGAGGGTTACGGTTAGGGTGAGGGTTAGGGTTAGGGTGAGGGATAGGGTTAGTGGTGGGGTGAGAGTGAGGTTTAGATTGAGGATTTGTGTTAGGGCTAGTGTGAGGTTTAGGGTGAGGATGAGGGTAAGGTTTAGGGTGAGGGCTAGGGTGAGGGTGAGGGTTAGGGTTAGGGTTAGGATGAGGTTTAGGTTTAGGTTTAGGGTTAGAGTTAGGGTTAGGTTTAGAGTGAGGTTTAGGGTTAGTGTTAGAGTTAGTGTTAGGGTTAGTTTTAGGGTGAGGGATAGGTTTAGGCTTAGGCTTAGGCTGAGCATGAGGGTGAGGGTTAGGGTTAGGATTAGGGTGAGGGTTAGGTTTGGAATTAGGGTGAGGTTTAGGATGAGGTTTCGGGTCAGGTTTAGGTTTAAGTTGACGGCTAGGGTGAGGGTTAAGGTAAGGGTTAGGGTTAGTGATAGGGTTAGGTTTAGGATTAGGTTTAGGGTGAGGGTGAGTGTGAGGGTTAGGGTTAGTGTTAGGCCTAGGCTTAGGGTTAGGGTGAGGGTTAAGTTTAGGGTTTGGGTTAGGGTGAATGTGAGGCTGAGGATTAGCATTAGGTTTAGGGTTAGTGTTAGGTTTAGGGTTAAGGTTAGGCTTAGGGTTAGTCTGAGGGTGACAGTGGGGTTGAGGATTAGGGTTAGGGTTAGGGTTCGGGATTGGGTTATTGTTAGTGTTATGGTTAGGGTTCAGTTTGCGGTGACGGTGAGGTTAAGGGTGAGGGTTATGGTTAGGGTTAGGGTTAGGCTTAGGCTTAGGTTTAGGCTAAGGGTGACAGTGGGGGTGAGGATTTGGTTTAGGGTTAGGGTTAGGTTTATTGTTAGTGTTATGGTTAGGGTTATGTTTGTGGTGAGGGTTATGGTTATGGTTAGGGTTAGGGTTAGGTTTAGGGTTATTGTTAGGGTTAGGTTTAGAGTTACGATGAGGTTGAGGGTGAGGGTGAGGGTAAGTGTTAGGGTGAGGTTTAGGGATAGGGTTAGGTTTAGGTTGAGGGGAGGTTTAGGGTTAGACTTAGGGTTAGGGTGAGGTTTAGCGTGAGGGTTAGGGTTAGGGTTATGGTGAGGGTTAGGTTGAGGGTTAAGGTAAGGCTTAGGCTTAGGCTTAGGCTTAGGCTGAGAGTGAGGTTGAGGGTGAGGGTTAGGTTTAGGGTGATGTTTAGGTTTACAGTTAGGGTGAGGTTTAGGATGAGGTTTAGGGTTAGTGTGATGGTTAGGGTGTGGATGATGTTAAGGGTAAAGGTGAGGTTTAGGCTGAGGATGAGGGTTAAGCTAAGGGTGAGTGTTAGGTTTAGGTTTAGGGGTAGTGTAAGGGTTAGGGTTATGTTAGGGTTAGGGTTAATGTTTAGTGAGGGTTAGATTGAGGATTAGGTTTAGGCTTAATGTGATGCTTAGGGTAAGGATGAGGGTTAGGGTTAGGGTGAGGGTGAGGGTTAGAATTAGGGTTAGGGTGAGGGCTAGAGTGAGTGTGAGAGTTACGGTTAGTGTTAGGGTTTAGGTGAGGTTTAGGATTAGGGTGAGGGTTAGGGTTAGTGTGAGGGTGAGTGTTAGGGTTAGGGTTAGTGTTAGGGTGAGTGTGTTATGGTGAGGGTTAGGGTTAGGGTGAGGGTTATGGTTAGGGTGAGGGTTAGGGTTAGTGTGGGTGTGAGGGTGAGGTTTATGGTTAGATATAGGGTTTGGAGGAGGGTTAGGGTGAGGGTTAGGTTTATGGTCAATGTTATGTTTAGGGAGAGGGTGAGGTTTAGGTTTAGGTTTAGTGTTAGGATTAGGGTTAGCATTAGTGTGAGTGTTAGTGTTAGGTTTAGGTTTAGTGTTAGAGTGAGGGTAAGTGTGAGAGTGAGGGTTTGGGTTAGGGTGAGGGTTATGTTTAGGGTGAGGGTTGGGATTAGGTTTAAGTATATTGTTAGGGTGAGGTTTAGGTTTACGGTGAGGGTGAGGGTGAGGGTGAGGGTTAAGGATAGGGTGAGGTTTAGGATTTGGGTTAGGGTTAGAGTTAGGTTTAGGGTGAGGGTGAACTTTAGGGTTAGATTTAGTGTTAGGGTGAGGGTGAGGTTGAGGTTTAGGGTAAGGGTTAGTGTTAGGGTTAGTGTTAGGGTGAGAGTTAGGAGGAGTGTTAGGGTTGGGGATAGGGTTAGCATTAGGGTTAGGGTAAGGGTGAGTGTGTGTGTTAGCGTTAGCTTTACGGTTAGACTTAGGGTTAGGCTGCGGGTGAGGTTGAGGGTGAGGCTCAGGATTAGGGTGAGGGTTAAGGTTAGGGTTAGTGTGAGGGTTAGGGTTAAGATAAAGGTTAGGGGGAGGGGCTAGGGTGATGGTTAGGTTTATGGTTAGGGTTAGGGTTAGGGTTAGGTTTCGGTTTAGGGTTAGGGTTAGAGTAAGGGTGAGGGTGAGATTTAGGGTTAGAGTTCTGCTTAGGGTTAGGCTGAGTGTGTGTGTTAGGGTTAGGGTTAGTGATGGGGTTAGGGTGAAGGTGAGGGTGAGGGTGAGGGTGAATATTAGGGTTAGGTTTAGGATTAGGATTAGGGTTAGTGTTATGGTGAGTGTGAGTGTTAGGATTAGGGTTAGGCTTAGGCTTAGGCTGAGGCTGAGGGTGAGGGTGGAGGTGAGGGTTAGGGTGAGGGTTAGGTTTAGTGTTAGGGTGAGAGTTGGGGTTCAGGTTAAGATTAGGTTTAGGGTGAGCATTAGGGTAGGGTGTACAGTGAGGATGAGGTTTAGGTTTAGGGTTAGATTTAGGGTTAGGGGAGGGTTAGTTCGTGAGTTAATGTTAGGGTTAGGGTTAGGGTTAAGTTTAGGTTGAGGGTTAGGTTGAGGTTAAGGGTTAGGGTCAGAGTTAGGGTTAGGATTAGGCTTAGGGTGAGGGTGATTGTGAGGGTAAGGGTTAGGGTTACGCTTAGGCTTAGGGTTAGGCTGAGTGTGAGGGTGGGTGTGAGGATTAGGGTTAGGGTTATGGTTAGGGTTTGGTTTAGGGTTTGGGTTAAGGTTAGAGTTAGGTTTAGGGTTAGGGTGAGGTTTAGGTTTAGAGTTAGGGTTAGGGTGAGGGCTAGGTTGAGGGTTAGGGTTAGGGTTAGGGTGCGACTTTGGGGGAGGTTTAGGGTTAGGGATAGGTTTAGGTTTCAGGTTAGGGTGAGTGTGAGTGTGTGGGTTAGGGTTAGGTTTAGGGTTAGGCTTAGGGTTAGGATGAGGGTGAGTGTTAGGGTTAGGGTTAGGGTGAGGTTTAGGGTTAAGGTTAGGGTTAGTGTGAGGGTTAGGGTGCGGATGAGGGTTAGGGTTAGCATGAGTATCAGGGTTAGAATTAAGGTTAGGGTGTGGGTTCTGTTAAGTTTAGGGTTAGGGTGAAGTTTAGGGTTATGGTGAGGTTTGGGTTTAGTGTGAGGTTTAGTGTTAAGGTGAGGGTAATTGTTAGGGTGAGGTTTAGGGTTAGGGTGAGGGTTATCATTAGGGTGAGGTTTAGGGTTAGGTTTAGGTTTATTGTTAGGGTTTGGGTTACGGTTACGGTTACGGTGAGGGTTAGGGTGATGATAAGGTTTAGGGTTAGGGTTAGTGTGAGATTTAAGGTTACGGTTAGGGTTAGATTTAGGGTTAGGTTGAAGTTGTGGTTTAGGGTTACAGTTAGGGTTAGGATGAGGGTTATGGTTAAGGTTAGGGTTAGTGTTAGGGTTAGGGTTAGGGTGAGGGTTAGGGTTAGTGATAGGGTTAGGATTAGGTTTAGGGTTTAGATGAGGGTGAGTGTGAGGGCTAGGGTTAGTGTTAGGTTTAAGCTTAGATTTAGGCTGAGGGTGAGCCTGAAGGTGAGGAATAGGTTTAGCGTGCCGGTTACGGTTAGGGTTAGGGTTAGAGTTAAGCTTAAGGTGAGGTTTAGGGTTAGGGTTAGGGTTAAGTTTCTGGTAAAGCTGAGGGTTAGAGTTAGCATTAGGGTAAGGGTGAGGGGTAGGGTTAGGTTTAGGGTGAGTGTTAGCGTTAATGTGAGGTTTAGGGTTAGGGTTAGGGTTAGTTTGAGGGTTAGGTTGAGGGTTAGGGTTTGGGTTAGGGTTAGGGTGAGTATGAAGTTTAGGGTGAAGTTTAGGTTAGGCTTAGTGTTAGGATTAGGGTGAGGTTAAGGGTTAGGGTGAGGGTTAGTCTTAGGGTTAGGGTGAGGGTTAAGATTAGCTTTAGGGTTTCAGTGACGGTGAGGGTTAATGTTAGGGTGAGGGTTAGGTTTAGGTTTATGGTTAGGTGATGGTGATGTTTAAGATTAGGGTTAGGGTTATTGTAAGTGTTATTTTTAGGGTTACATTTGCAGTGCGGGTGAAGGTTAGGGTTAGGTTTAGGGTTAGTTTTAGGGTTAGGTTTAGTGTTAATGTTAGGGTTAGGTTTAGACTTATTGTTTGGGTGAAGGTGGGGGTGAGGATGAGGGTTAGCGTTAGGGATAGGGTGAGGTTTAGGGTTAGGGTTAGGATTAGGGATAGGGTCAGGGTGAGGTTTAGGGTTAGTCTTAGGTTGAGGGGGAGGTTTAGCGTGAGGGTTAGGGTTAGGGTTAGGGATAGGATTAGGTTTAGGGTGAGGGTGAGTGTGAGGGTTAGGGTTAGGATTAGTCTTAGGCTTACGGTTAGGCTGAGGGTGAGGGTGGGTTTGAGTATTAGGCTTAGGGTGATGGTGAGCCTTAGGGTTAGGGTGAGGGTTAGGATGAGGTTTATGGTTAGGATTAGTGTTAGGGTAAGGGCTAGCATGAGGGTGAGGTTTAGGGTTACGGTTAGGTTTAGGCTGAGAGTGATGGTGAGGGTGAACTTTAGGGTTATGGTGATGGATAGGTTTAGTGTAAGGGTGAGGGTTAGGATGTGGGTTCGGGTTACGGTGAGGGTTAGTAGGAGTGTGACGGTAAGAGTAAAAGTGAGGGTTACAGTAAGGGTGAGGGTTAGGGTAAGGGTTAGGGTTAGGGTTAGATTGAGGATTAGGGTATGGGTAATGTGAGGTTTTGGGTGAGGATGAGGGTTGGGGTGAGGTTTAGGTTTAGAATTAGGGTTAAGGTGAGTTCTAGCGTTAGGGTGAGGGTTAGGGTTAAGGTTAAGTTTAGGTTGAGGTTTAGGGTGAGGGGTAGGGTTAGGTTTAGGGTGAGGGTTAGGTTTAGTTTGAGGGTTATGGTTCGGGTGAGTGTGAGGGTGAGGTTAAGGTTTATGGAGAGGGTTAGGGTGAGGGTGAGGGTTAGGGTTAGTGTTAGGGTGAGGGTGAGGGTTAGGATTAGGTTTAGGTTTAGGGTGAGGTTTAGGGTGAGGGTGAGGGTTAAAGTTAGGGTTATGTTTGTGGTGTGGGTAAGTGATAGCATGAGGGTTAGGGTTAGTGTTAGAGTTAACATTAGGTTTAGGGTGAGGGTTAGGTTTAGGGTTAGGGTGAGGGTGCGGGTGAGAGTGAGGGTTAAGGTGAAGATTAGGATGAGTTTTAGGGTTAGGGTGAGAGTTAAGGTTACGTTAGCTTGAGCGTGAGGTTGAGGGTTAGGGTTAGGGTGAGGGTTAGGTTTAGGATCAGAATTAGTTTTATGGTTAGGGTGTAGGTTAGGGTTAGGGTAAGGGGTAGGGTTAGGGGTGGGATTAGGATTAGGGTTAGGTTGAGGGTGAGTGTGAGGGTTAGTTTTAGGGTTAGGGTTTGGCTTAGGTTTAGGCTTAGGGTGAGGTTGAGGGTTAGGGTTAGGGTGAGGTTAAGGTTTATGGTTTGGATTAGGGTTAGGGTGCAGGCTAGGGTGAGGGTGAGAGTTAGGGTTAGGGTTAGGCTTAGGCTTAGGGTTAGGCTGAGGGTGAGGGTGGGTGTGAGAAATAGGTTTTGGGTGATGGTTAGCGTTAGGGTTAGGGTGAGGGATAGGATGAGGGTTAGGGTTAGGATTTGGTTTAGGTTTAGGGCTAGGGTGAGGGTGAGGGTTAGGGTTAAACATAGGGTTAGATTTAGGATTAAGGGTAGGATGAGGGTGAGTGTGAGGGTTAGGGTTAGAGTTAGGCCTAGGCTTAGCTTTAGGCTGAGGGTGAGGGTGAGGGTTAGGGTTAAGGTGAGGGTTAGGGTTAGGGTGAGGGTGAGGGTTAGGGTTGGGGTTAGGGTTAGAGTGAAGGTTAGGTTGAGGGGTAGTGTTAGGTTTAGGGTGAGGATTAGGGATAGTGTGAGGGTTAGGGTTTGAGTGAGGGTAAGGGTCAGGTGAGGTTTAGGGTTAGGGTGAGGTTTAGCATTAGGGTTAGGGTCAGGTTTAATGTTAGGTTGGAAGTCAGGGTTAGGGTGAGTGTTAGGGTGAGAGTTAGGGTTAAGGTAAGTGATTGGGTTAGGGTTAGGGTGAGGGTTATGTTTAGGGTGATGTGTAGAATGAGGTTGAGTGTTAGGGTGAGGGTGACAATGAAGGTTAAGGTATGGATGCGGGTTAGTGTTAGGGTAAGTGTTAATATTACGGTTAGGGTTAGGGTGACGGTGAGGGTAAGGGTTAGGTTTATGGTGAGGGTTAGGGTTAGAGTTAGGGTGAGGGATAGGGTGAGGGGTAGGGTTAGAGTTAAGGTTACGGTTAGTGTGAGGGTTAGGGTTAGGGTGAGGATAAGGTAAGCGTGAGGGTTGGAGTGAGGGTGAGGTTTACGGTTACTGTTAGGGTGAGGGTTAGGCTTAGGGTTATGTTTATTTTGAGGGTGAGTGTTTGAGTTAGGATGAGTGTTCTTGAGAGTGTGAGAGTTAGGGTTTGGGTGAGGGTTAGGGTTAGGGTGAGTGTTAGGGTGATGGTGAGGGTGAGGGTTAGGGTTGGGGTTAGGGTTAGAGTGAGAAGTAGGGTGAGGTATAGGGTTAGGGTTAGGGTGAGAGTTAGGTTTACTGTGAGGGTTAGGGTTAGGGTGAGGTTTAGGGTTACTGTGAGTGTTCAAGTTAGGATTAGGCTTAGTGTTAGGGTGAGGGTAAGGGTTAGGTTGAGGGTTAGGGTTAGAGTGAGGGTTAGGGTTAATGTGAGGGTTAGGGTTAGGGTTAGGCTTAGGCTTAGGCATAGGTTTAGGCTGAGGGTGATGGTGAGGGTGAGGGTTAGTGTTATGGTGATAGATATGGTTACAGTAAGGGTGAGGGTTAGGTTTAGGTTGAGGGTTAGTGTGAGGGTTAGGGTTAGGGTTAGATTGAGGATTAGGTTTAGGGGTAGTGTGAGGTTTAGGGTGACGATGAGGGTTAGGGTGAGGTTTAGGGTTAGAATTAGGGTTAGGGTGAGGGCTAGCATGAGGCTGAGGTTTAGGGTTAGGGTTAAGTTTAGTTTGAGGGTTAGGGTGAGGGGTAGGTTTAGGTTTAGGGTGAGGGTTACGGTTAGGGTGAGGGTGAGGGTGAGGGTAAGGGTAAGGGTTTTTGTGAGGGTTAGGGTGAGGGTGAGGTTTAGGGTGAGGTTGAGCGTTAGGATTAGGTTTAGGGTTAGGGTGACGTTTAGGGTGAGGTTTAGGGTTAAGGTTAGGGTTAGGTTTATGGTGTCGTTAAGTGATAGCCTGAGGGTTAGGGTGAGTGTTACAGTTAGCATTAGGGTTAGGCTGAGGGTTAGGTTTAGGTTTAGGGTGAGATTGCAGGTGAGAGTGAGGTTTAAGGTCAGGATTAGGGTGTGGTTTAGGGTTAGGGTGAGGGTTAGGGTTAGGGTTAGTGTGAGGGTGGCGGTGAGGGTGACGATTAGGGTTAGAGTTATGGTGAGGGTTCTGTTAAGTTTGAGGTTTAGGGTGAGGATGAGGTTAAGGGTTAGGGTGGGGTGTTATTGTTAGGGTTAGGGTTAGGGTTAGGGTTACGGTTACTATGAGGGTGAGTGTGGGGGTTAGGGCTAGGGTGACGTTTAGTGTTAGGGTTATGGTTAGAGTTAGGGTTAGTGTGAGGATGAGGTTTAGGGGTAGAGTTATGTTTAGGGTGGGGGTTAGTGTGAGGGTTAGGTTTATCGTAAGGTTTATGGTGGGGGTGACGGTAAGGATAAAGGTGAGAGTTAGGCCGAAGGTGAGGGTTACGGTAAGGGTGAGGATTCGGGTTATGGTGAGGGTTTGGGAAAGTGTAATGGTGAGGGTGAGGGTTAGATTGATTATTAGTGTTAGGGTTAGTGTGAGGTTTAGGGTGAGGATGAGGGTTAGGGTTAGGGTGAGGGCGAGGTTGAGGGTGAGGTTTAGGGTTAGTGTTAGGGTGTGGTTTAGGGTTAGGGTGATGGTTAGGGTTAGTGTGAGGTTTAGTGTTAGGGTTAGGGTTAGTGTTAGGTTGGAAGTTAGGGTTAGGGTGAGTGTTAGGGTGAGTGTTAGGGTTAAGATAAGTGATAGGTTTAGGGTTAAGGTGAGGGTTAGGTTTAGGGTCATGTGTAGAATGAGGGTGAGGCTTAGGGTTAGGGTGACAGTGAAGGTTAAGTTATTGATGAGGGTTAGTGTTAGGGTGAGGGTTAATGCTACGGTGAGTGTTAGGGTGAGGGTGAGGGTAAGGGTTAGGTTTATGGTGAGGGTGAGGTTTAGAGGTATGGTGAGGGGTAGGGAAAGAGTTAAGGTTAGGGTTAGTGTTAGGGTTAGGGTTAGGGTGAGGAGAAGGTAAGCGTGAGGGTTGGAGTGAGGGTGAGGTTTAGGGTTACTGTTAGTGTGAGGGTTAGGGATACGGTTAGGGTGAGGGTTAGGCTTAGGGTTATGTTTATTTTGAGGGTGAGTGTTTGAGTTAGGATGAGTGTTCTTGAGAGTGTGAGAGTTAGGTTTTGGGTGAGGGTTAGGGTTAGGGTGAGTGTTAGAGTGACGGTGAGGGTGAGGGTTAGGGTTGGGGTTAGGGTCAGAGTGAGGGGTAGGGTGAGGTGTAGGGTTAGGGTTAGGGTGAGTGTTACGTTTACTGTGAGGGTTAGGGTTAGGGTGAGGTTTAGGGTTACTGTGAGGGTTCCAGTTAGGATTAGGCTTAGTGTTAGGGTGAGGGTAAGGGTTAGGTTGAGGGTTAGGGTTAGAGTGAGGGTTAGGGTTAATGTGAGGGTTAGGGTTAGGGTGAGGGTTAGGGTTAGGGTGATGTTTAGGGTGAGGTTGAGGGTTAGTGTGAGTGTGAGTGTGAAGGTTCGGATGAGTGTTTGGGTTAGGTTTAGGTTGAGGTTGAGGGTGAGGGTGAGGCTTAGGGTTAGTTTTAGGGTAAGGCTGAGTGTGAGGGTTAGGGATAGGCTTAGACTTAGGCTGAGGATGAGGGTGAGGGTTAGGGTTAGTGTTAGGTTTAGGGTTAGTGTTAGGGTTATGTTGAGGCTTAGGGTTACTTTAGAGGTTACGGTTAGGGTGAGGGTTATGGTTAAGGATAGGTTTAGGTTGAGGATGAGGGTGAGGGTTAGGGTTAGGATTAGGGTTAGGGTGAGCCTGAGGGTGAGGGTGCGGGTGAGGTTTAGGGTTAGGTTGAGGGTTAGGCTAAGGGTTAAGGTGAGCGTTAGGTTTAGGGTGATGTTTAGTTTGAGGGTGAGGGTTAGGGTGAGATTGAGGGTGAGGTTTTGGTTGAGGGTTTTGGTTAGGGTTAAGGTGAGGGTGAAGGTGAGGGTGAGGGTTAGGTTTAGGGTTAGGGTTAGGCTTAGGGTGAGGGTGATTGTGAGGTTTATGGTTAGGGTTATGGTTAGGCTTACGTTTAAGCTGAGGTTGAGGTGAGTTTGAGGGTTAGGGTTAGGGTGACTGTGAGCATTAGGGTTAAGGTTAGGGATAGGATGAGGGTTAGATGAGGGTGAGGTTTAGGGTGAGTATGAGGGTTAGGGTTAGAATTAGGGTTAGGGTGAGGGCTAGCATGAGGGTGAGGGTTAGGGTTAGGGCTAAGTTTAGGGTGATGGTTAGGGTGAGGTGTAGGGTTAGGTTTAGGGTGAGGGTTATGTTTAGTGTGAGGGTTATGGTTAGGGTGAGGGTGAGGGTGAGGGTAAGGGTTATGGTGAGGGTTAGGTTGAGGGTGGGGGTTAGGGTTATGATTAGGTTTAGGGTTAGGGTGAGGTTTAGGGTGAGGGTGAGGGTTCAGGTTAGGGTTAGGTTTGTGGTGTGGGTGATAGCATGAGGGTTAGGGTGAGTGTTAGAGTTAGCATTAGGGTTAGGGTGAGGGTTAAGTTTAGGGTTTGGGTGAGGGTGAGGGTGAGAGTTTGGTTTAAGTTGAGGATTAGGGTGAGTTTTAGGGTTAGGGTGAGGGTTAGGGTTAGGGTTAGCGTGAGGGTGACGGTGAGGGTGACGGGTAGGGTTAGAGTTATGGTGAGGGTTCGATTAAGTGTGAGGTTTAGGGTGAGGATGAGGTTAAGGGTTAGTGTGAGGGTTAGGCTGCGTGTGAGGGTGAGGGTTAGGGTTTGGTTTAGGGTGAGGGTTAGTGTGAGGGTTAGGGTTAGGGTTATGGTTAGGGTTAGTTTGAGGGATATGCTGAGGGTTAGGATTAGGATTACGGTGAGTTTGAGTGTTAGTATTAGGGTGAGGGTTACGGTTATTATTAGGGTTAGGGTTAGGTTTAGGGTGACAGTGAGGTTTAGGGTGAGGGTTAGAGTTAGGGTTAATGTGAGGGTAAGGATAAGGGGTAGGGTTATGGATAGGTTTAGGGTTAGGATTAATGTGAGGTTAAGAATTAGGGTGAGGGTGAGGTTTAGGGTTAGGAATAGTGTTAGGGTTAATGTTACGCTGAGGATGAGGGTGAGGGTGAGAGTTGGGTTTAGGGTTGGGTAAGGGCTATGGAGAGGGTTAGGGTATGGGTGAGGGTTAGTGTGAGGGTGATTGTAAGGATAAAATTGAGGGTTAGGCTGAGGGTGAGAGTTAAGATAAGGGTGAGGGATAGGGTTAGGGTGAGGGTTAGGTTAAGGGTTAGGGATAGGGTGAGGGTTAGATTGAGGAGTAGGTTAGGGTTAGTGTGAGGTTTGGGGTGAGGATGAGGGTTATGATTAGGTTGAGGGTTAGGTTTAGAATTAAGGTTACAGTGAGGGCTAGGGTGAGGGTGAAGTTTAGCTTTAGGGTTAGGGTAAGGTTTAGGGTTAAGGTGAGAGTTAGTGTTAGTGTGAGGGTTTGTGTTAGAGTTAGGGTTAGTGTTAGGGTGAGGGGAAGTGTTAGGGTGAGGTTTAGTGTTAGGGATAGGTTATGCTTAGGGTTAAGGTTAGGGTGAGGGTGATTGTGTGGGTTAGGGTTAGGTTTAGGTTTAGGGTTAGGGTTATGCTGAGGGTGAGGTTGAGCTTGAGGATTAGGGTTAGGGTGATGGTTAGGATTAGGGTGAGGGTGAGGGTTAGGATGAGGGTTAGGATGAAGGTGAGGTTTAGGGTTAGGTTTAGGGTGAGGTTTAGGGTTAGGTTGAGGTTGAGGTTTAGGTTTAGAGTTAGGGTTAGGGTGATGGTTAGTGTTAGGGTTAGTGTTAGGTTTAGGGTTAGGGTGAGTGTTAGGGTTAGGGTTAGGGTTAGGGTTATGGTGAGGGTGAGGTTTAGGGTTATGGTGAGGCTTAGGGTTATTATGAGGGTTAGTGTTAGGGTGAGGGTAAGTGTTAGGGTGAGGGTTAGGATTAGGTTTAGGGTTAGGGTGAGGTTTAGGGTGAGGGTGAGTTTTAAGGTTAGGGATAGGTTTGTGGTATGGGTAAGTGATAGTATGAGGGTTAGGGTGAGGGTTAGAGTTAGCATTAGGGCTAGGGTGAGGGTGAGGGTGAGGGTGAGGATGCAGGTGAGAGTGAGGGTTAGGGTGAGGATTAGGGTGAGGTTTAGGGTTAGGGTGAGGGTTCGGGTTAGGGTGTGTGTTAAGATTAGGGTTATCCTTAGGGTTAGGGTGAGGGTTAGGCTGAGGTTTAGGCTGAGGTTTAGGCTTAGGATTAGGGTGAGGGTTAGGGTGAGGGTGAAGGTTAGAGTTCTGGTGAGGTTTAGGATTATTATTAGGGTTAGAGTCAGCTTTAGGGTGACGGGGAGGTTTAGGCTGAGGGTTGGGGTGAGGTTTAGTGTTAGGGTTAAGGTGAGTGTTAGGATAAGTCGTAGGGTTAAGGTTATGGTGAGGGTTAGGTTTAGTGTTAGAGTTAGATTTAGGGTTAGGGTTAGGATTAGTGTGAGGGTAAGAATTAGGGTGATGGTTAGGGTTAGGGTGAGGATTAGACTGATTATTAGGGTTAGGGTTAATGTGAGGATGAGTGTTAGGGTTAGGGTGAGGGTGAGGGTTACTATTAGGGTTAGGGTGAGGGCAAGGGTGAGGGTGAGGGTTAGAGATAGGGTAAGGGTTAGGGCTAGGTTTAGGATTAGGGTGAGGTTTAGGGTTAGAATTAGGGTTAGGGTGAGGGATAGGGTGAGGTTTAGGGTTAGGTTTAGGGTTAGGGTGAGGTTTAGGTTTAGGGTGAGGGTGAGGTTAAGGTTTAGGGTGAGGTTTAGGGTGAGGGTTAGGCTTAGGGTTAGGGTTAGGGTGAGGATAAGGTTGAGGATTAGGCTGAGTGTTAGGGTGACTGTGAGGTTGAGGGTGAGGGTTGGGGTTAGGGTTAGAGTGAGTGTTAGGGTGAGGGGTAGAGTTAGGGTTAGGGTGTGGATTAGGGTTACTGTGAGGGATAGGTTTAGAGTGAGGATAAAAGTTAGGGTGAGGGTTTGGGATAGGGTGAGGGTTAGCGTTAGGGTTAGGGTGAGGGTTAATGTTAGGTTGGAGGTTAGTGTTAGGTTGAGGGTTAGGGTGAGTGTCAGGTTTCGTGTGAGTGATAGGGTTAGGGTTAGAGTGAGGGTTATGGTTAGGGTGATGTGTAGAACGAGGTTTAGGGTTAGGGTGAGATTTAAGGTAAGGGTAAGGTTTAGGGTGAGGGTGAGGGTAAGGGTTAGGATTAGGGTGAGGGTTAGTGTTAGGGTTACGGTTAGAGTTAGGGAGAGGGGTAGGGTGAGGATTAGGGTTAAAGTTAAGTTTAGGGTTAGTGTGAGGGTTAGGGTTAGGGTGAGGATTAGGTAAGGGTGAGGGTTGGGGTGAGGGTGAGTGTTAGAGTGAGGATGAGGGTTCTGGAGAGTGTGAGGGTTAGGGTTTGGGTGATGGTTAGGGTTAGTGTGAGTGTTAGGGTGACGGTGTGGGTGAGTGTTATGGTTGGGATTAGAGTTACAATGAGGGGTAGGGTGAGGGGTAGGGTTAGTTTTAGGGTTACTGTGAGGGTTCAAGTTAGGGTTAGGCTTAGTGTTAGGGTGAGGGTAAGGGTTAGGTTGAGGGTTAGGGTTAGGGTGAAGGTTAGGGTTAATGTGAGGGTTAGGTTTAGGGTGAGGGTTAGGGTTAGGGTGATGTTTAGGGTGAGGGTGAGGGTTAGGGTGAGGGTGAAGGTGAAGGTTGGGTTGAGTGTTTGGGTTAGGGTTAAGATGGGGTTGAGGGTGAGGGTGAGGCTTAGGGTTAGTTTTAGGGTAAGGTTGAGTGTGAGGGTTAGTGATAAGGTTAGTCTTAGGCTGAGGGTGAGGGTGAGGCTGAGGTTTAGGGTTAGGGTTAGGGTTAGCGTTAGGGTTATGGTGAAGGTTAGGGTTAGGTTGGAGGTTATGGTTAGGGTGAGGGTTAGGGTTTGGGATAGGTTTAGTTTGAGGGTGAGGATGAGGGTTAGGGTTAGGATTAGGGTTAAGGTGAGCCTGAGGTTGAGGGTTAAGTTGAGGGTTAGTGTTACGGTAGGGTTAGGCTAAGGGTTAGAGTGAGGTTTAGGTTTAGGGTGATGTTTAGGTTGAGGGTGAGGGTTAGGGTGAGGTTGAGGGTGAGGTTTCGGTTGAGGGTTTGGGTTAGGGTGGTGAGGGTGAAGGTGAGCGTGAGGGTTAGGTTTAGAGTTAGGGTTAGGCTTAGGGTGAGGGTGATTGTGAGGGTTAGGGTTAGGGTTATTTTTAGGCTTAGGTTAAAGCTGAGGGAGTGTGAGGGTTAGGGTTAGGCTGAGTGTGAGCGTTAGGGTTAGGGTTAGGGATAGGCTGAGGGTTAGATGAGGGTGAGGCTTAGGGTTAGGGCGAGTGTTAGGATTAGGGTTAGTGTTAGGGTTAGGGATAGTTTGATGGTTAGGGTGAGGTTTAGAGTAAGGGTGAGGGTGAGGGTGAGCGTGACTGTTAGGGTGCAGGTTAGGTTTAGGGTTAGGTTTAGGGTTAGGGTGAGGGTTTAGTGTTAGGGTTAGGATGATGGTTAGGATGAGGTTTAGGGTTAGGGTTAGGGTGAGGTTCAGGGTTAGATTAAGGGTTACCGTTAGGGTTAGGGTTAGGGGGAGGTTTAAGGTGAGGGTTAGGGTTAGGATTAGGGTTAAGGTGAAGGTTAGGGTGAGGGTAAGTTTTAGGGTGAGGGTTAGGGTGAGTGTGAGGTTAGGGTTAGGTTATGGAGTGGTTTAGGGTTAGATTTAGGATGAAGTTGAGGGTGAGAGTGTGGGTTAGGGATTAGTTTTAGGGTTAGGGTTAGTGTTATTGTTAGGGTTAGGGTTACGTTTACAGTGAGGTTGCTGGTGAGGTGAGTTTTAGCGTTAGGGTTAGCGTTAGGGTGAGGGTAAGTGTTGGGGTGTGAGTTAGGGTTAGGGTGAGGTTAAAGGTTAGGGTTAGGGTTAGGTTGAGGGTTAGGGTTAGCATTAGGTTTACCTTGAGGTCTAGGGTGAGGGGTAGGGTTAGGTTAGGGTGAGGGTTAGGGTTAGGGTGAGCATTAGGGTGAGGGTAAGAATAAGGGTAAGGTTGAGGGTTAGGGTGAGTTTGAGGATTACGGTAAGAGTGAAGGTTATGATGAGGGGTGAGGTTTAGGGTGAGGTTTAGGATTAGGGTGAGGGTGAGATAGAGGGTTAGGGTGAGGGTAAGGGTTAGGGTTAGGGTGAGGGTAAGATAAGGTTGAGGGTTAGGGTTAGGTTTAGGGTGAGGGTTAGAGTGAGTGTGAGGTTTAGGGTTAGGGTTAGTGTTAGGGTGAGGGTAAGTGTTAGGGTTTTGTATAGGTTTACGGTGAGGGTGAAGGATAGGTTTCGGGTGAGGGTTAGGGTTAGGGTTAGGGTGAGGGTGAGGGTTAGTATAAAGTTTAGGGTTAGGGTTATTTTTAGGTTTATGTTTAGGTTTATGATTACGTTGACGGTGAGGGTTATGGTTAGGGTGAGGTTTAGGATTAGGGTTAGTTTTAGGGTTAGGGTTAGCATGAGGTTTAGGGTAAGTGGTAGGGTTAAGGTTAGGGTGAGGGTTAGGGTTAGTTTGAGGGTTACGGTTAGAGATAGGGTGAGGGTTAGGATGAGGGTTAGGGTGAGGGTAAGGTTTAGGGTGAGGGTTAGAGTTAGTGCGAGGTTTAGGGTTACGGTTAGTGTTAGGGTGATGGTAAGTGTTAAGGTTAGGTTTAGGTTTACGGTGAGGGTGAGGGTTAGGTTTAGGGTGAGGGTTAGGGTTAGGTTAGGGTTAAGGTGAGGGTGAGGGTTAGGATAAAGTTTAGGGTTAGGGTTATTTTTAGAGTTATGTTTATTTTTATGGTTATGTTGAGGGTGAGGGTTAAGGTTATGGTGAGGTTTAGGATTAGGGTTAGGTTTAGGGTTAGGGTTAGGATGAGGTTTAGGATGAGTGGTAGGGTTAAGGTTAGGGTTAGGGTTAGGGTGAGGGTTAGGATTAGTGTTAGAGTTAGGGTTAGGGTAAGGATGAGGGTTTCGGGTTAGGGTTAGGGTTAGGGTTAGTTTGAGGATTTCGGTGAGGGTTATGATTAGGGTTAGGGTAAGGGTTAGCGTTAGGGTGAGGGTTATGGTTAGGATTAGTGTTAGAGTTAGTGTTAAGGTTAGGGTGAGTGTTATGGTGAGGGTGAGGTTTAGGGTTAGGTTTAGGTTTATCATGTGGGTGAGTGACAGTGTGAGGTTTAGGGTGAGTGTTAGAGTTAGCATTAGGGTTAGGGTGAAGGTTATGGTGAGGGTTAGGTTTAGTGTGAGTGTTAGGTTTACCGTTAGGTTTAGGATTAGTGTGAAGGTAAGAATTAGGGTGATGGTTAGGGTGAGGGTGAGGTTTAGTGTTAGGATTTGGGTTATCTTTAGGGTTACGCTGAGGGTGATGGTGAGGGTGAGGGTGAGGGTGAGTTTTAGGGTTAGGGTTAGGGTGAGGGCTAGGATGAGGGTTAGGGTTAGGGTGAGGTATAGGGTTAGGGTGAGGGTTAGGGTTAGAGTTAGGGTTAGGGTTAGTGTTAGTTTGAGGGTGGTATGAGGGTGAGGTTTAGGGTGAGGGATAGGGTTAGGGTTAAAATTAGAGTGAGGTTTAGGGTTACTGGTAGTGTTACGGTTATGGTTAGTATTAGGGTTAATGTGTGGGTTAGGGTTAGGGTGAGGATCAAGTAAGGGTTAGGGTGAGGGTGAGGTTTATGGTTACTGTTTGAGTGAGGGTTAGGTTTTGGTTTAGTGTTAAGGTAAGGTTGAGGGTGAGGGTTAGGGTTAGGCTTATGGTTAAGGAGAGGGTGAGTTTTAATGTTAGGTTTAGGGTTAGGGTGAATGTTAGGGTTAGAGTGGAGGTTAGGATTAGGGTTAGGGTGAGGGTTAGGTTTTGGGTTAGGCTGAGGGTTAAGGTGAAGATTAGGGTGAGGTTTAGGGTGAGGGTTAGGGGGAGGGGGAGAGTTAGGTTTAGAGTGAGACTTAGGGTTAGGATTAGGGTTAGGGTCAGGGTTAGGGTGACTGTGAGGTTTAGGGTGAAGTTTAGAGTGAGGGTTATGTTTAGGGTTAAGGTGAGGGTTAGGGTAAGGGGTAGGGTTTCGGTTAGGGTGAGATTTAGGTTTAGTGTGAGAGTAAAGGTTAGGGTTAGGGTTAGGATTAGTGTGAGGGAAAGAATTAGGGTGATGGTTAGGGTGAGGGTGAGGTTTAGGTTTAGGAATAGGGATAGGGTTAGTGTTACACTGAGGGTGAGGATGAGGGTGAGGGTGAGCGTTAGGTTTAGGGTTAGGGTGAGGGCTAGGGTGAGGGTTATTAACGGTTAGGGTGAGGGCTAGGGTTAGGGTGAGGGTAAGGGTTAGGTTTAGTTTGAGGGTGGTGTGAGGGTGAGGTTTAGGGTGAGGCTTTGGGTTAGGGTGAGGGCTAGGTTGAGGGTGAACTTTAGGGTTATGATGAGGGTTAGCGTTAGGTTTAGGGTGAGGGTTAGGTTTAGTGTGAGGTTTACGGTTAAGGTTAGGTTGAGGTTGCGGTAAGGGTTATGGTGAGGGTTCGGGTGAGGGTGAAGGTTAGGGTTATGATGAGAGATAGGGTTAGGTTTAGGCTGAGGGTGAGAGTGAGGGTGCGGGTGAGGTTTAGGGTTAGGGTTAGGGTTATGGTGAGGGTGAGGGCTAGGGTGAGGGTCAGGGTTAGGGTGAAGTTGAGGTTGAGGGTGAGGCTGAGCGTTATGGTGAGGGTGAGGGTTTGGTTTAGGGTTAGGGTTAGGGTGAGGTTGAGGTTTAAGATTAGGTTTAGGGTTATTGTTAGGGTTAGAGTGAGGGTTACAGTTCAGTATAGGGTGAAGGTGAAAGTTAGGGTTATGGTTAGGGTTAGGGTGAGGTTTAGGGTTAGGGTTAGGGTTAGTGTTAAGATGAAGTTTATGGTGAGTGGTAGGGTTAGGGTTAAGGTGAGGGTTAGGGTTAGTGTGACGGTTAGAATGAGGGTTAGGGTTAGGGTTAAGGTGAGGTTTAGGTTGAGCGTTAGGGTTTTGGTTAGGGTTAAGGTGAGGGTGAGGGTTAGGATGAGGTTTAGGGTAAGGGTGAGGGTTAGGGTTGGGGTGGAGTTTAGGATTAAAGTTAGGGTTATGGTTAGGTTGAGAGTTAGGTTTAGGGTTAGGGTTAGGTTTACGTTGAGGGTGAGGGTTAGGGTTATGGTGAGGGTTTGGTTTAGGGTAAGGGTTAAGGTGAGGTTGAGTTTTAGGATTAGGATTAGGGTAAGGGTTAGGGTGAGGGTGAGGGTTACGGTTAGGGTTAGGTTTACAGTGAGGGTGAGGTTTAGGTTTAGGGTGAGGTTTAGGGTTAGGGTTAGGGTTAAGGTGTGGGTTTGTGTTAGGATTAGAGTTAGGGTCAGGGTTATTGTTAGGGTTAGGGTTAGTGTTAGGGTTAGGTTTAGGGTGAGGGTGAGGGTTACCGTTAGGTTTAGGCATAGTGTTAGGGTTAGGATTAGAGTGAGGGTGAGGGTGTGGGTTAGGGTTAGGGTTAATGTGAGGGTGAGGGTTAGTGTGAGGGTTACGGTTAGGGTGAGGGTGAGGGTGAGGTTGAGGGTGACTGTTAGGGTTAGTATGAGGTTTAGGGTTAGGGTTAAGGTTAGGCTTAGGTTGAGGGTTTGGCTTAGGTTTAGGGTTAGGATGAGGGTTAGGCTGAGGGGCATGGTTACGTTTAGGGTGAGGATTAGGTTTAGTGTGAAGGTTAGGCTTAGGGTTAGGGTGAGGTTAAGGATTAGGGTGAGTTTTAGGGTGAGGGTTAATGTTAGGTTTAGGTTTAGGGTTAGGCTTAGGGTTAGGGTTAGGGTTACTGTGATGGTGAGGGTTAGGTTTAGGGTGAGGGTTAGGGTTAGGTTTAGGCTTAGGCATATGTTTAGGATTAGGGTGATGCTGAGGGTGGGGCTTAAGGTTATGGTGATGGATAGGGTTAGGGTTAGGTTGAGGGTTAGGATGAGGGTTCGGTTTAGGGTGAGGGTTAGGATGAGAGTGACAGTAAGAGCAAAGGTGAGGGTGAGACTGAGGGTGAGGGTTATGGTAAGGGTTAGGCTTAGTGCTAGGGTGAGTGTTAGGGTAAGGGTTAGGGTTAGCGTTAGATTGAGGATTAGGTTTAGGGATAGTGTGAGGTTTAGATTGAGAATGAGGGTTAGGGTTAGAATTAGGGTTAGGGTGAGGGCTAGCGTGAGGGTGAGGGTTAGGGTTAGGGTTAAGTTTAAGATGAGTGTTAGGGTGAAGAGTAGGGTTAGGATTAGGGTTAGGGTTAGTGTTATTGTTTAAGTTAGGGTTACGGTTACGGTGAGGGTGAGGGTTAGGGTTAGGGTTAGGGTTAATGTTATTGTTAAGGTTAGGGTTACCGTTACGGTGAGGGTGAGGATGAGGGTTAGGGTTAGGGTTAGGGTGAGGTTTTTAATGTTAGGGTTAGGGTTAGAATTAGGGTTAGGCTGATGGTTAGGGTTAGGGTTAGGGGGAGGGATAGGATGAGGATTAGGAATAGTGTTAGGGTAAGGGCTAGGGTGAGGGTGAGGTTTAGGGTTAGGGTTAGGGTGAGGTTTAGGGTTACGTTTAGGGTTTGGGTTAGGGTGAGGGTAAGGTTTAGTGTTAGAGTTAGTTTTAGCGTGAGGCTGAGGGTGAGGGTTAGGGTTAAGGTTAGTGTTAGGGTTAGGGTGAGGGTGAGATTTAGGGTGAGGTTGAGTTTTAGGCTTAGGTTTAGGATTAGGATTACGGTAAAGGTTACGGTGAGTGTGAGGGTTAGGGTTAGGGTTAGGCTTAGGCTTAGGATTAGACTGAGGGTAAAGGTGAGTTTGTAGTTTGGGGTTAGGGTGAGTGTTAGGGTTAGGCTTAGGGTTAGTATTAGGATTAGGGTAAGGGTTATGGTGAGCGTGAGGTTTAGTTTTAGAATTAAGTTAAGTGGGAGGCTGAGGTTGAAGGTGAGGGTTAGGGTTAGTGTTAGGGTAAGGTTTAGGGTTAGGGTTAGGGTGAGGGTTAAGATGAGGGTTAGGATTACGGTCAGGGTGAGAGTTAGGGGTAGAGTGAAGGATAGGGTTAGGATTAGGGTTAGGGTGAGGGTTAGGGTTAGTGTTAGGGTGAGGTTTAGGATGAGGGTTAGGATTAGGGTTACGGTGAGGCCTAGGGTGAGGGTGAGGTTTAGGGTTAGGGTTATTGTCAGGTTTAGGGTTAGAGTTAGGGTAAGGGTGAGGCTGAGGTTGAGAGTTAGGGTTAAGGTTAGTGTTATTGCTAGGGTTAGGGTGAGATTTAGAGTGATGGTGAGGTTTAGGCTTAGGGTTAGGATTAGGATTAGGGTAAGGGTTAGGGTGAATGTGAGGGTTAGGGTTAGAGTTAGGGTTCAGCTTATGGTTAGGCTGAGGGTGAGGGTTAGGGTTAGGATGAGGGTAAGTGATAGGGTTAGTGTGAGAGTAAGGGTTCTGTTAAGTTTAGGGTTAGGGTGAAAGTTACGGTTAGGGTTACGGTGAGTGTGAGGGTTAGGGTTAGGTTGAGGTTTAGCGTTAGGGTTAGGGTGAGGGTTAGGATGAGGATTAGGTTTAAGCTTAGGGTTAGGGTGAGTGCTAGGGTGAGGATTAGATTTAGTGTTAGGGTAAGGTTTAGGGTTAGGTTTAGGGTTAGGGTGAGGGTTAGGATGAGGGTTAGGGTTATAGTGAGGTTGAGGGTTACATTAAGGTGAGGGTTAGGGTTAGGATTAGGTTTAGCGTGAGGGTGAGTGTTAGCATTAGGGTTAGGGTTAGGTTTAGGGTTAGGATTAGTGTTATTTTTAGGGTTAGCGTTTGAGTTATGGTGAGGGTGACGGTGAGGGTGAGGGTTAGGGTTAGGGTTAGGGTGAGGTTTAGGGTTAGGGTTAGGGTTAGGGTTAGGGTGAGGGTGAGGTTAAGGGTTATATTTAGGGTTTGTTGGAGGGTTAGGTCGAGGGTTGGGGTTAGGATTAATGTTAGTGTTAGGCTTAAGGTGAGTGTTAGGTTGAGGGTGAGGGTTAGGGTTAGGGTTAGGATTAGGATTAGGGTAAGTGTTAGGGTGAGTGAGAGGGTTAAGGTTAGGATTAGGATTAGGCTAAGACTTCGGCTGAGGATAAGGGTGAGGGTGAGGGTTAGGGTTAGAGTATGGTTTAGGTTTAGGGTTAGGTTGATTGTGAGGGTTAGGGTTAGAGATAGGATTAGGGTTAGGCTGAGGTTGATGGTGTGGGTGAGGGTTCGGTTTAGGGTGAGGGTTATGGTGAGGGTTATGGGGAGAGTTAGGATGATGGTTAGGGTTAGGATTAGGGTTAGGGTGAGGGCTAGGGTGAGGGTGAGGTTTCGGGTTAGGGATAGAGTGAGGTTTAGGGTTAGGGTTAGGGTGAGGTTGAGGTTTAGTTTTAGAATTAGGGTTAAGGGGAGGCTGAGGGTGAGGCTTAGAGTTAGGGTTAGAATTAGGATTAGGGTAAGGTTTAGGGTGAGTGTGAGGGTTAGGGTTAGGTTTAGCGTTCGGCTTAGGGTTACACTGAGGGTGAGGATGAGAGTGAGGGTTAGTGTTTGAGTGAGGGTTAGGGTTACGTTTAGGGTGAGAGTTAGGGTTCAGGTTAAGTTTAGGGTTAGGGTGAGGGTTAGGGTTAGGATTACATTTTGCTTGAGGGTTAGGGTTAGGTTGAGGGTGAGGGTTAGGTTTAGGGTTAGGGTGAGGTTTAGGGTTAGGGTTAGTGTGAGGGTTAGGATGAGGGTTAGGGTTACAGTAAGGGTAATGGTTAGGGTTAAAGTGAGGGTTAGGGTTAGGATTAGAGTTAGGGTGAAGGTGAGGTTTAGGATGTGGGTTAGGGTTAATGTTATTGTTAGGGTTAGGGTAACGGTTAAGGTGAGGGTGAGTGTGAGTGTTAGGATTAGGGTTAGGGTTAATGTTATTGTTAGGGTTAGGGTTACAGTTATGGTGAGTGTGAGGATGAGGGTTAAGGTTAGGGTTAGAGTGAGGTTTTTAGTGTTAGGGTTAGGGTTAGAATTAGGGTTAGAGGGAGGGTTAGCGTTAGGGTTAGGGGGAGGGTAAGGATGAGGATTAGGGATAGGATTAGTGTTAAGGTAAGGGCTAGGTTGAGGGTGAGGTTTAGGGTTAGGGTTAGGGTGAGGTTTAGGGTTATGTTTAGGGTTTGGGTTAGGGTGAGGTTAAGGTTTAGTGTTAGAGTTAGGTTTAGGGTGAGGCTGAGGGTGAGGGTTAGGGTTAGTGTTAGTGTTAGGGTTAGGGTGAGAGTGAGGGTGACGGAGAGGGTTAGGGTGAGGGTGAGGGTTAGGCTTAGTATTAGGATTAGGATTAGGGTAAAGGTTAGGGTGAGTGTGAGGGTTAGTGTTAGGATTAGGGTTAGGGTGAGGGCTAGGGTGAGAGTGAGGTTTAGGCTTAGGGTTAGGGTGAGGTTTAGAGTTAGGGTTAGGGTGAGGTTGAGGTATAGGTTTAGAGTTAGGGTTAAGGTGAGGCTGAGGGTGAGGGTTAGAGTTAGGGTTAGAATTAGGATTAGGGTAAGTGTTAGGGTGAGTGTGAGGGTTAGGGTTAAGATTAGGGCTTGGCTTAGGGTTACAATGAAGGTGAGGGTGAGGGTGTGAGTTAGGGTTTGGGTGAGGGTTAGGGTTAGTTTTAGGGTGAGAGTTAGGGTTCAGTTTAAGTTTAGTGTTAGGGTGAGGTATAGGGTTAGGTTTAGGGTGAGGTTTAGGGTTAGGGTTAGGTTGAGGGTTAGGGTTAGGTTTAGGGTTAGGGTGAGGTTTAGGATTAGGGTTAGGGTGAGGGTTAGGGTTAGGGTGAGGGTTAGGATTGGAGTTAGGGGGAGGGCTAGGGTGAGGGTGAGGGTTAGGGTTAGTGATAGGGTGAGGTTTCAGGTTAGGGTTAGGTTTAGCATGAGGGTTCGGATGAGGGTTAGGTTTACGGTAAGGGTTATGGTTAGGGTTAAGTTGAGGGTTAGGGTTAGGATTAGGTTTAGGGTGAGAGTGAGGTTTAGGATTAGGATTAGGGTTAATGTTATTGTTAGGGTTAGGGTTATGGTTACCGTGAGGGTGAAGGAGAGGGATAGGATTAGGGTTAGTGTTAATGTTATTGTTAGGGTTAGGGTTAGGGTTACAGTGAGGGTGAGGATGATGGTTAGGGTGAGGTTTTTAGTGTTATGGTTAGGGTTAGAATTAGGGTTAGGGTGAGTGTTAGGGTTAGGGTTAGGGGGAGGGTTAGGATGAGTATTAGGAATAGGATTAGGGTTAGGGTAAGGGCTAGGGTGAGGGTGAGGTTTAGGGTTAGTGTTAGGGTGAGGTTTAGGTTTATGTTTAAGGTTTGGGTTAGGGTGAGGTTAAGGTTTAGTGTTAGAGTTAGTTTTAGGGTGAGGCTGAGGGTGAGGATTAGGGTTAAGGTTAGTGTTAGGGTTAGGGTTAGGGTGAGGGTGAGGGTGAGGGTTAGGGTGTGGGTGAGGGTTAGGCTTAGGTTTAGGATTAGGATTACTGTAATGGTTAGGGTGAGTGTGAGGGTTAGTGTTAGGGTTAGGTTTAGGATTAGGATTACACTGAGCATGAAGGTGAGGGTGAAGTTTAGGGTTAGGGTGAATGTTAGGGTTAGGCTTAGGGTTAGGATTAGGATTAGGGTAAGGTTTATTGTGAGGCTGAGGTTTAGTTTTAGAGTTAGGGTAAGGGTGAGGCTGAGGTTGAAGTTGAGGGTTAGGGTTAGTGTTAGGGTAAGGTTTAGGGTTAGGGTTAGGGTGAGGGTTAGGATGAGGGTTAGGGTAATGATCACGGTGAGGGTTAGTGGTAGAGTGAGGGTGAGGGTTAGGATTAGTGTTAGGGTGAGGGTGAGTGCTAGCATTAGTTTTAGGGTTAGGGTTAGGGTTAAGTTTAGGGTTAGGATTAGCGTTATTTTTAGGGTTAGGATTAGAGTTATGGTGAGGGTGAGTGTGAGGGTTAGGATTATGGTTATGGTGAAATTTAGGGTTCAGGTTAGGATTATGGTTAGGGTGAGGGTGAGGTTTAGGGTTCGATTTAGGGTTATTTGGAGGGTTAGGTAGAGGGTTAGGTTTAGAGTTAGTGTTAGGGTTAAGGTTAGGATGAGGTTTAGGTTGAGGTTTAAGGTTAGGGTTAGGCTTAAGATTAGGATTAGTGTTAGGGGAGAGTGAGTGTGAGGGTTAGGGTTAGGGTGATGGTTAGGGTTAGGGTTACAGAGAGGTTTAGGATGAGGGTTAGGGTTAGGATTAGAGTTAGGGTGAGGGCTAGTGTGAGGGTGAGGGGTGGGGTAAGTGTTAGGCTTAGGCTTAGGCTTAGGCTGAGCATGAGGTTCAGGGTTAGGGTTAGGGTTAGGTTTAGGGTGAGGTTCAGTGTTAGGGTTAGGGTTAGAGTTAGGGGTAGAGTGAGGGTGAGTTTTAGGAGTAGAGTTAAGGTTAGGGTGAGCGTTAGGGTTAGGGTGAGGCTTATGGTTAGTGTTAGTGTTAGGTTGAGAGTGAGGTTTAGGTTGAGGTTTAGGGTTAGGGTTAGGGTTAGTGTGAGGATTAGGGTTAGGGTTAGTGTTAGTGTGAGGGTAAGTGTTAGGGTGAGGGAATGGTTTAGGTTGAGGGTTATGGTTAGGGTGAGGGTTTGGATTAGGGTAAGGCTTATTTTTACGGTTAGGTTCAGGGTTAAGGTTACTGTGAGTGTGAGGGTGAGATTTAGGGTTAGGGTTAGGGTGAGGTTTAGGGATTGTGTTAGGGTTAGAGTTAGGGTTAAGGTGAGGGTGAGTGTGAGGGTTAGGGTTAGGGTTAGGCTTAGGCTTAGGTTTAGGCTGAGGGTGATGGTGGGGTGAGGATTAGGTTTAGGGTGATGGTTAGGTTTAGGGGTAGGGGGGGTTTAGGGTTACGTTTAGGGTTTGGTTTAGGTTGAGGGTGAGGTTTAGGGTTAGATATAGGGTTAGGGGGAGCTTTAGGGTGAGGGTTAGGGTTAGGGTTAAGTTTAGATTTAGGGTGAGTGTGCGGGTGAGTGTGAGGGTTAGGTTTAGGTTTAGGGTTAGGCTTAGGGTTAGGCTGAGGGTGAGGGTTAGGGTTAGGGTGAGGGTTAGTGTTAGGGTTATGGTGAGGGTTAGATTGAGTTTAGGGTTAGGATTAGGGTTAGGGTGAGGGCTAGGTTGAGGGTTATGTTTAGGGTGAGGTTTAGGGTGTGGTTTATGGTTAGGGTTAGGTTTAGTGTTAGGGTGTGGGTGAGGTTTAGTGTAAGAGTTAGGGTTAATTTGAGGCTGAGGGTGAGGGTTAGGGTTAGCTTTAGGAATAGTATTAGTGTAAGGTTTAGGGTGAGTGTGATGGTTAGCGAAAGGTTTAGGGTTAGGCTTAGTGTTACACTGAGGGTGAGTTTTAGTGTTAGGGTGAGGGTTAGGGTTAGGATGAGGGTGAGAGTTAGTGTTCAGGTTAAATTTAGGGTTAGGTTGAGGTTTAGGGTTAGGGTTAAGTTGAGCTGAGGGTTAGGGTTAGGTTGAGGGTTAGGGTTAGGCTTAGGATTAGGGTGAGGTTTAGGGTTAGGGTTAGGGTGAGGTTTAGGATGAGGATTAGGGTTAGGATTAGGGTTAGGGTGAGGGCTAGGGTTAGGTTGAGGGTCAAGGTTAGTGTTAGGGTGAGGTTTAGGTTTAGGGTGAGGGTTAGGATAAGGTTAGTGTTATGGTAAGGTGAGGATTAGGGTTAGGGTGAGGGTTAGTGTTAGGATTAGGTTTAGGGTGAGGGTGAGAGTTAGGAATAGGGTTAGGGTTAAGGTTATTGTTAGGGTTAGGGTTAGGGTTACGGTTACTGAGAGGGTGAGGGTGAGGGTTAGTGTTAGATTAAGGGTGAGGTTTTTAGTTTTAGGGTTATGGTGAGACTTAGGGTTAGGGTTAGTGTAAGAGTTAGTGTTAGGGTTAGTTTTAGGGTGAGGCTGAGGATGAGGGTTAAGGTTAGGGTTAGTGTTAGAGTTAGGGTTAGTGTTAGGATTAGGGTTAGGTTTAGGGTTAGGGTTAGGGTTAGGGTTAGGGTCTGGGTGAGAATTAGGGTTCGGGTTGGGTTTAAGGTTAAGGTGAGTTTTAGGGTTAGGGTTATGGTGAGCATGAGTGTTAGGTTTTGGTTGAGGGTTACGGTTAGGCCTAGGATTAGGGTGAGGGTTAGGTTTAGGATTAGGGTCAGGGTTAGGATGAGGATTAGGGTTAGGATTAGTGTTATTGTGAGAGCTAGGGTGAGGGTGAGGGTTATTGTTAGTGTTTGGGTGAGGTTTAGGGTTAGGGTTAGAGTTTGGGTGAGGGTTAGAATGAGTGTTATATTTACAGTGAGGGTGAGGGTTAGGGTTAGGTTGAGGGTTAGGGTTAGGATTTGGGTTAGGGTGACGGTTAGTTTTAGCGTTAGATTTAGGGTTTGGGGGAGATTTATGTCCAGGGTTAGGGTTAGGGTTAGTGTTAGGGTTAAGATTAGGGTGCAGTTTAGTTTGAGGTTTATGATTAGGGTTAGGGTAAGGGTTAGGATTAGGTTTAGGTTAAGGGTGAGTGTGAGGGTTAGGGTTAGGGTTAAGCTTAGGCTTAGGTTTAGGTTGAGCGTGAGGGTGGGGGTGAGGATTAGGGTTAGGGTTATGGTTAGGGTTAGGGTTAGCGTGAGGGTTAGGATGAGGGTTAGGGTTAGGATTAGGGTTAGGGTGAGGGCTAGGGTGAGGGTGAGATTTAGGGTGAGTTTTAAGCTTAGGCTTAGGGTTTTGGCTGACTGTGAGGTTGAGGGTGAGGGTTAGGGTTAGTGTGATCGTTAGGTTTTCGGTTAGGGTGAGTGTTAGGATGAGGTTTATGTTTAGGGTGAGGGTTTGGGTGAGGATGATGGTAAGTGTAAAGGTGAGGTTTAGGCTGAGGGTGAGGGTTAAGATAAGGGTGAGGGTTATGTTTAGGGTTAGGGTTAGGGTAAGTGTTAGTGTTAGATTTAGGTTTAGGGTTAGATTGAGGATTAGGGTTAGGGTTAGGGTTAGTGTGAGGTTTACGGTGAGGAAGAGGTTTATGGTTATGGTGAGGGTGAGGGTTAGAATTAGGGTTAGGGTGAGGGCTAGTGTGAGGTTGAGGGTTAGAGTTAGGGTTAGGGTGAGGTTTAGGATTAGGGTGAGGGTTTGGATTAGTGTGAGGGTTAGGGTTAGGGTGAGGGTAACTGTTAGGGTGAGGGTTAGGTTTAGGGTGAGGGTTATGGTTAGGGGGAAGGTGAGGGTTAGGATTAGCGTTAGGGTTAGTGTTGGAATTAGGATTAAGGTGAGGGTGAGGTTTAGGGGTTGAGTTAGGGTTAGGATGATGGTTAAGTTTAGGGTGAGGTTTAGGGTGAGGGTTATGGTGGGTGTGATGCTAAGGGTAAAGGTGAGGTTAGGCTGAGGGTGAGGGTTACGGTAAGTGTCAGGGTTAGGATTAGGGTTAGGATGAGGGTGAGAGTTAGATTGAGTATTAGAGTTAGGATTAGTGTGAGGTTTAGGGTGAGAATTAGGGTTAGGGTCCGGGTGAGGGCTAGGGTGAGGTTGAGGGTTAGGGTTAGTGTTAGGGTGAGGTTTAGGGTTAGGGTGATGTTTGGGTTAGTGTGAGCGTTAGTGTTAGCGTTTCTGTTAGTGTTAGGGTGAGGTTAAGTGTTAGGGTGAGAGTTAGGGTTAGGGTGAGGTTTATGGTTAGTGTGAGGTTGAGTGCTAGGGTTAGGGTTAGGATGAGGTTCAGTTTAGGGTTAGGGTTTGAGTTAGGGTTATGGTGAGGGTGAGATTAGGGGTAGTGTTAGGGTTTCGGTTAGGGTGAGGGTTAGGTTTAGAGGTAGGATTAGGCTTAGGCTTGGGCTTAGTCCGAGCATGAGGGTCAGTGTTAGGGTTCAGGTTAGGGTTCCGATTAGGGTTAGGGTTAGTGTGAGTGTTAGGATGAGGTTTAGGGTTAGGATTAGGTTTAGGGTGAGGGCTAGGCTGAGGGTTAGGTTGAGGTTTAGTGTTAGGGATAGGGTTAGGTTTAGGATTTGGGTTACGGTGACGGTGAGTTGAGGGTTAGGGTTAGGGTTAGGGTTAGGGTCAGGGTGATTGTTAGTGTTATGGTTACAGTTAAGTTATGGTTAGGGTTAGGATTAGGGTTAGTGTTAGGGTTAGTGTTAGGGTTAGGGTTAGGGTTGGGGGGATGATTAGTGTGAGGTTTAGGGTTAGGGTTAGTATTAGCGTTAGGGTGAGGGTGAGGTTTAGGTTGAGGTTTAGGGTTAGGTTTAGGGAGAGGGTTAGGTTTAGAGTTATGGTGAGGGTGAGGGTGCGGGTGATTATGAGGGTTAGGGTTAGGGTTAGCATTAGGCTGAGGGTAAGGCAGAGGGTGATGGTGAGGCTGAGGGTTAGGGTTAGGGTTAGGATGAGGTTTAGATTTCGGGTTAGTTTTAGAGTTAGAGTTAGGGTTAGGGTTAGGGTTAGGGTGAGGTTTAGGGTAAGGGTTCGGGTTATGGTTAGGGTGAGGGTTAGATTGAGGATTAGTGTTAGGGTTAGTGTGAGGTTTAGGGTGAGGATGAGGATTAGGGTTAGGCTGAGGGTGAGGGTTAAGATAAGTGTCAGGGTTAGGGTTAGGGTGAGGGTTAGGGTAATGGTTCGGGATATGGTTAGGGTGAGAGTTAAATTGAGGATTAGGGTTAGGGTTAATGTGAGTTTTATGGTGAGAATGAGGATTAAGATTAGGGTGAGGGTTAGAATTAGGGTTAGGGTGAGGGTTAGGGTGAGGGAGAGGGTTAGGGTTAGGGTTAGGGTTAGGATGAGGTTTAGGATTAGGGTGAGGTTTAGGGTGAGTCTGAGGATTAGTTTTAGGGTTAGGGTTAGTGTTAGGGTGAGGGTAAGTGTTAGGTTGAGGGTTAGGGTTAGGGTTATTGTCAGGGTTAGGGTTACGGTTACTGTGAGGGTGAGTGTGAGGGTTAGGGTTAGGTTGAGGTTTAGTGTTAGGGTTGTGGTTAGAGTTAGGGTTAGTGTGAGGGTGAGGTTTAGCGGTAGAGTTATGTTTAGGGTGTGGGTTAGGGTGAGGGTTAGTGTTAGGGTGAGGTTTAGGTTTAGGGTGATGGTTAGGGTTAGTGTGAGGGTTAGTGTTAGGGTTAGGATTAGGGTGAGGGTTTGGGTTAGGGTGAGGGTTATGTTTAGGGTGAGTGTTAGGGTTAGGGATAGGGTGAGTGTTAGGTTTAGGGTTAGGGTTATTGTTAGGGTTAGGTTTAGGTTTACGGTTGCGGTGAGGGTAAGGGTGAGGGTTAGGTTTGGGGTTAGGATGAGGTTTAGGTTTAGGGTTAGGGTTACATTTAGGGTTAGGGTTAGGGTGAGGGTGAGGTTTAGGGGTAGATTTAGGGTTAGTGTTATGGTTAGAGTTAGGGTGAGGGTTAGGGTTAGGCTTAGGCTTAGGCTTAGGCCTAGCAAGAGGGTGAGTGTTAGGAGTATGTTTATGGTAAGGGTAAAAGGGTTAGGGTTAGGTTGAGGGTCAGAATGAGGTTTAGGGTTAGGATAAGGGCTAGGGTGAGGGCTAGGGTGAGTGTTAGGGTGAGGGTTAGGGTTAGGGATAGGGTTATGTTTGGGATTAGGGTTAGAGTGAGGGTGAGTGTGAGCGTTAGGGTTAGGGTTAGCGTTAGGCTTAGGGTTAGGATGAGGGTTATCATTAGGGTTTGGGTTAGAGTGAGTGTCTGGCTGAAGATTAGGTTTAGGTTTAGGATTAGAGATAGGGTTAGGGTTAGGCCTAGGTTAGGCTTAGCGTTAGGCTGAGGGTGAGGGTGCGGGTTAGGATTACGGTTAGGGTTAGGGTTAAAATTCGGGTTATTGTTAGTGTTTTGGTTTGGGTTAAGTTTGAGGTGAGGGTGAGGCTGAGGGTGAGAGTTATGGTTAGGGTTAAGATTTAGGCTGAGGCTGAGGTTGGGGTGAGGAATAGGTTTTGGGTGATGGTTAGGTTTAGGGTTAGGGTGAGGGTTAGGATGAGGGTTAGGGTTCGTATTAGGTTTAGGGTGAGGGCTAGGGTGAGGGTTAGGGTTAGGCTTAGGGTTAGGCTGGGATTAAGTTTAGGGTTAGGGTGAGGGTGAGTGTGAGGATTAGTGTTAGGGTTAGAGTTACGCTTAGGTTTAAGCTGAGGGTGAGGGTGAGGTTTAGGGTTAGGGTGAGGGTGAGGTTTAGGGTTAGAGTTAGGGTTAGGGTGAGGGTTTCTGTGAGGGTTAGTGTTAGGATTAGTGTTAAGGTTAGGGTTTGGGTTAGGGTTAGTGTGAGGGTTAGGGTTAGGGATAGGGTTACATTTAGGATTATGGTTAGGGTGAGGGTGAGGGTGAGGGTTAGGGTTAGGGTTAGGTTTATGCTTAGGGTTAGGTTGAGGGTGAGGGTGAGGGTTAGGGTTAGGATGAGTTTTAGGGTTAGGTTTAGGGTGAGGTTTAGGATGAGGTATAGGGTTAGGATTCGGGTTAGTTTGAGGGCTAGGTTGAGGGTTAAGTTTAGGGTTAGGTTTAGTGTGAGGTTTAGGGTGAGGGTTAGGGTTAGGGTTAGGGTGAGGTTTAGGGTTAGAGTTACTGTATGGATGAGTGTTATGGTTAGGTTGAGGGGTAGGGTTAGGTTTAGTGTGAGGTTTAGTGTTAGGTTTAGGGTGATGGTTAGGTTGAGGGTTATCATTTGGTTTAGGGTTAGGGTGCGGGCTAGGTTGAGGGTGAGGTTTAGGGTTAGGGTTAGGCTTAGGCTTAGCGTTAGGCTGAGGGGTAGGGTGGGGTGAGGAATAGGTTTTGGGTGATGGTTAGGGTTAGGGTTAGGGTGAAGATTAGGATGAGGGTTAGGGTTAGGATTAGGTTTAGGGTTAGGGCTAAGGTGAGGGTCAGGGTTAGGGTTAGGTTTAGGGTTAGGCTGAGGGGGAGGGTTTAGGTAAGGTTTAAGGTTAGGGAAAGTGTTAGACTTAGGGTTAGGGTACGGGTTAGGCTTAGGGTTAGTTTTGGAGTTAGTCTTAAGGTGAGGTTTATGGTTAGGGATAGGGTTAGGGTCCTGGTAAGGGTGAGGTTTAGAGTTAGCATGAGGGTTAGGGTGAGGGGTAGGGTTAGGGTTAGGGTGAGAGTTAGGGTTAATGTGAGGTTTAGGGTTAGGTTTAGGGTTATGGTTAGGGTGAGGGTTAGGTTGATCGTTAGGTTTTGGGTTACAGTTAGGTTGAGGGTGAGGGTTAGGGTGAGTTTTTGTTTAGGCTTAGTGTTAGGATTAGGGTGAGGTTAAGGGTTAGGGTGATGGTTAGGGTTAGGGTGAGGGTGAGGCTTAAGATGATGGTGAGGGTTACAGTGAGGGTCAGGGTTAGGGTTAGGGTCTGGGTTAGGATGAGGATTAGGGTTAGGGTGAGGGTGATGGTTAGGATTAGGGTTAGGATCATTGTAAGTGTTATGGTTAGGTTTACATTTGCAATTAGGGTGAGGCTGAGGGTGAAGTTTAGCGTTAGGGTTAGGGTTAGTTTTAGGGTTAGGATTAGTGTTAATGTTAGGGTTAGGGTTAGAGTTACGGTTTGGGTGAGGGTGAGGGTGAGATTTAGGGTTAGGGTTATTGTGAGGTTTAAGGATAAGGTTAGGATTAGGGATAGGGTGAGGGTGAGGTTTAGAGTTAGAGTTAGGTTGAGGCTGAGGGATATGGTGACTGTTAGGGTTAGTGCTAGTGTTAGTGTTAGTGTTAGGTTTAGGGTGAGGGTTAGATTGAGGTTTAGGGTTAGGGTTAGGTTTAGGATTAGGTTTAGGGTGAGGGTGAGTGTGAGGGTTAGGATTAGTATTAGGCTTAGGCTTAGGGTAAGGTTGAGGGTGATGGTTGGGGAGAGGATTAGGCTTAGGGTGATGTTTAGCCTTAGGGTTAGGGTGAGAGTTAGGGTTAGGCTTAGGGTTAGGATTAGGGTTAGGGTGAGGGCTAGGGTGAGGGTGAGGGAAAGGTTTAGGGTTAGGCTTAGGCATAGGGTTACGATGAGGATGATGGTGAGGGTGGGGTTAGGGTTATAGTGATGGATTAGGTTAGGTTTAGGGTGAGGGTTAGGATGATCGTGACGGTAAGAGTAACGGTGAGGGTTAGCCTGAAGTAGTGGGTTAGGGTAAGGGTTAGGGTTAGGGTTAGACTGAGGATTTGGGTTAGGGCTAGTGTGAGGTTTAGGGTGAGGATAAGGGTTAGGGTTAGAATTAGGGTTAGGGTGGGGGCTAGCGTGAGGGTGAGCTTTAGGTTTAGGGTTATGTTTAGGGTGAGGGGTAGGGTTAAGTTTAGGATGAGGGTTAGGTTTAGTGTGAGTGTTACGTTTAGGGTGAGTGTGAGGGTGGGGGTAAAGGTTATGGTGAGGCTTAGATTGAGGGTGAGGGTTAGGGTTAGGATTAGGGATAGGGTTAGGTTTAGGCTGAGGGTGAGCCTGAGGGTGAAGGTAAGGTTTAGGGTTAGGGTTATGTTTATGGTTAGGGTGAGGTCTAGGGTGAGGGTGAGGGTTAGGGTGAAGTTGAGGGTTAGGCTGAGGGTCTTGGTTAGGTAATGGTTAGGGTTAGGGTGACGATTAGTTGAGGTTTAGGGTGAGGGTGAGCTTGAGCGTTAGGGTGTGGGTGAGGGTTAGGGTTAGGGTGAGGGTTCGGGTAATGGTGAGCTTTAGGGTGATGTTGAAGGTTAGGGTTAGGGTTATGTGAGGGTTAGGGTTAGGGTTAGGGATAGGGTGAGGGTGAAGGTTAGGATTAGGTTTAGGGTTAGGTTGAGGTTTAGTGTGAGGGTGAGGTTTAAGGTTAGGCTTAGGTTTGGGGTGTGGGTAAGTGATAGCATGAGGGTTAGGGTGAGTGTTAGAGTTAGCATTATGGTTAGGGTGAGGATTAGGGTGAGGGTTAGGGTGAGGGTGAGTGTGAGAGTGAGGGTTAGGGTGAGGATTAGGGTGAGTTTTAGGGTTAGGGAGAGGGTTAGGTTTAGGGTGAGTGTTAGGGTGAGGGTTAGGTTTATGGTTATGCTTAGGGTTAGGGTGAGGTTTAGGGTTAGGATTAGGGTGAGGGTTAGTGTGACGATTAGTTGAGGTTTAGGGTGAGGGTGAGCTTGAGCGTTATGTTGTGGGTGAGGGTTAGGGTTAGGGTTCGGGTTCGGTTAATGGTGAGGGTTAGGGTGACGTTGAAGGTTAGGGTTAGGGTTATGTGAGGATTAGGGTTAGGGTTAGGGATAGGGTGAGGGTGAGGGTTAGAAATAGGTTTAGGTTGAGGGTGAGGGTGAGGGTTAGGGTTAGGGTGAGGATTAGGGTTAGGGTGAGCCTGAGGGTGAGGGTGAGTGTGAGGGTTAAGGTTAGATTGAGGGTTAAGCTAAAGGTTAGTTTGAGGGTTAGGTTTAGGGTGATGTTTAGGTTGAGGGTGAGGGTTCGGTTGAGGGTTTGGGTTAGGGTTAGGGTGAGGGTGAGTTTGAGTGTTAGGTTTAGGGTTAGGCTTAGGCTTAGGATGAGGGTGATTGTGAGGGTTGTGTTTAGGGTTATTGTTAGGCTTAGGTTTAAGCTGAGGGTGAGGGTGAGTTTGAGGGTTAGGGTTAGGGTGAGTGTGAGCGTTAGGGTTAGGGTTAGGGATAGGCTGAGGGTTAGATGCGGGTGAGGGTTAGGGTTAGGATGAGTGTTAGGCTTAGGGTAAGGGTGAGGGTTAGGTATAGGTTGATGTTTAGGGTGAGATTGAGGGTTAGGGTGAGGGTGACGGTGAGCGTGACTCTTAGGGTGTAGGTGAGGTTTAGGATTAGGTTTAGGGTCAGGGTGAGGGTTTAGAGTTAGGGTTAGGATGATGGTTAGGATGAGGGGCAGGGTTAGGGTTAGGGTGAAGTTCAGGGTTAGTTTAAGGGTTAAGATTAGTGGTTGGGTTAGGGTGAGGTTTAGGGTTAGGTTTAGAGTTAGGGTGAGGGTTAGGGTGAAGATAGATTTTAGGGTGAGGGTTAGGGTGAGTGTGAGGTTAGGGTTAGGGTGAGGGTTAGTGTTATTGTTAGGGTTAGGTTTAGGGTTACGGTTACGGTGTGGTTGCGGGTGAGGTGAGGTTTAGCGTCAGGGTTACTGTTAGGGTGAGGGTAAGTGTTTGGGTGAGGGTTAGGCTTAGGGTGAGGTTTAGGGTGAGAGTGAGGGTTAGTTTTAGGGTTAGGTTTAGGGTGAGGTTAAGGGTTAGGGTTAGGGTGAGTGTTAGGATTAGCATTAGCTTTAGGTTGAGGGCTAGGTTGAGTGTTCAGGTTAGGTTAGGGCGAGGGTTAGGGTTAGGGTGAGGGTTAGGGTGAGAAGAAGAATAAGGGTAAGGGCGAGTGTTAGGGTGAGATTGAGGGTTACGGTAAGAGTGAAGGTTATGGTGATGGTGAGGGTTAGAGTGAGGGTTAGGTTTAGGTTTAGTTTGAGGGTTAGGATTAGGGTAAGGGTGAGGTTTAGGGTGAGGGTTAGGTTTAGGGTTAGTGTTAGGGTGTGGGATAGGCTGAGGAATAGTGTTAGGATTAGGATGAGGTTTAGGGTGAGGGTTAGGGTCAGAGTGAGGGTTAGGGTTAGGGTAAGGGTTAGCGTTAGGATTAGGGTTAGGGTCAGGTTTAGGGTGACTGTGAGGTTTAGGGTGAGGATTAGCTTTAGGGTTAAGGTGAGAGTTAGGGTAAGGGGTATGGTTACAGTTAGGGTGAGGGTTAGGTTTAGTGTGAGAGTTATGGTTAGTGTTAGCGTTAGGATTAGTGTGAGGGTAAGAATTAGGGTGATGTTTAGGGTGAGGGTGAGGTTTAGGTTTAGGAATATGGATAGGATTAGAGTTACGCTGAGGGTGAGGATGAGGGTGAGGGTGAGAGTTAGGTTTAGGGTTAGGGTTAGGGTGAGGGTTAGGGTTAGGTTTAGTTTGGGACTGGTGTGAGGGTGAGGTTTAGGGTGAGGCTTGTGGTTAGGGTGAGGGCTAGGTTGAGGGTGAACTTTAGGGTTATGATGAGGGTTAGGGTTATGTTTAGGGTGAGGGTTAGGGTGAGGGTTAGCTTTAGTGTAAGGTTTACGGTTAAGGTTAGGGTGAGTGTTAGGATAAGTGTTATGGTGTGGGTTAGGGTGAGGGTGAGGTTTAGGGTTATGATTAGAGATAGGGTTAGGTTTAGGCTGAGGGTGAGGGTGAGGGTGCAGGTGAGGTTTAGTGTTATGGTTAGGGTTAGGATGAGCGCTAGTGTGAGGGTGAGGTTTAGGTTGAAGGTGAGGCTGAGGGTTAGAGTGAGGGTGAGGGTTTGGGTTAGGGTTAGTGTTAGGGTGAGGGTGAGGGTTAAGATTAGGGTTAGGGTTAGAGTTATTGTTAGGGTTAGTGTGAGGGTTACAGTTCAGTTTAGGGTGAGGGTGAATGTGAGGGATATGGTTACGGTTAGGGTGAGGTTTAGGGCTAGGGTTAGGTTAGTGTTAGGAGGAAGTTTAGGGTGAGGGGTAGGGTTAGGGATAGGGTGAGGGTTATGGTTTTGGTTAGGGTTAAGGTGAGGGTTCGGCTTAGGGTGAGGTTTAGGGTTAAGGTTAGTGTTAGGGTGAGGGTTAGGTTTAGCAATAGGATTAGTGTGAGGGCTAAGGTGAGGGTGAGGGTTAGGGTTAGGGTTAGGTTTAGGGTGAGGTTTAGGCTTAGGCTGAGGGTTAGGGTTAGTGTGAGGGTTGTTGTTAGGGTTAGGCTTAGTGTTAGGTTGAGGATAAGGGTTAGAGTGAGGGTTAGGTTTCAGGTGAGGGTTAGGGTTAGGGTGAGGGTCAGGGTTAGTGTTATGGTTAGGCTGAGGGTTAGGTGAGAGTTAGGGTTAGGGTTACGGTAAGGGTTAGCGTTAGGGTGAGGGTTAGGTTTAGGATTAGTGTAAGAGTTATGGTTAGGGTTATGGTGAGGCTTTCGGGTTAGGGTTACGGTTAGGGTTAGGTTGAAGTTTAAGGTGAGGGTGACGGTTAGGGTTAGTTTTAGGTTTATCGTGTGGGTAAGTGATAGTGTGAGGGTTAGGTTGAGTGTTAGAGTTAGCATTAGAGTTAGAGTGAAGTTTAGGGTGAGGGATATGGTTAGGGTTAATGTGAGCTTGAGGGTGAGGTTTAGGGTTAGGTTTAGGGTTGGTTTTAGGGTTATGGTGAGGTTTAGGGTTAGTGTTAGCGTGAGGGTAAGTGTAAGGGTGAGGGTGACGGTTAGGGTTAGAGTTAGGCTGAGGGTTAGGTTAGTATGAGGTTTAGGGTGAGGATGAGGTTAAGGCTTATTTTGAGGTTTAGGGTAAGGGTGAGGGTTAGGGTTAGTGTTAGGGTGAGGGTTAGGGTTAGGGATAGGGATAGGGTTACGGTTAGGGTGAGGGTTAGGGTAATGGGTATGGTTATGGTTAGGGTGAGGGTTAGGTTTAGTGTGAGTATTAGGGTTATGGTTAGGGTTAGGATTAGTGTGAAGGTAAGAATTAGGGTGACGTTTAGGGTGAGGGTGAGGTTTAGGGTTAGGGTTAGGGTTATGGTTAGTGTTACGCTGAGGGTGATGGTGAGGGTGAGGGTGATTGTGAGTTTTAGGGTTAGGGTTAGGTTGAGGTTTAGGGTGAGGATTAGGGTTAGGGTGAGATTTAGGGTTACGGTGAGGTTTAGGGTCAGGGTTAATTTGAGGGTGGTATGAGGGTGAGGTTTAGGGTGAGGGAAAGGGTTAGATTGAGGGCCTGGGTGAGTGTGAGGGTTAGGGTTAGGGTGAGGGTTTGAGTTAGGTTTAGTGTAAGTGTTATGATGAGGGGTAGGGTTAGGTTTAGGGTGAGGTTAGGTTTAGTGTGAGGGTTACTGTTAGGGTTAGGGTGAGGGTGAGGTTAGGGGTTATGGTGAGGGTTAGGGTGAGGCGAGGTTTAGGGATAGGAATAGGGATAGTGTTAGGGTTAGGCTGATGGTGAGGATGAGGGTGCGGGTGAATTTTTGGTTTAGGGTTACGGTTAGGGTGAGGGATAGGTTGAGGGTGAGGGTTAGGGTGAAGGTGAGTGTGAGGGTGAGGGTCTTGTTTAGGTAATGTTAGGGTTAAGGTGAGGATTAGGTGAGGGTTAGGGTGAGAGTGCAGGTTCAGGTGATGGTGAGGGTTTGGATGAGGTTGAGGGTTATTAACCATAACCAGGTTAGGTTAGGGTTACGGTTAGGGTTAGGGTTAGGGTTAGGAGAGTGTTAAGGTTAGGCTAAAAGTTTGGGTGAGGGTTAGGGTGAGGGGTAGGGTTATGGTTAGGGTGAGTATTAAGGTTAATGTGAGGGTTAGGGTTAGGGTGAGGATAAAGTAAGGTTGAGAGTTAGGGTGATGGTGAGGTTTAGGGTTACTATTAGAGTGAGGGTTAGGGTTAGGTTTAGTGTTAAGGGGAGGGTTAGGGTGATGGTTAGGGTTAGGCTTAGGGTTAAGGAGAGGGTGAGTGTGAGCGTGAGGCTTAGGGTTAGGGTTAGGGTTAGGGTGAACTTTAGGGTTAGGGTGGAGGTTAGTATTAGGGTTAGGGTTAGGCTTAGGGTTACGAAGAGGGAGAGGGTGAGCGTGAGGGTTAGGGTTAGGGTTAGGGTTAGGGTGAACGTTAGGGTTAGGGTGGAGGTTAGTATTAGGGTTAGTGTGAGGTTTTTGGTGAGGGTTAGGGTTATTGTTAGGGTGTGGGTTAGGCTGAGGGTTAGGTTTACGATTAGAGTGAAGTGTAGGGTGAGGGTTAGGGTGAGGGTGAGGGTTATGGTTAGGGTTAGCATTAGGGTTAGGGTCAGGTTTAGGGTGACTGTGAGGTTTAGGGTGAGGTTTAGGGTTAGGGTTAAGGTGACAGTTAGGGTAACGGGTAGGGTTACTGTTAGGGTGAGGTTTAGGTTTAGTGTGAGAGTTAGGGTTATTGTTAGGGTTAGGATTAGTGTGTGGGTAAGAATTATCTTGGTGGTTAGGGTGAGGGTGAGGTTTAGATTTAGGAATATGGATAGGATTAGTGTTATGCTGAGGGTGAGGATGAGGGTGAGGGTGAGGGTTATTTAGGCTTAGGGTGAAGGCTAGGCTGAGGGTGAGGGTTAGGGTGAGGGTTAGGGTTAGGGTGAGGGTTAGGGTTAGTTTTATTTTGAGGCTGGTGTGAGGGTGAGTTTTAGGGTGAGGTTTGGGGTTAGGGTGAGGGCTAGGTTGAGGGTGAACTTTAGGGTTGTGATGAGGGTTAGGGTTATGATTAGGGTGGGGGTTAGGGTGAGGGTTAGCTTTAATTTGAGGTTTACGGTTAAGGTTAGGGTGAGGGTGAGGGTAAGGGTTAGGGTGAGGGTTAGGGTGAGGGTGAGGGTGAGGGTTATGATTAGAGATAGGGTTAGGTTTAGACTGAGGGTTAGGGTGATGATGCGGGTGAGGTTTAGGGTTAGGGTTAGGGTTAGGGTGAGGGCTAGGGTGAGGGTGAGGGTTAAGGTGAAGGTGAGGTTGAGGGTGAGCGTGAGGGTTTGGGTTAGGGTTAGTGTTAGGGTGAGGGTGAGGGTTAAGATTAGGGTTAGGGTTAGGGTTATCGTTAGGGTTACAGTTCAGTTTAGGGTGAGGGTGAAGTTGAGAGATATGGTTACGGTTAGGGTGAGGTTTAGGGTTAGGGTTAGGGTTAGTGTTAGGAGGAAGTTTAGGGTGAGGGGTAGGGTTAGGGTTAGGGTGAGGGATAGGGTTAGTGTGAGGGTTAGGGTGAGGGTTAGGGTTAGGGTTAAGTTGAGGGTTAGGGTTTTGGTTAGGGTTAAGGTGAGTGTGAGGGTTAGGGTGAGGTTTAGGGTTAGGGTTAGGGTTAGGGTGAGGGTTAGGTTTAGGGTGGAGTTTAGGATTAGTTTTAGGGTTATGGTTAGGGTGAGACTCAGTGTTAGGGTTAGGGTTAGTGTTAGGAGGTAGTTTAGGGTGAGGGTTAGTGTTAGGGTGAGGTTTAGGGTTAGCAATAGGGTTAGTGTGAGGGCTAAGGTGAGGGTGAGGTTTAGGGGTAGGGCTAGGTTTAGGGTGAGGCTTAGGCTTAGGCTGAGGGTAGGGTTATTGGGAGGGTTGGTGTTAGGGTTAGGCTTAGTGTTAGGGTGAGGGTAAGGCTTAGGGTGAGGGTTAGGGTTAGGGTGAAGGTTAGGGTTAGAGTGAGGGTCAGGGTTAGGTTTAGGGGTAGGCTGAGAGTTAGGTTAGGGTTAGGGTAAGGGTTTGCATTAGGGTTAGGGTTAGGGTTAGGATTAGTGTTAGAGTTAGGGTGAGGGTTATGGTGAGGGTTTCGGGTTAGGGTTAGGGTTAGGTTGAGGGTTACGGTGAGGGTGAGGGTTAGGATTAGGTTTAGGTTTATCGTGTTGGTAAGTGATAGTGTGAGTGTTAGGGTGAGTGTTAGGTTTAGCATTAGGGTTAGAGTGAAGTTTAGGGTGAGGGTTAGGGTTAGGTTTAAGGTGATCTTGAGGGTGAGGGTTAGGGTTAGGGTTAGGGTAAGTTTTAGGGTTAGGGTGAGGCTTAGGGTTAGTGTTCGTGTGAGGGTAAGGTGAGGGTAACTGTTAGGGTTAGAGTAAGGGTCAGGGTTTGGTTTTGTGTGAGGTTTAGAGTGAGGATAAGGTTAAGGCTTAGGGTGGGCTTTAGGGTAAGGTTGAGGGTTAGGGTTAGGGTTAGCGTGAGGGTGAGGGTTAGGGTGAAGGTTAGGGTTAGGTATAGGTTTAGGTTTAGGGTGAGGGTTAGGGTAAGGGGTAGGGTTATGATTAGGGTGAGGGTTAGGTTTAGTGTGAGTGTTAGGGTTAGGGTTAGGGTTAGGATTAGTGTGAAGGTAAGAATTAGGGTGACTTTTAGGATGAGGGTGAGGTTTATGGTTAGGATTAGGGTTATGGTTAGTGTTATGCTGAGGGTGATGGTAAGGGTGAGGGTGAGTGTGAGATTTAGGGTTAGGGTTAGGGTGAGGGTTACGGTGAGGATTAGGTTTAGGGTGAGGGAGAGGGTTAGGCTGAGCGGTAACTGTAGGGTTAGGTGAGGGTAAGGGTTAGTTTGAGGGTTAGGTGTAGGGTTAGGTTGAGGGTAAGGATTAGTGTGAGTGTTAGGGTGAGGATGAGTGTTAGGGTTAGGCGGACGGTAAGAGTTAGGGTGAGGGTTAGATTGATGGTGAGGTTTATGGTTAGCATTAGTGTTAGGGTTATGGTGAGGGTTAGGTTTGGGGTTAGGGTCAGGTCTAGGGTGAGGGTGAGGGTTATGGTTAGGTTTAGGGATAGGGTGAGTATTAGAGTTAGGATTAGGGTTGGGGTGAGCATTAGGCTGAGGGGTAGGGTTAGGGTTAGTCTTAGTTTTAGGGTTAGGCTTAGGGTGAGGGTGGGGTTGAGGATTATGGTTAGGGTGATGGTTAGGGTTAGGGTTAAAGTGAGGGTTAAGATGAGGGTTAGGGAGAGGGAAAGTGTTAAGGTGAGGGTTAGGGTGAGGGTGAGGGTTATGATTACCATTAGGGTTAGGTTTAGAGTTGGCGTGAGGGTTAGGTTTAGGTTTAGGGTTAGGGTGAGTGTGAGGGTGAGGGTTAGGTTTAGGGTTCGGGTGAGGGCTAGGTTTAGCGTTAGGGTTAGGGTGTGGGTTAGGGTTAGGGTTCGTGTGAGGGTGAGGGTGAGGTTTAGGGTGTGGGTGAGGGTGAGGTTTAGGGTTAGGAATAGGGTGGGGTTGAGTGTGAGTGTGAGGGTTAGGGTGAGGAATTGGGATAGGGTGAAGGTGAGTGTTAGGGTGAGGTTTAGGGGTAGGTTAAGGTGAGGGTGAGAGTTAGGGTGATGGTTTGTATGATGGTTAGTTTAAGGTTAAGGGTGAGGGTTAGGGTGAGGGTTAGGGTTAGGATTAGGTTAGGGTGAGGGTTAGGGTGAGCGTTAGGGTTAGCGTTAGGGTTAGGGATAGGTTTAGGTTTAGGGTGAGGTTTAGGATGAGGGTTAGTGTTAGGGTTAGGGTTAGGGTTAGGGTGAGGGTTAGGGTCAGGGTTAGATTTACGGTGAGCGTAAGGGTTAGCATGAGGTTTAGGGTGAGTGTGAGGTTTAGAGTTAGCATTAGGGTTAAGGTGAGGTTTAGGGTGAGTGTTAGGGTTAGGTTTATGGTTAGGGTGAGGTGAGGGTGAGGGTCATTTTGAGGTTTATAGTTAGGGTGAGAGATAGGTTTAGGGTGAGGGTTAGGCTTTGGTTTAGGGTGTGGGTAAGCGTGAGGGTGACAGTGAGGCTTAGGGTGAGGGTGAGGGTGATTGTGAGGGTTAGGCTTAGAGTTAGCTTTAGGGTTAGGGTTAGTGTGAGGGTGAAGGTGAGGGTTAGGGTTAAGAGTACAGTTAGGTTTAAATTTAGGCTGAGGGTGAGCGTGAGGGAGAGGGTAACGGTAAAGTCTTAGGTTTAGGGTTGCTGTGAGGATTAGGGTGAGGGTAAGGTTAAAGGTTATGGTGAGGGTTAGGGTTAGTGTTAGGGTGAGGGTTAGGCTTAGGGTGAGGTTAGAGTTAGGGTGAGGTTTATTGTTAGTGTGAGGCTTAGTGTTAGTGTTAGGTTGAGGGTAAAGGTTAGGTTGAGGGTTAGGGATAGGGATAGGTTTAGGGTGAGGTTTCGGGTTATGGTGAGGTTTAGGGTCAGGTTGAGAGTTAGGGTTAGCAATATGGTTAGTGTGAGGGTTAGCGTAAGGTTAGTGTGAGGGTTAGGGTTGGGGTGAGGGTTAGGTTGAGGGTGAGAGTAATGTTAAGTGTGAGGGTTAGGATTATGGTAAGCATGTGGGTTAGGGTGAGGGTTAGGTTTAGGTTTACAGTAAGGGTGAGGGTTAGGGTGAGTGTTTGGTTTGGGGTTAGGGTTAGGGTGAGGGTGAGATTGAGGGTTGGGAATAGGGTGAGGGTTAGGTTTAGGGTGAGGGTTAGGATTAAGATTAGGTTTAGGGTGAGGGCTAGGGTGAGGGTGAGTGTTAGGGTTAGGGATAGGGTTAGGTTGAGGGTTAGGGTTAGGCTGAGGATTAGGGTTAGTGTAATGGCTAGTTTTAGGTTTAGGGTTAGTGTTAGGGTGAGACTAAGTTTTAGGGTTAGGTTTAGGGTTACGGTGAGGTTGATGGTTAGGTTAAGGGTGAGGGTTAGGGTTAGGGTGAGGGTGAAGGTGAGGGTTAGGATAAGGGTGAAGGTGAGGGTTAGGATAAGGGTTAGGATTAGGCTTCTTTTTAGGTTTAGGGTTAGGTTTATGGTTACGTTGAGGGTGAGGGTGAAGGTGAGGGTTAGGGTTAGTGTGAGGTTTAGGGTTAGGGTTAGGTTTAGGGTTAGGTTTAGGATGAGGTTTAGGGTGAGGGGTAGGTTTAAGGTTAGGGTGAGGGTTAGGGTTAGTGTGAAGGTTAGGGCTAGGGTTAGGATGAGGTTTAGGTTGGGGTTGAGGGTTAGGGTTAGTGTTAGGTTGAGGTGAAGGTTTAGGTTGAAGTTAGGTTAGGGTTTAGATTAGGGTTAAGGTGAGAGTGAGGGTTAGGGTGACGTTAAGGGTTAGCTTATGTTTACGGTTAGGGTGAGGGTAAGGGTTAGGGTTAGGGTTAGGCTTAGGGTGAGGTTTAGGGTGAGGTTGAGGGTTAGGGTTACTGTTAGGTTGAGGTGAAGGTTTAGGTTGAGGTTTAGGGTGAGGGTGAGTGTTAGGGTTAGCATTAGGGTTAGGGTGAGGTTTAGTGTGAGTGTTTTGGTTAGTTTAGGGTGAGGTTTTGGGTTAGTGTGAGGGTTAGGGTGAGGGTAAGGTAAGGGTAAGGGTGAGGTTTTTGGTGAGGGTGAGGGTTACGGAACGGGAGAGGGTTAGGGTTAGTGTGAGGGTTAGAGTTAGGGTTAGGAAAAAGGTTAGTGTGAGGGATAAGGTGAGGGTGAGGATTAGGGTTAGGGTTAGGTTTAGGTTGAGGGTTAGGTTTAGGCTGAGGGTTAGGATTAGTGTGAGTGTTGGTGTTAGGTTTAGGCTTAGTATTAGGGTGAGGGTAAGGTTTAGGGTGAGGGTTAGGTTTAGGGTGAGGGTTAGGGTTAGGGTGAGGTTGAGGGTTAGGGTTACGGTGAGGGTAAAGGTTAAGGTTAGGTCTAGGTTTAGGGTAATTGTGGGTTTTGTTGAGGTTTAGGTTTAGGGTTAGTGTACGGGTTAGGGTTAGGGTTAGTGTGAGGATTAGGTTGACGGTTGGCTTGACGGTTAAGGTTAGTGTGAGGGTTAGGGTTAGGCTGAGGGTGAGGGTGAAGTTGAGAGTTAGGGTTAGGATTAGGGTTAGGGAGAGGTTTTGGGTTTGGTTTAGGGTTAGGATGAGGGTTAGGGTGAGGGGAAAGTTTAGGTTTAGAGTGAGGTTAGATTTATTGTGAGGATTAGCATTAGGGTTAGGGTCAGGGTGAGGGTGAGGATATGGTTTAGGGTGCGGGTTAGAGTGAGGGTTAGGGTTAGGGATAGGGTTAGGTTTAGGGTGACTGTTAGCTCGAGGGTTTGGTTTAGGCTTAGGGTTTAGGTTTCTGGTGAGGGTTCGGGTTCAGTTTAGGGTTAGGTTAAGGGTTTCGTGTTTGGGTTACTGTTAGGGTTAAGGTGAGGTTTATGGTGAGGGTGAGGGTTAGGGTTAGGTTTAGGTTTATGGTGTGTTTAAGTGATAGCGTGAGGGTTAGGGTGAGTGTTAGAGTTATTAGTAGGCTTTGGGTGAGGGTGAGGGTGAGGGTTAGGGTTAGGGTTAGCGTGAGAGTGAGGGTGAGGGTGACGGTTAGGATTAGAGTTAGGGTGAGGGTTAGGTTTAGTGTGAGGTTTAGGGTGAGGATGAGGTTAAGGGTTAGGGTGAGGGTTAAGCTTAGGGTGAGGGTTAGGGTTAGGGTTAGTTTGTGGGTGGTGTGAGCGTGAGGTTTAGGATGATGGTTAGGATTAGGGTGAGGGCTAAGGTGAGGGTTAGGGTTAGCATTACGGTGAGGGTCAGGGTTAGGTTTAGGTTGAAGTTTGGGGTGAGGGGTAGGGTTAGGTTTAGGGTGAGGTTTAGGTTTAGTGAGAGCGTTACAGTTAGGCATAGGGTGAGGGTGGGGGTAAGAGTTATGGTGAGGGTTATGATGGGTTGATGGTTAGGGTTAGGATTAGGGGTAGGGTTAGGGTAAGGCTGAGTATGAAGGAGAGAGTGCGGGTGAGGTTTACGGGTAGGGTTACGTTTAGGGTGAGTGCTAGGGTGAGGGTGAGGGTTAGGGTGAAGGTGAGGGTGAGGGCCTTTTTAGATAATGGTTAGGGTTACTGTGAGGATTAAGTGAGGGTGAGGGTGAGGGTGAGCTTTAGGGTTAGGGTGTGGGTTAGTGTTAGGTTTAGGGTGAGGGTTCAGGTGATGGTGAGTGTTAGGGTAAGGTTGAGATTTAGGGTTAGGTGAGGGTTAGGTTTAGGGTTAGGTTTAGAGTTAGGATGAGGGTTTGGGTAAGGGGTACTATTAAGGTTAGGGTGAGGATTAGGGTTAATGTGAGGGTTATGGATAGGGTGAGGATAATGTTAGGGTGACGGTTAGGGTGAGAGTGAGGGTTAGGGTTACTGTTAGGGTGAGGGTTAGGGTTAGCTTTAGTGTTAAGTTGAGGTTGAGGGTGAGGGTTAGGGTTAGGCTTAAGGTTAAGGTGAGGGTGAGGTTGAGGATGAGGGTTAGCTTGAGGTTTAGGGTTAAGGTGAGGGTTAGGTTTACGATTAGGGTTATTGTTAGGGTTAGGTTTAGGGTGAGGGTGAGGATGAGGGTGAGGGTAAGGGTGTGGGATAGGGTTAGGGTTAGGTTTAGGGTGAGCATGGGGGTTAGGGTTAGGGTGAGGGGTAGGGTTAAGTTTAGGGTGAGGGTTAGGGTTAGTGTGAAGGTTAAGGTTAGGGTTAGGGTGAGGTTTAGGCTGAGGGTTAGGTTGTGGATTAGGGATAGGTTGAGGGTGAGGGTTAGGGTGAGGTTTATGGTTAGCTTAGGGTTAGGTTTAGGGTGAGGGTTAGGGTGAGGGTAAGGATTAGGGTGAGGGTTAGGTTTAGGGTGAGGTTTAGGGTGAGGTTGTGGGTTTGGCGTTAGGGTTAGAGTGAGTTTCAGGTTTAGAGTGAGGGTTAGGGTGAGCGTGAGTGTTAGGGTTAGCATTAGGGTTAGGGTGATGTTTAGTGTGAGTGTTTTTATTAGGTTAGGTTGAGGTTTTGGGTAAGTGTGAGGGTTAGGGTGAGGATAAGGTAAGGGTAAGGGTCAGGTTTTTGGTGAGGGTGAGAGTTACGGAAAGGGTGAGGGTTAGGGTTAGGGTTAGGGTTAGGGTTAGAGATAGAAAAAGGGTTAGTGTGAGGGATAAGTTGAGGGTGAGGATTTGGGTTAGCGTTAGGTTTAGGTTGAGGGTTAGGTTTAGGCTAAGGGTTAGGGTTAGTGTGAGGGTTTGTGTTAGGGTTAGGCTTAGTGTTAGGGTGAAGGTTAGGGTTGGGTGAGTGTTAGGGTTAGGGTGAGGGTAAGGGTTAGGGTTAGGACTAGGTTTAGGGTTATTGAGGATTTTGGTGATGTTTAGGTTTAGGGTTAGTGTAAGGTTTAGGGTGAGGGTAAGGGTTAGGGTTAGGACTAGGTTTAGGGTTATTGAGGATTTTGGTGATGTTTAGGGTTAGGGTTAGTGTAAGGGTTACGGTTAGGGTTAGTGTTGAGGACTAGGTTGAGGGTTAGCGTGATGGTTAGGGTTATTGTGAGGGTCAGGGTTAGGCTGAGGGTGAAGTTGAGGGTGAGAGTTAGTGTTAGGGTTAGGGTTAGTTATGATGAGGGTGAGGGTTAGGTTTAGGATTAGGGTTAGGGATAGGTTTTGGGTAGGTTTAGGGTTAGGATGAGGGTTAGGGTGAGGGGTAAGAGGTTTAGGGTGAGGGTTAGAGTTATTGTAAGCGTCAGCATTAGTGTTAGGGTTAGGGTGAGGGTGAGTATAAGGTTTAGGGTGAGGGTTAGGGTGAGGGTTAGGGTTTGGGATAGGGTTAGGTATAGGGTGACACTTAGCTTGAGGGTTAGGTTTAGGGATAGGGTTAAGGTTTCGGGTGAGGGTTAGGGTTCAGTTTAGGGTTAGGGTTTCGTATTTCGGTTAGGGTTAAGTTTAGGGTGAGATTTAGGGTGAGGGTGAGGGTGAGGGTTATGTTTAGGTTTATGGTGTGGGTAAGTGATAGCGTGAGGATTAGGGTGATTGTTAGAGGTAGCAGTAGGATTGAGTGAGGGTGAGGGTTAGGCTTAAGGTTAGGGTGAGTTTTAGGGTTAGAGTGAGTGTTAGTGTTAGGCTTAGCATGAGGGTGAGGGTGAGGGTGACGGTTAGGGATAGAGTTTGGGTGAGGTTTCGGTTTAGTGTGAGGTTTAGGGTGAGGATGAGGTTAAGGGTTAGGGTGAGGGTTAAGGTAAGGGTGAGGGTTAGGGTTAGGGTCAGTGTTAGGGTGATGGTTAGGGTTAGGATTAAGGTTAGGGTTAGGGTGAGGGGTAGGGTTAGGGTTAGGTTTAAGGTGAGGGCTAGTGTGCGGGTTAGGGTTAGGGTTAGGGAGAGGGTTAGGGTTAGGGTTAGTTTGAGGGTGGTGTGAGGGTGAAGTTTAAGATGAGGGTTAGGATTAGGGTGAGGGCTAGGGTGAGGGTGAGGGTTAGCGTTAGGGTGAGGGTTAGGTTTAGGTTGAGGTTTGGGGTGAGAGGTAAGGTTAGGTTTAGGGTGAGGGTTAGGTTTAGTGTGAGGGTTAAGGTTAGGGATATTGTGAGGGTGAGGGTAAGTGTTATGGTGAGTGTTATGATCAGGTTGAGCATTAGGTTTAGGATTAGGGGTAGGGTTAGTGTAAGGCTGAGCATGAGGGTGAGAGTGCGGGTGAGGTTTAGAGTTAGCGTTACATTTAGGGTGAGGGATAGGGTGAGGGTGAGGGTTAGGGTTAGGGTTAGAGAGAGGGTTAGGTTAGTGGTTAAGGTTAGAATTAGGGTGAGGGTTAGGGTGAAGGGTAGGGTTAGGGTTAGGGTGAGCATAAAGGTTAATGTGAGGTTTAGGTTTAGGGTGAGGATAAAGAAAGGGTGAGGGTTAGGGTTACTGTTAGGGTGAGGTTTAGGGTTAGGACTAGTGTTAAGGTGAGTGTAAGGGTGAGGGTTAGGGTTAGGCTTAGGTTTAAGATGAGGGTGAGGGTGAGGGCGAGGGTTAGCGTGAGGTTTATGGTTAGGTTGAGGGTTAGGTTCAGGGTTAGGGTTAGGGTTATTGTTAGGGTTAAAGTTCGGGTGAGGGTGAGGATAAGGTTGAGTGTGAGGGTTAGGATTAGGATTGGGGTTAGGGTGAACCTGAGGGTGACTGTGAGGGTTAGGGTGAGGGTTCAACTAAGGCTTACGGTGAGGCTTAGGTTTAGTGTGATGTTTAGGGTGAGGGTGATGTTTAGGGTGAGAGTGAGGGTGAGGTTTTGGTTGAGGGTTTGGGTTAGGTTCAGGGTGAGGGTGAGTGTGAGGGTTAAGGTTAGTGTTAATATTAGGCTTAGGTTTAGGCTGAGGGTGAGGGTGAGTGTGAGAGTTAGGGTTAGGGTGAGTGTGAGTTTTAGGTTTAGAGTTAGGGTGAGGATTAAGGTGAGGGTTAGGGTTAGGATTAGGGTTCGGGTTAGGCTGAGGGTGAGGGTGAGGGTTAGGGTTACTGTGAGGCTTAGGCTTAGGGTGAGGGTGACCGTTAGGGATAGGTTGATGGTTAGGGTGAGGGTGAGTGTTAGGGTGATGGTTAGGGTGAGGGTTATGGTGCGAGTGAGGTTAAGGGTTAGGTTTAGGGTTAGGATTAGTTTTAGGGTGAGGGTGAGTGTAAGGGTTAGGGTTAGCTTTATTGTTAGGCTTAGGATTAAGCTGAGGGTGAGGGTGAGTATGAGGCTTAGTGTTATGTTGAGTGTGAGCATTAGGGTTAGGGTTAGGGTGATTGTTAGTTTAAGTGTTAGGGTGAGGTTTAGAGTTAGGGTTAGGATTAGGGTTAGGTTTAGGCTGAGGGTGAGGGTGAGGGTGAGGGTTATGATTAAGGTGAGTGTTAATCTTAGGGTTAGGGTGAGGGTTAGCCATAGGGTGATGGTTAGGGTGGGTGTGAGGGTGAGGCTTAGGGTGAGTGTGAGGGTGAGTGTTAGGGTGCGGGTAAGTTTTAGGGTTAGATTTTGGGTTAGGGTGAGGGTTAGGATGATGGTTACGATGAGGGGCAGGATTAGGGTTATGGTGAGGTTCAGGGTTAGTTTGAGGGTTAACGTTACGGTTGGGTTTAGGGTGAAGGTTAAGGTGAGGGTTAGAGTTAGTTTTAGGGTTAGGCTGAGGGTTAGGGTGAGGGTAAGTTTTAGGGTGAGGGTTAGGTTGAGTGTGAGGGTTAGGTTTAGGGAGAGGTTTAGGGTTATGGAGAGGATTAGGGTTCGGTTTAGGGTGAAGGTGAGGGTGATGATGTGGGTTAGGGTAAGGATTAGGTTTAGGGTTAGGGTTAGGGTTATTGTTAGGGTTAGGGTTAGGTTTACGGTTAAGGTGAGGTTGCGGGTGAGGTGAGGTTTAGCGTTATGGTTAGCGTTAGAGTGAGGGTTTTGGTGAAGGTAAGTGATGGAGTGAGGGTTAGGGTTAGGGTGAGGTTGAGGGTGAGGTTGAGAGTTAGTGTTAGGGTTAGGGTTAAGGTGAGGTTTAGGGTGAGGTTGAGGGTTAGTGTTAGGGTTAGGTTTAGGGTGCGATTAAGGGATAGGTTGAGGGTTAGGGTGAGTGTTAGGGTTATGTTAGGGTGAGGATTAGGGTTAGGGTGAGGTTTAGGGTTAGTGAGGGTTAGTGTTAGGGTTAGGCTTAGTGTTAGGTTGAGGATAATGTTTAGATTGAGGTTTAGGTTTAGGGTGAGGGTTAGGGTTAGGGTGATGGTTAGGGTAAGGGTGAGGATTAGGGTGAGGTTTAGGGTTAGGGTGATGTTTAGGGTGAGGGTTAGGGTGAGGTTGAGGGTGAGCGTTGGTTTGAGGGTATCGGTTAGAGTTAGCGTGAGGTTGAAGGTGAGGGTGAGAATTAGGCTTAGGGTTAGGGTGAGGGTGAGTGTGAGGGTTAGGGTTCGGGTTAAGCTTAGGCTTTGGGTTAGGCTGAGGGTGGGGGTGAGTGTGAGGGTTAGGGTTAGGGTTAGGGAAAGGGTGATGTTTAGGGTGAGGGTTATTGTCAGAATTAGTGTTAGGGTTTCGCTTAGTGTTAGGGTGAGTGTAAGGTTTAGGTTGAGGGTTAGCATTAGGGTGAGGGTTAGGGTTAGTGTGAGGGTTAGGGTTTTGGTAAGGGTGAGGTTGAGGGTGATGGTGAGGCTTAGGGTTAGGGTTTGTGTGAGGGTGAGTGTGAGTGTTAGGGTTAGGTTTAGGCTTAGGCTGAGGGTTAGGCTGAGGGTGATGGTGAGGGTGTGGGTGAGGATTAGAGTTAGGGTGAGTGTTAGGGTTAAGGTTAGCGTGAGGGTTTGGGTTAGGCTTAAGTTTAGGATGAGGGTTAGGTTGAGGGGTACGGTTACGGTTAGTGTGAGCGTTAGGGATAGCGTTAGGGTTAGGGATAGGTTTAGGGTTAGGGTGAGGTTTAAGATGAGGTTTAGGGTTACAGTAAGGGTTAGGGTTAGGGTTAGGATGAGGGTTAGGGAGAAGGTTAGGATGAGGGTTAGTGTGAAGGTTCGGTTTAGGGTTCGGGTTAGGGTTATGGTGAGGGTGGGGGTGAGGGTGAGAGTGAAGGTTAGGGTTAGAGTTAGGATGCAGGTGAGGATTAAGGTTAGGGTTAGGGTTAGGGTTAGGTTTAGGCTGAGGATGTGGCTGAGGGTGTGGGTGAGGATTAGGCTTAGGTTGAGTGTTAGGGTTAGTGTTAACGTAAGGGTTTGGGTTAGGGTTAAGTTTAGGATGAGAGTTAGTTTGACGGGTACGGTTACAGTTAGATTGAGCATTAGGGTTAGCTTTAGGGTTAGGGATAGAGTTAGGGTTAGGGTGAGGTTTAGGATGAGGGTTAGGGTTAGGGTGAGGGTTAGGGTGAAGGTTATGGTTAGGGTTAGGGTTAGGGTAAGGGATAGGGTCAGTGCGAGGGTTAGGGGTAGGGTTAGATTTATGCTGAGAGTAAGTGTTAGCGTGAGGTTTATCGTGAGAGGGTTAGAGTTACATAAGGGTAAGGGTAGGTTTAGGGTGAGGGTTAGGGTTAGGTTTAGGGTTAGGGTGATGTGAGAGTGAGGGTGATTGTGAGGTTTATTTTTAGGGTGAGGGATAGGTTTTAGGTGAGGGTTAATTTTAGGGTGAAGGTGAGCGTGAGGGTGACAGTGAGGCTTAGGGTGAGGGAGAGGGTGAGTGTGAGGGTTAGGATTAGGTTTAGGTTTAGGGTTAGGGTTAGTGTGAGGGTAAAGGTGAAGGTTAGTGTTAGGAGTAGGTTTATGTTTAAAGTGAGGCTGAGGGTGAGCGTGAGGGTGATGGTTAGGGTTAGGGTTCTGTTGAGGGTTAGAGTTAGTGTGAGGGTTAGGGTGAGGGTAAGGTTAAAGGTTAGGGTGAGGGTTAGGGTTAGGGTTAGGGTGAGGATTAGGGGTAAGGTTACGGTTAGGGTTAGGGTGAGGGTGAGGGTTAGCGTGAGGGTAAGGGTGAGCATTAGGGTGAGGGTTAGGGTTTGGATTAGGTTTAGGGTGAATGCTAGGTTGTCAGTGAGGGTTAGGGTTAGGGTGAAGGTGAGGGTTAGGTTTAGGGTTAAGTTGAGGGTTTGAGTGAGGTATAGGTTTAGAGTTAGGCTGAGTGTGAGGGTGAGGGTGAGCGTGACTGATAGGGTTAGGGTTAGGGTGAGGGTTAGGGTGAGGATGAGGGTAACTGTTAGAGTGAGGCTTAGGGTTTGGGAGAGTATGAGGGTTAGGGTTTGGGTGAGGGTAAAGGTTGGGTGAGTGTTAGCATGATGGTGAGGTTGAGGGTTAGGGTTGGGTTTAGGGTCAGAGTGAGGGTTAGGGTGAGGGGTAGTGTTAGGTTTAGGGTGAGGTTTAGGGTTAGGGTGAGGTTTACTGTTACTGTGAGGTTGCATGTTAGGTTTAGGCTTAGCGTTAGGGTAAGAATAAGGGTTAGGTTGAGGGTTAGGTTTATGGTGAGGTTTAGGGGTAGTATGTGGGTTAGGGCTAGGGTGAGGGCAATGGTGAGGGTTAGGGTTAGGGTGATGTTTAGGGTGAGGGTGAGTATTAGGGTGAGGGTGAAGGAGAGGGTTCATTTGTGGGTTTGGGATAGGGTTAGGGTGAGGTTGAGGGTGAAGGTGAGACTTAGGGTTAGGTTTAGGGTGACGGTGAATGTGAGGATTAGGGATAGGGTTAGGCTTAGGTTTAGGGTTAGGCTGAGGGTGACTGTGAGCGTGAGGGTTAGGTTTAGGTTGAGGGTTAGAGTTAGGGTGAGGGTTAGGTTGAGGGTGAGGGTTAGGGTTAGGATTACGTTTAGGGTGAACCTGTGGGTGAGGGTGAGGGTGAGGGTTAGGGTTAGGGTGAGGGTTAGGCTAAGGTTTAGGGTGAGGGTTAGGTTTAGGGTGATGTTTAGGTTGAGGATTTTGGTTAGGGTTAGGGTGAGATTGAGACTTAGGGTTAGGTTTAGTGTGAGGGTGAGTGTGAGGTTTAGGGATAGGGTTAGGCTTAGGTTTAGGGTTAGGCTGAGGGTGACTGTGAGCGTGAGGGTTAGGTTTAGGTTGAGGGTTACAGTTAGGGTGAGGGTTAGGTTGAGGGTGAGGGTTAGGGTTAGGATTACGTTTAGGGTGAGCCTGTGGGTGAGGGTGAGGGTGAGGGTTAGGGTTAGGGTGAGGGTTAGGCTAAGGTTTAGGATGAGGGTTAGGTTTAGGGTGATGTTTAGGTTGAGTGTTTTGGTTAGGGTTAGGGTGAGATTGAGACTTAGGGTTAGGTTTAGGGTGAGGGTGAGTGTGAGGTTTAGGGATAGGGTTAGGCTTAGGTTTAGGGTTAGGCTGAGGGTGACTATGAGCCTGAGGTTTAGGGTTATGGTGAGCATTAGGGTTGGGGTTAGGGTGAGGGTAAGTGTTCGGGTGAGTGTTAGGGTTTGGGTGAGTGTTAGCGTTAGGTTTAGGGTTAGGGTTAGGTTGGAGGTTAGGGTTAGGGTGAGGGTTAGCGTTAGGATAAGGGTTAGGTTGAGCGTGAGGGTGAGGGTTAGGATTAGGTTTAAGGTGAACCTGAGGGTGAGGGTGAGGGTGAGGGTTAGGGTTAGGGTGAGGGTTAAGCTAAGAGTTAGGGTGAGGGTTAGGTTTAGGGTGATGTTTAGGTTGAGGGTTTGTGTTAGGGTTAGGGTGAGTGTGAGGATGAGTAAGAGGGTTAGGATTAGTGTGAGGGTTAGGTTTAGGGTGAGGGTGAGTGTGAGGGTTAGGTTTCGGGTTATTGTTAGGCTTAGGTTTAAGCTGAGGGTGAGGGTGAGTGTGAGGGTTAGGGTTATGTTGAGTGTGAGCATTAGGGTTAGGTTTAGGGTGAGGGTGAGGTTGAGGGTTAGGGTGAGAGTTAGAGTTTGGGTTAGGGTGAGGATTAGATGAGGGTGAGGGTTAGGGTTAGGGTGAGGGTTAGGGTTAGGGTGAGAGTGAGGATTAGCGTTATGGTGAGGGTTAGGGTTCTGGTGGGGATTAGGGTGAGGGTTAGGGTGAGGGTGATGTTTAGGGTAAGATGAGGTTGGTTTGAGGGTTTGCATTAGGTTTAGGGTGAGGTTGAGGGTGAGGGTGAGGCTTAGAATTAGGGTTAGGGTGAGGGTGACTGTGAGGGTTAGGGTTAGGGTTAGGCTTTAGGCTGAGGGTTAGGCTGAGGGTGAGGGTGAGGGTGATGTTTAGAGTTAGGGTGAGGGTTAGGGTTAGGGTTAGGGTGACGGTTAGGGATAGTGTGGGGGTTAGGTTTAGGGTGAGGTTTAGGGTTACTGTGAGGGTTCATGTTAGGTTTAGACTTAGTGTTAGGGTGAGGGTAAGGGTTAGGTTGAAGGTCAGGTTTAGGGTGAGGTTTAGGGTTAGTATGAGGTTTAGGGCTAAGGTGAGGGTAAGGGTGAGGGTTAGGTTTAGGGTGATGTTTAGGGTGAGGGTGAGGGTTAGGGTGAGGGTGAGGGTGAGGGTTCAGTTGAGGGTTTGGGTTAGTGTTAGGGTGAGGTTGAGTGTGAGGTTTAGGAATAGGGTTAGTCTTAGTTTCGGGTTAGGCTGAGGGTGACTGTGAGCTTGAGGGTTAGTAATATGGTGAGCATTAGGGTTGGGGTTAGGGTGAGGTAAGTGTTGGGGCGAGTGTTAGGGTTTGGGTGAGGGTTAGCGTTAGGTTTAGGGTTAGGGTTAGGTTGGAGGTTAGGTTAGGGTGAGGGTTAGCGTTAGAGGTAGGGTTAGGTTGAGCTTGAGAGTGAGGGTTAGGGTTAGGATTAGGTTTAAGGTGAGCCTGAGGGTGAGGGTGAGGGTGAGGGTTAGGGTTAGGGTGAGGGTTAGGCTAAGGGTTAGGGTGAGGGTTAGGTTTAAGGTGATGTTTAGGTTGAGGGTTAGGGTTAGGTTGAGGGTGAGGGTGAGTGAGAGGGTTAGGTTTAGGGTTAGGATTAGGTTTAGGGTGAGGGTGAGTGTGAGGGTTAGGGTTAGGGTTATTGTTAGGCTTAGGTTTAAGCTGAGGATGAGGGTGAGTGTGAGGGTTAGGGTTATGTTGAGTGTGAGCATTAGGGTTAGGTTTAGGGTGAGGGTGTGTTTGAGGGTTAGGGTTTGGGTTAGGGTGAAGGTTAGATGAGGGTGAGGGTTAGGGTTAGGGTGACGGTTCGGGTTAGGGTGACGGTGAGGGTTAGCGTTAGGGTGAGAGTTAGGGTTATGGTGCAGATTAGGGTGAGTGTTAGGGTTACTCTGATGTTTATGGTGAGGGTGAGGGTTGGTTTGAGGATTTGCATTAGTTTTAGGTTGAGGTTGGGGGTGAGGGTGAGGCTTAGGGTTAGGGTTAGGGTGAGGGTGACCCTGAGGGTTAAGGTTAGGGTTAGGCTTAAGCTGTTGGTTAGGTTGAGGGTGAGGGTGAGGGTTAGTTTTAGGATTAGTGTTAATGATATGGTGATATTTAGGGTGAGGATTAGTGTGAGAGTTAGTGTTAGGGTTAGGCTTAGTGTTAGAGTGAGTGTAAGGGTTAGGTTGAGGGTTAGGGTTAGGGATTGGGTGAGGGTTGTGATGACAGTTAGGGTGAGGGTAAGGTTTAGGGTGAGGGTTATGGTGAGTGTGAGGGTTAGGGTTAGGGTTAGGGTGAGGGTGAGGGTGAGGGTGAGGATTCAGTTGAGGGTTTGTGTTAGGGTTAGGGTGAGGTTAAGTGTGAGGGTGAGACTCAGGGTTAGGTTTAGGGTGATGGTGAGTGTGAGGATTAGGGATAGGGTTAGGCTTAGGTTTAGAGTTAGGCTGAAGGTGACTGTGAGCGTGAGGGTGAGGGTTAGATTGAGGGTTAGGGTTAGGTTGAGGGTTAGCGTTAGGGTTAGGGTTAGGGTTAGGTTGGAGGTTAGGTTTAGGGTGAGGGTTAGCGTTAGGGGTAGGGTTATGTTGAGGGGGAGAGGGAGGACTAGGGTTAGGATTAGGTTTAGGGTGAGCCTGTGGGTGAGGGTGAGGGTGAGGGTTAGCGTTAGGGTGAGGGTTAGGCTAAGGGTTAGGGTGAAGGTTAGGTTTAGGGTGATGTTTAGGTTGAGAGTTTGGGTTAGGGTTAGGGTGAGTCTGAGGGTGAGTGAGAGGGTTAGGATTAGGGTTAGGGTTAGGATTAGGGTGAGGGTGAGTGTGAGGATTGGGTTTGGGTTATTGTTAGGCTTAGGTTTAAGCTGAGGGTGAGGGTGAGAGTGAGGGTTAGGGTTATATTGAGTGTGAGCATTAGGGTTAGGTTTAGGGTGAGGGTGAGGTTGAGGGTTAGTTTGAGGGTTAGTGTTAGGGTGAAAGTGATGGTTAGCGTTAGGGTGAGGGTTAGGTTTATGGTGCGGATTAGGGTGAGTGTTAGTGTTACGGTGATGTTTATGGTGAGGGTGAGGGTTGGTTTGAGGTTTTGCATTAGGTTTAGGGTGAGGTTGAGGGTGAGGGTGAGGCTTAGGGTTAGGGTTAGGGTGAGGGTGACTCTGAGGGTCAGGGTTAGGGATAGGCTTTATGCTGAGGGTTAGCCTGAGGGTGAGGGTGAGTGTTAGGGATAGGGTTAGGGTTAATGATAGGGTGATATTTAGGGTGAGGGTTAGTGTGAGAGTTAGTGTTAGGGTTAGGCTTAGTGTTAGAGTGAGTGTAAGTGTTAGGTTGAGGTTTAGGATTAGGGATAGGGTGAGGGTTGGGATCAGGGTTAGGGTGAGGGTAAGGTTTAATTTGAGGGTTATGGTGAGTGTGAGAGTTAGGGTTAGGGTGAGTGTTAGGGTGAGGGTGAGGGTTCAGTTGAGGGATTGGGTTAGGGTTAGGGTGAGGTTGAGTGTGAGGGTGAGACTTAGGGTTAGGTTTAGGGTGATGATGAGTGTGAGGATTAGGGATAGGGTTAGGCTTAGCTTTAGGGTTAGGCTGAGGGTGACTGTGAGTTTGAGGGTTAGGGTTAGGATGAGAGTTAGGTTTAGGGTGAGGCTTAGTGGTAGGGTTAGGGTTAGGGTTAGGTTGGAGTTTAGGTTTAGGGTGAGGGTTAGCGTTAGGGGTAGGGTTAGGTTGAGTGTGAGGGTGAGGGCTAGGGTTAGGATTAGGTTTAGGGTGAGGGTTACGGTAAGAGTGAGGGTTAGGCTTAGGTTTAGATTTACGGTGAGAGAAAGGGTTAGCGTGAGGTTTAGGGTGAGTGTGAGGGTTAGAGTTAGCATTAGGGTTAGGGTGACGTTTAGGGTGAGGGTTAGGTTTAGGTTTAGGGTTAGGGTGAGGTGAGGGTGAGGGCGATTGTGAGGTTTATGGTTAGGGTGAGAGATAGGCTTAGCGTGATGGTTAGGGTTAGGGTTAGGGTGAGGATGAGCGTGAGGTTGACAGTGAGGCTTAGGTTGTGGGTGAGGGTGAGTGTGATGGTTAGGCTTAGGGTTAGGTTTAGGGTTAGTGTGAGGGTGAAGTTGAGGGTTAGTGTTAGGAGTAGCGTTAGGTTTAAAGTTAGGCTGAGGGTGAGCGTGAGTATGAGGGTGACTGTTAGGGTTAGGGTTAGGGTGAGGTTTAGGTTTAGTGTGAGGGTTAGGGTGAGGTTAAGGCTAAAGTTTAGGGAGAGGGTGAGGGTTAGGTTTAGGGTTAGGGTGAGGGTTAGGGTGAGGTTCAGGGTTAGGGTTATGGTTAGCGTTAAGATGAGGGTGAGGGTTAGGGTGAGGTTGAGGGTGAAGGTTAGTGTGAGGGTTAGGGTTAGTGTGAGGGTTATTGTTAGGGTTAGTGTTAGGGTTACGGTTAAGGTGAGGTTGCGGGTGAAGTGAAGTTTAGCGTTAGGGTTAGCGTTAGGATGAGAGTTAGGGTGAGGGTAAGTGTTGGGGTGAGGTTTAGGGTTTGGCTGAGGTTTAGGGTGAGGTTGAGGGTTAATGTTAGGGTTATGGTTAGTGTGAGTTTAAGCTTTAGGTTGAAGGGTTAGTGTGAGGGTGAGGGTTAGGGTTAGCATTAGGGCTAGTGTGAGGGTTGGGGTGAGTGTTAGGGTTAGGTTAGGGTGAGGGTTAGGGTTAGGTTGAGGGTTAGACTGAGGGTTAGGTTTGGGTTAGGGTGAGGGTTAGATGAGTGTGAGGGTTATTGTTAGATTGAGGTTTAGGTTTAGGGTGAGGGTTATGGTTTGGATTAGGGTTAGCATTAGGGTTAGTGTGAGGGTTAGGATGAGTTTTAGGGTTTGTTTAGTGTGAGGGTTAGGGTTAAGGTGAGGGTTAGCGTTGGGTTAGGGTGAGGGTTAGATGAGGGTGAGGGTTAGGGTTAGGTTGAGGGTTAGGTTTAGGGTGAGGGTTAGCGTTAGGATTAGGGTTAGGGTGAGGTCTATGGTGAGGGTGAGGGTTAGGGTGAGTGTTAGGGTTAGGGTGAGTGTTAGGGTTAGGGTTAGTGTGAGGGTTAGGGTGAGGGTAAGGTTAAAGGTTAGATTGAGGGTGAGTGTTAGGGTTAGGGTTAGGGTGAGGTTTAGGGTTAGAGTTATGGTTAGGGTTAGGGTGAGGGTGAGTGTGAGTGTGAAAGTGAGGCTTAGGGTCAGGGTGACGGTGAGGGTGAGTGTGAGGCTTAGACTTAGGGTTAGGTTTAGGATTAGGGTTAGGTGAGTGTGAAGGTGAATGTTAGTGTTAGGAGTAGGGTTAGGTTTACAGTTAGGCTGAGGGTGAGTGTGAGGGTGAGGGTGATGGTTAGAGTTAGGGTTAGGTTGAGGGTTAGGGTTTGTGTGAGGGTTAGGCTGAGGGTAATGTTAAAGGTTAGCGCGATGGTGAGGGTTAGGCATAGGGTTAGGGTGAGGATTAGGGTGAGGTTTAGTGTTAGGGTTACGGTTATTGTTAGGTTGAGGGTGAGGGTTAGGTTGAGGGTAAGGGTGAAGTTAGGGTGATGGTTAGGGTTAGGGTGAGGTTTAGGTTGAGGATGAGTGTGAGTGATATTGTGAGGCTTAGAGTTCGGGAGAGTATGAGAGTTAGGGTTTGGTTGAGTGTTAGGGGTGGGTGAGTGTTAGGGTGAAGGTGAGTGTGAGGGTTAGGGTTGGGTTTAGGGTTAGAGTGAGGGTAGGGTGAAGGGTAGTTTTAGTGTTAGGGTTAGGGTGAGGGTTAGGGTTCGTGTGAGGGTTATGGTTAGGGTGAGGTTTAGGGTTACTTTGAGGGTTTATGTTAGGTTTAGTCTTAGTGTTAGGGTTAGGGTTAGGGTTAGGTTGAGGTTTAGGTTTAGGGTGAGGTTTAGGGTTAGTATGAGGGTTAGGGCTAGGGTGAGGGAAAGGGTGAGTATTAGGGTTAGGGTGATGTTCAGGGTGAGGGTGAGGGTTAGGGTTAGTGTGAGGGTGAGGGTTAAGTTGAGGGTTTGGGTTAGCGTTAGGGTGAGGTTGAGGGTGAGGGTGAGTAGTAGGGTTAGGTTTAGTGTGAGGGTGTGTGTGAGGGTTTGGGATGGCGTTAGGCTTAAGTTTAGGATTAGGCTGAGGGTGACTGTGAGCGTGAGAGTTAGGGTTAGGGTGAGGTTTAGAGTTAGGGTGAAGGTAATGGTTGAGTTGAGTGTTAGGGTTAGGGTGAGGGTTCACGTTAGGGTAAGGGTGAGTGTTAGCGTTAGGTTGGAGGTTAGGGTTAGGGTGAGTGTTAGCGTTAGGGTTAGGGATCGGATTAGGTTGGAGATTAGGGTAAGGATGTGTGTTAGCGTTAGGGGTAGGGTTAGGTTGAGGGTTAGGGTGAGGGTTAGGGTTAGGTTGAGGGTGAAGGTGAGGGTTCAGTTGAGGGTTTCGGTTAGAGTTAGAGTGAGGGTGAGGGTGAGTGTGAGGGTTAAGTTTATGGTTAGGTTTAGGTTTAGGGTGAAGGTGAGTGTGAGGTTTAGGGTTAGGGTTATTTTTAGGCTTATGTTTAAGCTGAGGGTGAGTGTGAGTGTGACCGTTATGGTTATGTTGAGTGTGAGAATTAGGGTTAGGTTTAAGGTGAGGGTGAGGTTGAGTGTTAGGGTGAGGTTTAGTTTGAGGGTTAGTGTGAGAGTTAGGTTTAGGGTTAGTGTTAGGGTTAGGGCTGTGGTTAGGGATAGGCTTAGTGTTAGGCAGAAGGTGAAGGTGAGGGAGAGGGTTAGGGTTTGGGAGAGGATGAGGTTTAGGGTTAGAATTAGCATTAGGGTGAGGGTTAGTGTTAGGGTTAGGGTTAGTGTTACAATTAGGTTTAGGATGAGGGTGAGTGTGAGGGTTAGGGTTAGGATTAGACTTAGGGTGAGGGTGAGAGTGAGGGTAAGGGTGAGGGTTAGGTTTAGGCTTAGGGTTCGAGTATTGGCTAAGGTGAGGGTGAGGGTTAGTGTTAGGGTTGGGGTGAGGGTTAGGGTGAGTGTGAGGGTTATGGTTAGTCTTAGGCTTAGGCTTAGGCCGAGCATGAGTGTGAGGGGGAGAGTGTTAGGGTTAGGATGAGGGTTAGGGTTTTAGGGTTAGGGTGAGGGATAGGATGAGGTTTAGGGTTAGGATTAGGGTTAAGTGAGGTCTACAGTGAGTGTGAGGGTTAGGGTTAGCGTTAGGTTGAGGTTTAGGGTTAGGGTTACGTTGAGCGTGAGGGTTAGGTTTAGGGTGAGTGTTAGGGTTAGGGTTAGGTTGAGGGTGAGGTTTAGGATTAGGTTTAGGGTTAGGGTTAGGTTTAGTATTAGGGTTACAGTGAGGATGAGTGTGTGGATTAGGGTTAGGGTTAGGCTTAGGCTTAGGATTAGGCTGAGGGTGATAATGGGGATGAGAATTCGCTTTTGAGTGATGGTTAGGGTTATGGTTAGGTTGAGGGTTAGGATGAGGGTTAGGGTTAGGATTAGGGTTAGGGTGAGGGCTAGGATGAGGGTGATGTTTAGGGTTAGGGTTAGTCTTAGGCTTAGGGATAGGCTGAGGCTGAAGGTGAGGGTGAGTGTTACGGTTAGGGTGATGGTTAGGGTTACAGTTAGGGTGAGTGTTAGAATGATGATTACGGTTAGGGTGAGGGTTAGGGTGAGGGTGACAGTAAGGGTAAAGGTGAGGGTTAGTCTGAGGGTGAGTGTTATGGTAATGGTTATGGTTAAGGGTTAGGGTGAGGGTTAGGTGAGGGTTAGGGATAGGGTTAGTGTTAGCGTTAGGGTGAGGGTTAGTGTGAGGGTTATGGTTAGGGTTACAGTTACGATTAGGGTTAGGGTGAGGGTGAGTGTGAGGGTTCGGGTTAGTCTTAGGCTTATGCTTAGGCTTAGGCCCAGCTTGAGGTTGAGGGTGGGGGTTACGGTTAGGGTGAGTGATAGGGTTAGGGTAATGGTTAGGGTTAGGGCAAGGTTGAAGTTTAGGGTTAGGGTTAGGGTGAGTTTTAAGTTTAGGGTGATGGTTAGGGTTAGTGTGAGGGTTAGTTTTCGGGTTAAGGTGAGTTTTAGTGTGAAGGTAAGTGTTAGGGTGAGGTTTAGGGTTAAGGTGAGGTTTAGGGTTAGAGATAGTGTAGGGTGTGTGTTAGGGTTATGGTTAGTGTTAGGGTTGGGGTTAGAGTGTGGTTTAGGGTGAGGGTGAGTGTTAGGGTTAGGGTTAGGATTAAGATTAGGGTTAAGGTGAAGGTGAGTGTGAGGGTTAGGGTTAGGGTTAAGGTTAGGATTAGAGTTATGGTGAGGGTGAGGTGAGGGTTAGGGTTAGGGTGAGGGTTGGGGTTAGGGTTAGAGTGAGGTTTAGGGTGAGGGTTAGGTTTAGGCTCAGGGTTAGGGTATGGCCTAAGGTGAGGTTGAGGGTTACGGTCAGGGTTAGAGTGAGGGTTAGCGTGAGGGTTAGGTTTAGGGTTAGTTTTAGGGTTAGGGTTGGGGTTAGGGATAGTCTTAGTGTTAGGCGGAGGGTGAGGGTGAGGGTGAGGGTTAGGGTTGGGGTTTGGGTGAGGTTTATGTTTAGTGTTAGTGTTACGGTGAGAGTTAGTGTGAGGGTTAGGGTTAGTGTGACTGTTACTTTTAGGGTTAGGGTGAGGGTCAGTGTGAGTGTAAGGGTTAGTTTTAGTCTTAGGCTTAGGCTTAGTCCGAGCCTAAGGGAGAGGGTAAGGGTTAGGGTAGGGTCAGGGTTAGGGTTAGTATGAGGGTTATGGACAGGGTGAGGGTTAGGGTCAGGGTTAGGGTTAGAGTGAGGGTTAGGGTGAGGGATAGGGTTAGGGTTAGTGTGAGGGTTAGGGTTAATGTGAGGTTTAGGGTTAGGGTGAGTTTTAGGGATAGTGTGTGGGTTCATGTTAGGTTTAGGCTTAGTGTTAGGGTGAGGGTAAGTGTTAGGTTGAGTGTTAGGTTTAGGGTGAGGTTTAGGGTTAGTATGAGGGTTAGGGCTAGGGTGAGGGTATGGGTGAGGGTTAGGGTTAGGGTGATGTTAGGGTGAGGGTGAGACTTAGGGTTGGGTTCAGGGTGAGGGTGAGGGTTAAGTTGAGGGTTTGGGTTATGGTTAGGCTTAGGTTTAGTGTTAGGCGGAGGGTGACTGTGAGCATGAGGTTTAGGGTTAGGGTGAGGTTTAGGGTTAGGTTGAGGGTTAGGTTAAGGGTGAGGTTTAGGGTTAGGTTGGAGGTTAGGTTTAGAGTGAGGGTTAGCATTATGGGTAGGGTTAGGTTGAGGATGAGAGTGAGTTTTAGGGTTAGGAATATGTTTAGTGTGAGCCTGTTGATGAGGGTGAGGGTGAGGGTTAGGGTTAGGGTGAGGGATAGGCTAAGGGTTAGGGTGAGGGTTAGGTTTAGGGTGATGTTTAGGTTGAGGGTTTGGGTTTGGGTTTGGGTGAGTCTGAGGGTGAGTGAGAGGGTTAGGATTATGGTTAGGGTTAGGTTTAGGGTGTGGGTGAGTGTGAGGGTTAGGGTTAGGGTTATTGTTTGGCTTAGGTTTAAGCTTAGGGTTAGGGTGAGTGTGAGGGTTAGGGTTATGTTGAGTGTGAGCATTACGGTTAGTTTTATGGTGAGGTTGAGGTTGAGGGTTAGGGAGAGGTTTAGGGTTTGGGTTAGGGTGAGGGTTAGATGATGGTGAGGGTTAGGATTAGGGTGAGGGTTAGGGTTAGGGTGAGGGTGAGGGTTATCGTTAGGGTGAGGGTTAGTGTTTTGGTGCCGATTAGGGTGAGTGTTAGGTTTACGGTGATGTTTATGGTGAGGGTGAGAGTTGGTTTGAGGGTTTGCATTAGGTTTAGGGTGAGGTTGAGAATGAGGGTGACGCTTAGGGTTAGGGTTAGGTTGAGGGTGATTGTGAGGGTTAGGGTTAGGCTTTAGGCAGAGGGTTAGGGTGATAGTGAGGGTGAGGGTGATGATTAGGGTTAGGGTGAGGGTTAGGTTAGGGTTCGGGTGAGGGTTAGGCATAGTGTGATGGTAAAGGTTAGGGTGAGGTTTAGGGTTATTGTAAGGGCTCATGTTAGGTTTAGGCTTAGTGTTAGGGTGAGGGTAAGGGTTAGGTTGAGGGTTATGTTAGGGTGAGGTTTAGGGTTAGTATGAGGGTTAGGGCTAGGGTGAGGGTAAGATTGAGGGTTAGGGTTAGGGTGATGTTTACGGTGAGGGTTAGGGTGAGGGAGAAGGTGAGGGTGAGGGTTCAGTTGAATATTTGGGTTAGGGTTAGGGTGAGGTTGAGGCTTAGGGTTAGGTTGCGGGTGAGGGTGAGTGTTAGGGTTAGGGTTAGGGTTAGTGTTATCGTTAGGGTTAGGGTTAGAATAACGTTGACGGTGAGGATTAGGGTTAGGGTTAGGGTGAGATTTAGGCTTAATGTTAGTGATTGTGTTAGGGTTTGGGTTAGGGTGAGAGTTAGGAGGAGGGTTAGGGTTAGGGTTAGGATTAGGTTTAGGGTGAGGGTGAGTGTGAGGTTTAGGGATAAGGTTAGGCTTATGTTTACGGTTATGCTGAGGGTGACTGTGAGCTTGAGTGTTAGGGTTATGGTGACCATTAGGTTTGGGATTAGGGTGAGGGTAAGGGTTGGGGTGAGTGTTAGGGTTTGGGTGAGGGTTAGCGTTAGGTTTAGAGTTAGGGTTAGTTTGGAGGTTAGTGTTAGGGTAAGGGTTAGCGTTAGGGGTAGGTTTAAGTTGAGGGTGAGGGTGAAGATTAGGGTTAGGATTAGGTTTAAGTTGAGCCTGAGGGTGAGGGTGAGGTTGAGGGTTAGGTTTAGGGTGAGGGTTAGGCTAAGGTTTAGGGTGAGGGTTAGGTTTAGGGTGATGTTTAGGTTGAGCGTAAGGGTTAGGGTTAGGGTTAGGGTGAAGTTTCAGTTGATGGTTTGGGTTAGGGTTAGGTTGAGGGTGAGGGTGAGTGAGTGGGTTAGGTTTAGGGTTAGGATTCGGTTTAGGGTGAGGTTGAGTGTGAGTGTTAGGGTTAGGTTTATTGTTAGGCTTAGGTTTAAGCTGAGGGTGAGGGTGAGTGTGAGGTTTAGGGTTATGTTGAGTGTGAGAATTAGGGTTAGGATTATGGTGAGGGTGTGGTTGAGGGTAAGGGTGAGGGTAGGGTTTGGGTTAGGGTGAGGGTTAGATGAGGGTGAGGGTTAGGGTTAGGGTAAGGGTTAGGTTTAGGGTGAGGTTGAGGGTTAGCGTTAGGGTGAGGGTTCGGTTTATGTTGCAGATTAGCGTGAGTGTTAGGGTTACAGTGATGTTTATGTTGAGGGTGAGGGTTGGTTTGAGGGTTTGCGTTAGGTTTAGGGTGAGGTTGAGGGTGAGGGTGAGGCTTAGGGTTAGGGTTAGGGTGAGGGTGAATCTGAGGGTTAGGGTTAGGGTTAGGCTTTAGGCTGAGGGTTAGGCTGAGGGTGAGGGTGAGGGTTAGGGTTACGGTGAGTTTTAGGGTTAGGGTTAATAATAGGGTGATATTTAGGGTGAGGGTTGGTGTGAGAGTTATTGTTAGGGTTAGGCTTAGTGTTAGAGTGAGTGTAAGGGTTAGCTTGTGGGTTAGGGTTAGGGATAGTGTGAGGGTTGGGATGAGGGTTAGGGTGAGGGTAAAGTTTAGGGTGAGGATTATGGTGAGTGTGAGGGTTAGGGTTAGGGTTAGGGTGAGGGTGAGGTTTAGGGTCATGTAAGGGCTAAGGTTAGGGTTAGGATGAGGGTTAGCGAGAGGGTTAGGATGAGAGTTAGGGTGAGGCTTCGGGTTAGGGTTAAGTTTAGGGTTATGGTGAGGGTTAGGGTTAGGTTTAGGGTCAGGGTGAGGGTGAGGTTTAGGGTTATGGTAAGGGCTAGGGTTAGGGTTAGGATGAGGGTTAGGGAGAGGGTTAAGATAAGGGTTAGGTTGAGGGTTCGGTTTAGGGTTCGGGTTAGGGTTAGGGTGAGGGTGGGAGTGAGGGTGAGAGTGAAGGTTAGGGTTAGAGTTAGGATGAGGTTGAAGTTTAGGGTTAGGATTAGGGTTAGGGTTAGGTTTAGGCTGAGGATGAGGCTGAGGGTGTGGGTGAGGATTAGGGTTAGGTTGAAAGTTAGGGTTAGGGTTAGGTTGAGGGTTTGTGTTAGGGTTAAGTTTAGGATGAGAGTTAGTTTGAGGCGTATGGTTATGGTTAAGATGAGCGTTAGGGTTAGCGTTAGGGTTATGGTTAGGTTTAGGGTTAGGGTGAGGGTTAGGGTCAGTGTGAGGGTTGGGGTTAGTGTTAGCTTTATGGTGAGAGTAAGGGTTAGCGTGAGGTTCAGGGTGAGTGTGAGGGTTAGAGTTAGCATTAGGCTTAGGGTGAGGTTTAGGGTGAGGGTTAGGGTGAGGTTTAGGGTTAGGGTGAGGTGAAGATGAGGGTGAATGTTAGGTTTATGGTTAGGGTGAGAGATAGGTTTAGCGTGAGAGTTAGGGTTAGGGTTACAGTGAGTGTGAGCGTTAGGGTGACACTGAGGCTTAGGTTGTGGGTGAGGGTGAGTGTGAGGGTTAGGTTTAGGGTTAGGGTTAGTGTGAGCGTGAACTTGAGGGTTAGTTTTAGGAGTAGTGTTAGGTTTAAATTTAGGCTGAGGGTGGGCGTGAGGGTGAGGGTGACGGTTAGGGTTAGGGTTCGGGCTAGGTTGAGGGTTAGGTTAGTGTGAGGGTTATGGTGAGGGTAAGGTAAAGGTTAAGTTTAGGGTTACAGTGAGGGTTAGGGTTAGGGTTAGGGTTATTGTTAGTGTTAGGTTAGTGTTACATTTGCGGTGAGGGTGAGGCTGAGGGTGAAGTTTATGGTTAGGTTTAGGGTTAGGGTTATTGTTAGGGTTAAGGTTATGGTGAGGTTTAAGGTGAGGGTTAGGGTTAGGGTTAAGATTAGTGTTATGGTGCGGGTGAGGGTGAGGGTTAAGTTTAGGGTGAGTGTTGGGGTTAGGGTAAGAGTTAGCGTTAGGGTGAGGGTTAGGATTAGGCTTAGGGTTAGGGTATGGGCTAGGGTGAGGGTGAGTGTTAGGGTGAGTGTTAGGTTTAGGGTTAGTGTTAGGTTTAGGGTTGGTGTGAGGGATAGGCTTAGTGTTAAGCGGTGGGTGAAGTTGAAGCTGAGGGTTAGGGTTACGGTGCGGGCGAGGTTTAGGTTTAGTGTTAGCATTAGGGTGAGGGTTAGTGTAAGGGTTAGGGTTAGGGTGAGTGTTACTGTTAGGGTTAGGGTGAGGGTGAGTGTAAGGGTAAGGGTTAGTCTTAGGCTTAAGCGTAGGTTTAAGCTGAGCCTAAGAGTGAGGGTGAGGGTTAGGTTTAGGGTGAGGGTTATGGACAAGGTGAGGGTTAGCGTTAGGGTTAGGGTTATTGGTAGGATTAGGTTTAGGTTTAAAGTTACTGTGACGGTGAGGGTTGGGGATAGGGATAGTGTAAGGTTTAGGTTTAGGGATAGGGTTAGAGTTAGGGTTAGTGTAAGGGTGAGGTTTGGGGTTAGATTTAGGTTTAGTGTTAGGGTTAGGGTTAGGGTGAGGGTTAGTGTGAGTTTTAGGGTTACGCTTAGGCTGAGGCTTAGGCTTAGGCCTAGCATGAGGGAGAGTTTTAGGGTTAGGGTTAGTGTGAGGGTTAGGGTTAGGGTGAAATTGAGTGTGAGGGTTAGGGTTAGTCTTAGGCTTAGGCTTAGGCCGAGCATATGGGTGAGGGTGAGGGTTAGGGTTAGGGTCAGGGTTAGGGTGAGGTTTAGTGTGAGGGTTAGGTATAAGGTTAGTGTTAGGGTTAAGGTTGGGGTTAGGGATAGTCTTAGTGTTAAGCGGAGGGTGAGGGTGAGGGTGAGAGTTAGGGATAGGGTTAGGGTTTGGGTGTTAGGATTTGGGTGAGTGTTAGGATGAGGTTTAGGGTTAGGATTAGGGTTCGGGTGAGGGCTAGTGTGAGGATGAGGATTAGGGTTAGCATTAGGGTGAAGTTAGGGTTAGGGTTAGGGTTACATTGAGGATGAGTTTTAGGGTTAGGGTGAGGGTTAGGGTCAGGGTTAGGGTGATGGTGAGGGTTAGAATTAGGGATATGGTTAGGGTTATTGTTAGTGTTATGGTTAGTGTTAATCTTATGTTGAGGGTGAGGCTGAGGGTGAGCGTTAGGGTTAGGGTTAGGGTGACGTTTAGGGTTAGGGTTAGGTTTAGGGTTAGGAGGAGGGTTTGGTTAAAGGTGAGGGTGAGGGTTAGTGTTAGGGTTAGGGTTAGTGTTATCGTTAGGGTTAGGGTTAGAATAACAGTGAGGGTGAGGATTAGGGTTAGGGTTAGGATGAAGTTAAGGGTTAGTGTTAGTGTTAGGGTTAGGGTTAGGGTTAGGGTTAGGGTGAGAGTTAGGAGGAGGGTTAGGGTTAGGATTAGTGTTAGAGTGAGGGTGAGGGTGTGGTTTAGGGTTAGGATTGGGGTTAGGCTTAGGGTTAGGCTGAGGGTGAGTTTGAGGGTGACGGTTAGGGTTAGGGTGAGGCTGAGGGTGAGGGTTAGGGTTAGGCTTAGTGTTAGAGTTAGAGTTAGGGTGAGGGTGAGGGTTAAGATTAGGGTTAGGATTAGGGTTAGTGTGAGTTGAGGTTTAGGGTTAGTGTTAGGGTTAGGCTTAAGTTTAGGCTGAGGGTGAGGGTTAGGGTGAAGGTTAGGATTAGGTTTAGGGTTAAGGTATGGGCTAGGGTGAGTGTGAGGGTTAGGGTCATGTTTAGGTAAGGATTAGTGTGAGGCTTAGGTTTAGGGTTAGTGTTAGGGTTAGGGTTGGGATTAGGGATAGCCTTAGTGTTAGGCGGAGGGTGAGGTTGAGGGTGAGGGTTAGGGTTAGGGTGAGGTTTAGGGTTAATGTGAGGGTTCATGTTAGGTTTAGCCTTAGAGTTAGGGTGAGGGTAAGGGTTAGGTTGAGGGTTAGGTTAGGGTGAGGTTTAGGGTTAGTATGAGGGTTAGGGCTAGGTTGAGGGTAAGGGTGAGGGTTATGATTATGGTGATGTTTAGGGTGAGGGTGAGGGTTAGGGTGATGGTGAGGGTGAGGGTTCAGTTCAGGGTTTGGGTTAGGGTTAGGGTGAGCTTGCGACTTAGGGTTAGGTTTAGGGTGAGGTTGAGGTTTAGGGTTAGGGTTAGGGTGAGGGTTCAGTTGTGGATTTGGGTTAGGGTTAGGGTGAGGTTGAGACTTAGCGTTAGGGTTAGGGTGAGGGTGAGGGTTAGGGTAAAGGTTAGGGTTAGTGTTATCATTAGGGTTAGGGTTAGAATAACGGTGAGGGTGAGGATTAGGGTTAGGGTTAGGGTGAGGTTTACGGTTAAGGTTAATGATAGTGTTAGGGTTAGGTTTAGGGTGAGAGTTAGGAGGAGGGTTAGGGTTAGGGTTAGGGTTACGATTAGGTTTAGGGTGAGAGTGAGGGTGAGGTTTAGGGATAGGGTTAGGATTAGGTTTAGGTTTAGGCTGAGGGTGACTGTGAGCTTGAGTGTTAGGGTTATGGTGAGCATTAAATTTGGGGTTAGGGTGAGGGTAAGTTTTGGGGTGAGTGTTAGGGTTTGGGTGAGGGTTAGCGTTAGGTTTAGGGTTAGGTTTAGGTAGGAGGTTAGTGTTACGGTGAGGGTTAGCGTTAGGGGTATGGTTAGGTTGAGGGTGAGGTTGAGGGTGAGGTTGAGGGTTAGGGTTAGGATTAGGTTTAAGGTGAGCCTGAGGGTGAAGGTGAGGGTGAGGGTTAGGTTTAGGGGGTGGGTTAGGCTAAGGGTTAGGGTGAGTGTTAGGTATAGGGTGATGTTTAGGTTGAGGGTGAGGGTTAGGGTTAGGGTGAGGGTGAAGGTTCGGTTGAGGGTTTGGGTTAGGTTTAGGTTGAGGGTGAGGGTGAGTGAGAGGGTTAGGTTTAGGGTTAGGATTAGGTTTAGGGTGAGGGTGAGTGTGAGGGTTAGGGTTAGGTTTATTGTTAGGCTTAGGTTTAAGCTGAGGGTGAGGGTGAGTGTGAGGTTTAGGGTTATGTTGAGTGTGAGCATTAGGGTTAGGTTTAGGGTGAGGGTGTGGTTGAGGGTTAGGGTGAGGTTTAGGGTGAGGGTTAGATGAGGGTGATAGTTAGGCTTAGAGTGAGTGTTAGGGTTAGGGTTAAGGTGAGGGTTAGGGAGAGTGTGAGGGTTAGGGTTAGTCTGAGGTTTAGGGTTACTGTGAGGGTTCATGTTATGTTTACCCTTAGTGTTAGGGTGAGGGTAAGCGTTAGGTTGAGGATTAGGTTAGGGTGAGGTTTAGGGTTAGTATGAGGGTTAGGGCTAGGGTGAGGGTAAGGGTGAGGGTTAGGGTTAGGGTGATGTTTAGTGTGAGGGTGAGCGTTAGGGTGACGGTGAGTGTGAGGGTTCAGTTGAGGGTTTGGGTTAGGGTTAGGGTGAGCTTGAGACAGGGATAGGTTTAGGGTGAGGGTGAGGTTTAGGGTTAGGGTGAGGGTTAGTGTTATCGTTAGGGTTAGAGTTAGAATCAGGGTGAGGGTGAGGATTAGGTTAGGGTTAGGGTGAGTTTTAGGATAATGTTAGTGATAGTATTAGGGTTAGAGTTAGGGTGAGAGTTAGGAGGAGGGTTAGGGTTAGGGTTATTGTTACGATTAGGGTTAGGGTGAGGGTGAGTGTGAGGTTTAGGGTTAGGGTTAGGTTTAGGTTTAGGGTTAGGCTGAGGGTGACTGTGAGCTTGAGTGTTAGGGTTATGGTGAGCATTAAGTTTGGGGTTAGGGTGAGGGTAAGCGTTGGGGTGAGTGTTAGGGTTTGAGTGAGGGTTAGAGTTAGGTTTAGGGTTAGGTTTAGGTAGGAGGTTAGTGTTAGGGTGCTGGTTAACGTTAGGGGTATGGTTAGGTTGAGGGTGAGGTTGAGGTTTAGGGTTAGGATTACGTTTAAGGTGAGCCTGAGGGTGAGGGTGAGGGTGAGGGTTAGGTTTAGGGGGTGGGTTAGGCTAAGGGTTAGGGTGAGGGTTAGGTTTAAGGTGATGTTTAGGTTGAGGGTGAGGGTTAGGGTTAGGGTGAGGGTGAAGGTTCGGTTGAGGGTTTGGGTTAGGTTTAGGTTGAGGGTGAGGGTGAGTGAGAGGGTTTGGTTTAGGGTTAGGATTAGGTTTAGGGTGAGGGTGAGTGTAAGGGTTAGGGTTAGGTTTATTGTTATTCTTAGGTTTAAGCTGAGGGTGAGGGTGAGTGTGAGGTTTAGGGTTATGTTGAGTGTGAGCATTAGGGTTAGGTTTAGGGTGAGGGTGTGGTTGAGGGTTAGGGTGAGGGTTAGGGTGAGGGTTAGATGCTGGTGAGAGTTAGGGTTAGGGTGAGTGTTAGGGTTAGGGTGAGGGTTAGGGAGAGTGTGAGGGTTAGGGTTAGGCTGAGGTTTAGGGTTACTGTGAGGGTTCATGTTATGTTTAGCCTTAGTGTTAGGGTGAGGGTAAGCGTTAGGTTGAGGATTAGGTTAGGGTGAGGTTTAGGGTTAGTATGAGGGTTAGAGCTAGGGTGAAGGTAAGGGTGAGGGTTAGGGTTAGGGTGATGTTTAGTGTGAGGGTGAGCGTTAGGGTGACGGTGAGTGTGAGGGTTCAGTTGAGGGTTTGGGTTAGGGTTGGGGTGAGCTTGAGACTTAGGGATAGGTTTAGGGTGAGGGTGAGGTTTAGGGTTAGGATGAGGGTTAGTGTTATCGTTAGGGTTAGAGTTAGAATTAGGGTGAGGGTGAGGATTAGGTTAGGGTTAGGGTGAGTTTTAGGATAATGTTAATGATAGTATTAGGGTTAGAGTTAGGGTGAGAGTTAGGAGGAGGGTTTGTGTTAGGGATAGGTTTACGATTAGGGTTAAGGTGAGGGTGAGTGTGAAGTTTAGGGATAGGGTTAGGCTTAGGTTTAGGGTTAGGCTGAGGGTGACTGTGAGCTTGAGGGTTAGGGTTATGGTGAGCATTAAGTTTGGGGTTAGGGTGAGCGTAAGGTTTGGGGTGAGTGTTAGGTTTGGGTCAGGGTTAGGTTTCGGTTTAGGGTTAGGGTTAGTTTGGAGGTTAGTGTTAGGGTGAGGGTTAGCGTTAGGGGTAGGGTTAGGTTGAGGGTGAGGGTTAGGGTTAGGATTAGGATTAAGTTGAGCCTGAGAGTGAGGGTGAGGGTGAGGGTTAGGTTTAGGGTGAGGGTTAAGCTAAGGGTTAGGGTGAGTGTTAGGTTTAGGGTGATGTTTAGGTTGAGGGTGAGGTTTAGGGTTAGTGTGAGGGTGAAGTTTCTGTTGAGGGTTTGGGTTAGGGTTACGTTGAGGGTGAAGGTGAGTGAGAGTGTTAGGTTTAGGGTTAGTATTAGGTTTAGGGTGAGGGTGAGTGTGAGGGTTAGGGTTAGGTTTATTGTTAGGCTTAGATTTAAGCTGAGGGTGAGGGTGAGTGTGAGGTTTAGGGTTATGTTGAGTGTGAGCATTAGGGTTAGGTTTAGGGTGAGGGTGTTGTTGAGGGTTAGGGTTTGGTTTAGGATGAGGGTTAGATGAGGGTTAGGGTTAGGGTTAGGGTGAGGGTTAGGGTTAGGGTGAGGTTGAGGGTTAGCGTTAGGGTGAGGGTTCGGGTTATGGTGCAGATTAGGGTGAGTTTTAGGGTTACGGTGATTTTTATGGTGAGGGTAAGGGTTAGTTTGAGTGTTTGTGTTAGGTTTTGGGTGAGGTTGAGGGTGAGGGTGAGGCTTAGGGTTAGGGTGAGTGTGAGGTTGACTCTGAGGGTTAGGGTTAGGGTTAAGCTTTAGGCTGAGTTTTAGGCTGAGGGTGAGGGTGAGGGTTAGGGTTAGGGTGAGTGTTAGAATTAGGCTTAATGATAGGGTGATATTTAAGGTGAGGGTTAGTGTGAGAGTTAGTGGTAGGGTTAGGCTTAGTGTTAAAGTGAGTGTAAGTGTTAGGTTGAGGGTTAGGGTTAGGGATATGTTGAGGGTTGGGATGAGGGTTAGGGTGAGGGTAAGTTTTAGGATGAGGGTTATGGTGAGTGTGAGAGTTAGGGTTAGGGTTAGGTTTAGGGTGAGGGTGAGGTTTAGGTTTATGGTAAGGGTTAGGTTTAGGGTAAGATGAGGTTTTGGGAGAGGGTTAGGATGAGGGTTAGGGTGAGGGTTCTGGTTAGGGTTCGGGTTAGGGTTCGGGTGAGGGTGGGGGTGAGGTTTAGAGTGAAGGTTAGGGTTAGGATGAGGGTGAGGATTAGTTTAAGATTATGGTTAGGGTTAGGTTTAGGCTGAGGATGAGTCTGAGGATTTGGGTGAGGATTAGGGTTAGGTTGAGTTTTATGGTTAGGGTTAGGGTGAGGATTTTTGTTAGGGTTAACTTTAGGATGAGAGTTAGTTTGAGGGGTACGGTTATGGTTAAGATGAGCGTTAGGGTTAACGTTAGGGATAGGGATAGGGTTAGGGTTAGGGTGAGGTTTAGGATGAGGGTTAGCGTTAGGGTTAGGGTTAGGGTCAGGGTTCGGGTGAAGGTTATGGTTGGGGTTAGGGTTAGGGTGAGGTTTAGGGTCAGGGTGAGGGTTAGGGTTAGTGTTAGATTTATGGTGAGAGTAAGGTTTAACATGAGGTTTAAGATGAGTGTGAGGTTTACAGTTGGCATTAGGGTTAGGGTGAGGTTTAGTGTGAGGGTTAGAGTTAGGTTTATGGTTAGGGTGAGGTGAGGGTGATGGTGATTGTGAGGTTTATGGTTAGGGTGAGAGATAGGTTTAAGGTGAGGGTGAGGGTTAGGGTTAGGGTGAGGGTGAGCATGAGGGTGACAGTGAGGCTTAGGGTGTGGGTGAGGGTGAGTGTGAGGGTCAGGGTTAGGGTTAGGTTTAGGGTTAGTGTGAGGGTGAAGTTGAGGGTTAGTGTTTGGAGTAGCGTTAGGTTTAAATTTAGACTTAGGGTGAGCATGAGGGTGAGGGTGACGGTTAGGGTTAGGGTTAGGTTGAGGGTTAGGGTTATTGTGAGGGTTATGGTGGGGTTAAGTCTAAAGGTTAAGGTTAGGGTTACAGTGAGGGTTAGGTTTAGGGTTAGGGTTATTGTTAGTGTTAGGTTAGTGTTAATTTTATGGTGAGGGTGAGGCTTAGGGTGAGGTTTATGGTTAGGTTTAGGGTTAGGGTTAGGGTTAGGGTTAGGATTAGGCTTAGGGTTAAGTTATGGGCTAGGGTGAAGGTGAGTGTTAGGGTGAGGGTTAGGTTTCGGGTTAGTGTTAAGTTTAGGGTTGGGGTTAGGGATAGGCATAGTGTTAGGCGGAGGGTGAAGGTGAGGGTGAGGGTTAGGGTTAGGGAGAGTGTTACTGTTAGGGTTAGGGTGAGGGTGAGTGTGAGGGTAAAGTTTAGTCTTAGGCTTAGGCTTAGGTTTAGGCTGAGCCTAAGGGTGAGGGTGAGGGTTAGGGTTAGGGTGAGGGTTATGGACAGAGTGAGGGTTAGCATTAGGGTTAGGGTTATTGGTAGGATTAGGGTTAGGTTGAAAGTTACTGTGAGGGTGAGGGTTAGGGTTAGGGTTAGGGTGAAGTTTAGGTTTATGGATAGGGTTTGAGTTAGGGTTAGGGTAAGGGTGAGGTTTAGGGTTAGAGTTAGGTTTAGTGTTAGGGTTAGGGTTAGGGTGTTGATGAGTGTGAGGGTGACAGTGAGGCTTAGGGTGTGGGTGAGGGTGAGTGTGAGGGTTAGGCTTAGGGTTAGTGTTAGGGTTAGTGTGAGGGTGAAGTTGAAGGTTAGTTTTAGGAGTAGCGTTAGGTTTAAAGTTAGGCTGAGGGTGAGCGTGAGGATGAGAGTTACGCTTAGGGTTAGGGTTAGGTTGAGGGTTAGGGTTATTGTGAGTGTTATGGTGAGGGTAAGACTAAAGGTTAAGGTTAGGGTTACAGTGAGGGTTAGGGTTAGGGTTAAGGTTATAGTTAGTGTTAGGTTAGTGTTAAGTTTACAGTGAGGGTGAGTCTGAGGGTGAGGTTTATGGTTAGGTTTAGGGTTAGGTTTAGTGTTAGGGTTAGGGTTAGGGTTAGGATTAGGCTTAGGGTTAGGGTATGGGCTAGGATGAGGTTGAAGGTTAGGATGAGGGTTAGGTTTTGGGTTAGTGTTAAGTTTAGGTTTGGGGTTAGGGATAGGATTAGTGTTAGGCGGAGGGTGAGGGTGAGGGTTAGGGTTAGGGTTGGGGTTAGGGTGCGGGTGAGGGTTATTGTTAGGGTGCGGGTGAGGTTTAGGGTTAGTGTTAGAATTAGGGTGAGGGTTAGTGTGAGGGTTAGGGTTAGGGTGAGTATTACTCTTAGGGTTAGGGTGAGGGTGAGTGTGAGGGTAAGGGTTAGTCTTAGGCTTAGGCTTAGGTTTAGGCTGAGCCTAAGTGTGAGGTTTAGGGTTAGGGTTAGGTTTAGGGTTATGGACAGGGTGAAGGTTAGCGTTAGGGTTAGGGTTAAGGATTAGGGTTAGGTTGAAAGTTACTATGAGGGTGAGGGTTAGGGTTAGGGATAGTTTGAGGCTTAGCTTTAGGAATAGGGTTAGAGTTAGTGTTAGGGTAAGGGTGAGGTTTAGGGTTAGAGTTAGGGTTAGTGTTAGGGTTAAGGTGAGGGTTAGGGTGAGGGTTAGGGTTAGAGTTAGTCTTAGGCTTAGGCTTAGGCCGAGCATGAGGGTGATTTTTACAGTTAGGGTTAGTGTGAGTGTTAGGGTTAGGGTTAGTGTTATGGTTAGGGTTAGGCTGAAGGTGAGTGTGAGGGTTAGGGTTAGTCTTAGGCTTAGACTTAGGCTTAGGCCGAGCTTAAGGGTGAGGGTGAGGGTTAGGGTAAGTGTGAGGGTTAGGGTGTTAGGGTTTGGGTGAGGTTTAGGATGAGGTTTATGGTTAGGATTAGGGTTACGGTGAGGGCTAGAGTGAGGGGTTAGGGTTAGCATTAGGGTGAAGTTAGGGTTAGGGTTAGGGTTATATTGAGGGTGAGGTTTAGGGTTAGGTTGAGGGTTAGGGTTAGGGTTAGGGTGATGGTGAGTGTTAGGATTAGGGATATGGTTAGGGTTATTGTTAGTGTTATGTTTAGCATTAATCTTATGTTGAGGGTGAGGCTGAGGGTAAGGGTTAGGCTTATTGTTAGGGTGACGGTTAGGGTTAGGAGGAGTGTTTGGGTTATGGTGAAGGTGAGGGTTAGGGTTAGGGTTAGGGTTAGTGTTATGGTTAGGGTTAGGGTTAGAATAACCGTGAGGGTGAGTATTAGGGTTAGGGTTAGGGTTAGGGTTAGGGCTAGGGTGAGAGTTAGCAGGAGGGTTAGGGTTAGGGTTAGGGTTAGAATTAGGTTTAGGGTGAGTGTGAGGGTGTGGTTTAGGGTTAGGGTTGAGGTTAGGCTTGGGTTAGGCTGAGGGTGAGTTTGAGTGTGAGGGTTAGGGTTAGGGTGAAGCTGAGGGTGAGGGTTAGGTTTAGTGTTATCATTAGGGTTAGGGGTAGAATAACGGTGAAGGTGAGGAGTATGGTTAGGTTTAGGATGAGGTTAAATGTTAGTGTTCCTATTAGTGTTAGGGTTAGGTTTATGGTGAGAGTTAGGAAAAGGGTTAGGGCTAGGGTTAGGGTTAGGTTTAGGGTTAGGGTGAGGGTGAGGGCGTGGTTTAGGGTTAGGTTTGGAGTTAGGCTTAGAGTTAGGCTGAGGGTGAGGTTGAGGGTGAGGGTTAGGGTTAGGGTGAGGCTGAGGGTGAGGGTTAGGGTTAGGCTTAGTGTTAGAGATAGGGTTAGGGTGAGGGTGAGTGTTAAGTTTAGGGTTAGGATTAGGGTTAGGGTGAGTGTGATGTTTAGGGTTAGGGTTAGGCTTAGGCTTAGGTTAAGGTTGAGGGTGAGGTCAGGGTGAGGGTTAGGGTTAGGGTGAGGGTTGGGGTTAGGGTTAGAGAGGGTCATGGTGAGGGTTAGAATTAGGCTTAGGGTTAAGTTATGGGCTAGGGTGATGGTGAGGTTTAGGGTCATGGTTAGGGTGAGGGTTAGTGTGAGGATTAGGTTTAGGGTTAGTATTAGGGTTAGGTTTGGGTTTAGGGATAGTCTTAGTGTTAGGTGGAGGTTGAGGGTGAGGGTGAGGGTTAGGTTTAGGGTGAGGATGAAGTTTAGGGTTAGAGTTAGCATTAGGGTGAGGGTTAGATTTAGGGTTAGGGTTAGTGTTACAGTTAGGGTTAGGGTGAAGGTGAGTGTGAGGGTTAGGGACATGTTTAGACTTAGGGTGAGGGTGAGGGTTAGGCTTAGACTTTGGGTTAGATTATAGGCTAGGGTGAGGGTGAGGATTAGTGTTAGGGTTAGGGTGAGGGTTAAGGTGAGTGTGAGGTTTACGGTTAGACTTAGTCTTATTCTTACGCTTAGGCCGAGCATGAGTGTGAGGGAGAGGGTTAGGGTTAGGATGAGGATTAGGGTTTTAGGGTTAGGGTGTGGGTTAGGATGAGGGTGAGTGTTAGAGTTAGCGTTAGGTTGAGATTTAGGGTTAGGGTTAGGGTTACTTTGAGGGTGAGGGTTATGATTAGTGTGAGGGTTAGTTTTAGGGTTAGGGTGAGGGTGAGGGTTAGGATTAGGTTTAAGGTTAGGGTTATTGTTAGTTTTATGGTTAGGGTTAAGTTTACAGTGAGGGTGAGGCTGAGGGTGAGGGTTAGGATTAGGGTTAGGTTTAGGGTGTGGGTTAGGCTGAGGTTTAGAGTTAGGCTGAGGGTGAGTTTGGGGATGAGGATTAGCTTTTGAGTGATGGTTAGGGTTATGGTTAGGTTGAGGGTTAGGATGAGGGTTAGGTTTGGGATTAGGGTTAGGGTGAGGGCTAGGATGAGGGTGAGTGTTAGGGTAAGGGTGAGGGTTAGGGATAGTGTGAGGGTTAGGGTTAGGGTGAGGTTTAGGGTTACTGTGAGGTTTCATGTTAGGTTTAGGCTTAGTGTGATGGTGAGGGTAAGGGTTAGGTTGCGGGTTAGGTTAGGATGAGGTTTAGGGTTAGTTTGAGGGTTAGGCCTAGTGTGAGGGTAAGTGTGAGTGTTAGGGTTAGGGTGATGTTTAGGGTGAGGGTGAGTGTTATGGTGAGTGTGAGGGTGAGGGTTCAGTTGAGGGTTTGGGTTAGGGTTAGGGTGAGGTTGAGACTTAATGTTAGGTTGAGGGTTAGGATGAGGGTTAGGGTTAGGTTTAGGGTTAGGGTGAGGGCTAGGATGAGGTTGATGTTTAGGGTTAAGGTTAGGCTTAGGCTTAGTGTTAGGCTGAGGCTGAAGGTGACGGTGAGGGTTAGGGTTAGGGTGATGGTTAGGGTTACAGTTAGGGTGAGGGTAAGGGTGAGGGTTAGTGTTATGGTAATGTTGAACGTTAGGGTTAGGGTGACGGTTAGGGTGAGGGTTAGGTTTAGGTTTAGGGTTAGGGTTAGCGTTAGGGTGAGGGTTAGTGTGAGGGTTAGGGTTAGGATTAGGGTTACGGTTAGGGTTAGGGTGAGGGTGATTGTGAGGGTTAGGGTTAGTCTTAGGCTTATGCTTAGACTAAGGCCCAGCTTGATGGTGAGGGTGGGGGTTACGGTTAGGGTGAAGGTTAGGGTTAGGGTAATAGTTAGTGTTAGAGCGAGGTTGAGGGTTAGGGTTAGCCTTAGGGTGAGTTTTAAGTTTAGGGTGATGGTTAGGGTTAGTGTGAGGGTTAGTGTTCGGGTTAAGTTTAGTTTTAGTGTGAAGGTAAGTGTTAGGGTGAGGTTTAGGTTTAGGGTGGCATTTAGGTTTAGAGTTAGTGTTAGGGTGCGGATTAGGGTTAGGGTTAGGGTTGGGTTTAGGGTGAGGTTTAGGCTGGGGGTGAGTGTTAGGGTTAAGGTTAGGATTAGGATTAGGGTTAAGGTGAGGGTGAGTGTGAGGGTTAGGTTTAGGGTTAGGTTTAGGATTATAATTATGGTGAGGGTGAGCTGAGGGTTAGGGTAAGGGTGAGGGTTGGGTTAGGGTTAGAGTGAGGGTTAGGGTGAGGGTTAGGATTAGGCTTAGGGTTAGGGTCTGGGCTAGGGTGAGGGTGATGGCTAGAGTCATGGTTAGAGTGAGGGTTAGCGTGAAGTTTAGGTTTAGGGATAGTTTTAGGGTTAGAGTTGGGGTTAGGTATATTCTTAGTGTTAGGTGAAGGTTAGGGTGAGGTTTAGGTTAAGGGTTTGGGAGAGGTTTATGGTTAGTGTTAGTGTAAGGGTGAGGGTTAGTGTGAGGGTTAGGGTTAGGGTGAGTGTTACTTTTAGGGTTAGAGTGAGGGTGAGTGGTAGGGTAAGGTTTAGTCTTAGTCTTTGTCTTAGGCTTAGACCGAGCCTAAGGGTGAGGGTGAGGGTTAGGGTGAGGGTTAGGTTTAGGGTGAGGGTTATGCAGAGGGTGAGGGTTAGGGTTAGCGTTAAGGTTATTGTTAGGATTAGGTTTAGGTGTAAAGTTACTATGAGGGTGAGGGTTTGGGTTACGGTTAGGGTTAGAGTGAGAGTTAGGGTTAGGGTGAGGGTTAAGGTTAGGTTGAGGTTTAGGGTTACTGTGAGGGTTCATGTTAGGTTTAGGCTTAGTGTTAGGGTGAGGGTAAGGGTTAGGTTGAGGGTTAGGTTTAGGGTAGGTTTAGGGTTAGTATGAGGTTTAGGGATATGGTGAGGTTAAGGGTGAGGTTTAGGGTTAGGGTGATGTTTAGGGTGAGGGTAAGGGTTAGGGTGAGATTGAGGGTGAGGGTTCAGGTGAAGGTTTGGGTTAGGATTAGGGTGAGGTTGAGGGTGAGGATGAGACTTAGGGTTAGGTTTAGGGTGATGGTTAGCGTGAGAATTAGGGATTGGGTTAGGCTTAGGTTTAGGTTTAGGCTGAGGGTGACTGTGAGCATGAGGGTTAGGGTTAGGGTGAGGGTTATTGTTAGGTTGAGGGTTAGGTTTAGGGTGAGGTTTAGGGTTAGGTTGGAGTTTAGGTTTAGGGTGAGGGTTAGCGTTAGGGGTAGGGTTATGTTGAGGGTGAGGGTGAGGGTTATTGTTAGGATTAGGTTTAGAGTGAGCCTGTTGGTGAGGGTGAGGATGAGGGTTAGGGTTAGGGTGAGGGTTAGGCTAAGGGTTAGGGTGAGGGTTAGGTTTAGGGTGATGTTTAGGTTGAGGGTTTGGGTTAGGGTTAGGGGGAGTGTGAGGGTGAGTGAGAGGGTTAGGATTAGGTTAGGGTTAGTTTTAGGATGAGGGTGAGTGTGAGGTTTAGGGTTAGGGTTATTGTTAGGCTTAGGTTTAAGCTGAGGGAGAGGGTGAGTGTGAGGGTTAGGGTTAGGTTGTGTGTGAGCATTAGGATTAGGTTTAGGTTGAGGGTGAGGTTGAGGGTTAGGGTGAGGTTTAGGATGTGGGTTGGGCTGAGGGTTAGATTAGGGTGAGGGTTAGGATTAGGGTGAGGGTTAGCGTTAGGGTGAGGGTGAGGGTTAGCGTTAGGTTGAGGGTTAGGGTTTTGGTATGGATTAGGTTGAGGGTTAGGGTAAGGGTGATGTGTAGGGTGAGGGTGAGGGTTGGTTTGAGGGTTTGCTTTAGGTTTAGGGTGAGGTTGAGTGTGAGGGTGAGGCTTAGGTTTAGGGTTAGGGTGAGGGTGACTGTGAGGGTTAGGGTTAGGTTTAGGCTTTAGGCTGAGGGTTAGGCTGAGGGTGAGGGTGAGGGTGATGATTAGGGTTAGGGTGAGGTTTAGGGTTAGGTTTAGGTTGAGGGTTAGGGATAGTATGAGGGTTAGGGTTAAGGTGAGGTTTACAGTGACTGTGAGGGTTCATGTTAGGTTTAGGCTTAGTGTTAGGGTGAGGGTAAGGGATAGGTTGAGGGTTAGGTTACCTGAGGTTTAGGGTTAGTATGAGGGTTAGGGATAGGATGACGGTAAGGGTGAGGGTTATGGTTAGGGTGATGTTTAGGGTGAGGGTGAGGATTAGGGTGAGGGTGAGTGTCAAGGTTCAGTAGAGGGTTTGGGTTAGGGTTAGGGTAAGGTTGAGACTTGGGGTTAGATTTAGGGTGAGGGTGAGGGTTAGGTTTAGGTTGGTGTTTAGGTTGAGGGTGAGGGTTAGGGTTAGGGTGAGGGTGAAGTTTCGGTTGAGGGTTTGGGTTAGGGTTAGGTTGAGGGTGAGGGTGAGTGAGAGGGTTAGGTTTAGGGTTAGGATTAGGTTCAGGTTGAGGGTGAGTGTGAGGGTTAGGGATAGCTTTATTGTTAGGCTTAGGTTTAAGCTGAGGTTGAGGGTGAGTGTGAGGTTTAGGGTTATGTTGAGTGTGAGCATTAGGGTTAGGTTTAGGGTGAGGGTGTGGTTGAGGGTTTGTGTGAGGGTTAGGGTTTGGGTTAGAGTGAGGGTTAGATGAGGGTGAGGGTTAGCTTTAGTGTGAGGCTTAGGGTTAGGGTTATGGTGCGGATTAGGGTGAGTGTTAGGGTAACGGTGATATTTATGATATTTATTTATTTATGATATTTATGATATTTATGAGGGCGAGGGTTGGTTTAAGGGTTTGTGTTAGGTTTAGGGTGAGGTTTAGGGTGAGGGTGAGGTTTGGGTTATGGTTAGGTTGAGGGTGACTCTGAGCGTTATGGTTAGGGTTAGGCTTTAGGCTGAGGGTTAGGCTGAGGGTGAGGGTGAGGGTTAGGGTTAGGGTGAGGGTTAGGGTTAGGGTTAATGGTAGGGTGATATTTAGGGTGAGGTTTATTGTGAGAGTTAGTGTTAGGGTTAGGCTTAGAGTTAGATTGAGTGTAAGGTTGAGGGTTAGGTTTAGGGGTAGGGTGAGGGTTGGGATGAGGGTTAGGGTGAGTGTAAGGTTTAGGGTGAGGGTTATGGTGAGTGTGAGGGTGAGGGTTAGTGTTAGGGTTAGGGTGAGGTTGAGGTTTAGGGTTATGATAAGGGTTAGGTTTAAGTTTAGGATGAGGGTTAGGGTGAGGTTTAGGATGAGGGTTAGGGTGAGGATTCGGGTTATGGCTCGGGTTAGGGTTAGGGTGAGGTTGGGGTTGAGGGTGAGATTGAAGTTTAGGGTTAGAGTTAGGATGAGGGTGAGGATTAGATTTAGGATTAGGGTTAGGGTTAGGTTTAGGCTGAGGATGAGGCTGAGGGTGTGGGTGAGGATTAGGGTTAGGTTGAGTGTTAGGGTTAGGGTTAGGGTGAGGGTTTGGGTTAGGGTTAAGTTTAGGATGAGAGTTACTTTAAGGGGTACGGTTATGGTTAGGATGAGCGTTAGGGTTAGTGTTAGGGTTAGGGATAGGTTATGGTAGGGTGAGGTTTAGGATGAGGGTTAGGGTTAGGGTTAGGGTTAGGGTCAGGGTTCGGGTGAAGGTTATGGTTAGAGTTAGGTTTAGGGTGAGGGTTAGGGTCAGGGTGAGGGTTAGGGTTAGGGGTAGTTTTATGTTGTGAGTAAGGGTTAGCGTGAGGTTTAAGGTGAGTCTGAGGGTTAGAGTTAGCATTAGGGTTAGGGTGAGATTTAGGGTAAGGGTTAGGGTTAGATTTAGGGTTAGGGTTACGGTGAGGGTGAGCATGAGGGTAACAGTGAGGCTTAGGTTGTGGGTGAGGGTGAGTGTGAGGCTTAGTGTGAGAGTTAGGGTTAGGGTTAGTGTTAATTTTTGGGTTAGGGTGAGGTTGATTGTGAGGGTAAGGGTTCATCTTAGTCTTAGGTTTGGCTTAGTCCGAGCCTAAGTGTGAGGGTGATAGTTAGGGTTAGGGTGAGGTTTAGGGTTAGAGTGAGGGTTATGGACAGGGTGAGGGTTAGTGTTAGGGTTAGGGTGATTGTTAGGATTAGGGTTAAATTTAAAGTTACTGTGAGAGTGATGTTTAGGGTTAGGGTTAGGTGAGGTTTAGGTTTAGGTTTAGGGTTAGAGTTAGGGTTAAGGCAATGGTGAGGTTTCGGGTTAGAGATAGGGTTATTGTTAGGGTTAGGGTTAGGGTGAGGGTTAGGGTTAGGCTTAGGATTAGGCTTAGGCTTAGGCCGAGCATGAGGGTGAGGGTTAGGGTTAGGGTTAGGGTGAGTGTTAGGGTTAGGGTGAGGGTTAGGCTGAGGTTAATGGTTAGGGTAGGCGTAGGTTTAGGGTAAGGGTTAGGGTTAAGATAATGTTTAGATTTAGGGTTATGGTGAGGATTAGGGTTAGGTTTTGGTTTAAGGTGAGAGTAAGGGTGAGAATAAGGTTTAGGGTTAAGGCTAAGGTTAGTGTAAGTTTTAGGTTTACAGTTAGGGTTAGGGTTAAGGTTAGGGTTACAGTGTAGGTTAGGTTTAGGTTTAGGGTTAGGGTTATTGTCAGTGTTATTGTTAGGGTTAAGTTTGCGGTGAGGGTGAGGCTGAGGGTTAGGTTTATGGTTAGGTTTACTGTTAGGTTTAGTGTTAGGGTTAGGGTTAGGGTGAGGTTTAAGGTGATGATTAGGGTTAGGGTTAGGATTAGAGTTATGGTGCTGGTGAGGGTGAGGGTTAGGGTTAGGGTGAGGGTTGGGGTTAGGGTTAGAATGAGGGTTAGGGTGAGTTTTAGGATTAGGTTTATAGTTAGTGTATGGGCTAGGGTGAGGGTGAGGGTTAGGGTGAGGGTTAGTGTTAGGTTTAGGGTGGGGGTTAGGGTGAGTGTGAGGGTTATGGTTAGTCTTAGACTTAGGCTTAGGCTTAGGCCGAGCATGAGTGTGAGGGAGAGGGTTAGGGTTAGGATGAGGTTTAGGGTTTTAGGGTGAGGGTGAGCGTTAGGATGAGGTTTAGGGTTAGGATTAGGGTTAGGGTGAGGCCTAGAGTGAGGGTGAGCGTTAGGGTTAGCGTTAGGATGAGGTTTAGGGTTAGGGTTAGGGTTACATTGAGGGTGAGGGTTAGGGTTAGGGTTACGGTTAGGGTGGGGTTGAGGGTTAGGATTAGGTTTAGGGTTAGGGTTATTGTTAGTTTTATGGTTAGGGTTAAGTTTACAGTGAAGGTGAGGCTGAGGGTGAACGTTATGGTTAGGGTTAGGTTGAGGTTTAGGGTTAGGCTTAGGGTTAGGGTGAGGGTGAGGGTTGGATTAAGGTTAGGGTCACGGTGAGGGTGAGGGTTAGGGTTAGGGTTAGGCTGAGGTTTAGGGTTAGGGTTAGGGTTAGGGTGAGGGTGAGTTTTAGGGTTAGAATTAGGGTTAGAGGAAGGGTTAGGGTTTGGTTTAGGATTAGGTTTACAGTGAGGGTGAGTGTGTGGATTAGGTTTAGGATTAGGCTTAAGCTTAGGATTAGGCTGAGGGTGATAGTGGGGATGAGGATTAGCTTTTGATTGATGGTTAGGTTTATGGTTAAGTTGAGGGTTAGGATGAGGGTTGGGGTTAGGATTAGGGTTAGGGTTAGGGCTAGGATGAGGGTGATGTTTAGGGTTAGGGTTAGGCTTAGGCTTAGGGTTAGGCTGAGGCTGAAGGTGAGGGTGAGGGTTAGGGTTAGGGTGATAGAGTTACAGTTAGGGTGAGCTTTAGGATGTGGATTAGTGTAAGGGTGAGGGTTACTGTGAGGGGGACAGTAAGAGTAAGGGTGAGGTTTAGGCTGAGGGTGAGTGTTATGGTAATGGTGAAGGTTAGGGTTAGGGTGAGGTTTAGGGTGAGGTTTAGGGTTAGGTTTAGGGTGAGGGTGAGGCTTACATTGAGGATTAGTGTTAGCGTTAGTGTGAGGTTTAGTGTGAGGATGAGAGTTAGGATTAGGGTGAGGCCTAGGGTGAGGGTGAGGTTTAGGGTTAGGGTTAGGGTGAGGTTTAGGGTTAGTGTGAGGGTTAGGATGAAGGTTAGCCTGAGTGTTAGTGTTAGGGTTAGGGTGAGGATTAGGGCGAGGGTGAGGTTTAAGGTGAGGGTTAGGTTTAGGATGATGACTAGGGTTAGTGTTAGGGTGAGGTTTATGATTAGGGTGATACTTAGGGTGAGGGTGAGGTTTAGTGTGAGGGTGATGGTGGAGGTGTAGTTGAGGGTTAGGTTTAGGGTGAGGGTTAGGTTGACGGTGACGGTGAGGGTTAGGGTGAAGTTGAGGGTTTGGGATAGGGTTAGTGTGCGGGTTAGGATTAGGGTTTGGGTTAGGGTGAGGGGTAGGGTGAGGGGTAGGGTTAGGGTTAGGGTGAGGGATAGGGTTAATGTGAGGATTATGGTTACGGTTAGGGTTAGTGTGAGGATAAGGATAAGCGTGAGGGTTAGGGTGAGAGTGAGGTTTAAGGGTTAGCGTTAGGGTTAGGGTGAGGGTTAGTGTGAAAGTTAAGGTGAGGGTTAGGGTTAGTATGAGGGTGAGGGTTAGAGTTAGGTTTCGATTGCGGGGTACGGTTAGGGTGAGGTTTAGGTTCTGGTTAGGGTTCGGGTTCGGGTTCGGGTGAGTTTTAGGGTATGGTTGACGGTTAGGGTTAGGGTGAGTGTTAGGGTTACAGTGAGGATTAGTGTTAGGGTTAGGGTTATAGTGAGGGTAAGGGTTAGGATGAGGTTTAGGGTGAGGGTGAGTTTTAGGAATAGCGTTAGTGTTAGGGTGAGGGTTAGGGTGGGGGTTAGGATCCAGGTTAGGTTAGGTGAGGGTGAGGGTTATCGTTAGGTTTAGGGTTAGGTTTAGGGTGAGGGTAAGGTATAGGGTGAGCGTTAGGGTGAGGGTGAGGGTTAGGGTTAAATTGAGGGTTAGGGTGAGCGTTAGGGTAAAATTTCAGTTGAGGGTTTGGGTTAGGGTTAGGGTGAGGTTGAGGGTGAGGGTGAGACTTAGGGTTAGATTTAGGGTGAGGATGAGGTTTAGTGTTTCTTTTAGGGGTAGGGTGAGGGTGAGGGTTAGGGTGATGGTAAGGGTTAGAGTGAGGTTTTCAGGGAAGGTGAGGGTTAGGGATAGCATTAGGGTTAAGGATAGGTTTAGGGTGAGGGTTAGGGTTAGTGTTAGGGTTACGGTGAGGGTGAGGGTTAGGGTTAGGATTAGGGTGAGGGTTAGGTTTAGGGTGACGGTGACGGTGAGGGTAAGGGATAGGGTGAGGACTAGGGTTAGGGTTAGGGTTATGGTAATATTTAGGTTTAGGTTGAGGGTGAGAGTGAGAGTTAGGTTTAGGATTAGGCTTAGATGTAGGGTTCAGCTTAGGGTGAGGGTGAGGGTGAGTGTCAGAGTTAGATTTAGGGTGAGGGTTAGGGTTAGTGTTAGGGTTACGGTGAGGGTGAGAGTTAGGGTTAGGGTGACGGTGAGGGTAAAGGTCAGGGTGAGGGCTTGGTTAAGGTTTAGGGTTAGGTTCAGGTTTAGGTTTAGGGTTAGTGTGAGTTTGAGGGTTTGGTTTAGGATGAGGCTTAGGTGTAGGGTTCGGCTTAGGGTGAGGGTGAGGGTGAGTGTGAGAGTTAAGTTTATTGTGAGGGTTAGGTTTATGGTTACTTTTAGGGTGAGGGTGAAGGTGAGGGTTAGTGTTTGGGTGAGGGTTAGGGTTGGGGTTAAGTTTAGGGTGAGGGTTTGGTTTAGTGTTAGTGTTAAGATGAGGATTAGGCTGAGGGTTAGGTTTAGGTTTAGGGTGAGGGTAAGTGTTAGGGTGAGGGTGAGGGTTAGTTTTAGGATTAGGGTTAGGTTTAAGGTGAGGGTTAGGGATAGGGTTAGGATTAGGGTGAAGGTTTTGTTTAGGGTTAGGTTTAGAGTTAGGGTGAAGGTGAGGGTGAGGGTTAGCGTTTGGATTAGGGTTAGGGTTAGGCTGAGGTTGATGTTGAGCGTGAGGGTTAGGGTTAATGTGAGGGTTGGAGTTAGGGTTATCTTTAAGGTTAGCGTGAGGGTTAGGGTTAGGGTTAGGATGAGGGTAAGGGTTAGGGTAAGGGCTAGGGTGAGGGTGAGGGTTAGGGTTAGGCTTAGGGTTAGGGTGAGGTTTAGGGTGAGGGTTAGTGTTAGTGTTAGGGTTAGGGTTAGGGTGAGGGATAGGGTGAGGGTAAGGGTTAGGGTGAAGTTTTGGGTGAGGGTGAGGGATAGGCTTAAGGTCAGGGGAAGGGTTAGGGTCGAGGTTTCCGGTGAGGTTGAGGGTTAATGTTAGCATTAGGGTTATGGTGAGTGTGAGGGTTAGGGTGAGAGTTAGGGTTATGTTTAGGGATATGGTGAGGATTAGGTTTAGGGTTAGGTTTCCGGTGAGGGGTAGGTTGAGGGGTAGGGTTAGGGTTACAGTTAGGGTGAGGGTTAGGGTGAGGGTGACAGTAAGTGTAAAGGAGAGGGTTAGGATGAGGATTAGGGTTAGGGTTAAGATGAGGGTGAGGATTAGATTGAGGTTTAGTGTTAAGTTTAGAGTGAGGTTTAGGGTGAGGATGAGGGTTAGGGTTAGGGTGAGGGCTAGGGTGAGGGTGAGGGTTAGGGATAGGGTTAGGTTGAGGTTTAGGGTTAAGGTGAAGGTTAGGGTTAGTGTGAGGGTTAGTGTTAGGACTAGGTTTACTTTTAGGGTGAGTGTAAATGTTAGGGTGAGGGTTATCGTTAGGGTGAGGGTTATAGATAGGGTTAGTGTTAGTGTTAGGTTCAGGGTTATTGTTAGGGTTAGGGTTAGGGTTACAGTTACGGTGAGAGTAAGGGTGAGGGTTAGGGTTTATGTGAGGGTTAGTCTTAGGGTGAGGGCTAAGGTTAGGTTTAGGGTTAGGTTGAGGTTTAGATTTAGTGTGAGGGTGAGGCTGAGGGTCAGAGTGAGTTTAGGGTGAGGGTTAGGTTTATGGATAGGGTTAGGGTGAGAATGAGGGTTAGGGTTAGGGTGATGGTGAGGGTGAGGGTGAGGGTTAGGTTTAGGGTGAGGGATAGGGTTATGGTTACGGTTAGGGTGAGTGTGAGGGTGTGGGTTATGGTGAGCGTGATGGTGAAGTTGAGGGTGAGGTTGAGGGTTAGGGTTAGGGTTAGGATGAGGGTTATCCTGAGGGTTAGGTTTAGGGTTAGGGTGTGGGTAAGGGTTAGGGTGAGGGTGAGGGTTAGGATTAGGATTAGGGTTAGTTTTAGGGTGAGGGTTAGGGGGAGGGTTTGGTTAGGGTTAGGTTTAGAGTTAGGGTGAGGTTGAAAATTAGGGTTTGGTTTTGGATTATGTTTAGGGTTAGGCTGAGTGTGAGGTTGAGGGTGAGGGTGACGGTTAGGGTGAATGTTAGAGTTAGGGTTAGTGTTAGGATGAGGGTTAGGCTGAGGGTTAGGTTAGGTTTCGTGTAAGGCTAAGGGTTCGGGTGAGAGTGAGGGTTAGGGCTAGGTTTAGGGTTGGGGTGACGTTTAGGGTGAGGTTTAGTTTTAGGGTTAGCGTTAGGGTTAGATTCAGCGTGAGGGTGTGGGTAAGGGTAAGGGTGAGGTTTAGGATGATGGTGAGGGATAGGGTTAAGGTGAGGGTAAGGGTTACGGCGAGGCATTGAGTGAGGCTGAGTGTTAATGTAGAATTAGGGGTACGGTGAGGGTGAGGGTTAGGGTGAAGGTTAGGGTTAGGGTTAGGGATAGGGTGAGGATTAGGTTTAGGGATAGGTTTAGGATTACGGTGAGGCTTAGGGGTTAGGGTTAGGGTGAGTTTGAGGGTGAGGGTAAGGGTTAGGGTGAGGGTTATTGTGAGGTTGAGGTTTAGTGTTAGCATTAGGGTTAGGGTCAGGGTTTGGGTTAGGGTTAGGGTTAGGGTTAGGGTGAGGGTGAGGGTTAGGATGAGGGTGAGTTTTAGGGTGTATGTGACTGTTAGGGTTAGGGTGAGGGTTAAGGTGATGGTGAGGGTTAAGGTGAGGGTGAGGGTTAGGGTTAGGGTGAGGGTTAAGGTTAGGGTGATGTTTAGGGTGAGGGTGAGGTTTAGGGTGAGGATTAGTGTAAGGGGGAGGATTAGGGTTAGGGTTAGGGTGAGGGTTAGGTTTATGTTTAGGGTGAGGGTGAGGGTTAGGATGAGGGTGAGGGTGAGGGTCAGGGTGGAGGTTTAGGTGAGGATTAGGGTTAGGGTTAATTTTAGGGTGAGGGTTAGGGTTAGAGTTAGGGTTAGGGACAGGGTTAGGGTTAGGGTGAGGTTTAGGGTTAGGGTGAGGGTTGCGGTTACCGTGAGCTTTAGTGTTATGGTTAGGGTGAGTTTATGTGTGAGGATTAGTGTTAGGGTTAGGGTTAGGATGGGGGTAAGGGTTAGGGTGAGGTTTAGGGTGAGAGTGAGGGTTAGGGTTAGTGTTAGGGTTAGAGTTAGGGTTAGGGTGAGGGTTAGAGTTAGGGTGATGTTTAGGCTGACGGTGAGGTTTCGGCTGAGGATTAGGGTTAGGGTGAGTTTTACGGTTAGGGTGAGTGTGAGGGTTAGGATTAGGGTTATGTTTAGTGTGAGGGTAAGGGTTAGGGTGAGGGTTATGGTGAGGTTGAGGTTTAAGGTTAGCATTAGGGTTAGGTTTAGGATTAGGGTTAGGGTTATTATTAGGGTTAGGGTGAGGGTGAGGGCTAGTGTCATCATTAGGGTTAGGGTTACGGTTAGGGTGAGGGTGAGGGATTTGGTTAGGAAAGGATTAGGGTTAAGGTTAGGGTGAGGATTAGGGTGAGGGTGAGGTTTAAGTTGAGGATTAGGGTTAGGGTGAGGATTAGGGTTAACGTTTGTGTTTGAGTTAGGGTTAGGGTGATGTTTAGAGTGAGGGTGATGGTTAGGGTGGGGTGAGGCTGAGAGTGAGGGTGAGGGTGTAGGTGAGTGTTAGGGTGGTGGTGATGGTTGGGGTGACGGTGAGAGTTAGGGTAAAGGTGAGGGTGAGGGTTCGGTTAGGGTTAGGGTGAGGGTTAGGATTAGAGTTAGGGTTACTGTGAGGATAAGGGTTAGGGTGAGGGTTAGGGTGAGAGTGAGGATTAGGGTTAGCATTAGGGTTAGGGGTAGGTTTAGGATGAGGGTTAAGGTGAGGTTTAGGGTTAATATGAGGGTGAGGGTTAGAGTTAGGTTTAGGGTGAGGGTTAGGGTTAGGGTTAGGGTTAGAGTGAAGGTTAGTGTGAGGGTTAGTGTGAGCATGAGGGTGAGGTTGAGGGTGAGGGTGAGGGTTAGGTTTTAGGAGAGGGTCTGGTTTACGCTTAGGGTTAAGATTAGGGTGATGGTTAGGGTTAGGGTTAGGGTTAGGATGAGGGTTAGACTGAGGGTTAAGTTTAGGTTTAGGGTGAGGGTAAGGTTTAGAGTGAGGGTAAGGGTTACATTGAGGGTGAGGGTTAGGTTTTGGATTAGGGTTAGGGTTAGGTTGAGGGTTTATGGTTAGTGTTTGGATTAGGGTTAGGGTTAGGGTTAGGCTTAGGATGAGGTTGAGGGTGAGGTTGAGGGTTAGGGTTAATGTGAGGGTTAGGGTTAGGATTAGCGTTAAGTTTATTGTGAGGGTTAGGTTTAGGGTTAGGGTTAGGATGAGGGTTAGTCTGAGGGTTAGGTTTAGGGTTCGGGGCAGGGTAAGGGTTAGGTTGAGGTTTAGGGTGAGGGTGAGGGTTAGGTTAAGGCTTAGGATTAGGGTGAGGGTTAGGGTTAGGGTTAGAGTGAGAGTGAGGTTTAGGGTTAGGGTGAGGGTGAGGGTTAGTGATAGGGTGGGGTTTAGGGTCAGGGTCAAGTTTAGGGTTAGCGTTAGAATTAGGGTGATGATGAGTGTGAGGGTTAGGGTTAGGCTGAGGGTGAGGGTGAGGGTGAGGGTGAGTTTTAGGTTTAGGATGAGGGTTAGAGTTAGGGTTAGGGTTAGGGTTGGGTTTTGGGTTAGGGTTAGGGTTAGGAAGTGGGTTTGGCTGAGAGTTAGGGTTATGGTTAGGGTGAGGTTTAGGGTTAGTGTGAGGGTTAGGATGATGGTTAGGCTGATTGTTAGGGTTAGTGTAAGGGTGAGGGTAAGGGTTTGGGTGAGGGTGAGGGTAAGGTTTAGGGTTAGGTTTAGGGTTAGGGTGAGAGTTAGGGATAGGGTTAGGATTAGGGTGAGGGTTACGGTGAGGGTTAGGGTTAGGGTTAGCGTTAGGGTGAGGTGTAGTTGAGGGTTAGGGTTAGGGTGAGGTTTAGGGTGACGGTGACGGTAAGGGTTAGGGTGAAGTTTAGGGTTTGGGATAGGGTTACTGTCAGAGTTAGGCTTAGGGTTAGGGTTAGTGTGAAGCTTAAGTTGAGGGGTAGGGTTAGGGTTAGGGTGAGTTATAATGTTAATGTGAGGATTAGGGTTAGGGTTAGGGTTAGTGTGAGGGTAAGGATAAGAGTGAGGGTTAGGGTGAGAGTGAGGTTTAGGGTTAGCGTTAGGGTTAGGGTGAGGGTTAGTGTGAAGGTTAAGGTCAGGGTTTGGGTTAGTATGAGGGTGAGGGTTAGAGTTAGGTTTAGATTGAGGGTTACGGTTAGGGTGAGGTTTAGGGTGGGGTTAGGGTGAGGGTTCGGGTTCGGGTTCGGGTGAGTTTTAGAGTGTGTGTGACGGTTTAGGTTAGGGTGAGGGTTAGGGTTACGGTGATGATTAGGGTTAGGGTTAGGGTTATAGTGAGGGTAAGGGTTAGGATGAGTTTTAGGGTGAGGGTGAGGTTTAGGGAAAGCATTAGAGTTAGGGTGAGGTTTAGGGTTAGGGTTAGGGTTAGGGTGAGGTGTAGGGTGAGGTGTAGGGTTAGGGTTAGTGTGAGGGTTAGGGTTAATGTGAGGATTAGGGTTAGGGTTAGGGTTAGTGTCAGGATAAGGATAAGTGTGAGGCTTAGGATGAGATTGAGGTTTAGTGTTAGCGTTATGGTTACGGTGAGATTTAGGGTGAGGGTTAAGGTGAGGTTTAGTGTTAGTATGAGGGTGAGGGTTATAGTTATGTTTAAGGTGAGGGTTAGGTTTAGGGTGGGGTTTAGGGTCGGGTTAGGTTTCTGGTTCGGGTTCGGGTTCGGGTGAGTTTTAGGGTGTGGGTGAGTGTTAGGGTTAGTGTGAGGGTTAGGGTTATGGTGAGGATTAGGGTTAGGGTTAGGGTTATAGTCAGGGTAAGGGTTAGGATGAGGTTTAGGGTGAGGGTGAGGTTTAGGGATACCGTTAGATTTAGGTTGAGGTTTAGGGTAAGGTTTAGGATCCAGGTTAGGTTAGGTGAGGGTGAGGTTATGGTTAGTTTTAGGGTTAGGTTTAGGGTGAGGGTAAGGTTTAAGGTGAGCGTTAGGGTGAGGGTGAGGGTTAGGGTTAAGTTGCGTTTTCGGGTGAGCGTTAGGGTGAGGGTTCAGTTGAGGGTTTGGGTTAGGGTTCGGGTGAGGTTGAGGGAGAGGGTGAGACTTAGGGTTAGGTTTAGGGTGAGGATGGGGTTTAGGTTTAGTGTTAGGGTGAGGGTTAGGGTGAAGGATAGGGTGAGGGTAAGGGTTAGAGGGAGGTTTAGGGGAAGGGTTAGGGTTAGGGATAGCATTAAGGTTAAGGATAGGTTTAGGGTGAGGGTTAGGGTTAGTGTTAGGGTTACGGTGAGGGTGAGGGTTAGGGTTAGGGTTTGGGTTAGGGTGAGGGTTAGGTTTAGGGTTAGGGTGACGGTGAGGGTAAAGGTTAGGGTGAGTACTAGGGTTAGGTTTAGGGTTAGGGTAATTTTTAGGTTTAGGGTGAGGGTGAGAGTGAGAGTTAGTTTTAGGATTAGGCTTAGGTGTAGGGTTAGGCTTAGGGTGAAGGTGAGGGTGAGTGTCAGAGTTAGTTTTAGTGTGAGGTTTAGGGTTATGGTTATTTTTAGGGTGAGATTGAGGGTGAGGGTGAGGGTTAGGGTGAGGGTGAGGTTGAGGTTGAGGGTGAGGTGGAGGGTTAAGGTTTGTGTGAGGGATAGGGTTAGTTAAGGTTAGGGTGAGGGTTAGGATTATGGTTAGTGTTAGGATGAGGGTTAGGTTTAGGGTTAGTGTGAGGGTAAGGTTTAAGGTGAGCGTGAGGCTTAGGGTTAGGATTAGGGTTTGGGTTAGGGTGAAGGTCATGGATAGGGTTTGGATTAGAGTGACGGTTTTGTTTAGGGTTAGGTTTAGAGTTATGGTGAGGGTGAGGGTGAGGGTTAGCGTTTGGATTAGGATTAGGGTTAGGGTTAAGCTGATGTTGATGTTGAGGATGAGGGGTAAGGTTAATTTGAGGTTTAGCGTTAAGGTTAGGGTGAGGGTTAGGTTTAGGTTTAGGATGAGGATAAGGGTTAGAGTGAGGGCTAGGGTGAGGGTGAGAGTTAGGGATAGGGTTAGGTTGAGGTTTAGTGTTAAGTGAGGGTTAGTGTTAGGACTAGGGATAGTTTTAGGGTGAGGGTTAGGGTGAGTTATAGCGTTAGGGTGATGGTTATGGTTAGAGTTAGGGTTAGTGTTAGCTTTAGGGTCATTGTTTGGGTTAGGGTTAAGCTTACGTTGATGGTGAGGGTGAGGGTAAGTGTTAGGGTGAGGGTTACCGTTAGGGTGAGGGTTATGGTTAGGGTTAGGGTTAGTGTTAGGTTTAGGGTTATTGTTAGGGTTAGGGTTAGGGTTAAGGTTACGGTGAGGGTGAGGTTGAGGGAAAGGTTTAGGGTTAGGTTGAGGTTTAGGTTTAGGGTTAGGGTTAGAGTTAGGGTTAGGGTGAGGGTGAGGTTTAGGTTTAGAGTTAGTGTTAGGGGGAGAGTTAGGTTGAGGGTGAGGGTTAGGGTTAGGGTTAGGATTAGGGTTAGGGTGAGGTTGAGTGTGAGGGTTAAGGTTAGGGTTAGTCTGAAGTTGAGGGTGAGGGTTAGGTTTAGAATTAGGGTGAGGTTTAGGATGAGGTTAAGGTTAGGATTAGGGTTAGGATGAGGGCAAGTGTCAGGGTGAGGGTTAGGGTTAGCATTATGGTGAGGTTTAGGATTACTGTTAGGTTTATGGTTAGGGTGAGGGTTAAAGTTAGGGTTACAGTGAGGGTAGGTTTAGGGTTAGGGTGAGGGTTAGTGTTGGGGTTAGGGTGAGGGTGAGGTTTAGGGTTAGAATGAGGTTTAGTGTTAGGGTTAGGGTTAGGGTGAGGGTTAGAGTTCGGGTTAGGCTTAGGCTTAGGCCGATTTTGGTGGTGAGGGTTAGGGTTAGGGTTAGGGTGAGGGTTAGGGTTAGGTTTAGGGTGAGGGTTCGGATGAGGTTTGTGGTTATGGTTATGGTTAGGGTTAGTTTTAGGGTTACGATTAGGGTTAGGTTTAGGCTTAGCGTTGGGTTGAGGGATTCTTTTAGGGTTAGGGTTAAGTTTAGGATTAGGGTTAGGGTTAGGGTTATTGTTAGTGTTATGGTTAGTGTTAAGTTTGTGGTGAGGGTGAGGCTCAGGGTGTGGGTTATGGTTAGTGTTAGGGTTTGGGTTAGGGTTAGTATTATTGTTAGGGTTAGGTTTAGAGTTACGGTCATGGTGAGAGTGAGGGTGAGGGTTAGAGTGAGGTTTAGGGTGAGGTTTAGGGTTAGGGTTAAGGTTAGGTTTAGGGTGCTGATGAGGTTTAGAGTGAGAGTTAGGTTGAGGGGGAGGGTTAGGGTGAGGGTTAGGGTTAGGTTTAGTGTTACCATTAGGCTGAGGGTGAGGGTTAGGTTGAGGTTTAGGGATAAGGTTAGGGTTAGGATTAGGGTTAGGGTGAGTGTGAGGGTTAAGGTTAGGCTTAGGATTAGGGTTAGGCTGAGGGTGAGGCTGGGGGTGAGGATTAGGGTTAGGGTGATAGTTAGGGTTAGGGTTATTGATAATGTTAGGGTTAGCATTAGAGTTAACGTGAGGGTGAGGTTGCGGGTAGTGTTTCGGTTAGGGTTAAGCTGAGGTTTAGGGTTAGGTTTAGAGATAGGGTTAGGGTGAGGGTGAGGTTTAGGTTTAAAGTTAGGGTTAATGTTAAGGTTAGGCTTAGGGTTAGAATGAGGCTGAGCTTGGGCATGAGGATTAGGGTTAGGGTTAGAGTTAGGGTTAGGGTTAGGGTTAGGGTTAGGGTTAGGCTAAGGGTTAATGTTAGTGTTATGGTTAGTGTTAGGTTTAAGTTTGCAGTCAGGGTGAGGCTGAGGGTGAGGTTTATGGTTAGGGTTAGGGTTATGGTTAGTGTTATTGTTTGGTTTAGGGTTAGAGTTACGGTTAGGGTGAGGGTGAGGGTTAGGGTTAGGTGAGATTTATGGTGAAGTTTAGGGTTGGGGTTAGGTTGAGGGTGAGGATTATGTTTAGAGTCAGGGTTAGTGGGAGGGTTAGGGTGAAGGTTAGGGTTAGGTTGATTTTTAGGCATAGGGTTAAGGTTAGGATTAGGGTTAGGGTGAGTGTGAGTGTGAGTGTTAGGGTTAGGGTTAGGCTTAGGTTTAGGGTTAGGCTGAGGGTGAGGGTGAGAGTGAGCATTTGAGTTACAGTGAGGGTGAGGATTAGAGTTAGGGTGAGGGTTAGGATGAGGGTTAGAGTTACAGTGAGGGTGATGTTTAGGGTTAGGGTGAGGGTTAGGGTTAGGATTAGGGTTAGGGTGAGGGTGAGGGTTAGGATTAGGGTTACAGTTAAGTTTATTGTTTGTGTTATGGTTAAGGTTACTTTTGGAGTGAGGGTGATGCTGAGGGTGAGGGTTAGGGTTAGGTTTAGGGTTAGGGTTAGGATTAGGGTTAGGGTGAGGGTGAGTTTGAGGGTAAAGGTTAGGGTTAGGGTGATGGTTAGTGTTACGGTTAGCTTGAAGGTTAGGATGAGGGTTAGGGATAGATTGAGTGTTAGGGTGAGGGTGAAGGTAAGGGTAAATTGAGGGTTAGGCTGTGGGTGAGGGTTAAGATAAGGGTGAGTGTTAAGGTTAGGGTGAGGGTTAGGGTAAGTGTGAGGGTTAGGGGTTAGGATGAGGGTGAGGGTTAGATTGAGGATTAGGGTTAGGGTTAGTGTGAGGTTTAGGGTGAGGATAAGGGTTTAGGTTTAGGTGAGGATAAGAGTTAGAATTAGGGTTAGGGTGAGGGCTAGGGTGAGGCTGGGGGTTAGGGTTAGGGTTAGGGTTAGGGTGCGGTTTAGGGTTAGGATGAATATTAGGGTTAGTGTGAGGGTTAGTGTTAGGGTTATGGTTAGTGTTAGGGTAGGGGTAAGTGTTAGGGTGATGGTTAAGTTTAGGGTGAGGGTTACAGTTAGATTGAGGGTTAGGGTTCGTGTTAGGGTTATTTTTAATTTTAGGTTTAGGGTTACGTTGAGGGTGAGGGTGAGGGTGAGGGTTAGGGTTATTGTGAGGTTTAGGTTTAGGATTTGGGTTAGAGTTAGGGTTAGGGTTAGGGTGAGGTTTAAGGTTAGAGTTAGGCTTGGGTTGAGGGTTAGGTTGACGGTTCGGGTTAGGGTTAGTGTTAGTTTAGTGTTACGGTGAGGGTTAGTTTGAGGGTTAGGGTTAGAGTTAGGGTTAGGTTTAGGATTTGGGTTAGGGTGAGGGTGAGTGTGTGGGTTAGGGTTAGGTTTAGGGTAAGGCTTAGGGTTACGGTGAGGGTGAGTTTGAAGGTGAGGGTGAGGTTTAGGGTGAGTGTTAGGATTACGGTTAGGGTGAGGGTAAGGGTGAGGGTTAGGGTTAGGATTAGGGTTAGGCTGAGGGCTAGGGTGAGGGTGAGGTTTAGGTTTATGGTTAGGGGGAGGTTTAAGGTTAGGGTTAGGTTGAGGATGAGGTTTAATTTTAGAGTTAGTATTAGGGTGAGTGTGAGTGTTAGGATTAGTGTTAGGGTTAATGTAAGGGTTATTGTTAGGGTTAGGTTGAGGGTTAGTGTTATGGTTAGGATTAGGATTAGGGTTAATGTGAGGGTGAGTGTGAGGGTTAGGGTGAGGGTTAGGTTGGGCTTAGGGTTTGGCTGAGGGTGATGGTGAGGGTTAGGGTTAGGGTTAGGGTGAGGGTGAGGTTTAAGGTTAGAGTTAGTGTTAGTGTGAGGGTTAGTGTGAGAGTGAGTGTTAGGGTTAGGTTGTGGGTGAGGGTTAGGATTAGGTTGATGCTAAGGGTTATGGTCAGGGTGAGGGTTAGGATGAGGGTTAGGGATAGTGTGAGGATTAGGGTGAAGGTGACAGTAAGGGTAAAGGTGAGGGTTAGGCTGAGAGTGAGGATTACTGTAAGGGTGAGGGTTAGGGCTAGGGTGAGGGTTAGGTTTAGGGTTAGGGTTAGGGTGTGGTTTAGAGTGAGGATTCGTTTTTGGGGTTAGTGTGAGATTTAGGGTGAAGATGAGGGTTAGGGTTGGGTTGAGCGCTTGGGTGAGGATGAGGGTTAGGGTTAGGGTTAGGGTGAATGTTAGGTTTTGGGTGATCGTTAGGGTTAATATGAGGGTTAGTAATAGGGTTTGGGTTAGTGTTGGGGTGAGGGTAAGTGTTAGGGTGAGGTTTAGGGTTAGGGTGAGAATTATGGTTAGAATGAGGGTTAGGGTTATGTTTAGGGTTATTTTTAGGGTTATTGTTAGGGTTAGGATGAGGGTCAGGTTTAGGATTAGGGTTAGGGTGAGGGCTAGGGTGAGTGTGAGAATTAGGGTTAGGGTTAGGCTTAGGCTTAGAGTTAGGCTTAGGCTGAGGGTGAGATTGAAGGTGAGGGTTAGCATGATGGTTAGGGTCATGGTTAGAGTGTGGGTTAAAATGAGGGTTAGGTTTAGGGTGAGGGTGACAGTAAGGGTCAAGATGAGGGTTAGCGTGAGGACTAGGGTTAGGGTGAGGGTGAGGATAAGATTGAGGATAGTGTTAAGGTTAGAGTGACTTTTATGGTGATAATGAGGGTTAGGGTTAGGGAGAGGGCTAGGGAGAGGGTGAGGATTAGGGATAGGGTTAGGGTTAAGGTGATGGTTAGAGGGTTAGTGTGAGGGTTAGTGTTAGGACTAGGGTTAGTTTTAGGGTGAGGGTGAGTGTTAGGGTGAGATATAGCGTTAGGGTAAGGGTTATGGTTAGGGTTAGGGTTAGTGATAGCTTTAGAGTTATTGTTTGGTTTAGGGTTAAGCTTACGTTGAGGGTGAGGGTGAGGGTAATATTAGGGTGAGGGTTACCGTTAGGGTGAGGGTTATGGTTAGGGTTAGGGTTAAGTGTTAGGTTTAGGGTTATTTTTAGGGTTAGGGTTAGGGTTAAGGTTACGGTGAGGGTGAGGGTGAAGGTAAGGTTTAGGTTTATGTTGAGGTTTAGGTTTAGGGTTAGGGTTAGAGTTTGGGTTAGGGTGAGGGTGAGGTTTAGGTTTAGAGTTAGTGTTAGGGGGAGGGTTAGGGTGAATGTTAGGTTTAGGGTTAGGGTTAGGTTTAGTGTTAGGATTAGGGTTAGGGTGAGGTTGCGTGTGAGGTTAGGGTTAGGGTTAGTCTGAGGGTGAGGGTAAGGGCTAGGTTTAGGATTAGGGTGAGGTTTAGGATGAGGTTAAGGTTAGGATTAGGGTTAGGATGAGGGCAAGTGTGAGGATTAGGTTTAGGGTTAGCATTATGGTGAGGTTTAGGATTAGGGTTAGGTTTATGGTTAGGGTGAGGGTTAGGGTTAGGGTTACAGTGAGGGTGAGGTTTAGGGTTAGGGTGAGGGTTAGTGTTAGGGTTAGGGTGAGGGTGAGGTTTAGGGTTAGAGTTAGGGTTAGTGTTAGGGTTAGGGTTAGGGTGAGTGTTAGGGTGAGGGTTAGGCTTAGGCTTAGGCTTAGGCCGAGCGTGGGAGTGATGGTTAGGGTTAGGGTTAGAGTGAGGGTTAGTGTTAGGTTTAGGGTGACTCTTAGGATGAGGTTTGTTGTTATGTTTAGGGTTAGGGTTAGTTTTAGGGTTACGATTAGGGTTAGGTTTAGGGTTAGGGTTATGGTTAGGGTTTGGGTTAGGGTTAGAGTTAAGTTTAAGATTAGGGTTAGGGTTAGGGTTATTGTTAGTGTTATGGTTAGTGTTAAGTTTGCGGTGAGGGTGAGGCTTAGGGTGAGGGTTATGGTTAGTGTTAGGTTTTGGGTTAGGGTTAGTATTATTGTTAAGCATAGGGTTAGAGTTACCGTCATGGTGAGAGTGAGGGTGAGGGTTAGGGTGAGGTTTAGGGTTAGAGTTAGGGTTAGGGTTAGGGTGATGGTGAGGTTTAGGGTTAGAGTTAGGGTGAGTGGGAGGGTTAGGGTGAGGGTTAGGGTTAGGTTTAATGTTACCATTAGGGTGAGGGTGAGGGTTAGGTTGAGTTTTAGGGATAGGGTTAGGGTTAGGATTAGGGTGAGGGTGAAGGTGAAGGTTAGGGTTAGGCTTAGGCTTAGGGTTAGGCTGAGGGTGAGGCTGGGGGTGAGTATTAGGGTTAAGGTGATGGTTAGGGTTAGGGTTAGTGTTATTGTTAGGGTTAGGGTTACAGTTAAGGTGAGGGTGAGGGTGCACGTAGGGTTAGGGTTAGGGTTAAGCTGAGGTTTAGGGTTAGGTTTAGAGATAGGGTTAGGGTGAGTGTAAGGTTTAGGGTTAAAGTTAGGGTTAATGTTAGGGTTAGGCTTAGGGTTAGAATGAGGCTTAGCTTGGGCGTGAGGATTAGGTTTATGGTTAGGGTTATAGTTAGGATTAGGTTTAGGGTTAGGGTTAGGCTAAGGGTTAATGTTAGTGTTATGGTTAGTGTTAGGTTTAAGTTTGCAGTGAAGGTGAGGCTGAGGTTGAGGTTTATGGTTAGGGTTAGTGTTATGGTTAGTGTTATTGTTAGGGTTAGGGTTAGAGTTACGGTGAGGGTGAGGGTGAGGGTGAGGGTAAGGCTTAGGTGAGATGGGTGAGGTTTAGGTTAGGTTGAGGGTGAGGATTATGTTTAGAGTTAGGGTTAGTGGGAGGGTTAGGGTGAGGGTTAAGGTTAGTTTGATTTTTAGGGATAGTGATAGGGTTATGATTAGGGTTAGGGTGAGGGTGAGGGTGAGGGTTAGTGTTAGGTTTAGGCTTAGGCTTAGGCTTAGGCTGAGGGTGAGGATGGGAGTGAGCGTTTGTGTTACAGTGAGGATGAGGATTAGAGTTAGGGTGAGGGTTAGAAGGGGGGTTAGGGTTACAGTGAGTTTGAGGGTTAGGGTTAGGGTGAGGGTAACTTTTAGGATTAGGGTTAGGGTGAAGGTGAGGGTTAGGATTAGGGTTAGAGTTAGGTTTATTGTTAGTGTTATGGTTAAGGTTACTTTTGGAGTGAGGGTGAGGCTGAGTGTGAGGGTTAGGGTTAGGATTAGGGTTAGGGTTAGGATTAGGGTTAGGGTGAGGGTGAGATTGAGGATGAGGTTGAGGGTTAGGGTTAGGTTTAGGGTGAGATTTACGTTTAGGATTAGGGTTAGAGTTAGGGTTAGGTTTAGGGTGAGGGTAAGTGTTAGGGTGAGGTTTATGTTTAGGGTTAGGTTTACAGATAGGTTGAGGGTTAGGTTTCCTGCTAGTGTTAATTTTAATTTTAAGTTTATTGTTACGTTGAGGGTGAGGGTGAGGGTGAAGGTTATGATTAGGGTTAGAGTGAGGTTTAAAGTTAGGATTAGGGTTAGAGTTAGGGTTAGGGTTAGGTTGATTTTTAGGGTTAGAGTTAGGCTTAGGGTAAGGTTGAGGTTTAGGGTTAGAGTTAGGCTTAGGGTGAGGGTTAGTGTGAGGGTTAGGGTTAGGGTTAGTGTTAGGTTAGGGTTAGGGTGAGGGTTAGTGTGAGGGTTAGGGTTAGGTTTAGGTTGAGGTTTAGGTATAGGGTTAGGGTTAGAGTTAGGGTTAAGTTGATCGTGAGGTTTAGGGTTAGAGTTAGAGTTAGTGTTAGGGTTAGGTTTAGGGTGAGGGTTAGGGTGAGGGTTAGATTTCGGGTTAGGCTTAGGCGGATTGTGAGTGTGAGGGTTAGGGTTAGGGTGAGGGTTAGCGTTAGGTTTAGGGTGAGGGTTTGGATGAGGTTTTTGGTTATGGTTAGGTTTAGTGTTACTTTTAGGGTTAGGGTTATGGTTAAGTTTAGGTTTATGGTTAGGGTTAAGGTGAGGGTTAGGTTTAGGGTTAGGCTTAGGGTTAAGCTTATGGTTATTGTTAGTGTTATGGTCAGTGTTAAGTTTGCAGTGAGGGTGAAGCTCAGGTTGATGGTTATGGTTAGTGTTAGTGTTAGGGTTAGGGTTAAGGTTAGTGTTATTGTTAGGGTTAGAGTTAGAGTTATGGTCACGGTGAGAGTGAGGGTGAGGGTGAGGTTTAGGTTGAGGTTTAGGGTGAGGTTTAGGTTTAAGGTTAGGGTTAGGGTGCTGGTGAGCTTTAGGTTTATAGTTAGGGTTAAGGGGAAGGATAGGGTGAGGGTTAGATTTAGGGTTAGTTTTATAGATAGGTTGAGGGTTAGGGTTCCTGCTAGGGTTATTTTCAATTTTAAATTTAGGGTTACGTTGAGGGTGAGGGTGAGGGTGAGGGTTAGGGTTAGGGTTAGGGTGAGGGTTAAGGTTAGGATTAGGGTTAGAGTTAGGGTTAGGGTTAGGGTGAGGTTTAGGGTTAGAGTTCGGCTTAGGGTGAGGTTTAGTGTGAGGGTTAGGGTTAGGGTTAGTGTTAAGTTAGGGTTAGGGTGAGGGTTAGTGTGAGGGTTAGGGTTAGGTTTTGGTTGAGGTATAGGTATAGGGTTAGGGTTAGAGTTAGGGTTAGGTTGACCGTGAGGTTTAGGGTTAGAGATAGGGTTAGTGTTAGGGTTAGTTTTAAGGTGAGGGTTAGGGTGAGAGTTAGAGTTCGGGTTAGGCTTAGGCAGATTTTGAGGGTGAGGGTTAGGGTTAGGGTGAGGGTTAGCGTCAGGTTTAGGGTGAGGGTTTGGATGAGGTTATTGGTTATGGTTAGGGTTAGTGTTACTTTTAGGGTTAGGGTTAGGGTTAGGTTTATGTTTAGGGTTAAGGTGAGGGTTAGATTTGGGGTTAGGCTTAGGGTTAATGTTAGGGTTATTTTTAGTGTTATGGTTAGTGTTAAGTTTGCAGTGAGGGTGAGGCTCAGGTTGACCGTGATGGTTAGTGTTAGGGTAAGGGTTAGGGTTAAGGTTAGTGTTATTGTTAGGGTTAGGGTTAGAGTTACGGGCACGGTGAGAGTGAGGGTGACGCTGAGGGTTAGGGTGAGGTTTAGGGTGAGGTTTAGGTTTAAGGTTAGGGTTAGGGTGCTGGTGAGGTTTAGGTTTAGAGTTAGGGTTAAGGGGAGGGTTAGGGTGAGGGTTAGGTTTAGGTTTAGTGTTAGCATTAGGGTAAGGGAGAGGGTTAGGTTGAGGTTCAGAGATAGGGTTAGGGTTAGGGTTAGGTTAGGGTCAGTGTGAGGTTGAGGGTTAAGGTTAGGGTTAGGCTTAGGCTTAGGCTTAGGCTAAGGGTGAGGATGGGAGTGACTATTAGGCTTAGGGTGGTGGTTAGGCTTAGGTTAGTGTTATTTTAGGGTTAGAGTCAGAGTTACGGTGAGGGTGAGGGTGCGCGTGAGGTTTAGGGTTAGGGTTAAGGTAAGGTTTAGGGTTAGGTTAAGAGATAGAGTTAGGGTGAGGGTGAGGTTTAGGGTTAGAGTTAGTGTTAGTGTTAGGGTTAGGCTTAGGGTTAGGCTGAGCCTGAGGGTGGGGGTGAGGATTAGGGTTAGGGTTAGGGATAGAGTTAGGGTTAGGGTTAGGGTTAGGGTTAGGGTTTGGGTTATTTTTAGAGTTATAGTTAGGGTTAAGTTTGCAGTGAGAGTGAGGGTGAGGGTGAGGTTTATGGTTCGGGTTCGGGTTAGGATTAGGGTTAGGGTAAGGGTGAGTGTGAGGGTTAGGGTTAGGGTTAGGCTTAGGCTTAGGGTTAGGCTGAGGGTGAGGGTGGGGGTGAGGGTTAGTGTTATGTTGAGGGTGAGGATTAGGGATTGGGTGTTGGTTAGGATGAGGGTTAGTGTTATGGTGAGGGTAAGGTTTAGAGTTAGGGTGAGGGTTTGGGTTAGGATTAGGGTGAGGGTGAGGGTGATAGTTAGGGTTAGGGTTAGGGTTAGGGTGATTGTTAGTGTTATGGTTAAGGTTACCTTTGCAGTGAGGGTGAGGCTGAGGGGGAGGTTTAGGGTGAGGATTAGGGTTAGGGTGAGGTTGAGGGTTAGGATTAGGGTTAGGGTGAGGTTTAGGGTTAGGGTGAGGGTTAGGTTTAGTGTGAGGGTTAGTGTTAGGGTTATGGTTAGGGTTAGGGTCAGTGTTAGTGTTAGGTTCAGGGTTAGGTTTAGGGTTAGTGTTAGGGTTAGGGTTAGGGTGAGGGTTAGTTTGAGGTTTAGGGTTAGGCTTAGGTTTAGGATTAGGTTTGGGTGAGGGTGAGTGTGAGGGTTAGGGTTACGCTTTGGCTTAGGCTGACGGTGAGGGTGGGGGTGAGGATTAGTGTTTGGTTATAGTTAGGTTTAGAATTAGAGTGACGGTTAGGATGAGGTTTAGGGTTACGATTAGGGTGAGGGCTAGGGTGAGGGTGAGGGTTAGTGTTAGGGTTAGGGTTAGGCTGAGGTTTAGGCTGAGGGTGAGATTGAGGGTGAGGGTTAGGGTTAGGTTGATGGTTAGGGTTCGGTTAGCTTGAAGGTTAGAATGAGGTTTAGGGATAGGGTGAGTGTTAGGGTTAGGGTGATGGTAAGGGGAAAGTTGAGGGTTATGCTGTGGGTGAGGGTTAAGATAAGGGTGAGGGTTAGGGTTAGGGTGAGGGTTAGGGTAAGTGTGAGGGTTAGGGGATAGGGTGAGGATGAAGGTTAGGTTTAATGTGAGGTTTAGGGTGAGTATGAGGGTTAGGGTTAGGTGAGGGTAAGGGTTAGAATTAGAATTAGGGTGTGGGCTAGGGTGAGGGTGAGATTTAGGGTTAGGGTTAGGGTTAGGGTGAGGTTTAGGATTAGGGTGAGTGTTAGGGTTAGTGTGAGGGTTAGGGTTAGGGTTAGGGTCAGTGTTAGGGTGAGGGTAAGTGTTAGGATGATGGTTAGGTTTAGGGTGAGGGTTACAGTTCGGGTAAGGTTTAGGTTTAGTGTTAAGGGTATTTTTAATTTTTGGTTTAGGGTTAGATATAGGGTGAGTGTCAGGGTGTGGGTTAGGGTTAGGGTTAGGGTGAGCTTTAGGGTTAGGATTAGTGTTAGAGTTAGGGTTAGGATTAGGGTGAGGTTTAGGTTTAGAGTTAGGCTTAGGGTGAGGGTTAGTGTGAGGTTTAGGGTTAGGGTTAGTGTTATGTTACGGTTAGAGTGAGGGTTAGTGTGAGGGTTAGGGTTAGATTTAGGGTTACGGTTAGGATTAGAGTTAGGGTGAGGGTTAGGATGAGGGTTAGGGATAGGATGAGGGTTAGGGTGATTGCTGGGGTGAGGGTGATGTTTTGAGTTAGGGTTAGGGTGAGGTGTAGGGTTAGGTTGAGGGTGAGGTTTAATTTTAGTGTTAGGGTTAGGGTGAGGGTTAGGGTTAGGGTTAGTGTTTGGGTTAGGGTTAGGTTTAGTGTTAATGTTAGGTTGAGGGTCAGGGTTATGGTTAGGATTAGGTTTAGGGTGAGGGTGAGGGTGAGTGTGAGGGTTAGGGTTATGGTTAGGCTTAGTGTTAGGCTGAGGGTGTGGGTGAGGGTTAGGGTTTGGGAGATGTATAGGGTTAGAGTTAGTGTTAGTGTGAGGATTAGTGTTAGGGTTAGGTTGTGGGTGAGGGTTAGGGTTAGGGTGATGCTTAGGGTTACGGTCAGGGTGAGGTTTAGGATGAGGGTTAGGGTTAGTGTGAGGGTTAGGGTGACGGTGACAGTAAGGTTAAAGCAGAGGGTTAGGCTGAGAGTGAGGATTACAGTAAGGGTGAGGGTTAGGTTTCGGTGAGGGATAGGTTTAGGGTTAGGGTGAGGGTGTGGTTTAAATTGAGGATTAGGGTTAGGGTTAATGTGAGGTTTAGGGTGAGCATGAGGGTTAGGGTTTGGTTGAGGGCTAGAGTGAGGGTGAGGTTTAGGATTATGGTTAGCGTGAGTGTTAGCCTTAGGGTGATCATTAGGGTTAGTGTGAGTGTTAGTGTTAGGGTTAGAGTTAGTGTTAGGGTGAGGGTAAATGTTAGGTTGAGGTTTAGGGTTAGGGTGAGGTTTATGTTTAGAATGTGTGTTAGGGTTAGGTTTAAGATAATTTTTAGGGTTAGGGTTAGGGTTAGGATGAGGGTCAGGGTTAGGTTTAGGGTTAGGCTGAGGCTGAGGGTGAGGTTGAGGGTTAGGTTTAGCATGATGGTTAGGGTTATGGTTAGGGTAAGGGTTAGGATGAGGTTTAGGGTTAGGGTGACGGTTAGGATGAGGTTTAGGGTTAGGATTAGGGTTAGGATGAGGGCAAGGGTGAGGTTGAGGTTTTGGGTTGGCATTATGGCAAGGTTTAGGATTAGGGTTAGGTTTAGGGTTAGGGTGAGTGTTTGGGTTAGGGTTTCGGTGAGGTTGAGGTTTGGGGTTAGGGTGAGAGTTAGGGTTAGGGTTAGGGTTAGGGTGAGGGCTTGGGTAAGGTTTAGGGTTACAGTGAGGATGATGGTTAGGGTGAGTGTTAGGGTTAGGTTTATTTTTAGGGTTAGGGTTAGAGTTATGGTGAGGGTGAGGGTGAGGGTGAGGTTTAGGGTTAGGGTGATGGTGAGGTTTCGGGTTAGAGTTAGGGTTAGGGGCAGAGTTAGGGTGAGGTTTAGGGTCAGGTTTAGTGTTAGGGTTAGGGTTAATGTTAGGAGTAGTGTTAGAGTTATGGTGAGGGTGAGGGTTAGGCTTAGGCTTAGGGTTTGGGTATAGGCTAGTTTGAGGGTAAGGATTAGGGTTAGGGTTAGTGTGACGGGTAGGGTGAGGGCTAAGTTTAGTGTTAGGGTTAGGGTTGGGGGTAGGGTGAGTTTTAGTGTAAGGTTGAGGGTTAGTGTTAGAGTTTGGATTAGGGTTAGGGTTAAGGTGAGGGTGAGTGTGAGGTTTAGGATTAGGGTTAGGGTTAGGTTTAGAGTTAGGGTGAGGGTGAGGGTGAGTGTTACGGATATGGTGAGTGTTGGCGTTAGGTTTAGAGTGATGGTTAGGGTGAGGGTTAGTCTTAGGCATAGGGTTCGGGTATGGGCTAGGTTGAGGGTGAGGGTTAGGGTTAGGGTTAGGGTGAGAGTTAGGGTGAGGGTTAGGGTTAGTGTTAGGGTTGGGGTTGGGGATAGGGTGATATTTAGTGTGGGGTTGAGGGTTAGTGTTAGGGTTAGGATTAGGGTTAGGTTAAGGTGAGGGTGAGTGTGAGGTTTAGGGTTAGGGTAATGATTAGAGTTAGGGTGAGGGTGAGGGTGAGGGTTACAGTTAGGGTGAGTGTTGGTGTTAGGTTTAGAGTGAGGGTTAGGGTGAGTGTTAGGCATAGGCTTAGGGTTTGGGTATGGGCTAGGGTGAGGATGAGGGTTAGGGTTAGGTTTAGGGTGAGCGGTAGGGTGAAGGGTTAGGGTTAGTGCTAGGGTTAGGGTTGCAGTTAGGGTTAGGCTTAATGTTAGGCGGAGGGTGAGGGTGAGGGTGAGGTTTAGGGTTAGGGTGAGGGTGAGGATTAGGGTAAGAATTAGGGTTAGGGGGAGGGTTAGTGTGAAGGTTAGGGTTAGGTTTAGTGTTACGGTTAGGTTTAGGGTGATGTTGAGTGTGAGGGTCAGGATTAGTCTTAGGCTGAGGCGGAGGCTTAGGCGGAGCGTGAGGGTGAGGGTGAGTGTTAGGGTTAGGGTTTTAGGGTTAAGGTGAGTGTTAGGATGAGTGTCGGGTTAGCATTAGGGTTAGGGGGAGGGCTAGAGTTAGGGTGAGGGTTAGGGCTAGCGTTACGGTAAGGTTTAGGGTTAGGGTTAGGGTTAGGGTTAGGGTGAGGCTGAGGGTTAGGATTAGGATTAGGGTGAGGGTTTGTTTTAGGGTTAGAGTTACCGTGAGGGTCAGGGTTTGGGTTAGGTTTAAGGTGAGTGTTATAAGTTAAGTTTAGGCTTAGAATTACATTAAGTGTGAGGGTGAGGGTGAGGGTTAGGATCAGGGTTAGGGTGAGGTTTAGTGTTAGGATTATGGTTAGAGTGAGGGTGAGGTTTAGGGTTAGAGTTAGGGTTAGGGGGAAGGTTAGGTTGAGTGTTAGGGTTAGGGTTAGTGTTAGGTTTAGGGTGAGGGTTAGGTTGAGGTTTAATGTTAGGGTTAGGGTTAGGTTTAGGATTAGGGTGAGAGTCAGGGTGAGTTTGAGGGTTAGGGTTAGGGTTTGGCTTAGGCTTAGGGTTAGGCTGAGGTATGGGTGGAGGTGAGGATTAGGTTTAGAATGATGGTTAGGGTTATGGTTAGGTTAAGGGTTAGTATAAGTGTTAGTGTTAGGATTAGGGTTAGGGTGAGGGCTAGGGTGAGGGTGAGGGTTAGGCTTAGGCTTAGGCTTAGGCTTAAGTTTAGGCTGAGGCTGAGGGTGAGGGTGAGGGTTAGGGTTAGGTTGATGGTTGAGGTTGCCGTAAGGGTGAGGGTTAGGATGAGGATTTATGTTATGGTGAGGGTTAGGGTGAGGGTGAGCGTTACGGTAAGGTGAGGTTTAGGATTAGGGTGAGGTTGAGGTTTAGATTCAGGATTAGTGTTAAGGTTAATGTGAGGTTAACGGTGAGGATGAGGTTTAGGGTTAGGTTGAGGCCTAGGTTGAGGGTGAGAGTTAGGGTAAGGGTGAGGTTTAGGGTTAGGTTGATGGTTAGGGTTAGTGTGACGGTTAGTGTTATGGTTAGGGTTAGTGTTAGGGTGAGGGAAAGTGTTAGGGTGATGGTTAGGTTTAGGGTGAAGGTTATGGTTAGGATGAGGGTTAGGGTTAGGGTTAGGTTTATTGTTAGGTTAGGGTTAGGGTTAGGGTTATGTAGAGAGTGAGTGTGAGAGTGAGGGTTAGGGTTAGGATGAGGTTTAGGTTTCAGATTAGGGTTAGAGTTAGGGTTAGGGTGAGGGTGAGGTTTAGGGTTAGAGTAAGGGTTAGTGTTAGTGTTACGATTAGGGTGAGGGTAAGTTTGAGGGTTAAGGTTAGGGTTAGGTTTAGGCTTAGGGTTAGGCTCAGGGTGAGGGTGGGGATGAGGAAAGGTGTAACGTGATGATTAGGGTTAGGGTTAAGTTTAGGATTAGGATTAGGGTTACGGTTAGGGTTAGCGTTAGGTTGAGGGTGAGGGTTAGATTGAGGGTTAGGGTTATGTTGAGCGTTATGGTTAGGGTGAGGGTTAGGTTTAGTGTTAGGGTTATTGTTAGGGTTAGGTTTAGGGTTACAGTGAAGTTGAGGGTGAAGGTTAGGTTTAGAGTTAGGATGAGGTTCAGTTTTAGGGTTAGGGTTAGAGTTAGGTTTAGGGTGATGGTGAGGTTTAGGTTTAGTGTTAGGGTTATTGTTAGGGTTAGGGTTAAGGTGAGGGTTAGGGTGAGGGTTAGGGTGAGGGTAAGGGTTAGGTTTAGTATGAGTGTTAGGATGAGGTTTAGGTTTAGGTTTAGGGTTAGTGTTAGGTTTAGTGTTAGGGTTAGGATTAGGTTTAGGGTTAGGGTTAGGGTTTTGGTGAGTGTTAGGGTTAGGGTTAGGGTTAGGCTTAGGCTTACGCTTAGGTTTAGGATTATTGTTAATGTTATGTTTAGTGTTAATTTTGCGGTGAGGGTAAGGCACAGGGTGAGGTTTATGGTTATTTTTAGGTTTAGGGTTAGGGTTACTGTTATTGTTAGGGTTAGGGTTAGAGTTACGGTCACTGTGAGAGTGAGGTTGAGGGTGAGGGTTAGGGTGAGGTTTACGGTGAGGTTTAGGGTTAGGGTTAGTTTTAGGGTGCTGGTGAAGTTTAGGGTTAGAGTTCAGGTTAGGGGGATGGTTTAGGGTGAGGGTTAGGATTAGGTTTAGTGTTAGCATTACGGTGAGGGTGAGGGTTAGGTTGAGGTTTAGGGATAGGGTTAGGGTTAGGATTAGGGTTAGGGTGAGAGTGAGGGTGAGGCTTAGGGTTAGTGTTAGGCTTAGGCTAAGGGTTAGGCTGAGGGTGAAGGTGGGGGTGAGGATTAGTTTTAGGGTGATCGTTAGGTTTAGGGTTAGTGTCATTGTTGGGGTTAGGGTTAGAGTTATGGTGAGGCAGAGAGTGCGGTTGAGGGTAAGTGTTAGGGTTAATGTGAGTGTTAGGATGAGGATTAGGGTTAGGATTAGTGTTAGGGTGAAGGCTAGGATGACTCTGAGTGTTAGGGTAAGGGTTAGGCTGAGGTTTAGGGTTAGGGTTAGGGTGAGGGTGACGTTTAATTTTAGAGCTAGGGTTAGGGTGAGGGTTAGGGTTAGTGTTTGGGCTAGGGTTAGGGTTAGTGTTAGGGTTAGGTTGAGGGTTAGGGTTAGGGTTAGGATTAGGTTTAGGGTGAGGGTGAGGGTGAGTGTGAGGGTTAGGTTTAGGATTAGACTTAGTGTTAAGCTCAGGGTGAGGGTGATGGTGAGGCTTAGGTTGAGGGTGAGGTTTAGGGTTAGAGTTAGTGTTAGTGTGAGGGTTAATGTTAGGGTTAGTTTGAGGGTGAGGGTTCGGATTAGGGTGATGCTTACGATTACGGTCAGGGTCAGGTTAGGATGAGGGTTAGGGTTAGTATGAGGGTTAGGGTGAGGTTGACAGGACAGTAAGGGTAAAGTTGAGGGTTATCTGAGAATGAGGATTACGGTAAGGGTGAGGGTTAGTGTTAGGGTGAGTGTTAGGTTTAGGTTTAGGGTGAGGGTGTGGTTTAGATTGAGGATTAGTCTTAGGGTTAGTGTGAGGTTTAGGGTGAGGATGAGGGTTAGGGTTAGGTTGAGGGCTAGGTTGAGGGTGACATTTAGTGTTAGGGTTAGAGTGAGTGTTAACCTTAGGGTGATCATTAGGGTTAGTGTGAGTGTTAGTGTTACGGTTAGGGTTAGTGTTATGGTGAGGGTTAGGTTTAGGGTTAGGATTAGGGTTAGGGTTAGGGTTAGGTTTAGGGTTGTTTTTAGGGTTAGGGTTAGGGTTAGGATGAGGGTCAGGGTGAGGATTATTGTTAGAGTGAGGGCTAGGTTGAGGGTGAGGATTAGTGTTAGGGTTAGGCTTAGGCTTAGGTTTAGGCTGAGGCTTAGGGTGAGGTTGAGGGTTAGGGTTAGCATGATGGTTAGGGTCATGGTTAGGGTGAGGGTTAGGATAAGGGTTAGGGTTAGGGTGAGGTTTATGGTGAGGGTGACAGTAAGTGTCATGGTGAGGGTTAGGGTGAGGATTAGGATTAGGGTTAGGGTGAGGGTGAGGCTAAGATTGAGGATTAGTGTTAAGGTTAGAGTGAGTTTTAGGGTGATAATGAGGGTTAGGGTTAGTGTGAGAGCTATGGTGAGGGTGAGGGTTAGGGATAGGGATAGGTTGAGTTTTAGGGCTAAGGTGATGGTTAGGGTTAGTGTTAGGGTTAGTGTTAAGACTAGGGCTAGTTTTAGGGTGAGGGTTAGTGGTAGGGTGAGTTATAGCGTTAGGGTGAGGGTTATGGTTAGGGTTAGGGTTAGTGTTAGGTTTAGGGTAATTGTTAGGGTTAGGGTTAGCATTAAGGTTACAGTGAAGGTGAGGGTGAGGGTAAGGGTTAGGGTTAGGGTGAGGCTTAGGTTTAGGGTTAGGGTTAGAGTTAGGGTTAGGTTGAGGGTGAGGTTTAGGTTTAGAGTTAGGGTTAGGGTGAGGGTTAGGGTGATTGTAAGGGTTAGGGTTAGGGTTAGGTTTAGTGTTAGGATTAGGGTTAGGGTGAGTTTGAGTGTGAGGGTTAGCGTTAGGGTTAGGCTGAGTTTGAGGTTGAGTGTTAGGGTTAGGGTGAGGGATTGGGTTAGGGTTAGGATTAAGGTGAGGGTTAGGATGAGGTTTAGTGTAAGGATTAGGGTTAGGATGAGGGCAAGGTTTAGGGGGACGGTTAGGGTTAGAATTATGGCGAGATTTAGGATTAGGGTTAGGTTTAGGGTTAGGGTGAATTTTAGGGTTGGGGTTAGTGTTAGGTTGAGGGTGAGGGTTAGGATTAGGTTTAGGGTTAGGGTTATTGTTAGTGTTATGATTAATGTTAAATTTAAGGTGAGGGTGAGGCTGAGGGTGAGGTTTAGGTTTAGGGTTATGGTGAGGTTTAGGGTTAGGGTTAAGGTTAGGTTTAGGGTGAGGGCTTGGGTTAGGGTTAGGGTTAGGGTGAGGGTGAGGGTTAGGGTTAGGGTTTGAGTTAGGGTTATTCTAGGGTTTGGGTAATGGTTAAGCTGAGGGTGAGGGTGAGGGTTAAGTTAGGGTTAGGGTGAGCTTTAGATTTAGGGTTAGGTTTAGAGTTAGGTTTAGGGTGATGGTGAGGTTTAGGGTTAGAGTAAGGGTTAGTGTTAGGGTTAAGGTTAGTGTGAGGGTTAGGGTGAGGGTTAGAGTTAGGGTTAGGGTTAGGTTTAGGATGAGGGTTAGGGCTATGTTTAGGGTGAGGTTTAGGATGAGCTTTAGTGTTAGGTTGAGGTTTAGGGTTAGTTTTACTGTTAGGATTAGGGTTAGGGTTAGGGTGAGGGTTAGGGTTAGGGTTTGGCTTAGGGATAGGGTTAGGGTTATTGTTAGTGTTATGGTTAGTGTTAAGTTTGCGGCGAGGGTGAGGCTCAGGGTGAGGGTTATGGTTAGTGTTAGGGTTTGGGTTAGGTTTAGTATTATTATTAAGGTTAGGGTTAGAGTTTCGGTCATGGTGAGTGTGAGGGTGAAGGTTAGGGTGAGGTTTAGGGTGAGTATTAGGGTTAGGGTTAGGGTTAGGTTTAGGGTACTGGTGAGGTTTAGGTTTAGAGTTAGGGTGAGGGGAGGGTTAGGGTGAGGGTTAAGGTTAAGTTTAGTGTTAGTATTAGTGTGAGGGTGAGGGTTAGGTTGTGGTTTAGGGATAGGGTTAGGGTTAGGATTAGGGTTAGGGTGAGGGTAAGGGTGAGGGTTATGTTTAGGCTTAGGCTTAGGGTGAAGCTGAGGGTGAGGTTGGGGCTGAGGATTAGGATTAGGGTGATTGTTAGGGTTAGGGTTAGTGTCATTTTTAGGGTTAGGGTTAGAGTTACTGTGACGGTGAGGGTGCGGGTAGGGTTAGGGTTAGGTTTAGGCTGAGGTTTAGGGTTAGGTTTAGTGATAGTGTTAGGGTGAGGGTGAGGTTTAGGGTTAAATTTAGGGTTAATGTTAGGGTTAGGTTTAGGGTTTGGATGAGGTTGACAGTGGGGGTGAGGACTAGGGTTAGGGTGAGGGTTAGAGTTAGGGTTAGGCTTAGGGTAAGGGTTAATGTTAGTGTTATGGTTAGGCTTAAGTTTGCAGTGAGAGTGAGGCTTAGGGTAAGGTTTATGGTTAAGGTTAGGGTTATGGTTAGTGTTATTGTTAAGGTTAGGTTTAGAGTTTCGGTGAGGGTGAGGGTGAGGGTTAGGGTTACGATGAGATTTAGGGTAAGGTTTAGTGTTAGTGTTAGGTTGAGGGTGAGGATTAGGTTTAGAGTTAGGGTTATTGGGAGGGCTAGGTTTAGGGTTAGGGTTAGGTTGATTTTTAGGGATAGGGTTAGGTTTAGGATTAGGGTTAGGGTGAGGGTGAGTGTGAGGGTTATGGTTAGGGTTAGGCTTAGGCTTAGGGTTAGGCTGAGGGTGATGTTGGGGGTGAGGGTTAGTTTTACAGTGAGGGTGAGGATTAGGGTTAGGGTGAGGGTTAGGATGAGGGTTAGGGTTACAGTGAGGGTGAGGGTTAGGGTTAGGGTGAGGGTTAAGGTTAGGATTAGGGTTATGGTGAGGTTGAGGGTTAAGATTGGGGTTAGGGTTAGGTTTATTGTTAGTTTTATGGTTAAGGTTACTTTTGGAGTGAGTGTGAGGCTGAGGGTGAGGGTTAGGTTTAGGATTATGGTTAGGGTGAGGTGGAGGGTTAGGATTGGGGTTAGGGTTATGTTTATTGTTAGTGTTATGGTTAAGGTTACTTTTGGAGTGAGGGTGAGGCTGAGGGTGAGTGTTAGGTTTAGGATTAGGGTGAGGGTGAGGTGGAGGGTTAGGATTGGGTTTAGGGTTAGGTTTATTGTTAGTGTTGTGGTTAAGGTTACTTTTGGAGTGAGCATGAGGCTGAGGGTGAATGTTAGGGTTAGGATTAGGGTTAGGGTTAGGATTAGGGTTAGGGTGAGGGTGAGATTGAGGGTGAGGGTTAAGGTTAGGGTGATGGTTAGTGTTTTGGTTAACTTGAAGTTTAGGATGAGGTTTAGGGATAGACTGAGTGTTAAGGTGAGGGTGAAGGTAAGGGAAAATTTGAGGGTTAGGCTGTAGGTGAAGGTTAAGATAAGGGTGAGGGTTAGGGTTACAGTGAGGGTTATGGTAAGTGTGACGTTAGGGGCTAGGGTGAGGGGGTGGGTTAGATTGAGGATTAGGGTTAAGGTTAGTGTGAGGTTTAGGGTGAGGATAAGGGTTGAGGGTTAGGTAATGGTAAGAGTTAGAATTAGGGTTAGGGTGAGGGCTAGGGTGAGGTTGATGGTAAGGGTTAGGGTTAGGGTTAGGTTGAGGTTTAGGGTTAGTGTGAGGGTTAGTGTTAGGGTTAAGGTTAGTGTTAGGGTGATGGTTAGGGTTAGGATGAGGTTTACAATTAGGTTGAGGGTTAGGGTTCGTGTAAGGGTTATTTTTAATTTTAGGTTTAGGGTTACGTTGAGGATGAGGGTGAGGGTGAGGGTGAGGGTTAGGGTTAGGGTTAGGGTTAGGGTGAGGTTTAGGGTTAGGATTAGAGTTAGAGTTAGGGTTAGGGTTAGGGTGAGGTTTAGGGTTAGATAGGCTTAGTGTGAGGGTTAGGTTGACGGTTAGAGTTAGGGTTAGTGTTAGGGTAGGATTAGGATGAGGGTTAGTGTGAGGGTTAGGGTTAGGGTTAGGTTTAGGATTAGGGTTAGGGTGAGGGTGAGTGTGTGGGTTAGGGTTAGGTTAAGGGTTAGGCTTAGGGTTAGGCTGAGGGTGAGGTTGAGGGTGAGGGTTAGGTTTAGGGTGAGTGTTAGGATTAGGGTTAGGGTGAAGGTTAGGTTGAGGGTTAGTGTTACGATTAGAGTTAGGCTGAGGGCTAGGGTGAGGGTGAGGTTTAGGGTTAAGTTTAGGGTGAGGTTTATGTTTAGGGTTAGTTTGAGGGTGAGGTTTAATTTTAGAGTTAGGGTTAGGGTGAGTGTTAGGGTTAGGGTTAGTGTTAGGGTTAATGTTAGGGTTAGGGTTAGGGTTAGGGTGAGGGTTATGGTTATGGTTAGGATTAGGATTAGGGTTACTGTGAGGTTGAGTGTGATAGTTAGGGTGAGGGTTAGGGTTAGGCTTAGGGTTAGGCTGAGGTTGAGGGTGAGTTTGAGGGTTAGGGTTAGGGTGAGGGTGAGGTTTAGGGATAGAGTTAGTGTTAGTGTGAGGGTTAGTGTGAGAGTGTGTGTTAGGTTTAGGTTGTGGGTGAGGGTTAGGATTAGGGTGATGCTTGCTTAGGGTTATGGTCACGGTGAGGGTTAGGATGAGGGTTAGGGTTAGTGTGAGGGTTAGGGTGAGGTTGACAGTAAAGGTAATGTTGAGGGTTAGGCTGAGAATTAGGATTACAGTAAGTGTGAGGGTTAGGGTTAGGGTGAGGTTTAGGGTTAGGGTTAGGGTGTGGTTTAGATTGAGGATTAGTTTTTGGGGTTAGTGTGAGGTTTAGAGTGAGGATGAGGGTTAGGATTAGGTTGAGGTGTAGGGTGAGGATAAGGGTTACATTAGGGTTAGGGTGAGTGTTAAGGTTAGGGTGATCTTTAGGGATAGTGTGAGGGTTAGTTTTAGGGTTAGGGTTAGTGTTAGGGTGACGGTAATTGTTAGGGTGAGGTTTAAGGTTAGGGTGAGTGTTATGGTGAGAATGAGGGTTAGGGTTAGGTTTAGGGTTATTTTTAGGGTTAGGGTTAGGGTTAGGATGAGGGTCAGGGCTAGGATTAGGGGTAGGGTGAGGTCTAGGGTGAGGGTGAGGATTAGGGTAGAGTTAGGCATAGGCTTAGGGTTAGGCTGAGGCTGAGGGTGAAGTTGAGGGTTAGGGTTAGCATGATGATTAGGGTCATGGTTAGGGTGAGGTTTAGGATGAGGATTTGTGTTAGGGTGAGGGTTAGGGTGAGGGTGACAGTAAGGGTCAAGTTGAGGGTTAAGGTGAGTATTAGGTTTAGGGTTAGGGTGAGGTCTAGGTTTAGGGTTAGGGTTAGGGCTATTGTTAGTGTTATGGTTAGTGTTAAGTTTGCGGTGAGGCTGAGGCTCAGGGTGAGGTTTATGGTTAGTATTACGGTTAGGGTTAGGGTTAGGGTTAGTATTATTGTTAGGGTTAGGGTTAGAGTTATGGTCATGTTGAGAGTGAGGGTGAGGGTTAGGGTGAGTTTTAGGGTGAGGTTTAGGGTTAGGGTTAGGGTTAGGGATAGGGTGCTGGTGAGGTTTAGGGTTAGAATTCGGGTGAGGGGGAGGGGGAGGGTTAGGGATAGATTTAGGGTTATGATTAGGGTTAGGGTGAGGGTGAGGGTGAGGGTTAGGCTTAGGCTTAGGCTTACAGTTAGGCTGAGGTTGAGGATGGGGGTGAGGATTAGGTTTAGGGTGATGGTTAGGGTTAGGGTTAGTGTTATTGTTAGGGTTAGGGTTAGAGTTACCATGACGGTGAGTGTGGGGGTAGGGTTAGGGTTAGGGTTAGGTTGAGGTTTAGGGTTAGTTTTAGAAATAGGGTTAGGGTGAGGGTGAGGGTTAGGGTTAAAGTTAGGGTTAGGGTTAGGGTTAGGCTTAGGGTTAGGCTGAGGGTGAGGGTGGGGTGAGGATTAGGGATAGGGTTAGGGTTAGAGTTAGGGTTAGGGTTAGGGTAAGGGTTAATATTAGTGTTATGGATACGTTTAAGTTTGCAGTGAGGGTGAGGCTGAGGGTGAGATTTATGGTTAGGGTTAGGGTTATGGTTAGTGTTATTGTGAGGGTTAGGTTTAGAGTTACGGTGAGGGTGAGGGTGAGGGTGCGGGTTAGGCTTACGGTGAGATTTAGGGTGAGGTTTAGGTTTAGGGTTAGGTTGAGGGTGAGGATTAGGTTTAGAGTTAGGGTTAGTGTGAAGGCTAGGGTGAGGGTTAGGGTTAGGCTTAGGTTTAGGCTGAGGGTGAGGGTGATGGTGAGGGTTAGGGTTAGGTTGAGGGTGAGGTTTAGGTTTAGAGTTAGGGTTGGGGGAGGTTTAGGTTGAGGGTTAGTGTTGGGGTTAGTGTTAATGTTAGGATTAGGGTTAGGGTTAGGATGAGGTTGAGTGTGAGGGTTAGGGTTCGGGTTAGGCTTAGGCTTAGGGTTAGGCTGAGTGTGAGGGTGAGGGTTAGTGTTAGGGTCAGGTTTAGGGTTAGGATTAGGGTGAGGCATTGGATAAGGTTTAGGGTTAGGATTAGGGTTAGGATGAGGGCAAGGTTGAGTGTGAGGGTTAGGGTTAACATTATGGCAAGGTTTAGGATTAGGGTTAGGTTTAGGGTTAGGGTGAGTGTTAGGGTTAGGGTTACGGTGAGGTTGAGGTTTAGAATTAGGGTGAAGTTTAGGGTTAGGTTTAGGGTGAGGGTGATGGTTAGGATTAGGGTTAGGATTAGGGTTATTGTTAGTGTTATGGTTAAGTTTTCGGTGAGGGTGAGGCTGAGGGTGAGGGTTAGGGTTAGGGTTAGGGTGAGGGCTTGGGTTAGGTTTAGGTTTACGGTGAGGATGAGCGTTAAGGTTAGTGTTAGGGTTAGGGTTATTGTTAGGGTTAGGGTTAGAGTTATGGTGAGGGTGAGGCTGAGGTTGAGGTTTAGGGTTAGGGTGAGGGTGAGGTTTAGTTTTAGAGTAAGGGTTAGGGAGATAGTTAGGGTGAGGGTTAGGGTTAGGTTTAGTGTTAGGGTTAGGGTTAGGGTGAGGGTTAGGTTGAGGTTTAGGGTTAGCGTTAGGGTTAGGTTTTGGATTAGGGTTATGGTGAGGGTGAGTGTAAGGGTTAGGGTTAGGGTTAGGCTTAGACTTAGGGTTAGGCTGTGGGTGAGAGTGTGGATGAGGATTAGGTTTTGGGTGATGGTTAGGGTTAGTGTTAGGTTTAGGGTTATGATTAAGGTTAGGGTTAGGATTAGGGTTAGGGTGAGGGCTAGTGTGAGGGTGAGGGTTAGTGTTAGGTTTACGCTTAGGCTTTAGGGTTAGGCTGATGGTGAGGTTGAGAGTCAGGGTTAGGGTTAGGGTGATGCTTAGGATTATGGTCAGGGTGAAGGTTAGGAAGAGGGTTATGGTTAGGGTGAGGGATTTGGGTGAGGGTGACGGTAAGGGAAAATCTGAGGGTTAGGCTGAGTGAGGATTAAGGTAAGGTCTAGGGTTAGGGTTAGGGTTAGGGTGAGGGTGAGGTTAAGATTGATGATTAGGTTTAGGGTTAGTGTGAGGTTTAGAGTGAGGATATGGGTTAGGGTTAGGGTGAGGGCTAGGTTGAGGGTGAGCGTTAGGGTTAGGCTTAGGGTGAGGTTTAATGTTAGGGTCATGGTTAGGGTTAGTGTGAGTGTTAGTGTTAGTGTTAGGGTTAGTGTTAGGGTGAGGGTAAGTGTTAGTTTGAGGGTTAGGTTTAGGGTGAGGGTTATGATTAGAATGAGGGTTAGGGTTAGGGTTAGGGTTATTGTTAGGTTAGGGTTAGTGTTACATTTACGGTGAGGTTGAGAGTTAGGGTTAGGTTTAGGGTGTGGTTTATGTTTAGGGTTAGTGTTAGAGTCAGGGTTAGGGTGAGGGTGAAGTTTAGGGTTAGAGTTAGTGTTAGTGATATTGTTAGGGTTAGGGTGAGCGTCAGTGTGAGGGTTAGGGTTAGGCTTAAGCTTTGCTTTAGGCTTAGGCTTAGACCAAGTGTGAGTGTGAGGGTTAGGGTGAGAGTTAGGGTTAGGTTTAGGGTTAGTGTTGCTGTTAGGGGTATTGTTAGGGTGAAGGTGAGGATTAGGGTTAGGATTAGGATTAGGACTAAATTGAGGGTGAGTGTGAGGGTTAGTGTTAGGGTTAGGGTTAGGGTGAGCTTGAGGCTTAGGGTTAGGGTTAGGGTGAGGGTTAGGGTTAGGGTTAGTGTTAGTGTTAGGGTTAGGGTGAGGGTTAGGGTTAGGGTTAGGGTTAGGGTTAGTGTTAGGGTTGGGGTTAGGGTGAGGGTTAGGGTTAGGGTTAGTGTTAGGGTTGGGGTTAGGGTGAGGGTTAGGATGAGGGTGAGGGTTAGGGTTAGGGTTAGGATTACGATTAGGGGTAGTGTTAGGGTGAGTGCTTGGGTTAGGCTTAGGGTTAGGATTAGTCTTAGCATTAAGCTGAGAGTGAGGTTGAGGGTTAGGGTTAGGGTTCAGTTTAGGGTTAGCATTTGGGTGACAGTTATGGTTCCGTTTAAGTTTAGGGTTACGGTGAAGGTTTTGAGTTAGGTTTTCAGTTAAGGATTAGGGGGAGAGTTAGGATGAGGATTAGGTTTAGGATTAGGGTTAGGGCGAGGGCTAGGGTGAGGGTGAGGGTTAGGGTTATTTTTAGGGTGAGGTTAAGGGTTAGTGTTAGGGTTAGGGTGAGGGTTAGAATGAGGGTTAGGGTTATGGTGAGGGAGAGGGTTAGGGTTAGGGTTAGAGTTAGGTTGAGGATGAGGGTTAGGGTGAGGGTGAGGGTTAGGATTAGGGTTAGGGTTAGGATTATTGTTAGTTTTATGGTTCTGGTTACCTTGGCAGTGATGGTGAGGCTGAGGGTGAGGGTTAGGGATAGGATTAGGGTTAGGTTAAGTTTCGAGTTAGGATTAGTGTTATTGTTAGGGTTAGGGTTAGAGTTAAGGTGAAGGTGAGGGTGAGGGTAAGCGTTAGGGTTAGGGTTAGGCTTAGGGTGAGGTTTAGTGTCAGGGTTAGGGTGAGGGTGAGTATGAGGGTTAGGGTTAGGGTTAGGATTAGGCTTCGGTTTAGGCTGAGGGCGATTGTGAGTGTGAGGGTTGGTGTTAGTTTGAGGTTTAGGGTTAGTATTACATTGAGTGTCAGGGTTAGCATTAGTTTGAGGGTTACAATTAGGTTTAGGATTAGGGTGAGTTTTAGGGATAGTGTTAGGGTTTGGGTTAGAATGAGGTTTAGGGTTACAATTAGGGTTAGGGTGAGGGCTAGGGTGAGGGTGAGGTTTAGTGTTAGGGTTAGGGTGAGGTTTAGGTTTAGGCGTAGGGTTAGGGGGAGGGTTAAGTTTCGGGTTACATTGAGGGTGAGGGTTAGGTTTGACGTGAGGGTTATGTTGAGGACTAAAGTGAGGGTGAGGGTTAGGGTTAGGGTTAGGGTGAGGGTTAGTTTGAGGTTTAGGTTTAGGGTTAGGTTTAGGATTAGGGTTATGCTGAGGGTGAGTGTGAGGGTTATTTTTTGGGTTAAGTTTAGGCTTAGGGTTAGGCTGAGGGTGATGGTGGGGATGAGGATTAGGTTTAGATTGATGCTTCTGGTAATGGTTAGGTTGAGAGTTAGGATGAGGGTTAGGGTTAGGCTTAGGCTTAGGGTTAGGCTGAGGCTGAAGTCGAGGGTGAGGGTTAGGGTTAGGGTGATGGTTAGGGTTATGGTTAGTGTGAGGGTTAGGATGAGGGTTAGCTTTGGGGTGAGGGTTAGGATGAGGGTGACAGAGTAAAGTTGAGGGTTAGGCTGAGGGTGAGGGTTATTGTAAGGATGAGGGTTCTGGTTAGGGTTAGGGTGAGGGTGAGAGTTAGATTGAGGATTAGTGTTAGGGTTAGTGTGAGGTTTAGGGTGAGGATGCGTGTTAGGCTTAGGGTGAGGGCTAGGGTGAAGTTGAGGGTTAGCGTTTGGGTTAGGGTGAGGTTTAGGTTTAGGGTGATTGTTAGCGTTAGTGTGAGTGTTAGTGTTAAGGTTAGTGTAAGTGTTAGGGTGAGGGTAAGTGTTAGGGTAAAGTTTAGGTTTAGGGTGAGGTTTAGGATTAGGGTTAGGGTTAGGGTTAGGGTGAGGGTGAGATTTAGGGTTAGAGTTAGGGTTGGGTTGAGGCTGAGGTTTAAGGTTAGGGTTAGGGTTAGTGTTAGGGTTAGAGTTAGGGTGAGGTTTAGTGTGGGTGTGAGGGTTAGTGCTAGGGTTAGGATTAGGGTTAGGGTTAAAGTGAGGGTGAGTGTGAGGTTTAGGGTTAAGTTTAGGGTTAGGTTTAGAATTAGGGTGAGTGTGAGGGTGATGGTTACGGTTAGGGTGAGTGTTGGGGTTAGGGTTAGAATGAGGGTTAGGCTTAGGCTTAGGGTTTGGGTATGGGCTAGGTTGAGGGTGAGGGTTAGGGTTAGGGTTAGTGTGTGGGGTATGGTGAGGGTTAGGGTTAGTGTTAGGGTTAGGGTTGGGGATAGGGTGAGTTTTAGTGTGGGGTTGAGGGTTAGTGTTAGTTTGGATTAGGGTTAGGGTTAAGGTGAGGGTGAGTGTGAAGGTTAGGGTTAGGGTTAAGGTTAGGTTTAGAGTTAGAGTGAGAGTGAGGGTGAGGGTTATGGTTAGGGTGACTGTTGGGGTTAGGGTTAGAGTGAGGGTTAGGATGAGGGTTAGACTTAGGCTTAGGGTTTGGGTATGTGCTAGGGTGAGGGTGAGGGTTAGGGTTGGGGTGAGGGGTAGGTTGAGGTGTAGGGTTAGTGTTAGGGTTAGGGTTGGGGTTAGGGTTAGGCTTAATGTTAGGCAGATAGGGAGGGTGTGGGTGAGGTTTAGGGTTAGGGTGAGGGTGAGGTTTAGGGTTAGAATTAGCATTAGGGTAAGGGTTTGTGTGAGGGTTAGGGTTAGGGTTAGTGTTACTGTTAGGGTTAGGATGAGGGTGAGTGTGAGGGTCAGGGTTAGTCTTAGACTGAGGCCGAGGCTTAGGCAGAGCGTGAGGGTGAGGGTGAGGGTTTGGGTTAGGGTTTTAGGGTTACGGTGAGTGTTAGGATGAAATTTAGGTTTAGCATTAGAGTTAGGGTGAGGGCTAGAGTTAGAGTGAGGGTTAGGGTTAGTGTTAGGGTTAGATTTAGGGTTAGGTTTACGATAAGGGTTAAGGTGAGGCTGAGGGTTAGGATTAGGGTTAGAGATATGATGAGGGTCAGGGTTTGGGTTATGGTTAGCGTTAGGGTGAGAGTTAGGGTTCGGGTTTAGTTTAGGGTTGGATGAGGTTTAGGGTTCAGGTTACAGTGAGGGTGAGGGTTAGGGTTAGGTTGAGGGTTAGGGTTTCGATTACGGTTAGGGTGAGGTTTAGGGTTAGGGTTAGGGTGAGGTTTAGGATGAGGATTAGGGTTAGGATTAGGTTTAGGGTGAGGGCTAGGGTGAGGGTGAGGGTTAGGGTTATTGTTAGGGTGAGGTTTAGGTTTAGGTTTAGGGTTAGGGTTAGGGTTAGGATGAGGGTTAGCGTTATGGTGAGGGTGAGGGTTAGGGTTAGGGTGAGGGTTAGGGTGAGGATGAGGGTTAGGGTGAGTGTGAGGGTTATGGTGAGGGTTAGGGTGAGTGTTAGAGTGAGGGTTAGGGTTAGGATTAGGGTTAGGGTGAAGGCTAGGGTGAGGGTGAGGGTTAGGGTTATTGTTAGGGTGAGGGTTAGGATGAGGGTTAGGGTTACGGTGAGGTTAGGGCTAGGGTTAGAGTGAGGATTAGGGTTAGGATTAGGGTTAGGGTGAGGGTGATTGTTAGGATTAGGGTTAGGGTTAGGAGTATTAGTGTTATGGTTCTGGTGACTTTTGCAGTTATGGTGAGGCTGAGGGTGATGGTTATGTATAGGATTAGGGTTAGGTTTAGGTTTTGAGTTAAGATTAGTGTTATTGTTAAGGTTAGGGTTACAGTTACGGAGAGGGTGAGGGTGAGGGTAAGGGTGAGGGTTAGGGTTTGGGTTAGGGTGAGATTTAGTGTCAGGTTTAGGATTAGGATTAGGGTGAGTGTGAGGTTTAGGATTAGAGTTAGGTTTAGTGGGAGGGTTAGTGTTATGGTTAGGGTTAGGGTGAGGGTGTGTGATGGTCAGGGTTTGTCTTAGGCTGAGGCGGAGGCTTAGGCGGAGCATGAGGGTGAGGGTGAGTGTTAGTGTTAGGGTTTTAGAGTTAGGGTGTGTTAGGATTATGTTTAGGTTTAGCATTAGGATTAGGGGGAGGGCTAGAGTTAGCGTGAGGGTTAGGGTTAGCGTTAGGGTGATGTTTATGATTAAGGTTAGGGTTATGGTGAGGGTGAGTGTTAGGGTAGGGTGAGGGTTAGGGTTAAGGTGAGGCTGTGGGTTACTATTAGGATTAGGGTGAGGGTTTTTGTTAGGGTTAAAGTTACGATGAGGGTTTGGGTTAGGTTTATGGTTAGTGTTATAGTTAAGGTTAGGGTTAGAGTTACAGTAAGGGTGAGGGTGAGGGTGAGGTTTAGGATCAGGGTTAGCATGAGGTTTAGTTTTAGGATTATGGTTATGGTGAGGGTGAGGTTTAGGGTTAGAGTTAGGTTTAGGGGGAGGGTTAGGTTGAGTGTTAGGGTTAGTGTTAGGGTTAGGGTGAGGGTTAGGTTGAGGTTTAATGTTAGGGTTAGGGTTAGGTTTAGGATTAGGTTGACGGTAGGGTGAGTGTGAGGGTTAGGGTTAGGGTTTGGCTTAGTCTTACGGTTAGGCTGAGGGTATGGGTGTGGATGAGGATTAGGTTTAGAATGATGGTTAGGGTTATGGTAGGTTAAGGGTTAGGATGAGGGGTAGGGTTAGGATTAGGGTGAGGGTGAGGGTGAAGGTGAGGGTTAGGGTTAGGGTGACTGTAAGTGTAAAGGTGAGGGTTAGGCTGAGGGTGAGGGTTATGGTAAGGTGAGGGTTAGGGTTAGGGTGAGGTTGAGGGTTAGATTCAGGATTAGTGTTATGGTTAGTGTGAGGTTAAGGGTGAGGATGAGGGTTTTGGTTAGGTTGAGGGATAGGTTGAGGGTGAGAGTTAGGGTTAGGGTGAGGTTTAGGGTTAGGGTGATGGTTAGGGTTAGTGTGAGAGTAACTGTAATGGTTAGGGTTAGTGTTAGGGTGAGGGTAAGTGTTAGAGTGAGGGTTAGGGTTAGGATGAAGGCTATGGATATGATGAGAGTTAGGGTTAGGTTTAGGGTTATTGTTAGGGTTAGGGTTAGGGTTATGTTGAGGGTGAGGGTGAGCGTTAGGGTTAGGGGAGGTTTAGGTTTCCGGTTAGGGTTAGAGTTAGGGTGAGCGTGAGGGTGAGGTTTAGGGTTAGAGTTAGGGTTAGTGTTAGTGTTAGGGTTAGGTTTAGGTTTAGAATTAGGGTTAGGGTTAGGATTAGGGTTAGGGTTAGGTTGAGGGTTACGGGGAGGGTTAGGGTTACGTTTAGGGTTAGGGTGAGAGGGAGGGTTAGGGTTACGGTTTGGTTGAGGGTGAGGGTTAGATTGAGGGTTAGGGTTATGTTGAGGGTTATGGTTAGGGTGAGGGTTAGGTTTAGTGTTAGGGTTATTGTTAGGGTTAGGGTTAGGGTTACGGTGAGTTTGAGGATGAGGGTTAGGTTTAGGGTTAGGGTGAGGATTAGTTTTAGTGTTAGGGTTAGAGTTAGGGTTAGGGTGATGGTGAGGTTTAGGGTTAGAGTTAGGGTTAGTGTTAGGGTTAGGTTAAGGTGATGGTTAGGGTGAGGTTTAGAGTTCGGGTTAGGCTTAAGCTTAGGCTTAGGCTTAGGCCGAGAGTGAGGGTTAGGGTTAGGATGTTTAGGATGAGTCCTAGGATGAGGTTTATGGTTAGGGTTAAGGTTAGGTTTAGATTTAGTGTTAGGGTTAGGGTTAGGGATAGGGTGTGGGTTACGGTTAGGGTTAGGTTTAGGGTGAGGGTTAGGTTTAGGGTTAGGGTTAGGCTTAGGCTTAGGCTTAGTGTTATGTTTAGTGTTATTGTTAGTGTTAGGGTTAGTGTTATGTTTGCGGTGAGGGTGAGGCACAGGGTGAGGATAATGGTTATTGTTAGGGTTAGGGTTAGGTTTACTGTTATTGTTAGGGTTAGGGTTAGAGTTATGGTCACTGTGAGAGTGAGGGTGAGGGTGAGGATTAGGGTGAGGTTTATGGTGAGGTTTAGGTTTAGGGTTAGTTTTAGGATGAGAGTGAGGGTGAGGGTTAGTGTTAGGGTGAGGGTTAGTGCTTAGGCTGAGGGTGAGGGTGGGGGTGAGGGTTAGGGTTAGGGTGATCCTTAGGTTTAGGGTTAGTGTTATTGTTAGGGTTAGGGTTAGAGTTACAGTGAGGCGGAGTGTGGGGGTGAGGGTTAGGATTAGGGTCAGGGTGAGGTTTAGGGTTAGGTTTAGAGAGGGTTAGGGTGAAGGTCAGGTTTAGGGTTAGAGTTAGGGTTAATGTTAGGGATAGGCTTAGGGTTAGGCTGAGGGTGAGGGTGGGGTTGAGGATTAGGGTTAGGGTTAGGGTTCGGGTTAGGGTTAGAGTTAGGGTTAGGGTAAGGGTTAGGGTTAGGATTAGGATTAAGGTTAAGTTGAGGGTGAGTGTGAGGGTTAGATTTAGGGTTAGGGTTAGGATTAGGGTTAGGGTATGTGCTAGCATGAGGGTTAGGGTTAGGTTTAGGGTTAGGGTGACGTTTAGCGTTAGTTTTAGTGTCAGAGTTAGGGTTAGGGTGAGGGTTTGGGTTATGGTTAGAGTTACGGTGAGGGTGAGGTTTAGGGTTAGGTTTAGGGTTAGGGTTATTCTTAGGGTTAGGGTTAGGGTTAAGGTTAAGGTAAGGGTGAGATTGAGGGTGATGTTGCGTGTTAGGGTTAGGGTTAGGATGAGATTTTCAGTTAGGGTTAGGGTTAGAGTTAGGGTCAGGGTGAGGTTTAGGGTTAGAGTTAGGGTTAGGGTTAGGGTTAGTGTGAGTGTTAGGGTTAAGGTTAGTGTTACAGTTAGGGTTATGGTGAGGGATAGTGTGTGGGTGAGGGTTAAGGTTAGCGTTAGGCTTTGGCTTTGCGTTAAGGTGAGGGTGAGGGTGAGGGTGAGGGATAGGGTGAGGGTGAGACTGAGATTTAGGGTTAGAGTTAGTGTTAGGGTGAGAGTTATAGTTAGGGTTAGGGTGAGGGTCATGGTTATGGTAAGGGTGAGGCTTAGGTTTAGGGTGAGGGTTAGCGTTAGGATGAAGGTTAGGGTGAGGGTGAGGGTTAGGATTAGGGTTCCAGTTAGGATTATTGTAAGTGTTATTGTTCTGGCTACCTTTGCAGAGACGGTGAGACTGAGGGTGAGGTTTAGGTATAGGATTAGGGTTAGGGTTTGGTTTAGGGTTAGGATTAACGTTATTGTGAGGTTTAAGGTTAGAGTTACGGTGAGGGTGAGGGTGAGGGTAAGGGTCAGGTTTAGGATTAGGGTTAGATTGAGGTTTAGGGTCAGGGTTAGGATTTGGGTTAGGGTGAGTGTGAGGTTTAGGGTTAGAGTTAGGGTTAGGGGGAGGGTTCGCGTGAGGGTTAGGGTTAGGGTTAGTTTTAGGGTTATGGTTAGGGTGAGTGTTAGGGTTAGGATTAGGGTTAGGGTGAGGGTGAGTGTGAGGGTTAGGGTTAGGGTTTGGGTTAGGCTTAGTGTTAGACTGAGGGTGAGATTGAGGTGAGGGTTATGGTTAGGGTGAGGGTCGGGGTTAGTGTTAGGGTGAGGGTGAGGTTTATGTTGAGGATTAGTGTTTGGGTTAGTGTGAGGTTTAGTATCAGGATGAGTGTTAGGGTTAGGTTGAGGGCTAGGGTGAAGGTGAGGGTTAGCTTTAGGGATAGGGTGAGGTTTAGGTTTAGGGTGATTGTTAGCGTTAGTGTGAGGGTTAGTGTTAGGGTTAGTGTTAATGTTAGGGTGAGGGTAAGTGTTAGGGTAAAGTTTAGGTTTAGGGTGAGGTTTAGGATTAGGGTTACGGTTAGGGTTAGGGTGAGTGTGAGGGTTAGGATAAGGGTTAGGATTAGGGTTAGAGTTAGGATGAGGTTGAGGGTGAGGGTTACGGTTAGGGTGAGTGTTGGGGTTAGGGTTAGAGTGAGGGTTAGTGTGATGGTTAGGCTTATGCTTAGGGTTTGTGTATGGGCTAAGGTGAGTGTGAGGCTTAGGGTTAGGTTTAGGGTGAGGTGTAGGGTGAGGATTAGGTTTAGTGTTAGGGTTAGAGTTGGGGTTAGGGTTAGGCTTAATGTTAGGCAGAGGGTGAGGGTCAGGGTGAGATTTAGGGTTAGGGTGAGGGTGAGGTTTAGGGTTATAGTTAGGGTGAGGGTTAGTGTGAGGGTTAGGGTTAGGGTTAGTGTTAGGGTTAGGGTTAGGGTGAGGGTGAGTGTGAGGGTCAGGGTTTGTCTTAGGCTGAGGCGGAGGCTTAGGCAGAGCATGAGGGTGAGGTTGAGTGTTAGTGTTAGTGTTTTAGGGTTAGGGTGAGTGATAGGATGAGGTTTAGGGTTAGCATTAGTTTTAGGGGGAGGACTAGAGTTAGGGTGAGGGTTAGGGTTAGGTTTAGGGTGAGGTTTAGGGTTAAGTTTAAGGTGAGGCTGAGGGTTAGGATTAGGATTAGGGTGAGAGTTTATGTTAGGTTTAGAGTTAGGGTGAGGTTCAGGGTTTGGGTTAGGTTTAGGGTTAGTGTTATAGTTAAGGTTAGGGTTAGAGTTACAGTAAGAATGAGGGTGAGGGTGAGGGTTAGGATCAGGGTTAGGGTGAGGTTTAAGGTTAGGATTATGGTTAGGGTGAGGGTGAGGTTTAGGGTTAAAGTTAAGGTGAGGGGGAGGGTTAGGTTGAGTGTTATGGTTAGTGTTAGTGATAGGGTTAGGGTGAGGGTTAGTTTGAGGTTTAATGTTAGGGTTAGGTTTAGGTTTAGGATTACGTTGAAAGTGAGGGTGAATGTGAGGGTTAGGGTTAGGGTTTGGCTTAGGCTTACGGTTAGGCTGAGGGTATGGGTGGGGATGAGGATTAGGTTTAGTATGATGGTTAGGGCTATGGTTAGGTTAAGGGTTAGGATGAGGATTAGGGTTAGGATTAGGGTTAGGGTGAGGGCAAGGTTGAGGGTGAGGGTTAGGTTTAGGGTTAGGCTTAGGCTTAGCATTAGGCTTAGGCTGAGGGTGAGGGTGAGGGTTAGGGTTAGGGTGGTGGTTGGGGTTGCCGTTATGGTGAGGGTTAGGATGAGGATTTATGCTATGGTGAGGGTTAGGATGAGGGTGACCGTAAGGGTAAAGGTGAGGTTTAGGATGAGGGTGAGGGTTATGGTACTGGTGAGGGTTAGGATTAAGGTGAGGGTGAGGGTTAGATTCATGATTAGTGTTAGGATTAGTGTGAGGTTAAGGGTGAGGATGAGCGTTAGGGTTAGGGTGAGGGCTAGGGTGAGGGTGAGAGTTAGGGTTAGGGTTTGGTTTATGGTTAGGGTGATTGTTAGGGTGAGTGTGAGGGTTAGTGTTATGGTTAGGGTTTGTGTTAGGGTGAGGGTTAGGGTTAGGGTGAAGGTTATGGTTAGGATGAGGGTTAGGGTTAGGGTTAGGGTTATTTTTAGGGTTAGGGTTAGGGTTAGGGTTATGTTGAGGGTGAGGGTGAGGGTGAGGGTTAGGGTTAGGTTGAGGTTTAGGTTTCAGTTTAGGGTTAGTGTTAGGGTTAGGGTGAGGGTGAGGTTTAGGTTTAGAGTTAGGGTTAGGGTTAGGATGAGATTTAGGTTTAGGATGAGGGTTAGGGTTAGTGTTAGGGTTAGGGTTAGTGTTAGGGTGAGGGTAAGTGTTAGGTTGAGGGATAGGATTAGCGTGAGGGTTATGGTTATGCTGATGGTTAGGGTTAGGTTTATGGTTATTGTTAGGTTTAGGGTTAGGGTTACGGTTACGGTGAGGTTGAGGTTGAGGGTTAGGGTTAGTTTAGGATGTGGTTTAGTGTTAGGGTTAGAGTTAGAGTTAGGGTTAGAGTGAGGGTAAAGTTTAGGCGTAGAATTAGGGTTAGGGTGAGGTTTAGGGTGATTTTTAGGGTTAGAGTGAGCGGTAGTGTTAGCGTTAGGTGAGGGTAAATATTAGGCTGAGGGATAGGGTTAGGATGAGGGTTAGGGTTAGGGTTTGGGTTATTGTTAGGGTTAGGTTTATACGGGTACGGTGAGGGTGAGGGTGTGGGTTAGGTTTAAGGTTAGGATGAGGTTTAGGTTTCGGTTCATGTTAGAGTTAGGCTTAGGATGAGGGTGAGGTTTAGGGTTAGAGTTAAGGTTAGTGTTAGGGTTAGGGATAGGGTGAGGGTTAGTGTTAGGCTTTGGCTTAGGCTTTGGCTTAAGCCGAGCATGAGGGGGAGGGTTAGGGTTCGGGTTAGGGTGAGGTTTAGGGTTAGGATTAGCGTGAGTGTTAGGATGAGGTTTAGGGTTAGGATTAGGTTTAGTGTGAGGGCTAGGATGAGGGTTAGGGTGAGGGTTAGGGTTAGGATAGGGTCATGTATAGGATTTGGGATAGGGTGAGGGTGAGTGTGAGGGTTAGGTTTGGGTTAGGCTTAGGGGTAGGGTGATGGTTAGGGTTATGTTTTGGGTTAGGGTGAGGGTGAGGCTGAGGATTAGGTTTAGGTTTAGGGTTTGGTTTAGGGTTATGGTTTGTGTTAGGGTTAGGGTTACGGTTATGGTTACAGTGAGGTTAGGTTTTGTTTTAGGGTTAGGGTTAGGGTTACGGTGAACGTTAGGTTTAGGGTTAGGGTTAGGGTTAAGTTAGGGTTAGGCTGAGGGTTATGGTGGGGCTGAGGATTAGGGTATGGTTAGGGTTAGGGTTAGGGTTATTGTTAGGGTTATTGTTAGGGTGAAGTTTGCAGTGAGGGTGAGGCTGAGGGTGAGGGTGAGGGTTATGGTTAGGGTGTGGGTTAGGGTTAGTGTTACAGTTATTGTTAGGGTTACGGTTGGAGTTACAGTGAGGTTGAGGGTGGGGTTGAGGGTTAGGGTTAGGGTTAGTTTTAGGATTAAGGTTAGGGTTAGGGTTAGGGTGAGGGTGAGGTTTAAGGTTAGAGTTAGGTTTGCGGGAGGGTTACGGTGAGATTTAGGGTTAAGGTTACTGTTAGGGTTAGTTTGAGGGTGATTGTTAGTTTGAGGTTTAGAGATAGGGTTAACTTTAGGACTAGGGTTAGGGTGAGGGTGAGTGTGAGGGTTAGGTTGAGGGTTAGGACGGGGGTGAGTATTAGGGTTAGAGTGATGATTAGGTTTAGGGTTAGGCTTATTGTTAGGGTTAGGGTTAGTGTTATGGTGAGGGTGAGGGTGTGGGTGAGGGTTAGGGTTATGGTTAGGGTGGGGTCTAGGGTTAGGGTTAGGGTGAGGGTGAGGTTTAGGGTTAGATATAGGTTTAGGGGGAGGGTTATGGTGAGGGTTAGGTTTAGGGTTAGTGTTAGGGATAGGGTGAGGCTGAGGGTTCGGTCGAGGTTTAGGTTTAGGGTTAGGGTTTGGGTTAGGGTTAGTGTTAGGATGAGGGTAAGTGTTAGGGTGAGGGTTTGGGTTTGGGTGATGGTTAAGTTTTGGGTGAGGGTGAGGGTTAGTATTCGGGGTGGAGTTAGGGTTATTGTTAGTGTTATGGTTAAGGTTAAGTTTACGGTTAGGGTGAGGTTGAGGTTGAGGGTTAGGTTTAGGGTTAGGGTGAGGTTTAGGGTTCAGGTTAGGGTAAGGGTTAGGTTTAGGAGTAGGGTGAGGGTTTGGGTAAGGTTTAGGGTTACGGTGAAGGGGAGGGTTAGGATGAGGTTTAGGGATAGGGTGAGGGTTAGGGTGAGGGTGAGGTTTAGAGTTCGACTTAGGGTAGGGGGGAGGGTTAGGTTGAGGGTTAGGGCTAGGGTTATTGTTAGGGTTAGGATTAGGGTGAGGGTTAGGTTGAGGTTTATGGTTAGGGTTATGCTTAGGATTAGGATTACTGTTATGATGAGGATGAGTGTGAGGGTTAGGGTTAGGTTTAGGCTTAGATTTAGGCTGAGGGTTAAGGTGAGGGTAAGTTTTACGTTTAGGGTTAGGGTTAGGGTGAGGGTTAGGGTTAGGGTTAGGGTGAGGGTGAGGGTTCGATTGAGGGTTAGGGTTATTTTGAGGGTTATGGTTAGGGTGAGGGTTAGGTTTAGTGTTAGGTTTATTGTTAGGGTTAGGGTTAGGTTTAAGGTGAGGTTGAGGGTGAGGGTTAGATTTAGGTTTAGGGTGAGGTTTAGTTTTAGGTTTAGGGTTAGAGTTAGGGTTAGGGCGATGGTGAGGTTTAGGGTTAGATTTAGGGTTAGTGTTAGGGTTAGGTACAAGGTGAGGGTTAGGGTGAGGTTTAGAGTTCGGGTTAGGCTTAGGCTTAGGCTTAGGCTTTGGCCGAGAGTGAGGGTGAGGGTAAGGGTTAGGGTTAGGGTGAGGATTAGGGTTAGGTTTAGGGTGAGGGTTAGGATGAGTTTTAGTGTTAGGGTTAGGGCTAGGGTTAGGTTTTGTGTTAGGGTTAGGGTTAGTTTTAGGGTTAGGGTTAGGGTTAGGGTGAGGTTTAGGGTTAGGGTTAGGCTTAGGCTTAGGCTTAGGGTTATGTTTAGGGTTATTTTTAGTGTTATGGTTAGAGTTAAGTTTGCGGTGAGGATGAGGCACAGGGTGAGGGTATTATGGTTATTGTTAGGGTTAGGGTTACTGTTATTGTTAGGTTTAGGGTTAGAGTTACGTTCACATTGAGAGTGAGGGTGAGGGTGACATTAGGGTGAGGTTTACGGTGAGGTTTAGGGTTAGGGTTAGGTTTAGTGTAAGGGTGCTGGTGAGGTTTAGGGTTTGAGTTCAGGTTAGGGGGAGGGTTAGGGTGAGGGTTAGGGTTAGGTTTAGTGCTAGCATTAGGGTGAGGGTGAGGGTTAGGTTGAGGTTTAGGGATAGGGTTAGGGTTAGGATTAGGGTTAGGGTGAGAGTGAGGGTGAGGGTTAGTGTTAGGGTTAGGCTTAGGCTTAGGGTTAGGCTGAGGGTGAGGGTGGGGGTGAGGATTTGGTTTAGGGTGATCGTTAGGTTTAGGGTTATTGTTATTATTAGGGTTAGGGTTAGAGTTACGGTGAGGCTGAGTGTGCTGGTGAGGGTTAGGGTTAGGGTCCGGGTGAGGTTTAGGGTTAGGTTTAGAGATAGCGTTAGGGTGATGGTGAGGTTTAGGGTTAGAGTTAGGGTTAGTGATAGGGACAGGCTTAGGGTTAGGCTGAGGGTGAGGGTGGGGTTGAGGATTAGGTTTAGTGTTAGTGTTAGGGTTAGGGTTCTATTTAGGGTGACAGTTAGGTTGAGGGTTAGGATTAGTATTAAGTTTAAGGTGAGGGTGAGTGTGAGGGTTAGTGTTATTGTTAGGGTTAGGATTAGGGTTAGGGTGAGGGTGAGTTTTATGGTTAGGGTTAGGTTTAGAGTGAGGTTTAGGGTGAGGGTTAGGGTTAGGGTTAGTTTTAGGGTTAGGTTTGGGTTTAGTGTTAGGATTAGTGTTACTGTGACTGTGAGTGTGAGGCTTAGGGTTAGGGTTAGTGTTAGGCTGAGGCTGAGGGTGAAGTTGAGGGTTAGATTTAGGGTTAGGGTATGGTTTATGTTTAGAGTGAGGGTTAGAGTGAGGGTTAGGGTTAAGATTAGGGTTAGGGTATGTGCTAGGGTTAGGGATACGGTTAGGGTTCGGTTTTGGGTGACTTTTAGTGTTAGGTTTAGTGTCAGAGTTTGGGTTGGTGTGAGGGTTTGGGTTAGGGTTAGAGTTACCGTGAGGGTGAGGTTTAGGGTTAGGTTTAGGCTTAGGGTTATTCTTAGGGTTAGGGTTAGGTTTAAGGTTAAGGTAAGGGTAAGGGTGAGGGTGATGTTGAGGGTTAGGGTTAGGGTTAGGATGAGGTTTAGGGTTAGGGTTAGGGTTAGGGTCAGGGTAGGGTTTAGGGTTAGAGTTAGGGTTAGGTTTAGGGTTAGTGTGAGTGTTAGGGTTAGGGTTAGTGTTACAGTTAGGGTTATGGTGAGGGATAGTGTGAGGGTGAGGGTTAGGGTTAGTGTTAGGCTTTGGCTTTGGGTTCAGCTGAGGGTGAGGGTGAGGGTTAGGGTGAGGTTGAGGGTTAGTGTTAGTGTTAGAGTTAGGGTTAGGGTTAGTGTTAGTGTTAGGGTTAGGGTGAGGGTTAGGATGAGGGTAAGGGTTAGGGATAGGGTTAGGATTAGGATTAGGGTTAGTGTTAGTGTGAGTGCTTGTGTTAGGCTTAGGGTTAGGGTTAGGCTTAGCATTAAGCTGAGGGTGAGGGTGAGGGGTTAGGGTAAGCATTCCGCTTAGGGTTATCATTTGGGTGAGAATTATGGTTCGGGTTAAGTTTAGGGTTAGGGTGAGGGTTAGGATTAGGGTTACAGCGAAGGTGAGGCCTAGGGGTAGGTTGAAGTTTTGGGTTAGTATTAGGGATAGGGTGATGGTTAGGATTAGGTTTAGGGTGAGAGTTAGGATGAGGATTAGGTTTAGAATGGTGGTTAGGGTGAGGGCTAGGGTGAGGGTGAGGATTTGGGTTAGTGTTAGGGTGAGGTTTAGGGTTAGGGTGAGGGTTAGGATGAGGGTTAGGGTTACGGTGAGGGTTACGGTTAGGGTTAGAGTGAGGATTATGTTTAGGATTAGGGTTAGGGTGAGGGTTAGGTTTAGGGTTAGGGTGAGTGTTAGGATGAGGATTAGGGTTAGGTTTATTTTTAGAGTGAGGGCTAGGGTGAGGGTGAGGGTTAGAATTAGTGTTAAGGTGAGGTTTAGTGTTAGGGTTATGGTGAGGGTTAGGGTTATGGTGAGGGTGAGGGTGAGGGTAATGGTGAGGGTTAGGGTTAGGGTTAGGGTGAGATTTAGGGTCAAGGTTAGGATTTGGATTAGGGTGAGTGTGAGGTTTAGATTTAGAGTTATGTTTAGCGGGAGGGTTAGGGTGTGGGTTAGGGTTAGGGTTAGTTTTAGGGTTAGGGTTAGGGTGAGGGTTAGGTTGAGGTTTAGGGTTAGGGTTAGAGTTAGTGTTAGGATTACTGTTAGGGTGAGGGTGAGTGTGAGGGTTAGGTTTAGGGTTTGGGTTAGGCTTAGTGTTAGGCTGAGGGTGAGGTTGAGGTGAGGGTTATGGTTAGGGTGAGGGTCGGGGGTAGGTTTAAGGTGAGGGTTAGAATTAGGATTAGGGTTAGCGTGTGGCTTAGTGTTAGGGTGAGGGTAAGGTTTTGGATGAGGTTTAGGGTTACAATTAGGGTTAGGGTGAGGGCTAAGGTGAGGGTGAGGGTTAGCGTTAGGATTAGGGTCAGGTTTAGGGTTAGGGGTAGGGGTAGGGTTAGGGTCAGGGTTAGCGTTTCGGTTACGGTGAAGATGTGGGTTAGTTTTGAGCTGATGGTTAGGGTGAGGACTAAAGTGATGGTGAGGGTTAGGGTTAGGGTTAGGGTTAGGGTGAGGGTTAGGTTGAGGCTTAGGTTTAAGGTTAGTGTTAGGATTAGGGTTAGGCTGAGGGTGAATGTGAGGGTTAGGGTTAGGGTTAGGCTTAGGCTTAGGGTTAGGCTGAAGGTGAGGGTGGGGATGAGGATTAGGTTTAGAGTGATGGTTCTGGTTATGGTTAGGTTGAGGGTTAGGATGAGGGTTAGAGTTAGGATTAGGGTTAGGGTGAGGGCTATGGTGAGTGTGAGGTTTAGGGTTAGTTTTAGGCTTAGGCTTAGGGTTAGGCTGAGGCTAAAGGTGAGGGTGAGGGTTAGGGTTAGGGTGATGTTTAGGGTTACGGTTAGGGTGAGTGTTAGGATGAGGGTTAGGGTTAGGGTTAGGGTGACGTTAGGTTTAGGGTGATGGTTAGCGTTAGTGTGAGGGTTAGTGTTAGTATTAGTGTTACTGTTAGGTTGATGGTAAGTGTTAGGGTAAGGTTTAGGTTTAGGGTGAGGTTTAGGATTAACGATAAGGTTAGGATTAGGGTCAACGTGAGGTTTAGGGTTAGAGTTAGAGTTAGGGTGAGGTTTTGGGTTAGGGTTAGGGTTAGGTTTAGTGTTAGAGTTAGGGTTAGGGTGAGGTTTAATAGGGGGTGAGGGTTAGTGTTAGGGTTAGGATGAGGGTTAGGGTTAGTGTGAGGGTTAGGGTGAGGGTGACAGTAAGGTTAAAGTTGAGGGTTAGGCTGAGAGTGAGGATTTCGGTAAGGGTGAGTGTTAGCATTAGGGTGAGGGTTATGGTTAGGTTTAGGTTGAGGGTGTGGTTTAGATTGAGGATTAATTTTAGGGTTAGTGTGAGGTTTAGGATCAGGGTGAAGGTGGGGGTTAGGATTAGATTTAGGCTTAGGCTTAGGCTTAGGGTAGGGTTATTGTTAGTGTTATGGTTAGCGTTAATTTTGTGGTGAGGGTGAGGCTGAAGGTGAGGTTTAGAGTTAGGGTTAGGGTTAGTGTTATTTTTAGTGTTAGGGCTAGAATTACGGTGATGTTGAGGGTGAGGATGAAGTTTAGTGTCAGGGTGAGTTTTAGGGTTAGGGTTAGGGTAAGGGTGAGGATGAGGTTTAGGATTAGAGTTAGGGTTAGGGATAGGGTTAGGTTGATGGTTAGGGTTAGGGTTAGGGTTAGGGTGAGGGTTAGATTGAGGATTAGGGTTATAGTTAGGGTTAGTGTGAGGTTTAGGGTGAGGATAAGGGTTAGGGTTAGGGTGAGGGTGAGGGTAGGACTTAGGGTTAGGGTGAGGGCTAGTTTGAGGGTTAGGGGGGTTAGGGTTAGGATCAGGTTTAGAATTAGGGTGAGGGTAGGGTTAGTGTGAGGGTTAGTGTTAGGGTTAGGGTTAGTGGTAGTGTGAGTGTAAGTGTTAGGGTGATGTTTAGGGTTAGGGTGAGGGTTATGGTTAGGTTGAGGGTTAGGGTTAGGGTCACGATTATTGTTAGGTTTATTGTTAGGGTTACGGTTACATTGAGGATGAGGGTGAGGGTTAGGGTTAGTGTTAGGGTGAGGTTTAGTGTTAGGGTTAGTTTTAGAATTAGGGTGAGGGTGAGGGTGAGGGTGAGGTTTAGGGTTAGATATAGGTTTAGAGTGAGGGTTAGGGTGAGGGTTAGGGTTAGGGTGAGTGTTAGGGTGGGGGTGACAATAAGGGTAAAGATGAGAGTTAGGCTGAGGGTGAGCGTTACAGTAAAGATGAGGGTTATTGTTAGGGTGAGGGTTAGGTTTAGGGTTAGGGTGAGGGTGAGGGTTAGATTGAGGATTAGTGTTAGGGTTAGTGTGAGCGGTAGTGTTAGCGTTAGGGTTAGTGTTAGGTTGAGGCTAAATATTAGGGTGACGTTTAAGGTTAAGATGAGGGTTATGGTTAGGGTGAGGGTTAGGGTTATGGTTAGGGTTATTGTTAGTGTTAGGGTTATATGGTTACGGTGAGGGTGAGGGTGTGGTTTAGGGTTAGGTTTAGGATGAGGTTTAGCTTTCGGGTTAGTGTTAGAGTTAGGGTGAGGGTGAGGGTGAGTTTTATGGTTAGATTTAGGGTTAGTGTTAGAGTTAGGGATAGGGAGAGGGTTAGGCTTAGGCTTAGGCTTAAGCTTAGCCTTAGGCCGAGCATGAGGGGGAGGGATAGGGTTCAGTTTAGGGTGAGATTTAGGGTTTAGGGTTAGCGTGAGTTTTAGGATGAGGTGTAGGGTTAGGAATAGGTTTAGGGTGAGGGCTAGGGTGAGGGTGAGTTTTAGGGTAAGGACAGGGTTAGGTATAGGATTTGGGTTAGGGTGAGGGTGAGTTTGAGGGTTAGGGTTATGGTGAGGGTTAGGGTTAGGGTTAGGGTTAAGTTAGGATTAGGCTGAGGTGAGGGTAGGGGTGAGGATTAGGGTTATGATTATGGTTAGGGTTAGGGTTATTGTTAGTTTTATGGTTAGGGTTAAGTTTGCAGTGAGGATGAGGCTGCTGGACAGGGTTATGGTTAGGGTTAGAGTTAGGGTGAGGGTGAGGGTTAAGGTTAGGTTGAGGATTAGCGATAGGGTTACATTTACGACTAGGGTTAGTGTAAGGGTCAGTGTGAGGTTTGGTTGAGGGTTAGGCTGAGGCTTAGGGTTAGGCTGAGTTTCACGGTGGGGGTGAGGATTAGGGTTAGGGTGATGGTTATGGTTAGGGTTATGGTTATTGTTAGCATTAGGGTTAGGGTGAGGGTTACGATGAGCGTTAAGGTTAGGGTTAGGATTATGTGTAGTATGAGGGCTAGGGTGAGGATGAGGGTTAGCGTTAGTGTTTGGGTGAGGTTTACGGTTAGCGTTAGGGTTAGGATGAGGGTTAGGGTTACGGTGAGCGTGACGGTTAGTGTTAGGGTGAGGGTTAGGGTTAGGATTTGCGTTAGGGTTAGGGTGAGTTTTAGGGTTACATTTAGGGTTAGGGGGAGGGTTAGGTTGAGGGTTAGGGTTAATGTTAGGGTTAAGGTTAGGGTGAGGGTTAGCTTGGGGTTTAGGGTTAGGTTTAGGATTAGGATTAGCGTGAGGGTGAGTGTGAGGGTTAGGGTTAGGGTTAGGCTTAGGCTTAGGGTTAGGCTGAGGGTGTGGGTTGGGGTGAGGATTAGGGTGAGGTTGATGGTTAGGTTTAGGGTGAGGGTTAGGATGAGGGTTAGGTTTAGGATTAGGGTTAGGCACAGTGCTAGGGTGAGGGTGAGTTTGTGTGTTAGGGTTAGGTTTAGGGTTAGGCTTTGGGTTAGGCTGAGGGTGAGGTTGAGTTTGAGGGTTAGGGTTAGGGTTAGGGTTAGGGTGAGTGTGAGGTTTAGGGTTAGAGTTAGGGTTAGGTTGAGGCTGAGGGTGAGGTTTTGGGTTAGGGTTAGTGTTAGGTTTAGGGTTAGGGTTAGGGTGAGGGTTAGTCTGTGGGTGAGGGTTAGGGTTATGTTTAGGATTAGGAATAGGGTTAGGGTTAGGGTGAGTATGAGGGTTAGGGTTCCGGTTAGTGTTAAGCTGAGGTTTAGGGTGAGGGTGAGGATTAGGGTTAGGATGTGGGTTAGGGTTAAGGTTATGGGGAGGGTTAGGATGAGGGTTAGTGTTAGGATTAGGGATAGGGTGAGGGCTATGGTGAGGGTGAGGTTTAGGGTTAGGGTTAGGGTGTGGTTTAAAGTTAGGTTAAATTTAGGGTTAGGGTGAGGGTGAGGTTTACGGTTAGAGTTAGGGTTAAGATGAGGCTGAGGTTGAGGGTTAGGGTTAGCGTTAGTATTAGGATTAGGATAAGGGTTAGAGTGAATGTCAGTGTTAGGGTTAGGGTTCAGGTTTGGCTTAGGGTTACATTGACGGTGAGGGTGAGGGTGAGGTTTAGGGTTAGCATTAGGGTTAGGGTGAGGGTGAATGTGTGTGTTAGGGTTAGGTTTAGCGTTAGACTTAGTGTTAGGCTGATGGTGAGGTTGAGGGTGAGGGTTAGGGTTAGTGCGAGGGTTATGTTAAGAGTTACAGGGAGGGATAGGATGAGGGTTAGGGTTAGGTTGAGGTTTAGGGTTAAGATTAGGGTTAGGGTGAGGGTGAGGGTTAGGGTTAGGGTAAGGGTTACTGTGAGGGTGAGGGTTAGGGTTAGGTTGAGGGTTAGGGTTAGGATTTGTGTTAGGCTGCGGGCTAAGATTAGGGTGAGGGTTAGGGTAAGGGTTTGGCTTAGGCTTAGGGTTAAGCTGAGGGTGAGGTTGAGGGTGAGCGTTAGGGTTAGGGTTAGTGTAAGTTTTAGTGTTAGGTTTAGGGTTAGAGTTCCGATTAGGGTGAGGGTGAGATTTAGGTGTAGAGTTAGTGTTAGGGTGAGGGTTAGGATTAGGGTGAGGGTTAGGGTGGGGGTGACAGTAAGGTTAAGGTGAGGGTTAGGATGAGTGTGAGGGTTAGGGTTAGGTTGAGGGTTAGGGTTATGGGTAGGGTGAGGGTGAGGGTTAGATTGAGGATTAGTGTTAAGGTTAGTGCTAGGTTTACCGTCAGGATGAGTGTTAGGGTTAGGGTTAGGTCTAGGGTTAGGTTGAGGTTTAGCGTTAGTGTTATGTTGAGGTTTAGGTTTAGGGTGATGGTTAGAGTAAGTGTGAGGCTTAGTGTTCAGATTGCAGTTAGTGATAAGGTGAGGGTAAGTGTTAGGGTGAGGGTTAGGTTTAGGGTGAGGCTTATGTTTAGGGTGAGGGTTAGGGTTAGGATTAGGGTTTTTGTTAGGTTTAGGGTTAGGGTTACCATTACGGTGAGGGTGAGGGTTAGGGTTAGAGTCAGGATTTGGATTAGGGTTAGTGTTAGGGTGAGGGTAAGTGTTAGGGTGAGGGTTAGGGTGAGGGTTATGGTTAGGGTGAGGGTCATGGTTAGGCTTAGGGTTACGTTGACTGTGAGGGTTAGGGTTAGGTTGAGGGTTAGGGTTAGGTTTCGGGTGAGGTTAGGGTTAGGGTTAGTGTGAGGATTAGTGTTAGTGTTAGGGTAAGTGGTAGGGTGAGGGTAAGTGTTAGGGTGAGGTTTAGGGTTAGGGTGAGGATTATGGTTAGGGTGAGGGTTAGGGTTATTGTTAAGGTTAAGGGTAGGGCTAGAGTTAGTATTAGGGTAAGGGTGAGATTTAGGGTTAGAGTTAGGTTTAGTGTTAGGGTTAGGGTTAGGGTGAGGGTTAGGGTTAGGCTTAGGCTTAGGCTTAGGCTTAGGCCGAGCATGAGGGTGAGGGTTATGGTTCCGGTTTGGGTGAGGTTTAGGTTTATGTTTAGTGTCAGGTTTAGGATGAAGTTTAGGGTTAGGGTTATGGTTAGGTTGAGGGCTAGGGTGAGGGTTAGGGTTAGCGTTAGGGATAGGGTTAGGTTTAGGATTAGGGTTAGGGTGAAGGTGAGTGTGAGGCTTAGGGTTAGGGTTAGGGTTAGGCTTAGAGTTAGGGTAAGGGTTAGCGTTAGGGTTTGGGTTAGGGTGCAGGTGAGGCTGAGGATTAGGGTTAGGTTTAGGGTTAGATTTAGGGTTAGGTTTAGGGTTAGATTTAGTGTTATGGTTATGGTTAGGGTTAGGGTTATGGTGAGGGTTAGGTTTAGGTTTAGGGTTAAGCTGAGGGTGACTGTGTGTGTGAGGATTAGAATTAGGTTTAGGGTTAGGCTTAGGGTTAGGGTTATTGTTAGTGTTATGGTTACGGTTAAGTTTGCTGTGAGGGTGAGGCTGAGGGTGAGGGTTAGGGTTAGGGTTAGGTTTAGGGCTATTGTTAGGTTTAGAGCTAGAATTACGGTGAGGTTGAGGGTGAGGGTGAAGTTTAGGGTTAGGGTGAGTTTTAGGGTTAGGGTTAGGGTTAGGATGAGGGTTAGGGTTAGGGTTAGGGTTAGGGTGAGGTTAGGGTTCGGGTTAGTTTGAGGGTTCGTGTTGGGGTTAGGTTAATGTTAGGGTGAGGGTAAGTGTTAGCGTCAGGTTTTGGGTTAGGGTGAGGTTTATGGTTAGGATTGACGGTTAGGATTAGGGTTAGGATTCTTGTTAGAGTTAGGTTTAGTGTTAAGGTTATGGTGAGGGTGAGGGTGAGTGATAGGGTAAGGGTTAGGGTGAGGTTTAGCGTTTGCGTTAGGGTTAGAGTTAGCTTTTTGGTGACGGTGACGTTTAGGTTTAGAGTTAGGGTTAGGGTGAGTGTTAGGGTTAGGGTTAGGGTGAGAGTAGTAGGGTTAGGGTTAGGGTTAGGGTTAGGTTTAGGATTAGGGTTAGGGTGAGGGTGAGGGTGTGTGTTAGGGTTAGGTTTAGGGTTAGGCTTAGAGTTAGGCTGAGGGTGAGGTTGAAGGTGAGGGTTAGGGTTAGGGTGAGGGCTAGGGTAAGGGTTAGGGGGAGCGTTAGGAAGAGTGTTAGGATTAAGATTAGTTTTAGGGTGAGGGCTAGGCTAAGGGTGAGCTTTAGCTTTAGGTTTAGGGTGAGGGTTAGGGTTAGGGTTAGGGTGAGAGTTAGGGTTCGGGTTAAGTTTAGTGTTAGGTTGAGGGTTAGGGTAAGGGTTATGTTGAGGGTGAGGGTCAGGTTTAGGTTGAGGGTTAGGCTGAGGCTTAGGGTTAGGTTGAGCGTGAGGGTGGGGGTGAGTATTAGTTTAGGGTGATGGTTAGGTTTAGGGTTAGGGTTATTGTTAGGGTTAGGGTTACAGTTATGTTGAGGGTGAGGGTGTGGGTGAGGGTTAGGGTTAGGTTTAGGGTGGGGTTTAGGGTTAGGGTTAGGGTGAGTGTGAGGGTGAGGTTTAGGGTTAGATATAGGTTTAGGGGGAGGGTTAAGGTGAGGGTTAGGTTTAGGGTTATTGTTAGGGTTAGGGTGAGGTTGAGGGTTAAGTTTAGGCTTAGGGTTAGTGTTAGAGTGAGGTTTATGGTTAGGGTTTGGATGAGGTTTAGAGTTACTGTGAGGGTGGGGTTGCAGGTGAGTGTGAGGGTTAGATTGAGGATTAGTTTTAGGGTTAGAGTGAGTTTTATTATGAGAACGAGGGTTAGGGTAAGGGTGAGGGCTAGGGTGAGGGTGAGGGTTAGGGATAGGGTTAGGTTGAGGTTTAGGGTTAAGGTGGTGGTTAGGGTTAGTTTGAGGGTTGCTGTTAGGATTAGGTTTAGTTTTAGGGTGAGGTTAAGGGTTAGAGTTAGGGTTAGGGTGAGAGTGAGTTTTAGGTTTACAGTTAGGGTTGGGGGAGGGTTAGGGTGAGGGTTAGGGTTAGGGTTAGTGTTGGTGTTAGGGTTAGGGTTAGGGTGAGGTTGAGTGTGAAGGTTAGGGTTAGGGTTAGGCTTAGGCTTAGGGTTAGGCTGAGGGTGAGGGTGAGGTTTAGGGTTAGGGTGAGGTTTAGGGTTAGGATTAGGGTCAGGGATAGGATGAGGTTTAGGGTTAGGATTAGGGTTAGGATGAGGGCAAGGGTGTGTGTGAGGGTTAGGGTTAGCATTATGGCAAGGTTTAGGATTAGGGTTAGGTTTAGGGTTAGGGTGAGTGTTAGGGTTAGGTTATGGTGATGTTGAGTTTTTGGGTTAGGGTGAGGGTTAGGGTTAGGGTTAGGGTGTGGGTGAGGGTGAGGGTGAGGGTTAGGATTAGGGTTAGGTTTAGGGTTATTGTTAATGTTATGGTTAAGTTATGTTTTCGGTGAGGGCGAGGCTGAGGGTGATGGTTAGGGTTAGGTTTAGGTTTAGGGTGAGGGCTTGGGTTAAGTTTAGGGTTACGGTGAGGGTGAGTGTTAGGGTTAGTGTTAGGGATAGGCTTATTGTTAGGGTTAGGGTTACAGTTATGGTGATTGTGAGGGTGAGGGTGAGGTTTAGGGTTAGGGTGAGGGTGAGGTTTAGGGTTAGAAAAAGTGTTAGGGGGAGAGTTAGGGTTAGGTTTAGTGTTAGGCTTAGGGTTATTGTTAGGGTTAGTGTTAGAGTTATTGTGAGGGTGAGGGTGAGGGTGAGGTTTAGGGTTAGGGTAATGGTGAGATTTAGGGTTAGAGTTAGTGTTAGAGAGACAGTTAGGGTGAGGGTTATCTTAGGTTTAGTGTTAGGGTTTGGGTTAGGGTTAGGGTTAGTTTGAGGTTTAGGGTTAGGTTTAGGTTTAGGTTTAGGATTTGGATTATGGTGAGGGTGAGTGTGAGGGTTAGGGATAGGTTTAGGCTTAGGCTTAGGGTTAGGCTCTGGGTGAGAGTGGGGTAAGGATTAGATTTTGGCTGATGGTTAGGGTTAGTGTTAGGTTTAGGTTTATGATAAGGTTAGGGTTAGGATTAGGGTTAAGGTGAGGGCTAGGGTGAGGGTGAGGGTTAGTGTGAGGGTTTGGCTTAGGCTTTAGGGTTAGGCTGTTGGTGGGATTGAGGGTGAGGGTTTGGGTTAGGGTGATGCTCAGGATTATGTTCAGGGTTAAGGTTAGTATGAGGGTTAGGGTTAGGGTGAGGGTTAGCGTCAGAGTGACCTTAAGGGTAAAGCTGAGAGTTAGGCTGAGTGTGAGGATTAATGTAAGGTCTAGGGTTAGGGTTAGGGTTAGGGTGAGGGTGAGGTTAAGATTGATGCTTAGGTTTAGGGTTAGTGTGAGGTTTAGAGTGAGGATGAGGGTTAGGGTTAGGGTGAGGGCTAGGTTCAGGGTGAGGGTTAGGGTTAGGCTTAGGGTGAGGTTTAATATTAGGGTGATGTTTAGGGTTAGTGTGAGTGTTAGTGTTAGGGTTAGGGTTAGTGTTAGGGTGAGGGTAAGTGTTACTTTGAGGGTTAGGTTTAGGGTGAGGGTTATGGTTAGAATGAATGTTAGGGTTAGGGTTAGGCTTAGGGTTATTGTTAGGGTAGGGTTAGGGTTACATTTATGGTGAGGGTGAGGGTTAGGGTTAGGGTGTGGTTTATGTTTAGGGTTAGGGTTAGAGTTAGGGTTAGGGTGAGGGTGAAGTTTAGGGTTAGATTTAGCGTTAGTGATAGGGTTAGGGTTACGGTGAGGGTCAGTGTGAGGGTTAGGGTTAGGCTTAAGCTTAGGGTTAGGCTTAGGCTTAGACCAAGCGTGAGTGTGAGGGTTATGGTTAGGGGTAGGGTTACACTTAGGGTTAGGGTGAGAGTTAGTGTTAGTGTTAGGGGTAGGGTTAGGGTGAAGGTGAGCATTAGGGTTAGGATTAGGATTAGGATTAAGTTGAGGGTAAGTGTGAGGGTTAGTGTTAGGGTTAGGGTTAGGGTGAGTGTGAGGGTTAGGTTGAGGGTTAGGGTGAGGTTTAGGGTTAGGGTTAGTGTTAGGGGTAGGGTTAGGGTGAGGGTTAGGATGAGGGTGAGGGTTAGGGTTAGGGTTAGGATTACGATTAGGGATAGTGTTAGGGTGAGTGCTTGGGTTAGGTTTAGGTTTAGGATTAGGCTTAGCATTAAGCTGAGGTTGAGGGTGAGGGTTAGTGTTAGGGTGAGAGTTAGGGTGAGGGTGAGGGTTAGGCTTAGGGTTAGGATTAAGATTAGGGTAAGGGTTAGGGTGAGTGTGAGGTTTAGGGTTAGGGTTAGGGTGACAGTATGTATTAGGGTGAGGGTTAGATTTAGTGTGAAGTATATGGTTAGGATGATGGTTAGGGTTAGGCTTATTGTTAGGGTTAGGATTAGGCTTATGGTTACGGTAATGGTGAGGGTGAAGGTTAGGTTGAGGTTTAGGTTTAGGGTTAGGGTTAGAGTTAGGGTTAGGGTTAGGGTTAGTGTTAGGTTTATGGTTAGGTTGTGACTTAGCGTGAGGTTGAGGGTTAGGGTTAAGGTTAGGATTAGGACTAGGGTTAAGGTGAGGGTGAGTGTGAGAGTTAGGGTTAGGGTTTGGGTTAGCATTAGAGTTAGGGTGAGGGTGAGGGTTGGGGTTAGGGTTAGAGTAACGGTTAGGGTGAGGGTTAGGCTTAGGCTTTGGTTTAGGGTGTTGGTTAGGGTGAGGTTGAGGGTTAGGGTGAGGGTTAGGCTGAGGGTTAGGATTAGGGTTAGTGTTAGGGTTAGAGTTGGGGTTAGGCTTAGGCTTAGTGTTAGGCGGAGGGTCAGGGTGAGGGTGAGGTATAGGGTTAGGTGAAGGTGAGGTTTAGGGTTAGATTTAGCATTAGATTGAGAGCTAGTTTGAGGGTTAGGGTTAGGGTTCTTGTTAGGTTTAGGGTGATGGTGTGTGTGAGGGTTATGGTTAGTCTTAGGCTTAGGCTTAGGCTTAAGGCCAAGCTTGAGGTTGAGTGTGAGGGTTAGGGATAGTGTCAGGGTTAGGGTTTTAGGGTTAGGGTGAGGGTTATGATGAGGTTTAGGGTTAGGATGAGGGTTAGGCTGAGGGCTAGAGTGAGGTGAGGCTTATGGTTAGCGTTAGGGTGAGGTTTAGGGTTTGGGTTATTGTTAGTGTTAGGGTTAGAGTTAAGTTCAGTGTTAGGGTGAGGGTGATGATTAGGTTTAGGGTTAGGGTGAGGTTTAGGGTTAGGGTTAGGGTGAGGGTGAGGTTTAGGGTTAGGATTAGGGTGAGTTTTAGGATGAGGTTTACGGTTAGGATTAGGGTTAGGGTACGGGCTAGGGTGAGGTTTCGTGTTAAATTTAGAGTTAGGGAGAGGGTTAGGGGTAGGGTTAGGCTTAGGTTTATTGTTAGGGTTAGGGTGAGGGTTAGGTTGAAGTTTAGGGATAGGTTTAGGGTTAGGATTAGGGTTAGGGTGAGGCTGAGAGTGAGGGTTAGGGCTAGGGTTAGGCTTAGGCTTAGGGTAAGGCTGAGGGTGAGTGTGGGGTTGAGAATTAGGATTAAGGTGATAGTTAGGTTTAGGGTTAGTGTTATTGTTTGGGTTAGGGTTCGAGTTACTGTGTGGGTGAGGGTGCAGGTGAGGTTTAGGATTAGAGTTGGGATTAGGGGGAGAGTTAGGGTGAGGTTTACAGTTAGGGTTAGTGTTAGGGTTTGGGTGAGGCTTAGGATTACTGTTAGGGCTATTATTAGGGTAAGGTTTATGTTTATGGTTATGGTTAGGTTGAGGGTTAGAGTTAGTTTTAGGGTGAGGTTTAGGGTTTGGGTTAGGGTTAGAGTTAGGGTGAGGGTGAGGGTGAGGTTTAGGGTTAGAGTCAGGGTTAGGATCAGCGTTAGGTTGAGGGTTAGGTTTAGGGTTAGGATTAGGGTTAGGGTGAATGTGACTGTGTGGGTTAGGTTAGGTTTAGATTTTGGCTTAGGGTTAGGCTGAGGGTGAGGGTCAGGGTTAGGGTTAGTGTTAGGTGTAGGGTTAGGGTTAGGGGTAGGTTAGGGTTAGGGTTAGTGTGAGGTTTAGTGTTAGGGTTAGGGTTAGGGGTAGGATGAGGGTAAGTGTGAGGGTGAGGTTTATGGTTAGGGTGAGTACTATGGTTAGGGTGAGGGTTAGGGTTATTGTTAGGGTTAGGGTTAGGGTTAAAGTTAGGGTTAGGGTGAGGGTGAGATTTAGGGTTAGAGTTAGGGTTAGTGTTACGGTTAAGATGAGGTTTAGGGTTAGGGTTAGAGTTAGGGTGAGGGGTAGGGTTAGGTTTAGGATTAGGTTTAGGGTGAGGGTGAGGGTGGGGCTTAGGTTTAGGGTTAGGGTTAGGCTTAGAGTTAGGGTGAAGGTTAGGGTTAGGGTTTAGTTTAGGGTGCAGGTGAGGCTGAGGATTAGGGTAGGTTTAGAGTTAGATTTAGGGTTAGGTTTAGGGTTAGGGTTAGGTTTAGGGTTATGGTGAGGGTGAGGGTTAGGGTTAGGCTTAGAGTTAGGCTGAGGGTGACTGTGGGGGTGAGGATTAGAGTTAGGGTTAGGCTTAGGCTTAGGGTTAGGGTTATTGTTAGTGTTATGGTTAGGGTTAACTTTGCGGTGAGGGTGAGGCTGCGGGTGAGGGTTAGGGTTAGTGTTAGGGTTAGTGTTATTTTTAGGGTTATGGCTAAAGTTACGGTGAGGTTGAGAGTGAGGGTGAAAGTTAGGGTTAGGATGAGTTTTAGGGTGAGGCTTAGGGTTAGGGTGAGGGTGAGGTTTAGGGTTAGAGTTAGGGTTAGTGTTAGTGTTAGGGTGAGGTTTCTGGTCAGGGTTAGGGTTGGGGTTATGGTGAGGGTGAGGTTTAGAGTTAGAGTTAGGGTTAGGTTGAGTCTGAGGGTGAGGGTTAGGGTTAGGGTTAGTGTTAGGTTTAGGGTTAGAATTAGGGTGAGGCTTAGGATGAGGGCGAGGGTTAGGGTGAAGTTTAGGATTAGGATTAGGGTTAGGGTTAGGGTTAGGATTAGGGTTAGGCTTAGGATTAGGCTAAGGGTGAGCTTTAGGGCTAGAGTTAGGGTTACGGACAAGGTTAGATTTAAGGTTAGGTTTAGGGTTAGGGTTATTGTGAGAGTTAGGTGGTGTGTTAGGTTTAGGGTTAAGTATAGGATTAGGGTTAGAGTGAGGGGGAGTGTGTGTGTTAGGATTAGGTTTAGGCTTAGGCTTAGGGTTAGGCTGAGGGTGAGGTTGAGTGTGCGGTTTAGGGTTAGGGGAAGGATTAGGATGAGGTGTAGGGTTAGGATGAGGGTTAGGGTAAGGGCTAGGGTGAGGGTGAGGTTTAGATTTATTGTTAGGGTGAAGTTTAGGGTTAGGGTGAGGGTGAGGTTTAGGTTTATAGTTAGGGATAGGGTGAGGCTGAGGTTGAGGGTCAGGGTTAGGGTTAGTGTTAGGTGTAGGGTTAGGGTTAGGGTGAGGGTTAGTCTGAGTGTGAGGATGAGGGTTAGGGTTAGGATTAGGATTAGCATTAGTGTTAGATTGAGTGTGAGTTTTGCGGTTAGGACTAGGGTTAGGGTTAGGCTTAGGGTTAGGCTGAGGATTAGGGTAAGGGTCAGGGTTAGGGTTAGGGTGAGCATTAGGGTTAGGGTTATGGGGAGGGTTTTGATGAGGGTTAGGGTTAGGATTCGGGTTATGGTGAGGGCTAGGGTTAGGGTGAGTGTGAGGGTTAGGGTTAGGGATAGGCTTATGCTTAGGGTTAGGTTGAGGGTGAGGGGGGTCAGGATTAGGGTTAGGGTGATGGTTAGATTTAGGGTTAGGGGGAGGGTTAGGATGAGGGTTAGGGTTAGTATTAGGGTTAGGGTGAGGGATAGGTTGAGGTTGAGGTTTAGGGTTAGTGTTAGGGTGAGAGTTAGTGTTAGGGTTAGGGTGAGAGTAGGATTCGGGTTAAGTTTAGAGTTAGGGTGAGGCTTAGGGTAAGAGTTACGGTGAGGTTGAGGGTTAGGGTTAGGTTGAGGTTTAGGGTTAAAAGTCGGGTTAGGGTGAGGGTGACGGTTAGGGTTAGGGTAAGGGTTACGTTGAGGGTGAGGGTTAGGGTTAGGTTGAGGGTTAGGGTTACGATTTGTGTTAGGGTGAAGGCTAGGGTGAGGGTGAGGGTTAGGGTTAGGGTTAGTGTGAGGTTTAGTGTTAGGGTTAGGGTTAGAGTTAGGATTAGGTTGAGGGTGAGGTTTAGGGGTAAAGTTAGTTTTAGGGTCAGGGTTAGGCTTAGGGTGAGGGTTAGTGTGGGGGTGACAGTAAGGGAAAGGTGAGGGTTAGGCTGAGGGTGAGGGTTACAGTAAGGGTGAGGGTTAGGGTTATGGTGAGGGATAGGGATAGGGTTAGTGTGAGGGTGAGGGTTAGATTGAGGATTAGGGTTAGGGTTAGGGTTAGGGCTAGGGTTAGGTTGAGGTTTAGGGTTAGTGTTAGGGTGAGGTTTAGGTTTAGGGTGATGCTTATTGTTAGTGTGAGTATTAGTGTTCGGGTTACGGTTAGTGTTAAGTTGAGGGTAAGTGTTAGGGTGAGGGTTAGGTTTAGGGTGAGGGTAATGGTTAGGGTGAGGGTTAGGTTTAGGGGGTTTGTTAGGGTTAGGGTTAGGGTTACGGTGAGGGTGAGGGTTAGGTTTAGGTTTAGGATTAGGATTAGGGTTAGGGCTAAGGTGCGGGTAAGTGTTAGTGTGAGGGTTAGGGTGAGGGTGAGGGTTATGGTTAGGGTGAGGGTGAGGGTTAGGTTTAGAATTACCTTGAGCGTGAGTGTTAGGTTTAGGTTGAGGGTTAGGGTTAGGGTTAGGGTTAGGGTTAGTGTGAGGGTTAGTGTTATGGTTAGGGTTAGTGGTAGGGTGAGGATAAGTGTTAAGGTGAGGTTTAGGGTTAGGGTGAGGATTATGTTTAGGGTGAGGGTTAGGGTTATTGTTAGGGTTAGTGTTACATTTAGAGTTAGTGTTAGGGTGAGGGTGAGATTTAGTGTTAGAATTAGGGTTAGTGTTAGGGTTAGGGTTAGGGTGCGGGTTAGGCTTAGGCTTAGGCTTAGGCTTAGGCTTAGGCCGAGCTTGAGGGTGAGGGTTAGGATTCACGTTAGGGTGAGGGTTAGGGTTATGTTTAGTGTCAGGTTTAGGATGAGGTTTAGGGTTAGGGTTAGGCTTATGGTGAGGGCTAGGGTGAGGGTTAGGGTGAGGGTTAGGGTTAGGGATAGGGTTAGGTTTAGGATTAGGGTTAGGGTGAGGGTGAGTGTGAGGCTTAGGGTTAGGCATAGGGTTAGGCTTAGAGATAGGGTGAGGGTTAGGTTTCAGGTTTCAGTTTGGGTGCAGGTGAGGCTGAGGATTAGGGTTAGGTTTAGGGTTAGATTTAGGGTTAGGATTAGGCTTAGGGTTATTTTTAGTGTTAGGTTTGCGGTGAGGGTTAGGTTTAGGTTTAGTGTTAGGCTGAGGATGACTGTGGGGGTGAGGATTAGAGTTTGGTTTAGGGTTAGGCTTAGTTTTAGGGTTATGTTTAGTGTTATGGTTAGGGTTAAGTTTGCAGTGAGGGTGAGGCTGAGGTTGAGGTTTAGGGTTAGGGTTAGAGTTAGTGTTATTGTTAGGGTTAGGGCTAGAATTACGGTGAGGTTGAGGGTGAGGATGAAGGTTAGGGTTAGGTTGAGTTTTAGGGTCAGGGTTAGGGTCAGGGTGCGGGTGAGGTTTAGGGTTAGAGTAAGGGTTAGGGTTAGGGTTAGGGTGAGGTTGCGGGTTAGGGTTAGGGATGGTGTTATGTGAGGGTGAGGTTTAGTGTTAGAGTTAGGGTTAGGGTGAGGCTAAGGGTAAGGCTTAGGGTTAGGGTTAGTGTTAGGTTTAGGGTTAGGGTTAGGGTGAGGGTTAGGGTTAGAGTTAGGTTTAAGTTTAGGCTTAGGGTTAGGCTGATTGTGAGGGTGAGTGGGAGGGTTAGGGTTAGGATGATGGTTAGGGTTAGGGTTATGGGGAGTGTTAAGATGAATGTTAGGGTTAGGATTAGGGTTAGGGTGAGGTTAGAGTTAGGGTTATGAGGAGTGTTAGGATGAATTTTAGGGTTAGGATTAGGGTTAGGCTGAGGGTTAGGGTGAGGGTGAGTTTTAGGGTTAGGGTTAGGGTTAGGATTAGGGTGAATGTGAGGTTTAGGTTTAGAGTTAAGCTTAAGGTGAGGCTGAGGGTGAGGGTGAGGGTTGGGGTTAGGATTAGGATTAGGGTAAGCGTTAGGATGAGTGTGAGTGGATAAGGGTTAGGGTTACACTGAGGATGAGGTTGAGGGTGAGGGTAAGGTTTAGGATTAGGGTTAGGGTGAGGGTGAGTGTGTGGTAGGATTAGGCTTAGGGTTAGGGTGAGGGTGAGGTTGATGGTGAGTGTTAGGGTTAGGGTGATTGTTTGGGTAAGGGTTAGGGGGAGGGTTAGGATGAGGGTTAGGGTCAGGATTAGGCTTAGGGTTCGGTTGAGGGAGAGGGTCAGGGTGAGGATTAGCTTTAGGTTGAGGGTTAGGTTTAGGGTTAGCTTGAGAATTAGGATTCAGGTTAAGTTTCGGGTTAGGCTGAGGGTTAGGGCTAGGTTTAGGGTGAGGGTTAGATTTAGGGTTAGGGTGAGGGTTAGGATGAGGATTAGGGTTACGATTAGGGTTAGGTTGAGGGCTAGGGTGAGGGTGAAGATTAGGGTTAGTGTTAGGGAAAGGTTTAAGGTTAGGGTTAGGTTTAGGGTGAGGGTTATGTTGACGGTTAGGGTTACGGTGAGGGTGAGTGTTAGGGTTAGGGTGAGGGTGAGTGTTAGCATTAGGGTTAGGGTTAGGATTAGGTTTAGGGTTAGGATTAGTATTATTGTTAGGGTTAGGGTTAGAATTATGGTGAGTTTGAGGGTGAGGGTGAGGGTTAGGTTTAGGGTTAGGGTGAGGTTTAGGTTTAGGGGTAGGATTAGGGTTAGCGTGATGGTAAGGTTTAGGGTTAGGTTTAGGGTTAGTTGGAGGGTTAGGTCGAGGGTTAGATTTAGGGTTAGTTTTAGGGTTAAGGTTAGGGTAAGGGTTAGGTTGAGGGTTAGGTTGAGGGTTAGTGTTAGAGTTAGGGCTAGGATTAGGGTTAGGGTTAGGATGAGGATTAGGGTGAGTGGTAGGATTAGGGTAAAGGTGAGGTTTAGGATGAGGTTTTCGATTAGGGTTAGGGTTAGGGTTAGAGTGAGGTTTAGGGTTAGGGTTTGGGTTAGGCTTAGAGTTACTGTGAGGGTGAGGGTGCAGGTGAGTGTGAGGGTTAGGGTTAGCTTTAGGGTTAGGCTTAGGATTAGGCTTAGGATTATGCCGAGGGTGAGGGTGGGAATGAGGGTTAGGGTTAGGGTGAGGGTTAGTTTTAGGGTTATGGGGAGGGTTAGGATGAGGGTTAGGGTTAGGATTAGGGATAGGGTGAGGGCTAGGTTGAGGGTGAGTTTTAGGGTTAGGGTTAGGGTGAGGTTTAGGGTTAGGGTTTTGGATAGGGTTAGAGTTACTGTGAGGGTGAGGGTGCGGGTGAGTGTGAGGGTGAGGGTGAGGTTTAGGGTTAGTGTTAGTGTGAGAGTTAGGGTTCAGGTTAAGTTTAGGGTTAGGTTGAGTGTTAGGGTAGGCTTAAGTTGAGCGTGAGGGTCAGGGTTAGGTTGAGGGTTAGGGTTAGGTTTAGGGTTAGTGTGAGTTTCAGAGTTAGGGTTAGGGTGAGGGTTAGGATGAGGCTTAGAGTTAGGATTAGGGTTAGGTTGAGGGCTAGGGTGAGGGTGAGAGTTATGGTTAGTGTTAGGGTGAGGTTTAGGTTTAGGGTTAGGTTAGGGTTAGGTTGAGGGTTAGAGTTTGGATTAGGGTTACGGTGAGTGTGATATTTAGGGTTAGAATTAGGGTTAGGGGGAGGGTTAGGTTGAGGGTGAGGGTTAGGGTTAGTGTTAGGTAAGGGTTAGGGTGAGGATTAGGGTTAGGATTAGGGTCAGGGTGAGGGTGAGGCTTAGGTTTGGGGTCAGAGTTAGGGTTAAGATTAGGGATAGGATTAGGGTTAGGGTGAGTGTCAGTGTGTTTGTTAGGGTTAGGTTTAGGCTTAAGCTTAAGGTTAGGCTGAGGGTGAGTTTGAGAGTGAGGGTTAGGGTTAGGTTGAGGGTTAGTGTTAGGTTTAGGGGGAGTGTGAGGATGAGGGTCAGGGTTAGGTTTAGTGTTAGTGTAAGGGCTAGGGTGAGGTTGAGGTTTAGGGTTTAGAGTTTGTGTTAGGGTTAGGTTTAGTGTGAGGTTTAGTGTTAGAGTTAGGGTTAGGATAAGGCTGAGGGTGAGGGTTAGGGTTAGGGATAGTGTTAGGGTTAGTTTGAGGGTTAGGGTGAGGGTGAGGTTTAGGGTTAGGTTTAGGATTAGGATTAGGGTTAGGGTTAGGGTGAGTGTGAGGGTTAGGGTTAGGGTTAGTGTTAGGCTTAGGGTGAGGGTGAGGGTGAGGGTGAGGGTTAGGGTTAGGTTGAGGGTTAGGTTTAGGTTTAGTGTGAGAGTTAGCTTTAGGTTAAGTTTAGGGTTAGGGTGAGGATTAGGGTTAGGATTAGCGTTAGGGTGAGAGTTAGGGTTAGTTTTAGTGTAAGGTTTATGGTTTGGGTTAGGGTTCGGGTGAGGGTTAGGGTTAGGATTAGGGTTAGGGTGAGGGTGAGTGTTAGGATTAGGGTTAGGATTAGTGTTAGGGTTTGGTTTAGGGTTGGGATTATTGTTATTGTTAGAGTTAGGGTTAGAGTTATGGTGAGTGTGAGGGTGAGGGTTAGGAATAGGATTAGTGTTAGTGTTAGGGTGAGTGTGAGGTTTAGGGTTAGGATTAGGGTTAGGCTAAGTTTTAGGCTGAGGGTGATGGTGAGGGTGCGGATTATTGTTAGGGTGAGGGTTAGGGTTATTGTTAGGGTGAGGGTTAGGATGAGGTTTAGAATTTGTATTAGGGTTAGGTTGAGTGCTAGGGTGAGGGTGAGAGATAGGGTTAGTGTTATGGTGAGGTTTAGGTTTAGGGTTAGGGTTAGGGTTAGGTTGAGGGTTAGTGTTTGGATTAGGGTTAGGGTGAGTGTGAGGTTTAGGGTTAGAGTTAGGTTTAGGGGGAGGGTTAGGTTGAGGGTTAGTGTTAGGGTTAGTGTTAGGGTTAGGGTTAGGGTTATTGTTAGTGTTATGGCTAGGGTTAAGTTTGCAGTGAGGTTGAGGCTGAGGTTGAGGGTTATGATTAGGGTTAGGGTGAATGTTAGGGTTACTCTTATTTTTCGGTTTAAGGTTAGAATTACAGTGAAGTTGAGGGTGAGGGTGAGGGTTAGGGTTAGAATGAGGTTTAGGATTAGGGTTAGGGTTAGGGTGAGGGTGAGGTTTAGGGTTAGAGTTAGGGTTTGGGGGAGGGATAGAGTGAGGTTTAGGGTTAGGGTTAGTGTTAGGTTTAGGGTGAGCGTGAGTGTGTGGGTTAAGTTGAGGGTTAGACTTAGGCTAAGGGTCAGGGAGATGGTTAGGGTTAGGGTTAGTGTTATTGTTAGGGTAAGGGTTAGAGTTACAGTGAGGGTGAGGGTGCTGGTGAGAGTTAGGGTTAGGGTTAGTGTTGGGTTTAGGGTTAGGGTATGAGTTAGGGTTAGAGTTACTGTGAGGGTGAGGGTGCGGTTGAGTGTGAGGGTTAGGGTTAGTTTTAGGGTTAGGATTAGGGTGAGGGCTAGGGAGACGTTTAGGGTTAGGTTTGTGGTTAGATTTAGGGTTAGGGTGATGTGAGGTTTAGGGTTAGATTTAGGGTTAGGGTGAGTCTGAGGGTGAGGATTAGGGTTAGTGTTAGTGTTATGGTTAGGTTAGGGTTAGGGTGAGGTTAGGGGGAGGGGGAGGTTTAGGGTTAGGGTTAGGATTAGTGTTAGGGTTTGGGTGAGTGTGAGGGATAGGGTTAGGGTTAGGTTTAGGGTGAGGGTTAGGGTTAGGGTTAGGGTGAGAGTTAGGGTTCTGATAAGTTTAGGGTTAGGGTGAGGATTAAGGTTAGGATTAGGTTTAGGTTTGGGGCTAGGGTGATGGTGAGGGTGAGGGTTAGTTTTAGGGTAAGGTTTACGGTTAGGGTTAGGGTTTGGGTGAGGGTTAGGATGAGGGTTAGCATTGCGGTGAGGGTGAGGTTTAGGGGTAGGTTGAGGGTTAGATTTATGATTAGGGTTAGGGTAAGGGTGAGTGTTAGGATTATTGTTAGGATTAGGATTTGGATTAGGGTTAGTGTGAGTGTGAGGTTTAGGGTTAGGGTTAGGGTTAGGCTTAGGTTTAGTCTGAGGGTGATGGTGAGGGTGAGGGTTATTGTTAGGGTGAGGGTTAGGGTTAGGGTGAGAGTTAGGGTTCGGGTTAAGTTTAGGGTTAGAGTGACGTTTAGGGTAAGGGTTAAAGTGTGAGTTAAGGTTAATGTTAGTGTGAGGAGTAGGATGAGGTTTAGGGTTAGGATTAGTCTTAGAATGAGGGCTAGGGTGAGGGTGAAGTTTAGGGTTAGTGTTAGGGTGACGTTTAGGTTTAGGTTTAGGGTTAGGGTAAGGGTGAGGGTGAGGTTTAAGATTAGAGATAGGGTTAGGGTGAGGTTGAGGGTGAAGGTTAGGGTTAGTGTTAGTGTTAGATTTAGGGTTTCGGTGAGGGTTAGGGTGAGGGTGAGTGTTAGCCTTGGTGTTAGGAATAGGATTAGGGTAAGTGTTAGGGTGAGTGTAAGGGTTAGTGTCACGGTGAGCGTGAGTGTTAGGGTTAGGTTGAGGGTTAGGGTTAGGCTTACGATTAGGGTGAGGGTGAGAGTGAGGATTAGGGTTAGGGTAAGGATTATGTGTAGGGTTAGAGTGAGAGTTAGGGTTCGAGTTTAGGGTTTGGGTGTGATTTAGGGTTAGGATTACGTTGAGTTTGAAGGTTAGGCTTAGTTTGAGGGTTAGGGTTAGGCTTAGGATTAGGGTGAGTGTTAGGGTTAGGGTTAGGCTGAGGTTTAGGGTGAGGTTTTGGATTACGGTTAGGGTTAGTGTTAGGGTGAGTGTGAGGTTTTGGGTTAGAGTTAGGTTTAGGGGCAGGGTTAGGGAGTGTTTTTGGGTTAGAGTTAGTGTTATGGTTAGGGTGAGGTTTAGGGTTTGGGTTAGGGTTATTGTTAGTGTTATGGTTAGGGTTAAGTTTGTGGTGAGGGCGAGGCTGAGGGTGGGAGTTATATTTAGTGTTAGGTTTAGGGTGAGGTTTAGGGTTCGGGTTAGGGTAAGGGTTAGGGTGAGTGTGAGGTTTATGGTTAGATTTAGGGTAAGGGTTAGGATTAGGGTTAGGGTGAGGGTTAGGTTGAAGGCTAGGGTGGCGTTGAGGGTTATGGTAAGTGTTAGGGTTAAGTTTAGGGTGAGGGTTAGCTTGAGGTTAGGGTTAGGATTAAGGTTAGGATGAGGATTAGGGTGAGTGTGAGGTTTAGGTTTAGAGTTAAGCTTAGGTGTAGGCTGAGGGTTAGGTTGAGCATGAGGTTAGTGTTAGGGGTTAGGGTTAAGGTGAGAGTTATGGGTAGTGTTAGGGTGAAAGATAGGGTTCAAGTTAAGTTTTGGGTTAGCGTTAGGTTTAAGATGATGGTTAGGATGAGGATTAGGGTTAGGATTAGGTTTAGGGTGAGGGCTAGGGTGAAGGGTAGGGTTAGGGTTAGTGTTTTGGTGAGGTTTAGGGTTAGGGTTAGTGTTAGGATGAGGGTTAGGGTTACGGTGAGTGTGAGGGTTAGGGTAAGGGTTAGGGTAAGCATTTGGGTTAGGGTTAGGGTGAGTTTTAGGGTTACATTTAGGGTTAGGTCGAGGGGTAGGGTTAAGTTTAGTGTTAGGGTTAAGGTTAGGGTGAGTGTTAGCTTGAGGTTTAGGGTTATTTTTAGGGTTAGGGTTAGGATTAGAGTTAGGTTGAGGGTGAGTGTGAGGGTTAAGTTGAGGGTGATTGTTAGCTTGAGGTTTTGGGTTAGGCTGAGGGTGAGGGTGGGGTGAAGATTAGGGGTAGGGTGAGGGTGAGTGTGAGGGTTAGGGTTAGGGTTAGGCTTAGGCTTAGGGTTAGGCTGAGGGTGAGGGTGGGGGTGAGGATTAGGGTTAGGGTGATGGTTATAGTTATGGTTAAGGTGAGGGTTGGGATGAGGGTTAGGTTTAGGATTAGGGTTAGGGAGAGGACTTGGGTGAGGGTTAGGGTAAGGGTTAGGCTTAGGCTTACAGTTAAGCTGAGCGTGAGGTTGAGGGTAAGTTTTAGGTTTAGGGTGATGGTTAGGTTTATGGTTAGGGTGAGGGTTAGGATGAGGTTTAGGGTTAGGGTGAGGATGATGGTAAGTGTAAAGTTGAGGTTTAGGCTGAGGGTGAGGGTTAAGATAAAGTTGAGTGTTAGGGTTAGGGTTAGGTTTAGGGTGAGTGTTAGATTGAGGTTTAGGTTTAGGGTTAGGGCTAGTGTGAGGTTTAGGGTGAGGGTGAGGGTTAGGGTTAGGGTGAGGGTGAGGATTAGACATCTGGTTAAGGTAAGGGCTTGGATGAGGGTTAGGGTTAGAGTTAGGGTTAGGGTTAGGGTGAGGTTTAGGATTAGGGTGAGGATTAGGGTTAGTGTGAGGGTTAGTGTTAGGGTTAGGGTTAGTGTTACGTTGAGGGTAACTGTTAGGGTGAGGGTGAGGCTTATGGTTAGGGTGAGGGTTAGGGTTAGGGTTAGAGTAATTTTTAGGTTTAGGATTACGGTTACAGTGAGGGTGATAGTTAGGGTTAGTGTTAGGGTGAAGTTTAGCGTTAGGGTTAGTGTTAGAGTTAGGGTTAGGGTGAAGTTGCGGTTTAGTGGTAGGATTAGGGTTAAGGTGAGGGTTAGGGTGAGGGTTAGGGTTAGGGTGAGGGTGAGGGTGGGGGTGACGGTAGGGGTAAAGATGAGGGTTAGGCTGAGGGTGAGCGTTACGGTAAAGGTGAGGTTTAGGTTTAGGGTGAGGGTTAGGTTTAGAGTTAGGGTGAGGCTGAGGGTTAGATTGAGATTTAGTGTTAGGGTTAGTGTGAGGTTTATGGTGAGGATGAGTGTTAGAGTTAGGTTGAGTGCTAGGGTGAGGTTGAGGGTTAAGTTTAGTGTTAGGATGGGGTTTAGGGTTAGGGTGATTGTTAGGGTTAGTGTGAGCATTAGTGTTAGCATTAGGTTTAGTGTTAGTGTGAGTGTAAGTATTAGGATGAGGGTTAGGGTTAGGGTGAGGGTTATGGTTAGGGTGAGGGTTAGGGTAAGGGTTAGGGTTATTGTTAGGGTTAGGGTTAGGGTTATATGGTTACGGTGAGGGTGAGGGTGTGGGTTATTTTTAGGGTTAGGATGAGGTTTAGGTTTAAGGTAAGGGTTAGAATTAGGGTTAGGGTGAGGTGAGGTTTAGGGTTAGAGTTAGCATTAGTGTTAGGGTTAGGGATAGGGTGAGCGTTAGGGTTAGGCTTAGGCTTAGGCTTGGGCCGAGCATGAGGAGGAGGGTTAGGGTACGGGTTAGGGTGAGGTTTAGGGTTAGGGTTAAGCTGAGGGTTAGGTTTAGGTTTAGGGTTAGGATTAGGTTTGGGGTGAGGGCTAGGGTGAGGGTTAGGGTGAGGGTTAGGTTTAGGATAGGGTTAGGTTTAGGATTTGGGTTAGGGTGAGTGTGAGTGTGAGGGTTAGGTTTGGGTTAGGCTTAGGGTTAGTGTGAAGGTTAGGGTTAGTGTTTGGCTTAGGGTGAGGGTGAGGCTGAGGATTAGTGTTAGGTTTAAGGTTTGGTTTAGGGTTAGGGTTTCTGTTAGGTTTAGGGTTAGGGTTAGGGTTGCAGTGAGGGTTAGGTTTAGGGTTAGCGTTAAGTTAGGGTTAGGCTGAGGGTGAGGGTGGGGGTGAGGAATAGGGTTATGGTTAGGGTTAAGGTTATTGTTAGTGTTGTGGTTAGGGTTAAGTTTGCAGTGAGGGTGAGGCTGAGGGTGAGGTTTATGGTTAGGATTACGGTTAGGGTTAGGGTTACTGTTATTGTTAGTGTTGGGGTAAGAATTACTGTGAGGTTGAGAGTGAGGGTTTGGGTTAGGGTTAGGGTGAGGTTTAGGATTAGGGTTAGGTTTAGGGTTAGGGTGAGGGTGAGGTTTAGGGTTAGAGTTAGTGTTTGGGGGAGGGTTAGGGTGAGGTTTAGGGTTAGGGTTAGTGTTAGGGTTAGGCTGAGTGTGAGGTTTAGGTTGAGGATTAGGGATAGGGTTAAGTTTAGGTTTAGCATTAGGTTGAGCTTGAATGTGAGGGTTAGGTTGAGGGTTAGGCTTAAGCTTAGGGTTAGGCTGAGGGTGAGGGTGGGGGTGCGGATGAGGGTTAGGGTGATTGTTAGGTTTACGTTTAGTGTTATTGTTAGGGTATTGGTTAGAGTTAAGGTGAGAGTGAGGGTGCGGGTGAGACTTAGATTTAGGGTTAGGGTGTGTTTTAGTGTTAGGATTATGGTTAGGGTGAGGGTGAGGGTTAGGGTTAGTGTGAGGGTTAGGGTTAGGGTTTGGGTTAGGGTTAGAGTTACTGTGAGGGTTAGGGTACGGGTGAATGTGAGGGTTAGGGTTAGGTTTAGGGTTAGGGTCAGGGTTAGGGTGAGGGATGGGGTGAGGGTGAGTTTAAGGGTTAGGGTTAGGGTTTGGTTTACGGTTAGGGTTAGGGTTAGGTTTAGGGTGAGTGTGAGGTTTAGTGTTAAAGTTAGGGTTAGGGTGAGGTTGAGGGTGAGGGTTAGGGTGAGGGTTAGCATTAGGGTTAGGGTGAGAGTTAGGTTTCAGTTTAGTTTAGGGTTAGGGTGAGGATTAGGGTTAGGATTAGGGTTAGGCTGAGGGCTAGGGTGAGGATGAGGGTTAGGGTTAGTGTTAGGGTAAGGTTTAGAGTTAGTGTTAGGGTTCGGGTTTGGGATAGGTTGAGGGTTAGGGTTTCGGTGAGTGTGAGCGTTAGGATTAGGTTGAGGGTTAGGGTTAGGATTAGTGTTAGGGTGAGGGTGACTGTTACAATTAGGGTTAGGATTAGGAGTAGGGTTAGGTTTAGGGTTCGGATTAGTGTTATTTTTAGGGTTTGGTTTATAGTTATGGTGAGGGTGAGGGGAGGGTTAGGATTAGGGTTAGGGTTATTGTCAGGTTCAGGATTAGGCTTAGGATTAGTGTTAGGGTGAGGGTGAGGTTTAGTTTTAGATTTAGGGTTAGTTGGAGGTTTAGGTGGGGGTTAATGTTAGGGTTAGTTTTATGGTTAAGATTAGGGTGAGGGTTAGGTTGAGGTTAAGGGTTAGGGTTAGGATTAGTGTTAGGATTAGGGTTAGGCTGAGGGTTAGTGTGAGGGTTAGGCTTAGGATTAGGCTTAGGCTTAGGGTAAGGCTGAGAGTGAGTGTGGGAGTGTGGATTAGGTTTAGGGTGATTGTTAGGTTTAGGCTTAGGGTGAGGGTTAGGATGAGAGTTAGGGTTAGGATTAGGGTTAAGGTGAGGGCTTGGGTGAGGGTGAGGGTTAGGGTAAGTGTTAGGCTTAGGCTTAGGGTTAGGCTGAGAATGAGGTTGAGGGTGAGAATTAGGGTTAAGGTGAGATTTATTGTTAGGGTTACGGTTAGAGTTAGGATTCGGTTGAGGGTGAGGTTTAGGGGTAGAGTTAGGGTTAGGGTGAGTGTTAGGCTTAGGGTGACGGTTAAGGTGGGAGTGATGGTAAGGTAAAGGTGAGGGTTAGGCTGAGTTTGAGGGTTATTGAATGGGTTAGCGTTAGTGTTAGGGGGAGGGATAGGATTAGGCTGAGTGTGAGGGTGAGGGTTAGATTGAGGATTAGTGTTAGGGTTCGTGTGAGGTTTAGGGTGAGGATGAGGGTTAGGGTTAGGGTAAGGCCTAAGGTGAGGATGAGGGTTAGGGTTAGTGTTAGGGTGAAGTTTATGGTTAGGGTTAGGGTTAGGATTAATGTTAGAGTTAGGCTTAAGGTGAGGGTTAGGGTGAGGGTGAGGTTTAGGGTTAGGGTTAGGATTAGGATGAGGTTTAGGGTTAGGGTAAGTGTGACTTTTAGGGTTAGGGTTAGGCTTATGCTTAGGGTTAGGCTTAGGGTGATGGTGAGGGTGAGGGTTATTGTTAGGGTGAGGGTTAGGCTTAGTCTTAGGGTGAGAGGTAGGGTTCCGGTTATGTTTAGGTTTAGAATGAGTATTGGGTAAGGGTCACAGTGAGGGTGAGGGTTAGGGTTAGGTTGAGGTTTCGGGTAAGGGTTTGGTTTAGGGTGAGTGTGAGGGTGAGGGAAAGGGTTAGGGTTAGGGTTAGGGTTAGGGTTAGGGTTAGGGTTAGGGTTAGGGTTAGGGTTAGGGTTAGGGTTAGGGTTAGGGTTAGAGTTAAGGTTAAGTTGAGGGTGAGGGTGAGGGTTAGGGTTAGGGTGGGTGTTAGGGTTAAAGTTATTGTTAGGGTTAGGGTTAGAGTTAAGGTTAGGTTGAGGGTGAGGGTGAGGGTTAGGTTTAGGGTGAGGTGTAGGGTGAGGTTTAGGGTTAGGGTTAGGGTTAGAGTTAGCGTGAGGGTGAGGTTTAGTTGTAGAGTTAGGGTTAGGGGGAGGGTTAGAGTCAGGTTTAGGTTTAGGGTTTGGGTGAGGATGAGGGTTAGGTTGAGTTTTAGGGATATGGTTAGGTTTAGGATTAGGTATCGTGTGAGGGTGAGTGTGATGGTTAGGGTGATGGTTAGGCTTAGGGTGAGGGTTAGGCTGAGGGTGAGGGTGGGGGTGACGATTAGGGTTAGGGGGATAGTAATGGTTAGGGTTAGGGTTATTGTTAGGGTTAGAATTAGAATTACTGTGAGGGTGAGGTTGGCGGTGAGGGTTAGAGTTAGGGTTAGGGTGGGGTTTAGGTTTAGGGTTAGTGTTAGGGTTAGTGTGAGGTTGAGGGTTAGGTTGAGGTTTAGGGTTAGGTTTAGTGTTATTGTGAGGGTTAGGGTTAGGGTTAAAGTTAGTGTTAGGGTTATGGTAAGTGTTAGGGTGAGGGTTTGGGTTAGGGTGAGGGTTCTGTTTAGGGTGAGGGTTAGAGTTAGGTTTATTTTTAGGGTTAGGGTTAGGGTTAAGGTTACGTTGAGGGTGAGGATTAGGGTTGGGGTTAGGATGAGGTTTAGGTTTAGGGTTAGTGTTACAATTAGGGTTAGGGTGAGAGTGAGGTTTAAGGTTAGAGTTAGGGTTAGTGTTAGGGTTAGAGTGAGGGCTAGGGTAAGGGTTAGGGTTAGGTTTAGCGTGAGGGTTAGGATGAGGTTTAGGGTTAGGATTAGGGTTAGGGTTAGGGCTAGGGTAAGGTTTAGGGTTAGGGTTAGGGTTATGGATAGGGTTAGGTTTAGGATTAGGATTAGGGTGAAGGTGAGTGTGAGGGTTAGGTTTAGGTTTAGGGTTAGGATTAGGCTTAGGGTTAGGGTGAGGGTTAGGGTTAGGGTTTGGGTTAGGGTGAGGTTGAGGCTGAGGATTAGGGTTTGGTTTAGGGTTAGGGTTAGGGTTAGTTTTAGGGTTAGGTTTAGTGTTAGGGTTAGGTTTAGCGTTAGGTTTTGGTTGAGGTTGGGGGTGGTGGTGAGGATTAGGGTTAGGTTTACGGTTCTGGTTATTGTTAGTGTTATGGTGAGGGTTAATTTTGCAATAAGGTTGAGTTTGAGGTTGAGTGTTATGGTTAGACATTGGGTTATGGTTAGGGTTAGTGTTATTGTTAGGGTTAGGTTTAGAGTTACGGTGAGCTTGAGGGTGAGTGTGAGAGTTAGGGTTAGGATGAGTTTTAGGGTGAGATTTGGGGTTAGGTTTAGGGTTAGGGTTAGGGTGAGTGTGAGGTTTAGGGTTAGAGTTAGTTTTAGGGGAAGGGTTAGGGTGAAGTTTAGGGTTAGGGTTAGTGTTAGTGTTAGGGAGAGTGGCAGGGTTAGGATGTGGTTTAGGGATAGGTTTAGGGTTAGGATTAGGGTCAGGGTGTGGGTGAGTGTAAGGGTTAGGGTGTAAGGGTTAGGCTTAGGCTTAGGGTTAGGCTGAGAGTGAGGATGAGGGTGAGATTTAGGGTTAAAATTAGGGTGGGGTTTAGGGTTAGGGTTAGGGTTAGGGTTTGGGTGAGGGTGAGGTTTAAGTTTAGATATAGGGTTAGGGGGGTGGTTAGGGTGAGGGTTATGGTTAGGGTTAGTTTTAGGGTTAGGGTGAGGGTGAGGGTTAGATTTAGGGTTAGGATTAGGTTTAGGGTGAGGGTGAACCTGTGTGTTAGGGTTAGGTTTAGGGTTAGGCTTAGGATTAGGCTGAGGGTGAGTTTGAGGTTGAGGTTTAGGGTTAGGGTGAGGGTTAGGGTTCGGGTTAAGTTTAGGGTTAGGGTGAGGGTTGGGGTAAGGGTTATGGTGAGGGCGAGGGTTAGCGTTAGGTTGAGTGTTAGGGTTAGGGTTAGGGTGCGTGTGAGGGTAAGGGTTAGGGTTAGGGTGAGGATTAGGATGAGTGTTACGGTTAGAGTTAGATTTAGGGTGAGTCTGAGGGTGAGGGTTAGGGTGAGGGTGAGTGTTAGATTTAGGGTTATGGTGAGGGTGAAGGTGAGGGTGAGGGTTAGGGTTAGGGTTAGGGCGAGGTTTAGGGTTAGTGTTATGATTAGGGTTAGGATGAGGGTGAGGTTTAGGGGTAGAGTTAGTGTTAGGGTGAGGGTTAGGGTTAGTGTGAGGGTTAGGGAGGGGGTGATGTTGAGGGTAAATGTGAAGTTTAGGCTGAGGGTGAGTTTTACCATAAGGGTGATGGTTAGGGTGAGGATGAGTGTTAAGGTTAGCGTGAGTGTTAGGGAGAGGGTGAAGGTTAGGGTTAGTTGGAAGGTTAGGTCGAGGGTTAGGGTTAGGGTTAGTTTTAGGGTTAAGGTTAGAGTGAGGGTTAGGTTGAGGTTTAGGGTTCGTGTTACAGTTAGGATTAGGATTAGGGTAAGGGTTAGGCTGAGTGTGAGGTTTAGGGTTAGGGTTAGGGTTAGACTTAGGTTTAGGCTGAGGGTGAGGGTGAGGGTGAAGGTTAGGGTTAGGGTGAGGGTTAGGGTTAGGTTTAGGGAGAAATATAGGGTTTGGGTTAAGTTTAGGGTTAGGGTTAGTTTGAGATTTAGAGTTAGGGTTAGTGTGAGGGTGAGGGTTAGGGTTAGGATGAGGGTTAGGATGAGGATTAGGGTTATGATTAGTGTTAGGTTGTGGGCTAGAGTGATGGTGATTTTTAGGGTTAGGGTTTGGGTGAGGTTTAGTGTTAGGGTTAGGGTTAGAGTGAGTGTTAGGTTGAGAGTTAATGTTACCATGAAGTTAGGGTTAGGGTTATGGTGAGGTTGAGGGTTAAGAATTAGGTGTAGGGTGAGGGTGAGTGTTAGGATTAGGGTTAGTGTTAATTTAGGTTTAGGATTAGTGTTATTGTTAGGGGTAGGGTTAGACTTACAGTGAGGGTGAGGGTGAGGGTGCGGGTTAGAGTTAGGGTGAGGGTTAGGATTGGGGTTATGGGGAGGGTTATGATGAGGGTTAGGTTTAGGATTAGGTTTAGGGTGAGGGTTACGCTTACGGAAGGGTGAGGGTTAGGGTTAGGGTTAGGCTTAGGGTTAGGGTTAGGGTTATAGTTAGGGTTAGGGTTAGGGTTATGGTTACGGTGAGGGTGAGGGTTAGGGTTAAGTTTAGGGTGAGGTTTTTAGTGTTAGGGTTAGGGTTAGAGTTAGGGTTAGGGTGAGGGTGATGTTTAGGGGTAGAGTTAGGGTTACGGTGAGGGTCAACATGAGGGTTAGGGTTACGGTGAGGGTTAAGGTGGGGGTGATGGTAAGGGTAAAGATGAGGATTAGGCCTAGGGTGAGGGTTATGGTAAGGGTGAGGGTAACGGTTAGGGTGAGGATGAGAGTTAGGGTTAGGGTGAGTGCTAGGGTGAGGGTGAGGACTAGGTTTAGTGTTAGGGTGAGGTTAGGGTTAGTGAGGGGTATGGTTAGGGTTAAGGATAGGGTTAGGTTTAGGTTTATTGTTAGGGTTAGGTTTAGGGTTAGGGTAGGTTTAAGGTTAGGGTTAGGGTTATTGTTAGGGTTAGGGATAGGATGAGGTTTATGTTTAGGGTTCAGGTTAGAGTTAGGCTTAGGGTAAGGGTGAGGTTTAGGTTTAGAGTTAGGGTTAGTGTTAGAGTTAGGGTTAGCATGAGGGTTCGGTTTAGGGTTAGGCTTAGTCTTTGGTTTAGGCTTAGGCCCCGCATGTGGGTGAGGGTTAGGCTTAGGGTTAGGGTGAGGGTAATCGATACGGAAGGGTGAGGGTTTGGGATAGGGTGAGGGTTAGGGTTAGAATTAGGGTTAGGGTGAGGGTGAGGGTTAGGATTAAGTTTAGGGTTAGGGTTATTGTTAGGGTTATGGTTAGGGTTACGGTGAGGGTGACGGTCAGGGTTAAGTTTATGGTGAGGTTTTTAGTGTTAGTGTTAGGGTTAGGGTCAGGGTTAGGGTGAGGTTTAGGGTTAGAGTTAGGGTTAGGTTTATGGTTAGGGTGAGGGTTAGGGTTAGGGTGAGGGTTAAGGTGGGGTGACGGTAAGGGTAAAGATGAGGGTTAGGCCTAGGGTGAAGGTTATGGTAAGGGTGAGGGTTAGGGTTAGGGTTAGGATTAGGGTGAGAGTCCGTGTTCAGGTTAAGTTTAGGGTTAGGGTGAGGTTTAGGGTGAGGATGAGGGTTAGGGTTAGGGTGAGGACTAGGGTGAGAGGGAGGATTAGGATTAGTGTTAGGGTGAGGTTAGGGTTAGGGTGAGGGTTATGGTTAGGGTTAGGGTTAGGGTTAGGGTTAGGGTTAGGTTTATTGTTAGGGTTAGTGGTAGGATTAGGATAGGGTTAAGGTTAGGTTTAGGGTTATTGTTAGGGTTAGGGTTAGGATGAGGTTTAGGTTTAGAGTTAGGGTTAGTGTTAGGGTTAGGGTAAGGGTGAGGTTTAGGGTTAGAGTTAGGTTTAGTGTTAGGGTTAGGGTTAGGGTGAAGTTTTGGGTCAGGGTTAGGCTTCAGCTTTGGTTTAGGCTTAGGCCCAGCATGTGTGTGAGGGTTAGGGTGAGGTTTAGGGTGAGGGTTAAGGTTAGGGTTCGGGTGAGGTTTAGGATGATTTTTAGGGTTAGGATTAGAGTTAGGGTGAGGGCAAGTTTTAGGGTTAGGATGATTATTCGGGTTAACGATAGTGTTAGATTTAGGATTAGGGTTAGGGTGAGGGTTAGAGTGAGGGTTAGGGTTAGCATTAGGGTTAGGCTTAGTGTTAAGGTGAGGGTTAGGTTTAGGGTTTGGTTAGGGTGATGGTGAGGCTGAGGAGTAGGGTTAGGTTGAGGTTTAGGTTTAGGGTTAGGTTTAGGGTTAGTTTTAGTGTTATATTTAGTGTTAAGGTTAAGTTTAGGGTTAGGATTAGTGTTATTGTTAGGGTTAGGGTTACAGTTAAGGTGAGGTTGAGGGTGAGGGTGAGGTTTAGGTTTAGGGTGAAGTTTAGGGTTAGGGTTATGGTTAGGGTTAGGGTGAGGTTTAGGGTTAGAGTTAGATTGAGGGGGGATGTTTAGGGTGAAATTGAGGGCTAGGTTTAGTGTTAGGATAAGGGTGAGGGTGAGGTATAGGTTGAGGTTTAAGGATAGGGGTAGTTTTAGGATTAGTGTTAGGGGGATGGTGAGTGTGAGGGTTAGGGTGAGGGATAGGCTTAGGCTTAGGTTTAGGCTGAGGGTGAGGGTGGGGGTAAGGATTAAAGTTAGGGTGATGATTAGGGTTAGGGTTAGTGCTGTTGTTAGGTTTAGGGTTAGAGTTATAGTGAGGTTGAGGGTGCGGGTGAGGGTTAGCATTAGGGTTAGGGTGGGGTTTAGGGTTAGGCTTAGTGTTAGGGTTAGGGTGAGGTTTAGGGTTAGATATAGGGTTAGGGGGAGGGTTACGGTGATGGTTAGGGTTAGGGTTAGTGTTAGGGTTAGGGTGAGGGTGAGGGTTAGGTTTAGGTTTAGGGTTAGGCTTAGGGTTAGGCTGAGGGTGATGGTGAGGGTGAGGGTTAGTGTTAGGGTGAGGGATAGGGTAAGGGTTATGGGGAGGGTTATGATGAGGGTTAGGGTTAGGATTAGGGTTTAGGGTGAGGGTTAGGATTACGGAAGAGGGAGGGTTAGGGTTAGGGTGAGGGTTAGGGTTAGGATTAGGGTTAGGGTGAGGGTGAGGTTTAGGATTAGGGTTAGGGTTAGGGTTATTTTTAGGGTTAGTGTTAGGGTTATGGTTACTGTGAGGGTGAGGGTTAGGGTTAAGCTTAGGGTGAGGTTTATAGTGTTAGGGTTAGGGTTAGAGTTAGGGTTAGGACGAGGGTGAGGTTTAGGGTTAGAGTTAAGGTTAGTGTTAGGGTTAGGGTTAGGGTGAGGTTTAGGGTTAGGTTTAGGCTTAGGCTTTGGTTTAGGCTTAGGCCCAGTATGTGGGTGAGGGTAAGGGTTAGGGTTAGGTCGAGGGTTAGTGTTATTGGTAGGTTTAGTTTTAGATTTGCGGTGAGGTTGAGTCTGAGGTTTAGGGTTAAGTTTAATGTGAGGTTTTTAGTGTTATGGTTAGTGTTAGAGGTAAGGTTAAGGTGAGGGTGAGGTTTAGGGGTAGAGTTAGGGTTAGGGTGAGGTTTAGGGTGAGGGTTAGGGTTAGGGTGAGTGTTAGGGTTAGGGGTAGGGTGAGAGTAAAGGGTAGATTGAGGATTAGTGTTCGTTTAGTGTGCGGTTTAGGGTGAGGATGAGGGTTAGGGTTAGGGTGAGGGTTAGGTTTAGGATTAGGGTGAGGTTTAGGGTTAGGGTGATGGTTAATGTTAGAGTGAGTGTTTGTGTTAGGATTAGGGTTAGTGTTAGGGTGAGTGTAACTGTTAGGTTGAGGGTTTGTGTGAGGATGAGGGTTATGGTAAGGGTGAGGGTTAGGATTAGTGTTAGGGTTACTGTTAGGGTTAGGGTTAGGATTTGGGTTGCATTGAGGTTGAGGGTGAGGGTTAGTGTTAGTGTTACTGTGAGGTTTAGGGCTTGGGTTAGGGTAGAGTTAGGTTTAGGGTGAGGGTGAAGTTTAGGGTTAGACTTAGGGTTACGGTGAGGGTTAGGATGAGGATTAGGTTTAGGGCTAGTTTTATGGTTTGGTTAGTGTTAGGCTTAGGCTTAGGATGAGCATGTGGGTGAGGGTTAGGGTTAGGGTTAGGGTGAAGGTTAGGTTTAGGGTTAGGGTGAGTGTTAGGATGATGTTTATCGTTAGTATTAGGTTTAGGGTGAAGGCTACGGTGAGGCTTTGGTTGAGGGTTAGGGTTAGATATAGTGTTAGGTTTAGGATTAGGGTTAGGGTGAGTGTGAGTGTGAGGGTTAGGGTTAGGGTTTGGCTTAGGTTTCGGGTGACCGTTATGGTTATGGTTAGGGTTAGGGTGAGGGTGAGGTTTAGGTTGAGGTTTAGGTGAGGTTTAGGCTGAGGATTAGGGTTAGGATTAGGGTTACGGTTAGGGTTAGTGTTATTGTTAGGGTTAGAGTTAGAGTTAGAGTTAGAGTTAGAGTTACAGTGAGGGTGAGGGTGAGGGTTAGTATTAGGATTAGATTGGGGTTTAGGGTTAGGGTTAGGGTTAGTGTTAGTGTGAGGGTGAGGTTTAGGTTTAGATATATGGTTAGGAGGAGGGTTAGCGTGAGGATTATGGTGAGGGTCAGTGTTAGGGTTTGGGTTAGGGGGAGGGGGAGGCTGAGGATTAGTGTTAGGTTTAGGGTTTGGTTTAGGGTTACAGTTTGTGTTAGGTTTAGGGTTAGGGTTAGGGTTACGGTGAGGTTTAGGGTTTGGGTTAGGGTTAAGTTAGGGTCAGGCTGAGGGTGAAGGTGGGGGTGAGGATTAGGTTTATGGTTATGGTTAGGGTTAGGGTTATTGTTAGTGTTATGTTTAGGGTTAAGTTTGCAGTGATGGTGAGGCTGAGGGTGAGGGTTTGGTTAGGGTTAGGGTGAGGGTTAGGGTTACTGATATTTTTAGGGTTACAGTTAGAATTACAGTGTGGTTAAGTTTGAGGGTGAGGGTTAGGGTTAGGGTTAGAATGAGGTTTAGGATTAGGGTTAGGGTTAGGGTCAGGGTGAGGGTGAGGTTTAGGGTGAGATTTAGGGTTTGGAGTAGGGTTAGGGTGAGGTTTAGCGTTAGGGTTAGAGTTAGGGTGAGGGTGAGGTTTAGGTTGAGGTTTAGGGATAGGGCTACATTTAGGTTTAGGCTTTGGGTGAGCGTGAGTGTGTGGGTTAGGTGGAGAGTTAGGCTTAGTCTTAGGGTTAGGCTGAGGGTCAGGGTGGGGTTGAGGATTAGGGTTAGGGTGATGTTTAGGGTTAGGGTTAGTGTTATTGTTAGGGTAAGGGTTAAAGTTACAGTGAGGGTGAGGGTGCTGGTGAGAGTTAGGGTTAGGGTGGGGTTTAGGGTTAGGGTTAGAGTTAAGGTGAGGGTGAGGTTGAGGGTTAGTTCTAGCGTTAGGGTTAGAGTGAGTTGTAGGCTTAGGTTTTGAGTTAGGGTTAGAGTTACTGTGAGGGTGAGGGTGCGGTTGAGTGTGAGGGTTAGGGTTAGGTTTAGATTTATGGTTAGGGTTAGGCTGAGGGCTAGGGAGAGGTTTAGGGTTAGAGTTAGGGTGAGGTTTCTGGGTAGGGTTAGATTTAGGGTTAGGGTGAGTGTGAGGTTTAGGGTTAGATTTAGTGTTAGGGTGAGGATGAGGGTGAGGTTTAGGGTTAGGGTTAGTGTGAGGCTGAGGTTTAGGATTAATATTAGGGTGAGGTTTAGGGTGAGGGTGAGGTTTAGGGTGAGGGTTAGGCTTAGGGTTAGGGTTAAGGTGAGTGGAGGGTTAGGTTTAGGGTTAGGGTTAGGGTTAGTGTTAGGGTTAGGGTTAGGATTAGGGTTAGGGTTAGGGTGAGTGTGAGGGTTAGGGATAGGGTTAGGGTGAGGGTTAAGGTTAGGGTTAGGGTGAGAGTTATAGTTCAGTTAAGTTTAGGTTTAGGGTGAGGATTAGGGTTAGGATTAGGTTTAGGGTGGGGGCTAGGGGGATGGTGAGGGTTAGGGTTAGTTTTAGGGTAAGGTTTACGGTTAGGATTAGGGTTCGGGTGAGGGTTAGGACGAGGGTTAGGCTTACGGTGAGGGTGAGGGTTAGGCTTAGGTTGAGGTTTAGGGTAAGGCTTAGGCTTAGGGTTAGGCTGAGCATGAGGTTGAGAGTGAGGGTTAGTGTTAGGGTGCTGTGTAGGTTTTAGGTTAGGGTGATTGTAAGGATGAGATTTAGGGTTAGGGTGAGGTTTAGGGTAATTATGATGGTAAGTGTAATGGTGAGGTTTAGGCTGAGGTTGAGGTTTAAGAGAAGGTTGAGGGTTAGGATAAAGTTTAGGGTTAGGTTAAGGTTTAGGGTTAGGCTTAGGGTGAAGTTTAGATTGAAGATTCGGTTTAGGGTTAGTTTGAGGTTTAGGGTGAGGATGAGGGTTAGGGTTAGGGTGAGGGTGAGCATTAGAATTAAGTTTAGGGTGAGGGCTAGGGTGAGGGTGAGGGTTAGGGTTAGGGTTAGGCTGAGGGCTAGGGTGATTGTTAGGGTGAGTTTTAAGGTTAGTGGTAGGGTTAGGTTTAGGGTTAGGGTTAGGGATAGGGTCAGGGTTACGGTGAGGCTTAGTGTTAGGGATAGGTTTAGGCTTAGGGTTAGGCTGAAGGTGATGGTGGGGGTGAGGATTAGGGTTAGGGTTAGTTTTAGGGTTATCGTTAGAGCTATGGTTAGGGTTAAGTTTGCCGTGAGGTTGAGGCTGAGGGTGAGAGTTATGGTTAGGGTTAGGGTTAGGTTTTAATGTTATTGTTAGGGTTAGCGTTAGAGTTATGTTTAGGTTGAGGGTGAGGGTGAGGGTTAGGGTTAAGGTGAGGTTTAGGGTTAGGGTTAGGTTTAGGGTGAGGGTAAGGGTAAGGGGTAGGGTATGGATGAGGTTTAGGTTTGAGTTAGGGTTAGGGGGAGTGTTAGGGTGAGGTTTAAGTTTTGGGGTAGTGTTTTGGTTAGGGTGAGGGTGAGGGTGAGGGTTAGGTTGAGGTTTAGGGTTAGGGTTAGGTTTAGTGTTAGGGTTAGGGTGAGGGTTAGTGTGAGGGTTAGGGTGAGGGTTAGGCTTAGACTTAGGGTTAGGCTGAGGGTGAGGGTTGGGGTGAGGATAGGGGTTAGGTTGATGGTTAGGGTTAGTGTTAGTGTTATTTTTAGGGTTAGGGTTAGGGTTATGGTGAAGGTGAGGGTGCAGGTGAGGTTTCGGGTTAGGGTTAATGTGGGCTTTAATGTTAGTGTTAGGGTGAGGGTGAGGGTTAGATTGAGGATTAGTGTTAGGGTTAGTTTGAGTTTTACCGTGAGGATTAGTGTTGGGGTTAGGGTTAGTGCTAGGGTTAGGTTGAGTTTTAGGGTTAGTGTTAGGGTGAGGTTTAGGGTTAGGGTGATGGTTTGTGTTAGTGTGAGGCTTAGTGTTCGGGTTACGGTTAGTGTTAAGGTGAGGGTAAGTGTTAGGGTGAGGGTTAGGTTTAGGGTGAGGGTAATGGTTAGGTTGAGGGTTAGGATTAGGGTTTTTGTTAGGATTATGGTTAGGGTTCCGGTTACTGTGAGGGTGAATGTTAGGGATAGGGTTAGGATTAGTATTAGGGTTAGTGTTAGGGTGAGGGTAAGTGTTAGGGTGAGGTTTAGGGTTAGGGTGAGGTTTATGATTAGGGTGAGGGTCAGGGTTAGGGTTAGGTTTACATTGAGCGTTAGGGTTAGGGTTAGGTTGAGGGTTAGTGTTAGGGTTAGGGTTAGGGTGAGTTTAGGGTTAGGGTTAGTGTGAGGGTTATTGTTAGGGTCAGGGTTACTGGTAGGGTGAGGGTAAGTGTTAGTGTGAGGTTTAGGGTTAGGCTGAGGATTATGGTTAGGGTGAGAGTTAGGGTTATTGTTAGGGGTAGGTTTAGGGTTAGAGTTAAGGTTAGGGTGAGGGTGATATTAAGTGTTAGAGTTAGGGTGAGTGTTAGGGTTAGGGTGAGGTTTAGGGTTAGGGTTAGGCTTAGGCTTAGGCTTAGGCCGAACATGAGGGTGAGGGTTAGGGTGCGGGTTAGGGTTAGGGTTAGGCTTATGGTTAGTGTCAGGTTTAGGATGAGGTTTAGGGTTAGGGTGAGTGCTAGGGTGAGTGCTAGGGTGAGGGTTAGGGTGAGGGTTAAGGTTAGGGATAGGTTTAGGTTTAGGATTAGGGTTAGGGTGAGGGTGATTGTGAGGCATAGGGTTAGGGTTAGGATTAGGCTTAGAGTTAGGGTGAGGGTTAGGGTTAGAGTTTGGGTTAGGGTGCAGGTGAGGCTGAGGATTAGGTTTAGGTTTAGGGTTAGATTTAGGGTTAGGTTTAGGGTTAGGGTTAGTGTTAGGTTTAGGGTTACAGTGAGGTTTAGGGTAAGGGTTAAGCTTAGGCTTAGGGTTAGGCTGAGGGTGTCTGTGGGGGAGAGAATTAGAGCTAGGGTTAGGGTTAGGCTTAGGGTTAGGTTTATTGTTAGTGCTATGGTTAGGGTTAAGTTTGCAGTGAGGGTGAGGCTGAGGGAAACGGTGAGGGTTAGGGTTAGGGTTAGTGTTATTGTTAGGGTTAGGGCTAGAGTTACGTTGAGGTTGAGGGTGAGGGTGAATGTTAGGGTTAGGGTGAGTTTTAGGGTTACGGTTAAGGTTAGGGCAAGGGTGAGTTTAGGGTGAGGGTGAGGTTTAATGTTAGGGTTAGGGTGAGAGTTAGGGTAGGGTTAGGGTGAGAGAAGGATTCAAGTTAAGTTTAGGGTTAGAGTGTGGGTTAGGGTAAGGGTTACGGTGAGGTTGAGGGTTAGGGTTAGGTTGAGATTTAGGGTTAAGATTAGATTTAGTGTTAGGGTGAGGGTTAGGGTAAGGTTTACGGTGAGGGTGAGGGTTAGGGTTAGGGTTAGAGTTAGGATTTGTGTTAGGGTGAGGGCTAGGGTGAGGCTGAGGGTTAGGGTAAAGGTTTGGCTTAGGCTTAGGTTTAAGCTGAGCGTGAGGTTGAGGGTGAGGTTTAGGGTTAGGGTTAGTGTGAGGTTTAGTGTTAGGGTTAGGGTTAGAGTTAGCATTAGGGTGAGGTTTAGGGGTAGAGTTAGTGTTAGGGTGAGGTTAGGGTTAGGGTGAGGGTTGGGTTGTGGGTGACTGTAAGGGTAAGGTGAGGGTTAGGCTGAGGGTGAGGGTCATGGTAAGGGTGAGAGTTAGGTTTAGGGCGAGGGTTAGGGTTAGAGTTAGGGTGAGGGTGAGGGTTAGATTGAGGATTAGTGTTAGCTTTAGTGTGAGGTTTACCGTGAGGATGAGTATTAGGTTTAGGGCTAGGGTTAGGTTGAGGTTTAGGCTTAGTGTTAGCGTGAGGTTTAGGGTTAGGGTGATTGTTAGATTTAGTGTGAGGCTTAGTGTTCGGGTTAAGGTTAGTGTTAAGGTGAGAGTAAGTGTTAGGGTGAGGGTTAGGTTTAGGGTGAGGGTAATGATTAAGGTGAGGTTTAGGGTTGGGTTAGGGTTTTTGTTTGGTTTAGGGTTAGGGTTGTTGTTAGTGTTAGGGTTAGGGTTCCGGTTAAGGTGAGGGTGAGTTTTAGGGTTAGGGTTAGGATTAGGGTTAGTGTTAGGGTGAGTGTAAGTGTTAGGGTGAGTGATAGGGTTAGGGTGAGGGTTATGTTTAGGGTGAGGGTCAAGGTAAGGTTTAGGGTTACTATGAGCGTGACGGTTAGGGTTATGTTGAGGGTTAGGGTTAGGGTAAGGTTTAGGGTGAGTTTAGGTTTAGGGTTATTGTAAGGGTTAGTGTTATGGTTAAGGTTAGTGGTAGGGTGAGGGTAAGTGTTAGGGTGAGGTTTAGGGTTAGGGTGAGGATTATGGTTAGGGTGAGGGTAAGGGTTATTGTTAGGGTTAGTGTTAGGTTTAGATTTAGGGTTAGGGTGAGGGTGAGATTTAGGGTTAGAGTGAGGTTTATTTTAGGGTTATTGTTAGGGTGAGGGTTAGGGTTAGGTTTAGGCTTAGGCTTAGGCTTAGGCCGAGCATGAGGGTGAGGGTTAGTGTTCGGGTTAGGGTTCGGGTTAGGGTTATGGTTAGTGTCAGGTTTAGGATGAGGTTTAGGGTTAAGGTTAGGGTTAGGGTGAGGGCTAGGCTGAGGGTTAGGGTTAGGGATTGGGTTAGGTTTAGGATTATGGTTAGGGTGAGGGTGAGTGTGAGGCTTAGGGTTAGGGATAGGGTTAGGCTTAGTGTTAGGGTGAGGGTTTTGGTTAGGGTTTGGGTTAGGGTTAGGGTTAGGTTTACCGTGAGGGTCAGGGTTAGGTTAGGGTTAGTCTTAGGATTAGGCTTATTGTTAGTGTTATGGTTAGGGTTAAGTTTGCAGTGAAGGTGGGGCTGAGGCTGAGGGTGAGGTTTAGGGTTAGGGTTAAGGTTAGTGTTATTGTTAGGGTTAGGGCTAGAGTTACGGTGAGGTTGAGGGTGAGGTTCAAGGTTAGGGTTAGGGTGAGTTTTAGGGTTAGGGTTAGGGTTAGGGTGAGAGTGAGGTTTATGGTTAGAGTTAGGCTTAGGGTTAGGGTTAGGGTGAGGTTTCGGGTTAGGGTTAGGTTTGGGGTTATGGTAAAGGTGAGGTTTAGGGTTAGAATTAGGGTTAGGGTGAGGCTGAGGGTGAGGGTTAGGGTTAGGGTTAGTGTTAGCTTTAGGGTTAGGGTTAGGGTGAGGGTTAGGGTGAGGGTGAGGGTTAGAGTTAAGGTTAGGAATAGGATTAGTGTAAGGGTTAGGGTGAGTGTGAGGTCTAGGTTTAGTGTTAGGATTAGGGTTAGGCTTAGGGTTAGCCTGAGGGTGAGGTTGAGTGTGAGGGTTAAGGTTAGGGTGAGCGTTAGGGTTAGGATTATGGGGAGGGTTAGGATGACTGTTAGGGTTAGTATTAGGGTTAGGATGAGGCGTAGGGTGAGGGTGAGGTTTAGGGATAGGGTTAGGGTTAAGGTAAGGGTGAGGGTGAGGTTTAGGGTTAGAGTTAGGCTTGAGTTAAGCCTGAGGGTGAGGGTGAGGGTTAGGGTGAGGATTAGCATTAGGGTAAGGGTTAGGGTGAGTGTGAGTGTTAGGGTTAGGGTAGGATTAGGTTTATGGTTACACTGAAGTTGAGGGTGAGGGTGAGGGTAAGGGTTAGGATTAGGGTTAGGGTGAGCGTGACTGTTTGTGTTTGGGTTAGTTTTAGGGTTAGGCTTAGGGTTAGGGTGACGGTGAGGTTCAGGGTGAGGGTTAGGGTTAGGGTGAGGATTAGGCTAAGGGTTAGGGGTAGGGTTAGGATGAGGGTTAGGGTTAGGATTAGGGTTAGAATGAGGGCTAGGGTGAGGTTGAGGGTTAGGGCGAGGGTTAGGGTTAGGGTTAGGGTGAGAGTTAGGATTTGGGTTAAGTTTATTTTTAGGGTGAGGGTTAGGATAAGGGTTACGGTGAGGTTGAGGGTTAGGGTTAGGTTGAGAGTTAGGGTTAGGATTAGTGTTAGGGTGAGGGTGAGGGTTAGGGTTAGTGTTAGGGTGAGGGTTAAGATGAGGTTTAGGATTAGGGTTAGTGTGAGGGTAGGCTGAGGTTGAGGTTTAGGATTAGGGATTTTTGAAGTTTAGTGTTAGGGTTATGGTTAGGGGTAGGGTAAGGGTGAGGTTTAGGGTTAGAGTTAGGGTAAATGTGAGGCTAAGGTTGAGGGTTAGGTTTAGGGTTAGTGTTAGAGTAACGGTTAGGTTGAGGATTAAGGTGAGGGTGAGGGTTAGGCTTAGGGTTATAATTAGGATTAGGCTAATGTTTACGGTGAGTGTGAGGGTTAGGTTTAGGCTTAGGCTTAGGGTTAGTCTGAGGGAGAGGGTGAGTGTGAGTGTTAGCTTTAGGTTGAGGGTTAGGATTAGGGTTAGCTTGAGAGTTAGGGTTCAAGTTATGTTTAGGGTTAGGGTTAGGGTTACAGTGAGGGTTATGTTTAGGGTTAGGTTGAGGGTTAGGGTGAGGGTTAGGGTGAGGGTTAGGATTAGAGTTAGGGTGAGGGTTAGGATTAGGATTAGGGTTACAATTAGGGTTAGGATGAGGGCTAGGGTGAGGGTGAGGATTAGGGTTAGTGTTAATGTAAGGTTTAAGGTTAAGTTTAGGTTTACAGTGAGGGTTAGTATAAGGGTTAAGGTTATGGTGAGTGTGAAGTTTAGGGTTAGGGTGAGGGTTAGGGTTAGGATTAGGGTTATGGTGAGGGTGAGTTTAGCATTAGGGTCAGGGTTAGGGTTAGGTTTAGGGTTAGGATTAGTGTTATTATTAGGGTTAGGGTTAGAGTTAAGGTGAGGGTGAGGGTGGGGGTGAGGGTGAGGGTTAGGTTTAGGGTTAGGGTGAGGTTTAAGTTTAGGGTTTGGATTAGGGTTAGGGTGAGTGTGAGGTTTAGGGTTAGGTTTCGTGTTAGTTGGAGCGTTAGGTAGAGGGTTAGAGTTAGTTTTAGGGTTAAGGTTAGGGTGAGGCTTAGGTTGAGTTTTAGGGTTAATTTTAGATTTAGGGTTAAGATTAGGGTTAGGCTGAGGGTGAGTGTTAGGGTAAGAGTTAGGCTTAGGCTTAGGCTTAGGGTTAGGCTGAGGGTGAGGGTGGGGGTGAGGATTAGAGTTAGGGTGATGGTTAGGGCTAGGGTTAGGGTGAGGGTTAGGATGACGTTTAGCGTTAGGATTAGGGTTAGGGTGAGGGCTAGGGTTAGGGTGTGGGTATGGTAAGTGTTTGTCTTAGGCTTAGGCTTAGGGTTAGGCTGAGGGTGAGGGTGGGGATGAGGATTAGAGTTAGGCTGATTGTTAGGGTTAGGGTTTGGGTGAGGGTTAGGATGAGGGTTAGGGTTAAGATTAGGGTTAGGGTGAGGGTGTGGGTAGGGTAAGTGTTAGGCTTAGGCTTAGGGTTAGGCTTAGCTTTTGGTTGAGGATAAGGGATGGGGTTAGGGATAGGGTGTGTTTTAATGTAAGGGTTAGGGTTAGAGTTAGGGTTAGGGTGATGGTGAGGTTTAAGGGTAGAGTTAGTGTTAGGGTGAGAGTTAGGGTTAGGGTGAGGGTTAGGTTGTGGTTGACGGTAAGGGTAAAGGAGTGCGTTAGGTGAGGTTGAGGTTGAGGGTGATGTTAAGGGTGAGGGTGAGGGTTAGGGTGAGGGTTAGGGTTAGGGTTAGGGTTAGAGTCATGGTGAGGGTTAGATGGAGGATAAGTGTTCGGGTTAGTGTGAGGTTTAGGGTGAGGATGAGGGTTAGGGTTAGGTTGAGGGCTAAGGTGAGGTTGAGGATTAGGGTTAGTGTTAGGGTGAGATTTAAAGTTAGGTGATGTTTAGGTTTAGTGTGAGTGTTAGTGTTAGGGTTAGGGTTAGTGTTAGGGTGAGGGTAAGTGCTAGGGTGAGCTTAGATTTAGGGTGAGGATTATGGTTAGGGTGAGGGTTAGGGTTTGGTTTAGCGTTATTGTTAGTGTTAGGGTTAGGGTTTCGGTTATGGTGAGGGTGAGGGTGAGGGTTAGGCTTAGGGTTAAGATTAGGATTAGGGTTAGTGTTAGGGTGAGGGTAAGTGTTAGTATGAGGGTTAGGGTAAGGGTGAGGGTTATGGTTAGGGTTAGGGTTACGTTGAGCGTAAGGGTTACTGTTTGATTGAGGGTTAGGGTTAGGGTTAGGGTGGGGTTAGGGTTAGGTTTAGTGTGAGGTTTCGTGTTTGGGTTAGGGTTAGTGTTAATGTGATGGTAAGTGTTAGGTTCAGGATTTGGGTTAGGGTGAGGGTTATGGTTACATTGAGGTTAAGGATTAGGTTTAGGGTTATTGTTAGGGTTATGTTTAGGGTTAAGGTTACGGTGTGGGTGAGGGTGAGGTTTAGGTTTAGGGTTAGGGTGAGGGTTAGGGTTAGGGATAGGGTGAGAGTTAGTGTTCGGTTTAAGTTTAGTGTTAGGTTGAGGTTTAGGGTGAGGGTTATGTTGAGGGTAAGGGTTAGGGTTAGGTTGAGGGTTAGGGTTATGATTAGGTTTAGGGTGAGGGTGAGGGTGAGGGTTAGGGTTAGTGTTAGGGTGAGGATTAGGATGAGGGTTAGGGTTAGGGTTAGGGTTAGCGTGAGTGTGAGGTTTAGGAACAGGTTTAGGGTTAGCCTTAGGTTTAGGCTGACGGTGAGGGTGAGGGTGTGGGTTGGGGTTAGCATGAGGGTTAGGGGTGGGGTTAGGGTGAAAGTTAGGGTTCGGTTTAAGTTTAGGGTTAGGGTAAGTGTTAGGGTTAGGATTACGGTGAGCATGATGATTAGGGATAGGTTGAGGGTTAGGTTTAGGCTTAGGATTAGGGTGAGGGTTAGGGTTAGGGTGAGGGTTAGGATGAGGATTAGGGTTAGGGTTAGGATAATGTTTAGGGTGAGGGCTAGGTTCAGGGTGAGGTTTAGGGATAGAGTTTGGTTTAGGATGAGGGTTTGGGTTACTGTGAGGGTGAGGTTTAGGGTTAGGGTGAGGGTTAGGGTTAGGATTTCGGTTAGGGTTAGGATGAGTTTAGGATTACATTTAGGGTTAGGGGGAGGTTTAGGTCGAGGGTTAGGGTTAGGATTAGTGTTAGGGATAAGGTTAGGGTGAGGTTTAGCTTGAGGTTTAGGGTTAGGTTTAGGATTAAGGTTAGGGTGAGGGTGAGCGTGAGGTTTAGGGTTAGGGTTAGGCTTAGGCTTAGGGTTATGCTGAGGATGAGGGTGTGGATGAGGATTAGGGTTAGGGTGATGGTTAGGGTTAGGGTTAGTGTGAGGGTTAGGATGATGGTTAGGTTTAGGATTAGGGTTAGAGAGAGGGCTAGGGTGAGGTTTAGGGTAAGGTTTAGGCTAAGGCTGAGTGTTAGGCTGACGGTGAGATTGAGGGTGAGGGTTAGGGTTAGGGTGATGGTTAGGTTTAAGTTTAAGGTGAGGGTTAGGATGACGTTTCGGGTCAGGATGAGGATGATGGTAAGGGTAAAGGTGTGGTTTAGGCTGAGGGTGAGGGTTAAGATAAGTGTGAGGGTTAGGGTTAGGTTTAGGGCTAGGGTATGGTTTAGCATTAGGCTGAGGCTTAAATTGAGTATTAGGGTTAGGGTTAGTGTGAGTGTTAGTGTTAGTGTTAGGGTTAGTGTTAGGGGGAGGGTTATTGTTAGGGTGAGGTTTAGGGTTAGGGTTATTGTTGTGGTTATGGTTAGGGTTATGGTTATGGTGACGTTGAACGTGAGGGTTAGGGTTAGGGTTAGGGTGAGGTTTAGGGTTAGGGTTAGGGTGAGGTTTAGGGTTAGGGTTAGGGTGAGGATTAGGTTTAGGTTTAGGGTTACGGATACAGTGAGGTTGAGGTTTAGGGTTAGAGTTAGAGTTAGGTTGAGGCTGAGGGTGAGGGTTAGGGTCAGTGTTAGAGTTAGGTTTACGGTGAGGGTTAGGGTAAGAGTGAGGGTTAGGGTAAGAGTGAGGGTTAGGCTTAGTGTTAGGATTAGGATTAGGGTAAGGGTTGGCATGAGGGTGAGCTTGAGGGTGAAGGTGAGGGTTAGGGATAGGGTAAGTTTTAGGTGTAGGTTTAGTTTGAGATTTAGGGTTCGGGTTAAGTTTAGGGTTAGGGTGAGGGTTAGGGTTAGGGTTAGTGTTAAGGTTAGGGTGAGGGTTAGGTTTAGGGTTAGGGTTAGGGTTATTGTTAGTGTTATGGTTAGGGTGAAGTTTTCGGTGAGAGTGAGGCTGAGGGTGAGGTTTATGGTTATGGTTATGGTCAGTTTTAGGGTTAGTGTTATTGTTCGGGTTAGGGTTAGAGTTAAAGTTAGATTGAGGGTGAGGGTGAGGGTGAGTGTTAGGGTTAGAGTGAGTTGTATGGTGAGTTTTAGGGTTAGGGTTAGGGTTAGGGTGAGGGTGAGGTTTAGGGTTAGAGTTAAGGTTGAGGGGAGGGTTAGGGTTAGGTTTAGGGTTAGGGTTAGGATGAGGGTGAGGGTTAGGTTGAGGTTTAGGCATAGGATTTAGGCCTAGGGTTAGGGTTAGGATTAATATTAGGGTTAGGCTTAAGTTGATGGTTAGAGTTACTCTTAGTGTGAGGGTGGGGGTGAGGGTTAGTGTTAGGGTTAGTGTGAGGTTTAGGTTTAGGGTTATTGTTAGGGGTATTGTGAGGGTGAAGTTTAGGGTTAGATATAGGGTTAAGGGGAGGGTTACGGTGAGGGTGAGTGTTAGGGTTATGGTGAGATTGAGGGTTAGGTTGAGGTTTAGGGTTAGGGTTAGGGTTAGGGTTAGTGTGAGGGTTAGTGTTAGGGTTAGGGTTAGTGTTAGGGTGAGGGTTATGGTTAGGGTGAGGGTTATGGTTAGGATGAGGGTTATGGTTAGGTTGAGGGTTAGGGTTAGGATTATTGTTAATGTTAGGTTTAGGATTATTCTAAGGGTGAGGGTGAGGGTGAGGGTTAGGGTTAGGGTGAGGGTTATGGTTATGGTTATGATAAGGGTTAGTGTTAGTGTTATTGTTAGGGTTAGGGTTAGAATTAAGGTTAGGTTGAGGGTGAGTGTGAGTGTGAGGGTTAGGCTGATTTTTAGGGTGAGGTTTAGGGTTAGGGTTAGGGTTAGGGTGAGTGTGAGGTTTAGGGTTAGAGTTAGGGTTGAAGAGAGGGTTAGGGTGAGATTTAGGGTTAGGGTTAGGATGAGGCTGAGGGTTAGGTTGAGGTTTAGGGATAGGGTTAGGTTTAGAATTAGGGTTAGGGTGAGGGGGAGTGTGAGGGTTAGAGTGAGGGTGATGATGGGTGTACGGATTAAGGTTAGGGTGATGGTAAGGGTTAGGTTGGGGGTGACGGTAAGGGTAAAGGTGAGGTTTAGACTGAGGGTGAGGGTTACGCTAAGGGTTAGGGTTAGGGTTAGGGGGAGGGATAGGGTTTGGGTTAGGGTGAGGGTGAGGGTTAGATTGAGGATTAGTGTTAGGGTTAGTGTGAGGTTTAGGGTCAGGATGAGGATTAGGATTAGGGTGAGGTGTAGGGTGAGGATGAGGGTTAAGGTTAGTGTTAGGGTGAGGCTTAGGGTTAGGGTGATGGTTAGGGTTAGTGTTAGGGTGAGGTTTAGTGTTAGGTTTAGTGTTAGGATTAATGTTAGGGTTAGGCTTAAGGTGAGGGTTAGGGTGAGGGTGAGGTTTAGGGATAGGGTTATGATTAAGAATAGGGTTAGGGTTAGGGTGAGTGTGAGGTTTAGGGTTAGCGTTAGTGTTAGCGTTAGGCTGAGGGTGAGGGTGAGGGTGAGGGTTATTGTTAGGGTGAGGGTTAGGGTTAGGGTTAGGGTGAGAGTTAGGGTTCGGGTTAAGTTTATGGTTAGAGTGAGGATTAGGGTAAGGGTTACAGTGAGGGTGATGATTAGGGTTAGGTTGAGGGTTAGGATTAGGGTTATGTTTAGGGTGAGGGTGAAGATGAGGGTTAGGGTTAGTGTTAGGGTGAGGGTTAGGATGAGGGTTAGGGTTCGGATTAGGGTTAGGGTGAAGGCTAGGGTGACGGTGAGATTTAGGTTTAGGGTTAGGGTGAGGTTTAGGTTTATGTTTAGTGTTAGGGATAGGGAGAGGCTGAAGTTTAGGGTTAGAGTTAGGGTTAGGTTGAGGCTGAGGCTGAGGGTTAGGGTTAGGGTTAGTGTTAGAGTTAGGGATACGGTGAGCGTTACGGTGAGAGTGAGGTTTAGGCTTAGTGTTAGGATTTGGATTAGGGTAAGGGTTAGGGTGAGGGTGAGGGTGAGGGTGAGGGTTAGGGTTAGGGTAAAGTTTAGGGGTAGGATTAGGGTGAGATTTAGGATTCTGGTTAATGTTGGGTTAGGGTGAGGTTTAGGGTTAGGGTTACATTGAGCGTGTGGGTTAGGGTTAGGTTGAAGGTTAGGGTTAGGCTTAGGATTAGGGTGAGGGTTAGGGTTAGGGTTAGGGTGAGGTTTTGGGTTAGAGTTAGGTTTAGGGGCAGGGTTAGGGTGAGGTTTAGGGTTAGGGTTAGTGTTAAGGTTAGCCTGAGGCTTAGGGTTAGGGTTAGTGTTAGTGTTATTGTTAGTGTTATGGTTAGGTTGAAGTTTGCGGTGAGGGTGAGGCTGAGGGTGAGGGTCATGGTTATGTTTATGGTTATGGTTATGGTTAGTGTTATTGTAAGGATTAGGGTTAGAGTTAAATTAGGTTGAGGGTGAGGGTGAGTGTTATGGTTAGGGTGAGTTTTAGGGTGAGGTTTAGGTTTAGGGTTAGGGTTAGGTTTAGGGTGAGGGTGAGGTTTAGGTTTAGAGTTAGGGTTGAGGGGAGGGTTAGGCTGATGTTTAGGGTTAGGGTTAGGATGAGGGTGAGGGTTAGGTTGAGGTTTAGGGATAGGGTTAGTTTTAGGATTAGGGTTAGGGTTAGGGTGAGTGTGAGGGTTAGGGTGAGGCTTAGTCTTAAGGCTTAGGGTTTGTCTGAGGGTGATGGTGGCGGTGAGGATTAAGGTTAGGGTGATGGTAAGGGTTAAGGTTAGTGTTAATGTTAGGGTTAGGCTTAGAGTTAAGATTAGGGTGAGGGTGAGGTTTAGGGGTAGAGATAGGGTTAGGGTGAGTGTTAGGCTTAGGGTGAGGGTTAGAGTGGGGGTGACGGTAAGGGTAAAGGTGAGGTTTAGGCTGAGGGTGAGGGTTACTGTAAGGGTTAAGTTTAGGGTTATGGGGACGGATAGGGTTAGGGTTACGGTGAGGGTGAAGGTTAGGGTTAGATTGAGGATTAGTGTTAGGGTTAGGATGAGAATTAGGGATAGGGTTATGTTTAGGGTTAAGGTTTGAGTTAGGGTGAGTATGAGGGTGAGAGTTAGGGTTAGGATTAGGGTTACGGTTAGTGTTAGGCAGAGGGTGAGGGTGAGGGTGAGGGTTAGGGTTAGGGTGACCTTTAGGGTTAAGGTTAGGGTGAAAGGTAGGGTTAGTGTTAGGGAGATTGTTAGGGTTAGGGTGAGGGTTTGGTTTAGTTTGAGGGTTAGGGTGAAGGTGAGTTTGAGATTGAGGGTTAGGGTGAGGGTGATGGTGATGGTGAGGGTTAGGGTTAGGATTCTGGTTAGGGTTAGGGTGAGGGTTAGGGTTAGGTTTAGGGTTAGGGTGAGGGTAAGTTTGAGGGTGAGGGTTAGGCTTATGGTTAGGTTTAGCGTTAGGGTTAGGTATCAGGTAAGGTTTAGGTTTAGGATGAGGGTTAGGTTTAGGTTTGGGGTGAGGGTTAGGGTTAGGGTTAGGTTTAGGGTGAGGGTTAGTTTTAGGGTTAGGGTGAGGGTGAGGGTTAGTTTGAGGTGTAGGGTTAGGGATAGGGTAAAGGTTAGGGTTAGGGTGAGGGTGAGGGTGAGGTTTAGGTTTAGGGTGAGGGTTAGGGTGAGGTTTTGGATTAGGGTTAGGGTTAGGGTTAGGGTGAGGGTGAGGTTTAGGGTTAGCGTTAGGTTTAGGGGCAGGGTTAGGGTGAGGTTTGGGGTTAGGATTACGGTGAGCTTGGGGGTTAGGTTGAGGTTTAGGGTTAACCTTAGGATTAGGGTTAGTGTTAGGGTTAGGGTGAGGTTTAGGGTGAGGTTTTGGATTAGGGTTAGGGTTAGGGTTAGGGTGAGGGTGAGGTTTAGGGTTAGAGTTAGGTTTAGTGGCGGGTTTAGGGTGAGTTTTAGGGTTAGGGTTAGTGTTACGGTTAGGGTGAGGGTTAGGGTTAGGGTTGTTGTTTGGTTTAGGGTTATTGTTAATTTTATTGTTAGAGTTAAGTTAGCGGTGAAGGTGAGGCTGAGGGTGAGGGTTATGGTTAGTGTTAGGTTTAGGGTTAGTGTTATTGTTAGGGTTAGAGTTAGAGTTAAGGGTAGGTTGAGGGTGAGGGTGAGGGTAAGGGTTTGAGTGAGGTTTAGAGTGAGGTTTAGGGTTAGGGTTAGGGTTAGGGTTAGGGTGAGGGTGAGGTTTAGGGATAGAGTTAGGATTAGGGGGAGGGGTAGGGGTAGGTTTAAGTTTAGGGTTAGTGTGAGGATCAGGGTTCGCTTGATGTTTAGGGATAGGTTTAGGTTTAGGATTAGGGTTCAGGTGAGGGTGAGTGTGAGGGTTAGGGTGAGCGTTAGGCTTAGGCTGAGGGTTAGGCTGAGGGTGAGGGTGGGGGTGAGGATTAGGGTTAGGGGGATGGTAAGGATTAGGGTTAGTGTTATTGTTAGGGTTAGGGTTAGAGTTACTCTGAGGGTGAGGGTGGGGGTGAGGGTTAGTGTTAGGGTTAGTGTGAGGTTTATGTTTAGGGTTATTGTTAAGGTTATTGTGAGGGTGAGGTTTAGGGTTAGATATAGGAGTAGGGGAAGGCTTAGGGTGAGGGTGAGTGTTAGAGTTAGTGTTAGGGTTATGGTGAGTTTGAGGGTTAGGTTGAGGTTTAGGGTTAGGGTTTGGGTTAGGGTTAGTATGAGGGTTAGTTTTAGGGTTAGGATTAGTGTTAGGGTGAGCGTAAGTTTTAGGGTGCAGGTTTGGGTTAGGGAGAGGTTTATGGTTAGGGTGAGGGTTAGGGTTAGGATTATTGTTAGGGTTATTCTGAGGTTGAGGGTGAGGGTGAGGGTTAGGATTAGGGTGAGGTTTAGGGTGAGGTTTAGGGTGAGGGTTAGGGTTAGGGTTAGGGTTACAGTAAGCGTGAGGGTTAGGGTTAGTTTGAGGTTTAGCGTTAGGGTTAGGGCGGGGGTTAGGCTTAGGATGAGGGTTAGGATAAGGATTAGGGTTAGGATAAGAGTTAGGGTGAGGTCTAGGGTGATGGTGACCTTTAGGTTTACTGTTAGGGTGAGTTTTAGGGTTAGGGTGAGGGTTAGGATGAGAGTTAGGGTTACCGTGACATACAGGTTAGTGTTAGGTTGAGGGTGAGGGTTAGAATTAGGGTTAGGGTGAGGGTGAGTTTTGAGATTAGGGTTAGTGTTAAGTTTAGTGTTAGGATTAGTGTAATTGTTAGGGTTAGGGTTAGACTTACAGTGAGGGTGAGAGTGAGGGTGAGGGTTAGGGTGAGGGTTAGGGTGAGGTTTATTGTTAGGGTTATGATTAGGGTTAGGGTGAGGTTTATGGTTAGGGTTATGATTAGGGTTAGGGTGAGGGTTAGGGTTATGTTTAGGGTTAGGTTTAGTTTTATTGTTAGGGTTAGGGTTAGAGTTACAATTAGGTTGAGGGTGAGGGTGAGGGTTAGTTTTAGGCTGAGTTTTACGGTGAGCTTTAGTGTTAGGGTTAGGGATAGGGTTAGGGTGAGGGTGAGGTTTAGGGTTAGAGTTAGGTTTAGGGGGAGGGTTAGGGTGAGGATTAGGGTTAGGGTTAGTGTTCGGGTTAGGGTGAGGGTGAGGGTTGGGTTGAATTTTAGGGTTAGGGTTAGGTTTACGATTAGGGTTAGGGTGTAGGTGAGTGTGAGGCTTAGGGTGAGGGTTTGCCTTAGACTTAGGTTTAGGCTGAGGCTGAGGTTGAGGGTAAGGCTTAGGGTTGCGTGAGGTTTAGGGTAAGGGTTAGAGGGAGGGTTAGGATGAGGGTTAGGCGTAGGATTAGGGTTAGGGTGAGGGAAAGGGTGAGGGTTGTGGTGAGCGTGAGGGTTAGGGTTAGGTTGAGGGTTAGGGTTAGTGTTAGGGTAAGCATTAAGGATAGGGTTAGGTTTAGGGTTAGGGTGAGTGTGAGGTTTAGGGGTAGAATTAGGGTTAGGGTCAGGGTTAGGGTTAGGGTGAGGTTTAGGGTGGGGGTGATGGTAAGGGTAAAGGTGAGGGTTAGGCTGAGGGTGAGGGTTATGATAAGGGTGAGGTTTAGTGTTAGGGTGAGGGTTAGTTTTAGGCTGTGTGTGAGGGTTAGATTGAGGATAAGTGTTAGGGTTAGTGTGAGGTTTAGAGTGAGTATGAGGGTTAGGGTTAAGGTGAGGTTTAAGGTGAGGGTGAGGTTTAGGGTTAGTGTGAGGGTTAGTGTTAGGGTTAGGGTTAGTGTTAGTGTGAGGGTAAGTGTTAGGGTGGGGGTTATGGTTAGGAGGAGGGTTATGGTTAGGGTGAGGGTTAGGGTTAGGATTAGGGTTATTGTTAGCATTTCGGTTAGGGTTACAGTTACAGTGAGGGTGAGGGTGAGGTTTAGGATTAGGGTTCGGGTTAGTGTTAGGGTGAGGGTAAGTTTTAGGATGAGGTTTAGGGTTAGTGTGAGGGTTATGGTTAGGGTGAGGTTTAGGGTTAGGGTTATGGTTACGTTGAGCGTAAGGGTTAGGGTTAGGTTGAAGGTTGGGTTTCGGGTTAGGGTGAGGTTAGGGTTAGTGTGAGGGTTAGAGTTGGGGTTAGGTTTAGTGTTACGGTGAGGGTAAGTGTTAGGGTCAGGGTTTGGGTTAGGGTGAGGGTTATAGTTAGGTTGAGGGTTAGGATTAGGGTTAGGGTTATTGTTAGTGTTAGGTTTAGTGTTAAGGTTACAGTGAGGGTGAGGGTGAGGGTTAGGGTTAGGGTTAGGGTGAGGTTTAGGGTTTGCATTAGGGTTAGAGTTAGGTTTTGGGTGAGGGTGAGGTTTAGGGTTAAAGTTAGGGTTAGGGTTAGTGTTAGGTTTAGGGTTAGGGTGAGAGTTAGTAGGAGGTTTAGGGTTAGGGTTAGGTTTAGGATTAGGGTTAGGGTTAAGTTGAGTGTGTGTGTTAGCGTTAGGTTTAGGCTTAGGCTTAGGTTTAGGATGAGGGTGAGGTTGAGGGTGAGGGTTAGGGTTAGGTTGAGTTTTAGGGTAAGCGTTAGTTGGAGGGTTAGGATTAGTGTTAAGGTTAGGATTAGGGGTAGGGTGAGGGCTAGGGTGAGGGTGAGGTTTAGGGTTTGGGTTAGGGTGAGGTTTAGGGTTAGGGTTAGGGTGAGAGTTAGGGTTCGGGTTAAGTTTATGGTTAGGTTGACGATTAGGGTAAGGTTTATGTTGAGGGTAAGGGTTAGGGTTAGGTTGAGGGTTAGGGTTAGGGTTAGGGTGAGGGTGAGGGTTAGGGTGAGGGTTAGGGTGATTATTAGGATGAGGGTTAGGGTTAGGATTAGGGTTAGGGTGAGGGCCAGGTTGAGGTAGAGTGTTCGGGTTAGGGTTAAGGTGAGATTTAGGGTTAGGTTTAGGGTTAGTGTTAGGGTGAGTGTGAGATTTAAGGTTAGAGTTAGGGTTAGGGTGAGGTTGAGGGTGAGGATTAGAGTTAGGGTTAGATTGAGGGTTAGGTTTGGGGTGAGTGTTAGGGTTTGGGTTAGGGTGAGGGTGAGGGTTAGCCTTAGCATTACGGTCAGAGTTAGGTTTAGGTTGAGTGTTACGGTTAGGGTGAGGTTGAAGGTTAGGGTTAGCATTAGGGAAAGGGTTAGGGTTAGGGTGGAGGTTAGGGTTAGAGTGAGGGTGAGGGTCAGGGTTAGGGTTAGGATTAGGTGTAGGTTTAGGGTGAGGCTGAGGGTGAGGGTGAGAATTAGGGTGAGCGTGAAGGTGAGGGTTAAGTTTACCGTTATGTTTAGGGTGAGGTCTAGGGTGAGGGTGAGGGCTAGGGTGAGGGTTAGTGTGAAGGTGAGGTTTTCGGTTTGGAAAGGGTTAGGGTTAGTTTTAGGGTGCGGATTAGGGTGAGGGTGAGGTTTAAGGTGAGGGTTAGGGTTAGGGTTAGGGTGAGGGTTAGGGTTAGGGTGATGTTTAGGGTGAGGGTGAGGGTGAGAATGAGGGTTCGGTTAAGGGTGTGGGTTAGGGTGTTGGTGAAGGTTAGGGTGAGAGTGAGGATTCGGGTGAGGGTGAGAGTTAGGGTGTTGGTGAGGTTTCGGATTAGGTTGAGTTTTAGGGTTAGGGTGAGGTTTAGGGTGAGGGAGAGGGTTAGGGTTAGGGTTAGGGTTAGGATTAGGGTTAGGGTTAGGTTGAGGGTTAAGGTGAGGGTTATGGTTAGGGTTATGTTGAGGATTAGGGTGAGAGTGAGGGTTAGGGTTTGATTAAGGGTTAGGTTGAGGGTTAGGTTAAGGGTTAGGGTTAGGGTTAGGGTGAGTGTGAGGGTTAAAGTTAGGGTTAGGGTGAGGGTTATGGTTGGGGTGAGAGTTAGGGTTAGGGTTAGGGTGAAGGTGAGGATGAGGGTGAGGATGAGTGTGAGTGTTAGGGTATGGGTTACGGTTAGGTTTAGGGTGAGGGTTAAGGTGATGGTGAGTGTTAATTTGAGGGTGAGTGTTAGGGTTAGTGTGAGTGATTGGGTGAGGTTTAGGGTCAGATTTAGTGTGAGGATTAGGGTTATAGTTACCCTTAGGGTTATGGTGAGCCTATCAGTTAGGGTGAGGTTTAGGGTGAGGGTGAGGGTTAGGGTTAGCGTTAGGGTTAAGTTGAGATTAGGGTGAGGGTTAGAGTTAGGGTGAGGATTAGGGTTAAGGTTAGGGTGACGTTTAGGGTTAGGGTGTGTGTTAGGGATAGGTTTATGGATAGGGTGAGAGTTAGGTATATGGTTAGGGTTCAAGTTAGGGTGAGTGTGAGTGTGAGTGTTACGGTTAGGATTAGGGTTAGTGTTAGTGTTTGGCTGAGGGTGTGGGTGAGGGTGAGGGTGAGGGTTAGGCTTAGGGTAATGTTTATTTAGGGTTAGGGATAGGTTGTAGGTTAGGGTTAGGCTTAGGATGAGGGTTAGGGTGAGGATTATGGTTAGGGTTAGGGTGAGGGTTAGGTTTAGTTTGATTTTTAGGGTTAGTGTCAGGGTAATCGTTAGGGTGAGGGTTAGGGTGAGAGTGAGGGATAGGTTTAGTGTTAGGGTTAGGGTGAGCGTTTGGGTGAGGGTTAGGATTAGGTTTAGGGTGAGCGTCAGGGTTAGGGTTGAGTTTAGGGTTAGGGTTAGGAGGAGGTTTAGTGTTAGTTTTAGGGAGAGGATTAGAGTTAGTGTGAGGTTTAGGGTTTCGTTTAGGGTTAGTGTGAGGATAAGGGTTAGGGTGAGGGTTAGGGTGCGGGTGAGGGATAGGCTTAGTGTAAGGGTTAGGGTGACTGTTTGGTGAAGGTTAGGTTTAGGTTTATGGTTAGGGTGAGGAGTAGGCTGAGGGTGTTATGGTGAGGTTTCAGGTGAGGTTGAGTATTAGGCTTAGAATTAGTCTTAGGGTGAGGGTTAGGTTTAGGTATAGCATTAGGCTTAGGGTTAGGTTGAGGGTGAGGTTTAGGACTAGGGTAAAGTTGAGGGTGAGGTTTAGGGTTAGAATTAGGTTTAAGGTTAGCGTTAGAGTGAGGGTGGGGGTGAGGATTAGGGTTAGGATTAGGTTTAGGGTTAGGTTGAGGCTGAGGTTGAGGATGAGGTTGAGTTTGAGGGTTAGGGTTTGGCTTAGGGTGAGGGCTAGGGTGAGGGCGAGGGTTAGGGTGAGGGTGAGGGTGAGGGTGCGGTTTTCGGTTAGGAAAGGGTTAGGTTTAAGTTTAGGGTGAGGATTGGGCTGAGGGTGAGGTTGAAGGTGAGCATTAGGGTTAAGGTGAGGTTTAGGGTTAGGGTTAGGCTGAGGTTTAGCGTTAGGGTGATGTTTAGGATGAGGGTGAGGGTGAGGGTGATGGTGAGTTTTAGGGTATAGTTGAGGGTTAGTTTTAGGGTGAGGTTTAGGTTGACGGTGAGGGTCAGGGTGAGGGTGTGGAAAAGGGTTAGGGTTAGGTTCAGGGTGAGGGTTAGGGTTAGGGTTAGGGTTAGGGTGAGGGTTCGGGTTAGTGTGAGGTTAGGGTTCGGGTTAGTGTGAGGAAAAGGTTTAGGATGAGGTTTAGGATGAAAGTAAGAGTTAAGGTTAGGTTTAGTGTTAGGGTTAGGGTGAGGTTTACTTTTAGAATTAGGATTAGGGTTAGGTTGAGGGTGAGGGTTAGAGTTAGGGTTAGGTTGAGGGTTAGGTTTGGGGTGAGTGTTAGGGTTTCCGTTAGGGTGAGGGTGAGGTAGAGGTTTCGGTTTCGGGTGAGGGTTAGTGTGTGGGTGATGGTTAGTGTTCAAGTGAAGTTTAAGGTGACGGTGAGTGTTAGGGTGAGGGTGATGGTTAGAGTTAGTGTGAGTATTAGGTTTAGGGTTAGGGTTAAGGTTATTGTGAGGGTAAGGTTTAGGGTGCAGTTTAGGGTGAGGGTGAGGGATAGGGTTAGCATTAGGGTTATGGTGGGGGATAGGGTTAGGGTTAGGGTGAGATTGAGGGTTAGGTTTAGGTTTAGGATGAGGTTTAGGATTAGGGTGAGAATTAGGGATAGGGTTAGGGTTAGGGTTAGGGTTTGAGTTAGGGTTAGTATGAGGGTGAGAGTTAGGGTTAGGATTAGGGTTAGTGTTAGGCAGAGGGTGAGGGTGAGGGTGAGGGTTAGGGTTAGGGTGACCTTTAGGGTTAAGTTTAGGTTGAAAGGTAGGGTTAGTGTTAGGGAGATTGTTAGGGTTAGGGTGAGGGTTTGGTTTAGTTTGAGGGTTAGGATGAAGGTGAGTTTGAGATTGAGGGTTAGGGTGAGGGTGATGGTGACGGTGAGGGTTAGGATTAGGATTCTGGTTAGGGTTAGCATGAGGGTTAGGGTTAGGTTTAGGGTTAGGGTGAGGGTAAGGTTGAGGGTGAGGGTTAGGGTTATGGTTAGGTTTAGCGTTAGGGTTAGGTTTCAGGTAAGGTTTAGGGTTAGGATGAGGATTAGGTTTAGGTTTAGGGTGAGGGTTAGTGTTAGGGTGAGGGTGAGGGTGAGGGTGAGGGTTAGGTTGAGGGGTAGGGTTAGGGATAGGGTAAAGGTTAGGGTTAGGGTGAGGTTGAGGGTGAGGTTTAGGTTTAGGGTGAGGGTTAGGGTGAGGGTTAGTGTGAGGTTTAGGTTTAGGGTAAGGGTAAGGGTTAGGTTCAGGCTGAGCCTTAGTTTTCGGTTTAGGTTTAGGGATAGGGTGATGTTGAGGGTTAGGGTTCGGGTTAGTGTGAGGATAAGGGTTAGGGTGAGGATTAGGGTGAGGATGAGAGTTAGGGTTAGCATAAGGTTTAGTGCGAGGGTTAGGGTTAGGGTTAGGGTTAGGGTAGGGTAAGGGTTAGGGGTATGGTTAGGTTTAGGTTTAGGGTTAGGTTTCAGGTAAGGTTTATGGTTAGGTTTAGGTTTAGGGTGAGGATTAGGCTTAGGGTTAGGTTTAGGGTGAGGGTTAGTGTTAGGGTTAGGGTGAAGGTGAGGGTTAGGTTGAGGGGCAGGGTTAGGGATAGGGTAAAGGTTTGGTTTAGGGTGAGGGTGAGGGTGAGGTTTAAATTTAGGGTGAGGGTTAGGGTGTGGGTTAGTGTGAGGTTTAGTTTTAGGGTAAGGGTAAGGGTTAGGTCCAGGGTGAGCGTTAGTTTTAGGTTTAGGTTTAGGGTTAGGGTGATGCTGAGGGTTAGGGTTAGGGTTAGTGTGAGGATAAGGGTTAGGGTGAGGATTTGGGTGAGGATGAGAGTTAGGGTTAGCATAAGGTTTAGGGCGAGGTTTAGGGTTAGGGTTAGGGTTAGGGTTAGGGTAGGGTAAGGGTTAGGGTTAGCATGAGGGTTAAGGTTAGGTTGATGTTTAGGGTGACGGTGAGGGTTAGGGTGAGGGTTAGGTTGAGCGTGAGGGTTAGGGTGAGGGAGAGCGTGAGTGGGAGGGTGACCATGAGGATTAGGGTTAGGGTTAGATTTAGGGTGAGGATAAGAGTTAGGGTACTATTAGGGTTAGGCTGAGGGTGAGGATGAGGGTCAGGGTTAGGGTTTCGGTTAGGTAAGGGTTAGGGTTATGTTTAGGGTGAGTATTATGGTGAGGGTGAGGATTACGGTTAGGTTGAGGGTTAGGCTTAGTGTGAGGGTTACAGTTAGGGTTAGGGTTAATGTGAGGTTAAGTGTTAGGATGAGGGTTAGGTTGAGAGTGAGGGTTAGGGTTAGCGTTAGGGTTAGGGTGAAGTTTAGTGTGGGGGTTAGGGTGTGGGTTAGGGTTCGGGTTAGGGTTGGGTGAGGGTTAGGGTGAGCGTAAGTTTTAGGGTGAGGGTTAGGTTGAGAGTGAGGGATAGGGTTATGGTGAGGGTAAGGGTTAGGGTTAGGGTGACTGTGAGGGTGATGTTAAGGGTAAGGGTTAGGGTCCAGGTTAGGGTGAGGGGGAGGGTTAGGGTTAGCATTATGGTTAGGGTTAGGTTTAGGTTGAGTTTTAGGGTTAGGGTTAGGGTTAGGTTTACGGCAAGGGTAAGGGTTAGGATGATAGTTAGGGTGAGAGTGAGGGTTAAGTTTAGGTTTAGGTTTAGGGTGAGTTTGAGGGTGAGGTTTAGGGTTAGGGTTAGGGTGAGTGTTAGGGTGAGGCTTAGGGTGAAGGTTAGGATTAGGGTTAGGCTTTGGGTTAGGGTGAGGGTTAGGGTGAGGGGAGGGGTTAGGGTGAGTGTTAGGGAGAGGCGAGGGATAGGGTTATGGTGAGGGTAAGTGTTAGGCTGAGGCTTAGGTTGAGAGTGAGCATTTGTGTTAGCATCAGGTTAGGGTTGAGGGTGAGGGTTAGAGTTAGGCTGAGGGGTAGTTTAAGGGTTAGGGTTAGGGTTAGGTTTCGGGGGATGTTAAGGGTTAGGGTGAGGGTGAGGTTTAGGGTTACACTTAGGTTGAGGGTGAGGATTAGGTTTAGGGTAAGTGTGATTGTGAGTGTGAGGGTTAGGTATAGGATTAGGGTTAGGGTTAGGCTGAGGTTGAGGGTATGAGTGAGGGTGAGGGCTAGGGTTAGGAGTAGAGGTAGGGTTAGGTTTAGGTTTAGAGTTAGTATTAGGGTTAGGGATAGGATTAGGCTGAAGGTGAGGGTGAGGGTGAGGGTGAAGATGAGGTTTAGGGTTAGATTTAGGATTACAGTTAGGGTTATGTTGAGTGCTAGGATGAGGGTGAGGGTTAGGGTTAGCGTTAGGGTAAGGGTGAGGCTTAGGGTGAGGGTTGAGTGTTAGGGTTAGGCTTAGGTTGAGGGTGACAGTTAGGATTAGGGATAGGGATAGCGTTAGGCTGAGGTTGAGGATCAGGGTGAGGTTTAGTGTTAGGATTACGGTTAGGGTGAGGGCTCGGGTGAGGGTGAGGGTTAGGGTGAAGGTGAGTGTGAGGGTGAGGGTCTTGATTAGGTAATGTTAGGGTTAGGGTGAGGATTAGGTGAGTGTTAGGGTGAGGGTGTGGGTTCGGGTGATGGTGAGGGTTCGGGTTAGCATTAGTGTTATGTTAGGTTTAGGTTGAGTGTTAGGGTTAGGGTTAGGGTGAGGGTATGCGTTAGGGTGAGGGTTACGGTGAGGGTGAGGGATAAGGTTAGTGTTAGGGTTAGGGTGAGCATTTGGATGAGGGTTAGGTTTAGGGTTAGGGTGAGGGATAGGGTTAGGGTTGAGTTAAGGTTAGCGTTAGTGTGAGGTGTAGGGTTAGGGTTAGGGTTAGTGTGAGTATAAGGGATATGGTGAGGGTTAGGGTGAGGGTGAAAAATAGGGTTAGTGTAAGGGTTAGGGTGAGTGTTTGGATGAGGATTAGGTTCAGGTTTAGGGTTAAGGTGAGGGTTAGGATGAGGGTAAGTGTTAGGGTGATGTTTAGGTTGTGGTTGAGTATTAGGGTTAGCATTAGTCTTAGTGTGAGGGTTAGGGTTAGGTATGGCATTAGGCTTAGGGTTAGGGTTAGGGTGAGGGTTAGGATTAGGGTTAAGGTGAGGGTCAGGTTTAGGGTTAGCATTAGGTTTACGGTTATGGTTACTGTGAGGGTTTGGGTGAGGGTTAGGTTTAGGATTAGGTTTAGGGTGAGGCTGAGGTTGAGGATGAGGTTGAGGTTGAGGGTTAGGGTTAGGGTTAGGCTTAAGGTGAGGGCTAGGGTGAGGGCGAAGTTTAGGATGAGGGTTAGGGTGAGGGTGCGGTTTTCGGTTAGTAAAGGGTTAGGGTTAGGTTTAGGGTGAGGATTAGGCTGAGGCTGAGGTTGAAGGTGAGGGTTAGGGTTAAGGTGAAGGTTAGGGTTAGGTTTAGGCTGAGGGTTAGGGTTAGGGTGATTTTTAGGGTGAGTGTGAGGGTGAGGGTTAGGCTGTAGGTGAGGGTTAGGTTTAGGGTGACAGTGAGGGTTAGGTTGAGGGTTAGGGCTAGTGTGAGGGTTAGGATTAGGGTTAGGGTGAGGAAAAGGTTTAGGGTGAGAATGAGGATGAGACTAAGATTTAGGGTTATGTTTAGCATTAAGGGTAGTGTGAGGTATAGGGTTAGAGTTCAGGTGTTGGTTAGGTTGAGGGTGAGGGTTAGAGTTAGGGTTAGTGTGAGGTTTAGGGTTGGGGTGAGTGTTAGTGTTATGGTTAGGGTGAGGGTGAGGGTGAGGGTTTGGTTTCGCGTGAGGGTTAGGGTGTGGGTTAGGGTTAAGGTTGTGGTGAGGGTAAGGGTTAGGGTGAGATTTAGGATGAGGGTTAGGTTTAGGTTGAGAGTTAGGGTGACGTTGAGGGTTAGGGTGACAGTGAGGGTTAGGTTCAGGGTTAGGCTTAGGGTGAGGGTTAAAGTGAGAGTTAGGGTTAGGGTTAGTTTTAGGGTTAGTGTGAGAATTAGGGTTAGTTTTAAGTTTATAGTGAGGGTAAGGGTTAAGGTGAGGTTTAGGCTGATGGGTAGGTTTAGGGTAAGGGTGAGGGAGAGGGTGAGGGTAAAGACTAGAGTGAGGGTTAGGGTGAGGTTGATGGTTAGGTTTAGCATTAGGTTTAGGGTTTGGGTTAGGGTGAGGGGTAGGGTTAGGGTTAGGGTGAGGATGATGTTTAGGGTTAGCATTAGGTTTAGGTTTAGCTTGAGGGTGAGGGTTAGGGTTAGGTTTAGGGTGAGTGTTAGGTTCAGGTTTAGGGTCAGGGGTAGAGTGAGGGTTAAAGTTAAGTTGTGGGTTCCAATTAGGGTGAGAGTGAGGCTAAGGATTCTGGTGAGGTTTAGGGTGTGTGTGAGGGTTAGGGTTTGAATTAGAGTTAGGGTTAGGGTGAAGGTGAGGGTGAGGGTTAGGGTTAGGGATAGGGTTAGAGTGAGGGTCAGGGTGAGGGTGAGGGTCAGGTTTAGGGTTAGGATTAGTGTAAGGTTGAGGGCCAGGTAAGGGTGAAGGTTAGGGTTTGGTTTAGGGTGAGGGTAAGTGTTAGGGTGACGTTTAGGGTTAGGGTTGGGATGAGGTTGAGGGTTAGGTTTAGTGTGAGGTTGTGGGGTAGGGTTAGGGTAAGGTTAAGGGTTAGAGTGAGGGTTAGGGTGAGAGTTAGTGTTAGGGTTAGTGTGAGGGTGAGGGTGAGGGTTAGGGTGATGTTTAGGCTGACAGTGAGGGTTAGGGTGAGGGTTAGTTTTAGGTTTAGTGTTAGCGTTACAGTGAGGGTTAGGGTCATGGTTAGGATTAAGGTGAGGGTTAAATGAGGGTGAGGGTTAGGGTTAGGTTTAAGGTGTGGGTTATGGTTAAGGTTAGGATTAGGGTGAGGTTTAGGGTGAGGGGTTGGGTCAGGGTTAGTGTGAGGTTTAGGGTTAGTGTGAGGTTTTGGGTTAGTGTGAGGATAAGGGTTAGAGTGAGGGATAGGGTTATTGTTAGGGTTAGGGTGAGGGTAAGTCATAGGATTGGGTTTAAGTTAAGAGTGCTTGTGAGGGTGATGGTTAGTGTTAGGTTGATGGTGAAGGTGAGGTTTTGGTTTAGGATTAGGGTTAGGGTTAGTTTTAGGGTGAGGGTGAGGGTTAGGTTTAGGATCAGGGTTAGGGTTAGGATAAGGTGAGGGTGAGGGTGAGGGTGAGGGTTAGGGAGAGGATTAGGTTTAGGTTTAGGGTTAGGGTGAGAGTGAGGGTTAGGTTGAGGTGAGCGTTCAGGTTTGGGTGAGGGTGAGGGTTAGGGTTAGAGTTAGGATGAGTGTTAGGGTTAATGTGAGGGGTAGGGTTAGGGTTAGGGTGAGGGTGAGGTTTAGGTTTAGTGTGAGCGTTAGGGTTAGTGTTAGGGGTAGGGTAAGGTTAAGGGTTAGGGTGAGGTTTAGCGTGAGGGAGAGGCTTATGATTAGGGTTAAGGTGAGGGTTAGGATGAGGGTGAGGTTTAGGGTGAGGTTGAAGGTTAGGGTGAGGGTGAGGTTTAGGGTTACGGTTAGGTTTAGGGTGTGGGTTAGGTTTAGTGTTAGGGTTAAGCTAATGGTTAGGTTTGGGGTTAGGGTAAGGGTGAGGGTGACGGTGAGTGTTAGGATTAGGTTTAGGGTGAGTGTGAGGGTTAGGTTTAGGATTAGTGTTAGTATGATGGTGATGGTGAAGTTTACAGTTAGTGTTAGCTTTGGGGCAAGGGTGAGGGTGAGGGGGGGTTTAGGGTGTGGGTGACGGTTAGGTTTAGGGTGAGGTTTAGGGTGATGGTGAGGGTTAGGTGAGGGTGAGATGTAGGCTTAATGTTAGAGTTAGGCTGAGGGTTAAGATCAGGGTCAGGATTAAGGTGAGGGTTAAGGTGAAGGTTAGGTTTAGGGTTAGGTTTAGGGTTAGTGTGAGGATTAGGTTTAGGGTGAGGGTAAGCTTTAGGGTGAGGGTTAGACTGAGGGTGAAGGATAGGTTTATTGTTAGTGTTAGGGTGAGCATTTGGGTGAGGGTTAGGTTCAGGGTTAGGGTTAGGGTGTTAAGGTGAGGGCAAGTGTTAGGGTTAGGTTTATGTGGACGGTGAGGGATAGGGTTATGGTGAGGTGAGGGTGAGGGTGAGGGTGAGGGTTAGGGTTAGGGTAGGTTGAGGGGAAGGTATAGGTCGAGGGTAAGTACAAGGGTTAGGCTGAGGGTGAGGTTGTGGTTGAGGTTTAGGGTTAGGGTTAGGGTTAGTGTGAGGGTTAGTGTTAGTGTTAGGGTTAGGGTTAGTGTGAGGGTAAGTGTTAGGGTGAGGGTTTGGGTTAGGGTGAGTGTTATGGTTAGGGTGAGGGTTAGGGTTAGGTTTATTTTTAGGGTTAGTGTTACGGTAATGGTGAGGGTGAGGTTTAATGTTAGGGTTAGGATGAGATTTAGGTTTAGGGTTAGGATGAGCGTTAGGCTGAGGGTTAGGTTTAGGGTTAATTGTGTGGGTTAGGGTTAAGGTTAGGGTGAGGGTGAGGGTTCGGGTTAGGGTTAGATTGAAGTTAGGTTTAGGGTTAGAGTTAGGGTGAGCATGAGGGCTAGGGTGAGGCGTAGGGTTAGGGTTAGGGTGAGGGTGAGGGTTACGGTTAGGGTAAGGTAAGTGTGAAGATTAGGGTGATTGTTAGGGTTAGGTTTAGGGTGAGGGTGACCATTAGATTTAGGATGAGGGTTAGGGTGAGTGTGAGGGTGAGGGTTAGGTTTAGGATTAGGGTTAGGGTTAGGCTTAGGTTGAGGGTCACGGTGAGGGTGAGGTTGACGGTAAGGGTGAGGGTAAGGGTTAGGGTTACGGTCAGGGTGAGGGTGAGGGTTAGGGTAAGGGTTAGGGTTATGGTAAGGTTGAGGGTGAGGGTTAGGGTTAAGGTGAGTGTGAGGTTAGGGTTAGAGTTAGGGTTAGCATGAGGGTTTTGGTTAGGGTTAGGGTTAGGGTGATGGTGAGGGTTAGGGTGAGTGTGAGGTTGAGCTGGAGGGTGAGGGTGAGGGTTAGGGTGTGGTTTAGGGTTAGGGTTAAGGTGAGGGTAGGGTTAAGGTGAGTGTGAGGGTTAGGTTTAGAGTTAGGTTTAGCATGAGGGTTATGGTTAGGGTTAGGTTTAGGGTGATGGTGAGGTTGAGGGTGAGGTTGAGGGTGAGGGTGAGGACGAGGGTTAGAGTGAGGGTGAGCGTTAGGGTGAGAGTGTGGGATCCGGTGAGGGTGAGGGGGAGGGTTATGGTTAGGGTTCGGGTTAGAGTTAGGGTGAGGGTGTGGATGAGGGTTAGGTTTAGGATTAGGATTAGCTTTAGGTTTAGGCTGAGAGTGAGTGTTAGGGTGAGGTTAGGGTTTGGGTTAGGGGGAGGGTTAGGTTAATGTTAGGGTTAGGGTTAGGGTGAGGGATAGGGTTAGGGTTAGGGTTAGGATAAGGGTTAGGCTGTGGGGTAGGCTTAGGCTTAGGGTGAGGCTTAGGTTTAGTGTGAGTTTTAGGGTTAAGTTTAGGTTCATGATTAGGTTTATGGTGAGGAGAAGGGTTAGGGTGAGGGTTAAGATGAGGGTGAGGTTTAGGGTTTGGGATAGGGTTAGGGTAATTTTAGGGTGAGGGCTAGAGTGGGTGTGAGGGTTAGGGTTAGGGTTAGGTATAGGGTGAGGATTAGGTTTAGGGTTAGGGTTAGGGTTCGGGTGAGTCTTAGACTGAGGGGTAGGGTTATGGATAGGGTGAGGGTTAGGTTTAGTGTGAGGGTTAGGGTGTGGGGTAGGGTTAGGGTTAGGGTGAGGTTTAGGCTGATGGCTAGGGTTACAGTTAGGGTGAGGGTTAAGTTTATTGGGAGTTTTAGGGTTAGGTTTAGGGTTAGGGTTAGGGTTCGGTTGAGGGTGAGGGTTAGGGTTAGTGTGAGGTTTAGGGTTAGGGTTAGCGTGTTTGTGAGGGTTAGGTTGAGGCTTAGGATTAGCCTGAGTTTGAGGGTGTTGGTTAGGGTTAGGCTTAGTGTTAGGGTGACATTTAGGGTTTGTGTTAGTGTTAGAGTTAGGGTTAGGGTGAGGTTGAGGTTTAGGTTTAGAGTTAGGGTTAGGGTGAGGTTTAGGTTGAGAGTTAGGGTAAGGGTTAGTTTTAGGTTTAGGGTTAGAGTGAGAGTTAGGGGGAGGGTTAGGGTTAGTGTTAGGGATAGGATTTGGGTTAGAGTGAGGGTGAGTGTGTGTGTTAGGTTTAGGTTTAGGGTTAGGCTTAAGGTGAAGCTGAGGGTGACATTGAGGTTGACGGTTAGGGTTAGCAGGACGTTTAGGATTAGGGTTAGGGTTAGGATTAGAGTTAGAGTAAGGGCTAGGGTGAGTGTGAAGGTGAGGTTTAAGGTTAGGGTGAGGGTTAGGGTGAGGTTTAGTGTTAGGGTTATGGTTAGAGTTACGGTCACGGTGAGGATGAAGTTTTGGGGTACAGTTAGGGTTAGGTTGCGGGTTAGCTTAGGGGTGAAGGTAAGGGTAAAATTGAGGGTTAGGCTGAGGGTGATGGTTACGGTAAGGTTTAGGGTTAGGGTTAGGGTGAGGGTTAGTGTTAGCTTTAGGGTGAGGCTGAGGGTTAGATTGAGGATTAGTGTTAGGGTTAGTGTGAGGTTTAGGGTGCGGATGAGGGTTAGGGTTAGGGTGAGGGCTAGGAAGAGGGTGAGGTTTAATGTTAGTGTTAGGGTGAGATTTAGGTTTAGGGTGATGGTTAGGGTTAGTGTGAGGGTCAGTGTTAGGGTTAGAATTAGTGTTAGGTTGAAGGTAAGTGTTAGGGTGAGGGTTAGGGTTAAGGTGAGTGTTATGGTTAGGGTGAGGATTAGGATTGTTTTTAGCATTAGGGTTAGGGTTACGGTTATGGTGAGGGTGAGGGTGAGGCTTAGGTTTAGGACTAGGATGAGGTTTAGTTATAAGGTTAGGGTTAGGGTTGGGGTCAGGGTGATGCTTAGTGTTAGAGTTAGGGTTAGGATGAGGCTGAGGGTGAGAGTTAGGTTTAGGATTAATTTTAGGGTTAGGCTTAAGGTGTGGGTTAGGTTGAGGGTGAGGGTTAGAGTTAGGGTTAGGAGTAGGATAAGGGTTAGGGTTTGGGAGAGTTTGAGGGGTAGGTTTAGGGTTAGGGATAGGCTTAGGTTTAGGCTGCGGTTAAGGGTAAGGTTTAGGGTTAGGGTGAGGGTTAGGGTTAGGGTTAGGATTACGAATAGGGTTAGGGTTAGGGTGAGTGTAAGGATTAGGGTTAGGTTTCGGGTTAGGCTTAGGGTTAGGCTGAGGATGAGTGTGAGGGTGAGGGTTAGGGTTAGGGAGAGGGTTAGGTTTAGGGTTATGGGGAGGGTTAGGATGAGGGTTAGGGTTAGGATTATTGTTAGAGTGAGGGCTAGGAAGAGGTTGAGGTTTAGGGTTAGGGTTAGTGTGAGGTTTAGGGTTCGGTTTAGGGTTAGGGTTAGGGTGAGTGTGAGGTATAGGGTTAGAGTTAGGGTTAAGCTGAGGCAGAGTGTGAGGCTTAGGGTTTGGGTTAGGATTAGGATTATGGTAAGGGTTAAGGTGAGGGTGAGTGAGTGTGTTAGGTTAGGTTTAGGTTTAGGTTAAGGGTTAGGCTAAGGATGAGGTTGAAGGTGAGGGTTACGGTTAGGGTAAGGTTTAGGGTAAGGGTTAGGGGGAGGGTTAGGATGAGGGTTAGGGTTAGGATTAGGGTTAGGGTGATAGTGAGGGTGAGGGTTAGGCTTGGTGTTAGGGTGAGCGTTAGGATGAAATTTAGGATTAGGGTTAGGGTGAGGGTTAGGGTTAGGGTGAAGGTTAGGGTGAGGGTGAGGATTAGCTTTAGGGTTAGGACTAGGATTAGAGTAAGAGTTAGGGTGAGTTTGAGGGTTAGGGTTAGGGTTAGGTTTAGGCTTAGGGTTAAGCTGAGGCTGAGGGTGAGGGTGAGGGTTAGGGGTAGGGTTAGGGTGGTGTTTAGGGATAGGGTTATTGTTAGGTTGGGGATCAGTGTGAGTGTTATGGTTAGGGTGAGTATTACGGTTATGATGAGGGTGAGGGTGAGTGTGATGGTTAGGGTTAGGGTGAGAGTTAGGGTTCGGTTAAGTTTAGGGTGAAGGTGAGGGTTAGGGTTAGGGTGAGTGTCAGTTTTAGGGTTAGGTTTAGGGTTAGGGTTAGGGTAAGAATGAGGGTTAGTGTTAGGGTTCAAGTGAGGGTTAGGGTGAGGATTAGGGTTGCGATTAGGGTTAGGGTGAGGGCTAGGGTGAGCGTGTGGATTAGGGTTTGTTTTAGGGTAAGGTTTAGGGTTAGGGTTGGGGTTAGGGTGAGGGTTAGGATGAGGGTTAGGGTTACGGTGAGGGTGAGGGTTAGGGTTAGGGTGAGGTTTAGGGTTAGGATTAGGGTTAGGGTGAGGTTGAGTGTTAGCATTAGGGTTAGGGTTAGGTTTAGGGTTAGGTTTAGGGTTAGGATTAGTGTTATTGTTAGGGTTAGGTTTAGAGTTATGGTGAGGGTGAGAGTTAGGGTGAGGGTGAGGTTTATGTTTAGATTTAGGTTCAGTTGGAGGGTTGGTTCGAGGGTTAGGGTTAGGGTTAGTGTTAGGGTTAAGGTTAGGGTGAGGGTTAGGTTGAGGTTTAGGGTTAAGGTTAGGTTTAGGTTTAGGATTAGGGTTAGGGTGAGGGTGAGTGTGAGGTTCAGGGTTAGGGTTATGGTTAGGCTTAGGGTTAGGCTGAGGTTTAGGGTGGGGGTGAGGATTAGGGTTAGGGTGATGGTTAGAGTTAGGGTTATGGTGAAGGTTAGTGTTAGGATTAGGGTTAGAGTTAGGGTTAGGTTGAGGATGAGGTTTAGGGGTAGAGTTAGGGTTAGGGTGAGGGTTAGCGTTAGAGTGAAGGTTAGGGTGGCGTTGACAGTAAGGATAAAGGTGAGGGTTAGGCTGAGGGTGAGGGTTACAATAAGGGTGAGGGTTAGGGTTAGGGTGAGGGTTAGTGTGAAGATTCAGGTGAGGGTGAGGTTTAGATTGAGGATTAGTGTTAGGGTTATTGTGAAGTTTAGGGTGAGGATGAGGGTTAGGGTTAGGGTGAGGGCTAGGGAGAAGGTGAGGTTTAGGGTTAGTGTTAGGGTGAGGTTTAGGGTTAGGATGAATGTTAGGGTTAGTGTGAAGATTAGAGTTAGGGTTAGGGTTAGTGTTAGGGTGATGGTAAATGTTAGGGTGAGAGTTAGGGTTAGGGTGAGTTTTAGGGTTAGGGTGAGGGTTAGGGTTAGGGTTAGGATTATTGTTAGCATTAGGGTTAGGGTTTCAGTTATGGTGTTGGTGAGGGTTAGATTTAGGGCTAGGATGAGGTTTAGGGATAGGGTTATGGTTAGGGTTAGGGTCAGGTTGAGGTTTAGTGTTACAGTTAGGTTTAGGGTGAGTCTGAGGGTGAGGGTTAGGTTTAGGATTAATGTTAGGGTTAGGCTTAAATGAGGGTTAGGTTGAGGGTGATGGTTAGAGTTAGGGTTACGAGTAGGATTAGGGTTAGGGTTAGGGTGAGTGTGAAGGTTAGGTTTAGGGTTAGGGATAGGCTTAGGTTTAGGCTGAGGTTGAGGGTAAGGGTTAGGGTTAGGGTTAGGGTTAGGGTGAGTGTGAGGGTTATTGTTAGGATTAGGGTTAGGGTGAGGGTTAATGTGTGTGTTATTGTTAGGTCTAGGGTTAGGCTTATGGTTACGCTGAGGGTGAGGTTGACGGTGAGGGTTAGCGTTAAGGTGAGGGTTAGGGTAGGGTTAGGGGGAGGGTTAGGAAGAGGGTTAGGGTTAGGGCTAGGGTTGGGTGAGGGCTAGGCTCAGGGTGAGGTTTAGGGTTATGTTTAGGTTGAGGGTGAGGGTTAGGGTAAGTGTGAGAGTTAGGGTTCGCGTTAAGTTTAGGGTTAGGTTGAGGGTTAGGGTAAGGTTTAGGGTGAGGGTCAGGTTTAAGGTTAGGTTGAGGGTGAGGTTTCGGGTTTAGGGTTAGGGTGAGGGTGAGAGTGAGGTTTACGTTTAGTGTTAGGGTGAGAGTTAGGATGAGGGTTAAAGTTAGGGTTAGGGTGAGAATTACTTTTCGGTTATGTTTAGGGTTAGGGTGAGGGTTAGGGTTAGCGTTAGGGTTAGGGTTCGGTTGAGGGCTAGGGTTAGGTTTAGGGTTAGTGTTAGGGTTAGGGTTAGGGTCACATTGAGGTTTAGGATTAGGGTTAGGGTTAGGGTTAGACTTAGGGTTATGCTGAGGGTGAGGGTGGGTGTGAGGATAAGAGTTCGGGTTAGGGTTACGGTTATTGTTATTGTTATAGTTACTGTTAAGTTTGCGGTGAGGGTGAGGCTGAGGGTGTGGGTGATGGTGAGGGTTATTGTTAGGGTGAGGTTTAGGGTGAGGATGAGGTTTAGGGTTAGAGTTAGGGTTAGGGTGAGGTTTAGGTTGAGGTTTAGGGTTAGGGTTAGTGTTAGGGTTAGGGTTAGAGTGAGAGTTATGGGGAGGTTTAGGGTTAGGGTTAGGGTGAGGGATAGGATTAGGTTCACGGTGCGGATGAGTGTGTTTGTTAGCTTAGGTTTAGTGTTAGGCTTAGGGTTAGGCTGAAGGTGAGGTTGAGGGTCAGGGTTAGGGTTCGGGTTAGGGTGAGGTTTAGGGTTAGGGATAGGGGTAGTTTGAGGTTTAGGATAAGGTTTAGGGTTAGGATTTGGGTAAGGCTGAGGGCTAGGCTTACATTGAGGGTTAGGATTAGGATTAGGGTTAGGGTTAGACTTAGGGTTAGGCTGAGGTTGAGGGTGTGTGTGATGATTAGAGTTAGGGTTAGGGTTAGGCTTAGGGTTAGGGTTATTGTTAGAGTTATGGTTAGGGTTAAGTTTGGGTGAGGGTGAGGCTGTGGGTGAGGGTTATGTTTATAGTTAGGGTTAGGGTTACGGTTAGGGTTAGGGTTATTATTATTGTTAGGGTTAGAGTTAGATTTACGGTGAGGGTGAGGATGCGGGTGAGGTTTAGGTTTAGGGTTAGTGTGGGGTTTACCGTTAGGGTTAGGATTAGGGTTCAGGTGAGGTTTAGGTTTAGAGTTAGATTTAGGGTTAGTGTTAGTGTGAGGGTTAGTGTTATTGTTAGTGTTAGTGTAACAGTGCCATTAAGACGTAGGTTGAGGTTTTGGGTTAGGGTGAGTGTTATGTTTACGGTGAGGGTGAGGTTTAGGGTTAGGGTTAGGGTGAGGTTTAGGGTGAGGGTTTGGTTTAGGGTTAGAGTTAGGGTTAGGGTAAGGGTTAGGTTGAGGGTTAGGGTTAGGGTTAGTGTTAGTGTTAGGGTTAGGGTGAGAGTTAGGGCGAGGTTTAGGGTTAGTGTTAGCCTGAAGGTTAGGATTAGTGTTAGCATGAGGGTGAGTGTGTGTGTTAGCGTTAGGTTTAGGGTTAGGCTTAGGTTTAGGGTTAGGGTGAGGGTGAGGTTTAGGGTTAAAGTTAGTGTTAGGGGGAGGGTCAGTGTGAGGTTTATGGTTAGGGTTAGTTTTAGTGTTAAGGGGAGGGTGAGGTATAGGTTGAGGTTTAGGGATAGGATTAGGTTTAGTATTAGGGTTAGGGTGAGGGTGAGTGTGAAGGTTAGGGTGAGGGTTAGGCTTAGGCTTAGGTTTAGGCTGAGTGTGAGGGTGGGGGTGAGGATTAGGGTTTGGGTGATGGTTCGGGTAAGGTTAATGTTATTGTTAGGATTAGGTTTAGAGTTACGGTGAGGGTGAGGTTGCAGGTGAGGTTTAGGGTTAAGGTTAGGTTGGGGTTTCGGGTTAGGTTAGGGTTAGTGTGAGGGTGAGGTTTAGGTTTAGATATAGGGATAGGGGGAGGGTTAGGGGGAGGGTTAGGCATAGGGTTAGTGTTCGGGTTAGGGTGAGGGTGAGGGTTAGGTTGAGGTTTAGGGTTATAGTGAGGGTTAGGGTTAGTGTGAGGGTTAGTGTTAGGGTTAGGGTTAGTGTTAGGGTGAGGGTAAGTTTTAGGGTGAGGGTTTTGTTTAGGGTGAGGGTTATGGTTTGGGTGAGGGATAGGATTAGGGTTAGGGTTATTATTAGGGTTAGAGTTAAGGTTTTGGTTATGGTGAGGGTGAGGGTGAGGTTTAGGTTTTGTGTTAGGGTTAGAGTGAGGGTTAGGATGAGGGTGAGGTTTACGGTTGGATTTAGGGTTAGGGTGCAGATTTGGGTGAGGTTTAGGGTTAGGGTTAGTGTTAGGGTTAGGGTTAGGGTGAAAGGTGAAGGATTAGGGTTAGGTTAAGGTTAGGGTTAGGTTTAGGGTTTCGGTTACAGTGAGTGTGATGGTTAGGATTAGGGTTAGGTTGAGGGTGAGGTTTAGGGTTAGAATCAGGGTTAGGGTGAGGCTGAGGGTGAGGGTGAGGCTGAGGTTTAGGGTTCGGGTTATGATGAGGTTTAGGGTTAGGTTTAGGTTGAGTGTGAGGGTTATGGTTAGGGTTAGGGTTAGCCTTAAGTTTAGGCTGCGGGTTTGGGTGAGGATGAGGGTTAGGGTTAGTTTGAGGGTTAGGGTTAGGGTGAGGTTTAGTGTTAGGGTTAGGGTAAGAGTTATGGTTAGTGTGAGGGTGAGATTTAGAGGTAGAGTTAGTTTTAGGCTATGAGTTAGTTTGAGTGTTCGGGTTAGGGTTAGAGTTAGGGTAGGGGTAACGGTAAGGGTAAACGTGAGGGTTAGGCTGAAGGTGATGGTTACGGGAAGGTTGAGGGTTAGGGTTAGGGTGAGTGTTAGGGTTAGGGTTAAGGTGAGAGTTAGGGTTCGGGTTAAGTTTAGGGTTAGGGTGAGGATTAGAGTAAGGGTTATGATGAGGGTGAGGGTTAGGATTAGGTTGAGGGTTATGGTTAGGTTGAGGGGTAGGGTTAGGGTTAGGGTTATTGTTAATGTTAGGCTTAGGGTTACCGTTACGGTGAGGGTGAGGGTGAGGGTGAGGTTAAGGTTTAGGATTAGGATGAAGTTTAGGTTTAGAGTAAGGGTTAGAGTTTGGGTTAGTGTGAGAGTGAGGTTTAGGGATAGAGTTAGGGTTAGTGTTATTGTTAGGGTTAGGGTTAGGGTGAGGGTTTGGGTTAGAGTTAGGCTTAGGCTTAGCATGAGGGTGAGGGTTAGGGTTAGGGTTAGGGTGAGGGTTAGGGTTAGGGTTAGGGTGAGTGTTAGGATGAGGTTTAGGTTTAGGATTAGTGTTAGGGTGAGGACTAGGGTGAGGGTTAGGGTGAGGGTTAGTTTTAGGGATAGGGTTAGGTTTAGAATTAGGGTTCGGTTGCGGGTCAGTGTCAGAGTCATGGTTAGGGTTAGGCTTAGGGTTAGAGTGAGGGTTAGGGTTAGGGTTTTGGTTAGGGTGAGGGTGAGGCTGAGGATTAGGGTTAGGTTTAGGGTTAGGGTTAGAGTTAGGGTTAGGGTTAGAGTTAGGGTTAGGGTTAGGGTTAGTCTTAGGATTAGGCTGAGGCTGAGGGTGGGGTTGAGGATTAGGGTTAGGTTTAGTATTAGGGTTATTGTTAGTGTTATGTTTAAAGTTAAGTTTGCACTGAGGGTGAGGTTGAAGTTGAGGGTTATGGTTATGGTTATGATTAGAGTTAGTGTTATTTTTAGGGTTAGGGTTAGATTTACGGTGAGATTGAGGGTTGGGGTGAGGGTTAGGGTTAGGGTGAGGTTTAGGCTGAGGTTTAGGGTTAGGGTTAGGGTGAAGGTGAGGTTTAGGGTTAGAGTTAGTGTCATGGGGATGGTTACGTTGAGGTTTAGGGATAGGGTTAGATTTAGTATTAGGGGTATGGTGAGGGTGAGTGTGACAGTTAGGGTGGGGGTTAGGCATAGGTTTAGGGTTAGGCTGAGGGTGAGGGTGGAGGTGAGGATTAGGGTTAGGGTGATGGTTTGGTTTAGGGTTAGTGTTATTATTACGGTTAGGCTTAGAGTTTTTTGTGAGAGGGGAGGTTCTGGTGAGGGTTAGGTTTAGGTTTAGGGTGGGGTTTAGGGTTAGGGTTAGGGTTAGTGTGAGGGTGAGGTTTAGGGTTAGAAATAGGGTTATGTGGAGGGTTAGGATGAGGGTTAGTGATAGAGTTAGTGTTAGAGTTAGGGTGAGGCTGAGGGTTAGTTTGAGGTTTAGGGTTATGGTTTTGGTTAGGTTTACTGTGAGGGTTAGTGTTAGGGTTAGGGTTAGTGTGAGGGTGAGGGTAAGTTTTAGGGTTAGTGTTTGGGTTAGGGTGAGTGTTTGGATTAGGGTGAGGGTTAGGATTAGTGTTAGGGTTATTGTTAGGGTTAGGTTTAGGCTTTTGGTTTCCGTGAGGTTGAGGGTGAGGTTTAGGTTTAGGGTTAGGATGAAGTTTAGGGTTAGGGTTAATGTTAGGGTTAGGGTTTGGGTGAGAGTTAGGTTAAGATTTAGGGTTAGCGTTAGGCTTAAGGTTAGAGTTAGGTTTAGGGTTTCGGTTATGGTGAGGGTGAGTTTCAGTGTTAGGGTTAGGGTGAGTGTGAGGATTAGGGTTAGAATTAGGGTTAGAGTGAGGATGAGCGGGAGGGTGAGGGTTAGGGTTAGGGTTAGGATTAGGATTAGGGTTAGGGTTAGGGTGAGTGTGAGGGTTATGGTTAGGGTTAGGGTTAGCCTTAGGTTTAGGCTGAAGGTTTGCGTGAGGGTGAGGGTTATGTTTAGTTTGAGGGGTAGGGTTAGGGTCAGGGTGAGTTTAGTGTTAGGGTTATGGTTAGAGTTATGATTAGGGTGAGGGTGAGGTTTAGAGTAGAGTTAGTTTGAGGGTGAGGGTTATGGTGAGTGTGAGGCTATGGTGAGGGTTAGGGTAGGGGTGAAGGTAAGGGTAAACGTGAGGGTTAGGCTGAGGGTGAGGGTTACGGTAAGGTTGAGGGTTACGGTTAGGGTGACCGCTAGGGTTAGGGTTAGTGTGCGAGTTAGGGTACAGGTTAAGTGTAGGGTTAGGATGAGGGTTAGGGTAAGGGTTACGGTGAGGGTGAGGGTTAGGTTTAGGTTGATGGCTAGGTTGAGGTTGAGGGTTAGGGTTAGGGATAGGGTGAGCGCTAGGGTGAGGGTTAGGGTGAGGGTTACGGTTAGGGATAGGGTTAGGTTTAGGATTATTGTTAGTTTGAGGGTGAGTGTGAGGGTTAGGGTTAGGGTTAGGGTTAGGCTTAGAATTAGGGTGAGGATTAGGGGTAGGGTTTGGGTTAGGGTGAGGCTGAGGCTGAGGATTAGGGTTAGGTTTAGGGTTAGGGTTATGCTTAGGGTTAGGCTGAGGGTGAGTGTGGTGGTTAGGATTAGAATTAGGGTTAGGTTAGGCTTAGGTTTAGGGTTATTTTTAGTGTTATGCTTCAGGTTAAGTTTGCAGTGAGGGTGAGGCTGAGGGTGAGGGTTATGGTTAGAGTTACGGTTAGGGTTAGGGTTAGGGTTACTGTTATTGTTAGGTTTAGGGTTAGAGTTACGGTGAGGTTGAGTGTGAGGGTGATGTTAGGGTTAGGGTGAGGTTTAGGGTTCGCGTTTCGGTTAGGGTTAGGGTGACGGTGATATTTAGGTTTAGAGTTAGAGTTACGCGGAAGGTTAGGGTGAGGTTAGGTTTATGGTTAGGGTTAGGGATAGAATGAGGATTAGTGTTAGGGTTAGGGTGAGGTGAGGGTTAGGTTGAGGTTTAGGGTTAGGGTTAGGTTTACTATTAGGGTTAGGGTGAGGTTTAGGGTGAGGGTTAGGCTGAGGGTTAGGCTTAGGCTAATGGTTCGACTGAGGGTGATGGTGGGGGTTAGGATTAGGGTTAGGGTGATGGTTTGGGTTAGGGTTAGGGGGAGTTTTAGGGTGAGGGTTAGGGTTAGGTTTAGGGTTAGGGTTAGGGTAAGGATGAGGGTTAGGGTTCAGGTTAGGGTTAGGGTTAGGGTAAGGGTGAGGTTTATGATTAGGGTTAGGGTTAGGGTTAGATTTATGGTCAGGGTGACGGTGCGGATGAGTGTGAGTTTTAGGTTTAGGCTTACGGTTAGGCTTAGGGTTAGTCTAAGGGTGAGGGTGAGGTTTAGGGATAGGGTGAGTGTTATGTGGGGGTTAGGATGAGGGTTAGTGTTAGGATTAGGGTTAGGGTGATTGCTAGGGTGAGGGTGAGGTTTAGGGTTAGGTTAGGGTGAGGTTTATGGTTAGGGGTAGGGTTAGGTTGACGTTGAGGTTTAGGGTTAGAGTTAGGATTAAGGTGAGGCTGAGGGTGAGGGTTAGAGTTAGGGTTAGGATTAGGATTAGGGTAAGGGTTAGGGTGAGTGTGAGTGAAAGAGTTAGGGTTAGGATTAGGCTTAGGGTTACACTGAGGGTAAGGGTGAGGTTTAGGGTTAGGGTGAGAGTTAGGGTTCAGGTTAAGTTTAGGTTTAGGTTTGAGGGTTAGGGTTAGCTTTAGGTTGAGTGTGAGGTTTAGAGTTAGGTTGAGGGTTAGGGTTAGGGTTAGGGTTGGGGTGAGGGTTAGGATTAGTGTTAGGGTGAGTTTTAGGGTTAGGGTTAGAGTTAGAGTGAGGTTAGGATGAGGGGAAGGTTTACGGTAATGGTGAGGGTTAGGGTTAGGGTGAGGGTTAGGGTTAGGTTTATGGTTAGGGTGAGGTTGAGTGTTAGGATTAGGGTTAGGGTTAGGGTTATTTTTAGGGTTACTGTTACGGTGAGGGTGAGAGTGAGGGTTAGTGTTAAGGTTAGGTTCAGGTTTTTAGTGTTAGGGTTAGGGTTAGATTTAGGGTTAGGGTGAGGTTAGGTTTAGGGTTAGTGTGAGGGTTAATGTTTGGGTTATGGTGTGCGTTACGGTGAGGGTTGTGGTTAGGGTTTGTGTTAGGATAAGGGTTAGGGTTACAGTAATAGTGAGGTTTAGGGTGAGTGTGAGGGTTAGGATTAGGATTAGGGTTTGGGTGAGTTTCAGGGTTAGGATAAGGGTTAGAGTTAGGGTTATTGTTAGGGTTAAGGTTATGGTGAGGTTGCTGGTGAGGATTAGGGTTATGGGTACGTTGAAATTTTTAGTGTTAGGGTTAGGGTTAGAGTTAGGGTTAGGGTGAGGTTAGGGTTAGGGTTAGTGTGAGGCTTAGTGTTTTGGTTAGGGTATGGGTTACGGTGATGTTTGTGGTTTGGGTGAGGTTTAGGATTAGGGTTAGGGTTATTGTTAGGGTTAGGTTTAGGGTTACGGTTACAGTGAGGGTGAGGTTTAGGGTTAGGTTTAGTGTTAGAGTTAGGGTTATGGTGAGGGTTAGGGTGAGGGTGAGGGTGAGGCTTAGTGTTAGAATTAAGATTATGGTAAGGGTTAGGGTGAGTGTGAGGGTTAGATTTAGGGTTAGCCTTAGGGTTAGGCTGAGCATGAGGTTGAGGGTGAGGGTTATTGTTAGGGACAGGGTGAGATTTAGTGTTAGGGTTAGGGTTAGAATTAGGGTTAGGTTGAGGGTGAGGTATAGGGGTAGGGTTAGGGTCAGGGTGAAATTTAGGGTTAGGGTGAGGGTTAGCGTGGGGGTGACGGTAATGGTAAAGGTGAGGTTTGGGCTGAGTGTGAGGGTTATGATAAGGGTGAGGGTTAGGTTTAGGGTGAGGGTTAGGGTTAGGATTAGGTTGAGGGTGAGGGTTAGATTGAGGATTAGTGTTAGGGTTAGTGTGAGGTTTGGGGTGAGAATGAGGTTTAGGTTTAGGTTTAGGGGTAGGATTAATATTAGGTTTAGGCTTAAGATGAGGGTTAGGGTAAGGGTGAGGGTAAGGCTTAGTGTTAGGATTAGGATTAGGGTAAGGGTTAGGGTGAGTGTGAGGGTGATGGTTAGGGTTAGGGTGAGAGTTTGGGGTAGGGTTTTTGTGAGAGTTAGGGTTCGGGTTAAGTTTAGGGTTTGGGTGAGGGTTAGGGTTAGTGTTACAGTGAGGGTGAGGGTTATGGTTAGGTTGAGGGTTAGGGTTAGGCTTAGGATTAGGGTGAGGGTTAGGGTTAGGGTTAGCATGAGGTTTAGACTTAGTGTTAGGGTTAGGGTGAGGTTTAGGATGAGGATTAGGGTTAAGGTGAGGGTGTGAGTTAGGGTTTTTTTGAGGGTTAGTGTTAGGATTAGGGTTACAGAGAGGGTGAGGGTTATTGTTAGGGTTAGCAATAGGGTTATGGTTACTGTGAGGGTGAGGGTTAGGTTTAGGGTTAGGGTGAGGTTTAGTGTTAGGGTTAGGGTAACAGTTAGGGTTAGGGTGAGGGTGTGGTTCAGGTTTACATTTAGGGTAAGGGTGAGGCTGAGGTTGAGGTTTGGGTTTAGGGTTAGTATTAGAGTTAGGGTTAGGGTGAGGGTTAGGGCGAGGGTGAGGGTGAAGGTGAGGGTGAGGGTTAGGCTTAGGGTTAGGATTAGGATTAGGGTAAGGTTTAGGGTGAGTGTGAGGGTTAGGGTTACACTTCGGCTTAGGCTTAGGGTTAGGCTGAGAGTGAGGGTGAGGGTGAGGGTTAGGGTTGAGGTGAGGGTTAGGGATAGGTTTAGGGTGAGAGTTAGGGTTCAGTTAATTTTAGGGTTAAGTTGAAGGTTAGGGTTAGGATTAGGGTTAGGGTGAGGGCTAGGGTGAGGATGAGTATTAGGGTTAGTGTTAGTGTAAGGTTTAGGCTTAGGGTTAGGGTTTGTGTTAGGGTTAGGATGAGGGTTAGGGTTAAGATTATGGTTGGGGTGAGGGTGAGTGATAGGATTAGGGTTAGGGTTAGGGTTAAGTTTAGGGATAGGATTAATGTTATTGTTAGGGTTAGGGTTAGAGTTATGGTGAGGTTGAGGGTGAGTTTGAGGGTACGTTAGGGTTAGATTTAGGGTTAGTTGAAGGGTTAGTTCGAGGGTTACTGTTAGCGTTAATGTTAGGGTTAAGGTTAAGGTTAGGTTTAGGTTGAGGTTTAGGGTTAGGGTAAGGATTAGGGTTAGTGTGAGGGTGAGTGTGAGGGTTATGGTTAGGGTTAGGCTTAGGCTTAGGATTAGGCTGAGGGTGAGGGTGAGGGTGAGGATCAGGTTTAGGGTGATGGTTATGGTTAGGGTTAGGGTGAGGGTTAGGATGAGGGTTAGGGGTAGGATTAGGGTTAGGGTGAGGGTGAAGTTTAGGGTAAGTGTTAAGCTTTGGCTTAGGGTTAGGCTGAGCCTGAGGTTGAGTGTGAGTGTTAGGGTTAGGTATAGGGTGAGGTTTAGTGTTAGGGTTAGGGTTAGAGTTAGGGTTAGGTTGAGGGTGAGATTTAGGGGTAGGGTTAGGGACAGGGTGAGGCGTAAGGTTAGGATGAGGGTTAGGGTGGGGGTGATGGTAATGCTAAAGTTGAGAGTTAGGATGAGGGTGAGGTTTATGGTAAAGGTGAGGGTTAGGTTTAGGGTGAGGGTTAGGGTTAGAGTGAGGGTGAGGTTTAAATTTAGGATTTGTGTTAGGGTTAGTGTGAGTTTCAGGGTGAGCATGAGGGTTAGGGTTAGGGTGAGGGCGAGGGTGAGGGTTAGAGTGAGGGTTAGATTCAGGATTAGTGTTAGGGTTAGTGTGAGGTTTAGGGTGAGGATGAGGTTTAGGGTTCGGGTTAGGGTTAGGATTAATGTTAGGGTTAGGCTTAAGTTTAGGGTGAGGGTGAGGGTGAGGTTTAGGGTTAGTGTTAGGATTAGGATTAGGGTTAGGGTTAGGGTGAGTGTGAGGTTTAGGGTTAGGTTTAGGGTTAGGCTTAGTGTTTGGCTGAAGGTGAGGGTAAGGGTGAGGGTTATGGTTAGGGTGAGTGTTAGGGTTAGGGTTAGGGTGAGAGTTAGGGTTCAGGTTAAGTTTAGGGTTAGGGTGAGTGTTAGGGTAAGGTTAAATTGAGGGTGAGGGTTAGGGTTAGGTTGAGTGTTAGGGTTAGGTTTAGTTTTAGGGTTAGGGTGAGGGTGAGGGTGAGGGGTAGGTTTATTGTTAGGGTGTGGGTTAGGATGAGGGTTAGCGTTAGGATTAGGGTTAGGGTGAGGGCTAGGGTGAGGGTGCCGTTTACGGGTAGGTTTAGGGTGATGTTTAGGGTTAGGTTTAGGGTTAGGGTTAGGGTGAGGTTGAGGTTTAGGGTGAGAGTTAGCGTTAGGGTGAAGCTGAGGGTGAGGGTTAGAGTTAGGGTTAGTCTTAGAGTTAGGTTTACGGTGAGGGTTAGGGTGAGGTTGAGGGTACGGCTTAGTGTTAGGATTAGGATTAGGTTAAGTGTTAGGGTGAGTGTGAGGTTTAGGGTTAGGGTTAGGGTTATGGTTAGGCTTAGGGTGAGGGTGACGGTGAGTGTTAGGGTTAGGGTGAGAGTTAGGGGTAGGGTTAGGGTGAGAGTTAGGGTTCGGGTTAAGTTTAGGGTCAGAGTGACGGTTAGGTTTAGGGTTACATTGAGGGTGAGGGTTAGGGTTAGGGTCAGGTTGAGGGTTAGGATTAGGCTTAGGATCAGTGTGAGGGTTAGTGTAAGTGTTAGGGTGAGGGTGAGGATGAGGTTTAGGTTTAGGATTAGGGTTTGGGTGAGGGCTAGGGTGAAGGTGAGAGGTAGGGTTAGGGTTAGGGTGAGGTATAGGGTTAGGTTTAGGGTTAGGGTGAGGGTTAGGATGAGGGTTATGTTTAAGGTGTGGGTGAGAGTTAGGGTTATGTTGAGGGTTAGCGTTAGGATTAGGGTTACAGTGAGGGTGAGGGTTATTGTTAGGGTTAGGTTTAGGGTTATTTTTACTGTGAGGGTTAGGGTGATGGTTAGCGTTAGTGTGAGGGTTAGTGTTAGTGTTAGTGTTAGGGTTAGCGTAAGTGTTAGGGTAAGGTATATGTTTAGGGTGAGGTTTAGGATTAGGGTTAGGTTTTGTGTTATTGTGAAGGTGGGGTTTAGGGTTAGAGATAAGGTTAGGGTGAGGGTTAGGGTTAGGGTTAATGTTAGGTTACTGTTAGGGTTAGGGTTAAGGTGAGGTTTAGTGTTGGGGTGAGGGTTAGTTTTAGGGTTAGGATTAGGATTAGGGTTAAGGTGAGGGTGAGTGTGAGTGATAGGGTTAGGGTTAGGATTAGGATTAGAGTTAGGCTGAGGGTGAGGGTTATGGTTCGGGTGAGTGTTGGGGTTAGGATTAGTGTGAGGGTTAGGGTGAGGGTTAATCTTAGGCTTAGGGTTTGGGTGTGGGCTAGGGTGAGGGTGAGGGTTAGGGTTAGGGTTGGGGTGAGTGTTAGGTTAGTGTTAGGTTTAGGGTTGGTATTAGGGTTAAGCGAAATGTTAGGCTGAGGGTGAGTGTGAGGATGAGGGTTATGGTGAGGGTGAGGGTTAGGGTTAGTGTTAGGGTGAGGTTTAGTGTTAGGGTTAGGTTTCGTGTTAGTCTTAGGGTTAAGGTGAGAGTTAGCGGGAGGGTTAGTGTTAGAGTGAGGCTTAGGGTTAGCATTAGGGTTAGGGTGAGGGTGAGGTTTAGGGATAAATTAGGGTTAGTGTGAAGCTGAGGGTGAGGGTTAATGTTAGGGTTAGTGTTAGGGTTAGGGTTAGGGTGAGGGTTAGATTGAGGGTGAGGATTAGGGTTAGGGTAGGATTAGGATTAGGATTAGCTTTAGGGTTAGTGTGAGGGTTAGGGTTAGGTTTAGCCTTAGGTTTAGGCTTAATATGAGGGTGAGGGTTAGGGTTAGGTTTAGGTTGAGGGTTAGGTTTAGGTTTAGGGTGAGGTTTATTGTTAGGGTTAGGGTTAGAATTAGGGTTAGGGTGAGGGTGAAGTTTATCGGTTAGGGATAGGGTGAGGGTTAGTGTGAGGGTTAGGTTTAGGGTGAGGTTTAGGGTGGCGGTGACCGTAAGGGTAAACATGAATGTTAGGCTGAGGGTGAGAGTTATTGTAAAGGTGAGGGTTAGGGTTAGGGTGAGGTTTAGGGTGAGGATGAGGGTAAGGTTTAGGGTGAGTGCTAGGGTAAGGGTGAGGGTTAGGGTTAGGGTTAGGGTGAGGGTAAGTGTTAAGTTGAGTGTTGGGGTAAGGGTGAGGGTTATGGTTTGGGTGAGGGTTAGTGTTAGGGTTAGTGTTTAGTTTACGGTGAGGGTGAGTGTGAAGGTTAGGGTTAGGGTTAGGGTTAGGCTTAGCGTTAGGGTGAAGTTTAGGGTTAGGGTTATGGGGAGGGTTAGGATGAGGGTTAGGGTTAGGATTAGGGTTAGGTTGAGGGCTAGAGTGAGGGTGAGTTTTAGGGTTAGGTTTATGGTGAGGTTTAGGGTTAGGTTTAGGTTTAGGGTTAGGGTGAGGTTGAGATTTTGGGGTTAGAGTTATGGTTAGGTTGAGCCCCTCATGGTAGGGTTAGGGTTAGGGTGAGGGTTAGGTTGAGGATTAGTGTGAGGGTGAGGGTTAGGGTTAGGTTTAGGGTTAGGATTAGTTTTATTGTTAGGGTCAGGGTTAGAGTAACAGTGAGGGTGAGGGTGAAGGTGAGGTTTAGCGTTAGGTTTAGGGTGAGGTTTAGTGTTAGGGTTAGGATTAGGGTTAGGGTGAGAGTGAGGTATAGGATTAGATTTAGGGTTAGAGAGAGTGTTTTTCCCGGGTTAGGGTTAGGATTAATGTTAGGGTTAAGTTTAGGGTGAGGGTTAGGTTGAGGTTAAGGGTTAGGATTAGGGTTAGAGTTAGGGTTAGGATTAGGGTTAGGGTGAGGGTGAGTGTGGGGGTGAGGATTATGGTTGGGATGATGGTTAGGGTTAGGGTTATGTTGAGGTTTAGGATGAGGTTTAGTGTTAGGATTAGGTTTAGCGTGAGGGCTAGGGTGAGGGTGAGGGTTAGGGTCAGGGTTAGGCTTGGCTAAGGGTTAGGCTGAGCGTGAGGTTGAGGGTGAGGGTTAGGGTTAGGGTGATGTTTAGGTTTATGGTTAGGGTGAGGGTTAGGGTGAGGTTTAGGGTTAGGGGTAGTATAATGGTGAGGATGATGGTAATGGTAAAGGTGAGATTTAGGCTGAGGTTGAGGGTTAAAATAAGTGTGTGTTAGTGTTAGGTTTAGGGTTAGGGTAAGGGTTAGGGTTAGGGTGAGGGTGAGGTTTAAATTGAGGATTAGGGTTAGGATTAGGGTTAGTGTGAGGTTTAGGGTGAGGATGAGGGTTAGAATTAGGGTTAGGGTGAGGGCTAGGATGATGGTGAGGGTTAGGCTTAGTTTTAGGGTTAGGGTTGAGGTTTAGGATTAGGGTGAGGGTTAGTGTTAGTGTGAGGGTGAGTGTTAGGTTTAGGGTTAGTTTTAGGGTGATGGTAAGTGTTATGATGGAGTTTAGGGTGAGGGTGAATGTTATGGTTAAGGTAAGGGTTAGGGTTTGGGTTAGGGTGAGTGTGGGGGTGAGGTTTAGGGTTAGATATAGTGTTAGGGGGAGGATTAGTGGGAGGGTTAGTGTAAGGGTTAGTGTTAGGGTTAGGGTGAGGGTGAGGTTTAGGTTGAGGTTTAGGTTTAGGGTTAGGGTTAGTGTGAGGGTTAGTGTAAGGGTTAGGGTTAGTGTTAGGGTGAGGTTAAGTGTTAGGGTGTGGGTTTGGGTTAGGGTGAAGGCTATGGTTAGGTTGAGGGTTAGGATTAGGTTTAGGGTTTTTGTTAGGGTTAGGTTTAGGGTTACAGTTACGGTGAGGGTGAGGGTGAGGGTTAGGGTTAGGGTGAGGCTTGGGTTGAGTTTAAGATTTAGGGTTATGGTTAGGGTTAGGGTGAGGGTAAGTGTGAGGTTTAGGGATAGCCTTAGGCTGAGGGTTAAGCTGAGGGTGAGGGTGAATTTTAGGATGAGGGTTAGGGTTAAGGTTACTGTTAGGTTTAGGGTTAGGATAAGTGTTATTGTTAGGGTTTGTGTTAGCGTTAAGATGAAGGTGAGGGTGAGGGTGAGGGTTAGGGTTAGGTTTAGGGTGAGGTTTAGGGTTAGGGGTAGTATTAGGGTTACGGTGAGGGTGAGGGTTAGGGTTAGATTTGGGTTAGGGGGAGTGTTAGTTCGTGGTTTATAGTTAGGGTTAGTGTTAGGGTTAAGGTTAGAGTGAGGGTTAGTGTGAGGGTGAATGTCAGGGTTAGGGTTAGGGTTAGGTTTAGGGTGAGACTGAGGGTGAGGATGGGGTTAAGTGTTAGGGTTAGGGTGATGATTAGGGTTAGGGTTAAGGTGAGGGTTAGGATGAGGGTTAGGGTTAGGATTAGGGTTAGGGTGAGGGCTAGGGTGAGGGTGAGGGTTAGGTTTTGGGTCATGGTTAGGTTTACAGTTAGGGTGACTGTTAGGATGATGTTTAGGGTGAGGGTGAGGATGATGGTAAGGGTAAAGGGGAGGTTTAGGCTGAGGGTGAGGGTTAAAATAAGGTTGAGGATTACGGATAGGTTTAGGTTTAGGGTTAGGGTGATGGTTAATTAAGTGATTAGGGTTAGGTTTAATGTGAGGTTTAGGGTGAGGAATTGGGATAGGGTTAGGTTGAGGGTGAGGGTTAGAATTAGGCTTAGGGTGAGGGCTAGGGTGAGGGTTAGGGTTAGGTTTAGAGTTAGGGTTAGGGTGAGGTTTAGGATTAGGGTGAGGGTTAGGGTTAGTGTAAGGGTTAGTGTTAGTGTTAGGGTTAGGGTTAGGGTTAGGGTGAGAGTAAGTGTTAGGGTGAGGGTTATGGTTAGGGTGAGGGTTAGGGTTAGGGTTATTGTTAGGGTTAATGTTAGGTTTACGTTTATAGTGTGGGTTAGTGTGAGGGTTAGGGTTAGCGTTAGAATGAGGTTTAATGTTAGGTTTAGATTTAGAGTTAGGGTTAGGTTGAGGGTGAGGTTTAGGGGTAGAGTTAGGGTTAGGGTGAGGGTTAGGTGAGTTTTAGGGTTAGGGTAAGGGTTAGGGTTGGGGTTACAGTAAGGGCAAACTTGAGGGTTAGGCTGAGGTTAATGGTTACGGTCCGGTGAGGGTTAGGGATATGGTGAGGGTTAGGGTTATGTGAAGGATGTGGGTGAAGGTTAGATTGAGGATTAGTGTTATGGTTAGTGTGAGGTTTAGGGTGAGGATGAGGGTTAGGGTTAGGGTGAGTTCTAGGGTGAGGGTGAGGGTTAGTGTCAGGGTTAGGGTGAGGTTTAGGGTTAGGGTGATGGTTAGATGTAGTGTGAGGGTTAGTGTTAGGGTTAGGGTTCGTGTTAGGGTGAGGGTAAGTGTTAGAGTGAGGGTTACGGTTAGGGTGAGGGTTATGGATAGGTAGAGGTTTAGGGTTAGGTTTAGGGTTATTGTTGTGTTTAGGGGTAGGCTTATGGTTACAGTTAGGGTGATGCTGAGGGTTAGGTTAGGGTTAGGATGAGGTTTAGCTTTAGGGTTAGGGTGAGAGTTAGGGTTAGGTTGAGAGTGAGGTTTACAGCTAGAATTAGGGTTAATGTTAGGGTTAGGGTGAGGGTGAGGTTTAGGGTTAGGCTTAGGTTTAGGCTCAGGCTTAGTCTTAGGCCGAGCATGAGGGTGAGGGTGAGGGTTAGGGTTAGGGTGAGGGGTAGTGTTAGAGTTAGGGTGATGGTTAGCCTGAGGTTTAGGGTGAGGGTTAGGTTTAGGGATAGGGTTAGGTTAGGATTAGGGGTAGGGTGAGGGTGAGGGTGAGGGAGAGGGTTACGGTTAGGGTTACCATTAGGCTTAGGGTTATGGTGAGGTTTAGGGTTAGGTTTTGGGTTAGTGTGAGGGTGAAGCTGAGGATTAGTGTTAGGTTTAGGGTTAGGGTTAGGGTTAGATTGAGGGTTAGGCTTAGGGTTGGAGTGAGGGTTAGAATGAGGGTTATGGATAGGGTGAGGGTTAGGCTTAGGGTTAGGCTGAGGGTGAGTGTGAGGGTTAGGTTAAGGGTTTGGGTTAGGGTGAGGGTGAGGCTGAGCATTACTGTTAAGTTTATGGTTAGGCTTAGAGTTAGGTTTAGGGTTAGGCTAGCGTTAGGTTGAGGGTTTGGGTTTGGGTTAGGGTTAGGGTTAGGTTTAGGATTAGGGTGAGGATGAGGTTTAGTGTTAGAGTTAGGGTTAGGGGCAGAGTTAAGGTGAGGTTTAGGGTTAGGGTTAGTGTTAGGGTGAGGTTGAGGGTGGGGGTTAGTTTGAGATTTAGGGATAGGGTTAGGTTTAGGACTAGGGATAGGGTGAGGGTGAGGGTGTGGGTTAGCCTTAGGCTTAGGGTTAGCCTGAGGGTGAGGGTGGGGGTGAGGATCAGGGTTAGTTTTAGGGTTAGGTTTAGTGTTAGGCTGAGTGTGAGTGTGGAGGTGAGCATTAGGTTTAGGGTGATGGTTCAGGTTAGGGTTAGTGTTATTGTTAGGGTCAAGGTTATAGTTACAGTGAGTTTGAGGGTGAGGGTGAGGTTTAGGGTTAGGGTTTGGGTGGGGTTTAGGGTTAGGGTTAGGGTGAGGGTGAGGTTTCGGTTTAGATATAGGGTTAGGTAGAGGGTTAAGGTGAGGGTTAGGGATAGGGTTAGTGTTAGGTTTAGGGTGAGGTTGAGGGTTAGGTTGAGGTTAGGTTTAGGTTTAGGGATAGTGTTAGTGTTAGCTTTAGGTCGAGAGTTAGGGGGAGGTTTAGGGTTAGGGTTAGGGTTAGGTTAGCATTAGCGTTAAGATGTGGGTGCGGTTTAGTGTTAGAATTAGGATTCGGGTAAGGCTGAGGGTGAGGGTTAAGTTTAGGGTTAGTGTTAAGGTTAGGGTTAGGGTGAGGGTTAAGGTAAGGGTGTGGGTTAGGGTTAGGGTTAGGATTAGGGTTATGGTTAGGGTGAGTGTGAGGGTTAGGATTAGGCTTAGGCTTAGCCTTAGGTTTAAGCTGATGGTGAGTGTGAGGTTTCGAGGTAGAGTAAGGTTTAGGGTGAGGGTTAGGTTGAGGATTAGGGTTAGGGTGAGGGTTAGGGTTAGGGTTAGGGTGAGGGTTAGTTTGAGGTTTAGGGATAAGGTGAGGTTTAGGACTAGGGTTAGGGTGAGGGTGAGGGTGAGGGTTAGGCTTAGACTTAGGGTTGGCTGAGGGTGAGGGTGGGGGGTGAGGATTAGGGATAGTGTTAGGGATAGGTTTAGGGTTAGGATGAGGGTGAGGGTGGCGGTGAGCATTAGGGTTAGTGTGATGTTTCGGGTTAGGGTTAGTGTTATTGTTAGGGTTAGGGTTAGAGTTACAGTGATGGTGAGAATGCGGTTGAGGGTTAGGTTTAGGTTAGAGTGTGTTTTAAGGTTAGGGTAAGGGTTAGGGTGAGGGTGAGGTTTAAGGTTAAATATAAGGTTAGGGAGAGGGTTAGGGATAGGTTTAGTGTTAGGTTTAGGGTTACGGTTACTGTGAGGGTGATTGTGAAGTTTAGGTTAGGGTCAGGGTGAGGATTAGGGTTTGGGTTTGGGTTAGAGTGAGGGTTAGGTTGAGGGTGAGGTTTAGGGATAGAGTTAGGGTTAGGGTGAGGGTTAGGTTGAGGTTTAGGGTTAGGGTTATTCTTAGTGTTAGGGTTAGGTTGAGAGTTAGGGGGAGGGATAGGGTTATGGTTAGTGTTAGGTTAGGATGTGGGTGAGGTTTAGTGTTAAAATTGGGGTTAGTGTGAGGCTGAGGGTGAGGGTTAGGTTTAGGGTTAGGATAAGGATTAGGGTTAGGGTTAGGCTAAGTGTGTGGGTTAGGGTTAGGGTCAGTGTTAGCCTTAGGTTTAGGCTGAGGGTGAGGGTGAGGGTGAGGGTGAGGGTTAGGTTTAGGGTGAGGGTTAGGTTTAGGGTGAGGGTGAGGTTTAGTTTTAGGTTTAGGGTTAGAGTTAGGGTTATGGTGAGGGTGAGGTTTAGGGGTAGAATTAGAGTTAGCGTGAGGGTTAGGGTTAGGGGAAGGGTGTGGGTGAGGGTTAGATTGAGGATTAGCTTTAGAGTCAGGGCTAGGGTGAGGGAGAGTGTTAGCATTTGGGTTAGTGTGAGGTTTAGTGTTAGGGTTAGGCTGAGGGTGAGGGTGGGGGTGAGGATTCGGGATAGTGTTAGGGTTGGGTTTAGGGTTAGGCTGAGGGTGAGGGTGGCGGTGAGCATTAGGGTTAGGGTGATGTTTTGGGTTAGGGTTAGTGTTATTGTTAGGGTTAGGGTTAGAGTTACAGTGAGGGTGAGGGTGCGGGTGAGGGTTAGGGTTAGGATTAAGGTGGGGTTTAGGGTTAGGGTTAGGGTTATGGTGAGTGTAAGGTTTAGGGTTAGATATAGGGTTAGGGAGAGGGTTAAGGTGAGGGTTAGGGATAGAGTTAGTGTTAGGGTTAGGGTGAGGTTGAGGGTTAGGTTGAGGTTTAGGTTTAGGGATAGGTTTAAGGTTAGTGTGAAGGTTAATGTTAGGGTTAGGGTTAGTGTTAGGGTGAGGTTAAGTGTTAGGGTGAGGGTTTGGGTTAGGGTGAGGATTATGGTTAGGATGAGGGTTAATATAAGGGTTAGGGCTATTGTTAGGGTTAGGTTTAGGGTTACGGTTACTGTGAGGGTGACAGTGAGGGTTAGGGTTAGGGTAAGGGTTAGGGTTGGGGTTTGGGTTAGGGTGAGGGTGAGGCTGAGGACTAGGGTTAGGTTTACGGTTAGGTTTAGGTTTAGGGTTAGGGTTAGGGTAACAGTGAAGGTTAGGATTAGGCCTAGGGTTAGGCTTAGGTTTAGGCTGAATGGGAGGGTGGGGTGAGGATTAGGGTTAGGGTTAGGGTTTAAATTAGTGTTATTTTAGTGTTATGTTTTGGGTTAAGTTTGCAGTGAGGGTGAGGCTGAGGGTGAGGGTTATGGCTAGGGTTAGGCTTAGGCTTATGGTTAGACTGAGGGTGATCTTGGATGTTAGGAATAGGTTTTGGATGATGGTTAGGATTAGGGTTAGGGTGAGGGTTATGATGAGGGTTAGGGTTAGGATTAGGTTTAGGGTGAGGGCTAGGGTGAGGGTGAGTGTTAGGGTTAGGCTTTGGCTTAGGTTTAGGTTTAGGCTGAGGGTGAGTGTGAGGGTGAGTTTTAGGGTTAGGGTGATGGATAGGGTTAGGTTTAGGGTGAGTGTTTGGATGAGGGTTAGGTTTAGGGTGAGAGTTAGGGTGAGGGTGAGGGATAGATTGAGGATTAGGGTTAGGGTTAGTGTGAGGTTTAGAGTGAGGATGAGGGTTAGGGTTAGGGTGAGGTTTAGGGTTAGGGTGAGAGTTTGGGTTACTGTGAGGGTTAGTGTGAGAGTTAGGGTTAGTGTTAGGGTGAGGGTAAGTGTTAGAGTTAGGGTTAGGGTTAGGTTTAGGCTTAGGGTTAGGCTGACTGTTAGGGTTAGGGTTTGGGTAAGGGTGTAGTTGAGGCTGAGGTTTAGGGTTAGGGTTAGGGTTAGGTTTAGGGTTAAGGTTAGGATTATGGTGAGGGTTAGGGTTAGGGTTAGGCTTAGGCCTAGGGTTAGGCTGAGGGTGAGGGTGAGGGTGCGGGTGCGGGTTAGGTTTAGGGTTAGGGTTAGGGTTTGGTTTATTGTTAGTGTTATGATTAGGGATAAGTTTGCGGTGAGGGTGAGGCTGAGGGTGAGGGTTATGGTTAGGGTCAGGTTTAGTGTTTGGGTTAGGGTTAGTATTAATGTTAGTTTTAGGGTTAGAGTTACGGTGAGGTTGAGGGTGAGGATGAGGGTTTTGGTTAGGGTGAGGTTTAGAGTGAGTTTTAGGGTAAGGGTTAGGTTTAGGGTGAGGGTGAGGTTTAGGGTTAGAGTTAGGGTGAGGGGGAGTGTTAGGGTGAGGGTTAGGGTTAGGTTTAGGTTTAGGGTTAGGGGGAGGTTGAGGGTTAGGTTGAGGTTTAGGGATAGGTTTAGGTTTAGGATTAGGGTTAGGGTGAGGGTGAGTATGAGGTTTAGTGTGAGTGTTAGGCTTAGGCTTAGGGTGAGGGTGGGGGTGAGGATTAGGGTTAGGGTGATGGTTTGGGTTTGGGTTAGTGTTATTGTTAGGGTCAGGGTTAGAGTTACCATGAGGGTGAGGGTAAGGTTGCGGGTGTGGGTTAATGTTAGGGTTAGGGTGAGGGTTAGGATGAAGATTAGGCTTAGGCTTAGGGTTAGGGTTAGTGCTAGGTTTTGGGTGAGGGTGAGGGTTAGTGTTAGGGTGAGTTTTAGGGTTAGGATTAGGGTTAGGGTGAGGGTGAGTGTTAGGATTAGGGTTGGGCTTAGGTTTAGGGTTATGTTTAGGATTATGGTTAGTGTTATTGTTAGTGTTATGTTTAGATTTATGGTGAGGGTGAGAGTATTGCTGAGGGTTTGTGTTAGGGTTATGGTGGGGTTTAGGGTTAGGGTTAGGGTTAGGGTTAAGGTGAGGGTGAGATTTAGGGTTAGATATAGTTTTATGGGGAGGGTTAGGGTGAGGGTTAAGTTTAGGGTTAGTGTTAGGGTTAGTGTGAGGGTGAGGTTTAGGTTGAGGCATAGGGTTAGGATTCGGGTTAGTGTGAGGGTTAGTGTTAGGGTTACTGTTAGTGTTAGGTTGAGGGTATTTGTTAGGGTGAGGGTTAGGGTTAGGGTTAGGGTGAGGGTTAGGGTGAGGTTTAGGGTTAGCATTAGGGTTAGGATTAGGGCTATGGTGAGGGTTAGGCTGAGGGTTAGGGTTAGGGATAGGGTTAGGGTTAGGATTAGGTTTAGGGTGAGGGTGAGGGTGAGGGTTAGGGTTAGGGTTAGGGTTAGGCTTAGGTTTAGGGTGGGGGTTAAGTTTAGAGTTTGGGTTAGGGTGAGGGTGAGGATGAGGTTTAGAATTAGCTTTAAGGTTATGGTGAGGTTTTGGGTTAGGGTTAGTGTTAGGGTTAGGCTTTCATTGAGAGGGTTAGGGTTAGGGTTATGTTTTGGCTGAGGGTGAGGGTGGGGTGAGGATTAGGGTTAGGGTTAGGGTTTAAATTAGGGTTATTTTAGTGTTATGTTTTGGGTTAAGTTTGCAGTGAGGGTGAGGCTGAGGGTGAGGCTTATGGCTAGGGATAGGCTTAGGATTAGGGTTAGGCTCAGGGTGATCTTGGGGGTTCGGAATAGGTTTTGGATGATGTTTAGGATTAGGGTTCGGGTGAGGGTTATGATGATGTTAGGGTTAGGAATCGGTTTAGGGTGAGGGCTAGGGTGAGGGTGTGGGTGAGGTTTAGGGTTAGGGAGATGGATAGGGTTAGGGTTAGGGTGAGTATTTGGATGAGGGTTAGGGTTAGGGTGAGTGTTAGGGTGAGGGTGAGGGATAGATTGAGGATTAGGGTTAGGGTTAGTGTGAGGTTTAGTGTGAGGATGAGGGTTAGGGTTAGGGTGTGGGTTACGGTTAGAATTAAGTTTGGGGTGGGGACTAGGGTGAGGCTGAGGGTTAGGGTTAGGGTGAGGGTTAGGTTTAGGGTTAGGGTGAGAGTTAGGGTTACTGTCAGGGTTAGTGTTAGAGTTAGGGTTAGTGTGAGGGTAAGTGTTAGCGTGAGGGTTAGTGTTAGGTTGGGAGTTATGGTTAGGGTGACGTTTAGGGTTAGTTTTAGGGTTTTTGTGAGGTTTAGGGTTAGGGTTACGGTGAGGGTGATGATGAGGGTCAGATTTAGGGGAGGTTTAGGGTTCAGGTTAGGGTTAGAGTTAGGGTTAGGGTGAGTGTGAGGTGTAGGGTTAGAGTTAGGGTTCAGGTGAGGGTTAAGGATGAGGGTTAGGGTTAGGGTTAGTTTTAGTTTTAGGGTTAGGGTGAGGTTAAGTGTTAGAGTTATGGTTAGGATTAGGGTTAGGTTGAGGGTGAGTGGGTGGGTTAATGTTAGGTTTAGGGTTAGGCTTAGGTTTAGGCTGAGGGTTAGGTTGAGTGGAGGGTTAGGGTTCGGGTGAGGGTTAGGGTTAGGGTTAGTGTGAGGGTTAGGATGAAGGTTAGGTTTAGGATTAGGGTTAGGGTGAGGGCTAGGGAGAAGTTGAGGTTTATGTTTAGGGTTAGCGTGAGGTTTAGGGTTAGAGTTAGGGTCAGTGTGAGTTAGAGGTTTAGGGTTAGAGATAGGGTTAGGGTGAGTGTTAGGGTGAGGGTTTGGCTTAGTGTTAGTTTTAGAGTTAGGGTTAGGGTGAGGGTTAGGGTGAGGTTGTGTTTTAGGGTTAGGGTTAGGATTAGGATTAGGGTTAGGGAGAGGGGGAGTGTGAGGGTTAGAGATAGCCTTAGGTTTAGGCTGAGGGTGTGGGTGAGGGTGAGTGTTAGGGTTAGTTTGGGGGTTAGGGTTAGCATTAGGATGTGGTTTAGTGTTAGGATTAGTGTTAGAGTTAGGGTTAGGGTGAGGGTGAGGTTTAGGGGTAGAGTTAGGGTTAGGGTGAGTGCTAGGTTGATTGTTAGGGTTAGGGTGAGGTTTAGGGTGGGGGTGATGGTAAGGGTAAACGTGAGGGTTAGGCTAAGGGTGACGGTTAGCGTTAGGGTTAGGGTGAGGGTTAGGTTTAGGTTTAGGGTTAGGGTGAGGTTTAGGATTAGGGTTAGGTTTAAGGGGAGGTTTAGGGTTTGGGTTAGGGTTAGGCTGAGGGTGAGTGTGGGGGTGAGGATTAGGGTTAGGGTGATGGTTAGGATTAGGGTAAGGCTGAGGGCTCGGGTGAGGGTGAGGGTTAGGGTAAGACTTAGCTTAGGCTTAGGGTTAGGCTGAGGGTGAGGTTGAGGGTGAGGGTTAGGGTTAGCGTGATGGTTAGGTTTACGTTTAGGGTGAGGGTTGGGATGAGGTTTAGAGTTAGGGTGAGGTTAGGGTGAGGATAATGGTAAGGGTAAAGTTGAGGTTTATGCTGAGGGTGAGGGTTAAGATAAGGGTGAGGGTTAGGGTTAGGTTTAGGGTTAGTGTAAGGGTTAACATTAGGTATAGGATGAGGGTTAGATTGAGGATTAGTGTTAGGGCTAGTGTGAGGTTTAGTGTGAGGATGAGAGTCAGGTTCAGGGTGAGGGTGAGAGTTAGAATTATGGTTAGGGTGAGGGCTAGGGTGAGGGTGAGGGTTAGGGTTAGTGTGAGGGTTAGTTTTAGGGTTAGGGTTAGTGTTAGGGTGACGGTAAGTGGTAGGGTGAGGGTTAGGGTTAGGGTGAGGGTTATAGTTAGTGTGAGGGTTAGGGTTAGGGTGAGGGTAAATGTTATGGTTAGTGTTAGGGTGAGGGTTAGTGTTACAGATAGGGTTAGGTTTAGGATTATGGTTAGGTTGAGGGTCAGTGTGAGGGTTAGGGTTAAGGATAGGCTTAGGGTTAGGGTGAGGGTTAGGTTTAGGGTTTGGGTCAGGATGAGGGTGAGGCTGAGGATTAGGGTTGGGTTTAGGGTTAGGTTTAGGGTTAGGGTTAGGGTTAGATTTTGGGTTAGGGTTAGGATTATGGTGATGGTTAGGGTAAGGGTTAGGCTTAGGCTTACGTTTAGGATGAGTTTGACGCTGAGGGTGAGGGTTATGGTTAGGGTTAGGGTGAAGGTTAGGGTTAGTGTAAGTGTTATTGTTAGGGTTAGGGTTAGAGTTATGATGAGGTTGATCGTGAGGTGAGGGTGAGGGTGAGGTTTAGGTTTAGGGTTAGGTTTAGAGTTAGGTTTAGGGTGAGGGGGTCGGAAACGTTAAAGGTAAGGGTTAGGCTGAGGGTGAGGGTTACAGTAAGGGTTGGGGTGAGAGTTAGGTTTCAGGTTAAGTTTAGGGTTATGTTGAGGGTTAGGGTAAGGGTTACGGTGAGGATGAGGGTTAGGGTTAGGGTGAGGGTTAGTGTTAGGATTAGGGTTAGGGTGAGAGTAAAGGTTCAGGTTAGTGATAGGGTGAGGTTTAGGATGAGGGTTTGGGTTAAGATTAGGGTTAGGGTGAGGCCTAGTTTGAGGTTGAGGTTTAGGGTTAGCGTTAGGGTGAGGTTTAGTGTTAGGGTTAGGGTTAGGGTTAGGGTGAGGTTGAGGTTTTCGGTTAGAGTTAGGGTTAGGTTGAGGCTGAGATTGAAGGTTAGGGTTAGGGTTAATGTTAGATTTAGGATTAGGGTGAGGATTAGGTTGAGAGTGAGGGTTAGGCTTAAGGTTAGGATTAGGATTAGCATAAGGGTTAGGGTGAGTGTGAGGGTTAGGGTTAGGCTTAGGTGTAGGGTTAGGCTGAGGGTGAGGTTGAGAATGAGGGTTAGGGTTAGGTTTACGGTGAGAGTTAGGGTTTGATTAAGTTTAGAGTTAGGGTGAGGGTTAGGGTTAGGTTTATGGTGAGCTTGAGTGTTAGGGTTAGGTTGAGGTTTAGGGTTAGGATTAGGGTTAGGGTAAGGGTTAAGGTTAGGTTTAGGGTGAGGGTAAGAGTGAGGATTAGGGATAGGGTGAGAGCTAGGTTGAGGGTGAGGTTTAGGGTTAGTGTTAGATTAAGGATTAGGGTTAGAGTTAGGGTTAGGGTGAGGGTTAAGTTGAGGGTTATGGTTACGGTGAGGTTGAGGATTAGATTTAGGGTTAGGGTTAGGGTGAGGATGGTAATGGTAAAGGTGAGGTTTAGGCTGAGTTTGAGGGTTAGGCTGAGGGTTAGTGTTAGGTTTAGGGTTAGGGTAAGGGTTAGTGTTAGGGTCAGGGTGAGGGTTAGATTGAGTATTAGGGTTAGGGTTAGTGTGAGGTTTAGGGTGAGGATGAGGGTTAGGGTTAGGGTGAGAGTCAGGTTTAGAAGTAGGGTTAGTGTGAGGGCTAGGGTGAATGTGAGTGTTATGGTTAGGGTGATGGTGAGGTTTAGGATTAGGGTGAGGTTTAGTGTTAGTGTGAGGATTAGTGTTTGGGTTAGGGTTAGTGTTAGGGTAAGGGTAAGTGTTGGGGTGAGGATTAGGTTTAGGGTTAGGTTTATGGTTAGGGTGAGGTTTAGGGTTAAGTGTTATTGTTAGGGTTAGGGTTAGGGTTATGGTTTCGTTGAGTGTAAGGGTGAGAGTTATGGTTAGTGTTAGGGTGAAGTTTAGTATTAGGGTTAGGGTTAGAGTTAGGGTTAAGGTGAGGGTGAGGTTTAGGGGTAGAGTTAGGGTTAGGGTGAGGGTTAGGGTGGGATTGAAGGTAAAGGTAAATTTGAGCGTTAGGCTGAGGATGAGGGTTACAGTAAGGGTGAGGTTTAGGGTTAGGGTGAGTGTTAGTGTTAGGGTTAGGGTGAGGGTGAGGTTTGATTGAGGATTAGGTTTAGGGTTAGTGCAAGGTTTAGGGTTAAGATGAGGGTTAGGGTTATTGTTAGGGTGAGGTTTACGGTTAGGGTGATGCGTAGGGTTAGTATGAGCGTTAGTGTTAGCTTTTGGGTTTATGTTAGGTTGAGGGTAAGTGTTAGTGTGAGGGTTAGGGTTAGGGTGAGGGTTATGGTGAGGTTGAGGGTGACGGTTAGGGTTAGGGTTATTGTTAGGGTTAGGGTTAGTGTTAGGGTTAGGGTTAAGGTTAGTGTTAGGATGAGGTTTAGTTTTAGTGTTAGGGTTAGAGTTAAGGTTAGGGTGAGGGTGAGATTTAGGGATAGAGTTAGGGTTAGAGTTAGTGTTAGGACTAGGGTGAGGGTTAGGGTTAGGCTTAGGCTTAGGCTTAGGCTTAGGCTTAGGCCGAGCATGAGGGTGAGGGTTAGGGTTCGGGTTAGGGTGAAGGTTAGATTGTGGTTTAGGTTTAGGATTAGGGTAAGGGTTAGGGATAGGGTTATGTTTAGGTTTAGGGTTAGGGTGAGAGTGAGTGGGAGGTTTAGGGTTAGGGTTAGGCTTAGAGTTAGGGTGAGGGTTAGGGTTAGGGTTTGGTTTAGTTTGAGGGTGAGGCTGAGGATTAGGGTTAGGTTTTGGGTTAGGGTTAGGGTTAGGGTTAGTGTTAGGTTTAGGTTTAGAGTTACGGTGAGGTTGAGGTTGAGGGTGAGGGTTAGGGTTAGGGTGTGGTTTAGGGTTAGGTTTAGGGTTAGGGTTAGGGTGAGGGTGAGGTTTAGGATTAGAGTTAGTTTTAGGGTGAGGTTTAGGGTTAGGGTTTGTGTTAGGATGTGGGTGGGGCTGAGGATTAGGTTTAGGTTTAGTATTAGGGTTAGGGTTAGGTTTTTATATTAGGGTTAGAGTTAGGGTCATGTTGAGGGTTAGGGTTAGGGTTAGGTTTAGGCTTAGGGTTAAGCTGAGGTTCAGGGTGGGTATTAGGATTAGGGTTAGGGTTAGGGTTAGTGTGAGGGTTATTGTTAGTGTTATAGTTAGGGTTAAGTTGGCTGTGAGGGTTATGATTATGGTTAGGGTTAGGGTTAGAGTTATGGTTAGGGTGAGGTTTAGAGTTACGATGAGGGTGAGTGTGAGGGTTAGGGTGAGGGTTAGTGTTCCGGATATTGTTAGGTTTAGGATTATGGTTAGGGTGAGGGGAGTTTGAGGGTTAGGGTTAAGGTTAGGCTTAGGGTTAGTGTGAGGGTGAGGTTTAGGGTTAGATTTAGGGTTAAGGTGAGTGTTAGGTCGAGGGTTAGGGTTAGGGTTAGTGTTTGGGTTAAGGTTAGGATGAGGGTTAGGTTGAGGTTTACGTTTAGGGCTAGGCTTAGACTTAGGGTTAGGCTATGGGTGAGGGTTGGTGTGAGGATTAGGGTTAGGGTGATGTTTAGGATTACGTTAAGGGTGAGGGCTCGGGTGAGGGCTCGGGTTAGGGTAAGGCTTAGGCTTAGGCTTAAGTTTACGCTGAGGGTGAGGGTGGGTGTGAAGATTAGGTTAGGGTTGGGGCTAGGGTGAGGGTTAGGATGAGGGTTAGGATTAGGTTTAGGGTTAGGGTGAGATCTAGGGTGAGGGTGAGAGTTAGGGTAAGCGTTAAGCTTAGACTTAGGGTTATGCTGAGCGTGTGGTTGAGGGTGAGGATTAGGGTTAAGTTGATGGTTAAGTTTACGGTTATGGTGAGGGTTAGGATGAGGTTTAGGGTTAGGGTGAGGGTTAGGGTGAGGATGATGGTAAACGTAAAGGTGAGGTTTAGGCTGAGGTTGAGGATTAAGATAAGGGTGAGGGTTAGGGTAAGTTTTAGGGTTAATGTAAGGTTTAGGGTTAGGGATAGGATGAGAGTTAGATTGAAGATTAGTGTTCGAGTTAGTGTGAGGTTTAGGGTGAGGATGAGGATCAGGTTTAGGTTGAGGTTGAGGGTTAGAATTAGGGTTAGGGTGAGGGCTAGGATGAGGGTGAGGTTTAGGGTTAGTGTGAGGGTTAGTTTTAGGGTTAGGGTTAGTTTTAGGGTGACGTTAAGTGGTAGGGTGAGGGTTAGGTTAAGGGTGAGGGTTATGGTTAGGATGAGGGTTAGGGTGAGGGTGAGGGTAAATGTTAGGTTGAGTGTTAGGGTGAGGGTTAGTGTTAGGGATAGGTTAGGTATAGGATTAGGGTTAGGGTGAAGGTGAGTGTGAGGGTTAGGTTTAAGGTTAGGCTTAGGGTAAGGCTGAGGGTTAGGTTTAGGTTTTGGGTTAGGGTGAGGGTGAGGCTGAGGATTAGGGTTAGGTTTAGGGTTAGATTTAGGGTTAGGGCTAGGTTTAGGATTAGGGTTAGCGTAGGATTATGGTGAGGGTTAGGGTTAGGGTTCGGTTTAGGTTTAGGCTCAGGGTGAGGGTGAGGGTGAGTGTTATGGTTATGGTTACGGTTAGGGTTAGGCTTAGGGTAAGTGTTATTGTTAGGTTTAGGGGTAGAATTATGGTGATTTTGAGGGTGAGGGTGAGGGTTAGTGTTAGGTTGAAGTTTAGGGTTAGGGTTAGGTTTATGGTGAGGGTGTCGGTAAGGTTAAAGGTGAGGGTTAGGCTGAGGGTGAGGGTTACGGTAAGGGTGAGGGTTAGGGTTAGGGTGAGGGTTATGGTTAGGGTTGGGGTGAGCTTTAGGTTTTGGGTTAAGTTTAGGGTTAGGTCGTGGGTTAGGTAAGGGTTATGGTGAGGGTGAGGGTTAGGGTTAGGTTGAGGGTTAGTGTTAGGATTAGGGTTAGCGTGAGGGTGAAGGTTAGGGTTAGTGTTAGGGTGAGGATTAGGATGAGGGTTAGGGTTAGGATTAGGGTTAGGGTGAGGGCTAGTTTGAGGTTGAGGTTTAGGTTAAGCGTTAGGGTAAGGTTTAGACTTTGGGTTAGGGTTAGAGTGAGGGTTAAGGTGAGTGTGAGGTTTAGGGTTAGAGTTAGGTTTAGGGTGAGGGTTAGGTTGAGGTTGAGGGTTAGGTTTAATGTTAGGGTTAGGGTTAGGGTGAAAGTTAGAGGGAGGATTAGGGTTAGGGTTAGGGTTAGCCTTCGAGTAAGGGTGAGGTTGAGGTTTAGGGTTAGAATTAGGGTTAGGTTGAGGCTGAGGGAGAGGGTGATGGTTAGGGTTAGGGTTAGGATTAGGATTAGGGTTAGGGTTAGGGTGAGTGTGAGGGTTAGGCTTAGCCTTAAGTTTAAGCTGAGGTTGAGGTTGAGGTTAAGTATTAACGTTCGGGTTAGGGTTAGTGTTAGAGTTAGGGTTAGGGTGAGGGTAAGGTTGAGTGTGTAGGGTTAGGTTGAGTGTTAGGGTGGGGGTGATAGTAAGGGTAAACTTGAGGGTTAGGCTAAGGGTGATGTTTAGTGTAAGGGTGAGGGTTAGGGTGAGGGTTAGGGTTAGGGTTAGGGTGAGAGTTAGGGTTCGGGTTAAGTTTAGAGTTAGGGTGAGGGTTAGGGTAAGGGTTACGGTGAGGGTGAGAGTTAGGGTTAGTTTTAGGGTTAGGGTTAGGATTAGGGTTAGGGTGAGGGTGAGGGTTAGGGTTAGTATTAGGGTGAGGGATAGGATGAGAGTTAGGGATGGGATTAGGGTTAGGGTGAGGGCTAGGCTGAGGGTGAGGTTTAGGATTAGGGTTAGGTTGAGGTTTAGGCTTAGGGTTAGTGTGAGGTTGAGGTTTAGGGTTAGATTTAGGGTTAGGTTGAGACTGAAGTTGAGGGTTATGGTTAGGGTAAGTGTTAGAGTTAGGGTTAGGGTGAGGGTTAGGTTGAGGGTGAGGGTTAGGCTTAGGGTTTGGATTAGGATTAGGGTAAGTTTTAGGGTGAGTGTGAGGGTTAGGGTTGGGTTTAGGGTTAGGCTTAGGTTTAGGCTGAGGGTGAGGGTGAGGGTGAGGGTTAGGGTAAGGGTGAGTGTTAGGTTAGGGTTAGGGTGAGAGTTAGGGTTCGGTTAAATTTATGGTAAGGGTGAGGGTTATGGTTAGGGTTAGGGTTAGGGTTATTGTTAGGGTTAGGGTTAGGGTTAGGTTACAGTTACACTGAGGGTGAGAGTTAGGGTTAGGTTTAGAATGACGTTTAGGTTTAGGGTTAGGTTTACAGTTAGGTTTAGGATGAGGGTGAGATTTAGGGTGAGAGTTTGGGTTAGTTTTAGGGTTAGGCTTCGGGTTAGGGTGAGTGTTAGTGTTAGTGCTAGGGCGAGGATTAGATTGAGGTTTAGGGTTAGGATTAGGGTAAGGGTGAGGGCTAGGATTAGGGTTAGGGTCAGGGCTAGGGATAGGGATAGGGTTAGGTTTAGGATTAGGGTTAGGGTGAGGGTGAGTGTGAGAGTTAGTTTTTGGGTTAGGGTTAGGCTTAGAGTTAGGGTGAGGGTGAGGCTGAGGATTAGGGTTAGGTTTAGGTTTAGGGTTTGTGTTAGGGTTAGGATTCGGGTTCGGGTTATTGTGAGGGTTAGGTTTAGGTTTAGGGTTAGGGTTATGGTTAGGCTTAAGGTTAGGGTTATCGATAGGTTTATATTTAGGTTTAAGTTTGCAGTAAGGGTGAGGCTGATGGTGAGCGTTATCCTTAGGGTTAGGGTTAGGGATAGTGTTATTGTTACAGTTAGGGTTAGAGTTACGGTGAGGTTGAGGGTGAGGTTGAGGTTTAGGGTTACTGTGAGGTTTAGGGTTAGGGTTAGGGTTAGGGTGAGGGTTTGGTTTAGGGTTAGAGTTAGGGTTAGGGCGAGGGTTAGGGTGAGGTTTAGGGATAAGTTTAGTGTTTGGGTGAGTGTGAGGATGAAGTTTAGGTTGAGGTTGAGGGATATGGTTACCTTTAGGATTAGGTTTAGGTTGAGTGTGAGTGTGAGGGTTAGGGTGAGGGTTAGTTTTGTGGTTAGGGTGAGGGTTAGAATGAGGTTTAGGCCTAGGGTGAGGTTAGTGTGAGGATTATGGTAAGGGTAAAATTGAGGCTTATTTTTAGGGTGAGGGTGAGGTTTAGATATATAGTTAGGGGGAGGGTTAAGGTAAGTGTTAGGATTAGGGTTAGTGTTAGGGTTAGGTTGAGGGTGAGGGTTAGGTTGAGGTTTAGGGTTAGGGTTAGGGTTAGGGTTAGTGTGAGGGTTAGTTTTAGGGTTAGGGTTAGTGTTAGGATGAGGATAAGTGTTAGGTTTAGGATATGGGTTAGGGTGAGTGTTATGGTAAGTGTGAGGGTTAGGATTAGGGTTAGGATTATGGTTACGGTTAGGTTTAGGGTTATGGTTATGGTGAGGGTGAGGGTGAGGGTTAGAGTTAGGTTGAGGTTAGGGTTATAGTTAGGGTTTGGGTGAGGTTTAGGTTTATAGTTAGGCTTAGGGTGAGGGTTAGGGTTATGGTTAGGGTGAGAGTTAGGGGGAGGGTTGAGGTTAGGTTTAGGGATAGGATTAGGATTAGGTTGAGGGTGAGTGTGTGTGTTAGGGTTAGGTGTAAGGTTAGGCTTAGGTTTAGGCTGAGGGTGAGGGTGAGGTTGAGGGTTAGGGAGAGGGATAGGGTTAGGGTTAGGGGGAGGGTTAGTATGAGGGTTAGGGTTAGGATTAGGTTTAGGGTAAGGTCTCGGGTGAGGGTGAGGTTTAGGGTTAGGGTTAGGGTGAGGTTTATTGTTAGGGTTAGGGTTATGGTGACGGTGACTGTGAGGGTTAGGTTTAGCGTTAGGTTTAGGGTGAGGCTTAGTGTGAGGTTTAGGGTTAGGGTTAGTGTTAGTTTTAGGGTTAGGGTAAGGGTGAGTGTTAGGTTGGGGGTGAGGGTTAGGGATAGGTTTAGGATTAGGATTAGGGTTAGGGTTAGGCTGAGGGTGAGGGTGAGGGTGAGGGTTAGGGTGAGAATGAGGGTTAGTGGTAGGGTGAGGGCTAGGGTGAGAGTGAGGTAAGGAATAGGGTTAGAGTGAGGGTGAGCTTTAGGGTGATGGTTAGAGTTAGTGTTTGATTTAGTGTTAGTGTTAGTGTGAGGGTAAGTGTTAAGGTGAGGGTTAGGTTTAGGGTGAGGGTTATTGTTAGGGTTAGGGTTAGGGTAACGGTATGGTGAGGGTGAGGTTGAGAGTTAGGGTTAAGGTTAGGATGAGGTTTAGGTTTAGGTTTAGGGTTAGGGTAAGGGTTACCGTTAGGTTTAGGTTTAGGTTGAGGTTTAGGGTTTGGGTTAGGGTTAGAGTTAGGTTTAGGGTGAGCGGGAAATTTAGGGTTAGAGTTAGGGTTAGGGTGATGTTTAGGTTGAGGGTTAGGGTTAGTGTTAGCGTTAGGGTTACGGTGAGAGTTAGGGGGAGGGTTAGTGTTAGGGTTAAGGTTAGGTTTAGGATTAGGTTTAGGGTGAGGGTGAGTGTGTGTGTTAGGGTTAGGTTTAGGGTTCGGCTCAGGGTTAGGCTGAGGGTGAGGTTGAGGGTGAGGGTTAGGGTTAGGGTGAATGTTAGGGTTTGGGATAAGTTTAGGGTTAAGGGGAGGGTTAGGGTAAGGGTTATGGTGAGGCTTAGGGTTAGGGATAGGTTGAGGGTTAGGGTTCGGATTACGGTTAGTGTGAGGGTGAGGTTTAGGGTTAGCATTAGTGTTAGGGTGAGGCTGAGGGTGAGGGTTAGTGTTAGGGTTAGTGTTAGATTTTGGGTTAGGGTGAGGGTTAGGGTTAGGGTGAGGGTTAGGCTTAGGGATAGGATTAGGTTTAGGGTAAGGTTTAGGGTGAGTGTGAGGGTTAGGTTTAGGATTAGGGTTAGGCTAGGTTTAGACTGAGGGTGAGCATGAGGTGAGGGTTAGGGTTAGGTTGAGGGTTAGGTTCAGGGTTAGGGTGAGACTTAGGGTTTGGGTTAAGTTGAGGTTTAGGGTGAGTGTTAGGGTAAACATTAGGTTTAGGGTGAGGTTTAGGGTTAGGCTTAGGGTGAGGGTTAGGATGAGGATTAGGATTAGGATTAGGGTTAGGGTGAGGGCTAGGGTGAGGATGAGGGTTCGGCTTAGTGTTAGGATGAGGTTTAGGTTTTTTGTTATGGTTAGGGTGAGGGTTAGGATGAGAATTAGGGTTACGGTGATGTGAGGGTTAGGGTTAGGGTAAGGTTTAGGGTTAGTATTAGAGTTAGGGTGAGGGTGAGTGTTAGTATTAAGGTTAGGGTTAGGGTTAGGTTTAGGTTTAGGGTTAGGATTGGTGTTATTGTTAGGGTTATTGTTAGAGTAACATTGAGAGAGAGGGTGAGGGTGAGTGTGAGGCTTAGTGTGAGGGATAGGGTGAGGTTTAGGGTTAGGGTTAGGATTAGGGTTAGGGTTAGGGTGAGGTTTAGGGTTAGATTTAGGTTTAGGGGGAGTGTTAGGTCGAGGGTTAGGGTTAATGTTAGTGTTAGGGTTAAGGTGAGGTTGAGGGTTAGTTTGAGGTTTAGGGTTAGGGTTATGGTTAGTGTTAGGGTTAGGGTGAGTGTGAGGGTGAGTGTGAGGTTTAGGGTTAGGGTTCGGCTTAGGCTTAGGGTTAGGCTGAGGGCTCGGGTGAGGGTGAGGGTTAGGGTAAGGCTTAGGCTTAGGCTTAGGTTTAGGCTGAGGGTGAGGTTGAGGGTGAGTGTTAGGGTTAGTGTGATGGTTAGGTTTACGGTTAGGGTGAGGGTTAGGATGAGGTTTAGGGTTAGGGTGAGGTTAGAGTGAGGATAATGGTAAGGATAAATGTGAGGTTTATGCTGAGGTTGCGGGTTAAGATAAGGGTGAGGGTTAGGATGAGCTTTAGGGTTAGTGTAAGGGTTAGGTTTAACGATAGGATGAGGGTTAGATTGAGGATTGGTGTTTGGGTTAATGTGAGGTTTAGGGTTACCTTGAGGGTCAGGATTATTGTGAGGGTGAGGGTTAGTATTAGGTTTAGGGTTAGGGTTAGAATTATGGTGAGGGTTAGGATTAGGGTTAGGCTTATGCTTACAGTTAGGCTGAGGTTGAGGCTGAGGATGAGGGTTATGGTTATGGTTAGGGTTAGGGTTAGGGTAAGTGTTATTGTTTGGGTTAGGGTTAGAGTTATGGTGAGGTTGAGGGTGAGCATGAGGTTAAGGGTTAAGGTGAGATTGAATATTATGGTTAGGGTTAGAGTTAGGGTGAGGGTGTCGGTAAGGTTAAAGTTGAGGGTTAGGCTGAGGGTGAGGGTTACAGTAAGGGTGAGTTTTAGGGTTAGGGAGAGGGTTAGGATTAGGGTTAAGTTTAGGGTTAGTTTTAGGGTTAGGGTGAGGGTTACGGTGAGGGTGAGGGTTAGGGTTAGGTTGAGGGTTAGTGTTAGTATTAGGGTTAGCATGAGGGTGAAGTTTAGGGTTAGTGTTAGGGTGAGGGTTAGGATGAGGGTTAGGGTTAGGATTAGGGTTAGGGTGAGGGCTAGTTTGAGGTTGAGTTTTAGTGTTAGCTTTAGAGTGAGGTTTAGGTTTAGGGTTAGGTTTAGGGTTAGGGTGAGGGCTAGTGTTAGGGTTGGGTTTAGAGTTAGGGTTCGGTTTAAGTTTAGGGTTAGGTTGAGGATTAGGGTAAGGGTTATGGTGAGGGTGAGGGTTAGGGTTAGTTTGATTGTTAGTGTTAGGATTAGGGTTCGTGTGAGGGCTAGTTTGAGGTTGAGCTTTAGCGTTTTTGTAAGGGTGAGGTTTAGGGCCAGCGTTAGGTTTAGGGTTAGGGTGAGGGTGAGGTTTACGGTTAGCTTTAGAGTTAGGGTGAGGCTGAGATTGAGGGTTAGGTTTAGGGTTAGTGTTAGAGTAAGGGTTAGGGTGAGGGTTAGGTTGAGGGTGAGGGTTAGGCTTAAGGTTAGGATTAGGATTAGCATAAGGGTTAGTGTCAGGGTGAGGGTTAGGGTTAGGGTTATAGGGAGGGTTAGGTTTAGTGTGAGAGGTATGGGTATGGTGAGGTAAGGGTTAGGTTGAGGGTTAGGGTAAGGTTAAGGGTTATGGTGGGGGTTAGGGTGAGGGATGGGGTTAGGGTTAGGGTTATGTTTATGATGAGGGTTAGGGTGAGGGTGAGGGTTAAGGTGAGGGTGAGGGTTAGGGTGACGGTGAGGGTGAGGGTTAGGGTGAGGCTGAGGGTTAGGATTAGGGTTAGGATGCGGGCTAGGGTGAGGGTGAGGCTTAGGGTTAGGGTTAGTGTTAGGTTGATGGTTAGGTTAGGGTGAGGGTTCGCTTGAGGTGTATGTTTAGGGTTAGGTTTAGGGTAAGGGTAAAGGTTAGGATGAGTTTTAGGGTGAGGATGAGGTTTAGGGAGAGGGTTAGGGTTAGGATGAGGGTTAGGTTTAGGATTAGAGTGAGGGAATGTGTTAGGGTGAGTTTTAGTGTGAGGGTTAGTGTTAGGGTGAGGGTTAGGGATCCGGTTAGGGTTAGGGTTAGGGTGACGGTGAGGGTGAGGGTTAGTTTCAAGGTTAGGTTCAGGGTGAGGGTGAGGTTCCGTTTTAGGATTAGGGTTAGGGTTAGGGTTAGGTTGAGGGTTAGGTTTACCATTCGGTTGACGTTTACGGTTAGTGTGAGGGTTGGGTGAGCGTGAAGGTAAGGGTTAGGGTGAGGGTTAGGGTGAGGGTGAGACTTAGGGTTAGTGTTAGCGTTAGGGTGGGTGTTAGTGTGAGGGTAAGGGTTAGGGTTAGGTTTAGGGTTAGTGTGAAGTTTAGGGTTTGGGTGAGGGTTAGGGTTAGTGTGAGGGGTAGGATGACGGTGAGGGTAAGGGTTAGGGTGAGGGTCAGGGTGAGGCTGAGGTTTAGGGTTATTGTTAGTCTTAGAGTTACGGTTAGGTTTAGTTTGAGGGATAGGGTGAGGGTTAGGGTTAGGAATAGTGTTAGGATGAGGGCTAGGGTGAACGTGAGTGTTAGGGTTAGAGTTAGGGTTAGGGTGAGAGTTAGGGTTAGGATGAGGGTTCGGGTGAGGGGTAGGTTTAGGGTTAGGGTTAGGGTGAGGGAAAGTTTTTGGGTGATGTTTAGGGTGAGAGTGAGGTTTAGGGAGAGGGTTAAGGTTAAGGTGAGGTTTAGGGTGAGGGATAGCATTAGGATTAGTGTGAGGGTATGTGTGAGAGTGAGGGTTAGGGTTAGGGTTAGGATGAGTGTTTGGGATAGGGTTAGGGTTGGGGTGACGATGAGGGTGAAGGTTACTTTTAGGGTTAGGTTCAGGGTGAGAGTGAGGTTCAGGGTTAGGATTAGGGTTAGGGTTAGTGTTAGGCTAAGGGTGAGGGTAAGGCTGAGGGTTAGGGTTAGGGTGAGGGTGAGGGTTAGGGTTAGGTTTAGGGTTAGGATTAGGGTTAGGGTTAGGGTGAGAGTAAGGGCTATGGTGAGGTTTAGGGTTTAGGTTAGTGTTCGGGTTAGCATGAGGGGGAGGAAGAGGTTTAGGTTTAGAATTAGGGTTAGGTTTACAGTTAGGCTTAGTGTGAGGGTCATGGTGAGTGTGAGGCTTAGGGTGAGGGTTAGGGTTAGGTTTAGGGTGAGGGTTAGGGTTAGGGTGATACTTAGGGTGAGGGTGTGGGTTATGGTGAGGGTGGCGGTTCGGGTGAGTGTGAGGGTTAGGGTGTGGGTTAGGGTTAGGATGACTGTGAGGGTTAGGGTGAGGGTGAGGGTGAGGGTGAGGGTTAGCATTAGGGTGAGGGTTAGGGTTAGGTTTAGGGTGAGGGTGAGGTTTAGGGAGAGGGTTAGGGTTAAGGTGAGGGTTAGGGTGAGTGATAGCGTTAGGATTAGAGTGAGGTTATGTGTTAGAGTGAGGGTTAAGGTTAGGGTTATTATGAGGGTTATGGATAGTGTTAGGGTTAGGGTTGGGGTGACGATGAGGATGAGGGTTAGTTTTAGGGTTAAGTTCAGGGTGAGGGTGAGGTTCAGGGTTAGGATTAGGGTTAGGGTTAGGGTTAGGCTAAGGCTGAGGGTAAGGCTGAGGGTTAGGTTTAGGGTGAGGGTGAGGGTTAGGGTTAGTGTTAGGATGAGGGTTAGGGAGAAGTTAGGGTTAGGGCTAGGGTGATGGTAAGGTTTAGGGTGAAGTTTAGGGTGAGAGTGAGGTTTAGGGAGAGGGTAAGGGTTAAGGTGTTGGTTAGGGTGAGCGTTAGTGTTAGGGTTAGGGTGAGGGTAAGAGTTAGTGTGAGCGTTAGGGTGAGGGTTGAGGATAGGGTGAGGTTTAGGTATAGGGTTAGGGTTAGGGTTAGGGATATGCTGAGGGTGAGGGTGAGGTTTAGGTTTAGGGTAATCTTTAGGGTTTTGGCGAGGTTTAGTTTAGGATTAGTATGATGATTAGGCTGAGGTGTGGGGTTAGCATAAGGGTTAGGGTGAGGGTTAGGGTTAGGGTTAGGGTTAGGGTTATTGTTAGGGTTAGGCTTAGGGTTAGGGTGAGGGTGAGGGTGAGGATAAGGGGTAGGATTAGGTTTAGGAATAGGGTTATTGTTAGGGTTCGGAATAGCATTAGCGTGAGGGTGAGGGTTAGGATTACTGTGAGGGTTAGGTTTAGGGTTAGGTTTAGAGTGACGGTAAGTGTTAGGGTAAGGTTGAGCTTTAGGGTTAGCATTAGGGTTAAGTTAGGGTTAGGGTGATGGTTAGGGTTAGGGTTAGGGTTAGGGTGAGGGTGAGGGTGAGGGTTAAGATTAGGGTGAAGGTTAGGTTTAGGGTGAAGTTTAGTGTTAGGTTTTGGGTTAGGGTGAGGGTGAGGGTGAGGGTGACGTTGAGGGTGAGGGGATAGGTTTATGGTAAGGGAGAGGGTGAAGATGAGGATTCGGGTTAGAATTATGGTTCGGGTTAGGGTGAGGTTGAGGGTTAGGTTTACAGTTAGGTTGAGGTTTCGGGTTTGTGTGAGGTTTGGGTGAGCGTGAGGTTAAGGGTTAGTGTGAGGGTTAGGGTGCGGGTGAGACTTAGGTTTTGGGTTAGAGTTAGGGTGAGGGTTAGTGTGAGGATAAGGGTTAGGGTTAGGTTTAGGGTTAGTGTGAGGATTAGGGTTAGGGTGAGGTTTAGGGTTAGTGTGAGGGGTAGGATGACGGTGAGCATAAGGGTTAGGGTGAGGGTTAGGGTGAGGCTGAGGATTAGGGTTATTGTTAGTGTGAGGGTGAGGATTAGGGTTAGGCTGAGGGTGAGGGTGAGGGTGAGGTTGAGGGTTAGGGTGATGTTTAGGGTTAGGGTGAAGATTAGGTTTAGGTTTAGGTTTAGGATGAGGATTAGCCTGAGAGGTGGGGTTAGTTTTAGGGTTAAGGTGAGGGTTTGGGTTAGGGTTATTGTTAGGGTTAGGGTTAGGGTCAAGGTTAGCGTGAGGGTGAGGGTGAAGTTTAGGGTTAGGGATAGGATTATTGTTAGGGTTAGGGTAAGGGTGAGGGTTAGGTTTAAGGTTGTGTGAGGGTTAGGGTTAAGGTGAGGTTTAGGGTTCGGTTTTGGGTTAGGGTGAGGTTGAGGGTGAGGGTGAATTTGAGGGTGAGGGTGAGGGTTAGGGTTAGTGTTAGGTTTAGGTTTTGGCTTAGTGTGAGGGTTGGGTGAGTGTGAGTTTAAGGGATAGGGTGAGGGTTAAGGTGATGGTGAGAGTTAGGTTTAGGGTTAGGGTTAGGGTGAGGATTAGGGTTAGGGTTAGTGTGACGGTTAGGGTTAGTTTGAGGGATAGGGTGACTGTGAGTTTAAGGGTTAGGGTGAGGCTGAGGGTTAGGTTGATTGTTAGTGTTAGGGTCAGGGTTAGGGTTAGGTTTAGATTTATGGTGGGGGTTAGTATGAGGGTTGGGTTTAGGGTTAGGTTTATGGTTAGGATGAGGTTTAGGGATAGGGTGAGGTGAAGGTTAGGGTGAGGGTTAGGAATAGTGTTAGGGATAGGGTTAGGGATATGATGAGGGCTAGGGTGAGGGTGAGGATTAGGGTTAGGGTTCGGGTTCGGGTGAGGGGTAGGTTTAGGGTTAGGTTTAGGGTGAGGGTAAAGATTCGGGTGAGGTTTAGAGTGAGGGTGAGGTTTGGGGAGAGAGTGAGGGTTAGGGTGAGGGATAGCGTTAGGTTTAAGGTGAGGGTATGTGTTAGAGTGAGGGTTAGGTTTAGGGTTAGGATGAGGGTTAGGGATAGGCTTAGGGTTATGGTTGGGGTGACGATGAGGGTGAGGGTTAGTTTTAGGGTTATGATCAGGGTGAGGGTGAGGTTCAGTGTTAGGATTAGTGTTAGGGTTAGGGTTAGGCTGAGGGTGAGGGTAAGGCTGAGGGTTAGGGTTAGGGTGAGGGTGAGGGTTAGTGTTAGGTTTAGGTTAAGGGTTAGGGTTAGTGTGAGGATTAGGGTTAAGTTTAGCGTGAGAGTGAGGGTTATGGTGAGGTTTAGGGTTAAGGTTAGCGTTAAGGTTAGCATGAGGGTAAGGGAGAGGTTTAGGTTTAGAATTATGGATAGGTTTACGCTTAGGGTTAGGGCGAGGGTCATGGTGAGGGTGAGGCTTAGGGTGAGGGTTAGGGTTAGAGTGTTTCTTATGGTGAGGGTGTGGATTATGGTGGTGGTGACAGTTAGGGTGAGAGTGAGGGTTAGTGTGTGCGTTAGGGTTAGGGTGACGGTGAGTGTTAGGGTGAGGGTTCGGGTTCGGGTTAGGATTAGGGTTATGGTTAGGGTTAGGGTTAGTGTGAGGATTAGGTTTAGGTTTAGGTTTAGGGTGAGGGTAAAGGTTAGAGATAGGGTTAAGGTAAGGTTTAGTGTGAGGGTTAGGGTGAGTGTTAGGGTAAAGTTTAGGTTTAGTGTTAGGGTTAGGGTGAGGGTGAGGGTTAGGGTTAGGTTTAGGGTTAGGGTGAGGGTGAGGGTTAGGGTTAGGGATAGCTTTAGGGTAAGCATGAGTGTGAAGGAGGGAGTTAAGTTTAGGATTAGGGTTAGGTTTACGGTAAGGGTTAGGGTTAGGGTGATGATAAGGGTGAGGCTTCAGGTCAGGATTAGGGTTAGGGTAAGGGTGAGGGTTAGTGTTAGGGTGATATTTAGGGAAAGGGTGGTGGTTAATGTGAGGGTGAGGGTTAGGGTGATGGTGAGGATTAGGGTTTGGGTGAGGGTTAGGGTGACAGTGAGGGTTAGGGTGAGGGTTAGGTTTAGTATTAGGGTGAGGGTTAGGGTTAGTATTAGGGTGAGGGTTTGGGTTAGGGTTATGTTGATGGTGAGGTTTAGGGTTAGGGTTATGTTGAGGATGAGGGTTAGGGTGAGGGTTAGGGTTTGGTTAGCATTAGGGTTAGCATGAGGGTGAGGGAGAGGGTTAGATTTAGGATTAGGATTAGGTTTGGGGTTAGGATTAGGGTGAGGTTGATGGTGAGGGTGAGGCTTAGGGTCAGCTTTAGGGTTAGGGTTAGGTGAGGATTAGTGTAAGGGTTATATTTAGGGAAAGGGTGAGGGTTAGGAGGAGGGTGAGTGTTAGGGTGAGTGTGAGGGTTAGGGTTTGGGTGAGGGTTAGTTTTAGTGTGAGGATTAGGGTAAAGGTTAGGGTTATGGTTAGGGTGAGGGTAAGGTTTAGGATGAGGTTGAAGTTGAGAGTGAGGTTTAAGGAGAGGGTTAGGTTTAAGGTGAGGGTTAGGGTGAGGGTTACGGTTAGGGTTAGGGTGAGGGTATGTGTTAGGGTGAGGGTTTGGGTGAGGATTAAAGTTAGGGTGAGGGTTAGGGATAGGGTTAGGGTTAGGGTAAGGATGAGGGTGAGGGTGAGTGTTAGGGTTAGGGTTAGGTTTAGGGTGATGGTGAGGTTCATAGTTAGAATTAGGTTTAGGGTTAGGGTTTGGCTAGGGTGAGGGTGAGGGTGAGGGTTAGGGTTAGGGTGATCTTTAGGGTTAGGGCAAGGTTTAGGATTAGGTTTAGGTTTAGGATGAGGATTAGGCTGAGGGGTGGGGTTAGGATTAGGGTTAGGGTGAGGTTTAGGTTTAGGGTTATTGTTAGGGTTAGGCTTAGGTTTAGAGTTAGTGTTAGGGTGAGGGTGAATATGAGTGTGAGGATTAGGCTTAGGAATATGGTTTTTGTTATGGTTAGGTTTAGCGTTGGGGTGAGGGTGAGGGTTAGTTTTAGGTTTAGCATTAGGATTATTGTTAGGGTTAGGGTTAGGGTGAGGGTGAGGGTTAGGTTTAGAGTTAAGTTTAGGGTGAGGTTAAAGGTTAGGGTGAGTGTTCGGGTAAGGTTGAGCTATAGGGTTAGCATTAGGGTTAGGGTTAGGGTTAGGGTGAGGGTTAGGGTTAGGTTTAGGGTTAGGGTTAGGGTGAGGGTGAGGGTTAGGGTTAAGTTTAGGGTGAGAGTTAAGTTTAGGGTGAGGGTTAGGGTTAGATTTAGTGTTAGGGTGAGGGTGAGGGTTAGGATGAGGGTGAGGTTGCGGGTGAGGGTTAGGTTTAGGTTAAGGGAGAGGGTGAAGATGAGGTTTAGGGTTAGGATTAGGGTTAGGGTTAGGATGAGGTTGAGGGTTAGTTTAACGGTTAGGTTGAGGTTTAGGGTTAGGGTGAGGTTTGGGTGAGCGTGAGGGTAAGGGTTAGGGTGAGGGTTAGGGTGAGGGTGAGACTTAAGTTTAGGGTTAGTGTTAGGGTGAGGGTTAGTATGAGGGTAAGGGTTAGGTTTTGGTTTAGGGTTAGGGTTAGGGTTAGGGTTAGGGTGAGGTTAAGCATTAGGTTTAGAGTTATGGTGGGGGTTAGGGTGATGCTTGGGGTTACGGTTAGGGTTTGTTTAGCACGAGGGTTAGGGTTAGGGTGAGGGTTAGGGTGAGTGTGAGGGTTAGGGTGAGGTTGAGGGTTAGGGTTAGGGTGAGGTTTAGGGTTAGTATTCGGGTTAGGGTCAGGGCTAGGGTGAGGGTGAGGTTTAGCGTTAGGGTTAGGGTAGGTTGAGGGTTTGGTTTAGCATGATGGTTCTGTTGAGGGTTAGGTTTAGGGTGAGGGTAAAAGTTAGGATGAGTTTTAGGGATAGGATGAGGTTTAGGCAGAGGTTTTGGGTTAAGATGAGGGTTAGGTTTAGGATTATGGTGAGGGTATGTGTTAGGGTGATTGTAAGGGTGAGGGTTAGGGTGAGGGTGAGGTTTAGGGGTAAGGTTAGGGTTAGGGTTAATGTGACGGTGAGGGTTAGGGTGAGGGTTCGGGTTCGGGTGAGTGTTAGCATTAGGGTGAGGGTTAGGGTTAGGTTAGGGTTAGGGAGAGGGTTAGGATTAGGGTTATGGTTAGGGTTAGGGTTATTGTGAGGATTAGTTTTAGGGTTGGGCTGAGGGTAAGGATTAGGGTTAGGGTTAGGGTAAGTTTTAGTGTGAGGGTTAGGGTTAGAGCGTGGGCTAGGTTTAGTGTGAGTGTTAGGGTGAGTGTTAGGGTGAAGGTTAGGTTTAGTTTTAGGGTTAGGGTGAGGGTGAGCGTTAGGGATAAGTTTAATGTTAGGGTTAGGGTTATTGTTAGGGTTAGGGTTAGGTTTAGGGTTAGGGTGAGGGTGAGTGTTAGGGTTAGGGATAGCATTAGGGTAAGCATGAGGGTGAAGGAGGGAGTTAAGTTTAGGATTAGAGTTAGGTTTACGATTATGCTTAGGGCTAGTGTGATGGTTAGGCTGAGGCTTCAGGTCAGGATTAATTTTAGGGTTAGGGTGAGGGTTAGTGTTAGGGTGATATTTAGGGAAAGGGTGAGGGTTAAGGTGAGGTTGAACGTTAGGGTGATTGTGAGGGTTAGGGTTTGGGTGAGGGTTAGGTTGAAGGTGAGGGTTAGGGTTAGCATTATAGTGAGTGTTAGGGTTAGTGTTATGTTGAGAGTGAGTTTTAGGGTTAGGATTATGTTGAGGGTGAGGGTTAGGGTGAGGTTTAGGGTTAGGGTTAGCATTAGGGTTAGCGTGAGGGTGAGGGAGAGGGTTAGGTTTAGCATTAGGGTTAGGTTTGGGGTTAGGCTTAGTGTGAGTGTGATGGTGAGGGTGAGGCTAAGGGTCAGGTTTAGGGTTAGTGTTAGGGTGATGGTTAGGCTTAGGCTTCAGGTCAGGGTTAGGGTTAGGGATAGGGTGAGGGTTAGTGTTAGGGTGATAATTAGGGAAAGTGTGAGTGTTAAGGTGAGGGTGAGGGTTAGGGTGATTGTGAGGGTTAGGTTTTGGGTGAGGGTTAGGGTGACGGTGAGGGTAAGGGTGAGGGTGAGGGTTAAGGTTAGCATTAGCGTGAGCGTTAGGGTTAGGGTTATGTTGAGGGTGAGTTTTAGGGTTAGGGTTATGTTGAGGGTGAGGGTTAGGGTGAGGGTTAGGGTTAGGGTTAGCATTAGGTTTAGCGTGAGGGTGAGGGAGAGGGTTAGGTTTAGGATTATGGTTAGGTTTGGGGTTAGGCTTAGTGTGAGGGTGAGGCTAAGGGTCAGGGTTAGGGTTAGTGTTAGGGTAAGGGTTAGTGTAAGGGTGATATTTAGGGAAAGGGTGAATCTTAGGGTGACGGTGAGGGTTAGGGTGAGGGTGAGGTTTAGGGTAAGGGTTAACATTAGGGTGAGGGTTAGTGTTAGGGTTAGTTTTAGTGTGAGTATTAGGGTTAGGGTTAGGGTGATGGTTAGTGTGAGGGTAAGCTTTAGGGTGAGGTTTAGGTTGAGAGTGAGGTTTAAGGAGAGGGTTAGGTTTAAGGTGAGGGTTAGTTTGAGGGTTAGGGTTAGGATTAGGGTGAGGGTATGTGTTAGGGTGAGGGTTAACATTAGGGTGAGGTTTTGGGATACGGTTAAGGTTAGGGTTAGGTTGATGGTGAGGGTGAGTGTTAGTTTTAAAGTTAGGTTCAGGGTGAGGGTAAGGTTCATGGTTAGTATTAGCGTTAGGGTTAGGGTTAGACTAGGGTGAGGGTGAGGGTTAGGGTTAGGGTTGGGGTGATCTGTAGGGTTCAGGCGAGGTTTAGGATTAGGTTTAGGTTTAGGCTGAGGATTAGACTGAAGGTTGGGGTTAGGATTAGGGTTAGGGTTAGGGTTATTGTTAGAGTTAGGCTTAGGGTTAGATTGAGGGTTAAGGTGAGGGTGAGGATGAGTGTTAGGATTAGGCTTAGGAATAGGGTTTTTGTTAGGGTTAGGGTTAGCGTTAAGGTTAGTGTGAGGGTGAGGGTTAGGTTTAGGGTTAGCATTAGGATTATTGTTAGGGTTAGGGTTAGGGTGAGGGTGAAGGTTAGGTTTAGTGTGAGGGTTAGGTTAAGGGTGAGGGTAAGGGTTAGGGTGAGGGTTAGGGTAAGGTTAAGCTTTAGGGTAAGCATTAGTATTAGGGTTAGGCTTAGTGTGAGGGTTAGGGTTAGGTTTAGGGTGAGGGTGAGGGTGAGGGTTAGGGTGAGGGTGAGGTTGAGGGTGTGGGTTAGGTTTAGGATAAGGGAGAGGGTGAAGATTAGGTTTAGGTTTAGGATTAGGGTTAGGGTTAGGGTGAGGTTGAGGGTTAGGGTTACCATTAGGTTGAGGTTTAGGTTTAGTGTGAGGGTAGGGTGAGCATGAGGGTAAGGGGTAGTGTGAGGGTTGGGGTGAGGGTGAGACTTAAGGTTAGGGTTAGTGTTAGGGTGAGGGTTAGTGTGAGGGTAAGGGTTAGGGTTTGGTTTAGGGTTAGAGTGAGGATGAGGGTTAAGGTTAGTGTTAGGGGGACGGTTAGGGTTAGTGTGAGGAGTAGGGTGAAGGTGAGGGTAAGGGTTAGGGTGAGGGTTAGGGTTAGGTTTAGGGTTATGGTGGGGGTTAGGGAGAGGTTTGGTGTTAAGGTTAGGGTGATGTTTAGGATGAGGGTTAGTGTGAGGGTGATGGTTAAGGTGAGGGTTAGGGTTAGGTTGAGGTTGAGGGTTAGGGTGAGGGATTGGGTGAGGTGTACGTTTAGGTTTAGGTTTAGGGTGAGGGTAAAGGTTAGGATGAGTTTTATGGTGAGGATGAGGTTTAGGGAGAGGTTTAGGGTTAGGTTGAGGGTTAGGGTTAGGATTAGGGTGAGGGTATGTTTTAGGGTGAAGGTTAGGGTGAGGGTTAGGGTTAGGGTGAGGGTTAGGGATATGGTTAGGGTTATGGTTACAGTGACAGTGAGAGTGAGTGTTAGTATTAAGGTTAGGATTAGGGATATGGTTAGGTTTAGGGTTAGGGTGACGGTGAAGGTTAGGGTTAGGGTTAGGGTTAGGGTTAGGGTGAGGGTAAGGTTTAGGGTGAGGTTTAGGGTGAGGGTGAGGGTGAGGTTTAGGGTGAAGGTTAGGGTGAGGATTAAGGTGAGGGTGAGTGTATGTGTTAGATTGAGGGTTAGGTTGAGGGTTAGGTTTAGGGTGAGGGTTAGTGATAGGTTTACGGTTAGGTTTAGGGTGAGGGTGAGGGTGAGGGTTAGGGTTAGGTTCAGGGTGAGGGTGAGGTTCAGGGTTAGGATTAGGGTTTGGGTTATGGTTACGGTTAGGCTGAAGGTGAGGGTGTGGGTGAGGTTTAGGGTTCGGGAGAGGGTGAGGATTAGGGTGAGTTTTAGTGTGTGGGTTAGTGTTAGGGTTAGTGTGAGGATTAGGGTTAGGGTTATGGTGAAGGTAAGGGTTACGGTTAGATTTAGGGTAAGGTTTAGTGTTACGGTTATGGTGAGAGTTTGGGTTATGTTTAGTGTGAGTGTTAGGGTGAGGTTTAGGTTTAGTGTTAGCTTTAGGGTGAGGGTGAGGGTTAGGTTGAGTGTGAGGGTTAGGGTTAGGGTTTGGGAGAGGGTTAGGGTGAACGTGAAAGTTAGGGTGAGGGTGAGACTTAGAGTTAAGGTTCAGGTTAGTGTGAGGATAAGGGTTAGGGTTAGGTTTAGGGTTAGTGTGAGGATTAGGGTTAGGGTGAGGGTTAGAGTTATGGTGAGGGTGAGGGTTAAGTTTAAGGTTGTGTGAGGGTTAGGGTTAGGGTGAGGATTAGGGTTAGGTTTTGGGTGAGGGTGAGGGTGAGTGTGAGGGTGAGGGTTAGGGTGAGGGTGAAGTTTAGGGTGATGGTGAGGGTTAGGTTTAGGGTTAGGTTGAGGTTTAGGCTTAGTGTGTGGGTTGGATGAGCATGAGGTTAAGGGATAGGGTGAGGGTTAAGGTGAAGGTGAGAGTTAGGGTTAGGGTTAGTGTTTTGGTGAGGGTTCGTGTGAGGGTTAGGGTTAGGGTTAGGTTTGGGTTAGTGTGAGGATTAGTGTTAGGGTGAGGGTAAGTGTTCGGGTGAGGGTTAGGATTAGGATGAGGGTTATGGTTAGGGTGAGGTTTTGGGTTAGGGTTATTGTTAGGGTTAGGTTTAGGGTTACAGTTACGGTGAGTGTGAGGTTGAGAGTTAGGATTAGGGTTAGGGTGAGGTTCATTGTTAGGGTTAAGGTTAGAGTTAGGGTTAAGGTGAGGGTGAGGTTTAGGGGTAGAGTTAGGATTAGGGTGAGGGTTAGGGTTAGGGTGTGTGTTAGGTTGGGGTTGTAGGTAAGGGTAAATTTGAGGGTTAGTCTGAGGGAGAGGGTTACAGTAAGGGTGAGGGTTAGGGTTAGGGTGAGGGTTAGTGTTAGGGTTAGGGTGAGGGTGAGGGTTAGTTTTAGGATTAGTGTTAGGGTTAGTGTGAGGTTTAGGGTGAAGATGAGGGTTAGGGTAAGTGTTACGGTGAGGTTTACGGTTAGGGTGATGCTTTGGGTTAGTGTGAGCGTTAGTGTTAGCGTTAGGGTTTATGTTAGGGTGAGGGTAAGTGTTAGGGTGAGGGTAAGTGTTCGTGTGAGGGTGAGTGTGAGGGTTAGGGTTAGGGTTATTGTTAGGTTTAGGGTTAGAGTTAGGGTTATGGTTAGGATTAGGCTTAGCGTTAGGGTTGGGATGAAGTTTAGTTTTAGGGTTATGGTTAGAGTTATGTTTAGGGTGAGGGTGAGACTTAGGGTTAGAGTTAGGGTTAGTGTTAGTGTTAGCGTTAGGGTGAGGGTTAGGGTTAGGCTTAAGCTTAGTCTTGGGCTTAGGCCGAGCATGAGGGTGAGGGTTAGGGTTCGGGTTAGGGTGAAGTTTAGATTGTGGTTTAGGGTTAGGATTAGGGTAAGTGTGAGGACTAGGTTTAAGGTTAGGGTGAGGGCTAAGGTTAGGGATAGCATTAGGTTTAGGATTAGGGGTAGGGTGAGGGTGAGTGTGAGGTTTAGGGTTAGGGTTAGGCTTAGAGTTAGGGTGAGGGTTAGGGTTAGGGTTTGGGTTAGTGTGAGGGTGAGGCTGAGGATTAGGGTTAGGTTTAGGGTTAGGTTTAGTGTTAGGTTTATGGTTAGGGTTAGGGTTAGGATTAGGGGGAGGGTATGTTTTAGGTTGAGGGTTAGGGTGTGGGTTAGGGTTAGGGTGAGGGTTAGGGATATGGTCAGGGTTATGGTTAGAGTGATGGTGAGAGTGAGTGTTAGTTTTAAAGTTAGGGTTAGGCTTAGGCTTAGGGATAGTGTTAGGGATACGTTTAGTGTTAGGGTTAGGGTGACGATGAGGTTTAGGGTTAGGGTTAGGGTAAGGTTTAGGGTGATGTTTAGGGTGAGGGTGAGGTTTAGGGTGAGGGTTAGGGTGAGGGTTAGTATGAGGGTGAGTGTATGTGTTAGATTGAGGGTTAGGTTCAGGGTTAGGGTTAGGGTGAGGGTGAGGCTTAGGGTTAGGGTTAGATTCAGGGTGAGAGTGAGGTTCAGGGTTAGGGTTAGGGTGAGGGTTAGGTTGAATTTTAGTGTGTGGGTTTGTGTTAGGGTTAGTGTGGGGATTAATGTTAGGGTTATGGTGAAGGTAAGGGTTAGGTTAAGGTTTAGGGTAAGGTTTAGTGTTAGGGTTATGGTGAGAGTGAGGGTTAGGTTTAGTGTGAGTGTTAGGGTGAGGTTTAGGTTTAGTGTAATCTTTAGGGTGAGGGTGAGGTTTAGGGTGAGTGTGAGGGTTAGGGTTTGGGTGAGGGTTAGGGTGAAGGTGAAGATTAGGTTGAGGGTGAGACTTAGAATTAGGGTTAGGGTGAGGGTGAGGGTTAGTGTGAGGATAAGGGTTAGGGTTAGGTTTAGGGTTATTGTGATGATGAGGGTTAGGGTTAGGCTTAGGGTGAGGGTGAGGGTTAAGTTTAAGGTTGTGTGAGGGTTAGGGTTAGGGTGAGGTTTAGGGTTAGGTTTTGGGTTTGGGTGAGGGCGAGGTGAGGGTGAGGGTTAGGGTGAGGGTGAAGTTGAGGGTGATGGTGAGGCTTAGAGTTAGGGTTAGGTTGAGGTTTAGGCTTAGTGTGAGGGTTGGGTGAGCATGATATTAAGGGATAGGGTGAGGGTTAGGGTTAGGGTGAGGGTTATGTTTAGGGTGAGTGTGAGAGTTAGGGTTATTGTTATGGTTAGGGTTAGAGTTAGGGTTATGGTTAGGGTTATGGTTAGGATTAGGGTTAGAATGAAGTTTAGTTTTAGGGTTTGTGTTAGAGTTAAGGTTAGGGTGAGTGTGAGGGTGAGGGCTAGTGATCAGGTTAGGGTTCTGGTAAGTGTGAAAGTTAGATTGAGTTTTAGGGTTAGGATTAGGGTAAGGGTGAGGGATAGGGTTAGGGTTAGGGTTCTGGTTAGGGTGAAGGTTAGATTGAGGTTTAGGGTTAGGTTGAGAATTAGGGTTAAGGTTAGGGAATGGGTGACAGTTAAGTTTAGGTTTAGGCTGAGGATAAAGATGAGGATTAGGGTTAGGATTAGGCTTAGGGTGAGGGCTAGGGTGAGGTTGATGGTTAGGGTTAGTGTTAGATTAAGGTTTAGGGTTTGGTTTATTGTTAGGGTGAGGTTTAGGTTCAGGATTAGGGTTATGTTGAGGGTGAGGATTAGGGTTAGGGTGAGGGTTAGGGTTGGTATTAGGGTTAGCATTAGGGTGACTGATAGGATTAGGGTTAGATTTAGGGTGCGGGTTAGGTTTAAGGTTAGGATTAGTGTTATTGTTAGGGTCAGGGTTAGAGTTATGGTGAGGGTGAGGGTGAGGGTGGGGGTGAGGGTTAGGGTTAGGGTGAGGTTTAGGGATAGGGTAGAATTAGAGTTAGGGTGAGCTTGAGTTTTAGGGTTAGATTTAGTGTTAGTTGGAGGGTTAGTTCGAGGCCTTGGTTAAGGTTAATTTTAGGGTTAAGGATAGGGTGAATGTTAGGTTGAGGTTTAGGGTTGTGGTTAGGGTTAGGTTTAGGATTAGGGTGAGGCTCACCCTCACCCTAATCCTAATCCTAATCCATAACCCTAATCCTAACCATCACGGTGAGTGTGAGGGTTAGGGTTAGGGTTAGGCTTAGGCTTAAGTTTAGGCTGAGGGTGAGGGTGGGGGTGAGGATTAGGTTTAGGGTGATGGTTAGGATTAGGGTTATGGTGAGGGTTAGGATGAGGATTAGAATTAAAATTAGGGTTAGGGTGAGGTCTAGGGTGAGGGTGATGGTTAGGTTTCGGGTGAGGTTAGGATGAGGTTTAGGGTTAGGGTGAGGTTTAGGGTGAAATTGATGGTAAGGGTAAAAGTGAGGTTTAGGCTGAGGGTGAGGGTTAAGTTAAAGGTGAGGGTTAGGCTTAGGTTTAGGGTTAGGGTGAGGTTTAGATTGAGGATTAGGGTTAGAGTTAGTGTGAGGTTTAGAGTGAGTATGAGGGTTAGGGTTACTGTGAGGGTGAGGGTTAGAATTAGGGTTAGGGTGAGGTCTAGGGTGAATGTGAGGGTTAGGATTAGGGTTATGGTTAGGGTGAGGTTTACAATTAGGCTGAGGGTTAGATTTAGTGTGAGGGTTAGTGTTAGGGTTAGGGTTAGTATTAGGATGAGGTTTAGTGTTAGGGTGAGGGTTAGAGTTAGGGTGAGGGTTATGGTTAGGTTGAGGTTTAGGGTTCTGGTTAGGGTTATTGTTAGGTTTAGGATTAGGGTTCCGGTTCAGGTGAGGATGAGGGTTAGGTTTAGGGTTAAGGTGAAGTTTAGTGTCAGGGTTAGGGTTAGAGTTAGTGTTAGGGTGTGGGTGAGTTATAGGGGTACAGTTAGGTTTAGGATGAGGGTTAAGTTTAATGTGCGGGTTATCATGGGGGTGAAGGTAAGGGTAAAGATGAGGGTTAGGATGAGGGTGAGGGTTATGGTAAGGGTGAGGGTTAGGGTTAGGGTGAGGGATAGTGTTAGGTTTAGGATGAGGGTGAAGGTAATATTGAGGATTAGTGTTAGAGTTAGTGTGAGGTTTAGGGTGAGGATGAGGGTTAGGGTTAGGGTGAGGCTATGGTGAGTTTGAGGGTTAAGGTTAGTGTTAGGGTGAGGTTTAGGTTTAGGGTGATTTTTAGGGTTAGTGTGAGATTTAGTGAGAGGGTTAGTTTTAGTGTTAGGGTGAGGGTAATTGTTAGAGTGAGGGTTAGGGTTAGGGTGAGGGTTAGGTTAGGGTTAGGTTTATTGTTAGGGTTAGGGAAAGGGTTAAGGTTACGGTGAGGGTGAGGGTTAGGGTTAGGGTTAGGATGAGGTTTAGGTTTAGGGTTAGTGTTAAAATGAGGGTTAGGCTGAGGGTTAGGGTTAGGTTTAGGCTTAGGCTTTCGCTTAGTCTTAGGCTGAGCATGAACTTGAGTGTTAGGGTGAGGGTTAGGGTTAGGGATAGGGTTAGGGTGAGGGTTAGGATGTGGTTTCGGATTAGGATAAGTGTAAGGGTGAGAGCTAGGCTGAGGGTTAGGGTGAGGGTTAGGGTAAGGGATAAGGCTTGGTTTAGGATTAGGGTTAGGGTGAGGGTGAGTGTGAGAATTAGGATTAGGGTTAGGGTTAGGCTTAGAGTTAGGATGAGGGTTAAGGTTAGGGTTTGGGTTAGGGTGAGGGTAAGGCTGAGTATTAGGGTTAGGTTTAGGGTTAGGTTTAGGGTTAGTGTTAGGTTTAGGTTTATGGTTAGGGTTAGGGTTACGGTGAGGCTTAGGGTTAGGGTTAAGTTTAGCCTTAGAGTTAGGGTGATGGTTATGGTTAGGGTTTGGGTTAGGGTCAGGGTGAGGCTGAGGATTAGGGTTAGTTTTAGGGTTAGGTTTGGCTTTAGGGTTAGTGTTAGGTTTAGGGTTAGGTTTAGGGTTACCCTGAGGTTTAGGGTTAGGGTTAGGGTTAGGATGAGGGTGAGGTGGGGTTTAGGATTAGTGTTATGTTTAGGGTTAGTCTTAGGGTTAGGGTTATGTTTAGGGTGAAGGTTAGGATTAGGGTTATGGTTATTGTTAGGGTTAGGTTTAGGGTTAAGGTTACGGTGAGGGTGAGGGTGAGGGTTAGTGTTAGGGTTAGGTTGAGGTTTAGGGTTTAGGTTAGGGTTAGACTTAAGTTTAGGGTGAGGGTGAGGTTTAGGGTCAGAGTTAGGTTTAGGGTGAGGGTTAGGTTGAGGGTTAGGGTTAGGGTTAGGTTTAGGGTTAGCGTTAGGGTGAAAGTTACTTGGAGGTTTTGGGTTAGGGAAAGGGTTAGGATTAGGGTAAGGATGAGGGTGCGTGTGTTTGTTAGGGTTAGGTTTTGGGTTAGGAATAGGGATAGGCTGAGGGTGTGGTTGAGGGTGAGGGTTAGGGTTACGGTGAGGGTTAGAGTAAGGGTTAGGTGGAGGCTTAGGATGAGTGTTAGGGTTAGGTTTAGGGTTAGGGTGAGAGCTAGGGTGTGGGTGAAGTTTAGGTTTAGGGTTAGGATGAGGGTTAGGTTTAGGGTTAGGGTGAGAGTTAGGGTTCGGTTTAAGTTTAGGTTTAGGTTGAGAGTTTTGGTGAGGGTGAGGGTTAGGGTTAGGTTGAGGGTTAGGGCTCAGATGAGGGTTATGGTGAGGGTGAGGTTTAGGGTTAGGTTTAGGGTTAGGGTGAAGCTGAGGTTGAGGGTTAAGGTTAGGGTTAGGATTAGGTTTAGGGTAAGGGTTAGGGTGAGTGATAGCATTAGCGTTAGGGTTAGGGTTAGGCTTAGAGTTAGGCTAAGGGTGAGGATTAGGGTGAGGGTTAGGGTTAGGGTGAGTTAGGGATAGGGTTAGGGTGAGAGTTAGGGTTCGGTTAAGTTTAGGGTTAGGGTCAGTGTTAGGGTTAGCGTTACGGTGAGCGTGAGGGTTAGGTTGAGGGTTATGATTAGGGTTAGGGTTAGGGTGAGGGTTAATTTTAGGGTTAGGGTGAAGATAAGGATGAGGATTAGGTTTAACATTAGGGTTAGTGTGAGGGCTAAGGTGATGGTGATGGTTAGGGTTAGTGTTAGATTAAAGTTTGGGTTTATGGTTAGGGTTAGGGTGAGCGTTAGCTTGAGGGTTAGGGTTACGGTGAGGGTGAGGGTTAGGGTTATGATGAGGGTTAGTTTTAGGATTAGGGTTAGGGTGAAGGGGAGTGTTAGGATTAGGGTTAGGTTTATGGTTAGGGTTAGGTTTAGGGTTAGGATTAATGTTATTGTTAGAGTTAGGATTAGAGTTATGGTGAGGGTGAGGTTGAGTGTTAGGGTTAGGGTTAGGGTGAGGTTTAGGATTAGGGTTAGGATTAGGGTGAGTGTGAGGTTTAGGGTTAGATTTAGGGTTAGTTGGAGGGTTGGGTCGAGGATGAGGGTTAGGTTTAGTTTTAGGATTAAGGTTAGGGTGAGGGTTAGGTTGAGGTTTAGGTTTAGGGTTAGGGTTAGGGTAAGGATTAAGGTGAAGGTGAGTATGAGTGTGAGGGTTAGGGTTAGGCTTAGGCTTAGGCTTAGGGTTAGGCTGAGGGTTAGGGTTGGGGTGAGGATTAGGTTTAGGGTGATGGTTTGGATTAGGGTTATTCTGAGGGTCAGGATGAGGGTTCGAATTAGGATTAGGTTAGGGTGAGGGCTGGGTCAGGGGGAGGGTTAGGCTTAGGATGACGGTTAGGTTTACGTTTAGGGTGAGGGTTAGGATGAGGTTTAGGGTGAGGATGATGGTAAGGGTGAAGGTGAGGTTTAGGCTGAGGGTGAGGGTTAAGTTAAGGGTGAGGGTTAGGGTTGGGTTTAGGGTTATGGTGAGGTTTAGGGTGAGGATGAAGGTTAGGGTTAGTGTGAGGTTGAGGGTTAGAACTAGGGTTAGGGTGAGGTCTAGGTTGAGGGTGAGGGTTAGCATTAGGGTTAGGGTTAGGTTGTGGTTGAGGATTAGGGTGAGGGTTAGGCTGAGTGTGAGGGTTAATGTTAGGGTTAGGGTTAGTGTTAGGATGAGGTTTAGTGTTAGGGTGAGGGTTAGGGTTAGGGTTAGGGTTAGGTTTAGGGTGAGGGTAAGGATGAGGGTTAGGGTTACGTAAGGGTGAGGGCTAGGGTTTGGGTGAAGGTCAGATTTAGGTTTAGAGTTAGGATGAGGGTGAGGGTTAGGATTAGGGTTAGGGTTAGGGTTATTGTTAGGGTTACGGTTACGGTGAGGGTGAGGGTGAGGGTGAGGGTTGGGGTTAGGCTTAGTTTGAGGTTTTTAGTGTTAGCGTTAGGGTTAGAGTTAGGGTTAGGGTGAGGTTAGGGTTAGGGTTACTCTGAGGGTTAGTGTTTGGTTTAGGGTATGGGTTACGGTGAGGGTTGTGGTTAGGGTGAGGGTTAGGATTAGGGTTAGGTTATTGTTAGGGTTAGGTTTAGGTTTTGGGTTAGGGTTAGAGTTAGGATTAGGGTGAGGGTGAGGTATAGAATTAGAGTTAATGTAAGGGTGAGGGTTAGCTTGAATGTTAGGGTTAGGGTTAGTGTTAGGGTTAGGGTTAAGTTTAGGGTGAGGGTGAGGTTAGGGTTGGGGTTATGGGGAGGTTCAGGATGAGGGTTAGGGTTAGGATTAGGGCTAGGTTGAGTGCTAGGTTGAGGGTCAGGTTTAGGCTTAGGGTTAGGGTGAGGTTTAGTTTTAGGGATAGGTTGAGGGTGAGGTTTAGGTTTAGAGTTAGGGTAAGGGTGAGGCTGAGGATGAGGGTTAGAGTTAGGGTTAGTGTTAGCATTAGGGTTAGGGTGAGGTTTAGGATTAGGGTGAGGGTAATGGTGAGGGTTAGGCTTAGGTTTAGGTTACGATTAGGATTAGGGTAAGGGATAGGTTAAGTGAGATGGTTAGGGTTAGGGTTAGGCTTAGGCTTAGGTTTAGGCTGAGAGTGAAGGTGAGTTTGAGGGTTAGGGTTAGGGTGAAAGTTAGGGTTAGGGTTAGGGTGAGACTTAGGATTCGATTATATTTAGGGTTAGGGTGAGGGTTAGGGTTAGGTTTAGGGTTAGGGTGAGGGCTAGGGTGAGGGTGAGGTTTAGGGTTTGTGTTAGGGTAAGGTTTAGTGTTAGGGTTAGGGTTTGAGTTACGGTTAGGATGAGGGTTAGGGTTACTCTGAGGGTGAGGGTTAGTGTTAGGTTGAGGGTTAGTGTTATGATTATGGTTAGGGTGAGGGTGAGTTTTAAGATTAGGGTTAGGGTTAGGGTTAGGTTTATTGTTAGGATTACTGTTATGGTTACTGTTAGGGTTAGAGTTATGGTGATGGTGAGGGTGAGTGTGAGGGTGAGGGTTAGGGTTAGGGTGAGGTTTAGGGTTAAGTTTAGGATTAGGGTTAGGATGACGGGGAGGTTAAGGGTTGGATTTAGGGTTAGTTGTAGGATTAGGTCCAGCGTTAATGTTAGGGTTAGTGTTAGGGTTAAGGTTAGGGTGAGGTTTAGGTTGAGGATTAGTGTGAGGGTTAGTGTGAGATTTAGGGTTTAGGATGAGGTTTAGGGTTAGGGTTAGGTTTAGGATTAATTTTAGTGTTAGGCTTAAGTTGAGGGTTAGTGTGAGGGTGAGGTTTAGGGTTAGGGTTAGGATTTGGATTAGAATTAGGTTTAAGGTAAAAGATAGGTTGAGGGTTAGAGTTAGAGATAGGGTTAGGCTTAGGATTAGGATGAGGGTGAGGTTGAGGGTGAGGGTTAGGGTTATGGTGAGTGTTAGGATCAGGATAAGTGTGAGAGTTAGGATTCAGGTTAAGTTTAGGGTTACGGTGAGGGTTAGGGTAAAGGTTACAGTGAGGGTAAGGGTTAGGGTTAGGTTGAGGGTTAGGGTTAGGCTTAGGGTTAGTGTGAGGGTGAGGGTGAGGGTTACGGTCAGTGTTAGGGTGAGGGTTAGGATGAGGGTTAGGGTTAGGATTAGGTTTAGGGTGAGGGCTAGGGTGAGGTTGAGGTTTAGGTTTAGAGTTAGTGTGAGGTTTAGGATGAGGGATAGGGTTAGGATTAGGGTTAGGCTGAGGGCTCGGTTGAGGGTGAGGGTTAGAGTAAGGGTTAGGCTTAGGCTTAGGGTTAGGCTGAGCATGAGGTTGAGAGTGAGGTTTAGGGTTATGGTGATGGTTAGGTTTAAGGTTAGGGTGAGGGTTAGGATGAGGTTTAGGGTTAGGGTGAGGTTTAGGGTGAGGATGATGGTAAGAGTAAAGGTGAGGTTAAGGCTGAGGTTGAGGGTTAAGATAAGGGTGAGGGTTAGGGTTAGGTTTATGGTTATGGTTAGGGTTAGGATGAGGGTTAGATTGAAGATTAGGGTTAGAGTTAGGGTTAGTGTGATGTATAGGGTGAGGATGAGGGTTTGGGTTATGGTGAGAGTGAGGGTTAGAATTAGGTTTAGGGTGAGGGCTAGGGAGAGGGTGAGGGTTAGAGTTAGGGTTAGGGTTAGGGTGAGGTTTAGGATTAAGGTGAGGGTTAAGGTTAGTGTGAAATTTAGTGTTAGGGTAAGGGTTAGTGTTAGGGTGAGGGTGTTAGGGTCAAGGTTAATGTTAGTGTTAGGGTTATGTTTAGGGTGAGGGTTAGTGTATGGGTTAGGGTTATTGTTAGGGTTAGGGTTAGGGTAACAATTACTGTGAGTGTGAGGCTTAGGGTTAGGGTTAGGGTGAGGTTGAGACAGAGTTGGAGGGTAAGGTTTAGGGTTAGTTTTAGAGTTAGGGTTAGGGTGATGGTTAGGGTGAGGATGAGTGTGAGGGTGAGGGTTAATCTTAGGGTTAGGATTAGGATTAGTGTAAGGGTTCGGGTGAGTGTGAGGGTTAGGGTTAGGCTTAGGCTTAGGCTTAGGGTTCGGCTGAGAGTGACGGTGAGGTTGAGGGTTAGGGTTAGGGTGAGGGTGAGGGCTAGGTTGATGATGAGGGTTATTGTCAGTGTTTGGGTAAGGTTTAGGGTTAGGGTTAGGGTTTAGTTTAGGGTTAGGTTGAGGGTTATTGTTACCGTGAGTTTGAGGGTTAGGGTTAGGTTGAGGGTTAGGGTTAAATTATGCTTAGGGAGAGGGTGAGTGTTAGGATTAGGGTTAGAGTTATGGTTAGGTTTAGGGTTAGGGTTAGGGTTAGGGTGAGGTTTAGGTTTAGGGTTAGGGTGAGGGTGAAATTTAGCGTTAGATTTAGGCTTAGTTGGAGGGTTAGGTCGAGCGTTAATGTTAAGGTTAGTGTTAGGGTTAAGGTTAGGGTGAGGGTTAGGTTGAGGTTTAGGGTTAGCGTTAGGGTTAGGATTAGGCTTAGGGTGAGTTGAGTGTGAGGGTTAGGCTGAGGGTGAGGGAGTGGGTGAGGATTATGGTTAGGGTGATGTTTAGGGTTCCGGTTAATGTGAGGGTTAGGATGAGGGTTAGAGATAGGCTTAGGGTTAGGGTGAGGGCTAGGGTGATGGTGAGGGTTAGGGTAAGTGTTAAGCTTAGTGTTAGGCTGAGCATGTGGGTGAGGGTGAGGTTTAGGGTTAAGTATAGGGTGAGATTTATTGTTAGGGTTAGGGTTAGAGTTAGGGTTAGGACGAGAGTGGGGTTTAGGGGTAGGTTTAGGGTCAGCGTGAGGGTTAGGGTTCGGGTGAGAGTTAGGGTGGGGGTGACGGTAAGGGTAAATGTGAGGGTTAGGATGAGGGTGAGGGTTATGGTAAGGGTGAGGGTTAGGTTTAGGATGAGCTTTAGGGTTAGGGTGAGGGTGAGGGTTAGATTGAGGATTAGTGTTAGGGTTAGTGTGATGTTTAGGATGAGGATGAAGGTTAGGTTTAGGGTGAGGGGTAGGGTGAGGGTGAGGGTGAGGGTTAGATTGAGGACTAGTGTTTGGGTTAGTGTGAGGTTTAGAGTGAGGTTCAGGTTTAGGGTTAGGGTTAGGGTTAGGATTAATTTTAGGGTTAGGCTTAAGGTGAGGGTTAGGGTGAGGGTGAGCTTTAGTGTTAGAGTTAGGATTAGGATTAGGGTTAGGGTTAGGGTGAGTGTGAGGGTTAGTGTTAGGGTTAGGGTTAGCCTTAGTGTTAGGCTGAATGTGAGGGTGAGGGTGAGGGTTACGGTGAGGGTGAGGGTTAGGGTTAGGTTTAGGGTGAGAGTTAGGGTTAGGGTTAGGTTGAGGGTTAGGGTTAGGGTTAGGGTGAAGGTGAGGGTGAGGGTGAGGGTTAGTGTTAGGTTGAGGGTTAAGATGAGTGTTAGGTTTAGGATTAGGTTTAGGGTGAGGGCTAGGGTGAGGGTGAGGTTTAGGGTTAGGTTTAGGGTGAGGTTTAGGGTTAGGGTTAGGGTGAGGGTCAGGTTTAGGGTTAGTGTTAAGGTTAGGGTGAAGCTGAGGGTGAGGGTTAGGGTTAGGGTTAGTGTTAGAGTTAGGGTTACAGTGAGGGTTCGGGTGAGGTTGAGGTTTAGGCTTAGTGTTAGGATTAGGATTAGTGTACAGGTTAGGGTAAGTGTGAGGGTTAGGGTTAGGGTTAGGGTTAGCCTTATGTTTATGCTGAGGGTGAGGGTGAGCGATAGGGTTAGGATGAGAGTTTGTGGTAGGATTAGGGTGAGTGTTAGGGTTCGGGTTATGTTTAGGGATAGGGTGAGGGTTAGGATATGGTGAGGGTTAGGGTTAGTTTGAGTGTTAGGGTTAGAATTAGGATTAGGGTGAGGGTTAGTGTTAGGGTTAGGGTGAGGGTTGGATTAGTATTAGGGTTAGGATTAGGGTTAGGGTGAGGGCTATGGCGAGGGTGAGTGTTACAGTGAGGGGGTAGGGTTAGTGTTAGGGTGAGGATTAGGGTTATGATTTGGGTTAGCGTAAGGGTGAGTTTTAGGGTTAGATTTAGGATTAGGGGGAGGGTTAGGTCGAGGGTTAAGGTTACGGTCAGTGTTAGGGTTAAGGTTATGGTGAAGGTTAGGTTGAGGTTTAGGTTTAGGGTTAGGGTTAGGATTAGGGTTAGGGTGAGTGTATGTGAGGGTTAGGGTTAGGCTTAGGCTTAGGGTTTGGGTTATCCTGAGGGTGAGGTTGGGGGTGAGTATTAGGGTTAGGGTGATGGTTAGGGTTAGGGTTAGGGTGATGGTTACGATGAGGGATAATGTTAGGATTTGTTTTAGTGTCAGGGCTAGTGTGTGGGTGAGGTTTATAGTAAGGTATAGGCTTAGGTTTCGGTTAGGCTGAGCATGAGGTTGAGGGTGAGGGTTAGGGTTATGGTGATGGTTAGGTTTAAGTTTAGGTTGAGGTTTCGGATGAGGTTTAGGGTTAGAATGAGGATGATAATAAGAGTAAATGTGAGGTTTAGGCTGAGGGTGAGGAATAAGATAAGGGTGAGGGTTAGGGTTAGGGTTAGGGTTTGGGTGAGGCTGAAGGTGAGGTTTAGGGTTAGGCTTATTGATAGAGTTAGGGTTAGGGTTAGGGTGAGGTTTAGGATTAGGGAGGGGGAGGGTTGGGGTTAGGGTTAGGATTCAGATAAGGGTTAGGGTGAGTGTGAGAGTTAGGGTTAGGGCTAGGCTTAGGCTTAGGGTTTTGCTGAGCGAGAGGTTGAGCGTGAGGGTTAGGGTTAGGGTGATGGTTAGGATTATGGTTAGGGTGAGGGTTAGGAGGAGTTTTAGGGTTAGGGTGAGGGTTAGGTTGAGGATGTTGGTAAGGGTTAAGTTGAGGTTTAGGCTGAGGGTGAGGGTTACGATAAGGGTGGGGGTTTGGGTTAGGTATAGGGTTAGGGTTATGGTTAGGGTGAGGGTTAGATTGAGGATTAGGGTTAGGGTTAGGGTTAGTGTGAGGTTTAGAGTGAGGATGAGAGTTAGGGTTAGGGTGAGGGTGAGGGTTAGAATTAGGGTTAAGTTGAGGCCTAGGGTGAGGGTGAGGGTTAGAGTTAGGGTTAGGGTTAGGGTGAGGTTTAGGATTAGGGTGAAGGATAGGGATAGTGTGAGGGTTAGTATTAGGGTTAGGGTTAGTATTAGAGTGAGGGTAGGTGTTAGGTTTTGGGTTAGTGTTAGGGTGAGGTTTATGTTTATGGTGAGAGTTAGGGTTAGGGTTAGGGTTATTGTTAGGGTTAGGGTTACGGTTACAGTTATGATGAGGGTGAGGGTTAGGGTAAGGGTTAGGGTGAGGTTTAGTGTTAGTGTTATTGTTAGAGTTAGGTTAAGGGTAAGGGTGAGGTGTAGGGTTAGAGTTAGGGTAAGGGTGAGGCTGAGTTTGAGGGTTAGGTGTAGGGTTAGTTTTAGAGTTAGGGTTAGGTTGAGGGTTTGTGTGAGGGTGAGGGTGAGGGTTAGGCTTAGGGTTAGGATTAGGATTAGGGTTAGTTTTAGGGTGAGTGTGAGCGTTAGGTTTAGTGTTAGGCTTAGGCTTATGGTTAGGCTGAGAGTGAGGTTGAGGTTGAGGTTTAGGGTTAGGGTGAGGGTTAGGGTTAGGGTTAGGGTGACAGTTAGGGTTCAGTTAATTTTACGGTTAGGGTGCGGGTTAGGGTAAGGCTTACAGTGAGGGTGAGGGTGCGGGTTAGGGTAAGGCTTACAGTGAGGGTGAGGGATAGGGTTAGGTTGAGCGTTAGGGTTAGGGTTAGGGTGAGGTTGAGGGTGAGGGTTAGGGTTAGTTTTAGGGTGAGGCTTAGGATGAGTGTTAGGGTTAGGATTAGGATTGGGGTGAGGGGTAGGGTGACGGTGAGGTTTAGGTTTAGGGTTAGGGTTAGGGTGAGTTTTAAGGTTCGAGTTAAAGTTAGGGTGAGGCTGAGGGTGAGGTTTAGTGTTAGGTTCAGTGTTAGTGTTAGGGTGACCTTGAGGGTTAGGGTGAGGGTAAGGGTTAGTCTTAGTGTTAGGTTTAGGTTTAGTGTAAGGGTTAGGGTGAGGGTTAGGGTTAGGGTGAGAGTTTTGGGTAGATTTAGGGTGAGAGTTAGGTTTTGGGTTAAGTTTAGGGTTATGGTGAGGGTTAGGGTTATTTTGAGGGTTAGGGTTAGGCTTAGGATTAGGGCAAGGGTAGGGTTAGGGTTAAGGTTGGCGTTAGGATGAGAAATAGGGTTAGGATTAGGGTTAGGGTGAAGGCTAGGGTGAGGGTGAGGGTTAGGGTTATTGTTTGGGTGAGATTTAGGGTTAGGGTTAGGGTTAGGGTGAGCTTTAGGATGAGGGTTAGGGTTACAGTGAGGGTGAGGTTTAGGGTTAGGGTCCGGGTTAGGGTTAGGATTTTGGTTAGGGTGATGGTGAGTTTTAGGGTTAGATTTAGGGTTAGGTGGAGGTTAAGGTCCAGGGTTAGGGTTAGGATTAGTGTTAGGGTTAAGGTTAGGGTGAGGGTTAGGTTGATGTTATGTGTTAGGGTTATTGTTAGGGTTAGGATTATGGTGAGGGTTAGGGTATGTGAGGGTTAGGGTTATGGTTAGGCTTAGAGTTAGGGTTATGCTGAGGGTGAGGGTGGGGGTTAGGATTAGTGTTAGGGTGATGGTTACGTTTAGGGTTAGGGTGAGGGTTAGGATGGGGGATAGGGTTAGGATTAGGGTTAGGGTGAGTGCTAGGGTGAGGGTGAGGGTTAGAGTAAGGTTTAGGCTTAGGTTTAGGGTGAGGCTGAACTTGAGGTTCAGGGTGAGGGCTAGGGTTAGGGTGATGGTTAGGTTTAAGGTTAGATTGAGGGTTAGGATGAGGTTTAGGGTTAGGGTGAGCTTTAGGGTGAGGATGATGGTAAGGGTAAAGGTGAGGTTTATGCTGAGGTTGAGGGTTAAGATAAGGGTGAGAGTTAGGGTTAGGTTTATGTTTAGGAATAGGTTGAGGGTTAGATTGAGGATTAGGGTTAGGGTTATGGTTAGTGTGAGGTTTAGGGTGAGGATGAGGGTTAGAGTTACGGTGAGGGTGAGGGTTAGAATTAGGGTTAGGATGAGGGCTAGGGTGAGGGTGAGGGTTAGAGTTAGGGTTAGGGTTAGTGTGAGATTTAGTGTTAGGGTTAGGATTAGTGTTAGGGTGAGGGTAAGTGTTAGGGTGAGGATTAATGTTAGGATGAGGGTTAGAGTTATGGTTAGGGTTAGGGTTATTGTTAGGGTTAGGGTTAAGGTTTCTGTGAGGATGAAGGTTAGGGTTAGGGTTAGGGTGAAGTTTAGTGTAAGGGTTAGGGTTAGAGTTAGGGTAAGTTTGAAGCTGAGCTTGAGGGGTAGGTTTAGTATTAGTGTTATAGTTAGGGTTAGAGTTATGGTGAGAGTGAGGGTGAGGGTGAGGGTGAGTGTTAGGTTTGGGTTAGGGTGAGGTTTAGGTTTATGTTTAGGGTTAGGGTTTGGCTGAGGGTGAGGTTTAGGGTTAGAGTTAGGGTTAGGGTGAGTCTGAGGTTGAGGGTTATGGTTAGGGTTAGTTTTAGAGTTAGGGTTACAGTGAGGGTTCGGTTGAGTGTGAGTGTTAGGCTTAGTGTTAGGATTAGGATTAGTGTAAGGGTTCGAGTGAGTGTGAGGTTTAGTGTTAGGGTTAGGCTTAGTCTTAGGGTTAGGCTTAGAGTGAGGGTGAGGGTGAGGGTTAGGGTTAGTATGAGGGTTAGGGTTAGGTTTAGAGTGAGAGTTAAGGTTCGGTTAATTATAGGGTTAGGGTGAGGATCAGGGTTAGGATTAGGGTGATGGTGAGGGCTAGGGTGATGGTGAGGGTTAGCGTTATTGTTAGGGTAGGGTTTTGGGTTAGGTTTTGGTTTTCGGTTACAGTTAGGATGAGGCTTAGGGTTACGGTGAGGGTGAGGGTTAGGGTTAGGTTGAGGGTTAGAGTTAAGTTTATGGTTAGTGTGAGGGTGAGTTTTAGGATTATGGTTAGGGTTAGGATTAGGTTTAGGGTTAGGATTAGTGTTATTGTTAGGGTTAGGTTTAGAGTTATGGTGAGGGTGAGTGTGAGGGTTAGGGTTAGTGTTAGCATGAGGTTTAGGGTTAGGGTTAGGATTAGGTTGAGGGTGAGGGTGAGGTTTAGGGTTAGATTTAGGGTTAGTTGGAGGGTAAGGTCGAGCGTTAATATTAGGATTAGTGTTCGGGTTAAGGTTAGGATGAGGGTTAGGTTGAGGTTTAGGGTTAGTGTTAGGGTTAGAATGAGGGTTAGGGTGAGGGTGAGTGTGAAGGATAGTGTTAGGGTTAGGCTTAGGATTAAGCTAAGGTTGAGGGTCGGGGTGAGGATTAGGGTCAGGGTGATGGTTAGTGTTTGGGTTAGGGTTATGGTTAGGATGAGGTTTATGGTTAGGCTTAGGGTTAGGGTGAGGGCTAGGGTGAGGGTGAGGGTTAGGGTAAGGGTAAGGGTTAAGCTTAGGCTTAGGGTTAGGCTGAGCATGAGGTTGAGGGTGAGGGTTAGGGTTAGGGATAAGGTGAGGTTTAGTGTTAGGATTAGCGTTAGAGTTAGGGTTAGGGTGAGGGTAAGGTTTAGGGGTAGGGATAGGGTCAGGGTGAGGGTTAGGGTTCGGGTGAGGGTTAGGGTGGGGGTGACGGTAAGGGTAAAGGTGAGGGTTAGGCTGAGGGTGAGGGTTATGGTAAGGGTGAGGATTAGGTTTACGATGAGGGTTAGGGTTAGGGTTAGGCTGAGGGTGAGGGTTAGATTGAGGATTAGTGTTAGGGTTAGTGTGAGGTTTAGGGTGAGGATGAGTTTTAGGTTTAGGGTTAGGGTTAGGATTAATGTTAGGGTTAGGCTTAAGGTGAGGGTTTGGGTGAGGGTGAGCTTTAGTGTTAGTGTTAGGATTAGGATTAGCGTTAGGTTTAGGGTGAGTGTGAGGGTTAGTGTTAGGGTTAGGGTTAGGCTTAGTTTTAGGCTGAATGTGAGGGTGAGAGTGAGGGTTACGGTGAGGGTTAGGGTTAGGGTTAAGGTGAGAGTTAGGGTTAGGGTTAGGTTTATGGTTAGGGTTAGGGTTAGGGTTAGGTTTAGGGTGAAGGTGAGGGTTAGGGTTAGGGATAGGGTTAGCCTTATGTTTAGGCTGAGGGTGAGGGTGAGGGTGAGGGTGAGGGTGAGGGTTAGGGTGAGAGTTAGGGGTAGGATTAGGGTGAGTGTTAGGGTTCAGGTTAAGTTTAGGGTTAGGGTGAGGTTTAGTGTTTAGGATGAGTTTTAGGGTTAAGGTTAGGGTTAGGATTAATGTTAGGTTTAGGCTTAAGTTGAGGGTTAGGGTGAGGATGAGGTTTAGGTTTAGGTTTAGTATTAGGATTATGTTTAGTGTTAGAGTGAGGAATATGATGAGGATTAGAGTTAGGGATAGGGTTAGGCTTAGGGTTAGGCTGAGGGTGAGGGTGAGGGTGAGGGTTAGGGTTAGGGTGAGGGTTAGGGTCAGGATAAGTGTGAGAGTTAGGGTTCGGTTAAATTTAGGGTTAGGGTGAGGGTTAAGTTAACAGTTACATTGAGGGTGAGGTTTAGGGTTAGGTTGAGGGTTAGGGCTAGGGTTAGGGTTAGGGTGAGGGTGAAGGTTAAGGTTAGTGTTAGGGTGAGGGTTAGAATGAGGGTTAGGGTTAGGATAAGGGTTAGTGTGAGGGCTAGAATGAGGGTGAGGTTTAGTGTTAGGGTTAGGGTGAGGTTTAGCATTAGGTTTAGGGTTAGGGTTAGGGTGAGGGTGAGGTTTAGCGTTAGAGTTAGGGTTAGGGTTAGGCTGAGGGTGAGGGTTAGGTTTAGGTTTAGTGTTAGAGTTATGGTCACAATGAGGGTTCGGGTGAGTGTGAGGGTTGGCTTAGTGTTATGCATAGGATTAGGGTAAGGGTTAGTGTGAGTGTGAGGGTTAGGGTTAGGGTTAGGCTTAGGCTTAGGTTTAGGCTGAGGTTGAGGGTGAGGTTAAGGGTTAGGGTTGGGGTGAGATTTATGGTTATGGTTAGGGTGAGAGTTAGGGTTCGGTTCAAATTTAGGTTTAGTTTGAGGGTTAGGGTTAGAGGTACTGTGAGCATGAGGGTTAGGGTTAGGTTGAAGGTTAGGCTTAGGCTTAGGATTAGGGTGATGATAAGTGTTAGGCTTTGGATGAGGGTTAGGATGAGGATTAGGGTTAGGATTAGGTTTAGGGTGAGGGCGAGGGTAAGGGTGAGGGTTAGGGTTAGTGTTTGGGTGAGGTTTAGGGTTAGGGTTAGTGTTCGGGTGAGGGTTAGGATGAGGGTTAGGGTTACTGTGAGGGTGAGGGTTAGGGTAAGTGTGATGTTAGGGTTAGGATTTGGGTTAGGGTGAGGGTGAGTTTTAGGGTTAGATTTATTGTTAGGGGGAAGGTTAGGTCGAGGGTTAGGGTTAGCGTTAGGGATAAGGTTAGGGTGAGGGTTAGGTTGAGGTTTAGGGCTGGGGTTAGGGTGAGGGTGAGGGTATGTGAGGGTTAGGGTTAGGCTTAGGGTTAGGCTGAGAGTGAAGGTGAGGTTGAGGGTTAGGGTGAGGGTGAGGGTTAGAGTTCGGTTCAGGGTGAGAGTTAGGGTCCGGGTTAAGTTTAGGGTTAGGGTGAGGGTTAGGGTAACGGTTTCAGTGAGAGTGAGGGTTTGGGTTAGGTTGAGGGTTAGGGTAAGGTTTAGGGTTAGGGTGAGGGTGAGGGTGAGGGTTAGGGTTAGTTTTAGGGTGAGGGTTAGGATGAGGGTTAGTTTAAGGATTAGGCTTAGGGTGAGGTTTATGGTTTGGTTTAGGCTGAGGTTTAGGGTTAGGTTTAGGCTTAGGGTTAGGGTGAGGGTGAGGTTTAGGGTTAGACTTAGTGTTTGGGTGAGGCTGAGGGTGAGTGTTAGGGTTAAGCTTAGTGTTAGAGTTAGGGTTACGGTGAGTGTTAGTGTGAGGTTGAGGGTTGGGGTTAGGGTTAGGATTCAGGTAAAGGTTAGGGTGAGTGTGAGAGTTAGGGTTAGGGCTAGTCTTAGGCTTAGGGTTAGGCTGAGCGAGAGGTTGAGTGTGAGGGTTATGGTTAGGGTGATGGTTATCATTACAGTTAGGGTAAGGGTTAGGATGAGGTTTAGGGTTAGGGTGAGTGTTAGGTTGAGGATGTTGGTAAGGGTTAAGTTGAGGTTTAGGCTGAGGGTGAGGGTTAAGATAAGGGTGAGGGTTAGGGTTAGGTTTTGGGTTAGGTTTATGGTTAGGTGAGGGTTAGATTGAGGATTAGGGTTAGGGTTAGGTTTACTGTGAGGTTTAGACTGAGGATGAGTGTTAGGGTTAGGGTGAGGGTGAGGGTTAGAATTAGGGTTAGGATGAGGGCTAGGTTGAGGGTAAGGTTTAGAGATAGGTTTAGGATATGCGTGAGGTTTAGGATCAGGGTGAAGGTTAGGGTTAGTGTGAGGGTTAGTATTAGGGTTAGGGTTAGTATTAGAGTGAGGGTAAGTGTTAGGGTGAGGGTTAATGTTAGGGTGAGGGTTTATGGTTAGGGTTAGGGTTAGGGTTAGGGTTATTGTTAGGGTTAGAGTTACAGTTATGATGAGGGTGAGGGTTAGGGTAAGGGTTAGGTTGACGGATAGGCTTAGGTTAACTTTAGGGTTAGGGTTAGGGTGAAGGTGAGGGTGAGGTTTAGGGTTAGTTTTAGGATGAGGCTTAGGATGAGGGTTAGGGTTACGATTAGGGTTAGGGTGAGGTCTAGGGTGAGGGTGAGGTTTAGGTTTAGGGTTAGTGTGCGGTTCAGGGTTAGGTTTAGGGTTAGGGTTAAGGTGAGGGTGAGGTTTGAGATTAGAGTTAAGGTTAGGGTGAGGCTGAGGGTGAGAGTTAGTGTTAGGTTCTGTGTTAGAGTTAGGGTTACCTTGAGGGTTAGTGTGAGGGTAAGGGTTAGCCTTAGTGTTAGGATTAGGTTTAGGGTAAGGTTTAGGGCGAGTGTGAGGGTTAGGGTTAGGGTGAGAGTTAGGGGTTGAGTTAGGGTGAGAGTTAGGGTTCAGGTTAAGTTTAGGGTTACAGTGAGTGTTAGAGTTAGGTTGAGGGTTAGGGTTAGGCTTAGGATTAGCGTTAGGTTGAGTGTGAGGTATAGGGTTAGACTTAGGGTTAGGGGGAGGGTTATGGTGAAGGTTAGGGTTAGGGTTATGGTGAGGGCTAGGTTGATGTTGAGGTTTAAAGTTAGTGTTAGGGTGAGGTTTAGGTTTAGGGCTAGGGTTAGGGTTAGGTTGAAGTTTAGGTTTAGAGTTATGGTAAGTGTGAGGCTGAGGTTGAGGGTTAGGGTTAGGGTTAGTGTTAGATTTAGGGATAGGTTGAGGGTTAGGGTTAAGGTGAGTGTGAGGGTGAGGGTTAGGCTTAGGCTTAGGGTTAGGATTAGGATTAGGGTAACTTTAGGGTGAGTGTGATGGTTGGGGTTAAGGTTAGGTTTAGGCTTAGGGTTAGGTTGAGAGTGAGGGTGAGGGTGAGCATTAGGGTTAGGGTGAGGGTTAGGGTTAGGTTTAGGGTTAGGGTGAGGGCTAGGGTGAGGGTGAGTGTTAGGGTTAGTGTTCGGGTAAGGTTTAGGTTTAGGTTTAGGGTTTGGGTTAGGGTTATGATGAGGGTTAGGGTTACATTGAGGGTGAGGGTTAGGGTTAGGTTGAGGATTAGGGTTAAGATTATGGTTAGGGTGAGTGTCAGTTTTAGGATTAGGGTTAGTGTTAGGGTTAGGTTTAGGGTTAGGATTAGTGATATTGTTAGGGTTAGGGTTAGAGTTATGGTGAGTGTGAAAGTGAGGGTTAGGGTGAGGGTTAGGTTTATCGTGAGGATTAGGGTTAGGGTTAGGATTAGGGTTAGGATGGGGGGAGGTTTAGGGTTAGATTTTGGGTTAGTTGTAGGGTTAGGGAGTGCGTTAATGTTAGGGTTAGTGTTAGGGTTAAGGTTAGGATGAGGGTTAGGTTGAGGATTAGTGTGAGGGTTAGTGTGAGGTTTAGTGTTTAGGATGAGGTTTAGGGTTAAGGTTAGGGTTAGGATTAATGTTAGGTTTAGGCTTAAGTTGAGGGTTAGGGTGAGGATGAGGTTTAGGGTTAAGGTTAGGATTAGGATTAGGGTTAGTGTTAGGGTGAATAATACGATGAGTGTTAGCATTAGGGATAGGGTTAGGCTTTGGGTTAGGCTGAGGGTGAGGGTGAGGGTGAGGGTTAGGGTTAGTGTGAGGGTTAGGGTCAGGACAAGTTTGAGAGTTAAGGTTCGGTTAAGTTTAGGGTTAGGGTGAGGGTTAGGTTGTTACATTTAGGGTGAGGGTTCGGGATAGGTTGAGGGTTAGGGCTAGCGTTAGGGTTAGGGTGAGGGTGAAGGTTAAGGTTAGTGTTAGGGTGAGGGTTAGGATGAGGGTTAGTGTTAGGATCAGGGTTAGGGTGAGGGCTAGGGTGAGGTTGAGGTTTAGGGTTAGGTTTAGGGTGAGGTTTAGCATTAGGATTACAGTTAGGGTTAGGGTGAGGTTGAGGTTTAGGTTTAGAGTTAGGTTTAGGGTTAGGCTGAGGTTTAGGGTTAGGGTTAGGGTTAGTGTTAGTGTTAGGGTTATGATGTGGGTTCGGGTGAGTGTGAGGGTTAGGCTTAGTGTTAGGAATTGGATTAGGATAAGGGTTAGTGTGAGTGTGAGGATTAGGGTTAGGTTTAGGCTGAGGGTGAGGGTGAGGGTAAGGGTTAGTGTTGGGTTGAGAGTTAGGGGTATGGTTAGGGTGAGTGTTAGGGTTCGGTTTAAGTTTAGGTTTAGGGTGAGGGTTAGGGTTAGAGGTACTGTGAACATGAGGGTTAGGGTTATGTTGAGGGTTAGGCTTAGGCTTAGGATTAGGGTCATGGTTAGTGTTAGGCTTAGGGTGAGGGTTAGGACGAGGATTAGGGTTAGGATTAGGTTTAGGGTGAGGGCTAGGGTCAGGATGAGAGTTAGGGTTAGTGTTTGGGTGAGGTTTAGGATTAGGTTTACGGTTAGGGTGAGGGTTAGGATGAGGGTTAGGGTTACAATGAGGGTGAGGGTTAGGGTAAGTGTGATGGTTAGGGTTAGAATTTGGGTTAGGGTGAGGGTGAGTTTTAGGGTTAGATTTATTGTTAGGGGGAAGGTTAGGTCGAGGGTTAGGGTTAGCGTTAGGGATAAGGTTAGGGTGAGGGTTAGGTTGAGGTTTAGGGTTAAGATTAGGGCGAGGGTGAGGTTATGTGAGGGTTAGGGATAGGGTTAAGCTTAGGGTTATGGTTAGGCTGAAGGTGAGGTTGGGGTTGAGGATTAGGGTTAGGGTGATGGTTAGGGTTAGTGTTAGTGTGAGGGTGGGGGTGAGAATTCGGGTTAGGATTAGGGTTAGGGTGAGGGTGAGGTTTAGAGTAAGGGTTAGGCTTAGGCTTAGGTTTAGGCTGAGCGTGAGGTTGAGGGTGAGGATTAGGCTTAGGGTGATGGTTATGTTTACCGTTAGGGTGAGGGTTAGTGTTAGTGTGAGGGTTCGTGTTAGGGTTAGGGTTAGTGTTAGGGTGAGGGTAAGTGTTAGGATGAGGGTTATGGTTAGGGTGAGGGTTAGGGTTAGGGATATTGTTTGGGTTAGGGTTAGGTTACGGTTACGGTGATGTTGAGGGTTAGGGTTATCGTTAGGTTTAGGGTGAGATTTAGGGTTAGGGTTAGGGTTAGGGTGAGGGTTAGGGTTAGGTTTAGGGTTAGGGTGAGGGTGAAGGTTAGGTTTAGGGTTAGGGTTATTGTTATTGTTAGGGTTAGGGTTAGAGTTACGGTGAAGGTTATGTTTAGGGTTTGCATGAGGTTTAGGGTTCGGGTTACAGTGAGGGTGAGAGTAAGGGTTAGGGTTAGGATTAGGGTTAGGGTGAGGTTTAGGGTCAGGGTTAGTGTTATGGTGAGGGTGAGGGTGAGGGTTATGGTAAGGGTGAGGGTTAGGGATAGGATGAGGGTTAGGGTTAGGTTTAGGGTGAGGTTTAGCGTTAGGGTTAGGATTAGCGTTAGGTTGAGTGTGAGGTATAGGGTTAGAATTAGGGTTAGGGGGAGGGTTATGGTGAGGGTTAGGTTTTGCGTTAGTGTTAGGGTTAGGGTGAGGGTGAGTTTTAGGTTGAGGTTTAGGTTTAGGGTTAGGTTAGGTGTTATTGTTAAGGTTAGAGTTAGAGTTACGGTGAGGGTGAGGGTGAGGGTAACGGTAAGGGTTAGGGATAGCATGAGTGTTAGGGTTAGGGTGAGTGATAGGATGAGAGTGAGGGTTAGGGATAGGGTTAGGCTTAGGGTTAGGCTGAGAGTGAGGGTTAGGGTGAGGGTAAGGGTTAGGGTGAGGGTTAGGATTAGGGTTAGGGTGACAGTTAGGTTTCAGGTTAAATTTAGGGTTAGGGTGAGGTTTAGGGTAACGGTTACAGTGAGGGTGAGGGTTAGGGTTAGGTTGAGAGTTAGGGTTAGGTTTAGGGTTAGGGTGAGGGTGAGGGTCAGGGTTAGGGTTAGTGTTAGGTATTAGCTTAGGATGAGGTTTTCTTTTAGGATTAGTGTTAGAGTGAGGGCTAGGGTGAGGGTCAGGTTTAGTGGTTGGGTTAGGGTGAAGTTTAGGGTTAGGTTTAGGGTTAGGGTTAGTGTGAGGGTGAGGTTTAGGGTTAGAGTTAGGGTTGGGGTGAGGCTAAGGGTGAGGGTTAGCGTTAGGGTTAGTGTTATAGTTAGGGTTACAGTGAGCGTTAGGTTGAGAGTGAGTGTTAGGCTTATTGTTAGGATTAGGATTCCGTTAAGGGTTACGTTGAGGGTGAGGGTAAGAGTGAGGGTTAGGGTTAGGTTTAGGGGGAGGTTTAGGGTTAGTGTTAGGATTAGGGTTAGGCTGAGTAAGAGGTATAGGGTTAGAGTTTCGGTTAGTGGGAGGGTTATGGTGAGGGTTAGGGTTAGGGTTAGGGTTAGTGTTAGGGTTAGGGTGAGGGTGAGGTTTAGTTTGAGGTTTAGGGTTAGGCTTAGTGTTATTGTTAGGGTTAGGGTTAGAGTTACAGTGAGGGTGAGGATGAGGGTAAGGTTGAGGTTTAGGGATAGGATGAGGGTTAGGATTAGGGTGAGGTATAGGATGAGAGTTAGGGTTAAGGATAGGTTTAGGCTGAGGGTGAGGGTTAGGGTGAGGGTTAGGGTTAGGGTGAGGGTTAGGTTTAGGGTTAGGGTGAGAGTTAGGGTTCGAGTTAAGTTTAGGTTTAAGGTGAGGGTTAGGGTAAGCGTTACTGTGAGGGTGAGGAATAGGGTTAGGTTGAGGGTTAGGGATAGGGTTAGGGTGAGGTTTAGGGTTAGGTTTAGGGTTAGGGTTAGCGTGAGGGTGAGGTTTAGGGTTAGAATTAGGCTTAGGGTGTGGCTGAGGGTGAGGGTTAGAGTTAGGGTTAGTGTTAGAGTTAGTGTTACAGTGAGGGTTAGTGTGAGTCTGAGGGTTAGGCTTAGTGTTAGGATTAGGATTAGGGTGTTAGGGTGAGTGTGAGGGTTAGTGTTAGTGTTAGGTTTAGGGTTAGGGTTAGGCTTAGGGTAAGGGTGAGGGTGAGGGTTAGGGTTAGGGTGAGTTTTAGGGGTAGGGTTAGGGTGAGAGTTAGGGCTCTGGTTAAATTTAGGGTTAGGGTGAGGGTTAGGGTTAGGGTTACAGTGAGGGTGAGGGTTATTTTTAGGTTGAGGGTTAGGGTCAGGCTTAGGTTTAGGGTGAGGGTTACGGTTAGGTTTAGGGTGAGGGTTAGGATGAGGATTAGGGTTAGGATTAGGGTTTGGGTGAGGGCTAGGGTGAGGTTTAGGATTAGTGTTTGGGTGAGGTTTAGGTTTAGTGTTAGAGTGTGGGTTAGGATATGTGTTAGGGTCACAGGGAGGGTGAGAGTTAGGGTTAGGGTGAGGTTTAGGGTTAGGATTTGGTTTAGGGTGAGGGTGAGTTTTAGGATTAAATTTAGGGTTAGGGGGAGGGTTAGGTCAAAAGTTAGGGTTAGGGTTAGTGTTTGAGTTAGGGTTACATTGAGTTTTAGTGTGAGGGTGAGGGTTAGGCTTAGTGTTAAAATTAGGATTCGTGTGTTAGGGTGAGCGTGAGGGTTAGTGTTAGGTTTAGGGTTAGGGTTAGGCTTAGGGTAAGGGTGAGGGTGATGGTTAGGGTTAGGTTGAGAGTTAGGGGTAGGGGTAGGGTGAGAGTTAGGGCTCGGGTTAAATTTAGGGTTAGGGTGAGGGTTAGGATTAGGGTTACAGTGAGGGTGAGGGTTATTGTTAGGTTGAGGGTTAGGGTTAGGCTTAGGATTAGGGTGAGGGTTAGGGTTAGGTTTAGGGTGAGGGTTAGGATGAGGATTAGTGTTAGGATTACGGTTTGGGTGAGGGCTAGGGTGAGGGTTAGGATTAGTGTTTGGGTGAGGTTTAGGGTTAGGGTTAGAATGAGGGTTAGGATATATGTTAGGGTCACAGGGAGTGTGAGAGTTAGGGTTAGGGTGAGGTTTAGGGTTAGGATTTGGGTTAGGGTGAGGGTGCGTTTTAGGATTAAATTTAGGGTTAGGGGAAGGTTTAGGTCAAGAGTTAGGGTTAGGGTTAGTGTCAGCATTAAGGTTAGGGTGAGGGTTAGGTTGAGGTTTAGTGTTAGTGTTAGGGTTAGGATTAGGGTTAGGGTTAGGGTATGTGAGGGTTAGGGTTAGGGTTAGGCTTTGGGTTAGGGTAACGCTGAGGGTGAGGGTGGGGGTGAGGATTAGGGTTAGGGTGATGGTTAGGGTTAGGGTTAGGTTGAGGGTTACGATGAGGGATAGGGTTAGGATTATTGTTAGGGTGAGGGCTAGGATGAGGGTGAGGGTAAGGGTAAGGGTTAGGCTTAGGCTTAGGTTTAGACTGAGCGTGAGTTTGAGGGTGAGGGTTAGGGTTAGGGTGATGTTTATGTTTAAGGTTAGGGTGAGGGTTAGGATGAGGTTTAGGGTTAGTGTTAGGGTTAGGATGAGGCTGAGTCTTAGGGTTACGGTTAGTGTTAGAGTTAGGGTTACACTGAGGGTTAGTGTGACTGTAAGGGTTAGGCTAAGTGTTAGGATTAGGATTAGGGTATGGGTTAGGGTGAGTGTGAAGGTTAGGTTACGGTTAGGCTTAGGCTTAGGGTTAGGCTTAGGGGGAGGGGGAGGTTTAGGGTTAGGCTGAGAGTTAGGGGTAGGTTTAGGGTGAGAGTTAGTGTTCGGGTTAAGTTTAGGGTTAGGGTGAAAGTTAGGGTTAGGATTATTGTGAGTGTGAGTGTTAGTGTTAGGTTGAGGTTTAGGGTTAGGCTTAGGACTAGGGTTGGGTTGATGGTTACGGTTGGGGTTATTGGGAGGTTTAGGATGAGGATTAGGGTTAGGATTAGGGTTTGGGTGAGGGCTCAGGTGAGGGTGAGGGTGAAGTTTAGTGTTTGGGTGAGGTTTAGGTTTAATGTTAGGTTTAGGATGTTACAGTGAGGGTGAGGTTTAGGGTTAGGGTGAGGGTTAGGGTTAGGATTAGGGTTAGGGTGAGTGTATGTGAGGGTTAGTGTTAGGGTTAGGCTTAGGCTTAGGGTGAGGTTGAGGGTGTGGATGGGGGTGAGTATTAGGGTTAGGGTTATGGTTAGGGTTAGGGTTAGGGTGTGGTTTAGGATGAGGGATATGGTTAAGATTAGGGTTAGGGTGAGGGCTAGGGTGAGGGTGAGGGTTAAATTAAGGGTTAGGCTTTGGCTTATCTTTAGGCTGATCATGAGGTTGAGGGTGAGGTTTAGGGTTAGGGTGATGTTTATTTTTATGGTTAGGTTGAAGGTTAAGATGAGGTTTAGGGTTAGGGTGAGGATGATGGTAAGGGTAAAGATGAGGTTTAGCCTGAGGGTGAGGGTTAAGATAAGGGTGAGGGTGAGGGTTAGGTTTAGGGTTAGGGTTAGCATTAGGGTGATGGTTCTATTGAGGATTAGGTTTCGAGTTAGGGTTAGCGTTAGATTTAGGGTGAGGATGAGGGTTAGGGTTAGGGTGAGGATGAGGGTTAGATTTAGGATTAGGGTGAGGGCTAGGGTGAGGGTGAGGATTAGAGTTAGGGCTATGGTTAGGATGAGGTTTAGGATTAGGGTGCGTGTTAGGGTTAGTGTGAGGGTTAGTGTTAGGTTTAGGGTTAGTATTAGGATGACGGTAAGTGTTAGGGTGACGGTTAATGTTATACTGAGGGTTCTGGTTAGGATGAGGTTTAGGGTTTGGGTTAGGGTTATTGTTAGGGTCAGGGTAAGGGTCAGGGTTAGATTGAGGATTAGTGTTAAGGTTAGTGTGAGGTTTAGGGTGAGGATGATGATTAGGGTTAAGGTGAGGGCTAGGGTGAGGTACAGCATTAGTTTTAGGGTGAATTTTAGGGTTAGGGTGATGGTTAGAGTTAGTGTTAGCATTAGTGTTAGCGTTAGGCTTTGTGTTAGGGTGAGGGTAAATGTTAGGATGAAGGTGAGGTTTAGGGTGAGGGTTATGTTTAGGGTGAGTGTTAGAGGTAGGGTTAGGGTTATTGTTAGGGTTAGTGTTAGGGTTACTGTTAGGGTGAGGGGGAGGTTTAGGGTTAGAGTTAGGGTTAGGATGAGGTTTAGGTTTAGGGTTAGGGTTAGAGTTAGGGTTAAGGTGAGGGTGAGGTTTAGAGATAGAGTTAGGGATAGTGTTAGGGTTAGGGATAGGGTCAGGGTTAGGGTTAAGCTTAGGATTAGGCTTAGGCTGAGGCTGAGCATGAGGGTGAGGTTTAGGGTTAGGGTTAGTGTGATTGTTAGGGTTAGGGTTAGGGAGAGGTTTAGGATGAGGTTTAGGGTTAGGATTAGGTTTAGGGTGAGGGCTAGGTTGAGGGTTAGGGTGAGGTTTAGGGATAGGTTGAGGTTTAGGATTTGGGTTAAGGTGAGGGTGAGTGTGAGGTTTAGGGTTAGGGTTAGGGTGAAGCTTAGGGTTAGGGTGAGGGTTAGTTTTAGTGTTTGGGTTAGGGTGTGGGTGAGGCTGAGGATTAGGGTTAGGTTTAGGGTTAGGTTTAGGGTTTGGTTTAGGTTTAATGTTAGGGTTAGTGTTAGGGTTACCTTGAGGGTTAGGGTTAGGGTTAGGGTTAGGGTTAGGCTGTGGGTGAGGGTGGGTGTGAGGATTAGTTTTATGGTTAGTTTTAGGGTTATTGTTAGTGTTGTGGTTAGGATTGAGTTTGAAGTTAGGGTGAGGCTGAGGCTGAGGGTTATGGTTAGGGTTAGGATTAGGGTTAGGGTTAGTGTTATTGTTAGGGTTAGGGTTAAAATTACAGTGAGGTTGAAGTTGAGGATGAGGATAAGTTTTAGGGTTAGGGTTAGGGTGAGGTTTAGTGTTAGAGTTATTGTTAGGGGGAGGGTTATGGTGAGGTTTAAGGTTAGGGTTAGTGTTAGGGTTAGGGTGAGGGTGAGGGTTAGGTTGAGGTTTAGAGATATGGTTAGGGTTAGGATTATTGTTAGGGTGACCGTAGTATGAGGGTTAGGGTGAGGTTTAGGCTTAGGCTTAGGGTTAGGCTGAAGGTGAAGGTGGGGGTGAGTATTAGGGTTAGGGTAATGTTTAGGGTTAGGGTTATTGTTATTGTTAGGGTTAGGTGAGGGTGTGGGTGAGGATTAGGGTTTGGGTTAGGGTGGAGTTTACGGTTAGGGTTAGGGTTAGTGTTAGTGTTAGGGTTAGGGTGAGGGTGAGGTTTAGGGTTAGATATAGGATTAGGGGGAGGGTTAGGGTTAGGCTTAGGGTTAGGGTTACAGTTAGGTTGAGGTTTAGGGTTAGGGTTAGTTTTAGAGTTAGACTTACTGTGAGGGTGAGTGTTAGGGTTACGGTTAGGGTTAGGGTTAGGGTGAAGTTTAGGGTTAGTGTAAGGGTTAGGGTTATGGTGAGGGTTAGGGTGAGGCTAAGGCTTAGTGTTAGAATTAGGATTAGTGTAAGGGTTAGGGTGAGTTTGAGGGTTATGGTTAGGGTTAGGCTTAGGATTAGGCTAGGCATGAGGTTGAGGGTTAGGGTTAGGGTTAGGGATAGGGTGAGGTTTAATGTTAGGGTTAGGTTTAGAATTAAGGTTAGGTTGAGGGTGAGGTTTAGGGGTATAGTTAGGGTCAGGGTGAGGGTTAGGGTTAGGGTGAGGGTTAGGGTGGGGGTGACGGTTAGGGTAAAGTTGAGTTTTAGGCTGAGGGTGAGGTTTATGGTAAGGGTGAGGGTTAGGTTTAGGGTGAGGGTTAGGGTTACGGTTTGGGTGAGGGTGAGGGTTAGATTGAGGATTAGTATTAGGGTTAGTGTGTGGTTTAGAGTAAGGATGAGAGTTAGGGTTAGGGTGAGGGCTAAGTTGAGGGTGAGGGTGACGGTTAGATTGAGGAATAGTGTTAGGGTTAGTGTGAGGTTTAGTGTGAGGATGAGTTTTAGGGTCAGGTTTATGGTTATGATTAATATTAGGGTTAGGCTTTAGGAGAGGGTTAGGGTGAGGGTGAGGTTCAGGATTAGTGTTCGAATTAGGATTAGGGTTAGGGTTAGGGTGAGTGTGAGGTTTAGAGTTAGGTTTAGGTTTAGGCTTAGTGTTTGGCCTTAGTGAGGGTGAGTGTGAGGGTTACCGTTAGGGTGAGAGTTAGGGGTAGGGTTAGGATGAGAGTTAGAGTTCAGGTTATGTTTAGGGTTAGGGTGAGGGTTAGGTTTAGGGTTACAGTGAGGGCGAGGTTAGGGTTAGGTTGAGGGTTAGGGTTAGGCTTAGGATTAGGTTGAGGTTTAGTGTAAGTGTTAGGGTGAGGGTTAGGATGAGGATTAGTGTTAGGATTAGGGTTCTGGTGAGGGCTAGGTTGAGGGTGAGGTTTAGGATTAGTGTTTGGGTGAGGTTTAGGGTTAGGGTTAGGGGGAGGGTTAGGATATGTTAGGGTGAGGGTTAGGTTCAGGATTTGGGTTATGGTCAGGGTGAGTTTTAGGATTATATTTAGGTTTAGGGGAGGGTTAGGTCAAGGGTTAGGGTTAGGGTTAGTGTTAGGGTTAAAGTTAGGGTGAGGGTTAGGTTGAGGTTTAGGGTTAGGTTTAGCGTTAGGATTAGGGTTATGGTTAGGGTGTGTGAGGCTTAGGGTTAGGGTTAGGCTTAGGGTTAGGATTATGCTGAGGGTGAGGGTGGGGTGAGGATTAAGGTTAGGGTGATGGTTAGGGTTAGCATTAGGGTGAGGGTTAGGATGAGGGATAGGGTTAGGATTATTGTTAGGGTGAGGGCTAGTTGAGTGTGAGGGTAAGGGTAAGGTTAGGCTTAGGCTTAGGTTTAGGCTGAGCATTATTGTGAGGGTGAGGGTTAGGTTAGAGTGATGGTTAGGTTTACGGTTAGGGTGAGAGTTAGGATGAGGTTTAAGGTTAGGGTGAGGATGATGGTAATGGTAAAGGTGAGGATTAGGCACTGGGTGAGATTTAAGATTAGGGTGAGGTTTAGGATTAGGTTTAGGATTAGGGTTAGGTTTAGGGTGAGGGTTCGATTGAGCTTTAGGGTTAGGGTTAGGGTTAGTGTGAGGTTTAGGGTGAGGATGAGGGTTAGGGTTAGGGTGAGGGTGAGGGTTAGAATTTTGGTTAGGGTGAAGGCTAGGTTGAGGGTGAGGGTTAGAGTTAGTGTTAGGGTTAGGGTGAGGTTTTGGATTAGGGTGAGGGATAGGGTTAGTGTGAGGGTTAGGGTTAGGGTTACGGTTAGTGTTAGGGTGAGAGTAAGTGTTAGTGTGACTGTTTATGTTATCGTGAGGGTTCTGGTTAGGGTGTCGTTTAGGGTTAGGGTTAGGGTTATTGTGAGTGTTAGGGTTAGGGTTAAGTTTACTGTGTGGGTTAGGATGAGGGTTAGGATTAGGTTAGGGGGAGGTTTAGTGTTAGGGTTAGGGTGAGAGTTAGGTTTAGGGTGAGGGTGAGGTTTAGGGCTAGAGTTAGGGTTAGGGTGAGTGTTAGGGTTAGGGTGAGGGTTAGGGTGTGGGTGACGGTAAGGGTAAAGTTGAGGGTTAGGCTGAGGGTGAGGGTTAAGGTAAGGGTGAGGGTTAGGGTTAGAGTGAGGGTTAGGTTTAGGGTTAGGATGAAGATGAGGGTTAAATTGAGGATTAGTATTTGGGATAGTGTGAGCTTTAGGGTGAGGATGAGGATTAGGGTTAAGGTGAGGGCTATGGTGAGGGTGAGGCTTAAGGGTAGTGTTAGGGTGAGGTTTAGGGGTAGGGTGAAATTAGGGTTAGTGTGAGCATTAGTGTTAGCATAAGGTATAGTGTTAGGGTGAGGGTAAATGTTAGGGTTAAGGTGAGGGTTAGGGTGAGGGTTAGGGTTAGGGTTAGGGTTATTGTTAGGGTTAGGGTTAGGGTTACTGTGAGGGTGATGGTTAGAGTTAGTTTTAGGTTGAGGTTTAGGTTTAGGGTTAGGGTTAGAGTTGGGTTTAGCGTGAGGGTGAGGTTTAGGGTTAGAGTTAGGGATAGTGTTATATTTGGGGATAGGGTGAGGGTTAGGGTTAGGCTTAGGCTAAGGCTTAGGCTTAGGACCAGCATGAGGGTGAGGGTTAGGGTGATGGTTAGGGTGAGGGTTAGGTTTAGGGTTATAATGAGGTTTAGGTTGAGGTTTAGGCTTAGGATTAGTTTTGGGGTGAGGGCTAGTGTGAGGGTTAGGGTGAGGTTTAGGGATACGTTTAGGTTTAGAATTTGCATTATTTTGAGGGTGAGTGTGAGGGTTAGGGTTATTGTTAGGCTTAGGGTTAGGGTGAGGGTTAGTGTTAGGGTTTGTGTTAGGGTGAGGGTGAGGCTGAGGGTTAGGGTTAGCTTTAGGGTTTGTTTTAGGGTTAGGGTTATTGTTAGGGTTTGGGTTAGGGTTAGGGTTACCTTGAAGGTTTGGGTTAGATTTAGGGTTAGGGCTATGGTTAGGCTGAGGGTGAGGGTGGGTGGGGAGGATGAGGGTTAGGGTTAGGTTTAGGGTTATTGTTAGTGCTATGGTTAGGGTTAAGTTTGCTGTGAGGGTGAGGCTGAGGTTGAGGGTTATGGTTAGGGTTAGGATTAGGGTTAGGGTTAGTGTTATTGTTAGGGTTAGGGTTAGAGTTAAAGTGAGGTTGAGGTTGAGGGTGAGGTTTAGGTTTAGAGTGAGGTTTAGGGTTAGAGTTAGGGTTAGGGTTAGGGTGAGGGTAATGTTTATGGTTAGAGTTAGTGTTAGGGGAATGGTTAGGGTGAGGTTTAGGGTTAGGATTAGTGTTAGGGTTAGGGTGAGGGTGTGTGTTAGTTTGAGGTTTAGGGATAGGGTTAGGGTTAGGATTAGGGTTAGGGTCAGCTTGAGTATGAGGGTTAGGGTGAGGGTTAGGCTTAGGTGTAGGGTTAGGCTGAGGGTGAGGGTGGGGGTGAGGATTAGGGTTTGGGTGATTGTTAGGGTTAGGTTTAGTGTTATTGTTTGGGTTAGAGTTCGAGTTACGGTGAAGGTGAGAGTGGGGGTGAGGCTTAGGGTTTGGGTTAGGGTGGGGTTTAGGGTTAGTGTTAGGGTTACGGTTAGGGTGAGGGTGAGGTTTAGGATTCGATATAGGGTTACAGGGAGGGTTAGGGTGAGGTTTAGGGTTAGGGTTAGTGTTAGGGTTAGGGTGAGGATGAGGTTTATGATTAGATATAAGGTTAGGGTTAGGGTTACGTTTAGGGTGAGGTTTAGGGTTAGGGTTAAAGTTAGGGTTAGAGTTACGGTGAGGGTCAGGGTTAGGGTTACGGTTAGGGTTAGAGTTAGGGTGAGGTTTAGGGTTAGGGTTAGGGTTAGAATTACATGAGGGTGAGGGTGCAGGTGAGTGTGAGGTTTAGGGTTAGAGTTAGAGTTAGGTTTAGGCTGAGTGTTAGATTTAGGGTTAGTGTTAGAGTTAGGGTTATGGTGAGGGTTAGGGTGAGGGTGAGGGTAAGGCTTAGTGTTAGGATTAGGATTAGGATAAGGGTTAGGGTGAGTGTGAGGTTTAGAGTTAGGGTTAGAGTTAGGCTTAGGGTTAGGCTGAGTATGAGGTTGAGTGTGAGGGTTAGGGTTAGGTATCTGGTGAGGTTTAGTGTTAGGGTTAGCTTTAGAGTTAGGGTTAGGTTGAGGGTGAGGTTTATGGTAGGTTTAGGGTAAGGGTGAGGTTTAGGGTTAAGGTGAGGGTGAGAGTTAAGGTTAGGATTAGGGTTAGGGTGAGGGCTAGGGGGAGGGTGAGGTTTAGGGTTACTGTTAGGTTAAGGTTTAGGGTTAAGGTTAGTGTTTTGGTTAGGGTTAGGATGAGGGTAAGGGTTAAGATGATGGTTGGGGTGAGGGTGAGTGTTTGGTTTAGGGTTAGGATTAGGGTTAGGTTTAGAGTTAGGATTAGTGTTATTGTTAGGGTTAGGGTTAGAGTTATGGTGCGGGTGAGGTTGAGCGTGAGGTTGAGGGTTAGGTTTAGATTTAGGGTAAGTTGGAGGGTTAGTTCAAGTGTTGATGTTAGGGATAGTGTTAGGGTTAAGGTTAAGGTCAGTTTCAGGTTGAGGTTTAGGTTTAGGGTAAGGTTTAGGGTTAGGATTAGGGTTAGGCTGAGCGTGAGTGTGATAGTTAGGGTTAGGGTTAGGGTTAGGGTTAGGCTGAGGGTGAGGGTGGGGGTGAGGATTAGGGTTAGGGTGATGATTAGGGTTAAGGTTAGGGTGAGGATTAGGATGAGGTTTAGGGTTAGGATTAGGGTTAGGATGAAGGCTAAGGTGAGGGTGAGGTTTAAGGTAAAGGTTAAGCTTAGACTTTGTTTTAGGCTGAGCACGAGGTTGAGGGTGAGTGTTAGGGTTACAGATAGGGTGAGGTTTAGTGTTAGGGTTAGGGTTAGATTTAGGGTTAGGGTGAGGGTGAGGTTTAGGGGTAGGGTTAGGGTCAGGGTGAGGGGTAGGGATAGGGTGAGGTTTAGGGTGGGGTGACGGTATTGGTAAAGTTTAGAGTTACGCTGAGGTGAGGGTTATTGTAAGGTTGAGGGTTAGGTTTATGGTGAATATTAGGGTTAGGTTTAGGGTGAGGGTGAGGGTTAGATTGAGGATTAGTGTTAGGGTTAGTGTGAGGTTTAGGGTGAGGATGAGGGTTAGGGTTTGGGTGAGATCTAGGGTGAGAGTGAGGGTGAGGGTTAGATTGAGGATTAGTGTTAGGGTTAGTGTGAGGTTTAGGGTGAGGATGAGGTTTAGCTTTAGGGTTAGGGTTAGGATTAATATTAGTGTTAGTCTTAAGGTGAGTGTGAGGGTGAGTGTGAGGTTTAGGGTTAGTGTTAGGATTAGGATTAGGGTTAGGGTTATGGTGACGGTGAGGTTTAGGGTTACGGTTAAGGTGAGGTTTAGGGTTAGGGTTAAGGTTAGGGTTAGAGTTACGGTGAGGGTGAGGGTTAGGGTTAGGTTTAGGGTTAGAGTTAGGGTGAGGTTTAGGGTTAGATTTAGGGTTAGCATTACAGTGAGGGTGAGGGTGCCGCTGAGTGTGAGGTTTAGGGTTAGAGTTAGGGTTAGGATTAGGCTGAGTGTTAGTGTTAGGGTTAGTGGTAGAATTAGGGTTATAGTGAGGGTTAGGGTGAGGGTCAGGGTAAGGCTTACTGTTAGGATTAGGATTAGGGTAAGTGTTAGGGTGAGTGTGAGGTTTAGAGTTAAGGTTAGAATTAGGCTTAGGTTTAGGCTGAGCATGAGGTTGAGTGTGAGGGTTAGGGTTCTGGATAGAGTGAGGTTTAGTGTTAGGGTTACCTTTAGAGTTAGGGTTAGGTTGAGGGTGAGGTTTAGGGGTAGGGTTAGGGACAGAGTGAGGGTTAGGTTTAGGGTTAGGGTGACAGTGAGGGTTAGATTGAGGATTAGTGTTAGATTTAGTGTGAGGATGAGGGTTAGGGTTAGGGTGAGGGCTAGGGTGAGGGTTAGATTGGGGATTAGTGTTACGGTTAGTGTGCGGTTTATGGTGAGGATGAGGTTTAGGGTTAGGGTTAGGGTTAGGATTAATGTTAGGGTTAGGATTAAGGTGAGGGATAGGGTGAGGGTGAGGTTTAGGGTTAGTGTTAGGATTTGGATTAGGGTTAGGTTTAGGGTGAGTGTGAGGGTTAGGGTTAGGTTTAGGGTTACGCTTAGTGTTAGGCTGAAGGTGAGGGTGAGTGTGAGGTTTAGGATTAGGGTGAGTGTTAGGGTGAGAGTTAGGGTTCGGGTTAATTTTAGGGTTAGAGTGAGGGTTATGGTAAGGGTAACAATGAGGGTGAGTGTTAGGGTTAGGTTGAGGGTTAGGGTTAGGGTTAGGGTGAGAGTTAGGTTTTGATTTAAGTTTTGCTTAGGGTAAGGGTTATGGTAAGGTTTACAGTGAGGGTGAGTGTTAGGGTTAGGTTGAGGGTTAGGGTTAGGGTTAGAGTTAGGGTGAGGGTGATGGTGAGGTTTAGGGTTAGGGTTAGGGTTAGGGTGACGCTGATGGTTAGAGTTAGTGTTAGCCTTAGAGTTAGGGTTACATTGAAGGTTAGGGTGAGGGTGAGGGTTAGGCTCAGTGTTAGGATTAGGATTAGGGTAAGGTTTAGGGTGAGTGTGAGGGTTAGAGTTAGGGTTAGGTTTAGGCTTAGTGTTAGGCTGAAGGTGAGGGTTAGGGTGAAGTTTAGGGTCAGGGTGAGTGTTAGGGTTAGGGTTAGGGTGAGAGTTAGGGTAAGGGTTAAATTGATGGTGAGTGTTATTGGTAGGATGAGGGTTAGCATTAGGGTTAGGGTTCGGTTTAAGTTTAGGGTTAGGGTTAGGGTTACGGTAAGTGTGAAGGTTAGTGTTAGGTTGAGGGTTATGGTTAGGCTTAGGATTAGGGTGAGGGTTAGGGTTAAGGTGAGGTTTAGGGATAGGGTTAGTGTTATTGTTAGGGTTAGGGATAGGATGAGGGTTAGATTGAGAATTACTGTTAGGTTTAGTGTGAGGTTTAGGCTTAGGATGAGGATTAGGGTTAGGGTGAGGGCTAGGATGAGGGTGAGGGTTAGGGTTAGTGTTAGGGTGAGTATTAGGGTTAGGAAAATGGTTAGAGTTAGTGTGAGCATTAGTGTTGCGTTAGGGTTTGTGTTAGGGTGAGGGTAAATGTTAGGGTGAGGGTGAGGGATAGGGTTAGATTAGGGTTATTGTTATTGTTAGAGTTAGGGTTACTGTTACGGTCAGTGTGAGGGTTAGGGTTAGGTTTAGGGTTAGGGTGAGGTTTAGGTTTAGAGTTAGGGTTAGGGTGAGTGAGAGGTTTAGGGTTAGAGTTAGGGATAGTGTTAGGGTTAGGGATAGGGTGAGGGTTAGGCTTAGGCTTAGGCTTAGGCTAAGGCCGAGCATGAGGGTGAGGGTTAGGGATAGGGAGACGGTTAAGGTTAGGGTTATTGTGAAATTCAGGATGAATTTTAGGGTTAGGATTAGGTTTAGGTTAAGGGCTAGGATTAGCGTAGCTTGAGGTTTAGGGATAGGTTTAGGTTTAGGATTTGGGTTAGGTTGAGGGTGAGTGTGAGGGTTAGGGTTAGGGTTAGGGTGAGATTTATGTTTAGAGTGAGGGTTCGTGTTAGGGTTTGGGTTAGGGTGAGGTTCAGGCTGAGGATTAGGTTTAGGTTTAAGGTTAGGTTTAGGGTTTTGTTTAGGTTTAATGTTAGTGTTAGGGTGAGGTTTACCTTGTGGGTTATGGTTAGGGTTTGGGTTAGGCTGAGTGTGAGGGCGAGTGTGAGGATTAGGGTTAGGGTTAGGGTTAGCATTATTGTTAGTGTCATGGTTAGGGTTAAGTATGCAGTGAGTGTGAGGCTGAGGGTGAGGGTTATGGTTAGGGTTAGGATTAGGGTTAGGGTTAGTGTTATTGCTAGGATTAGGGTTAGAGTTAGGGTTAGGGGGAGGTTTATGGTGAGGTTTAGAGTTAGGATTCGTATTAGTGTTAGGTTGAGGGTGAGGGTTAGGTTGCTGTTTAGGGATAGGGTTAGGGTTAGGATTAGGTTTAGGGTGGGTGTGAGTATGAGGGTTAGCCTGAGGGTTAGGCTTAGGCTTAGGGTTAGGCTTTGGGTGAGGGTGGGGGTGAGGATTAGGATTAGGGTGATGTAAAGGATTAGGGTTAGTGTTATTGTTAGGATTAGGGTTCGAGTTACAGTGAAATTGAGGGTGCAGGTGAGGGTTAGGTTTTTGGTTAGGGTGGGGTTTAGGTTTATGTTTAGGGTTAGTGTGAGGGTGAGCGTGAGTTTTAGGGTTAGATATACGGTTAGGGGGAAGGTTAGGGTTAGGGTTAGTGTTAGGGTTAGGGTGAGGGTGAGGTTTAGGGTTAGATATAGCACTAGGGGGAGGGTTAGGGATAGCGTTAGAGTTAGGGCTAGGGTTATGTTTACGGTGAGGTTTAGGGTTAGGGTTAGGGTTAGAGTTACTGTGAGGGTGAGGGTTAGGGTTACGGTTAGGGTTAGGGTTAGGTTGAGGTTTAGGGTTAGGGTTAGGGTTAGGGTTAGAATTACTGTGAGGATGATGGTGCGGGTGAGTGTGAGATTTAGGGTTCGAGTTATGGGTAGGGTGAGGATGAGGGTTAGGGTTAGGGTTAGCGTTAGAGTTAGGGTTATGGTGAGGGTTAGGGTGAGGGTGAGGGTAAGGCTTAGTGTTAGAATTAGGATTAGGGTAAGTGTTAGGGTGAGTGTGAGGTTTAGGTTAGGGTTAGGCTTAGGGTTAGGCTGAGCATGATGTTGAGGGTGAGGGTTAGGGTTAGGGATAGGGTGAGGTTTAGTGTTAGGTTTAGGGTTAGAGTTAGGCTTAGCTTGAGGGTGAGGTTTAGGGGTAGGGTTAGGGTCAGGGTGAGGTTTAGGGTTAGGGTGAGGGTTAGCGTGGGGTTGACTGTATGGGTAAAGGTGAGGGTTAGGCTGAGGGTGAGGGTTAGTTTTATAGTGAGGGTTAGGGTTAAGATTAGGGTGAGGGTGAGGGTTAGATTGAGTATTAGTGTTAGGATTCGTGTGAGGTTTAGGGTGAGGATTAGGTTTAGGGTTAGGTTTAGGATTAATATTAGGGTTAGACTTAAGGTGAGGGTTAGGCTGAGGGTGAGGTTTAGAGTTAGTGTTGGATTAGGATTAGGGTTAGGGTTAGGATGAGTGTGAGGGTTAGTGTTAGTGTTAGGTTTAGGCTTACTCTTAGGCTGAAGGTGAGGTTGAGGGTGAGGGTTAGGGTTAGGGTGTGTGGTAAAGTTAGGGTTAGGGTGAGAGTTAGGGTTCGGGTTCAGTTTAGGGTTAGGGTGAGGGTTAGGGTAAGGGTTGCAGTGAGGTTGAGGGTTAGGGTTAGATTGAGGGTTAGGTTTCGTGTTAGGGTGAGGGTTAGGATGTGGGTTAGAGTTAGGATTAGGGTTAGTGTGAGGGCTAGGGTGAGGGTGAGGTTTAGGTTTAGGGTTAGGGTGAGGTTTAGGGTTAGGTTTAGGGTGAGGGTTAGGGTGAGGGTGAGGTTTAGGGTTAGTGTTAGGGTTAGGGTGAGGCTGTGGGTGAGGGTTAGGGTTAGGGTTAGTGTTAGAGTTAGGGTTTCGGTGAGGGTTAGGGTGAGGATGAGTGTAAGGCTTAGTGTTAGGATTAGGATTAGGGTAAGGGTTAGTGTGAGGGTGAGGGTTAGTTTTAGGGTTAGGGTTAGGTTTAGGGTTAGGCTTAGGATGAGGGTGAGGTTGATGGTTAGGGTTAGGGTGAGAGTTTGGGGTAGGGTTTTTGTGAGAGTTAGGGTTCAGGTTAAATTTAGGGTTAGGGTGAGGGTTAGGGTTAGTGTTACAGTGAGGGTGAGGGTTAGGGTCAGGTTGAGGGTTAGGGTTAGGCTTAGGATTAGGGTGATGTTTAGGGTGAGGGTTAGGATGAGGATTAGGGTTAGGATTAGGCTTAAGGTGAGGGCTCGGGAGAAGGTGAGAGTTAGGGTTTGGGTTAGGGTTAGGTTTAGGGTTAGGGTTAAGGTTAGGGTGAGGGTTAGGTTGAGGTTTAGGGTTAAGGTGAGGGTGAGAATTAGGGTTTTGGTGAGGGTTAGGGTTAGGATTAAGGTTACAGTGAGGGTGAGGGTTCGATTGAGCATTAGGGTTAGGGTTACGGTTAGTGTGAAGTTTAAGGTGAGGATGAGGGTTAGGGTTAGGGTGAGGGTGAGGGTTAGAATTAGATTTAGGTTGAGTGCTAGGGTGAGGGTTAGGGTGAGGGTTAGGATTAGGTTTCAGTTTAGGATTTGGATTAGAGTGAGGTTGAGTGTGAGGTTTAGGGTTAGGGTTAGGCTTAGGCTTAGGGTTAGGTGAGGATTAGTGTTAGCGTTTGGGTTAGAGGGAGGTTGAGGCTGAGGATTAGGGTTAGGTTTAGGGTTTGGTTTAGGGTTAGGGTTAGTGTTAGTGTTAGGGTTAGGGTTAGGGTTAACTTGAGGGTTAGGGTTAGGTTTAGGTTTAGGGTTAGGGTAAGGCTGAGTGTGAGGATGGGGGTGAGGATTAGGGTTAGGGTTAGGGTTAGGGTTGTTGTTAGTGTTATGGTTAGGGTTAAGTTTGCAGTGAGGGTGAGGCTGAGGGTGAGAGTTATTGTTACGGTTATGATTAGGGTTAGTGTTAATGTTATTGCTAGGGTTAGGGTTAGAGTTACAGTGAGGTTGAGGGTGAGGGTTAGGTCAAGGGTAAGGTTTAGGGTTAGAGTTAGGGTTAGGGTTAGGGTGAGGATGAGGTTTAGGGTTAGAGTTAGGGTTAGGGGGAGGTTTAAGGTGAAGTTTAGGGTGAGGGTGAGGGTTAGGATGAGGGTTAGGGTTAAGGTGAGGGTGAGAGTTAGGTTTATGTTGAGGGTTAGGGTTAGGATTAGGGTTACAGTGAGGGTGAGGGTTATTTTTAGGGTTAGGGTTAGGGTTATGTTTACTGTGAGGGTGAGGGTGAGGGTTAGGGTTAGATTTAGGGTAAGGGTGAGGCTGAGGTTGAGATTTGGGTTTAGGGTTAGTGTTAGAGTTAGGGTTAGGGTGAGGGTTAGGGTGAGGGTGAGGGTGAGGGTTAGGCTTAGTGTTATGATTAGGATTAGGTTAAGTGTTAAGGTGAGTGTGAGGGTTAGGGATACGGTTTGGCTTAGGCTTAGGGTTAGGTGAGAGTGAGGGTGAAGCTGAGGGTGAAGGTTAAGTTAAGGGTTAAGGTTAGTTTTAGGGTGAGAGTTAAGTTTCGGTTAAGTTGAGTGTTAGGGTGAGGGTTAGGGTTAGGATTAGGGTTAGGGTGAGGGCTAGGCTGAGGGTGAGGTTTAGGGTTAGTGTTAGGGTAAGATTTAGGGTTATGGTTTGGGTTTGGGTTAGGGTTAGGATGAGGGTTAGGGTTAAGATTATGGTTGGGGTGAGGGTGAGTGTGAGGTTGAGGGTTAGGGTTAGATTTAGGGTTAGTTGAAGGGTTAGTTCGAGGGTTAATGTTAGGGTTAAGGTTAAGGTTAGGTTGAGGTTAAGGTTTAGGGTTAGGGTTAGGGTTAGGATTAGGGTTAGGGTGAAGGCTAGGGTGAGGGTGAAGTTTAGGGTAAGGGATAAGCTTAGGCTTAATTTTAGGCTGAGCATGAGGTTTAGAGTGAGGGTTACGCTTAGGGATAGGGTGAGGTTTAGTGTTAGGGTTAGGGTTAGAGTTAGGGTTAGGGTGAGGGTGAGGTTTAGGGGTAGGGTTTGGGTCAGGGAGAGGGCTAGGATTAGGGTGAGTGTTAGGATGGGGGTGACGGTAAGGGTAAAGGTGAGAGTTAGGCTGAGGGTGAGGGTTATGGTAAAGGTGAGGGTTAGGTTTATGGTGAGGGCTAGGGTTAGGGTTAGGGTGAGGGTGAGGGTTAGATTGAGGATTAGTGTTAGGGTTAGTGTGAGGTTTAGGGTGAGGATGAGGTTAACTGTTAGGGTTAGGGTTAGGATTAATGTTAGGGTTAAGCTTAAGGTGAGGGTTAGGGTGAGGGTGAGGTTTAGGGTTAGTGTTAGGATTAGGATTAGGGTAGGTTTAGGGTGAGTGTGAGGTTTAGGATTAGTTTTAGGTTTAGGCTTAGTGTTTGGCTGAAGGTGAGGGTGAGGGTGAGGGTTATGGTTAGGGTGAGTGTTAGGGTTAGGGTGAGAGGTAGGATTCAGGATAAGTTTAGGGTTAGGTTGAGGGTTAGGTTAAGGTTTAAATTGAGTGTGAGGGCTAGGGTGAGGGAGAGGTTTAGGTTTAGGGTTAGGGTGAGGTTTATGGTTAGGTTTAGGGTTAGGGTTAGGGTGAGGGTGAGGCTTAGGCTTAGAGTCAGCGTTAGGGTGAGGCTGAGGGTGAGGGTTAGGGTTAGGGTTAGTGTTGGAGTTAGGGTTACTGTGAGGGTTAGAGTGAGGTTGATGGTAAGGATTTGGATTAGGTTAAGTGTTAGGTTGTGTGTGAGGGTTAGGGTTATGGTTAGGCTTAGGCTTGGGGTTAAGCATAGGGTGAGGGTGAGGGTGAGTGTTAGGGTTAGGGTGAGAGTTAGAGGTAGGGTTAGGTTGAGAGTTATGGATCGGGTTAAGTTTAGGGTCAGAGTGACGGTTAGGGTTAGGGTTACAGAGAGGGTGAGGGTTAGGGTTAGGTTGAGGGTTAGGGTTAGGCTTAGGATTAGGGTGAGGGTTAGTGTAATGTTACAATGAGGGTTAGGATGAGGATTAGGGTTATGATTAGGGTTCGGGTGAGGGCTAGGGTCTGGTTGAGTGTTAGGATTAGTGATTGGGTGAGGTTTTGGGTTAGGTTTAGGGTGAGGTTTAGGATATGGGTTAGGGTTAAAGTGAGGGTGAGGGTTAGGGTTAGGTTGAGGTTTAGGGTTAGGATTTTGGTTAGGGTGAGGGTGAGTTTTAGGATTATATTTAGGGTTAGGGGGAGGGTTAGGTCAACGGTTAGGGTTAGGGTTAGTATTAGGGTTAAAGTTAGGTTGAGAGTTAGGTTGAGGTTTAGGTTTAGGGTTAGGATTAGGGTTAGGGTAAGGCTATGTGAGAGGGTTAGCCTTAGGCTTAGGGTTAGGGTTGTGCTGAGGGTGAGGATGGGGGTGAGGATTGGGGTTAGGGTGATGGTTAGGGTGAGGGCTAGGGTGAGGGTGAGGGTAAGGGTAAGGGTTAGGCTTAGGCTTAGGTTTAGGCTGAGCATGATTTGAGGGTGAGGGTTAGCGTAGGGTGATGGTTAGGTTTATGGTTAGGGTGAGGGTTAGGATGAGGTTTAGTGTTAGGGTGAGGATGATGGTAAGGGTAAAGGTGAGGTTTAGGCTGAGGGTGAGGATTAAGATAAGGGTGAGGGTTAGGATTAGGTTTAGGGTTATGTTTAGGGTTAGTGTGAGGGTTCGATTGAGCATTAGGTTTAGAGTTACGGTTAGTGTGAGGTTTAGGGTGAGGATGAGGGTTAGGGTTAGGGTGAGGGTGAGGGTTAGAATTAGTGTTAGGTTGAGTGCTAGTGTGAGGGTTAGCGTGAGGGTTAGGGATAGGTTTAGGTTTAGGATTTGGTTTAGGGTGAGTTTGAATGTGAAGGTTAGGGTTCGGGTTAGGCTTAGGGTTAGGGTGAGGGTTAGTGTTATGGTTTGGGTTAGGGTGAGGTTGAGGCTGAGGATTAGGGTTAGGTTTAGGGTTTGGTTTAGGGTTAGGGTTAGGGTTAGTGTTAGGGTTAGGATTAGGGTAACCTTGAGGGTTAGGGTTAGGTTTAGGGTTAGGTTTAGGGTTAGGCTGAGTGTGAGTGTGCGGGGGAGGATTAGAGTTAGGGATAGGGTTAGGGTTATTGTTAGTGTTATGGTTAGGATTAAGTTTGCAGTGAGGGTGAGGCTGAGGGTGAGGGTTATGGTTAGTGTTAGGATTAGGGTTAAGGTTAGTGTTATTGTTAGGGTTAGTGTTAGAGATACAGTGAGGTTGAGGGTGAGGGTTAGGTTTAGGATGAAGTTTAGGTTTAGAGTTAGGGTTAGGGTTAGTGTGAGGGTGAGGTTTAGGGTTAGAGTTTGGGTTAGGGTGAGGTTTAGGGTTACTTTTTGGGTTGGGAGGAGGGTGTGTGTTAGGTTGAGGTTTAGGGATAGGCTTAGGGTTAGGATTAGGGTTAGGGTGAGCGTGAGTATGAGGTTTAGGTTGAGGGTTAAGCTTAGGCTTCGGGATAGGCTGAGGGAGAGGGTGGGGATGAGGATTAGGGTTAGGGTGATAGATAGGGTTACGTTTAGTGTTATTGTTAGGTTTAAGGTTCATGTTAGGGTGAAGATGAAAGTACGGGTGAGGGTTAGGCTTAGGATTAGGGTGGGGTTTAGGGTTAGGTTTAGGGTTAGGGTGAAGGTGAGGGTGAGGTTTAGGGTTAGATATTGGGTTTGGTTGAGGGTTAGGGTGAGGGTTAGGGTTAGGGTTAGTGTTACGGTTAGGGTGAGGATGAAGTTTAGGGTTAGATATAGCGTTAGGGGGATGGTTAGGGTTAGGGTTAGGGATAAGGTTAGGGTGAGGTTTAGGTTTAGGGTTAAGGTTAGGGTTAGAATTACAGTGAGGGTGAGGGTTCAGGTTAGTGTGAGGTTTAGGCTTAGGGTTAGGGTTAGGGTTAGGCTGAGTGTTAGGGTTAGTGTTAGTGTTAGAATTAAAGTTATAGTGAGGGTTAGGGTGAGGGTGAGGGTAAGGCTTAGTGTTAGGATTAGGATTAGTGTAAGGTTTATTTTGAGTGTGAGGGTTAGGGTTAGGGTTAGTGTTAGGCTTAGGGTTAGGCTGAACATGAGGTTGAGTGTGAGTGTTAGGGTTAGGGATAGGGTGAGGTTTAATTTTAGGTTTAGGGTTAGAGTTAGGGTTAGGTTCAGGGTGAGTTTTAGGGATAGGTTTAGAGTCAGGGTGAGGGTTTAGGGTTAGGGTGAGGGTTAGGATGAGCGTCAGGGTGAGGGTTAGGGTTAGGGTGATAGTTAGGCTTTGGGTTAGGTTTAGGGTTAGGTTGAGGGTTAGGTTAAGGGTTACAGTGAAGGTGAGGGTTAGGGTTAGGTTGAGGGTTAGTGTTAGTGTTATTGTTAGGGTGAGGGTTAGGATGAGGGTTAGGGTTAGGATTAGGGTTAGGGTGAGGCCTAGGGTGAGGGTGAGGTTCAGGGTTAGGGTTAGGGTGAGGTTTAGGTTTAGGTTTAGGGTTAAGGTTAGCATTAGGGTGAGGGTTCGATTGAGGAATAGGGTACGGGTTAGGGTTAGTTTTAGGTTTAGGGTGAGCATGAGGGTTAGGGTTAGGGTGAGTTTGAGGTTTAGAATTAGGGTTATGATGAGTGCTAGGTTGAGGGTTAGTATGACGGTGAGGGTGGGGGTGAGCATTAGGGTTAGGGTGAGAGTTATTGTTAGGGTGAGGGTGAGATTTAGGGTTAGAGTTAGGTTTTGGGGGAGGGTTTGGGGGAGGTTTAAGGTTAGAGTTAGTGTTAGGGTAAGGGTGAGGGTGAGGGTTAGGTTGAGGTTTAGCGATAGGGTTGGTTTAGGATTAGGGTTAGGGTGAGCATGAGTATGAGGGTTAGGGTGAGAGTTAGGCTTAGGCTTAGGGTTATGCTGAGGGTGAGGGTGGGGGTGAGTATTAGGGTTAGGGTGATGTTTAGGGTTAGGGTTAGCGTTAGGTTTTGAGTTAGTGTGACGATGAGGGTGGGGGTGAGGTTTAGGCTTAGGGTTAGGGTGGAGTTTAGAATTAGGGTTAGTTTGAGAATGAGGATGAGGTTTAGGGTTAGATATAGTGTTAGGGGGAGGGTTAGGGTTAGGGTTAGGGTTAGGTTTAGTGTTAGGGATAGTGTGAGGGTGAGGTTTAGGGTTAGGGTTAGGGTTAGAATTTCCGTGAGGGTAAGATTGCGGGTGAGTGTGAAGTTTAGGGTTAAGTGTATGGTTAGGCTTAGGTTTATGCTTAGGGTTAGGCTGAGAGTGAGGGTGAGTGTGAGGGTTAGGGTTAAGTTGAGGTTTAGGGTTAGGGTCATGGGGAGGGTTAGGATGAGGGTTAGGGTTAGGATTAGGGTTAGGGTGAGGGCTAGGGTGAGGGTTATGTTTATGTTTAGGGTTAGGGTGAGGTTTAGGTTTAGGGTTAGGTTTTGGGTTAGGGTTAGGTTGAGGATTAGAGTTAGAGTTAGTGTTACGGTGTGGGTTAGGTTTATGGTTAGAGTTAGGTTTAGGGTGAGGTTTAGGTTGAGGGTTAGGGATAGGGTTAGTGTTAGGGTTAGGTTTAGAGTGAGTGTTAGAGAGAGGGTTTGCGTTAGGGTTAGGGTTAGGGATAGGATTATTGTTAGGGTAAAGGTGAGTGTGTTTTTTAGGGTTAGGTTTAAGGTTCGGCTTAGGGTTAGGGTGATGGTGAGCTTGAGGGTGAGGGTTAAGTTTAGGTTGAGGGTTAGGATTACGGTTAGGGGGAGGGTTAGGATGAGGGTTAGGGTTAGGATTAGGGTTAAGGTAAGGACTAGGGTGAGGGTGACGTTTAGGGTGAGGTTTAGCTTTAGGGTTAGGTTTAGGGATACGGTGAGTTTGAGGTTTAGGGTTAGAGTTAGGGTTAGGGTGAAGCTGAGTTTGAGGGTTAGGTTTAGGGTTAGTGTTAGGGTTAGAGGTAGGGTTAGGGTGAGGTTTAGGCTGAGGGTGAGGGTTAAGGTTAGGGTTAGGATTACAATTAGGGTTAGGGTTAGGGGGAGTGTGAGGGTTAGGTTTAGGTTTAGGGTTAGGCTTAAGGTTAGGCTGAGAGTGAGGGTGCGGGTGATGGTTAGGGTTAGGGTGAGGGTAAGGTTTAGGGTTATGGGGAGGGTTAGGATGAGGGTTAGGGTTAGGATTAGGGTTAGTGTGAGGGCTAGGGTGAGGGTTAGGTTTAGGGTTAGGTTTAGGGTGAGGTTTAGGTTTAGGGTTAGGGTTAGGGTGAGGGTGAGGTATAGGGTTAGAGTTATGGTAAGGTTGAGGCTGAAGTTGAGATTTAGTGTTAAAGTTAGTGTTAGACTTAGGGTTAGGGTGAGGGTTAGGGTGAGGGTGAGGTTTAGGCTTACAGTTAGGATTAGGGATTGGGTAAGGTAAGTGTGAGTGTGAGGGTTAGGGTTAGGGTAAGACTTAGGCTTAGGGTTACGCTGTGGGTGAGGGTGAGGGTGAGGATTAGGGTTAGGGTGAGGGTTAGGGTTAGGGTTAGGGTTAGGATTAGGGTTAGGGTTAGGCTGAGGGTGAGGGTGAGGGTGAGGGTTAGGGTTAGGGTTATGGTGAGGGTTAGGGTTGGGTGATGTTTAGTGTGAGGATAAAGGTTAGGGTTAGGGTTAAGATTATGTTTAGGGTGAGTGTTAGGATTAGGGTTAGGGTTAGGGTTAGGTTTAGGGATAAGATTAGTGTTATTGTTAGGGTTAGGGTTAGAGTTATGGTCAGGGTGAGGGTGAGGGTGAGGGTGAGGGTTAGGGTTAGGGTTAGGGTGAGGTTTAGGTTTAGGTTTATTCTTAGAGTTAGGGTGAGGGTGAGGTTTAGTGTTAGATTTAATGTTAGTTGGAGGGTTAGATCCAGCGTTAATGTTAGGGTTAGTGTTAGGGTTAAGGTTAGGGTTAGGGTTAGGCTGAGGTTTAGGGATAGGGTTAGGTTTATGCTTAGGGTTAGGATTAGGGTTAGGTTGAGGGTGAGTGTGAGGGTTAGGGTTAGGCTTAGGCTTAGGCTTTGGGTTAGGCTGAGGGTGAGGGTGGGGTTGAGGATTAGGGTTAGGGTGATGGTTATAGTTAGGGTTATGGTGAGGGTTAGGATGAGGGTTAGGGTTAGGATTAGGGTTAGGGTGAGGGCTAGGAAGAGGGTGAAGTTTAGGGTAAGGGATAAGCTTAGACTTAGGGTTAGGCTGAGCATGAGGTTAAGGGTTAGTGATAGGGTGAGGTTTAGTGTTAGCGTTAGGGTTAGAGTTAGGGTTAGGGTGAGGGTGAGGTTTAGGGGTAGTTTCAGGGTCAGAGTGAGGGGTGGGTTAGGGTGAGGGTTAGGGTGGGTGTGACGGTAAGGTTAAGGGTGAGAGTTAGGTTGAGGGTCAGGGTTATGGTAAGGGTGAGGGTTAGGTTTAGGGTGAGGGTTAGGTTTAGGGTGAGGGTTAGGGTTAGGTTGAGGGTGAGGGTTTGGGTTAGATTGAGGATTAGTGTTAGGGTTAGTGTGAGGTTTAGGGTGAGGATGAGGGTTAGGGTTAGGGTGAGGGCTAGGTTGAGGGTGAGGTTGAGGGTTAGATTGAGGATTAGTGTTAGGGTTAGTGTGAGGTTTAGGGTGAGGATAAGTTTTAGGGTTAGGGTTAGGGTTAGAATTAATGTTAGGGTTAGTCTTAACGTGAGGGTTAGAGTGAGGGTGAGGTTTAAGGTTAGTGTTAGGATTAGGATTAGGGTTGGGTTTAGGGTGAGTGTGAGGGGTAGGGTTAGCGTTAGGGTTAGGCTTAGTGTTAGGCTGAAGATGAGGGTGAGTGTTAGGGTTAGGGTTAGGATGAGTGTTAGTGTTAAGGTTAGGGTGAGAGTTAGAATTCCGGTTAAGTTTAGGGTTAGAGTGAGGGTTAATGTAAGGGTTACAGTGAGGGTGTGGGTTAGAGTTAGTTTGAGGGTTAGGGTTATGGTTAGTGTTAGGGTGAGGTTTAGGATCAGGGTTAGGGTTAAGATTAGGATTAGGGTGAGGGCTAGGGTGAGGGTGAGGTATAGGGTTAGGGTTAGGGTGAGGTTTAGTGTTAGGTTTAGGGTTAGGGTTAGGGTGAGCGTGAGGTTTAGGTTTAGAGGTAAGTTTAGGTTGAGTCTGACGGTGAGGTTTATGGTTAGGGTTAGTGTTAGAGTTATTTATACTGTGAGGGTTAGGGTGAGGTTGAGAGTAAGGCTTCGTGTTAGGATTGGGATTAGAGTAAGGGTTAGGGTGAGTGTGAGGGTTAGGTTTAGGGTTAGGGTTAGACTTAAGGTGAGGTTGAGGGTGAGGGTTAGTGTTAGGGTGAGAGTTAGGTGTAGGGTTAGGGTGAGAGTTAGTGTTCGAGTTAAATTTAGGGTTAGGGTTAGGGTTACAGTGAGGGTGAGGGTTAGGGTTAGGTTGATTGTTAGAGTTAGGTTTAGGATTAGGTTGAGGGTTAGGGTTATGGTTAGTGTTAGGGTTAGGGTAAGGGTGAGGTTTAGGGTTAGATATAGGGTTAGGGTGAGGATTAGGTTAGGGATAGGGTTAGGGTTTGGGTGAGGTTTAGGGTTAGGGTTAGAGTTAGGGTGAGAATTACAGTGACGGTGAGGGTGCAGGTTAGTTTGAGGCTTAGGTTTAGAGTTAGGGTTAGGGTTATGCTCAGTGTTAGGGTTAGGGTTAGTGTTAGAGTTAGTGTTACGGTGAGGAAGTAGGGGGAGGGGGAGGGTAAGGCTTAATGTTAGGATTAGGAATAGGGTAATGGTTTGGGTGAGTGTGAGGGTTAGGTTTAGGTTTAGTGTTAGGGTAAGGCTGAGCATGAGGTTGAGTGTGAGGGTTAGGGTTAGGGATATGGTGAGGTTTAGTGTTAGGGTTAGGGTTAGAGTTAGGGTTAGGGTTAGGATGAGGGTCAGGGTGGGGCTGAGGATTTGGGTTAGACTTAGGGTTATTGTTAGGGTGATGATGAGTTTTAGGGTTAGAGTTAGGTTTAGGGGGAGGGTTAGGTTGAGGTTTAGGGTTTGGGTTAGTGTTAGGGTTAGGGTGAGGGTGAGGATTCGGTTGAGGTTCAGGTATAGGGTTAGGTTTAGGATTAGGGTTAGGGTGAGCATGAGTATGAGGCTTAGGGTGAGGGTTAGGCTTAGGCTTATGGTTAGGCTGAGGGTGAGGGTGGGGGTGAGGATTAGAGTTAGCGTGATGTTTATGGTTAGGGTTAGTGTTATTGTTAGGGTTAGGGTTTGAGTTAAGGTGAGGGTGAGGGTTCGGGTGAGGGTTAGGTTTAGGGTTAGGGTGGGGTTTAGGGTTAGGGTTAGGTTTAGCGTGAGGGTGAGGTTTAGGGTTAGATATAGGGTTAGGGGGAGAGTTAGGGTGAGGGTTAAGTCAAGGGTTAGTGTTAGGTTTAGGGTCAGGTTGAGGGTTAGGTTTAGGTTTAGGGTTAGGGTGAGGGTGAGAGTGCAGGTGAGTGTGAGGTTTAGGGTTAGGTTTATGCTTAATCTTAGGTTTATGCTTAGGGTTAGGCTGAGGCTGAGGTTTAGGGTTAAGGTGAGGGTTAGGGTTAGGTATATGGGGAGGGTTAGGATGAGGTTGAGGGTTAGGATTAGGGTTAGAGTGAGGGCTAGGGTGAGTGTTATGTTTAGGGTTAGGCTTAGGCTGAGGGTTAGGGTTAGGATTAGCGTGAGGTTGAGATTTAGGTTTAGCCTTTGGGTTAAGGTGAGGCTTAGGGTGAGGTTTTGGATTAGGGTTAGGATTAGAATTACAGTAAGGGTTATGTTGAGTGTGAGTGTTAGGCTTACAGTTAGGGTGAAGTTTAGGGTTAGGATTATGGTTAGCATGAGGGATAGGATGAGGGTTAGAGTTACATTGAGGGTGAGTGTTAGGGTTAGGTTGATGGTTACGGTTAGGGTTACGGTGAGGTTTAGGGTTAGGGTTAGTGTGAGGGACAGTATGAGTATTAGGGTTAGGATTAGGGTTAGGGTGAGGGCTAGGTTGAGTGTGAGGTTTAGTGTTAGTGTTAGGGTGAGGTTTAGGGTTAGAGTTAGGGTTAGAGTGAGGGTTAGGGTGAGGGTTATGGTTAGAGTGAGGGTTAGCGTTAGGGTTAGTGTTATTGTTAGGTTTAGGGTTACTGTTATGGTGAGGGTGAGGGTTACACTTAGGGTTAGGATGAGGTTTAGATTTAGGGTTAGTGTTAGAGTTAGGTTTAGGGTGAGGGTGAGGGTTAGGGTTAGAGTTAGGGATAGTGTTAGGGTTAGGGATAGGGTGAGGATTAGGTTTAGACTTAGGCTTAGGCTGAGGCTTATGCCGAGCATGAGGGTGAAGGTTAGGGTTAGGGTGAGGGTTAGGGTTAAGGATAGGATGAGGTTTACTATGAGGTTTAGGGTTAGGATTAGGTTTAGGGTGAGGGCTAGGGTGAGGTTTAGGAATAGGTTTAGGTTTAGGATTTGGGTTAGGGTGAGGGTGAGTGTGAGGGTTAGGAGTAGTGTTAGGGTTAGGCTTACGGTTAGTGTGAGGGTTAGTGTTAGGATTTGGGTTAGGGTGAGGGTGAGGCTGAGGATTAGGGTTAGGTTTAGGGTTTGGTTTAGGGTTAGTGTTAGGGTTAGGGTTAGGGTTACCTTGAGGGTTAGGGTTAGGGTTAGGTTTAGGCTGAGGTTGAGTGTGGGGGTGAGGATTAGTGTTAGGGTTCGGGTTAGGGTTATTGTTTGTGTTTTGTTTAGGGTTAAGTTTGCTGTGAGGGTGAGGATGAGGGTGAGGGTTATGATTAGGGTTAGGGTTAGGGTTAGGGTTAGTGTTATTGTTAGGATTAGGGTTAGAGTTACAGTGAGGTTGAGGATGAGGGTGAGGGTTAGGCTTATGGTGAGGTTTAGGGTTAGAGTTAGTGTTAGGGTTAGGGTGAGGGTGATGTTTAGGGTTAGAGTTAGTTTTAGGGGGAGGGTTATGGTGCGGTTTAGGGTTAGGGGTAGTGTTAGGGAGAGGGTGAGTGTGAGGGGTAGTTTGAGGTTTAGGGATAGGTTTAGGGTTAGGATTAGGGTTAGGGTGAGCATGAGTATGAGGGTTAGCCTGAGGGTTAGGCTTAGGCTTAGTGTTAGGCTGAGGGTGGGTGTGGGGGTTAGTGTTAGGGTTAGGGTTAGTGTTATTGATAGGGTTAGGGTTCGAGTTACAGTGAAGGTGAGAGTGGGGGTGAGGGTTAGTGTTAGGGTTAGGTTGGGGTTTAGAGTTAGGGTTAGGGTTAGGGTGAGGGTGAGGTTGAAGTTTAGGTTTAGATATAGGGTAAGGATGAGGGTTAGTGTGAGGGTTAGGGTTAGAGTTAGTGTTAGTGTTAGGGTGAGGGTGAGGTTTAGGGTTAGATATAGGGTTCGGGGAGGGTTAGGGTTAGGATTAGGGTTGCGGTTAGGGTGATGTTTAGGGTTTGGGATAAGGTTAGGGTTAGAATTACGGTTAGGGTGAGGGTTAGGGTTAGGGTTAGTGTTAGAGTTAGGGTGAGGTTTAGGGTTAGTGTTAGGGTTAGGTTTAGAATTACAGTGACGGTGAGGGTGCAGGTGAATGTGAGCTTTAGAGTTAGAGTTAGGGTAAGGGTTAGGCTGAGTGTTAGGGTTAGGTTTAGTGTTAAGCTTAGGGTTAGGCTGAGCATGAGGTTGAGTGTGATGGTTAGGGTTAGGGATAGGGTGAGGTTTCGGGTTAGGATTAGGTTTAGATTTAGGGTTAGGTTGAGGTTGAGGTTTAGGGGTAGGGTTAGGTTCAGGGTGAGGGTTAGGGTTAGGGTGAGGGTGAGGGTTAGATTGAGGATTAGTGTTAGGTTTAGTTTGAGGTTTAGGGTGAAGTTGAGGAATAGGGTTAGGGTGAGGGCTAGGGTGAGGATGAGGGGGAGGGTTAGATTGAGGATTAGTGTTAGGGTTAGTGTGAGGTTTAGGGTGAGCATGAGGTTTAGGGTTAGGGTTAGGTTTAGGATTAATGTTAGGGTTAGGCTTAAGGTGAGGGTTAGGGTGAGGGTGTGGATTAGGGTTAGTGTTAGAATTAGGATTAGGGTTAGGTTTAGGGTGAGTATGAGGGTTAGGGTTAGGGTTAGGGTTAGGGTTAGGGTTAGGCTTAGGGTTAGGCTTATGGTGAGGGTGATGGTGAGGGTTAGGGTTAGGGTGAGAGTTAGGGTTAGGATTAGGGTGAGAGTTAGGGTTCGGGTTAAGTTTAGGGTTAGGGTGCTTGTTAGGGTAAGAATTACAGTGAGGGTGAGGGTTAGGGTTAGGTTGAGGGTTAGGGTTAGGGTTAGTGTTAGGGTGAGGTTTAGGATGAGTGTTAGGGTTAGGAGTAGGTTTATGGTGAGGACTAGGGGGAGGGGGAGGTTTAGGGTTAGGATTAGGGTGAGGTTTAGGGTTAGGTTTAGGGTTAGGGTTTGGGTTAGGGTGAGGTTTAGGTATAGTGTTGGCTTTAGGTTGAGTCTGTGGGTGAGGGTTAGGGTTATGGTTAGTGTTAGAGTTAGGGTTACGGTGAGGGTTAGGGTGAGGGTAAGGCTTAGTGTTAGTATTAGGATTAGGGTAAGGTTTAGGGTGAGTGTAAGGGTTAGGTTTAGGGTTAGGGTTAGGCTTAGGGTTAGGCTTATGGTGAGGGTGATGGTGAGGGTTAGGGTTAGGGTGAGAGTTAGGGGTAGGGTTAGGGTGCAATTTAGGGTTCGGCTTAAATTTAGGGTTAGGGTGAGGGTTAGTGTTAGGGTTACAGTGAGGGTGAGGGTTAGGGTTAGTTTGAAGGTAAGGGTAAGTCTTAGGATTAGGGTGAGGGTTAGGATTAGGTTTATGGTGAGGTTTAGGATGAGGATTTGGGTTAGGATTAGGGTTCGGGTGAGGGCAAGGGTGAGGGTGAGAGTTAGGGTTAGTGTTTGGGTGAGGTTTAGGATTAGGGTTAGGGTTAGGTTGAGGGTGATGTTGGGGGTGAAGATTAGGGTTAGGCTTAGGGTTATTGTTAGGGTGAAGGTGAATTTTAGAGTTAGAGTTAGGTTTAGGGGGAGTTTTAGGGTAAGGTTTAGGGTTAGGGTTAGGGTTTGGGTTAGGGTTAGGGTGAGGGTTAGGTTTAAGATTATGTTTATGGTGAGGGCGAATGTTAGGATTAGGGTTAGGGTTAGGGTTAATTTTAGGGTTAGGATTAGTGTTATTGTTAGGGTTAGGGTTAGATTTATTGTGAGGGTGAGGGTGAGGGTGAGGGTTAGGGTTAGGGTTAGGGTTAGGGTTAGGGTTAGGATGAGGCTGAGGGTGAGGGTTAGGGTTAGGCTTAGTATTAGAGTTAGGGTGAGGGTGAGGTTTAGGGTTAGGTTTAGGTTTAGTTGGAGCGTTAGGTCGAGGGTTAATGTTAGTGTTAGTGTTGGGGTTAATGTTAGGGTGTGGGTTAGGTTGAGGTTTAGGGTTAGGGTGAGGGCTATGGTGAGGGTGAGTTTTAGTGTTAGGGTTAGGGTGAGGTTCAGCGTTAGGTTTAGGGTTACTGTTAGGTTGAGGTTGAGGTTTAGAGTTAGAGTTAGGGTTAGGGTGAGGCTGAGTGTGAGGTTTAGGGTTAGGGTTAGTTATAGAGTTAGGGTTAGGGTGAGGGATAGGGTGTGGGTGATGGTTAGGCTTAGTGAAAGGATTAGGATTAGGTTAAGGGTTAGGGTGTTGTCACGGTTAGGGTTAGGATGAGTTTTAGGTTTAGGGTTAGGGTTAGAGTTAAGGTAAGGGTGAGGGTGAGGTTTAGGGTTAGAATTAGGGTTACTGTTAGGGTTAGGGTTAGGAAGAGGGTTAGTGTTTGGGTTAGGCTTAGGTTTAGGCTTAGGCTTAATCTTTGGCTGAGCATGAGGGTTAGGGTTAGGGTTAGGGTTACGGTGAGGGTTAGGATGAGGTTTAGGGTTAGGATTAGTGTTAGGGTGAGGGCTAGGCTGAGGCTGACTGTGAGGGTTGGGTTTAAGGATAGGGTTAGGATTAGGGTTAGGTTGAGGGTGAGTGTGAGGTTAGGGTTAGGGTTAGGCTTAGGGTTAGGGTGAGGGTTAGGTTTTGGGTTTGCATTAGGGTGAGGGTGAGGCTGAGGATTAGGGTTAGGCTGAGGTTTAGGGTTAGGGTTAGTGTTAGGGTTAGGATGAGGGTGAGGTTTAGGTTGAGGTTTAGGGATAGATTTAGCGTTAGGGTGAGGGTTAGGAGTAGCTTTAGTATTAGGATTAGGGTGAGGGTGAGTGTGAGGTTTAGGGTGAGGTTTAGGCTTTGGCTTAGGGTTAGGCTGAGGATGAGGGTGGGGCTGAGGATTAGGGTTAGTGTGATGGTTAGGGTTAGTGTTATTGTTAGGGTTAGAGTTAGAGTTATGGTGAGGGCGAGGGTGGGGTTGAGGGTTAGGTTTAGGGTTAGGGTGAGGGTTAGTGTAAGAGTCATGATGAGGGTGAGGGTTAGGGTTAGGTTGAGCTTTAGTCTTAGGTTTAGGGTTAGAGTGAGGGTGAGGGTTAGGGTTAGTGTGAGGGTGAGGATTAGGTTGAGGGTTAGGTTTAGGATTATGGTTAGGGTGAGGGCTAGGGTGAGGGTGAGGTTTAGGGTGAGGTTTAGGGATAGGGTGAAGGTTAGGTTTAGGGTTAGAGTTAGGGTTAGGATGAGGCTGAGGGTGAGGGTTAGGGTTAGGGTTAGTGTTAGAGTTAGGGTTAGGGTGAGGGTTAGGATGAGGGTGAGGGCTAGGCTTAGGGTTAGGATTAGGATTAGGGTAAGGGTTTGCATGAGTGTGAGGGTTAGGGTCCGGGTTAGGCTTAGGCTTAGTGTTAGGCTGAGTGTAAGGGTGAGGGTGATTGTTAGGGTTAGGGTGAGGGTTAGGGTTAGTGTTATTGTTAGGGTTAGGGTTAGATTTACGGTGAGGGTGAGGGTTAGGGTTAGGTTTTGGGTGGGGTTAAGGGTTAGGGTTAGGGTTAGGCTGAGGGTGAGGGTTTGGATTAGATATAGTGTTAGGGGGAGGCTTAGGGTGAGGGTTAGGTTTAGTTTTAGTGTTAGTATTACTGTTAGGGTTAGTGTTAGAGTTGGGGTTAGGGTGATTTTTAGGGTTAGGGTTAGTGTAAGGTTTAGGGTGAGGGTGAGGGATAAGTTGAGGTTTAGGTATAGGTTTAGGTTTAGGATTAGGTTTAGGGTGAGGGTGAGTGTGAGATTTAGGGTGAGCGTTAGGCTTAGTCTTAGGATTAGGTTGAGGGAGAGGGTGGGGTTGAGGACTAAGGTGATGGTGATGGTTCGTGTTAGGGTTAGTGTTATTGTTAGGGCTAGGTTTAGTGTTACGGTTAGGGTGAGGGTGAGGGTTAAGTTGAGGTTTAGGGTTAGGGTTACAGTTAGGGTTAGTGTGAGGGTTACTGTTAGGGTTAGGGTTAGTGTTAGGGTGAGGTTAAGTGTTAGGGTGAGAGCTTGGTTTAGGGTGAGGGTTGTGGTTAGGGTGAGGTTTAGGATTAGGGTTAGGGTTATTGTTAGGGTTAGGTTTAGGGTTAATGTTACGGTGAGGTTGAGGGTTAGGGTTAGGTTTAGGGTGAGGTTTAGGGTTTAGGTAAGTTTAGAGTTAGGTTTAGGGTGAGGGTGAGGTTTAGGGTTAGAGTTAGGGTTAGGATGAGGCTGAGGGTGAGCTTTAGGTTTAGGGATAGTGTTAGGTTTAGGGTTAGGGTAAGAGTTAGGGTGAGGTTTAGGGTTAGGGTTAGGGATAAGTTTAGGCTTAGGGTGAGGGTTAGTGTGTGTGTTATGTTAACTTTTAGGGTTAGCCTTAGGGTTAGGATGAGGGTGAGGTTGAGGGTGAGGTCTAGGGTTAGGTTCAGGGTTAGGGATAGGTTTAGGGGGAGGGTTAGTATGAGGTTTAGAGTTAGGATTAGGGTTAGTGTAAGGGCTAGGGTGAGGGTGAGGTTTAGGGTTAGGGTTAGGGTGAGGTTTAGGATTAGGGTTAGGGTTAGGGATAGGGTTAGGGTGATGGTGAGGGTGAGGTTTAGGGTTAGATTTAGGGTTAGGGTGAGGCTGAGGGTGAGGTTTAGGCTTAGGGTTAGTTTTAGGGTTAGGGTTAGGGTGAGGGTTAGGCTGAGGTTGTGGGTTAGGATGAAGATAAGGGTTAGGTTTAGGGTGAGTGTGATGTTTAGGGTTAGTGTTAGGGTTAGGCTTAGTGTTAGGCTAAGGGAGAGGGTGAGGGTGAGGTTTAGGGTTAGGGTGTGGGTTAGGGTTAGGGTCATGGCTAGGGTTATGATGAATGTTAGGTTTAGGATTAGGGTTAGTGTGAGAGCTAGGGTGAAGTTGATGTTTAGGGTTAGGTTTAGGGTGAGGTTTAGGATTAGGTTAGGGTTAGGGTTAGGGTGAGGGTGAGGTTTAGGTTTAGAGTTAGGTTTAGAGTGAGGCTGAGTGTGAGGGTTAGTGTTAGTGTTAGTGTTAGAGTTAGGGTTAAGGTGTGGCTTAGTTGAGGGTGAGGGTTAGTGTTAGTGTTGGGTTAGGTTTAGTAGGCTGATGTTGAGGGTGTGGGTTAGGATTAGTGTTAGAGTGAGGGTTAGTTTTAGGATTAGTGTTAGGGTGAGGGTTTGGGTTAGGGTTAGGGTCAGGTTTAGGATGAGGATTAGGGTTAGGATTAGTGTTAGGGTGAGGGCTAGGGTGATGGTGAGAGTTAGGGTTAGTGTTAGGGTGAGGTTTAGGGTTATGGTTAGGGTGGGGTTTAGGATGAATGTTAGGGTTACAGTAATGCTGAGGGTTAGGGTTAGGGTGAGGATTATGATTAGGATTAGGGTTAGGATGAGGATGGGTGTTAGGATTAGGGTTAGGGTTAAGGTTAGGATTAGGGTTAGGTTTAGGGTTAGGATTAGTGTTATTGTTAGGGTTAGGGTTAGAGTTATGGTGAGGGTGAGGGTTAAAGTTAGGGTTAGGGTGAGGGTGAGACTGAGGGTGAGGGTTATGGTTAGGGTTAGGCTGAGGGTGAGGGTGGGGTGGGGAATAGGTTTTGGGTGATGGTTAGGCTGAGGGTGAGGGTGAGGGTGATGGTCAGAGTTAGGGTGAGGTTGAGGGTTAGGGTTATGGGGAGGGTTAGGATGAGGGTTAAGGTTAGGATTAGGGTTAGGGTGAGGGCTAAGGTAAGGGTGAGGTTTAGGGTTAGTGTTAGGGTAAGGTGTAGGGTTAGTTGTAGGGTTTGGGTTAGGGTTAGGATGAGGCTTAGTGTTAAGATTATGGTTAGGGTGAGTGTTAGGTTTAGGGTTAGGTTTAGGGATAAGATTAGTGTTATTTGTAGGGTTAGGGTTAGAGTTATGGTCAGGGTGAGGGTGAGGTTGAGGGTGAGGGTTAGGGATAGGGTTAGGGTGAGGTTTAGGGTTAGGTTTAGGATTAGAGTTAGGGTGAGGGTGAGGTTTAGTGATAGATTTAATGTTGGAGGGTTAAAGTTAGGGTTAGGGTTAGGGTGAGGGTTAGGATGAGGGTTAGGGTTAGGATTAGGTTTATGCTGATGGCTAGGGTGAGGGTGAGGGTTAGGTTTAGGATTAGGCTTAGTCCTAGGGTTAGGCTGAGGGTGAGGATGAGGGTTAGGGTTAGGGTCATGGACAGGGTTAGGTTTAGGGTGAGTGTTAGGATGAGGGTTAGGGTTAGGATTAGGGTTAGGATGAGCGTGACGGTAAGAGTAAAGGTGAGGTTTAGGCTGAGGGTGAGTGTTCCCCTAAGGGTGAGCGTTAGGATTAGGGTGAGGGTTAGGGTAAGGGTTAGAGTGAGGGTTAGGGTAAGGGTGAGGGTTATATTGAGGATTAGGGTTAGGGTTAGTGTGAGTTTAGGGTAAGGATGAGGTTTAGGTTTAGGGTGAGGGTTAGGGTTAGAATAGGGTTAGAGTGAGGGCTAGGGTGAGGCTGACGGTTAGGGTTAAGGTGAGGTTTAGGGTTAGGGTGAGAGTTAGGGTTACTGTGATGGTTAGTGTTATAGTGAGCGATAGTGTTAAGGTGAGGGTAAGTGTTAGTGAGAGGGTTAGGATTAGGATGAGTGTTTTGGTTAGGGTGAGGGTTAGGGTTAGAGTGAGGGTTATGGTTAGGGTGAGGGTAAGGGTTAGGGTGAGGGTAAGGGTTAGGGTGAGGGTTAGGGTTAGGGTGAGGGTTATGGTTAGGGTGAAGGTTAGGGTTATGTTGAGGGTTTGAGTGAGGGTTAGGGTTAGGGAGAGGTTTAGGGTTACCGTTAGAGTTAGGGTTAGGGTAAGGTTGAGGTTTAGGTTTAGAGTTAGGGTTCAGGTCAGGGTTAGGATGAGGGTTAGGGTTAGGGTTAATTTTATGTTTAGGGTTAGTGTGAGATTTAGGGTTAGGGTTATGGTTAGGATTAAGGTTAGTTTGAGGGTGAGTGAGTGGGTTAGGGTTAGGTTTAGGGTTAGGCTTAGGGTTAGTCTGAGAGTTAGGTTGAGGGTAAGGGTTAGGGTTAGGGTGAGGGTTAGGGTTAGGGTGAGGGTGAGGTTTAGGATGAGGGTTAGGTTTAGGAATAGGGTTAGGGTGAGGGTGAGGTTTAGGGTTAGTGTTAGGGTGAGGTTTAGGGTTAGGGTTAGGGTTAGGGTCAGTGTGAGTTTGAGGTTTACCATTAGAGATAGGGTTAGGGTGAGGGTTATTGTTAGGGCTGATGTTAGGGTTAGAGTTAGTGTGAGGGTTAGGTTGAGGGTGTTTGTTAGGGTTAGGGTGAGGGTTAGGTTTAGGATTAGGGTTAGGGTGAGGGCTAGGGTTAGGGTGAGGTTTAGGATTAGGGTTAGGGAGAGGGTGAGTGTGAGGGTTATTGTTAGGATTAGGTTTAGGCTTAGGGTTAGGCTGAGGGTGAGTGTGAAGATGAGGGTTAGTGTTAGGTGAGTGTTAGTGTTAGGGTTATGGTGAGAGTTAGGGTTCGGCTTAAGTTTATGTTTAGTGTGTGGGTTAGTTTGACGGTGTCGTTAAAGTTAAAGCTGAGGGTTAGTCTGAGGTCGAGGGTTACGGTAACGGTGAGGTTTAGGGTTAGGGTGAGGGTTAGGGTTGGGATGAGGGTTAGGGTTAGGGTGAGGGTTAGTGTTAGAATTAGGGTTAGGGTGAGGGTTAGGGTTAGCGTTAGGGTGATGTTTAGGGTTATGGTGAGGGTTAGGTTTAGTGTGAGTGTAAGTGTTAGGTTGAGGGTAAATGTTAGGGTGAGGTTTAGCGTTAGGGTGAGGGTTATGGTTAGGGTGAGGTTTAGGGTTAGGGTTAGGGTTATTGTTAGGGTTAGGGTTAGGTTTATGTTTATGGTGAGTTTGAGGGTGAGGGTGAGGTTTAGGATTAGGGTTAGGGTGAGATTTAGGGTTAGACTTATGGTTAGATTTAGGGTTAGGGTGAAGTTGAGGTTTAGGTTTAGAGTTAGGGTTAGTGTGAGGGTTAGGGTGAGGGTTAGGGTTAGGGTTAGTGTTAGGGTTAGGCTTAGGGTGAGGGTTATGGTGAGGGTTAGGTTTACGGATAGAGTAAGTTTAGGATTAGGGTTAAGGTGAGGCTGAGTGTGCGGGTTAGGGTTAGTGTTAGGCTTAGGCTTAGGGTTAGGCTGAGGTTGACGGTGAAGCTTAGGGTTAGGGTTAGGTTGCGGGTTAGGGTTAGGTTTAGGTTTAGAGTTAGCCTGAAGGTGAGTTTTATGGTTAGGTTTAGGGTTCTGATAATGGTGAGGGTTAGAGTTAGCATCAGGGTTAGTGTGAGGGTTTGGGTTAGGGTTAAGGTGAGTGTTAGGTTTAATGTGAGGTTTAGGGTTGGGGTTAGGGTTAGGTTGAGGGTTAGGTTGAGGGTTAGGGTTTGGGTTAGGATTAGGCTGAGGGTGAAGTTTAGCGTAGGGTTTAGGTTAGGCTTAGTGTTAGGATTAGGGTGAGGTTAAGGTTTAGGGTGAGGGTTAGGCTTAGGGTTAGGGTGAGAGTTAAGATGAGGGTTAAGGTTTCAGTAAGGGTGAGGGTTAATGTTAGCGTGATGGTTAGGGTTAGGATTAGGGTTAGGGAGTGGGTGATGGTTACGATTTCGGTTAGGGTTGTTGTAAGTGTTATGGTTACTGTTACATTTGCAGTGAGGGTGAGGCTGTGGGTGAAGGTTAGGATTAGGGTTAGGGTTAGTTTTAGGGTTAGGATTAGTGTTAATGTTAGGGTTAGGGTTTGACTTTCGGTTTGGGTGAGGGTGAGGGTGAGGGTGAGGGTTAGGTTTAGGGTTAGGGTGAGTTTTAGGCTTAGGGTTAGGATTAGGGATAGGGTCAGGGTGAGGTTGAGGGTTAGAGTTAGGTTGAGGGGGAGGGTTAGGGTGAGGGTCAGGGTTAGGGTTAGTGTAAAGGGTTAGCATTAGGTACAGGGTGAGGGTTAGGTTGAGGTTTAGGGTTAGGGTTGGGATTAGGCTTAGGATTAGGGTTAGGGTGAGGGTGAGTATGAGGGTTAGGGTTAGGATTAGGCTTAGGCTTAGGGTTAGGCTGAGGGTAAGGGTGGATATGAGTATTAGGCTTAGGGTGATGTTCATTCTTTGGGTTAGTGTGATGGTTAGCAGGAGGGTTAGGGATAGAATTAGGGTTAGGGTGAGGGCTCGGGTGAGGGTGAGGGTTAGGGTTAGGTTTAGGCATAGGTTTAGGCTGAGGGTGATGGTGAGTTTGAGGGTTAGTGTTATGGTGATGGCTAGGGTTAGGGTTAGAGGGAGGGTTAGGATGAGGGTTCGGTTTAGGGTGAGGGTTAGTATGAGCGTGATGGTAAGAGTAAAGTTGAGGGTTAGGCTGAACCTGAGGGTTACAGTAAGGGTGAGTGTTAGGGTTAGGGTGAGGGTTAGGGTAAGTGTTAGGGTTAGGGTTAAATTGAGGATTAGGGTTAGGGTTAGTGTGAGGTTTAGGGTGAGGATGAGGGTTAGGGTTAGAATTAGGTTTAGGTTGAGGGCTAGCATGAGGGTGAGGGTTAGGGTTAGGGCTAAGTTTAGGGTGAGGGTTAGGGTGAGGGGTAGGGTTAGGTTTAGGGTGAGGGTTAGGTTTAGTGTGAGTGTTATGGTTAGGGTGAGGGTCACGGTGAGGGTAAGGGTTATGGTGAGGGTTAGGTTGAGGGTGGGGGTTAGGGTTATGATTAGGTTTAGGGTTAGGGTGAGGTTTAGGGTGAGGGTGAGGGTTCAGGTTAGGGTTAGGTTTGTGGTGTGGGTAAGTGATAGCATGAGGGTTAGGGTGAGTGTTAGAGTTAGCATTAGGGTTAGGGTGATGGTTAGGGTGAGGGTTAGGTATAGGGATTGGGTGAGGGTGAGGGTGAGAATGCGGTTTAAGGTGAGGATTAGGGTGAGTTTTAGGGTTAGGCTGAGGGTTAGGGTTAGGGTTAGCGTGAGGGTGACGGTTAGGGTTAGAGTTTTGGTGAGGGTTCGATTAAGTGTGAGGTTTAGGGTGAGTATGAGGTTAAGGGTTAGTGTGAGGGTTAGGGTGCGTGTGAGGGTTAGGGTTAGGGTTTGGGTTAGGGTGAGGTTTAGTGTGAGGGTTAGGGTTAGGGTTATGCTTAGGGTTAGTTTGAGGGTTAGGCTGAGTGTTAGGATTAGGATTAGGGTGAGGGTTAGGTTGAGGGTTAGATTGAGGGTGAGGGTTAGTGTTAGGGTGAGGGTTGCAGTTATTATTAGGGTTAGGGTTAGGTTTAGGGTGACGGTGGTTTCGGGTGAGGGTTAGGGTGAGGGTTAGATTTAGGGTTAATGTGAGGGTTAGGATAAGGGGTAGGGTTATGTATAGGGTTAGGGTTAGGATTAGTGTGAGGTTAAGAATTAGGGTGACGGTTAGGGTGAGGGTGAGGTTTAGGGTTAGGAATAGTGATAGGGTTAGTGTTATGCTGAGGGTGAGGGTGAGGGTGAGGGTTGGGTTTAGGGTTGGGTGAGGGCTATGGTGAGGGTTAGGGTATGGGTGAGGGTTAGTGTGAGGGTGATTGTAAGGGTAAAAGTGAGGGTTAGGCTGAGGGTGAGAGTTAAGATAAGGGTGAGGGTTAGGGTTAGGGTGAGTGTTAGGTTAAGGGTTAGGGATAGAGTGAGGGTTAGATTGAGGATTAGAGTTAGGGTTAGTATGAGGTTTGGGGTGAGGATGAGTGTTATGATTAGGTTGAGGGTTAGGTTTAGAATTAAGTTTACAGTGAGGGCTAGGGTGAGGGTGAAGTTTAGCTTTAGGGTTAGGGTGAGGTTTAGGGTTAATTTGAGAGTTAGGGTTAGTGTGAGGGTTAGTGTTAGAGTTAGGGTTAGTGTTAGGGTGAGGGGAAGTGTTATGGTGAGGGTTAGTGTTAGTGTGAGGGTTATGTTTGGGGTGAGGGTTAGTGTTAGGGTTAGGTTATTATTATGGTTAGGGTTATGGTGAGGGTGAGTGTGTGGGTTAGGGTTAGGTATAGGTTTAGGTTAAGGGTTAGGCTGAGGGTGAGGTTGAGCTTGAGGATTAGGGTTAGGGTGATGGTTAGGGTTAGGGTTAGAGTGAGGGTTAGGATGAGGGTTAGGATGAAGGTGAGGATTAAGGTTATGTTTAGGGTGAGGTTTACTGTTAGGGTTAGGGTTAGGGTTAGGTTGAGGTTGAGGTTTAGGTTTTGAGTTAGGGTTAGGGTGACAGTTAGTGTTAGGGTTAGGGTTAGGTTTGGGGTTAGGGTGAGTGTTAGGGTTAGGATTAGGGTTAGGGTTATGGTGAAGGTGAGGTTTAGGGTTATGGTGAGGCTTAGGGTTAGTATGAGGTTTAGTGTTAGGGTGAGGGTAAGTGTTAGGGTGAGGGTTAGGATTAGGTTTAGGGTTAGGGTGAGGTTTAGGGTGATGTTGAGTTTTAAGGTTAGGGATAGGTTTGTGCTGTGGGTAAGTGATAGCATGAGGGTTAGGGTGAGGGTTAGAGTTAGCATTAGGGTTATGGTGAGGGTTAGGCTGAGGGTGCAGGTGAGAGTGAGGGTTAGGATGAGAATTAGGGTGAGGTTTAGGGTTAGGGAGAGGGTTAGGGTTAGGGTGAGTGTTAGGATTAGGGTTATCCTTAGGGTTAGGGTGAGGGTTAGGCTGAGGGTTAGGCTTAGAATTATGGTGAGGATTAGGGTGAGGGTTAGGGTGAGGGTGAGGGTTAGGGTTCTGGTGAGTGTTAGGATTATTATTAGGGTTAGAGTCAGGTTTAGGGTGACGGTGAGGTTTAGGGTGAGGGTTGGGGTGAGGTTTAGGGTTAGGGTTAACGTGAGTGTTAGGATAAGGGGTAGGGTTACAGTTATGGTGAGGGTTAGGTTTAGTGTGAGAGTTAGGTTTAGGGTTAGGGTTAGGATTAGTGTGAAGGTAAGAATTAAGGTGATGGTTAGGGTGAGGGTGAGGTTTAGGGTTAGGAATAGTGATAGGGTTAATGTTATGCTGAGGGTGAGTGTGAGGGTGAGGGTGAGGGTTAGGGTTAGGTTTAGGGTGAGGGCTAGGGTGAGGGTTAGGGATAGGGTGAGGTTTAGGGTGAGGGTGATGGTAAGGGTAAAGGTGAGGGTTAGGCTGAGTGTGAGGTTTAATATAAGGGTGAGGTTTAGTGTTAGGGTGAGGGTTAGGGTAAGGTTTCGAGTTAGGGTTAGGGTGAGGGTTAGATTGATTATTACGGTTAGGGTTAATGTGAGGTTTAGGGTGAGGATGAGGGTTAGGGTTAGGGTGAGGGTGAGGGTTAGAGATAGGGTTAGGGTTAGGGCTAGGGTGAGGTTTAGGGTTAGGTTTAGGGTTAGGGTGAGGTTTAGGTTTACGGTGAGGGTGAGGTTAATGTTTAGGGTGAGGGTTAGGGTTGGGGTTAGGGTTAGTGTGAGGATAAGGTTGAGGGTTAGGCTGAGTGTTAGGGTGACGGTGAGGGTGAGGGTTAGGGTTGGGGTTAGGGTTAGAATGAGGGTTAGGGTGAGGGGTAGAGTTAGGGTTACAGTGAGGATTATGGTTACTGTGAGGCTTAGGGTTAGAGTGAGGATAAGGAATTAAGGATAGGGTGAGGGTTAGCGTTAGGGTTAGGGTGAGGGTTAGTGTTAGTTTGGAGTTTAGGTTTAGGGGGAGTGTTAGGTTTCGTGTGAGTGATAGGGTTAGGGTTAGAGTGAGGGTTATGGTTAGGGTGATGTGTAATATGAGGGTTAGGGTTAGGGTGAGATTTAAGGTAAGGGTAAGGTTTAGGGTGAGGCTGAGGGTAAGGGTTAGGATTAGGGTGAAGGTTAGTGTTAGGGTTAGGGTCTGAGTTAGGGAGAGGGGAAGGGTGAGGATAAGGTAAGAGTGAGGGTTGGGGTGAGGGTGAATGTTAGAGTGAGGATGAGGGTTCTGGAGTGTGTGAGGATTAGGGTTTGGGTGATGGTTAGGGTTAGTGTGAGTGTTAGGGTGACGGTGAGGGTGAGTTTTAGGGTTGGGATTAGAGTTAGAATGAGTAGTAGAGTGAGGGGTAGGGTTAGGTTTAGGGTGAGGGTTAGGGTTACTGTGAGGGTTCAAGTTAGGGTTAGGCTTAGTGTTAGGTTGAGGGTAAGGGTTAGGTTGAGGGTTAGGGTTAGGGTGAAGTTTAGGGTTAATGTGAGGGTTAGGGTGAGGGTTAGGGTTAGGTTGATGTTTAGGGTGAGGGTGAGAGTTAGGGTGAGGGTGAAGGTGAAGGTTGGGTTGAGTGTTTGGGTTAGGGTTAGGATGAGGTTGAGGGTGAGGTTGAGGCTTAGGGTTAGTTTTAGGGTAAGGTTGAGTGTGAGGGTTAGGGATAGGGTTAGTCTTAGGCTGAGGGTGAGGGTGAGGGTGAGGTTTAGGGTTAGGGTTAGGGTTAGCGTTAGGGTTATGGTGAGGGTTAGGGTTAGGTTGGAGTTTATGGTTAGGGTGAGGGTTAGGTTTAGGGATAGGTTTAGGATGAGGGGGAGGGGGAGGGTTAGGGTTAGGATTAGGGTTATGGTGAGCCTGAGGGTGAGGGTTAGTGTGAGGGTTAGGGTTACGGTAGGGTTAGGCTAAGGGTTAGAGTGAGGGTTATGTTTAAGGTGATGATTAGGTTGATGGTGAGGGTTAGGGTGAGGTTGAGGGTGAGGATTCGGTTGAGGGTTTGGGTTAGGGTGAGGGTCAGGGTTAGGTTTAGAGTTAGGGTTATGCTTAGGATGAGGGTGATTGTGAGGGTTAGGTTTAGGGTTATTTTTAGGCTTAGGTTTAAGCTGAAGGTGAGTGTGAGTGTTAGGGTTAGGGTGAGTGTGAGCGTTAGGGTTAGGTTTAGGGATAGGCTGAGGTTTAGATGAGGGTGAGGCTTAGGGTTAGGGCGAGTGTTAGGCTTAAGGTTAGTGTGAGGGTTAGGGATAGTTTGATGGTTAGGGTAAGGTTTAGAGTTAGGGTAAGGGTGAGGGTGAGCGTGACTGTTAGGGTGCAGGTGAGGTTTAGGGTTAGGTATAGGGTTCGGGTGAGGGTTTAGTGTCAGGGTTAGGATGATGGTTAGGATGAGGGGTAGGGTTAGGGTTAGGGTGAGTTTTAAGGTGAGGTTTAGGGTTAGGTTTAGTGTTAAGGTGAGGGTTAGGGTGAGGGTAAGTTTTAGGGTGAGGGTTAGGGTGAGTGTGAGTTTAGGGTTAGGGTTATGGAGTGGTTTAGGGTTAGGTTTAGGATGAAGGTGAGGGTGAGAGTGTGGGTTAGGGATTAATTTTAAGGTTAGGGTTAGTGTTATTGTTAGGGTTAGGGTTACGATTACAGTGAGGTTGCTGGTGAGGTGAGGTTTAGCGTTAGGGTTAGCATTAGGGTGAGGGTTAGGGTGAGGGTAAGTGTTGGGGTGAGGGTTAGGGTTAGGGAGAGGTTAAGGGTTAGGGTTAGGGTTAGGTTGAGGGTTAGGGTTAGCATTAGGGTTAGGTTGAGGACTAGGGTGAGGGATAAGGTTAGGTTAGGGTGAGGGTTAGGGTTAGAGTGAGGATTAGAGTGAGGGTAAGAATAAGGGTAAGGGTGAGGGTTAGGGTGAGTTTGAGGGTTATGGTAAGAGTGAAGGTTATGATTAGGGTGAGGTTTAGTGTGAGGGTTACAATTAGGGTGAGGGTGAGATTGAGGGTTAGGGTAAGGGTAAGGGTTAGGGTTAGGGTGAGGGTAAGATAAGGTTGAGGGTTAGGGTTAGGTTTAGGGTGAGGGTTAGAGTGAGTGTGAGGTTTAGGGTTAGGGTTAGTGTTAGGGTGAGGGTGTTAGGGTTTTGTATAGGTTTACGGTGAGGGTGCGGGTTAGGTTTAGGGTGAGGTTTAGGGTTAGAGTTAGGGTTAGGGTGAGGGATGAGGGTTAGGATAAAGGTTAGGGTTAGGGTTATTTTTAGGGTTATGTTTAGGTTTATGATTACGTTGAGGGTGAGGGTTATGGTTAGGGTGAGGTTTAGGATTAGGGTTAGTTTTAAAGTTAGGGTTAGCATGAGGTTTAGCGTGAGTGGTAAGGTTAAGGTTAGGGTGAGGGTTAGGGTTAGTTTGAGGGTTACGGTTAGGGATAGGGTGAGGGTTAGGATGAGGGTTAGGGTGAGGGTAAGGTTTAGGGTGAGGTTTAGAGTCAGTGTGAGGTTTAGGGTTAGGGTTAGTGTTAGGGTGAGGGTAAGTGTTAGGGTTAGGTTTAGGTTTATGGTGAGGGTGAGGGTTAGGTTTAGGGTGAGGGTTAGGGTTAGGGTTAGGGTTAGCGTGAGGGTGAGGGTTAGGATAAAGTTTAGGGTTAGGGTTATTTTTAGAGTTATGTTTAGGTTTATGGTTATGTTGAGGGTGAGGGTTAAGGTTATGGTGAGGTTTAGGATTAGGGTTAGGTTTAGGGTTAGGGTTAGGATGAGGTTTAGGATGAGTGGTAGGGTTAAGGTTATGGTGAGGGTTAGGTTTAGTGTGAGTGTTAGGTTTAGGGTTAGGTTTAGGATTAGTGTGAAGGTAAGAATTAGGGTGACGAGTTCCGGGCAGATGGCGGAGGAGAAGCTGGAATCTGAACAAGCTCTCGCATAGAAAGCAGTTTTAGAATTCCAGTGAACAGTCCTAAGCCAGAGAATCACACCAAGTGTGCCATCACAGGACAGAGAGTTAGACAAGAGAAGGGAAGCCAAGGAAACACATCAGCTGCCGCTGCGGTGGCAGGGTCGCGGCAGCGACCACCGCCGCGGGGTCATACCTGAGACTCAGAGAGTCCGGGACGAAGGAGCCAGACGCAGCGGACGAGCGGATTCTACTCAACACCAACAAGAACCAACAAGGAACGGACATCTTCATCCTGCTGTTTGCAGACCAGAGAGGACCCAGGATCCAAGACTCGGCGTGAGTACAAGCCCGACATCCTCACTCCTTCTCAGGGAGGAGAGGAGGGAAGGCCACCCCTCCCCCCCCAGCACCGGTGATCTCCATCTTGGATACCGACCAAGCTCGGAGGAGCTGCCAGCTCCAGCTCAGGCCTTGGAATAAAACGAGTCATTTAGCAGGTCACAAGAACTTAATGGCGAAGTGACCTGCCAGACTCAGCTCCATCCAGGGAAAAGTCACCCAGCTCAGGCGCCAGCCATCGGAGTGCCTTGCCTCACTGGGTAACCAGAGCCAGAGGCTGCCCCTCCCTCTAGCAGCCACCACAATCAATTGAAAAACAGAAACCCTGAGAATGGCTCCAGGCTGGGCGCTGTGAGCTTTATCACAAAATAGCCCCACGGAAAAGCTACTGTTTGTTGAAAGGCCTCAACTCTACCCAGAACCTAGCCTCATCACCACATCCCCCTCTTTTGTGATTCTCAAAGCAGATCACCCTCCCAGAAAACTAACCTGGGAGGGGGATCTCAAAAGCTTGGGTAAAGCAGAGCATTTTTCTGCTTCTTCCAACCAACCGACTTAAGAAACCAATCAAGCCACAGGACCTCAAGCTGACCAGAGACTCCAACAAGAGACTGGTTACAGACAAAAGGGAGATACAGGATTCTTCCCACTCCTCCCCCCCAAAAAAAAAATCAAAAGAATTTTTTTTCTTTTTTTTTTTTCTTCTTCTTCTTTTCTTTTTTTTGCTTGTTTTTTTTGTTACCATATATATATATATATATATATATATATATATATATATATATATATATATATATATAAATTTTTTCCCTTCTAAAACTTTTATTAATCTTTAATTTTTGCCTCTTCTGAAAAAATAATTGTTTTCCAGTAACTTTTTTTTTCTCATCTTATAATTTTTATTTTAGGAATATGTGAATGAGCGTTTTCCTTTCTTTTCTTGTCTTCTTTCTCTTTTCTTTCTTTCTTAATTATCTTTTTTTTTGTCTAGCTCTACTGAACTTCTGACCTTTTCTTCTCCCTTTCCCATCCTTAAAGTTTTTCACATCTCCTCTATGTCCCTCCCCTTCTCTGAACATATTCACATTCCTCTCTAAATAGACGGTCTTTTAACCTCTATAATAACATTAATTTTTACGTTTCTATTTTTTTTCTGGTCTCTCTTCATTCTCCTTTCCGTCTCTTCTTTTACTCTCTCTCTCTACTTGCATCCTTCCCAACCCATTTCCTACATTGTGATTAGGACATAGTTAACTCTCCCTGTGCCTCCCCACACCAATCTATTCCTATTTTTTACCCACATCTCTCCCTAATCCTAATACTTTCTGGTTTTCCAAATTCTTTTCTGTGGTTCGAAGTCCTTTAACATATAGTTGTTTGATGTTGAATAGATGTATCTGTTGAACTAGATTGTATCTGTAGACTATTGATTGTACAAACGCAAACTTTGGTTGATGGTTGCCTTAAGATAGTGTTCTAGCACAAAACTGGTGCAATCTTCATCTCAAATGGGCAGAGTAAGCCGGAAAAACACAAGAAAAATGGCAAATTCGGGTATCTCAATTCCCAATCTTGATAATCAGGGATTAGAACAGATAAAGAATAATCCAGAGGAGAGTTCCCAAATAGCTCTACAAACACTAATAGCAAACATGATAAATGAGAAGTTTGACAATGTACAAAGGACTCTGTATGAGCGTGATAGGGAGAGAGAGGAGGCATCCCAGAAGTTTATACAGGAATATCACAAGCGTGAGGAAGCTACTCAAAAACTGATACAGGATTTGCGTGAACAACTTGAGAATACTCAAAGAGAAAGGGAGGAATGGCGTGAGCAGGCAGAGAACACTCAAAGAGAACTGCAGGAATCCCACGAACGGGAAGAAAGAGAACTGCAGGAATCCCACAGACGGGAGGAAGCTAATCAAAGAGTAATTCAGGAATTGAGATACCAGGTAGAGAATACACAAAGATCACTAAAGGCATTCATGGAATCCATTAACAAAGAGCTGAAGGAAGTCAGGGAGACCACAAAGGGAATGCTGAATGGAACCCAACAGAAGGAATGGGAGTCCAAAGAAACCATAACCAATCAACTAAGTGATTTGAGAACAAACACTGAACACCAAATTAAGGAAGTAAAGAAATTCATACAAGACCTAAAACAGAGCTTCAACAAAGAACTTGAAGCCATCAAAGCTGACCAATTAGAAGGAAAAGAGATAAAAAACAAAGTAGAGAGTCTTGACAGCAGGTTAGACCATGCAGAAGATCGAATCTCAGGGATTGAAGACAGCCTAGATATTATAGAGAAAGAACATACAACCATCCAAGACAAGTCCAAGAAATATGATAAGTCTATCCAACACCTGGAAGACACCATCAGAAGGCCCAATCTAAGGATAATGGGTGTAGAGGAGCACCTAGAAACAGAAGTTAATGGTCTAGGAAATTTGTTTAACAGGATCCTAGCAGATACAAGAAGCTTTTAGAACCCCAAATAGACCAGACCAGAATAGGACATCCCACCGTCACATTATAATCCACACAGGATCAACCCAGACCAAGGAAAAGATCCTTAAAGCTGTCAGGGAGAAAAGCGTAATCACCTATAAAGGGAAACCAATCAGAATTACCTCAGATTTCTCAGCAGAGACAATCAAAGCAAGAAGAGCCTGGAATGACGTATGCCATGCCCTAAAAACAAACAACTATCAACCAAGAATACTGTACCCAGCTAAACTCTCCTTCATAACTGAAGGCCAAATAAAAACCTTCCATAGCAAAGAAAAATTGAAACAATACATCTCCACCAAACCAGCCCTACAAAAGTTTCTTAAAGATGTCCTACACATAGAAAACCAACAAGACCGCAACAAAGGCCAAGAAACTGCACCCAAACTGAGAATCCAAGAACCTTAGGAAGAACCCAGTTTTCGCAGCCCCCAAGAAGGTGGATAACATGGCAGGAACTCCCAAATACCTCTCAGTCCTATCTCTTAACGTTAACGGACTGAACTCTCCAATTAAGCGACATAGACTGTCTAGTTGGATTAAAAAACAAGACCCTTCTATCTGCTGCCTGCAGGAGTCACATCTTGCCCGTAAAAACAAACACATTTTCAATGTTAAAGGCTGGAACAAAATCTACCAAGCAAACGGCCCTCATAAACAGGCGGGAGTTGCAATCCTAATATCAGATGAAATAGACTTCAAATTAAAATTCGTGAGAAGAGATAAAGAAGGTCGCTACATACTAATTAAAGGATCTCTCCTTCAGGAGGATATTACAATTCTAAATATCTATTCGCCAAACAATGGAGCACCCAAATTTATCAAAGAAACACTACTTTCCCTCAAATCCCATATAGATCCAAAGACATTAATTGTTTGGGATTTTAACACACCACTCTCCCCACTAGATAGATTAACTCGGCAAAACTCAACAGAGAAACCGCAGATCTAAACAGCTGCATAGACCAACTAGACTTAACAGACATTTACCGAACATTTCACCCAGCAGCATCAGAATACACGTTCTTCTCAGCAGCACATGGAACGTTTTCTAAAATAGACCACATTTTAGGCCACAAAGAAAACTTGTCTAAATTAAGAAACATTGAAGTTATACCTTGCATTCTCTCTGACCACAAGGGAATAAAATTAGAACTCAACACCAAAAGCCACCAAAGAAAGTCCGGTATCACATGGAGGCTGAACAACACACTGCTGAATCATGAGTGGGTCATGGAAGTGATTAGAAAGGAAATTCAAATGTTCATGCTATTCAACAAAAATGAACACACAAATTACCAGCTCCTCTGGGACACAGCAAAGGCAGTACTCAGAGGCAAGTTTATAGCTCTGAGCTCCTACATCAACAAATTGGAGAGATCTGAAACTAACAATTTAATGACACATCTAAACCTCCTTGAAAAAGAGCAGCAAGATAAACCCCAATCCAGTAGACGGAAAGAAATAATCAAAATTAAATCAGAATTAAATGAATTAGAATCCAAAAAAACTATAGAAAGAATCAACAAAACAAAGAGTTGGTTCTTCGAAAAACTTAACAAAATTGACAGACCCTTAGCAAACCTTATCAGAAAAAGGAGAGAACACACCCAAATTAATAAACTCAGAGATGAGAATGGAAACATCACCACGGAAACAACCAAGATTCAGAACATTATAAGGGAATACTTCTCAAAACTTTATGCTAATAAGTTTGAGAACTTGACAGAAATGGACCTTTTCCTAGCAAATATTGACATGCCAAAACTAAACCAAGATGAGTTAAACCAGCTTAACAGGCCCATATCAAGCATTGAAATAGAAACAGCAATAAGAGACCTCCCAGCTAAGAAAAGTCCAGGACCAGATGGTTTTACATCGGAATTTTACAAGGCCTTCAAAGCAGAGCTCACACCAATACTCCTCCAACTCTTCAATTAAATTGAAAGAGAAAGCTCACTACCGAACACATTCTATGAAGCCATCATAACCCTCATCCCAAAACCAGGCAGGGACTCATCAAAGAAAGAGAACTATAGACCCATTTCTTTGATAAACATTGATGCAAAACTTCTCTACAAAATTTTGGCCAATCGACTTCAACAATTCATCCAAAAAAATCATACACCATGATCAAACAGGATTCATTTCAGGGATGCAAAGCTGGTTCAATATACGCAAATCAATTAATATTATTCATCACATCAACAGGAGAAAGAATAAGAACCACATGGTTATCTCAATAGATGCAGAAAAAGCATTTGACAAGATCCAACACCCCTTTATGATGAAGGTTCTGGAAAAATTAGGAATCCATGGAACATTCCTCAATACAATAAAGGCTGTATATGACAAACCTACAGCCAGCATTATACTCAATGGTGAAAAACTAAAGCCATTTCCTCTTAACTCAGGAACAAGACAAGGATGCCCACTCTCTCCACTTCTCTTCAATCTAGTATTAGAATGCCTAGCTACAGCAGTAAGACAAGATGCAGACATAAAGGGGATCCAAATAGGGAAAGAAGAAATAAAACTCTCCCTCTTTGCAGATGACATGATCTTGTATTTAAAGAATCCCATAGACTCCACTCACAAATTACTCAAGCTGATTCAAAACTTTGGCAAAGTAGCAGGTTATAAAATTAACCCCCAAAAATCAATGGCTTTTCTATATGCCAACAATGAGAAAAGTGTGGCTGAAATTAGGAAAGCAACTCCATTTGTAATAGCCCCACAAAAAATAAAATACCTAGGAATTAACTTAACCAAAGAAGTGAAGGACCTCTATGATGAAAACTTTAAAATCTTGAAAAAGGAAATCAACACAGAACTTAAAAAATGGCAAAACCTCCCATGCTCCTTGATTGGCAAGATTAACATCGTGAAAATGGCAATACTTCCCAAGGTTATCTACAAATTCAACGCGATACCTATCAAAATTCCACCCTCATTCTTCAAGGAAATAGAAGAGGCAATCCAAAAATTCATATGGAACAATAAAAGACCCCGAATAGCAAAAACTCTCCTCAACGGAAAGAACACTGCTGGAGGAATATCAATACCAAATTTCAAACTCTATTATAAAGCCATAGTAATCAAAACAGCTTGGTATTGGCATAAGAACAGACCTCAGGACCAATGGAATAGAATTGAAAACCCAGAAATGAACCTACAGACCTATAGACATCTAATCTTTGATAAGGAAGCTAAAACAATAGAATGGAAGAAAGACAGCCTCTTCAGTAAATGGTGCTGGCAAAATTGGTTAACTACATGTAGAAAACTAAAGCTAGATCCTTATATATCACCCTGCACCAGAATCAACTCCAAATGGATCAAAGACCTTGAACTCAAAGCAGACACTCTGAAAACATTACAGGATGGAATAGGAGAAACCTTAGGTCTCCTTGGCTCAGGCAGAAATTTTCTGAATAGAGACCCGGAAGCACAACAAATCAAAGAAAGGTTGGGCAAATGGGATTGCATACGGTTGCAGAGCTTCTGCAGGGCAAATGACATAGCTAGCAAGATCAATAGAAAGCCCACCGATTGGGAGAAGATCTTTACTAGCCATACAACGGACAAGGGTCTCATATCTAAAATATACTTGGAACTCAAAAAATTAAACCCCCCAACAACAAATCCTCAAAGAAACAACTGCCCAATAAATAAGTGGGCGAAAGACTTAAAGAGAAGCTTCTCTGAAGAAGAAAGAAGGATGGCCAATAGACACATGAAGAAATGTTCAACATCCCTAGCCATAAAAGAAATGCAAATCAAAACAACATTGAGATATCACCTCACTCCAGTTAGAACAGCAAAAATCAAGAACTCTAACAACAACAGATGCTGGAGGGGATGTGGACAGAAAGGAACCTTACTTCATTGTTGGTGGGAATGTAAACTTGTTCAACCACTTTGGAAAGCAGTATGGAGGTTCCTCAAAAGACTTCACATAGATCTCCCCTATGATCCAGCATTCCCACTTTTGGGCATTTACCCAAATGTTTACAAACAAGACGACACTAAAGCTACCAGCACAACTATGTTTATTGCAGCATTATTTACCATAGCTAAGATATGGAACCAACCCAGATGCCCCTCAGTAGATGAATGGATCAAGAAAATGTGGTATATATACACAATGGAATTCTATGCCTCCATCAGAAAGAATGACATTTCCCCATTTGTTAGGAAATGGAAAGGTTTGGAAAAAATTATATTAAGTGAAGTAAGCCAGGCCCAAAGAAGCATAGGTCCCATGGTTTCCCTTATTTGCAATATCTAGTATAGGTATGAGTCAAGCGGAAAAGGTCAGATAATGTGATGTTAGGAAAATGAACCCTTAAATATGTATTTTAATGTTTTTGTTTCTTTCATGCATGTGTTTCTAACGCATTTATAAGATTATTTCTTTGTTGCTTTGTATGTCCCTCCCCGACAGTGTAACCCGCGCTTTCACTATATTTGATGTCAGTATAATATGTGGAGGAGATGGGGACAAACAAGTCGTTTAAGGATTCAGGTGGACCTGTTGCAACAATGAGAAGTACAAAATGTCATGTCAAAACCAGCTTTACAATGTCGGTGTGGGGGGGGGGAGGGGGGTATAATTGGGTGGGGGGAGGGGGGAGGCTGGGAAGGGAGGTGAAGGGTAAACAAAGGAGGAGGCTGCAATGCTTGGTAAGAAATGTATGCATTATCCTGCCCATGTAATTGTAGCCACTCTGTACAGTATGTTCTCAAATAAAATAAAATAATATTAAAAAAATTAAAAAAAAAAGAATTAGGGTGACGGTTAGGGTGAGGGTGAGGTTTAGGGTTAGGATTTGGGTTATCGTTAGTGTTACGCTGAGGGTGATGGTGAGGGTGAGGGTGAGTTTTAGGGTTAGGGTTTGGGTGAGGGCTAGGATGAGGGTTAGGGTTAGGGTGAGATTTAGGTTTAGGGTGAGGGGTCGGGTTAGGGTTAGGGTTAGTTTGAGGGTGGTATGAGGGTGAGGTTTAGGGTGAGAGTTAGGGTTAGGGTTAAAATTAGGGTGAGGGTTAGGGTTAGGGGTAGGGTTACGGTTATGGGGGTATTAGGGTTAATGTGTGGGTTAAGGTTAGGGTGAGGATAAAGTAAGGGTTAGGGTTAGGGTGAGGGTGAGGTTTATGGTTACTGTTAAAGTGAGGGTTAGGGTTAGGTTTAGTGTTAAGATAAGGGTGAGGGTGAAGGTTAAAGTTAGGCTTATGGTTAAGGAGAGGGTGAGGGTGAGTGTGAGGTTTAATGTTAGGTTTAGGGTTAGGCTGAATATTAGGGTTAGAGTGTAGGTTAGGATTAGGGTTAGGGTGAGGGTTAGGTTTTGGGTTAGGCTGAGGGTTAGGGTTAGGATTAGGGTGAGGTTTAGGGTGAGGGTTAGGGGGAGGGGGAGGGTTAGGTTTAGAGTGAGGCTTAGGGTTAGGATTAGGGTTAGTGTCAGGGTTAGGGTGACTGTGAGGTTTAGAGTGAGGGTTATGTTTAGGGTTAAGGTGAGGGTTAGGATAAGGGGTAGGGTTACGGTGAGGGTGAGAGTTAGGTTTAGTGTGAGAGTAAAGGTTAGGGTAAGGGTTAGGATTAGTGTGAGGGAAAGAATTAGGTTGATGGTTATGGTGAGGGTGAGGTTTAGGTTTAGGAATAGGGATAGGGTTAGTGTTACGCTGAGGGTGAGGGTGAGCGTTAGGTTTAGGGTTAGGGTGAGGGCTAGGGTGAGGGTTAGGGTTAGGGTGAGGGCTAGGGTTAGGGTGAGGGTAAGGATTAGGTTTAGTTTGAGGGTGGTGTGAGGGTGAGGTTTAGGGTGAGGCTTTGGGTTAGGGTGAGGGCTAGGTTGAGGGTGAACTTTAGGGTTATGATGAAGGTTAACATTAGGTTTAGGGTGAGGGTTAGGTTTAGTGTGAGATTTACGGTTAAGGATAGGTTGAGGTTGAGGGTAAGGGTTATGGTGAGGGTTCTGGTGAAGGTGAAGGTAAGGGTTATGATTAGAGATAGGTTTAGGTTTAGTCTGAGGGTGAGAGTGAGGGTGCGGGTGAGGTTTAGGGTTAGGGTTAGGGTGAGGGTGAGGGCTAGGGTGAGGGTCAGGGTTAGGGTGAAGGTGAGGTTGAGGGTGAGGCTGAGGGTTAGGGTGAGGGTGAGGGTTTGGTTTAGGGTTAGGGTTAGGGTGAGGGTTAGGGTTAGAGTTACTGTATGGATGAGGGTTAGGGTTAGGTTGAAGGTTAGGGTTAGGTTTAGTGTGAGGTTTAGGGTTAGGTTTAGGGTGAGGGTTAGGTTGAGGGTTATCGTTTGAATTAGGGTTAGGGTGCGGGATAGGTTGAGGGTGAGGTTTAGGGTTAGGGTTAGGCTGAGGGTTAGGGTGGGGATGAAGAATAGGTTTGGGGTGATGGTTAGGGTTAGGGTTTGGGTGAGGATTAGGGTTAGGATTAGGTTTAGGGTGAGGGCTAGGGTGAGGGTGAGGGTTAGGGTTAGGTTTAAGGTTAGGTTGAGAGAGAGGGTGAAGTTAAGGTTTAAGTTTGGGGAAAGGGTTAGACTTAGGGTTAGGGTACGGGTTAGGTTAGGGTTAGGGTTGGAGTTAGCCTTAAGGTGAGGTTTATGGTTAGGGATAGGGTTAGGGTTCTGGTAAGGGTGAGGTTTAGAGTTAGCATGAGGGTTAGGGTGAGGGGTAGGGTTAGGGTTATGGTGAGAGTTAGGGTTAATGTGAGGTTTAGGGTTAGGTTTAGGGTTAGGCTTAGGGTGAGGGTTAGGTTGATCGTTAGGTTTTGGGTTACAGTTAGGGTGAGGGTGAGGGTTATTGTGAGTTTTAATTTAGGCTTAGTGTTAGGATTAGGGTGAGGTTAAGGGTTAAGGTGAGGGTTAGGTTTAGGGTGAGGGTGAGGCTTAAGATGATGGTGAGGGTTACAGTGAGGGTCAGGGTTAGGGTTAGGGTGAGGATTACGTTTAGGATTAGGGTTAGGGTGAGGGTGATGGTTAGGATTAGGGTTAGGATCATTGTAAGTGTTATGGTTAGGGTTACATTTGCAATTAGGGTGAGGCTGAGTGTGAAGGTTAGCGTTAGGGTTAGGGTTAGTTTTAGGTTTAGGATTAGTGTTAATGTTAGGGTTAGGGTTAGAGTTACGGTTTGGGTGAGGGTGAGGGTGAGAGTTAGGGTTAGGATTAGTGTGAGGTTTAGGGATAAGGTTAGGATTAGGGATAGGGTGATGGTGAGGTTTAGAGTTAGAGTTAGGTTGAGGGTGAGGGTTATGGTGACTGTTAGGGTTAGTGTTAGTGTTAGGGTTAGCTTTAGGTCTAGGGTGAGGGTTAGGTTGAGGTTTAGGGTTAGGTTTAGGGTTAGGATTAGGTTTAGGGTGAGGGTGAGTGTGAGGGTTAGGATAAGGATTAGGATTAGACTTAGGGTAAGGTTGAGGGTGATGGTTGGGGAGAGGATTAGGCTTAGGGTGATGATTAGCCTTAGGGTTAGGGTGAGGGTTAGGGTTAGGGTTAGGGTTAGGATTAGGGTTAGGGTGAGGGCTAGGGTGAGGGTGAGGGATAGGGTTAGGGTTAGGCTTAGGCATAGGGTTAGGATGAGGGTGAGTGTGAGGGTGGGGGTTAGGGTTATAGTGATGGATTAGTTTAGGTTTAGGGTGAGGGTTAGGATGAGCGTGACTGTAAGAGTAACGGTGAGGGTTAGCCTGAGGTTGAGGGTTAGGGTAAGGGTTAGGGTTAGGGTTAGACTGAGGATTTGGGTTAGGGCTAGTGTGAAGTTTAGGGTGAGGATGAGGGTTAGGGTTAGAATTAGGGTTAGGGTGAGGGCTAGTGTGAGGGTGAGGTTTAGGGTTAGGCTTATGTTTAGGGTGAGGGGTAGGGTTAGGTTTAGGATGAGAGTTAGGTTTAGTGTGAGGGTTACGTTTAGGGTGAGGGTGAGGGTGGGGGGAAGGGTTATGGTGAGGGTTAGGGTGAGGATGAGGGTTAGGGTTAGGATTAGAGATAGGGGTAGGTTTAGGCTGAGGGTGAGCGTGAGGGTGAGGGTAAGGTTTATGGTTAGGGTTATGTTTATGGTTAGGGTGAGGTCTATGGTGAGGGTGAGGGTTAGGGTGAAGTTGAGGTTTAGGCTGAGGGTCTTTGTTTGGTAATGGTTAGGATTAGCGTGAGAATTAGGTGAGGTTTAGGGTGAGGGTGAGCTTGAGCGTTAGGTTGTGGGTGAGGGTTAGGGTTAGGGTGAGGGTTAGGGTAATGGTGAGGGTTAGGGTGTCGTTGAAGTTTAGGGTTAGAGTTAGGTTAGGGTTAGGGTTAGGGTTAGGGATAGGGTGTGGGTGAGGGTTAGGATTAGGTTTAGGGTTAGGGTGAGGTTTAGTGTGAGGGTGAGGTTTAAGGTTAGGCTTAGGTTTGGGGTGTGGGTAAGTGATAGCATGAGGGTTAGGGTGAGTTTTAGAGTTAGCATTAGGGTTAGGGTGAGGGTTAGGGTGAGGGTTAGGGTGAGGATTAGGGTGAGGGTGAGTGTTAGGGTGAGGGTTAGGTGTATGGTTATGCTTAGGGTTAGGGTGAGGTTTAGGGTTAGGATTAGGGTGAGGGTTAGGGTGAGGGTGAAGGTTAGGTGTCAGGTGAGCGTTAGGTTTATTATTAGGGTTAGGGTCAGGTTTAGGATGACGGTGAGGTTTAGGGTGAGGGTTGGGGTGAGGGTTAGGGTTAGGGTTAATATGAGGGTTAGGATAAGGGTTAGTGTTAAGGTTAGGGTGAGGGTTAGATTTAGTGTGAGAGTTAGGGTTAGGGTTAGGTTTAGGATTAGTGTGAGGCTAAGAATTACGGTGATGATTAGGGTGAGGGTGAGGTTTAGGGTTAGGAATAGTGATAGGGTTAGTGTTACACTGAGGGTGAGCGTGAGGGTGAGGTTTAGGTTTAGGGTTAGGGTGAGGGCAAGGGTGAGGGTTAGGTTTAGGGTGAGGGTTAGGTTGAGGGTGATGGTAATTGTAAATGTGAGGGTTAGGCGGAGGGTGAGGGTTAAGATAAGGGTGAGGGTTAGGGTTAGGGTGAGGATTAGGGTAAGGTTTCGGGTTAGGGTTAGGGTGAGAATTAGATTGAGGATTAGGTTTAGGGTTAATGTGAGGTTTAGGGTGAGGATGAGGGTTAGGGTTCGGTGGAGGGTTAGGGTCAGAATTAGGGTTAGGGTGAGGACTAGGGTGATGTTTTAGGTAAGGGTTAGGGTTAGGGTGAAGTTTAGGGTTAGGGTGACGGTGAGGTTATGGTTCAGGGTGAGGGTTAGGCTGAGAGTGAGGTTTAGGTTTAGGGTTAGAGTTAGGGTGAGGGGAAGGGTGAGGGTTAAAATGAGTGATAGGGTGACAGTGAGGGTGAGGGTTAGGGTTGGGGTTAGGGTTAGGCTGATGGTTAAGGTGAGGGGTAGGGTTATGGTAAGGGTGAGGATTAGGGATAGTGTGAGTGTTAGGGTTAGAGTGAGGGTAAGGGTTAGGTTCAGGGTTAGGGTTAGGGTGAGGGTTAGTGTTAGGTTGGAGGTTAGGGTGAGGGTTAGGGTGAGTGTTAGGGTTAGGGTGAGAGATAGGATTAGGGTTAGTGTGAGTGTTATGTTTAGGGTGATGTGTAGAATGAGGCTGAGGGTTAGGAGAGGTTTATGGTGAGGGTTAGGGTAGGGGTGAGTGTTAGGGTGACGGTGAGGGTGAGGTTTAGGGTTGGGGTTAAGGTTAGAGTGAGGGGTAGGGTTATGGTTAGGGTGAAGATTAGGGTTACTGTGAGGGTTATGGTTAGGGTAAGGTTTAGGGTTACTGTGAGGGTTCAAGTTAGGGTTAGCCTTAGTGTTATGGTGAGGGTAAGGTTTAGGTTGAGGGTTAGGGTTAGGGTGAGGGTTAGGGTTAATGTGAGGGTTAAGGTTAGGGTGAGGGTTAGGGTTAGGGTGATGTTTAGGGTGAGGGTAAAGGTTAGGGTGAGGTTGAAGTGAAGTTTCGGTTGAGTGTTTGAGTTAGGGTTAAGTTGAGGTTGAGGGTCAGGGTGAGGCTTAAGGTTAGTTTTAGTGTAAGGGTGAGTGTGAGGGTTAGGGATAGGGTTAGGCTTAGGCTGAGAGTGAGGGTGAGGGTTACGGTGAGGGTGAGGGTTAGCGTTAGGGTTAGGGTGAGGGTTAGGGTTAGGTTGGAGGTTACGGTTAGGGTGACGGTTAGGGTTAGAAATAGGTTTAGGTTGAGGGTGAGGGTGAGGATTAGGGTTAGGGTTAGGATTAGGTTTAGGGTGAGCCTGAGGGAGAGGGTGAGTGTGAGGGTTGGGGTTAGATTGAGGGTTCAGCTAAAGGTTAGGTTGAGGGTTAGGTTTAGGGTGACGTTTAGGTTGAGCGTGAGGGTTAGGGTGAGTTTGAGGGTGAGGATTCGGTTGAGGGTTTGGGTTAGGGTTAGGGTGAGGGTGAGGGTGAGTGTTAGGTTTAGGTTTAGGGTTAGGGTTAGGTTTAGGATGAGGGTGATTGTGAGGGTTATGGTTAGGGTTATTGTTAGGCTTAGGTTTAAGCTGAGGGTGAGGGTGAGTGTGAGGTTTAGGGTTAAGGTGAGTGTGAGCGTTAGGGTTAGGGTTAGGGATAGGCTGATGGTTAGTTGCCGGTGAGGGTTAGGGTTAGGATGAGTGTTAGGCTTAGGGTTAGGGTGAGGGTTAGGTATAGGTTGATGTTTAGGGTGAGGTTGAGGGTTAGGGTGAGGGTGACGGTGAGCGTGATTGTTAGGGTGCAGGTGAGGTTTAGGATTAGGTTTAGGGTCAGGGTGAGGGTTTAGAGTTAGGGTTAGAATGATGGTTATGATGAGGGGCAGGGTTAGGGTTAGGGTGAAGTTCAGGGTTAGTTTAAAGGTTACGGTTAGTCTTTGGGTTAGGGTGAGGATTAGGGTTAGGTTTAGAGTTAGGGTGTGGGTTAGGGTGAAGATAAGTTTTAGGGTGAGGGTTAGGGTGAGTGTGAGGATAGGGTTAGGGTGAGGGTTAGTGTTATTGTTAGGGTTAGGTTTAGGGTTACGGTTACGGTGAGGTTGTGGGTGAGGGGAGGTTTAGTGTCAGGGTTAGTGTTAGGGTGAGGGTTAGGGTGAGGGTAAGTGTTTGGGTGAGGGTTAGGCTTAGGGTGAGGCTTAGGGTGAGAGTGAGGGTTTGTTTTAGGGTTAGGTTTAGGGTGAGGTTAAGGGTTAGTGTTAGAGTGAGGGTTAGGGTTAGCATTAGCTTTAGGTTGAGGGCTAGGGTGAGGGTTCAGGTTAGGTTAGGATGAGGGTTAGGGTTAGGGTGAGGGTTAGGGTGAGAGTAAGAATAAGTGTAAGGGTGAGTGTTAGGGTGAGATTGAGGGTTACGGTAAGAGTGAAGGTTATGGTGATGGTGAGGGTTAGGGTTAGAGTGAGGGTGAGGTTGAGTTTTTGAGTGTTAGGGTTAGGTTTAGGGTGAGGGTTAGGATTAGGGTTAGGGTGAGGTTTAGGGTGAGGGTTAGGGTTACGGTTAGGGTTAGGGTGTGGGATAGGCTGAGGGATAGTGTTAGGATTAGTGTGAGGTTTAGGGTGAGGGTAAGGGTCAGGGTGAGGTTTAGGGTTAGGGTGATGGTTAGGGTTAGGATTAGGGTTAGGGTCAGGTTTAGGGTGACTGTGAGGTTTAGGGTGAGGATTAGCTTTAGGGTTAAGGTGAGGGTTAGGGTAAAGGGTAGGGTTACAGTTAGGGTGACAGTTAGGTTTAGTGTGAGAGTTATGGTTAGGGTTAGGTTTAGGATTAGTGTGAGGGTAGGAATTAGGGTGATGTTTAGGGTGAGGGTGAGGTTTAGGTTTAGGAATATGGATAGGATTAGAGTTATGCTGAGGGTGAGGATGAGGGTGAGGGTGAGGTTTAGGTTTAGGGTTAGGGTTAGGGTGAGGATTAGGGTTAGTTTTAGTTTGAGACTGGTGTGAGGGTGAGGTTTAGGTTGAGGCTTGGGGTTAGGGTGAGGGCTAGGTTGTGGGTGAACTTCAGGGTTATGATGAGGGTTAGGGTTATGTTTAGGGTGAGGGTTAGGGTGAGGGTCAGCTTTAGTGTGAGGTTTACGGTTAAGGTTAGGGTGAGGGTTCGGATAAGGGTTATGGTGAGGGTTAGGGTGAGGGTGAAGTTTAGGGTTATGATTAGAGATAGGGTTAGTTTTAGGCTGAGGGTGAGGGTGAGGGTGCAGGTGAGGTTTAGGGTTAGCGTTAGGGTTAGGGTGAGGGCTAGTGTGAGGGTGAGGTTTAGGGTGAAGTTGAGGTTGAGGGTGAGGCTGAGGGGTAGGGTGAGGGTGAGGGTTTGGGTTAGGGTTAGTGTTAAGGTGAGGGTTAAGATTAGGTTTAGGGTTAAGGTTATTGTTAGGGTTAGAGTGAGGGTTACAGTTCAGTTTAGGGTGAGGGGGAAGGTGAGGGATATGGTTACGGTTAGGGTGAGGTTTAGGGTTAGGGTAAGGGTTAGTGTTAGGAGGAAGTTTAGGGTGAGGGGTAGGGTTAGAGATAGGGTGAGGGGTAGGGTTTTGGTTAGGGTTAAGGTGAGGGTTCGGCTTAGGGTGAGGTTTAGGGTTAGGGTTAGTGTTAGGATGAGGGTTAGGGTTAGCAATAGGATTAGTGTGAGGGTAAGGTGAGGGTGAGGGTTAGGGTTAGGGTTAGGTTTAGGGTGAGGGTTAGGCTTAGGCTGAGGGTTAGGGTTAGTAGGAGGGTTGGTGTTAGGGTTAGGCTTAGGGTTAGGGTGAGGATAAGGGTTAGAGTGAGGGTTAGGTTTAGGGTGAGGTTTAGCGTTAGGGTGAGGGTCAGGGTTAGGGTTAGGGTTATGCTGAGGGTTAGGTTAGAGTTAGGGTTAGGGTTAGGGTAAGGGTTAGCATTAGGGTGAGTGTTAGGTTTAGGATTAGTGTTAGAGTTATGGTTAGGTTTAGGTTGAGGCTTTCGGGTTAGGGTTAGGGTTAGGGTTAGTTTGAAGCTTAAGGTGAGGGTGAGGGTTATGGTTAGTTTTAGATTTATTGTGTGGGTAAGTGATAGTGTGAGGGTTAGGGTGAGTGTTAGAGTTAGCATTAGGGTTAGAGTGAAGTTTAGGGTGAGGGATAGGGTTAGGGTTAAGGTGAGCTTGAGGGTGAGGGTTAGAGTTAGCGTTAGGGTGGGTTTTAGGGTTAGGGTGAGGGTTAGGGTCAGTGTGAGCGTGAGGGTAAGGGTGACGGTTAGGGTTAGAGTTTGGCTGAGGGTTAGGTTTAGTGTGAGGTTTAGGGTGAGAATGAGGTTGAGGCTTATTGTGAGTTTTAGGGTAAGGGTGAGGGTTAGGGTTAGTGTTAGGGTGAGGGTTAGGGATAGGGTTAGGGTTAGGGATAGGGTTAGGGTTAGAGTGAGGGTTAGGGTAATGGGTATGGTTATGGTTAAGGTGAGGGTTAGGTTTAGTGTAAGTATTAGGGTTAGGGTTATGGTTAGGATTAGTGTGAAGGTAAGAATTAGGGTGACGGTTAGGGTGAGGGAGAGGTTTAGGGTTAGGATTAGGGTTATGGTTAGTGTTACGCTGAGGGTGATGGTGAGGGTGAGGGTGAGTGTGAGTTTTAGGGTTAGGGTTAGGTTTAGGGTTAGGTTGAGGGTAAGGATTAGTGTGAGGGTTAAGGTGAGGGTGAGTGTTAGGGTTAGGCGGATGGTAGGGGTGAGGGTGAGGGTTAGATTGGTAGTGAGGATTATGGTTAGCATTAGTGTTAGGGTTAGGGTGAGGGTTAGGGTTAGGGTTAGGGATAGGGTGAGTATTCGGGTTAGGATTAGTGTTAGGGTGAGCATTAGGCTGAGGGGTAAGTTTAGGGTTAGGCTTTGTCTTAGGGTTAGGCTTAGGGTGAGGGTGGGGTTGAGGATTAGGGTTAGGGTGATGGTTAGGGTTAGGGTTAGGGTGAGGCTTAAGATGAGGGTTAGGGTGAGGGTAAGGTTTAAGGTGAGGGTTAAGTTGAGGGTGAGGGTTATGGTTACCATTAGGGTTAGGGTTAGAGTTAGCGTGAGGTTTAGGTTTAGGTTTAGGTTTAGGGTGAGTGTGAGGGTGTGGGTTAGGTTGAGGGTTAGGATTAGCGTTAGGGTTAGGGTGTGGGTTACGGTTAGGGTTAGTGTGAGGGTGAGGGTGAGGGTTAGGGTGTGGGTGAGGGTGAGATTTAGGGTTAGGAATAGGGTGGGGGTGAGTGTGAGTGTGAGGGTTAGGGTGAGGAATAGGGATAGGGTGAGGATGAATGTTAGGGTGAGGTTTAGTGGTAAGTTAGGGCGAGGGTTAGAGTTAGTGTGATGGTTAGTATGAGAGTTAGTTTAAGGTTAAGGGTCAGGGTTAGGGTGAGGGTTAGGTTTAGGATTAGTTTAGGGTGATGGTGAGGGTGAGCGTTAAGGTTAGCGTTAGGGTTAGGGATAGGTTTAGTTTTAGGGTGAGGTTTAGGATGAGGGTTAGGATTAGGGTTAGGGTTAGGGTTTACGTGAGGGTTAGGGTCAGGGTGAGGGTTAGTGTTAGGGTTAGATTTACGGTGAGAATAAGGGTTAGCATGAGGTTTAGGGTGAGTGTGAGGGTTAGAGTTAGCATTAGGGTTAGGGTGAGAGTTAGGGTTAGGTTTATGGTTAGGGTGAGGTGAGGGTGAGGGTGATTGTGAGGTTTATGGTTAGTGTGAGAGATAGGTTTAGGGTGAGGGTTAGGCTTTGGGTTAGGGTGCGGGTGAGCGTGAGGTTGACAGTGAGGCTTAGGCTGAGGGTGAGGGTGAGTGTGAGGGTTAGGCTTAGAGTTAGGTTTAGGGTTAGGGTTAGTGTGAGGGTGAAGGTGAGGGTTAGGGTTAAGAGTACGGTTAGGTTTAAATTTAGGCTGAGGGTGAGCGTGAGGGAGAGGGTAATGGTTTGGCTTAGGGTTAGGGTTGGTGTGAGGGTTAGGGTGAGGGTAAGGTTAAAGGTTAGGGTGAGGGTTAGGGTGAGGGTTAGGGTTAGGGTGAGGGTTAGGGTTAGGGTGAGGTTAGAGTTAGGGTGAGGTTTATTGTTAATGTGAGTGTTAGTGTTAGTGTTATGTTGAGGGTAAAGGTTAGGTTGAGGGTTAGGGATAGGGTTAGGTTTAGGGTGAGGTTTCGGGTTAGGGTGAGGGTTAGTGTCAGGGTGAGTGTTAGGGTTAGCATTATGTTTAGGGTGAGGGTTAGTGTGAGGGTTAGCGTAAGGTTAGTGTGAGGGTTAGGTTTAGGGTGAGGGTTACGTTGAGGGCGAGAGTAATGTTACGTGTGAGGGTTAGGGTTATGGTGAGGATTATGGTAAACTTGTGGGTTAGGGTGAGGGTTAGGTTTAGGTTTACAGTAAGGGTGAGGGTTAGGGTGAGTGTTAGGTTTGGGGTTAGGTTTAGGGTGAGGGTGAGATTGAGGGTTGGGAATAGGGTGAGGGTTAGGTTTAGGGTGAGGGTTAGGATTAGGATTAATTTTAGGGTGAGGCCTAGGGTGAGGGTGAGGGTTAGGGTTAGGGATAGGGATAGGTTGAGGGTTAGGGTTAGGCTGAGGATTAGGGTTAGTGTAATGGGTAGTTTTAGGGTTAGGGTTAGTGTTAGGGTGAGCGGAAGTTTTAGGGTTAGGTTTAGGGTTACGGTGAGGTTGAGGGTTAGGTTAAGGGTGAGGGTTAGGGTTAGGGTGAGGGTGAAGGTGAGGGTTAGGATAAGGGTTAGTGTTAGGGTTATTTTTAGGGTTAGGGTTAGGCTTATGGTTACATTGAGGGTGAGGGTGAGGGTGAGGGTTGGGGTTAGTGTGAGGTTTAGGGTTAGGTTTAGGTTTAGGGTTAGGGTTAGGATGAGGTTTAGGGTGAGGGATAGGGTTAAGGTTAGGGTGACGGTTAGGGTTAGTGTGAAGGTTAGGGTTAGGGTTATGATGAGGGTTAGGTTGAAGGTTAGGTTTTAGATTAGGGTTAGGGTGAGAGTGAGGGTTAGGGTGAGGTTAAGGGTTAGCTTAGGTTTAGGGTTAGGCTGAGGGTTAGGCTTAGGGTGAGGTTTAGGGTGAGGTTGAGGGTTAGAGTTAGTGTTAGGTTGAGGTGAAGGTTTAGGGTAAGTTTTAGGGTGAGGGTGATTGTTAGGGTTAGCATTAGGGTTAGGGTGAGGTTTAGTGTGTTTTCGTTAGTTTAGGGTGAGGTTTGGGGTTAGTGTGAGGGTTAGGGTGAGGGTAACGTAAGGGTAATGGTGAGGTTTTTGGTGAGGGTGAGGGTTACGGAAAGGGAGAGGGTTAGGGTTAGGGTGAGGGTTAGAGTTAGGGTTAGGAAAAGGATTAGTGTGAGGGATAAGGTGAGGGTGAGGATTAGGGTTAGGGTTAGGTTTAGGTTGAGGTTTAGGTTTAGGCTGAGGGTTAGGGTTAGTGTGAGTGTTGGTGTTAGGTTTAGGCTTAGTATTAGGGTGAGGGTAAAGTTTAGGGTGAGGATTAGTTTTAGGGTGAGGGTTAGGGTTAGGGTGAAGGTGAGGGTTAGGTTTAGGGTGAGGGTAAGGGTTTAGGTTAGGTCTAGGTTTAGGGTTATTGAGGGTTTTGTTGAGGTTTAGGATTAGGGTTAGTGTAAGGGTTAGGGTTAGGGTTAGTGTGAGGATTAGGTTGAGGGTTAGCTTGACGGTTAGGGTTAGTGTGAGGGTTAGGGTTAGGCTGAGGGTGAGGGTGAAGGTGAGAGTTAGTGTTAGGATTAGGGTTAGGGAGAGGTTTTGGGTTAGGTTTAGGGTTAGGATGAGGGTTAGGGTGAGGGGTAAGTTTAGGTTTAGGGTGAGGTTAGATTTATTGTGAGGGTTAGCGTTAGGGTAAAGGTTAGGGTGAGGGTGAGGATATGGTTTAGGGTGCGGGTTAGGGTTAGGGTTAGGGTTAGGGATAGGGTTAGGTTAAGGGTGACTGTTAGCTTGAGGGTTTGGTTTAGGTTTAGGGTTAAGGTTTCGGGTGAGGGTTCGGGTTCAGTTTAGGGTTAGGTTAAGGGTTTCGTGTTTGGGTTACTGTTAGGTTTAGGGTGAAGTTTATGGTGAGGGTGAGGGTTAGGGTTAGGTTTAGGTTTATGGTGTTTTTAAGTGATAGCGTGAGGGTTAGGGTGAGTGATAGAGTTATTAGCAGGGTTTGGGTGAGGGTGAGGGCGAGGGTTAGGGTTAGGGTTAGCATGAGGGTTAGGGTGAGGGTGACGGTTAGTGTTAGAGTTAGGGTGAGGGTTAGGTTTAGTGTGAAGTTTAGGATGAGGATGAGGTTAAGGGTTAGGGTGAGGGTTAAGGTAAAGGTGAGGGTTAGAGTTAGGGTTAGTGTGAGGGTGAGGGTTAGGGTGAGGGTTAGGGTTAGGTTTAGGGTTAGGGTGACGGGGAGGTTTAGGGTTAGGGTTAGGGTGAGGGCTAGGGTGCGGTTTAGGGTTAGGGTGAGGGTTAGGCTTAGGGTGAGGGTTAGGTTTAGGGTTAGTTTGTGGGTGGTGTAAGGGTGAGGTTTAGGATGATGGTTAGGATTAGGGTGAGGGCTAGGGTGAGGGTTAGAGTTAGCGTTGGGGTGAGGGTTAGGGTTAGGTTAGGTTGAGGTTTGGGGTGAGGGGTAGGGTTAGATTTAGGGTGAGGGTTAGGTTTAGTGAGAGCATTACGCTTAGGCTTAGGGTGAGGGTGGGGGTAAGGGTTATGGTGAGGTTTATGATGGGGTTGATGTTTAGGGTTAGGATTAGGGGTAGATTTAGGGTAAGGCTGAGCATGAAGGTGAGAGTGCTGGTGAGGTTTACGGGTAGGGTTACATTTAGGGTGAGGGCTAGGGTGAGGGTGAGGGTTAGGGTGAAGGTTAGGGTGAGGGTGAGGGTCAGGGCCTTTGTTAGATAATGGTTAGGTTTAGGGTGAAGATTAGGTGAGGGTGAGGGTGAGCTTTAGGGTTAGGGTGTGGGTGAGTGTTAGATTTAGGGTGAGGGTTCAGGTGATGTTGAGTGTTAGAGTAAGGTTGAGATTTAGGGTTAGGTGAGGGTTAGATTTAGGGTTAGGGTTAGAGTTAGGATGAGGGTTTGGGTGAAGGGTACTGTTAAGGTTAGGGTGAGCATTAGGGTTAATGTGAGGGTTAGGGTTAGGATGAGGATAATGTTAGGGTGACGGTTAGGGTGAGAATGAGGGTTATGGTTACTGGTAGGGTGAGGGTTAGGGTTAGCTTTAGTGTTAAGTTGAGGGTAAGGGTGAGGGTTAGGGTTAGGCTTAGGGTTAAGGTGAGGTTGAGGGTGAGGATGAGGGTTAGCTTGAGGGTTAGGGTTAAGGTGAGGGTTAGGTTTATGATTAGGGTTATTGTTAGGATTAGGTTTAGGGTGAGGGTGAGGATGAGGGTGAGGGTGAGGGTGTGGGATAGGGTTAGGGTTAGGTTTATGGTGAGCATGAGGGTTAGGGTTAGGGTGAGGGGTAGGGTTTAGGTTAGTGTGAGGGTTAGGGTTAGTGTGAAGGTTAAGGTTAGGGTTAGGGTGAGGTTTAGGCTGAGGGTTAGGGTTTGGATTAGGGTTAGGTTGAGGGTGAGGGTTAGGGTGAGGTTTATGGTTAGCTTAGGGTTAGGTTTAGGGTGAGGGTTAGGGTGAGCGTAAGGATTAGGGTGAGGGTTAGTGTTACGGTGAGGTTTAGGGTGAGGTTGTGGGTTAGGGTTAGGTTTAGACTGAGGTTCAGGTTTATGGTGAGGGTTAGGGTGAGGGTGAGTGTTAGGGTTAGCATCAGGGTTAGGGTGAGGTTTAGTATGAGTGTTTTGATTTGGTTACGTTGAGGTTTTGGGTTAGTGTGAGGGTTAGGGTGAGGGTAAGGTAAGGGTAAGGGTGAGGTTTTTGGTGAGGGTGAGAGTTACGGAAAGGGTGAGGGTGAGGGTGAGGGTTAGGGTTAGGGTTAGGGTTAGGGATAGGAAAAGGGTTAGTGTGAGGGATGAGGGTGAGGATTTGGGTTAGGGTTAGATTTAGGTTGAGGGTTACGTTTAGGCTGAGGGTTAGGGTTAGTGTGAGCGTTTGTGTTAGGGTTAGGCTTAGTGTTAGGGTGAAGGTTAGGGTTAGGGTGAGGGTGAGGGTTAGGGTGAGCTTTAGGGTTAGCTTAGGGTTAGGTTTAGGGTGAGGGTTAGGGTGAGGGTAAGGATTAGGGTGAGCGTTAGGGTTACGGTGAGGTTTAGGTTGAGGTTGTGGGTTAGGGTTAAGGTTAGACTGAGGTTCAGGTTTAGGGTGAGGGTTAGGGTGAGGGTGAGTGTTAGGGTTAGCATTAGGGTTAGGGTGAGGTTTAGTATGAGTGTTTTGATTAGGTTACGTTGAGGTTTTGGGTTAGTGTGAGGGTTAGGGTGAGGGTAAGGTAAGGGTAAGGGTGAGGTTTTTGGTGAGGGTGAGGGTTACGGAAAGGGTGAGGGTGAGGGTGAGGGTTAGGGTTAGGGTTAGGGATAGGAAAAGGGTTAGTGTGAGGGATAAGATGAGGGTGAAGATTTGGGTTAGGGTTGGTTTAGGTTGAGGGTTAGGTTTAGGCTGAGGGTTAGGGTTAGTGTGAGCGTTTGTGTTAGGGTTAGGCTTAGTGTTAGGGTGAAGGTTAGGGTTATGGTGAGGGTGAGGGTTAGGGTGAGGTTTAGGGTTAGCTTAGGGTTAGGTTTAGGGTGAGGGTTAGGGTGAGGGTAAGGATTAGGGTGAGGGTTAGGGTTAGGGTGAGGTTTAGGGTGAGCTTGTGGGTTACAGTTAGGGTTAGAGTGAGGTTCAGGTTTAGGGTGAGGGTTAGGGTGAGGGTGAGTGTTAGGGTTAGCGTTAGGGTTAAGGTGAGGTTTAGTGTGAGTGTTTTGATTAGGTTAGGTTGAGGTTTTGGGTTAGTGTGAGGGTTAGGGTGAGGGTAAGATAAGGGTAAGGGTGAGGTTTTTGGTGAGGGTGAGGGTTACGGAAAGGGTGAGGGTTAGGGTTAGGGAAAGGAAAAGGGTTAGTGTGAGGGATAAGTTGAGGGTGAGGATTTGGGTTAGCGATAGGTTTAGGTTGAGGGTTAGGTTTAGGCTGAGGGTTAGGTTTAGTGTGAGGGTTTGTGTTAGGGTTAGGCTTAGTGTTAGGGTGAAGGTTAGGGTTAGGGTGAGTTTTAAGGTTAGGGTGAGGGTAAGGGTTAGGGTTAGGACTAGGTTTAGGGTTATTGAGGATTTTGGTGATGTTTAGGGTTAGGTTTAGTGTAACGGTTATGGTTAGGGTTAGTGTTGAGCATTAGGTTGAGGGTTAGCGTGATGGTTATTGTTAGTGTGAGGGTAAGGTTTAGGCTGAGGGTGAGGGTGAGGGTGAGAGTTAGTGTTAGGGTTAGTGTTAGCTTTGATGAGGGTGAGGTTTAGGGTTAGGATTAGGGTTAGGGATAGGTTTTGGGTTAGGTTTAGTGTTAGGATGAGGGTTAGGGTGAGGGGTAATGTTAGGTTTAGGGTGAGGGTTAGAGTTATTATAAGCGTCAGCGTTAGGGTTAGGGTTAGGGTGAGGGTGAGTATAAGGTTTAGGGTGAGAGTTAGGGTGAGGGTTAGGGTTTGGGATAGGGTTAGGGATAGGGTGACACTTAGCTTGATGGTTAGGTTTAGGTTTAGGGTTAAGGTTTCGGGTGAGGGTTAGGGTTCAGGTTAGGGTTAGGGTTTCGTGTTTGGGTTAGGGTTAAGTTTAGGGTGAGATTTAGGGTGAGGGTGAGGGTGAGGGTTAGGTTTAGGTTTATCGTGTGGGTAAGTGATAGCGTGAGGGTTAGGGTGAGTGGTAGAGTTAGCAGTAGGGTTAGAGTGAAGGTTAGGGTGAGGGTTAGGGTTAGGGTTAAGGTGAGCTTGAGGGTGAGGGTTAGTGTTAGGGTTAGGGTGAGATTTAGGGTTAGGGTGAGGGTTAGGGTTAGGGTTAGCATGAGGGTGAGGGTGAGGTTGACAGTTAGGGTTAGAGTTTGGGTGAGGTTTAGGTTTAGTGTGAGGTTTAGGGTGAGGATGAGGTTGAGGGTTAGGGTGAGTGTTAAGGTAAGGGTGAGGGTTAGGGTTAAGTTTAGTGTTAGGGTGAGGGTTAGGGTTAGGGTTAAGTGTAGCGTTAGGGTGAGGGGGAGAGTTAGGGTTCGGTTTAAGGTGAGGGCTAGTGTGTGGGTTAGGGTTAGGGTTAGGGTGAGGGTTAGGGTTAGGGTTAGTTTGAGGGTGATGTGAAGGTGAAGTTTAAGATGAGGGTTAGGATTATGGTGAGGACTAGGGTGAGGGTGAGGGTTAGTGTTAGGGTGAGGGTTAGATTTAGGTTTAGGTTGAGGTTTGGGGTGAGGGATAGGGTTAGGTTTAGGGTGAGGGTTAGGTTTAGTTTGAGGGTTAAGGTTATGGATATTGTGAGGGTGAGGGTAAGGGTTATGTTGAGTGTTATGATCAGGTTGAGGGTTAGGTTTAGGATTAGGGGTAGGGTTAGGGTAAGGCTGAGCATGAGGGTGAGGGTGCGGGTGAGGTTTAGAGTTAGGGTTACGTTTAGGGTGAGGGCTAGGGTGAGGGTGAGGGTTAGGGTGAAAGTTAGGGTGAGGGTGAGGGTGAGGGTCTTTGTTAGATAATGGTTAAGGTTAGTGTGAGGATAAGGTGAGGGTTAGGGTTAGGGTGAGCTTGAGGGTTATGGTGTGGGTGAGTGTTAGGGTTAGGGTGAGGGTTCGGGTGATGGTGAGGGTTAGGGTAACGTTGAAAATTAGGGTTAGGTTTAGATGAGGGTTAGGTTTAGTGTTAGGATTAGAGTTAGGGTGAGGGTTCGGGTGAGGTGTACTGTTAAGGTTAGGGTGAGCATTAGGGTTAATTTGAGGGTGAGGGATAGAGTGAAGATAAAGTTCGGGTGACGGTTAGGGTGAGGGTGAGGGTTAGGGTTACTGTTAGGGTGAGGGTTAGAGTTAGCTTTAGTGTTAAGGTGAGGGTGAGAGTGAGGGTTAATGTTAGTCTTACAGTTAAGGTGAGGGTGATGGTGAGGATGAGGGATAGAGTGAGGGTTAGAGTTAGGGTGAGGGTTAGGTTTAGGGTTATGGTTATTGTTAGGGTTAGATTTAGGGTGAGGGTGAGGATGAGGGTGAGGGTGAGGGTGTGGGTTAGGGTTAGGGTTAGGTTTAGGGTGATGGTGAGTGTGAGGATTAGGGATAGGGTTAGGCTTAGGTTTAGGATTAGGCTGAGGGTGACTGTGAGCTTGAGGTTTAGGGTTAGGGTGAGGGTTAGGTTTAGGATGAGGGTTAGCGTTAGGGTTAGGGTTAGCGTTCGGTTGGAGGTTAGGTTTAGGGTGAGGCTTAGCGTTAGGGGTAGGGTAAGGTTGAGCGTGAGGGTGAGGGCTAGGGTTAGGATTAGGTTTAGGTTGTACTGTGTGTGAGGGTGAGGGTGAGGGTTAAGTTTATGGTGAGGGTTAGGTTAAGGGTTAGGGTGAGGGTTAGGTTTAGGGTGATGTTTAGGTTGAGAGTTCGGGTTAGGGTTAGGGTGAGTGTGAGGGTGAGTGAGAGGGTTAGTATTAGGGTTAGGGTTAGTTTTAGTGTGAGGGTGAGTGTGAGGGTTAGGGTTCCGGTTATTGCTAGGCTTAAGTTTTAAGCTGAGGGTGAGAGAGTGAGTCTCACACTCACGGTTAGGGTTATGTTGAGTGTGAGCATTAGGGTTAGGTTTAGGGTGAGGGTGAGGTTGAGGGTTAGGATGAGGGTTAGGGTTTGGGTTAGGGTGAGGGTTAGATGAGGGTGAGGATTAGGGTTATGGTGAGGGTTAGGGTTAGGGTGAGGGTGAGGATTAGCGTTAGGGTGAGGGTTAGGGTTTTGGTGGGGAGTAGGGTGAGGTTTAATGTTACAGTTATGTTTAGGCTGAGGGTGAGGGTTGGTTTGAGGGTTTGCCTTTGGTTTATGGTGAGGTTGAGGCTTAGATTTAGGGTTAGGGTGTGGGTGACTCTGAGGCTTAGGGGTAGGGTTAGGCTTTAGGCTGAGGGTTAGGCAGAGGGTGAGGGTGAGTGTGAGGGTTAGGGTTAGGGTGAGGGTTAGGGTTAGGGTTAGGGTGATGGTTAGGGATAGTGTGAGGGTTAGGGATAGGGTGAGGTTTAGGGTTACTGTGAGGGTTCACGTTAGGTTAAGGCGTAGTGTTAGGGTGAGGGTAAGTGTTAGGTTGACGGTCAGGTTTAGGGTGAAGTTTAGGGTTAGTATGAGGGTTAGGGCTAAGTTGAGGGTAAGGGTGAGGGTTAGGGTTAGGATGATGTTTAGGGTGAGGGTGAGGGTTAGGGTGAGGGTGAGGGTGAGGGTTCAGTTGAGGGTTTGGGTTAGGGTTAGGGTGAGGTTGAGATTTAGGGTTAGGTTTAGGGTGAGGGTGAGTGTGAGGTTTAGGGATAGGGTTAGGCTTAGTTTTAGGGTTAGGCTGAGGGTCACTGTGAGCTTGAGGTTTATTATTATGGTGAGCATTAGGGTTGGGGTTAGGGTGAGGGTAAGTGTTGGGGTGAGTGTTAGGGTTTGGGTGAGGGTTAGCGTTAGGTTTAGGGTTAGGGTTAGGTTCGATGTTAGGTTAGGGTGAAGGTTAGCATGAGAGGTAGGGTTAGGTTGAGCGTGAGAATGAGGGTTAGGGTTAGGATTAGGTTTAAGGTGAGCCTGAGGGTGAGGGTGAGGGTGAGTGTTAGGGTTAGGGTGAGGGTTAGGCTAAGGGTTAGGGTGAGGGTTAGGTTTAGGGTGATGTTTAGGTTGAGGGTTAGGGTTAGGTTGAGGGCGAGGGTAAGTGAGAGATTTAAGTTTAGGGTTAGGATTAGGTTTAGGGTGAGGGTGAGTGTGAGGGTTAGGGTTAGGGTTATTGTTAGGCTTAGGTTTAAGCTGAGGGTGATGGTGAGTGTGAGGGTTAGGGTTATGTTGAGTGTGAGCATTAGCGTTAGGTTTAGGGTGAGGGTGTGTTTGAGGGTTAGGGTTTGGGTTAGGCTGAGGGTTAGATGAGGGTGAGTGTTAGGGTTAGGGTGGGGGTTCGAGTTAGGGTGACAGTGAGGGTTAGCGTTAGGGTGAGGGTTAGGGTTATGGTGTAGATTTGGGTGAGTGTTAGGGTTACGGTGATGTTTATGGTGAGGGTGAGGGTTGGTTTGAGGGTTTGCGTTAGTTTTAGGTTGAGGTTGGGGGTGAGGGTGAGGCTTAGGGTTAGGGTTAGGTTGAGGGTGACTGTGAGGGTTAGGGTTAGGTTTAGGCTTTAGGCTGTTGGTTAGGCTGAGGGTGAGGGTGAGGGTTAGTGTTAGGGTTAGGGTTAATTATAGAGTGATATTTAGGGTGAGGGTTAGTGTGAGAGTTAGTGTTAGGATTAGGCTTAGTGTTAGAGTGAGTGTAAGGGTTAGGTTGAGGGTTAGGTTTAGGGATAGGGTGAGGGTTGGGATGAGGGTTAGGGTGAGGGTAAGGTTTTGGGTGAGGGTTATGGTGAGTGTGAGGGTTAGGGTTAGGGTTAGGGTGACGGTGAGCTTGAGGGTGAGAGTTCAGTTGAGGGTTTGTGTTAGGGTTAGGATGAGGTTGAGGGTGAGGGTGAGACTCAGGGTTAGGTTTAGGGTGATAGTGAGTGTGAGTTTTAGGGATAGGTTTAGGCTTAGGTTTACGGTTGGGCTGAAGGTGACTGTGAGCGTGAGGGTTAGGGTTAGGGTGAGGGTTAGGTTTAGGGTGTGGGTTAGCGTTAGGGGTAGGGTTAGGTTGAGGGGGAGGGGGAAGGCTAGGGTTAGGATTAGGTTTAGGGTGAGCCTGTGGGTGAGGGTGAGGGTGAGGGTTAGGGTTAGGGTGAGGGTTAGGCTAAGGGTTAGGGTGAGGGTTAGGTTTAGGGTGATGTTTAGGTTGAGAGTTTGGGTTAGGGTTAGGGTGAGTGTGAGGGTGAGTGTGAGGGTTAGGATTAGGGTTAGGGTTAGGTTTAGGGTGATGGTGAGTGTGAGGGTTAGGGTTCGGGTTATTGTTAGGCCTAGGTTTAAGCTGAGAGTGAGGGTGAGTGTGAGGTTTAGGGTTATGTTGAGTATGAGCATTAGGGTTAGGTTTAGGGTGAGGGTGAGGTTGAGGGTTAGGGTGAGGGTTAGGGTTTGGGTTAGTTTGAGGGTTAGATGAGGGTGAGGGTCAGGGTTAGGTTGAGGGTTAGGGTTAGGGTGGAGGTGACGGTTAGCGTTAGGGTGAGGGTTAGGTTTATGGTGCGGATTAGGGTGAGTGTTAGGGTTACGGTGATGTTTATGGTGAGGGTGAGGGTTGGTTTGATGGTTTGCGTTAGGTTTAGGGTGAGGTTGAGGGTTTTGGTGAGGCTTAGGGTTAGGGTTAGGGTGAGGGTGACTCTGAGGGTTAGGGTTAGGGTTAGGCTTTAGGCTGAGGGTTAGGCTGAGGGTGAGGGTGAGGGATAGGGTTAGGGTTAGGGTTAATGATAGGGTGATATTTAGGGTGAGGATTAGTGTGAGAGTTAGTGTTAGGGTTAGGCTTATTGTTAGAGTGAGTGTAAGTGTTAGGTTAAGGGTTAGCGTTAGGGATAGGGTGAGGGTTGGGTCAGGGTTAGGGTGAGGATAAGGTTTAAGTTGAGGGTTATGGTGAGTGTGAGGGTTAGGGTTAGGGTGAGTGTTAGGGTGAGGGTGAGGGTTCAGTTGAGGGTTTGGGTTAGGGTTAGGGTGAGGTTGAGTGTGAGGGTGAGACTTAGGGTTAGGTTTAGGGTGACGGTGAGCGTGAGGATTAGGGATAGGGTTAGGCTTAGTTTTAGGGTTAGGCTGAGGGTGACTGTGAGGGTGAGGGTGAGGGTTAGGTTTAGGGTGAGGGTTAGCGATAGGGTTAGTGTTAGGGTTAGGTTGGAGGTTAGATTTAGGGTGAGGGTTAGCGTTAGGGGTAGGGGTAGGTTGAGGGTGAGGGTGAGGGCTAGGGTTAGGATTAGTTTTCAGTTGAGGGTTACGGTCAGAGTGAGGGTTAAGGTTAGATTTAGATTTACGATGAGAGTAAGGGTTTGAGTGAGGTTTAGGGTGAGTGTGAGGGTTAGAGTTAGCATTAGGATTAGGGTGACGTTTAGGGTGAGGTTTAGGTTTAGGTTTAGGGTTAGGGTGAGGTGAGGGTGAGGGTGATTGTGAGGTTTATGGTTAGGGTGAGAGATAGGTTTAGCATGAGGGTTAGGGTTAGGGTTATTGTGAGGGTGAGAGTGAGGGTGACAGTGAGGCTTAGGTTGTGGGTGAGGGTGAGTGTGAGGGTTAGGCTTAGGGTTAGGGTTAGAGTTAGTGTGAGGGTGAAGTTGAGGGTTAGTGTTAGGAGTAGCGTTAGGTTTAAAGTTAGGCTGAGGGTGAGCGTGAGGGTGAGGGTGACGGTTAGGGTTAGGGTTAGGGTTAGGGTGAGGGTTAGGGTTTGTGTGAGGTTTAGGGTGAGCCTAAGGTTAAAGGTTAGGGTGAGGGTGAGGGTTAGGCTTAGGGTTAGGGTGAGGGTTAGGGTGAGGTTTAGGGTTAGGGTTACGGTTAGGGTTAGGTTGAGGGTGAGGTTTAGGTTGAGGTTAAGGGTGAGGTTAGGGTGAGGGTTAGGGTTAGGTTGAGGGTAAGGGTGAGGTTAGGGTGAGGGTTAGGGTTAGGGTGAGTTTTAGGGTGAGGATGAGTGTGAGAGATAGAGTGAGGGTTAGGGTTCGGGAGAGTATGAGTGTTAGGGTTTGGTTGAGTTTTAGGGTTGGGTGAGTGTTAGGGTGACAGTGAGGGTGAGGGTTAGGGTTGGGTTTAGGGTTAGAGTGAGGGATAGTGTGAAGGGTAGGTTTAGTGTTAGGGTTAGGGTGAGGGTTAGGGTTAGTTTGAGGGTTAGGTTTAGGGTGAGGTTTAGGGTTACTTTGAGGGTTTATGTTAGGTTTAGGCTTAGTGTTAGTGTTAGGGTTAGGGTTAGGTTGAGGGTTAGGTTTAGGGTGAGGTTTAGGGTTAGTATGAAGGTGAGGGTATGGATGAAGGTTAGGGTTAGGGTGATGTTTAGGGTGAGGGTGAGGGTTAGGTTTAGGGTGAGCGTGAGGGTTAAGTTGAGGGTTTGGGTTAGCGTTAGGGTGAGGTTGAGGGTGAGGGTCAGTCGTAGGGTTAGGTTTAGTGTGAGGGTGTGTGTGAGGGTTTGGAATGGGGTTAGGCTTAAGTTTAGGGTTAGGCTGAGGGTGACTGTGAGCGTGAGGGTTAGGGTTAAGGTGAGGTTTAGGGTTAGGGTGAAGGTAAGGGTTGGGGTGAGTGTTAGGGTTAGGGTGAGGGTTAGCGTTAGGGTTGGGGTGAGGGTTAGTTTTTAGGTTGGAGGTTAGGGTTAGGGTGAGTGTTAGCGTTAGGGTTAGGGATAGGATTAGGTTGGAGTTTAGGGTTAGGAGGTGTGTTAGCGTTAGGGGTAGGGTTAGGTTGAGGGTTAGGGTGAGGGATAGGGTTAGGTTGAGGGTGAGGGTGAGGGTTCGGTTGAGGGTTTTGGTTAGGGTTAGAGTGAGGGTGAGGTTGAGTGAGAGGGTTAAGTTTTTGGTTAGGATTAGGTTTAGGGTGAGGGTGAATGTGAGGGTTAGGGTTAGGGTTATTTTTAGGCTTAGGTTTAAGCTGAGGTTGAGTGTGAGTGATTATGTTGAGTGTGAGAATTAGGGTTAGGTTTAGGGTGAGGGTGAGGTTGAGGGTTAGGGCGAGGGATAGGGTGAGGGTTAGTGTGAGAGTTAGGTTTAGGCTTAGTGTTAGGGTTAGGATTGGGGTTAGGGATAGGCTTAGTGTTAGGCAGAGGGTGAAGGTGAGGGTGAGGGTTAGGGTTTGGGTGAGGATGAGGTTTAGGGTTAGAGTTAGCATTAGGGTGAGGTTTAGTTTAGGGTTAGGGTTAGTGTTACAATTAGGTTTAGGATGAGGGTGAGTGTGAGGGTTAGGGATAGGATTAGACTTAGGGTGAGGGTGAGAGTGAGGGTAAGGGTGAGGGTTAGACTAAGGCTTAGGGTTAGAGTATGGGCTAAGGTGAGTGTGAGGGTTAGTGTTATGGTTGGGGTGAGGGTTAGGGTGAGTGTGAGGGTTACGGTTAGTCTTAGTCTTAGTCTAAGGCTTAGGCCGAGCATGAGTGTGAGGGAAAGGGTTAGTGTTAGGATGAGGGTTAGGTTTTTAGGGTTAGGGTGAGGGTTAGGATGAGGTTTATGGTTAGGATTAGGGTTAAGTGAGGGCTAGATTGAGGGTGAGGGTTCGGGTTAGCGTTAGGGTGAGGTTTAGGTTTAGGGTTAGGTTGAGGGTGAGGGTTAGGGTTGGGGTGAGGGTTAGGGTTAGGGTTAGGGTTAGGGTGAGGGTGAGGTTTAGGATCAGGTTTAGGGTTAGGGTTAGGTTTAGGATTAGTGTTACAGTGAGGGTGAGTGTGTGGATTAGGGTTAGGGTTAGGCTTAGGCTTAGGATTAGGCTGAGGGTGATAATGGGGATGAGAATTCGCTTTTGAGTGATGGTTAGGGTTATGGTTAGGTTGAGGGTTAGGATGAGGGTTAGGGTTAGGATTAGGGTTAAGGTGAGGGCTAGGATGAGGGTGATGTTTAGGGTTAGGGTTAGGCTTAGGCTTAGGGATAGGCTGAGGATGAAGGTGAGGGTGAGGCTTACGGTTAGGGTGATGGTTAGGGTTACAGTTAGGGTGAGTGTTAGGATGAGGATTACGGTTAGGGTGAGGGTTAGGTTGAGGGTGACAGTACGGGTAAAGGTGAGGGTTAGTCTGAGGGTGAGTGTTATGGTAATGGTGAAGGTTAAGGGTTAGGATGAGGGTTAGGTTGAGGGTTAGGTTTAGGGTTAGTGTTAGTGTTAGGATGAGGGTTAGTGTGAGGGTTAGTGTTAGGGTTAGGGTTACGATTAGGGTTAGGGCGAGGGTGAGTGTGAGGGTAAGGGTTAGTCTTAGGCTTATGCTTAGGCTTAGGCCCAGCTTGAGGTTGAGTGTGGGGGTTACGGTTAGGGTGAGTGTTAGGGTTAGGGTAATGTTTATGACAAGGTTGAAGGTTAGGTTTAGGGTTAGGGTGAGTTTTAAGTTTAGGGTGATGTTTAGGGTTAGTGTGATGGTTAGTGTTCGGATTAAGGTGAGTTTTAGTGTGAAGGTAAGTGTTAGGGTGAGGTTTAGATTTAGGGTGAGGTTTAGGGTTAGAGTTAGTGTATGGTGAGTGTTAGGGTTATGGTTAGTGGTAGGGTTAGGGTTAGCTTGAGGTTTAGGGTGGGGGTGAGTGTTAGGGTTAGCGTTAGGATTAGGATTAGGTTTAAGTTGAGGGTGAGTGTGAGGGTTAGGGTTAGGGTTAGGGTTAGGATTAGAGTTATGGTGAGGGTGAGGTAAGGGTTTGGGTTAGGGTGAGGGTTGGGGTTAGGGTTAGAGTGAGGTTCAGGGTGAGGGTTAGGTTTAGGCTTAAGGTTAGGGTACGGGCTTAGGTGAGGGTGAGGGTTACGGTCAGGGTTAGAGTGAGGGTTAGGGTGAGGGTTAGTTTTAGGATTAATGTTGGGGTTAGGGATAGTCTTAGTGTTAGGCGGAGGGTGATGGTGAGGGTGAGGGTTAGAGTTAGGGTTTGGGTGAGGTTTATGGTTAGTGTTAGTGTTAGGGTGAGGGTTAGTGTGAGGGTTAGAGTTAGGGTGAGTGTTATTTTAGGGTTAGGGTGAGGGTGAATGTGACGGTAAGGGTTAGTCTTAATCTTAGGCTTAGTCCGAGACTAAGGGTGAGGGTGAGGGTTAGGGTGAGGGTTAGGGTTACGGTGAGGGTTATGGACAGGGTGAGGGTTAGGGTCAGGGTTAGGGTTATTGTTAGAATTAGGGTTAGGATTAAAGTTACTGTGAGGGTTTGGGTTACGGTTAGGGTTAGAGTGAGGGTTAGGGTGAGGGATAGGGTTAGGATTAGGGTGAGTGTTAGGGTTAGTGTGAGGTTTAGGGTTAGGGTGAGGTTTATGGTTAATGTGAGGGTTCATGTTAGGTTTAGTCTTAGTGTTTGGGTGAGGGTAAGGGTTAGGTTGAGTGTTAGGTTTAGGGTGAGGTTTCGGGTTAGTATGAGGGTTATGGCTAGGGTGAGGGTAAGGGTGAGGGTTAGGGTTAGGGTGATGTTTAGGTTGAGGGTGAGGGTTAGGGTGAGTGTGAAGGTGAGGGTTAAGTTGAGGGTTTGGGTTAGGGTTAGGGTAAGGTTGAGACTTAGGGTTAGGTTTAGGGTGAGGGTGAGGGTTAGGGTTAGGGTTAGGGTAAGTGTTATCATTAGGGTTAGGGTTAGAATAAGGGTAAGGGTGAGGATTGTGTTAGGGTTAGGGTGAGTTTTAGGATAATGTTAGTGATAGTGTTAGGGTTAGGGTTAGGGTGAGAGTTAGGAGGAGGGTTAGGGTTAGGGATAGGTTTACGATTAGGGTTAGGGCGAGGGTGAGTGTGAGGCTTAGGGATAGGGTTAGGCTTAGGTTTAGGGTTAGGCTGAGGGTGACTGTGAGCTTGAGGGTTAGGGTTATGGTGAGAATTAGGTTTGGGGTTAGGGTGAGCGTAAGGGTTGGGGTGAGTGTTAGGGTTTGGGTGAAGGTTAGGGTTCGGGTTAGGTTTAGGGTTAGGTTGGAGGTTAGTGTTAGGGTGAGGGTTAGAATTAGGGGTAGGGTTAGGTTGAGGGTGAGGGTGAGGGTTAGGGTTAGGATTAGGATTAAGTTGAGCCTGAGGGTGAGGGTGAGGTTGAGGGTTAGGTTTAGGGTGAGGGTTAAGCTAAGGGTTAGGGTGAGTGTTAGATTTAGGGTGATGTTTAGGTTGAGGGTGAGTGTTAGGGTTAGGGTGAGGGTGAAGGTTCGGTTGAGGGTTTGGGTTAGGTTTAGGTTGAGGGTGAGGGTGAGTAAGAGTGTTAGGTTTAGGGTTAGGATTAGGTTTAGGGTGAGGGTGAGTGTGAGGGTTAGGGTTAGGTTTATTGTTAGGCTTAGATTTAAGCTGAGGGTGAGTGTGAGTGTGAGGTTTAGGGTTATGTTGAGTGTGAGCATTAGGGTTAGATTTAGGGTGAAAGTGTGGTTGACGGTTAGGGTGAGGGTTAGGGTTTGGTTTAGGGTGAGGGTTAGATGAGGGTTAGGGTTAGGGTTAGGGTGAATGTTAGGTTTAGGGTGAGGGTGAGGGCTAGCGTTAGGGTGAGGGTTTGGGTTATGGTGCGGATTAGGGTGAGTGTTAGGGTTACGGTGATGTTTATGGTGAGGGTGAGGGTTAGTTTGAGGGTTTGCTTTAGGGTTAGGATGAGGTTGAGGGTGAGGGTGAGGATTAGGGGTAGGGTGAGGGTGAGGGTGACTCTTAGGGTTAGGGTTAGGTTTAGGCTTTAGGCTGAGTTTTAGGCTGAGGGTGAGGTTTAGGATTAGGGTTAGTGATAGGGTGATATTTAGATTGAGGGTTAGTGTGAGAGTTAGTGTTAGAGTTAGGCTTAGTGTTAGAGTGAGTGTAAGGGTTAGGATGAGGGTTAGGATTAGGGATATGTTGAGGGTTGGGATGAGGGTTAGGGTGAGGGTAAGGTTTGGGGTGAGGGTTATGGTGAGTGTGAGAGTTAGGGTTAGGGTTAGGGTTAGGGTGAGGGTGAGGTTTAGGGTTATGATAAGGGTTAGGGTTAGGGTAAAGATGAAGGTTTGGAAGAGGGTTAGGATGAGGGTTAGGGTGCGGGTTAGGTTTAGGGTTCGGGTTAGGGTTCGGGTGAGGTTGGGGGTGAGGTTGAGAGTGAAGGTTAGGGTTAGAGTTAGGATGAGGGTGAGGATTAGTTTAAGATTAGGGTTAGGGTTAGGTTTAGGCTGAGGATGAGTCTGAGGTTGTGGGTGAGGATTAGGGTTAGGTTGAGTGCTATGGTTAGGGTTAGGGTGAGGGTTAGTGTTAGGGTTAAGTTTAGGATGAGAGTTAGTTTGAGGGGTTATGGTTATGGTTAGGATGAGCATTATGGTTAACGTTAGGGTTAGGGAAGGGTTAGGGTTAGGGTGAGGTTTAGGATGAGGGTTAGGGTTAGGGTGAGGTTTAGGGTTAGGGTGAGGGTTAGGGTTAGTGTTAGATTTATGTTGAGAGTTAGAGTTAACGTGAGGTTTAGGATGAGTGTGAGGGTTACAGTTAGCATTAGGGTTAGGGTGAGGTTTAGGGTGAGGGTTAGGGTTAGGTTTAGGGTTAGCGTGAGGTGAGGGTGAGGGTGATTGTGAGGTTTATGGTTAGGGTAAGAGATAGGTTTAGCATGAGGGTGAGGGTTAGGGTGAGGGTGAGGGTGAGCGTGAGGGTGACAGTGAGGCTTAGGGTGTGGGTGAGGGTGAGTGTGAGGGTTAGGGTTAGGGTTAGGGTTAATGTGAGGGTGAGGGTTAGGGTTAGCGTGAGGGTGAGCGTGAGGGTGACAATGAGGCTTAGGGTGTGGGTGAGGATGAGTGTGAGGGTTAGGGTTAGGGTTAGTGTGAGGGTGAAGTTGAGGGTTAGTTTTAGGAGTAGCGATAAGTTTAAATTTCACTGAGGTTGAGCGTGAGGGTGAGGGTGACAGGTTTAGGGTTAGGGTGAGGGTTAGGGTTATTGTGAGGGTTATGGTGAGGGTAAGGCTAAAGGTTAAGGTTAGGTTTACAGTGAGGGTTAGGGTTAGGGTTATTGTTAGTGTTAGGTTAGTGTTAATTTTGCAGTGAGGGTGAGGCTGAGTGTGAGGTTTATGGTTAGGTTTAGGGTTAGCGTTAGGTTTAGGGTTAGGATTAGGCTTAGGGTTAAGGTATGGATTAGGGTGAGGATGAGGCTTAGGGCGAGGGTTAGGTTTCGGGTTAGTGTTAAGTTTAGGGTTGGGGTTAGGGATAGGCTTAGTGTTAGGCGGAGGGTGAGGGTGAGGGTGAGGGTTAGGGTTAGGGAGAGTGTTACTGTTAGGGTTAGGGTGAGGGTGAGTGTGAGAGTAAGGTTTGTCTTAGGCTTAGGCTTAGGTTTAGGCTGAGCCTAAGGGTAAGGGTGAGGGTTAGGGTTAGGTTGAGGGTTATGGACAGGGTGAGGGTTAGCGTTAGGGTTAGGGTTATTGGTAGGATTAGGGTTAGGTTGAAAGTTACTGTGAGGGTGAGGGTAAGGGTTAGGGTTAGGGTGAAGTTTAGGTTTAGGGATAGGTTTAGAGTTAGGGTTAGGGTAAGGGTGAGGTTTAGGGTTAGAGTTAGGTTTAGTGTTAGTGTTAGGGTTAGGGTGAGGATGAGTGTGAGGGTGACAGTGAGGCTTAGGGTGTGGGTGAGGGTGAGTGTGAGGGTTAGGCTTAGGGTTAGGTTTAGGGTTAGTGTGAGGTGAAGTTGATGGTTAGTGTTAGGAGTAGCGTTAGGTTTAAAGTTAGGCTGAGGGTGAGCGTGAGGGTGAGAGTGACGGTTAGGGTTAGGATTAGGTTGAGGGTTAGGGTTATTGTGAGGGTTATGGTGAGGGTAAGGCTAAAGGTTAAGGTTAGGGTTACAGTGAGGGTTAGGGTTAGGGTTAGGGTAATTGTTAGTGTTAGGTTAGTGTTAAGTTTTCAGTGACGGTGAGGCTGAGGGTGAGGTTTATGGTTAGGTTTAGGGTTAGGTTTAGTGTTAGGGTTAGGGTTAGGGTTAGGATTAGGCTTAGGGTTAGGGTATGGGCTAGGGTGAGGTTGAGGGTTAGGATGAGGGTTAGGTTTAGGGTTAGTGTTAAGTTTAGGGTTGGGGTTAGGGATAGGATTAGTGTTAGGCGGAGAGTGAGGGTGAGGCTGAGAGTTAGGGTTAGTGTGCGGGTGAGGGTTAGGGTTAGGGTGCGGGTGAGGTTTAAGGTTAGTGTTAGCATTAGGGTGAGGGTTAGTGTGAGGGTTATGGTTAGGGTGAGTGTTACTGTTAGGGTTAGGTTGAGGGTGTGTTTGAGGGTAAGGGTTAATCTTAGGGTTAATCTTAGGCTTAGGTTTAGGTTTAAGCTGAGCCTAAGTTTGAGGTTTAGGGTTAGGGTTAGGTTTAGGGTTATTGACAGGGTGAGGGTTAGAATTAGGGTTAGGGTTATTGGTAAGATTAGAGTTAGGTTGAAAGTTACTGTGAGGATGAGGGTTAGGGTTAGGGATAGGGTGAGGTTTAGGGTTAGGAATAGGGTTAGAGTTAGGGTTAGGGTAAGGGTGAGGTTTAGGGTTAGAGTTAGGGTTAGTATTAGGGTTTGGGTGAGGGTTAGGGTGAGGGTTAGGCTTAGGCTTAGGCTTAGGCTTAGGCCGAGCATGAGGGTGAATTTTACGGTTAGGGTTAGTTTGAGTGTTAGGGTTAGGGTTAGTGTTAAGGTTAGGGTTAGGGTGAAGGTGAGTGTGAGGGTTAGGGTTAGTCTTAGGCTTAGGCTGAGGCTTAGTCCGAGCTTAAGGGTAAGGGTGAGGGTTAGGGTTAGGGTGCGGGTTAGGGTGTTAGGATTTGCGTGAGGATTAGGATGAGGTTTAGGGTTAGGATTAGCGTTACGGTGAGGGCTAGAGTGAGGGTGAGGGTTAGGGTTAGCATTAGGGTGAATTTAGCGTTAGGGTTAGGGTTACATTGAGGGTGAGGTATAGGGTTAGGTTGAGGGTGATGGTGAGGGTGAGGGTGAGGGTAAGGGTTAGGTTCAGGGTGAGGAATAGGGTTATGGTTAGGGTAAGAGTGAGGGTGAGTGTGAGGGTGAGGTTGAGGGTGAGAGTGAGTGTTAGGGTTGAGGTGAGGGTCAGGTTTAGGGTTAGGGTGAGGGTTAGGGTTAGGGTTCGGGTTAGAATGAGTGTTAGGCTGAGAGTCAAGTTTAGTGTTAGGATAAGGATGAGGGTTTTGGTTAGGGTTAGGTTTAGAGTTAGGGTGAGGGTTAGGGTTAGTGTTTGGATGAGGGTTAGGGATAGGCTGAGGGTGAGGTTGAGGTTAAGGGTGAGGTTAGGGTTAAAGTGAGGGTTAGGGTTAGGTTTAGCGTTAAGGTTAGGGTGAGGTTTATGTTTAGGGTTAGGGTTAGGATGAGGGTTAGTCTGAGGGTTGGGGATAGGGTTTTGGTGAGGGTAAGGGTTAGGGTGAGGTTTAGGGTGAGGGTGAGAGTTAGGTTTAGGCTTAGGGTTAAAGTGAGGGTTATGATTAGGGTGAGGGGGAGGGTTAGGGTTAGGTTTAGGGTGAGTGTTAGGGTTAGGTGAGGGTTAGGGATAGGGTGGGGGTTAGGGTGAGGGTCAGGATTAGGGTTAGGGTTAGAGTTACAGTGAGGGTGAGTGTGAGGGTTAGGGTTAGGTTTAGGGTTAGGGTTAGGTATAGGCTGAGGGTGAGGGTGAGTGTGAGGGTGAGTTTTAGGGTTAGGGTGAGGGTTAAGGTTAGGTTTAGGGTTATGGTTGGGTTAAGGGTTAGGGTTAGCGTTAGGAAGAGGGTTTGGCTGAGGGTTAGTTTTATGGTTAGGGTGAGGTTTAGGGTTAGTGTGAGGATTAGGATGAGGGTTAGGCTGAGGGTTAGGGTTAGGGTTAGGGTGAGGGTAAGGGTTAGGGTGAGGGTGAGGGATAGTTTTAGAATTAGGGTTAGGGTTAGGGTGTGGTTTAGGGATATGTTTAGGATTAGGGTGAAGGTTAGAGTGAGGGTTAGGGTTAGGATGAGGATTAGGGTGAGGGTGAGGTTTAAGGTGATGGTTAGGGTTAGGGTGAGGCTGAGGGTTAGGGTTAGGTTGAGGTTTAATATTAGGGTGATGTTTAGGGTGAGGGTGAGGTTTAGGGTGAGGATGATGGTGAGGGTTAGGGTTAGGGTTTAGGTGAGGTTTAGGGTTAGGGTGAGGGCTAGGGTTAGGTTTAGGGTTAGGGTGAGGTTTAGGTTTAGTGTGACGGAGAGGGTGAGTGTTAGCTTTAGGTTTAAGCTTAAGTGTAGGGTAAGGCTTAGGGTGAGGGTGAGGGTGAGGGTCAGAATTAGGTTTAGGGTGAGGGTTAGGTTTATGGATAGGGTTAGGGTGAGGGTGAGGGTTAGGGTGAGGGTGATGTTGAGGGTGACGGTGAGTGTTAGGTTTAGAGTGAGTGATAGGGTTATGGTTAGTGTTAGGGTGAAGGTGAGGGTGTGGGTTTCAGTGAAGGTGATTGTGAGGTTGAGGGTGAGGGTGAGGTTTAGGGTTAGGATTAGGGTTAGGGTTAGGGTTAGGCTGAGGGTGAGTCTGAGGGTGAGGGATAGGGATAGGTTGAGGATTAGGGTTAGTGTACGTGTTAGTTTGAGGGTTAGGGTTAGAATTAGGAAGAGGGTTTGGCTGAGGGTTAGGGTTAGGGTTAGGGTGAGGGTTAGGGTTAGTGTGAGGGTTAGGGTGAGAGGTAGGTTTAGGGATAGGGTTAGGGTGAGGTTTAGGTTTAGGGTGAGTGTTAAGGTTAGGGTTCGGGTGAGGGTTATGTTGAGCATTAGGGTGAGGGTTAGGGTTAGGTTTAGGGTTAGGGTGAGGGTTTGGGGGAGGGTCAGGGTTAGAGTGAGTGTTAGGGAGAGGTTGAGGGTTAGGTATAGCGTAAAGGTTTGGATTAGGTTTACAGTTAAGGTTAGGGTTAGGTTTAGGATTAGGTTGAGGGTGAGGGATATGGTTATCCTTAGGGTTAGGGTTAGGTTAGGGTGAGGTTTAGGGATAGGGTTAGGGTTAGGATGAGGGTGAGGGTGAGGGTTAGGGTTAGGTTTAGGGTGAGGGTTAGGTTTAAGGTGAGGGTTAGCGTTAGGGTGACGGTGAGGTTAAGGGTTAGGGTGAGGGCTAGGTTTAGGGTTAGGGTTAGGTTGAGGTTAAGGTTTAGGGTGAGTGTGAGGTTGAGGGTTTGGTTTAGAATGAGGCTTAGGTGTAGGGTTAGGCTTTGGGTGAGGGTGAGGTTGAGGGTAAGAGTTAGGTTTAGCGTGAGGGTTAGGGTTATGGTTAGGGTTAGCGTGAGGGTTAGGGTTAGGTTTAGGGTTAGGTTTAGGGTTAGGGTGAGGGTTAGGGATAGGGTTAGGATTAGGGTGAGGGTTAGGGTGAGGGTTAGGGTTAGGGTTAGGGTTAGGGTTAGGGTGAGGTGTAGTTGAGGGTTAGGGTGAGGGTGAAGTTTAGGGTGACGGTGACGGTAAGGGTTAGGGTGAAGTTGAGGGTTTGGGATAGGGTTAGAGTCAGAGTTAGGCTTAGGGTTAGGGTTAGGGTGAAGGGTAGGTTGAGGGGTAGGGGTAGGGTTAGGGTGAGGTTTAGGTTTAGTTTGAGGGAGAGGGTGAGTGTTAGCTTTAGGTTTAGGCTTAAGTGTAGGGTTAGGCTTAGGGTGAGGGTGAGGGTGAGGGTCAGAATTAGTTTTAGGGTGATGGTTAGGTTTATGGATAGGGTTAGGGTGAGAGTGAGGGTTAGGGTGAGGATGATGTTGACGGTGACGGTGAGTGTTAGGTTTAGAATGAATGATAGGGTTATGGTTAGTGTTAGGGTGAGGGTGATGGTGTGGGTTTCGGTGAAGGTGATTGTGAGGTTGAGGGTGAGAATGAGGGTTAGGGTTTTGGTGAATGTTAATTTTAGGGTTTGGGTTAAGGTTAGGTTGAGGGTTAGGGTTAGGGTTAGGATGAGGGTTAGGGTGAGGGTTAGGTTTAGGGTTAGGGTGAGGGTAAGGTTTAGGGTGAGGGTGAGCGTTAGTACTAGGATTAGGGTTAGTTTTAAGGTGAGGGTAAGGGATAAGATTAGGGTGAGGGTGAGGGTTTTGGTTAGGGTTAGGTTTAGATTTAGGGTGAGGGTGAGGTTTAGGGTTAGGTTTTGGATTAGGGTTAGGGTTAGGCTGAGTGTGAGGTTGAGGGTGAGGGTGACGGTAAGGGGTAGGGTTAGGGTTCGGGTTAGTCTTAGGATGAGGGTTAGGCTGAGGGTTAGGGTTACGGTTCGGGTAAGGATAAGGGTTTGGGTGAGAGTGAGGGTTAGGGTTAGGCTTAGGGTTAGGGTGAAGGTTAGGGTGAGGTTTAGTGTTAGGTTTAGGGTTAGGGTTGGGATTAGATTGAGCATTAGGGTGTGGGTAAGGGTTAGGGTGAGGTTTAGGATGATGGTGAGGGCTAGGTTTAAGGTGAGGGTAAGGGTTTCGGTGAGGCTTAGGGTGAGGCTGAGGATTAATGTAGCATTAGGGGTACGGTGAGGGTGAGGGTTAGGGTGAAGGATAGGGTTAGGGTTAGGGATAGGGTGAGGATTAGGGTTAGGGTTAGGTTTAGGGTGATGGTTAGGCTGAGGAGTAGGGTTAGTGTTAGTGTTAGGGTGTGGGTTAATATTAGGGTTAGGGTTAGGGTGAGGTTGAGGTTGAGGGTAAGGGTTAGGGTGAGAGTGATGGTGTAGTTGAGGTTTTGTGTTAGCATTAGGGTTAGGTTTAGGGTTAGGGTTAGGATTAGGGTTAGGGTGAGGGTGAGGGTTAGGATGAGGGTTCGTTTTAGGGTGTATGTGATGGTTAGGGTTAGGGTGAGGGTTAAGTTGATGGTGAGGGTTAGGGTGAGGGTGAGGGTTAGGGTTAGGGTGAAGGGTAGGTTGAGGGGGTGGGGTAGGGTTTGGGTGAGGTATATTGTTAATGTGAGGATTAGGGTTAGGCTTAGTGTTAGTGTGAGGATAAGGATAAGGGTGAGGGTTAGTGTGAGAGTGAGGTTTAGGGTTAGCGTTAGGGTTAGGGTGAGGGTTAGTGTGAAGGTTAAGGTGAGGGTATGGGTTAGTATGAGGGTGAGGGTTAGAGTTAGGTTTAGATTGAGGGTTAGGGTTAGGGTGAGTATTAGGGTCGGGTTAGGTTGAGGGTTCGGGTTCGGGTTCGGGTGAGTTTTAGGGTGTGGGTGACGGTTAGGGTTAGGGTGAGGTTTAGGTTTATGGTGAGGATTAGGGTTAGGGTTAGGGTTAGGGTTATAGTGAGGGTAAGTGTTAGGATGAGGTTTAGGGTGAGGATGAGGTTTAGGGATAGCGTTAGAGTTAGGGTGAGGGTTAGGGTTAGGGTTAAGGTGAGGGTAGGGTGAGGTGTAGGGTTAGGGTTAGTGTGAGGGTTAGGGTTAATGTGAGGATTAGGGTTAGGGTTAAGGTTAGTGTGAGGATAAGGACAAGTGTGAGGATTACGATGAGATTGAGGTTTAGTGTTAGTGTTAGGGTTACGGTGAGTTTTAGGGTGAGGGTTAAGGTGAGGGTTAGTGTTAGTATGAGGGTGAGGGTTATAGTTAGGTTTAGGGTGAGGGTTAGGTTTAGGGTCGGGTTAGGGTTCGGGTTCGGGTTCGGGTTCGGGTGAGTTTTAGGGTGTGGGTGAGGGTTAGGGTTAGTGTGAGGGTTAGGGTTATGGTGAGGATTAGGGTTAGGGTTAGGGTTATAGTCAGGGTAAGGGTTAGGATGAGGTTTAGGGTGAGGGTGAGGTTTAGGGATAGCGTTAGAGTTAGGTTGAGGTTTAGGGTGAGGGTTAGGATCCAGGTTAGGTTAGGTGAGGGTGAGTGTTATCGTTCGGTTTAGGGTTAGGTTTAGGGTGAGGGTAAGGTTTAAGTTGAGGGTGAGGGTTAGGGTTAAGTTGAGGGATAGGGTGAGCGTTAGGGTGAGGGTTCGGTTGAGGGTTTGGGTTAGGGTTAGGGTGAGGTTGAGGGAGAGGGTGAGACTTAGGGTTAGATTCATGGTGAGGATGGGGTTTAGGTTTAGTGTTAGGGTTAGGGTTAGGGTGAAGGATAGGGTGAGGGTAAGGGTTATAGGGAGGTTTACCGGACGGTTGAGGGTTAGGGATAGCATTAAGGTTAAGGATAGGTTTAGGGTGAGGGTTAGGGTTAGTGTTAGGGTTACGGTGAGGGTGAGGGTTAGGGTTAGGTTTAGGGTGAGGGTTAGGTTTAGGGTTAGGGTGACGGTGAGGGTAAGCGTTAGGTGAGTACTAGGGTTAGGGTTAGGGTTAGGGTAAGGTTTAGGTTTAGGGTGAGGGTGAGAGTGAGAGTTAGGTTTAGGATTAGGCTTAGGTGTAGGGTTAGGCTTAGGTTGAGGGTGAGGGTGAGTGTCAGAGTTAGGTTTAGTGTAAGGGTTAGGGTTATGGTTATTTTTGAGTGAGGGTTAGGGTCAGGGTCAGGGTGAGGTTGAGGGTGAGGTTGAGGATTAAGGTTTGGGTGAGGGATAGTGTTAGAGTTAAGGTTAGGGTGAGGATTAGGGTTATGGTTAGTGTTAGGATGAGGGTTAGTTTTAGGGTTAGGGTGAGGGTAAGGTTTAGGGTAAGGGTGAGGGTTAGGGTTATGAATAGGGTTTGGGTTAGGGTGAAGGTCAGGGATGGGTTAGGATTAGGGTGAGGGTTTTGTTTAGGGTTAGGTTTAGAGTTAGGTTGAGAGTGAGTGTGAGGGTTAGCGTTTGGATTAGTGTTAGGGTTAGGGTTAAGGTGAGGTTGATGTTGAGGATGAGGGTTAGGGTTAATGTGAGGTTTAGCGTTAAGGTTAGGGTGAGGGTTAGGTTTAGGTTTAGAATGAGGGTAAGGGTTAATGTGAGGGCTAGGGTGAGGGAGAGGGTTAGGGATACTGTTAGGTTGAGGTTTAGGGTTAAGGTGATGGTTAGGGTTAGTGTGAGGGTATGTATTAGGACTAGGGTTAGTTTTAGGGTGAGGGTTAGTGTTAGGGTGAGTTATAGCGTTAGCGTGAGGGTTATGGTTATGGTTAGGGTGAGTGTTAGCTTTAGGGTTATTGTTTGGGTTAGGGTTAAGGTTACGTTGAGGGTTAGGGTGAGGGTAAGTGTTAGGGTGAGGGTTACCGTTAGGGTGAGGGTTATGGTTATGGTTAGGGTTAGGGTTAGGTTTAGGGTTTTTGTTAGGGTTAGGGTTAGGGTTAAGGTTACGGTGAGGGTGAGGCTGATGGTAAGATTTAGGGTTAGGTTGAGGTTTAGGTTTAAGGTTAGGGTTAGAGTTAGGGTTAGGGTGAGTGTGAGGTTTAGATTTAGAGTTAGTGTTTGGGGGAGGGTTAGGGTGAGGGTTAGGGTTAGTGTTAGGGTGAGTGTTAGGATTAGGGTTAGGATGAGGTTGAGTGTGAGGGTTAGGGTTAGGGTTAGTCTGGGGGTGAGGGTGAGGGTTAGGTTTAGGATTAAGGTGAGGTTTAGGATGAGGTTAAGTTTAGGATTAGAGTTAGGGTGAGGGCAAGGGTGAGGGTGAGGTTAAGGGTAAGCATTATGGTGAGGTTTAGGATTAGGGTTAGGTTTATGGTTAGGGTGAGGGTTAATGTTAGGGTTACAGTGAGGGTGAGGGTTAGGGTTAGGGTGATGGTTAGTGTTAGGGTTAGGGTGAGGGTGAGGTTTAGGGTTAAAGTGAAGGTTAGTGTTAGGGTTAGGGTTAGGGTGAGGGTTAGAGTTCGGGTTAGGCTTAGGCTTAGGCTTAGGCCGAGCGTGGGGGTCAGGGTTAGGGTTAGGTTTAGGGTGAGGGTTAAGGTTAGGTTTAGGGTGACTGTTAGGATGAGGTTTGTGGTTATGGTTATGGTTAGGGTTAGTTTTAGGGTTACGATTAGGGTTAGGTTTAGTGTTAGGATTAGGCTGAGGGTTTGGGTTAGGGTTAGGTGTAAGTTTAGGATTAGGTTTCGGGTTAGGGTTATTGTTAGTGTTATGGTTAGTGTTAAGTTTGCAGTGAGGGTGAGGCTCAGGCTAAGGGTTATGTTTAGTGTTAGGGTTTGGGTTAGGGTTAGTATTATTGTTAGGGTTAGGTTTAGAGTTACGGTCATGGTGAGAGTGAGGGTGAGGGTTAGGGTGAGGTTTAGGGTGAGGTTTAGCATTAGGGTTAGGGTTAGGATTAGGGTGCTGGTGAGTTTTAGGGTTAGAGTTAGGGTGAGGGGGAGGGTTAGGTTGAGGTTTAGGGATAGGGTTAGGATTAAGATTAGGGTTAGGGTGAGGGTGAGGGTTAGGGTTAGGCTTAGGCTTAGGGTTAGGCTGAGGGTGAGGCTGGCGGTGAGGATTAGGGTTAGGGTGATGGTTAGGCTTAGGGTTAGTGTTATTGTTAGGGTCAGGGTTAGAGTTAAATTGAGGGTGAGGGTGCGGGTAGGGTAGGGTTAGGGTTAAGCTGAGGTTTAGGGTTAGGTTTAGAGATAGAGTTAGGGTGAGGGTGAGGTTAGGGTTAAAGTTAGGGTTAATGTTAGGGTTAGGCTTAGGGTTAGAATGAGTCTGAGCGTGGGCGTGAGGATTAGGGTTAGGGTTAGGGTTAGAGTTAGTGTTAGGGTTAGCGTTATGGTTACAGTAAGGGTTAATATTAGTGTTATGGTTAGTGTTAGGTTTAAGTTTGCAGTGAGGGTGAGGCTGAGGGTGAGGTTTATGGTTATGTTTAGGGTTATGGTTAGTGTTATTTTTAGGGTTAGGGTTAGAGTTACGGTGAGGGTGAGGTGAGGGTGAGGGTGAGGGTTAGGTGAGATTTAGGGTGATGTTTAGGGTTAGGGTTAGGTTGAGGGTGAGGATTAGGTTTAGAGTTAGGTTTAGTGGGAGGGTTAGGGTGAGGGTTAGGGTTAGGTTGATTTTTAGGGATAGGGTTAAGGTTAGGCTTAGGGTTAGGCTGAGGGTGAGGCTGGCGGTGAGGATTAGGGTTAGGGTGATGGTTAGGCTTAGGGTTAGTGTTATTGTTAGGGTCAGGGTTAGAGTTAAATTGAGGGTGAGGGTGCGGGTAGGGTTAGGGTTAGGGTTAAGCTGAGGTTTAGGGTTACTTTTAGAGATAGGGTTAGGGTGAGGGTGAGGTTAGGGTTAAAGTTAGGGTTAATGTTAGGGTTAGGCTTAGGATTAGGGTTAAGCTGAGGGTGAGGGTGGGAGTGAGTGTTTGTGTTACAGTGAGGGTGAGGATTAGATATAGGGTGAGGGTTAGGATGAGGTTTAGAATTACAGTGAGGGTGAGGGTTAGGGTTTAGGGTGAGGGTTAGGGTTAGGATTAGGGTTAGGGTGAGGGTGAGGGTTAGGATTAGGGTTAGAGTTAGGTTTATTGTTAGTGTTATGGTTAAGGTTACTTTTGGAGTGAGGGTGAGGCTGAGGGTGAGGGTTAGGGTTAGGATTAGGAATAGGGTTAGGGTGAGTGTGAGATTGAGTGTGAGGGTGAGGGTTAGGGTTAGGGTTAGGGTGAGATTTAGGTTTAGGATTAGGGTTAGAGTTAGGGTAAGGGTTAGGGTGAGGGTAAGTGTTATGGTGAGGGTTAGGTTTAGGGTTAGGGTTACAGATAGGTTGAGGGTTAGGTTTCCTACTAGGATTATTTTTAATTTTAAGTTTAGGGTTACGTTGAGGGTGAGGGTGAGGGTGAAGGTTAGGGTTAGGGTTAGGGTGAGGTTTAAGTTTAGGATTAGGGTTAGAGTTAGGGTTAGGGTTAGGGTGAGGTTTAGGGTTAGAGTTAGGCTTAGGGTGAAAGTTAGTGTGAGGGTTAGGGTTAGCGTTAGTGTTAGGTTAGGGTTAGGGTTAGGTTTAGGTTGAGGTTTAGGTATAGGGTTAGGGTTAGAGTTAGGGTTAGGTTGATTGTGAGGTTTAGGGTTAGAGTTAGGGTTAGTGTAGTGTTAGGGTTAGGTTTAGGGTGAGGGTTAGGGTGAGGGTTAGAGTTCGGGTTAGGCTTAGGCGGATTGTGAGGGTGAGGGTTAGGGTTAGGGTGAGGGTTAGCGTTAGGTTTAGGGTGAGGGTTTGGATGAGGTTTTGGGTTATGGTTAGGGTTAGTGTTACTTTTAGGGTTAGGGTTAGGGTTAGTTTTAGGTTTATGGTTAGGTTTAAGGTGCGGGTTAGGGTTAGGCTTAGGCTTAGGGTTAAGGTTAGGTTTATTGTTAGTGTTATGTTTAGTGTTAAGTTTGCAGTGTGGGTGAAGCTCAGGTTGAGGGTTATGGTTAGTGTTAGGGTTAGGGTTAGGGTTAAGGTTAGTGTTATTGTTAGGGTTAGAGTTAGAGTTACGGTCACGGTGAGAGTGAGGGTGAGGGTGCGGGTAAGGGTGAAGTTTAGGGTGAGGTTTAGGTTTAAGGTTAGGGTTAGGGTGCTGGTGAGCTTTAGGTTTAGAATTAGGGTTAAGGGGAGGGTTAGTGTGAGGGTTAGGTTTAGGGTTAGGGTTACAGATAGGTTGAGGGTTAGGGTTCCTGCTAGGGTTATTTTCAATTTTAATCTTAGGGTTACTTTGAGGGTGAGGGTGAGGGTTAGGGTTAGGGTTAGGGTGAGGTTTAAGTTTAGGATTAGAGTTAGAGTTAGGGTTAGGGTTAGGGTGAGGTTTAGGGTTAGAGTTAAGCTTAGGGTGAGGGTTACTGTGAGGGTTAGGGTTAGGGTTAGTGTTAGGTTAGGGTTAGGGTGAGGGTTAGTCTTAGGGTTAGGGTTAGGTTTAGGTTGAAGTTTAGGTATAGGGTTAGGGTTAGAGTTAGGGTTAGTGTAAGGGTTAGGCTTAGGCGGATTGTGAAGGTGAGGGTTAGGGTTAGTGTTACTTTCAGGGTTAGGGTTAGGGTTAGGGTTAAGTTTATGGTTAGGGTTAAGGTGAGGATTAGGTTTAGGGTTCGGCTTAGGGTTAAGGTTAGGGTTATTGTTAGTGTTATGGTTAGTGTTAATTTTGCAGTGAGGTTGAGGCTCATTTGAGGGTTATGGTTAGTGTTAGGGTTAGGGTTAGGGTTAAAGTTAGTGTTATTGTTAGGGTTAGGGTCAGAGTTACGGTCACGGTGAGAGTGAGGGTGAGGGTGAGGGTTAGGGTGAGGTTTAGGGTGAGGTTTAGTTTCAAGGTTACGGTTAGGGTGCTGGTGAGGTTTAAGTTTAGAGTTAGGGTGAAGGAGAGGGTTAGGTTTAGGTTTAGTGTTAGCATTAGGGGGAGGGTGAGGGTTAGGTTGAGGTTCAGGGATAGGGTTAGGGTTAGGGTTAGGGTTAGGGTCAGTGTGAGGGTGAGGGTTATGGTTAGGGTTAGGCTTAGGCTTAGGCTTAGGCTAAGGGTGAGGATGGGAGTGATGATTAGGGTTAGGGTGATGGTTAGGCTTAGGGTTAGTGTTATTGTTAGGGTTAGGGTTAGAGTTACGGTGAGGGTGAGGGTGCGGGTGAGGTTTAGGGTTAGGGTTAAGGTGAGGTTTAAGGTTAGGTTTAGAGATAGAGTTAGGGTGAGGGTGAGGTTTAGGGTTAGGGTTAGGGTTAGTGTTAGGGTTAGGCTTAGGGTTAGGCTGAGGCTGAGGGTGGGGGTGAGGATTAGGATTAGGTTTAGGTTTAGGGTTAGAGTTAGGGTTAGGGTTTGGGTTACTCTTAGTGTTATGGTTAGGGTTAAGTTTGCAGTGAGAGTGAGGCTGAGGGTGAGGTTCATGGTTAGGGCTAGGGTTAGGATTAGGGTTACTGTGACTGTGAGTGTGAGGGTTAGGGTTAGGGTCAGGCTTAGGCTCAGGGTTAGGCTGATGTTGAGGGTGGGGGTGAAGGTTAGTGTCTTGTTGAGGATGAGGATTAGGGTTAGGGTGAGGGTTAGGATGAGGGTTAGTGTTATGGTGAGGGTAAGGTTTAGGGTTAGGGTGAGGTTTAGGGTTAGGATTAGGGTTAGGGTGAGGGTTAGGGTTAGGGTTAGGTTTAGGGTTATTGTTAGTGTTATGGTTAAGGTTATGTTTGCAGTGAGGATGAGGCTGAGCGTGAAGCTTAGGGTTAGGATTAGGGTTAGGTTGAGGTTGAGGATTTGGGTGAGGTTGAGGGTTATGGTGAGGTTTAGGGTTAGGGTGAGAGTTAGGGTTAGTGTGAGGGTTAGTGTTAGGGTTATGGTTAGGTTTAGGTTCAGGGTTAGGGTTAGGGTCAGGGTTAGGTTTAGGGTCAGGGTTAGGGTTATGGTTAGTGTTAGGGTTAGGGTTAGGGGGAGGGTTAGTTTGAGGTTTAGGGTTAGGGTTAGGGTTAGGTTTAGGATTAGGTTTGGGTGAGGGTGTGTGTGAGGGTTAGGGTTACCCTTGGGCTTAGGCTGTGGGTGAGGGGGGGGTGAGGATTAGTGTTTGGTGATAGTTAGGTTTAGAATTAGAGTGACGGTTAGGATGAGGTTTAGGGTTATCATTAGGGTGAGGGCTAGGGTGAGGGTGAGGGTTAGTGTTAGGGTTAGGCTGAGGCTGAGGTTTAGGCTGAGGGTGAGATTGAGAGTGAGAGTTACGGTTAGGTTGATGGTTAGGGTTATGGTTAGCTTGAAGGTTAGAATGAGGTTTAGGGATAGGTTGAGGGTTAGGGTGAGGGTGATGGTAAGGGGAAAGTTGAGGGTTAGGCTGTGGGTGAGGGTTAAGATAAGGGTGAGGATTAGGGTTAGGGTGAGGGTTAAGGTAAGTGTGAGGGTTAGGGGTTAGGGTGAGGATGAGGGTTAGGTTTAATGTGAGGTTTAGGGTGAGGATGAGGGTTAGGGTTAGGTGAGGGTAAGGGTTAGAATTAGGGTTAGGTTGTGGGCTAGGGTGAGGGTGAGGTTTAGGGTTAGGGTTAGGGTTAGGGTGAGGTTTAGGATTAGGGTGAGTGTTAGGATTAGTGTGAGGGTTAGTGTTAGGGTTATGGTTAGGGTTAGGGTCAGGGTTAGGGTTAGGGTCAGGGTTAGGTTTAGGGTCAGGGTTAGGGTTAGGGTTAGTGTTAGGGTTAGGGTTAGGGTGAGGGTTAGTTTGAGGTTTAGGGTTAGGGTTAGGTTTAGGATTAGGTTTGGGTGAGCTTGAGTGTGAGGGTTAGGGTTACGCTTGGGCTTAGGCTGAGGGTGAGGGTGGGGGTGAGTATTAGTGTTTGGTGATAGTTAGGTTTTGAATTAGAGTGACGGTTAGGATGAGCTTTAGTGTTAGGATTAGAGTTAGCATGAGGGCTAGTGTGAGGGTGAGGGTTAGGGTTAGAATTATGGCGAGGTTTAGGATTAGGGTTAGGTTTAGGGTTAGGGTGAGGGTTAGGGTTGGGGTTAGTGTTAGGGTGAGGGTGAGGGTTAGGATTAGGTTTAGGGTTAGGGTTATTGTTAGTGTTATGATTAAGGTTAAATTTAAGGTGAGGGTGAGGCTGAGGGTGAGGTTTAGGGTTAGGGTTATGGTGAGGTTTAGGGTTAGGGTTAAGGTTAGGTTTAGGTTGAGGGCTTGGGTTAGGGTTAGGGTTACGGTGAGGGTGAGGGTTAGGGTTAGGGTTTGGCTTAGGGTTATTTTAGGGTTTGGGTAACGGTTAAGCTGAGGGTGAGGGTGAGGGTTAGGTTAAGGTTAGGGTGAGGTTTAGGTTTAGGGTTAGGGTTAGAGTTAGGTTTAGGGTGATAGTGAGGTTTAGGGTTAGAGTTAGGGTTAGTGTTAGGGTTAGGGTTAGTGTAAGGGTTAGAATGAGGGTTAGGGTTAGGTTTAGGGTGATGTTTAGGGTTATGTTTAGGGTGAGGTTTAGGATGAGGTTTAGGGTTAGGTTTAGGGTTAGGGTTAGTTTTAGGGTTAGGATTAGGGTTAGGGTTAGGGTTAGGGTTAGGGTAAGGGTTTGGGTTTGGCTTAGGGTTAGGGTTAGGGTTATTGTTAGTGTTATGGTTAGTGTTAAGTTTGCGGCGAGGGTGAGGCTCAGGGTGAGGGTTATGGTTAGTGTTAGTGTTTGGGTTAGGGTTAGTATTATTATTAGGGTTAGGGTTAGAGTTACGGTCATGGTGAGAGTGAGGGTGAGGGTTAGGGTGAGGTTTAGGTTGAGGTTTAGAGTTAAGGTTAGGGTTAGGTTTAGGGTACTGGTGAGGTTTAGGGTTAGAGTTAGGGTGAGGGGGAGGGTTAGGGTGAGGGTTAGGGTTAGGTTTAGTGTTAGTATTAGGGTGAGCGTGAGGGTTAGGTTGTGCTTTAGGGATAGGGTTAGGGTTAGGATTAGAGTTAGGGTGAGGGTGAAGGTGAGGGTTAGGGTTAGGCTTAGGCTTAGGATTAAGGTGAGGGTGAGGCTGGGGGTGAGGATTAGGGTTAGGGTGATGATTTGGGTTAGGGTTAGTGTTATTGTTAGTGTTAGGGTTAGAGTTACCATGACGGTGAGGGTGCGGGTAGGGTTAGGGTTAGGGTTAGGCTGAGGTTTAGGGTTAGGTTTAGAGATAGGTTTAGGTTGAGGGTGAGGTTTAGGGTTAATGTTAGGGTTAATTTTAGGGTTAGGCTTAGGGTTAGGATGAGGGTGAGGGTGGGGGTGAGGACTAGGGTTAGGGTTAGGGTTAGAGTTAGGTTTAGGGTTAGTGTAAGGGTTAATGTTGGTGTTATGGTTAGGTTTAAGTTTGCAGTGAGAGTGAGGCTGAGGGTGAGGTTTATGGTTAGGGTTAGGGTTATGGTTAGTGTTACTCTTTGGGTTAGGGTTAGAGTTTCGGTGAGGGTGAGGGTGAGGGTTAGGTTTACGGTGAGATTTAGGGTAAGGTTTAGGGTTAGAGTTAGGTTGAGGGTGAGGATTAGGTTTAGAGTTAGAGTTAGTGGGAAGGTTAGGTTGAGGGTTAGGGTTAGGTTGATTTTTAGGGATAGGGTTAGGGTTAGGATTAGGGTTAGGGTGAGTTTGAGTTAGAGGGTTAGTGTTAGGGTTAGGCTTAGGCTTAGGGTTAGGCTGAGGGTGATGTTGGGGGTGAGGGTTAGTGTTACACTGAGGGTGATGATTAGGGTTAGGGTAAGGGTTAGGATGAGGGTTAGGGTTACAGTGAGGGTGAGGTTTAGGGTTAGGGTGAGGGTTTGGGTTACGATTAGGGTTAGGGTGAGGTTGAGGGTTAGGATTGGGGTTAGGGTTAGGTTTATTGTTAGTGTTATGGTTAAGGTTAATTTTGGAGTGAGCGTGAGGCTGAGGGTGAGGGTTAGGGTTAGGATTAGGGTTAGGGTTAGGATTAGGGTTAGGGTGAGGGTGAGATTGAGGGTGAGAGTTAGGGTTAGGGTGATGGTTAGTGTTATGGTTAGCTTGCAGTTTAGGATGAGGTTTAGGGATAGATTGAGTGTTAAGGTGAGGGTGAAGGTAAGGGTAAAGTTGAGGGTTAGGCTGTAGGTGAGGGTTAAGATAAGGGTGAGGGTTACGGTTAGGGTGAGGGTTCGGGTAAGTGTGACAGTTAGGGGTTAGGGTGAGGGGGAGGGTTAGATTGAGGATTAGGGTTAGGGTTAGTGTGAGGTTTAGGGTGAGGATAAGGGTTGAGGGTTAGGTGAAGGTAAGAGTTAGAATTAGGGTTAGGGTGAGGGCTAGGGTGTGGTTGATGGTTAGGGTTAGAGTTAGGGTTAGAGTGAGGTTTAGGGTGAGGGGGAGTTTTAGGGTTAGAGTGAGGGTTAGTGTTAGGGTTACGGTTAGTGTTAGGGTGATGGTTAAGGTTAGGATGAGGGTTACAGTTAGGTTGAGGGTTAGGGTTCGTGTTAGGGTTATTTTTAATTTTAGGTTTACTGTTACGTTTAGGGTGAGGATGAGGGTGAGGTTAGGGTTAGGGTTAGTGTGAGGTTTAGGGTTAGGATTAGAGTTGGAGTTAGGGTTAGGGGTAGGGTGAGGTTTAGGGTTAGATAGGCTTAGGGTGAGGGTTAGGTTGACGGTTAGGGTTAGGGTTAGTGTTAGGTTAGGGTTAGGATGAGAGTTAGTGTGAGGGTTAGGGTTAGAGTTAGGGTTAGGATTAGGATTAGGGTTAGGGTGAGGGTGAGTGTGTGGGTTAGGGTTAGGTTAAGGGTTAGGCTTAGGGTTAGGCTGAGGGTGAGGTTGAGGGTGAGGTTTAGGTTTAGGATGAATGTTAGAATTAGGGTTAGGGTGAGGGTTAGGGGGAGGGTTAGGGTGAGGGTTAAGGTGAGGGTTAGGGTTAGGATTAGGGTTAGGATGAGGGCTAGCTTGAGGGTGAGGTTTAGGGTTAGGGTTAGAGTGAGGTTTAGGGTTAGGGTTAGGTTGAGGGTGAGGTTTAATTTTAGAGTTAGGGTTAGGGTGAGGGTTAGGTTTAGGGTTAGTGTTAGGGTTAATGTTATGGTTAGTGTTAGGGTTAGGGTGAGGGTTAGGGTTATGGTTAGGATTAGGATTAGGGTTACTGTGAGGGTGAGTGTGAGGTTTAGGGTTAGGCTTAGGTTTAGGCTGAGGGTGAGGGTGAGGTTGAGGGTTAGGGTTAGGGTGAGGGTGAGGTTTAGGGTGAGAGTTAGTGTTAGTGTGAGGGTTAGTGTGAGAGTGAGTGTTAGGGTTAGGTTGTGGGTTAGGGTTAGGATTAGGGTGATGCTTAGGGTTATGGTCAGTGTGAGGGTTAGGATGAGCGTTAGGGTAGAGTGAGGGTTAGGGTGAGGGTGACAGTTAGGGTAAGGATGAGGGTTAAGCTGAGAATGAGGATTACATTAAGGGTGAGGGTTAGGTTTAGGGTTAGGTTTAGGGTTAGGGTTAAGGTGTTGTTTAGATTGAGGATTGGTTTTTGGGGTTAGTGTGAGGTTTAGAGTGAGGATGAGGGTTAGGATTAGGTTGAGGTCTAGGGTGAGGATGAGGGTTAGGTTTAGGGTTAGGGTGAGTGTTAGTGTTAGGGTGATCGTTAGAATTAGTGTGAGGGTTAGTGTTAGGTTTAGGGTTAGTTTTAGGGTGAAGGTAAGTGTTAGGGTGAGGGTTAGTGTTAGGGTGAGTTTTATGTTTAGAATGAGGGTTAGGGTCAGGTTTAGGGTTATTTTTAGGGTTAGGGTTAGGATGAGGGTCAGGGTTAGGATTTGGGTTAGGGTGAGAGGTAGGGTGAGGGTGAGGATTAGGGTAGAGTTAGGCATAGGCTTTAGGCTGAGGCAGAGGGTGAGGTTGAGGGTTAGGGTTAGCATGATGGTTAGGTTCATGGTTAGGGTGAGGGTTAGGATGAGGATTAGGATTAGGGTGAGGGTTAGAGTGAGGGTGACAGTAATGGTCATGTTGAGGGTTAGGGTGAGGATTAGGGTTAGGCTTAGGGTGAGGGTGAGGATTAGATTGAGGATTAGTGTTAAGGTTAGAATGAGGTTTAGGGTGAGGATGAGGGTTAGGGTTAGGGTGAGGGTTAGTGTTAGGACTAGGGTTAGTTTTAGGGTGAGGGTTATGGTTATGGTTAGGGTTAGTGTTAGGTTTGGGGTTATTGTTAGTGTTATGGTTAGTGTTAAGTTTGCGGTGAGGGTGAGGTTCAGGGTGAGGTTTATGGTTAGTGTTAGGGTTAGTGTTAGGGTTAGGGTTAGTATTATTGTTAGGGTTAGGGTTAGAGTTACGGTCATGGTGAGAGTGAGGGTGAGGTTTTGGGTGAGTTTTAGGGTGAGGTTTAGGGTTAGGGTTAGGGTTATGGTTAGGGTGCTGGTGAGGTTTAGGGTTAGAATTCGGGTGAGGGGGAGGGTGAAGGTGAGGGTTAGGGTTAGGTTTACTGTTAGCATTAGGGTGAGGGTGAGGGTTAGGTTGAGGTTTAGGGATAGGGTTAGTGTTACGATTAGGGTTAGGGTGAGGGTGAGTGTGAGGGTTAGGCTTAGGCTTAGGCTTAGGATTAGGCTGAGGGTGAGGCTGGGGGTGAGGATTAGGGTTAGGGTGATGATTATGGTTAGGGTTAGTGTTATTGTTAGGGTTAGGGTTAGAATTACCATGAGGGTGAGTGTGCGGGTAGGGTTAGGGTTAGGGTTAGGCTGAGGTTTAGGGTTAGGTTTAGAGATAGGGTTAGGGTGAGGGTGAGGTTTAGGGTTAAAGTTAGGGTTAGGGTTAGGGTTAGACAGGGTTAGGCTGAGGGTGAGGGTGGGGTGAGGATTATTGTTAGGGTTAGGGTTAGAGTTAGGGTTAGGGTTAGGGTTAGGTTAAGGGTTAAAATTAGTCTTAGGTTAGGTTTAAGTTTGCAGTGAGGGTGAGGCTGAGGGTGAGATTTATGGTTAGGGTTACGGTTATGGTTAGTGTTATTTTTAGGGTTAGGGTTAGACTTACGGTGAGGGTGAGGGTGAGGGTGCAGGTTAGGCTTACAGTGAGATATAGGGTGAGGTTTAGGGTTAAGGTTAGGTTGAGGGTGAGGATTAGGTTTAGAGTTAGGGTTAGTGGGTGGGTTAGGGTGAGGGGTAGGGTGAGGGTTAGGGTTAGGCTTAGGGTTAGGCTGAGGGTGAGGGTGAGGGTTAGGGTTAGGGTGAGGGTGAGGTTTAGGTTTAGATTTAGGGTTGGGAGAGGGTTAGGGTGAGGGTTAGTGTTAGGGTTAGTGTTAGTGTTAGGATTAGGATTAGGGTTAGGATGAGGTTGAGTGTGAGGTTTAGGGTAAGGCTTAGGCTTAGGCTTAGGCTGAGGTTGAGGGTGAGGGTTAGGTTTAGGGCGAGGTTTAGGGTTAGGATTAGGGTGAGGGATAGGATGAGTTTTAGGGTTAGGATTAGGGTTAGGATGAGGGCAAGGGTGAGTGTGAGGGTTAGGGTTAGCATTATGGCAAGGTTTAGTATTAGGGTTAGGTTTAGGATTAGGGTGAGTGTTAGGGTTAGGGTTACGGTGAGGTTGAGGTTTAGGATTAGGGTGAAGGTTAGGGTTAGGTTTAGTGTGAGGGTGATGGTTAGGATTAGGGTTAGGATTAGGGTTATCGTTAGTGTTATGGTTAAGTTTTCGGTGAGGGTGAGGCTGAGGGTGAGGGTTAGGGTTAGGGTTAGGGTTAGGGTGAGGGCTTGGGTTAGGTTTAGGGTTACGGTGAGGGTGAGGGTTAAGGTTAGTGTTAGGGTTAGGGTTATTGTTAGGGGTAGTTTTAGAGTTATGGTGAGGGTGAGGGTGAGGGTGAGGGTTAGGTTTATTGTTAGAGTTAGGTTTAGGGAGAGAGTTAGGGTAAAGGTTAGGGTTAGGTTTAGTGTTAGGGTTAGGGTTATTCTTAGGGTTAGGTTTAGAGTTATGGTGAGGGTGAGGGTGATGTTGAGGTTTAGGTTGAGGGTGAGGGTAAGGTTTAGGTTTAGAATTAGGGTTAGGGAGAGAGTTAGGGTGAGGGTTAGGGTTAGGTTTAGTGTTAGGGTTAGGGTGAGGGTGACGGTTAGCTTGAGGTTTAGGGTTAGGGTTAGGCTTAGGATTAGGGTTATGGTGAGGGTGAGGGTGAGGGTTAGGGTTAAGGTTAGGCTTAGACTTAGAGTTAGGCTGTGGGTGAGAGTGGGGATGAGGATTAGGTTTTGGATGATGGTTAGGGTTAGTGTTAGGTTTAGGGTTATGATTATGGTTAGGGTTAGGATTATGGTTAGGGTGAGGGTAGAGTGATGGTGAGGGTTAGTGTTAGGGTTAGGCTTAGGCTTTATGGTTAGGCTGATTGTGAGGTTGAGGGTCAGGGTTAGGGATAGTGTGATGCTTAGGATTATGGTCAGGGTGAAGGTTAGGATGAGGGTTATCGTTAGGGTGAGTGATTTGGGTGAGGGTGACAGTAAGGGTAAAGCTGAGGGTTAGGCTGAGAGTGAGGATTAAGGTAAGGTCTAGGGTTAGGGTGAGGGTTAGGGTTAGGGTGAGGGTGAGGGTGAGGTTAAGATTGATGATTAAGTTTAGGGTTAGTGTGAGGTTTAGAGTGAGGATGAGGGTTAGGCTTAGGGTGAGGGCTAGGTTGAGGGTGAGGGTTAAGGTTAGGCTTAGGGTGAGTTTTAATGTTAGGGTGATGGTTAGGGTTAGTGTGAGTGTTAGTGTTAGTGTTAGGGTTAGTGTTATGGTGAGGGTAAGTGTTAGTTTGAGGGTTAGGTTTAGGGTGAGGGTTATGGTTAGAATGAGGGTTAAGGGTAGGGTTAGGGTTATTGTTAGGTTAGGGTTAGTGTTACATTTATGGTGAGGGTGAGAGTTAGGGTTAGGGTTAGGGTGTGGTTTATGTTTAGGGTTAGGGTTAGAGTTAGGTTTAGGGTGAGGGTTAAGTTTAGAGTTAGAGTTAGCGTTAGTGATAGTGTTAGGGTTAGGGTGAGGGTCAATGTGAGGGTTAGGGTTAGGCTTAAGCTTAGGGTTAGGCTTAGGCTTAGACCGAGCCTGAGTGTGAGGGTTAGGGTTAGGGTTGGGGTGAGGTTTAGGTTTAGGGTTATGGTGAGGGTTAGGGTTAGGGTTAGTGATAGTGTTAGGGGTAGGGTTAGGGTGAGGGTGACAGTAAGGGTAAAGGTGAGGGTTAGGTTTAGGATCAGGTTTAGATTGAAGGTAAGTGTGAGGGTTACGGTTAGGGGTAGGGTTAGGCTTAGGGTTAGTGTGAGAGTTAGGGTTAGGGTTAGGGTTAGTGTTGGTGTTAGGGGTAGGGTTATGGTGAGGGTTAGGGTAAAGGTGAAGATTAGGGTTAGGATTAGGATTAGGATTAAGTTGAGGGTGAGTGTGAGGGTTAATGTTAGGGTTAGGGTTAGGGTGAGCTTGAGGGTTAGGGTGATGGTTAGGGTTAGGGTTAGTGTTAGTGTTAGGGTTAGAGTGAGGGTTAGGGTTAGGGTTAGTGTTAGGGTTAGGGTGAGGTTTAGAATGAGGGTGAGGGTTAGGGTTAGGGTTTGGATTACGATTAGGGGTAGTGTTAGGGTGAGTGCTTGGGTTAGGCTTAGGGTTAGGATTAGGCTTAGCATTAAGCTGAGGGTGAGGGTGAGGGTTAGGGTTAGGGTTCATGTTAGGGTTAGCATTTGGGTGACAGTTAGGGTTCGGGTTAAGTTTAGGGTTAGGTTGATGGTTTTGAGTTAGGTTTTCGGTTAAGGATTAGGGGGGAGTGTTAGGATGAGGATTAGGTTTAGGATTAGGGTTAGGGTGATGGCTAGGGTGAGGGTGAGGTTTAGAGTTATTGTTAGGGTGAGGTTAAGGGTTAGGGTTAGGGTTAGGGTGAGGGTTAGGATGAGGGTTAGGGTTATGGTGAGGGAGAGGGTTAGGGTTAGGGTGAGATTTAGGTTGAGGATGAGGGTTAGGGTGAGGGCGAGGGTTAGGATTAGGGTTAGGGTTAGGATTATTGTTAATGTTATAGTTCTGGTTACCTTGGCAGTGATGGTGAGGCTGAGGGTGAGGGTTAGGGGTAGGATTAGTGTTATGTTTAGGTTTCGAGTTAGGATTAGTGTTATTGTTATGGTTAGGGTTAGAGTTACGGTGAATGTGAGGGTGAGGGCAAGCGTGAGGGTTAGGGTTAGGGTTAGGGTGAGGTTTAGTGTCAGGGTTATGATTAGGGTTAGGGTGAGGGTGAGTATGAGGGTTAGGGTTAGGGTTAGGCTTAGGCTTAGGTTTAGGCTGAGGGCGAGGGTGAGTGTGAGGGTTGGTGTTAGTTTGAGGTTTAGGATTAGGATTACAGTGAGTGTCAGGGTTAACATTAGTTTGAGGGTTAGGGTTAGGGTTAGGGTGAGGGTTAGGTTTAGGTTTAGGTTTAGGGTTAGAGTTAGGGTTAGGCTGAGGGTGAGTGTGAGGGTTACTGTTTGGGTTAAGCTTAGGCTTAGGGTTAGGCTGAGGGCGAGAGTGTGAGGGTTGGTGTTAGTAATGGTGGGGATGAGGATTAGGTTTAGAGTGTTGGTTCCAGTAATGGTTAGGTTGAGAGTTAGGATGAGGGTTAGGGTTAGGCTTAGGCTTAGGGTTAGGCTGAGGCTGAAGTCGAGGGTGAGGGTTAGGGTTAGGGTGATGGTTAGGGTTACGGTTATGATGAGTGTTAGATTTGGGGTGAGGGTTAGGATGCGGGTGACAGAGTAAAGGTGAGGTTTAGGCTGAGGGTGAGGGTTATTGTAAGGGTGAAGGTTCTGGTTAGTGTGAGGGTGAGGGTGAGGGTTAGATTGAGGATTAGTGTTAGGGTTAGTGTGAGGTTTAGGGTGAGGATGTGTGTTAGGTTTATGGTGAGGGCTGGGAGAAGTTGAGGGTTAGGGTTTCGGATAGGGTGAGGTTTAGGTTTAGGGTGATTGTTAGCGTTAGTGTGAGGGTTAGTATTAAGGTTAGTGTAAGTGTTAGGGTGAGGGTAAGTGTTAGGGTAAGGTTTAGGTTTAGGGTGAGGTTTAGGATTAGGGTTAGGGTTAGGGTGAGGGTGAGGTTTAGGGTTAGAGTTAGGGTTAGGGTCAGGCTGAGGTTTAAGGTTAGGGTTAGTGTTAGGGTTAGAGTTAGGGTGAGGTTTAGTGTGGGTGTGAGGTTTAGTGTTAGGTTTATTATTAGGGTTAGGTTTAAGGTGAGGATGAGTGTGAGGGTTAGGGTTAAGGTTAGGGTTAGGTTTAGAATTAGGGTGAGGGTGAGGGTGAGGGTTACGGTTAGGGTGAGTGTTGGGGTTAGGGTTAGAATGAGGGTTAGTTTGAGTGTTAGGCTTAGGCTTAGGGTTTGGGTATGGGCTAGGTTGAGGGTGAGGGTTAGGGTTAGGGTTAGTGTGTGGGGTATGGTGAGGGTTAGGGTTAGTGTTAGGGTTAGGGTTGGGGATAGGGTGAGTTTTAGTGTGGGATTAGTGTTAGTTTGGATTAGGGTTAAAGTTAAGGTGAGGGTGAGTGTGAGGGTTAGGGTTAGGGTTAGAGTTAGGTGAGGGTAAGAGTGAGGGTTACGGTTAGGGTGAGTGTTAGGCTTAGGCTTATGGTTTGGGTATGGGCTAGGGTGAGGGTGAGGGTTAGGGTTGGGGTGAGGGGTAGTTTGGGGGGTAGGGCTAGTGTTAGGTTTAGGGTTGGGGTTAGGGTTAGGCTTAATGTTAGGCGGATGGGGAGGGTGTGGGTGAGGGTTAGGGTTAGGGTGAGGGTGAGGTTTAGGGTTAGAGTTAGCGTTAGGGTAAGGGTTAGTGTGAGGGTTAGGGGTAGGTTTAGTGTTACTGTTAGGGTTAGGATGAGGGTGAGTGTGAGGGTCAGGGTTAGTCTTAGACTGAGGCGGAGGCTTAGGCAGAGCGTGAGGGTGAGGGTGAGGTTTAGGGTTAGGCTTTTAGGGTTAGGGTGAGTGTTAGGATGAGGTTTAGGGTTAGCATTAAGGTTAGGGTTAGGGTAAAGGTTAAGGTGAGGATGAGGGTTAGGATTAGGGTTAGAGTTATGGTGAGGGTCAGGGTTTGGGTTAGTTTAGGGTTAGTGTTATAGTTAAGGTTAGGATTAGAGTTACAATAAGGGTGAGGGTGAGAGTTAGGATCAGGGTTAGGGTGCTGTTTAGGGTTAGGATTATTGTTAGGGTGAGGGTGAGGATTAGGGTTAGAGTTAGTGTTAGGGGGAGGATTAGGTTGAGGGTTAGGTTTAGGGTTAGTGTTAGGGTGGGGTGAGAGTTAGGTTGAGTTTTAATGTTAGGGTTAGGGTTAGGTTTAGGATTAGGTTGATGGTGAGCGTGTGTGAGGGTTATAATTAGAGTTCGGCTTACGCTTAGGGTTGGGCTGAGATTATGGTTGGGGATGAGGATTAGGTTTAGAATGATGGTTAGGGTTATGGTTCGTTTAAGGGTTAGGATGAGGGTTAGGGTTAGGATTAGGGTTAGGGTGAGGGCTAGGATGAGGGTGAGGGTTAGGGTTAGGGTTAGGCTTAGCCTTAGGGTTAGGCTGAGGCTGAGGGTGATGTGAGGGTTAGGTTTAGGGTGATGGTTGGGTTTGCCTTTAGGGTGAGGTTTAGGATGAGGATTTAGGTTATGGTGAGGATTAGGGTGAGGTGACCGTAAGGGTAAAGGTGAAGGTTAGGCTGAGGGTGAGAGTTATGCTAAGGGTGAGGGTTAGGGTTAGGGTGAGGCTGAGGGTTAGATTCAGTATTAGTGTTAGGGTTAGTGTGAGGTTAAGGGTGGGGATCAGGGTTAGGGTTAGGTTGAGGGCTAGGTTGAGGGTGAGAGTTAGTGTTAGGGTGAGTTTTAGGGTTAGGGTTATGGTTAGGGTTAGTGTTATGGTTAGGGTTAGTGTTAGGGTGAGGGTAAGTGTTAGGGTGAGGCTTAGGGTTAGGGTGAAGGTTATGGTTAGGATGAGGGTTAGGGATAGGGTTAGGTTTATTGTTAGGGTTAGGGTTAGGGTTATGTTGAGGGTGAGGGTGAAGGTGAGGGTTAGATTAGGGTTAGGGTTAGGGTTATTGTTAGTGTTATGGTTAGGGTTAAGTTTACAGTGAGAGTGAGGCTGAGGGTGAGGATTAAGGTTAGGGTTAGGGTGAGGTTTAGGGTTAGGGTTAGGGTCATGGTGAGGGTTTGTTTTAGGGTTAGGTTTAGGCTGACGGTGAGTGTGAGGGTAGGGTTAGGGTTAGGGTGAGGTTTAGGTTTAAGTTTAGGTTAGGGTTAGGGTGAGGGTGAGGTTTAGGGTTAGATTTAGGGTTAGGGTGATGGTTAGGGTGAGGGTTAGTGTTAGGGTTAGGGTGAGGGTTCAGATGAGGTTGAGGGTTCGGGTTTGGGTTAGGATTATGATTAGGGTTAGTGTGAGGGTAAGTGTTTGGGTTAGGCTTAGGGTTAGGGTTAGTCTAATGGTTAAGCTGAGGGTGAGGTTAAGGTTGAGGTTTAGGGTTAGGGTTTGGGTTAGGGTGAGAGTTTGGGCTCGGGTTTAGTTTAGGGTTGGATGAGGTTTAGAATTCGGGTTACAGTGAGGGTGAAGGTTAGGGTTAGGTTGAGGGTTAGGGTTAGGATTAGGTTTAGGGTGAGGATTAGGGTTAGGGTTAGGGTGAGTGTTAGGATGAGGATTAGGGTTAGGATTAGGTTTAGGTTGAGGGCTAGGGTGTGGGTGAGGGTTAGGGTTATTGTTAGGTTGAGGTTTAGGTTTAGGGTTAGGGTTAGGGTGAGGGTTAGGATGAGGTTTAGGGTTATGGTGAGGGTGAGGGTTAGGGTTAGGGTGAGGGTTAGGGTGAGTTTGAGGGTTATGGTGAGGGTTAGGTTTAGGGTTAGAGTGAGGGATAGGGTAAGAATTAGGGTTAGGGTGAAGGCTAGGGTGAGGGTGAGGGTTAGGGTTATTGTTAGGGTGAGGGTTAGATTGAGGGTTAGGGTTATGGTGAGGTTAGGATTAGGGTTAGAGTGAGGGTTAGGGTTAGGATTAGGGTTAGGTTGAGGGTGATTGTTAGGATTAGGGTTAGGGTTAGGATTATTGTTAGTGTTATGGTTCTGGTGACTTTTGCAGTGATGGTGAGGCTGAGGGTGATTGTTATGGATAGGATTAGTGTTAGGTTTAGGTTTAGGGTTAGGATTAGTGTTATTGTTATGGTTAGGGTTAGAGTTATGGTGAGGGTGAGGGTGAGGGTAAGGGTGAGGGTTAGGGTTAGGGTTAGGGTGAGATTTAGGGTCAGGTTTAGGATTAGGGTTAGGGTGAGTGTGAGGTTTAGGGTTAGAGTTCAGGTTAAGGGGAGGGTAAGTGTGAAGGTTAGGGTTAGGTTTAGTGTTATGGTTAGGGTTAGGGTTAGGGTGAGTGTCAGGATCAGCGTTAGTCTTAGGCTGAGGCGGAGGCTTAGGCGGAGCGTGAGGCTGAGGGTGAGTGTTAGTATTAGGGTTTTAGAGTTAGGGTGAGAGTTAGGATGATGTTTAGGGTTAGCATTAAGTTTAGGGGGAAGGCTAGAGTTAGCATGAGTGTTAGGGTTAGCGTTAGGTTGATGTTTAGGGTTAGGGTTAGGGTTATGGTGAGGGTGAGAGTTAGGGTTAGGGTTAGGGTTAGGTTTAAGGTGAGGCTGAGGGTTAGGATTAGGATTAGGGTGAGGGTTTGTGTTAGGGTTAGAGTTACGGTGAGGTTCAGGGTTTGGGTTAGGTTTAGGATTAGTGTTATAGTTAAGGTTAGGGTTAGAGTTACAGTAAGGGTGAGGGTGAGGGTGAGGGTTAGGATCAGGGTTAGGGTGAGGTTTAGTTTTAGGATTATGGTTAGGGTGAGGGTGAGGTTTAGGGTTATAGTTAGGGTTAGGGGGAGGGTTAGTTTGAGTTTTAGGGTTAGGGTTAGTGTTAGGGTTAGGGTGAGTGTTAGGTTGAGGTTTAATGTTAGGGTTAGGATTAGGGTTAGGATGAGGTTGACGGTAGGGTGAGTGTGAGGGTTAGGGTTAGGGTTTGGCTTAGGCTTACGGTTAGGCTGAGGGTATGAGTGGGGATGAGGATTAGGTTTAGAATGATGGTTAGGGTTGTGGTAGGTTAAGGGTTAGGATGAGGATTAGGGTTAGGATTAGGGTTAGGGTGAGGGCTAGGGTGAGGGTGAGGGTTATGATTAGGGTTAGGCTTAGGCTTAGGGTTAGGCTGAGGCTGAGGGTAAAGGTGAGGGTTAGGCTGAGTGTGAGGGTTATGGTAAGGTGAGGGTTAGGGTTAGGGTGAGGTTGAGGGTTAGATTCAGGATTAGTGTTAGGGTTAGTGTGAGGTTAAGAGTGAGGATGAGGGTTAGGGTTAGGTTGAGGGGTAGGTTGACGGTGAGAGTTAGGGTTAGGGTGAGGTTTAGGGTTAGTGTGATGGTTAGGGTTATTGTGAGGGTTAGTGTAAATGATTAGGGTTACTGTTAGGGTGAGGGTAGGTATTAGAGTGAGGATTAGGGTTAGGGTGAAGGCTATGGTTAGGAAGAGGGTTAGTGTTAGTGTTAGGGTTATTGTTAGGGTTAGGGTTAGGGTTATGTTGAGGGTGAGGTGAGGGTTAGGGTTAGGATGAGGTTTAGGTTTCAGGTTAGGGTTAGAGTTAGAGTTATGGTGAGGGTGAGGTTTAGGGTTAGAGTTAGGGTTAGTGTTAGGGTTAGGGTTAAGGTGAGGGTAAGTGTGAGGTTTAGAGTTCAGGTTAGGTTTAGGCTTAGGTTTAGGCTCAGGGTGAGTGTGGGGATGAGGAATAGGTTTAGGGTGATGGTTAGGGTTAGGGTTAGGTTTAGGTTTAGAATTAGGGTTAGGGTTAGGATTAGGTTTAGGATTAGGGTGATGGTTACGGTGAGGGTTAGGGTTACATTTATTGTTAGGGTGAGGGTGAGGGTTAGGGTTAGGGTTAGGGTGAGGGTGAGGGGTAGATTGAGGGTTAGGGTTATGTTGAGGGTTATGGTTAGGGTGAGGGTTAGGTTTAGTGTTAGGGTTATTGTTAGGGTTAGGGTTAGGTTTAAGGTGAGGTTGAGGGTGAAGTTTAGGTTTAGGGTTAGGGTGAGGTTTAGTTTTAGGGTTAGGGTTAGAGTTAGGGTTAGGGTGATGATGTTTAGGGTTAGAGTTAGGGTTACTGTTAGGGGTAGGGTTAAGGTGAGGGTTAGGGTGAGGTTTAGAGTTCAGGTTAGGCTTAAGCTTAGGCTTAGGCTTAGGCCGAGAGTGAGGGTTAGGTTTGGGGTTAGGTTTAGGATGAGTGCTAGGATGAGGTTTAGGGTTAGGGTTAGGGTTAGGTTTATGTTTAGTGTTAGGGTTAGGGTTAGGGTTAGGGTTAGGGTGACAGTTAAGGTTAGGGTTAGGTTTAGGCTTAGGCTTAGGATTAGGGTTATGTTTAGGGTTATTTTTAGTGTTATGGTTAGTGTTATGTTTGCGGTGAGGGTGAGGCACAAGGTGAGGTTTATGGTTATTGTTAGGGTTAGGGTTAGGGTTACTGTTATTGTTAGGGTTAGGGTTAGAGTTACGGGCATGGTGAGAGTGAGGGTGAGGGTGAGGATTAGGGTGACGTTTACGGTGAGGTTTAGGGTTAGGGTTAGGGTTAGTGTAAGGGTGCTGGTGAGGTTTAGGGTTACAGTTCGGGTTAGGGGGATGGTTAGGGTGAGGGTAAGGGTTAGGTTTAGTTTTAGCATTAGGGTGAGGGTGAGGGTTAGTTTGAGGTTTAGGGATAGGGTTAGGGTAAGGATTAGGGTTAGGGTGAGAATGAGGGTGAGGGTTAGGGTTAGGGTTAGGCTTAGGCTTAGGCTGAGGGTTAGGCTGAGGGTGAGGGTGGGGGTGAGGGTTAGGGTTAGGGTGATCGTTAGGGTTAGGGTTAGTGTTATTGTTAGGGTTAGGGTTAGAGTTACATTGAGGCTGAGGGTGGGGGTGAGGGTTAGGATTAGGGTCAGGGTGAGGTTGAGGGTTTGGTTTAGAGATAGGGTTATGGTGAGGGTGAGGTTTAGGGTTAGAGTAAGGGTTAGTGTTAGGGACAGGCTCAGGGTTAGGCTGAGGGTGAGAGTGGGGTTGAGGATTAGGGTTAGGGTTAGGGTTCGGATTAGGGTTAGAGTTAGGGTTAGGGTAAGGGTTATGGTTAGGCTTAGGATTAAGGTTAAGGTGAGGGTGAGTGTGAGGGTTAGTGTTAGGGTTAATGTTAGGATTAGGGTTAAGGTATGTGCTGGCATGAGGGTTAGGTTTAGGTTTAGGGTTAGTCTGACGTTTAGCCTTAGTTTTAGTGTCAGAGTTAGGGTTAGGGTGACGGTTTGGGTTAGGGTTAGAGTTACGGTGAGGGTGAGGTTTAGGGTTAGTTTTAGGGTTAGGGTTATTCTTAGGGTTAGGGTTAGGGTTAAGGATAAGGTAAGGTTGAGGGTGAGGGTGATGTTGAGGGTTAGGGTTAAGGTTAGGATGAGATTTAGTGTTAGGGTTAGGGTTAGGGTTAGGGTCAGGGTGAGGTTTAGGGTACAGTTAGGGTTAGGGTTAGGGTTAGTGTGAGTGTTAGGGTTAGGGTTAGTGTTGCAATTAGGGTTATGGTGAGGGCTAGTGTGAAGGTGAGGGTTAAGGTTAGCGTTAGGCTTTGGCTTTGGGTTAAGCTGAGGGTCAGGGTGAGGGTGAGGTTTAGGGTGAGGGTGACGGTGAGATTTAGGGTTAGAGTTAGTGTTAGGGTGAGAGTTAGGGTTAGGGTTAGGGTGAGGGTTATGGTTATGGTAAGGGTGAGGCTTAGGGTTAGGGTGAGGTTTAGGGTGAGGATGAGGGTTAGGGTGAGGGTGAGGGTTAGGATTAGGGTTAGGGTTAGGATTATTGTAAGTGTTATTGTTCTGGCTACCTTTGCAGTGAGGCTGAGGGTTAGGTATAGGATTAGGGTTAGGGTTTGGTTTAGGGTTAGGATTAGTGTTATTGTTAGGTTTATGGTTAGAGTTTCGGTGAGGGTGAGGGTAAGGGTGAGGGTTAGGGTTAGGGTTAGGGTGAGGTTTAGGGTCAGTGTTAGGATTTGGGTTAGGGTGAGTGTGAGGTTTAGGTTTAGAGTTAGGGTTAGGGGGAGGGTTAGCGTGAGGGTTAGGGTTAGGGTTAGTGTTAGGGTTAGGGTTAGGGTGAGGGTTAGGATGAGGTTTAGGGTTAGGGTTAGTGTTAGGATTAGGGTTAGAGTGAGGGTGAGTGTGAGGGTTAGGGTTAGGGTTTGGGTTAGGCTTAGTGTTAGGCTGAGGGTGAGATTGAGGTGAGGGTTATGTTTAGGGTGAGGGTCGGGGTTAGGTTAAGGGTGAGGGTGAAGTTTAGGTTGAGGATTAGTGTTAGGGTTAGTGTGAGGTTTAGTGTGAGGATGAGTGTTAGGGTTAGGTTGAGGGCTAGGGTGAAGGTGAGTGTTAGCTTTAGGTTTAGGGTGAGGTTTAGGTTTAGGGTGATTGTTAGCGTTAGTGTGAGGGTTAGTGTTAGGTTTAGTGTTAGTGTTAAGGTGAGGGTAAGTGTTAGGGTAAGGTTTAGGTTTAGGGTGAGGTTTAGGATTAGAGTAAAGGTTAGGGTTAGGGTGAGTGTGAGGGTTAGGGTTAGGGTTAGGGTTAGAGTTAGGGTGAGGTTGAGGGCGAGGTTTACGGTTAGGGTGAGTGTTGGGGTTAGGGTTATAGTGAGGGTTAGTGTGATGGTTAGGCTTAGGCTTAGGATTTGGGTATGGGCTAGGTTGAGGTTGAGGTTTAGGATTAGGGTTAGGGTGAGGGATGGGGTGAGGGTTAGAGTTAGTGTTAGGGTTAGAATTGGGGATAGGGTGAGGTTTAGTGTGGGATTGAGGGTTAGTGTTAGGGTTAGGATTAGGGTTAGGCTTAAGGTGAGGGTGAGTGTGAGGGTTAGGGTTAGGGTTAGGATTAGAGTTAGAGTTAGGGTGAGGGTGAGGGTTAAGTTTTAGCGTGAGTGTTGGGGTTAGAGTTAGAGTGAGGATTAGGGTGAGGGTTAGGCTGAGGCTTATGGTTTGTGTATGGGCTAGAATGAGGGTGAGTGTTAGGTTTAGGGTTAGGGTGAGGGGTAGGGTGAGGGTTAGGGTTAGTGTTAGGGTTAGGGTTGGGCTTAGGGTTAGGCTTAATGTTAGGCAGAGGGTCAGGGTCAGGGTGAGATTTAGGTTTAGGGTGAGGGTGAGGTTTAGGGTTTTAGTTAGCGTTAGGGTGAGGGTTAGTGTGAGGGGTAGAGTTAGGGTTAGTGTTAGGGTTAGGGTTAGGGTGAGGGTGAGTGTGAGGGTCAGGGTTAGTAATAGGCTGAGGCGGAGGCTTAGGCAGAGAGTGAGGGTGAGGGTAAGGGTTAGTGTTAGTGTTTTAGGGTTAGGGTGATTGTGAGGATGAGGTTTAGGGTTAGCATTAGGGTTAGGGGGAGGACTAGAGTTAAGGTGAGGTTTAAGGTTAGCGTTAGGGTGAGGTTTAGGGTTGGGGTTAGGGTTATGGTGAGGGTGAGGTTTAGGTTTAGGGTTAGGGTTAGGGTTAAGGTAAGGCTGACGATTAGGATTAGGATTAGGGTGAGGGTTTGTTTTATGGTTAGACTTAGGGTGAGGTTCAGGGTTTGGGTTAGGTTTAGGATTAGTGTTATAGCTAAGGTTAGGTTTAGAGTTACAGTAAGGGTGAGGGTGAGGGTGAGGTAGGATCAGGGTTATGGTGAGGTTTAGGGTTAGGATTATGGTTAGGGTGAGGGTGAGGTTTAGGGTTAGAGTTAAGGTTAGGGGGAGGGTTAGGTTGAGTGTTAGGGTTAGGGTTAGTTTTAGGGTTAGGGTGAGGGTTAGGTTGAGTTTTAATGTTAGGGTTAGGGTTAGATTTAGGATTACGTTGACGGTGAGGGTTAGGGTTAGAGTTTGGCTTAGTCTTACGGTTAGGCTGAGGGTATGGGTGAGGATGAGGATTAGGTTTAGTATGATGGTTAGGGTTATCTTTAGGTTAAGTGTTAGGATGAGGGTTAGGGTTAGGATTAGGGTTAGGGTGAGGGCTATGGAGAGGGTGAGGGTGAGGGTTAGGCTTAGGCTTAGGCTTAGCGTCAGGCTTAGGCTGAGGGTGAACGTGAGGGTTAGGTTTAGGGTGATGGTTATGGTTGCCATTAGGGTGAGGGTTAGGATGAGGATTTATGCTATGGTGAGGGTTAGGTTGAGGGTGACCGTAAGAGTAAAGGTGAGGGTTAGGCTGAGTGTGAGGGTTACGGTACAGGTGAGGGTTAAGATTAAGGTGAGGGTGAGGGTTAGATTCAGGATTAGTGTTAGGGTTAGTATGAGGTTAAGGGTGAGGATGAGGGTTAGGGTTAGGTTGAGGGCTAGGGTGAGGGTGAGAGTTAGGGTTAGGGTTTGGTTTAGGGTTAGGGTGATGGTTAGGGTTAGTGTGAGGGTTAGTGTTATTGTTGGGGTTAGTGTTAGGGTGAGGGTAAGTGTTAGGGTGAGGGTTAGGGTTAGGGTGAAGGTTATGGTTAGGATGAGGGTTAGGGTTAGGGTTAGGGTTATTTTTAGGGTTAGGGTTAGGGTTATGTTGAGGGTGAGGGTGAGGATGAGGGTTAGGGTTAGGTTGAGGTTTAGGTTTCAGGTTAGGGTTAGAGTTAGGGTTAGGGTGAGGGTGAGGTTTAGGGTTAGAGTTAGGGTTAGTGTTAGTGTTAGAGTTAGGGTGAGGGTGAGGGTGAGGTTGAGGGTTAGATATAGCGGTAGGGGGAGTGTTAGAGTTAGTGTTAGGGTTTGGGTTAGGGTTAGTGTTAGGATGAGGGTAAGTATTAGGGTGAGGGTTCGGGTTTGGGTGAGGGTTAATTTTAGGGTGAGGGTGAGGGTTAGGATTCGGGGTGGGTTTAGGATTATTGTTAGTGTTATGGTTAAGGTTAAGTTTACCGTTAGGGTGAGGTTGAGGGTGAGGGTTAGGTTTAGGGGTAGGTTGAGGTTTAGGGTTCGGGTTCGGGTTAGGGTTAGGGTGAGGGTTTGGGTTAGGTTTAGGGTTGCGGTGAAGGTGTGGGTTAGGTTGAGGTTTAGGGTTAGGGTGAGGGTTAGGGGGAGGGTTAGGTTGAGGGTTAGGGCTAGGGTTAGTGTTAGGGTTAGGATTAGGGTTAGGGTTAGGTTGAGGTTTAGGGTTAGGGTTATGCTTAGGTTTAGGATTAGTGTTATTATGAGGATGAGTGTGAGTGTTAGGGTTAGGTTTAGGCTTAGGGTTAGGCTGAGGGTTAAGGTGAGGGTAAGGGTTACATTTAGGGTTAGGGTTAGGGAGAGGGTTAGGGTTAGGGTTAGGGTGAGGGTGAGGGGTAGATTGAGGGTTAGGGTTATGTTGAGGGTTATGGTTAGGGTGAGGGTTATGTTTAGTGTTAGGGTTATTGTTAGGGTTAGGGTTAGGTTTAAGGTGAGGTTGAGGGTGAGGGTTAGGTGTAGGTTTAGGGTGAGTTTTAGTTTTAGGTTTAGGGTTAGAGTTAGGGTTAGGGTGATGGTGAGGTTTAGGGTTAGAGTTAGGGTTAGAGTTAGGGTTAGGTATAAGGTGAGGGTAAGGGTGAGGTTTAGAGTTCGGGTTAGGCTTAGGCTTAGGCTTAGGCTTAGGCTGAGAGTGAGGGTGAGGGTTAGGGTTAGGGTTAGGGTGAGGATTAGGGTTTGGTTTAGGGTGAGGGTTAGGATGAGGTTTAGATATAGGGTTAGGGCTAGGGTTAGGTTTTGTGTTAGGGTTAGGGTTAGTTTTATGGTTAGGGTTAGGGTTAGGTTTAGGCTTAGGCTTAGGGTTAGGTTTAGGGTTATTTTTAGTGTTATGGTTAGTGTTAAGTTTGCGGTGAGGATGAGGCACAGTGTGAGGATTATGGTTATTGTTAGGGTTAGGGTTACTGTTATTGTTAGGCTTAGGGTTAGAGTTAAGTTCACATTGAGTGTGAGGTTGAGGGTGTCGTTAGGGTGAGGTTTACGGTGAGGTTTAGGGTTAGGGTTAGGGTTAGTGTAAGGGTGCTGGTGAAGTTTAGGGTTTGAGTTCAGGTTGGGGGAGGGTTAGGGTGAGGGTTAGGGTTAGGTTTAGTGCTAGCATTAGGGTGAGGGTGATGGTTAGGTTGAGGTTTAGGGATAGGGTTAGGGTTAGGATTAGGGTTAGGGTTAGAGTGAGGGTGAGGGTTAGTGTTAGGGTTAGGCTTAGGCTTAGGGTTAGGCTGAGGGTGAGGGTGGGGGTGAGGATTAGGTTTAGGGTGATCATTAGGTTTAGGGTTAGTGTTATTGTTAGGGTTAGGGTTAGAGTTACAGTGAGGCTGAGGTTGCAGGTGAGGGTTAGTTAGGGTCAGGGTGAGGATTAGGGTTAGGTTTAGAGATAGGGTAAGGGTGAGGGTGAGGTTTAGGGTTAGAGTTAGGGTTAGTGTTAGGGACAGGCTTAGGGTTAGGCTGAGGGTGAGGGTGTGGTTGAGGATTAGGGTTAGTGTTAGTGTTAGGGTTAAGGTTATAGTTAGGGTTACAGTTAGGGATAGGGTTAGGATTAGGATTAAGTTTAAGGTGCGGGTGATGGTGATGGTTAGGGTTAGGATTAGGGTTAGGGTGAAGGTGAGGTTTAGGGTTAGGGTTAGGTTTAGAGTGAGCTTTAGGGTGAGGGTTAAGGTTAGGGTTAGTTTTAGCGTTAGGTTTGGGGTTAGTGTTCGGATTAGGGTTACTGTGACTGTGAGTGTGAGGGTTAGGGTCAGGGTTAGTGTTAGGCTGATGCTGAGGGTGAAGTTGAGGGTTAGATTTAGGGTTAGGGTATGGTTTATGTTTAGAGTGAGGGTTAGAGTGAGGGTTAGGGTTAAGATTAGGGTTAGGGTATGTGCGAGGGTTAGGGTTAGAGTTAGGTTTAGGGTTAGGGTGACTTTTAACGTTAGGTTTAGTTTCAGAGTTTGGGTTAGTGTGAGGGTTTGTGTTAGGGTTAGAGTTACGGTGAGGGTGAGGTTTAGGGTTAGGGTTAGGGTTAGGGTTATTCTTAGGGTTAGGGGTAAGGTTAAGGTTAAGGTAAGGGTAAGGGTGAGGGTGATGTTGAGGGTTAGGGTTAGGGTTAGGATGAGGTTTAGAGTTAGGGTTAGGGTCAGGGTGAGGTTTAGGCTTACAGTTAGGGTTAGTGTTAGGGTTAGTGTGAGTGTTAGGTTTAGGGTTAGTGTTACAGTTCGGGTGAGGGTTAGGATGAGGGTGAGGGTGAGATTTAGGGTTAGAGTTACGGTTAGGGTGAGTGTTACGGTGTGGTTTAGTGTTAGTGTTAGGTTTAGGGTTAGGGTTAGTGTTAGTGTTAGGGTTAGGGTGAGGGTTAGGATGAGGGTGAGGGTTAGGGTTAGGGTTAGGATTAGGATTAGGGTTAGTGTTAGGGTGAGTGCTTGTGTTAGGCTTAGGGTTAGGGTTAGGCTTAGCATTAAGCTGAGGGTGAGGGTGAGGGTTAGGGTAAGTGTTCTGCTTAGGGTTAGCATTTGGGTGAGAATTATTGTTCGGGTTAAGTTTAGGGTTAGGGTGAGGGTTAAGGTTAGGGTTACAGTGAATTTGAGTGGTAGGGTTAGGTTGAAGTTTTGAGTTCGTATTAGGGTTAGGGTGAGTGTTAGGATTAGGGTTAGGGTGAGAGGTAGGATGAGGATTAGGTTTAGGATGGTGGTTAGGGTGAGGGCTGGGGTGAGGGTGAGGATTTGGGTTAGAGTAAGGGTGAGGTTTAGGGTTAGGGTGAGGGTTAGGATGAGGGTTAGGGTAAAGGTGAGGGTTAGGGTAAGGGTTAGAGTGAGGGTTAGGTTTAGGATTAGGGTTAGGGTGAGGGTGATTGTTAGGATTAGGTTTAGGGTTAGGATTATTGTTAGGGATATGGTCATGGTTACATTTGCAGTGAGGTTGAGGCTGAGGGTGAGGGTTAGGGATAGGATTAGGGTTAGGGTTAGGTTTAGGGTTAGGATTAGTGTTATTGTTAGGGTTAGGGTTAGAGTTACAGTGAGGGTGAGGGTGATGGTTATGGTTAGGGTCAGGGTTAGTATTAGGTTTAGGGTGAGGGCTAGGGTGAGGGTGAGGGTTAGGGTTAGTGTTAGGGTGAGGTTTAAGTTTAGGGTTTGGGTGAGGTTTAGGGTTCGGGTTACAGTGAGGGTGAGGGTTAGGGTTAGGGTGAGGGTTAGGTTTAGGATTAGTGTCAGAGTTTGGGTTAGTGTGAGGGTCTGGGTTAGGGTTAGAGTTACGGTGAGAGTGAGATTTAGGGTTAGATTTAGGGTTAGGGTTATTCTTAGGGCTAGGGTTAGGGTTAAGGTTAATGTAAGGGTGAGGGTGAGGGTGATGTTGATGGTTAAGGTTAGGGTTAGGATGAGGTTGAGGGTTAGGGGAAGGGTTAGGGTTAGGGTTAGATTGAAGATTAGGGTTAGGGTTAGTGTGAGGTTTAGGGTGATGATGAGGGTTAGGGTTTGAATTAGGGTTAGGGTGAGGGCTAGCTTGAGGGTGAAGGTTAGGGTTAGGGTTAAGTTTAGGGTGAGGGTTAGGGTGAGGGGTAGGATTAGGTTTAGGTTGAGGGTTAGGTTTAGTGTGAGGGTTACGGTTAGGGTGAGGGTGAGGGTGAGGTTAAGGGTTATGGTGAGGGTTAGGGTGAGGGTGAGGGTTAGGGTTAGGATTAGTGATAGGGTTAGGGTTAGGTTTAGGCTGAGGGTGAGGGTGAGGGTGAGCATAAGGTTTAGTGTTAGGGTTATCGTTATGTTTAGGGTGAGGGCTAGGGTGAGGGTGAGGGTTATGGTGAAGTTGAGAGTTAGGATGAGGGTCTTGGTTAGTTAATGTTTAGGGTTAGGGTGAGGATTAGGTGAGGTTTAGGGTGAGGGTGAGCTTGAGGCTTAGGGTGTGGGTGAGGGTTAGTGTTAGGGTTCGGGTTCGGTTGATGGTGAAGGTTAGGGTGACGTTGAAGGTTAGGGTTAGGTTTAGGTGAGGGTTAGGGCTAGGGTTAGGGTTAGAGTGAGGGTGAGGGTTAGGGTTATTGTTAGTGTTAGGGTCAGGTTTAGGGTGACGGTGAGGTTTAGGGTAAGGGTTGGGGTGAGGGTTAGTTTTAAGGTTAAGGTGAGGGTTAGAATAAGGGGTAGGGTTACGGTTAGGGTGAGGGTTAGGTTTAGTGTGAGAGTTAGGGTTAGGGTTAGGGTTAGGATTTGTGGGAGGGTAAGAATTAGGGTGATTGTTAGGGTGAGGGTGAGGTTTAGGTTTAGGAATAGTGATAGGGTTAGTGTTATGCTGCAGGTGAGGGTGAAGGTGAGGGTTAGGGTTAGGGTGAGGGTGAGGGTGAGGGTGATTGTAAGGGTAAAGGTGAGGGTTAGGCTGAGGTTGAGGTTGAAGATAAGGGTGAGGGTTTGGGTTAGGTTAAGTGTTCCTGTTAGGGTTAGTGTGATGGTTTGATTGCGGATTAGGGTTAGGGTTAATATGAGTTTTAGGGTGAGGGTTTGGGTTAGGGTTTCAGTTAGGGTGAGGGTAAGGGTGAGGGTTAGGGTGAGTGTTAGGGTGATGGTGAGGGTGAGTGTTAGGGTTGGGGTTAGGGTTAGGGTTGGGTTTAGGGTTAGGTTTAGCGTTAGAGTGAGGGTTAGGATTAGATTTAGGTTTAGGTTTTGGGTGAGAGGTAGCATTAGGTTTAGGGTGAGGGTTAGGTTTAGTGTGAGGGTTACGGTTAGGGGTAGGGTGAGGGTGAGGGTAAGGGTTATGGTGAGGGTTATGATGAGGTTGAGGGTTAGGTTTAGGATTAGGGGTAGGGTTGGTGTAAGACTGAGCATGAGGGTGAGGGTGCGGGTGAGGTTTAGGGTTACGGTTACGTTTAGGGTGAGGGCTAGGGTGAGGGTGAGGGTTAGGGTGAAGGTTAGGGTGAGGGTGAGGGTCTTTGTTAGATAATGGTTAAGGTTAGGGTGAGGATTAGGTGAGGGTTAGGGTGAGGGTGAGATTTAGGGTTAGGGTGTGGGTGAGTGTTAGGTTTAGTGTGAGGGCTCGGGTGATGGTGAGGGTTAGGGTAATGTTGAGAGTTAGGGTTAGGTTTAGGTGAGGGTTAGGTTTAGGGTTAGGGTTAGAGTTAGGGTGAGGGTTCGGGTGAGGTGCACTGTTAAGTTTAGGGTGATCATTAGGGTTAATGTGAGGGTTATGGATAGGGTGAGGATGAATTAAGGGTGACGGTGAGGGTGAGGATGAGGGTTAGCATGAGGGTTAGGTTTAGGGTGAGGGTTAGGTTTAGGATTAGGGTTAGGGTTATTGTTAGGGTTAGGTTTAGGGTGAGGGTGAGGATGAGGGTGAGGGTGAGGGTGTGGGTTAGGGTTAGGGTTAGGTTTAGGGTGAGGGTGAGGTTTAGGGTTAGGGTTAGTTTTAGGCTTAGGGTGAATGTTAGGGTTAGTGGGAGGCTTAGTGTTAGGGTTAGGGTTAGTGTTAGGGTGATTGTAACTTTTAAGGTGAGTATTCGGGTTAGGGTAAGGATTCAGTTTAGGTTGAGGTTTAGGATTAGGGTTCGGGTTAAGGTGAGAGTGAGGGTGATTCTTAGGGTTAGGGTTATGTTGAGGGATAGGGTGAGGGTTAGGTTTAGGGTGAGGGTTAGGGTTAGGGTGAGAGATAGCCTTAGTGTTAGTTAGGTAGGGGTTAGGGTTAGGGTGAGGATTAGGTTAGGGTTAGGGTGAGGGAGAGGTTTATGGTTAGGGTTAGAGAGAAGGTTAGGTTAGGTGTTAAGGTTAGAATTAGGGTGAGGGTTAGGGTGAGGGGTAGGGTTAGAGTTAGGGTGAGCCTTATGGTTAATGTGAGGGTTAGGGTTAGGTTGAGGATAAAGTAAGGGTGAGGGTTAGATTTACTGTTAGATTAAGGTTTAGGTTTAGGTTTAGTGTTAAGGTGAGTGTTAGGGTGAGGGTTAGGGTTAGGCTTAGGGTTAAGATGAGGGTGAGGGTGAGGGAAAGTCTTAGCGTGAGTGTTAGGGTTAGGGTGAGGGTTAGGTACAGGGTTAGGGTTAGGGTTATTGTTAGGCTTATGGTTAGGGTGAGGGTGAGGATAAGGTTGAGTGTGAGGGTTAGGGTTAGGATTGGGGTTAGGGTGAACCTGAGAGTGAGGGTGAGGGTGAGGGTTAGGGTGAGGGTTAGGCTAAGGGTTAGGGTTCGGTTGAGTGTTAGGGTTAGGTTTAGTGTGAGGGTGAATGTGAGGGTTAGGGTTAGGGTTAAGGTTAGGCTTAGGTTTAGGCTGAGGGTGAGGGTGAGTGTGAAGTTTAGGGTTAGGGTGAGTGAGGGTTAGGTTTAGGGTGAGTGTGTGGGTTAAGGTGAGGGTTAGGGTTAGGAATAGGCTTTGGGTTAGGCTGAGGGTGAGGGTAAGGGTGAAGTTTTGAGTTAGGGCGAGGGTTAGGCTTAGGGTGAGGGTGAGTGTTAGGGATAGGGTGAAGGTTAGGGTGAGGGTGAGTGTTAGGGTGAGGGCTAGGGTGAGTGTTATGGTGCGGGTGAGGGTAAGGGTTAGGTTTAGTGTGAGGGTGAGGGTTAGGTTTATGGTTAGGATGATGCTTAGGATGAGGGGTAGGGTTAGGCTTAGGTTGAGGATTAGGGGTAGGGTGAGAGTTAGCGTGAATTTTAGGGTTAGGATTAGGGTTAGGGTTATGCTGAGGGTGATAGTGAGGGTGAAGTTTAGGGCTGGGTGAGGGTTAGGCTTAGGGTTAGAGTGAGGGCTAGGGATAGGGTAATGGTTAGGGTGAGGGTGAGCGTGAGTGTTAGGGTGCATGTGAGGTTTAGGGTTAGGTTTAGGGCTGGGTGAGGGTTAGGGTTAGGGTTAGGATGATGGTTAGGATGAGGAGTAGGGTTAGGGTTAGGATTTGGGTTAGGGTTAGTTTGATGGTTAGCATTAGGTTTAGGGTTAGGGTGATGTTTAAGGTGAGGGTTAGGTTTAGGTTTAGTGTTTGGATGAGGGTTAGGCTGAGGGTAAGTTTTAGGGTGAGGGTTAGGGTTAGGGTTAGGGTGAGGGGTAGGGTTAGGATTAGGGTTAGGGTGAATTTTAGGGTGTCGGTGAGGGTTTGGGTTAGGGTGAAAGTGAGGGTTAGGTTTAGCGTTAAGCTGAGGGTTTGGGTGAGGTTTAGGGTTAGGAGGACTGTTAGGTTTAGTGTTAGGCTGATGGTGAGGGTGAGGGTTACTGATAGGGTTAGGGTTAGGGTGAGGGTTAGGATGAGGATGAGGGTGAGTGTTAGAGTGAGGGTGAGGGTAAGGAAGAGTATGAGGTGTGGGGTTTGGGTGAGATTTAGGTTTGGGTGAGTGTTAGGGTGACGGTGAGGGTGAGGGTTAGGGTTGGGTTTAGGGTTAGAGTGAGGGTTAGGGTGAGTGGTAGGTTTAGGGTTAGGGTTAGGGTGAGGGTTAGGGTTATTGTAAGGGTTAGGGTTAGGGTAAAGTTTAGGGTTACTGTGAGGGTTCATGTTAGGTTTAGGCTTACTGTTAGGGTGAGGTAAGTGTTAGGTTGAGGGTTAGGTTTAGGTTGAGGTTTAGGGTTAGTATGAGGGTTAGGGCTAGGGTGAGGCTAAGGGTGAGGGTTAGGTTTAGGGTGATGTTTAGGGTGAGGGTGAGGGTTAGGGTGAGGCTGAGGGTGAGGGTTCAGTTGAGGGTTGGGTTAGGGTTAGGTTGAGTTTGAGGGTGAGGGTGAGACTTAGGGTTAGGTTTAGGGTGAGAGTGAGTGTGTGGGTTAGGGATAGGGTTAGGTTTAGGGTTAGGGTTAGGCTGAAGGTGACTGTGAGCATTTGGTTAGGGTAGGGTGAGGGTTAGCGTTAGTGTTAGGGTGAGGGTTAGGTTAAGGTTGGAGGTTAGGGTTAGGGTGAGGGATAGCGTTAGTGTTAGGGTTAGGGTTAGGTTAAGGTTGGAGGTTAGGGTTAGGGTGAGGGTTAGCGTTAGGTGTAGGGTTAGGTTAAGGGTGAGGGTGATGGTTAGGGTTAGGGTTAGGGTTAGGTTTAGGGAGAACCTGAGGGTGAGGGTGAAGGTGAGAGTTAGGGTAAGGGTTAGGCTAAGGGTTAGGGTGATGGTTAGGTTTACCGTGATGTTTAGGTAGAGGTTTAGGGTGAGGGTTCGGGTTCGGGTTCGGTTGAGTGTATGGATTAGGGTTAGGGTAAGGGTGAGGGTGAGCGTGAGTTAGAGGGTTAAGTTTAGTGTTAGGATTAGGTTTAGTGTGAGGATGAGTATGAGGGTTAGGGTTAGGGTTATTGTTAGGCTTAGGTTTAAGCTGAGGGTGAGGGTGAGTGTGAGGGTTTTGGTTATGTTGAGTGTAAGCATTATGGTTAGGGTTATGGTGAGGGTGAGGGTTAGGGTTAGGGTTAGTGTTAGGATTGGGGTTAGGTTTAGGTTGAGGGTGAGGGTGAAGGTGAGGGTTATGATTAGGGGGAGTGTTAGGCTTAGAGTTAGATTGAGGGTTAGGGATAGGGTGATGGTTAGGGTGAGGGTGAGTCTTAGGGTGAGGGTGTGGGTGAGTGTGAGTGTTAGGGTGCGGGTGAGGTTTAGGGTTAGGTTAAGGATTAGGGTGAGGGTTAGGGTTAGGGTTAGGATGATGGTTAGGGTGAGGGGTAGGGTTAGGTTTAGGGTGAGGTTCAGGTTTAGTTTGAGGGTTACCGTTACTGTTGGTGTTAGGGTAAGGCTTAAGGTGAAGTTTAGGGTTAGGTTTAGGGTTAGAGTGAGGATTAGGGTGAGGGTAAGTTTTAGGGTGAGTGTTAGGGTGAGTGTGAGGGTTAGGATTAGGGTGAGGATTAGGATTATGGAGAGGGTTAGGGTTAGGGTTAGGGTGAAGGTGAGGGTGAGTGTGTGGGGTAGGGTAAGGATTAGGTTTAGGGTTAGGGTTATTGTTTGGGTTAGGCTTACGGTTAAGGTGAGGTTGCGGGTTAGGTGAGGTTTAGCGTTAGGGTTAGCGTTAGGGTGAGGGTTAGCGTGAGGGTAAGTGTTGGTGTGAGGGTTATGTTTAGGGTGAGGCTTAGGGTGAGGTTGAGGTTTAGTGTTAGAGTTAGGGTTAGGGTGAGGTTAAGGGTTAGGTTGAGGATTAGGGTGAGGGTAAGGTTTAGGTTTAGCATTAGGGTTAGGGTGAGGTTTAGGGTCAATGTTAGGGTTAGGATAGGGTGAGGGTTAGGGTGAGGGTTAGGGTTAGGGTTAGGGTGAGGGTTGGATGAGGGTTAGGGTTAGGGTTAGGTTGAGGGTTAGGTTTAGGGTGAGGGAAGAGGTTAGGATTAGGGTTAGTGTGAGGGCTAGGGTAAGGGTGAGGGTTAGGTTGAGGGTTAGTTTTAGGGCTAGGGTGAGGGTTAGGTTGAGGTTGAGGTTTAGGGTTGCTGTGAGGGTTAGTGTTAGGGTTAGGCTTAGTGTTAGGTTGAGGGTAAGGGCTAGGTTGAGGGTTAGGTTTAGGGTCAGGGTTAGGGTTAGGGTGAGAGTTAGTGTTAGGTGAGGATTAGGGTGAGGTTTAGGGTTAGGGTTATGTTTGGGCTGAGGGTTAGGGTGAGGTTGAGGGTGAGGGTTGGTTTGAGGGTTTGGGTTAGGGTTAGGGTGAGGTTGAGGGTGAGGGTGACGATTAGGGTTATGGTTAGGGTGAGGGTGACTGTGAGGGTTAGGGTTAGGGTTAGGCTTAGGCTTAGGGTTAGGCTGAGGGTGAGGGTGAGGATGAGGGTTAGGGTTAAGGTTAGGGATAGGTTGATGTTTAGGGTGAGTGTTAGTCTGAGAGTTAGTGTTAGGGTTACGCTTAGTGTTAGTGTGAGTGTAAGGGTTAGGTTGAGGGTTAGGGTTAGGGTGAGCGTTAGGGTTAGGGTGAGGGTTAGGCTTAGGCTTAGGGTTAGGCTGAGGGTGAGGGTGAGGGTGAGACTGAGGGGTAGGGTGTGGATAAGGGTTAGGTTTAATGAAAGTCTAAGGGTTACAGTGAGTGTAAGGGTGCAAGTGAATGGTTAGGGTTACGGTTAGGGTTAGAGTCAGGGTTAGGTTTAGGGTATGGTTGAGATTCAGTATGAGGGTTAGGGTGAGCATTAGGGTTAGTTTGAGGGTTAGTGTTAAGGAAAGAGTGAGGGTTAGGATGAGGGTTAGGGTGAGGGTAAGATTCAGGGTGAGGGTTAGTGTGAGTGTGAGAGTAAGGGTTAGGGTAGGGTTAGGGTAAGGGTGAGGTTTAGGGTTACGGTTAGGGTTAGAGTTAGGGTTAGCATGAGGGTTAGGGAGAGAGTTAGGATTAAGGTTAAGGTTAGGGTTAGGGTGAGGGTTAGGGTTAGGGTGAAGGGGGAGGGTGAGGTTGAGTGTTAGGATTAGAGTTAGGGTGAGAGTTAGGATGAGGGTGAGGGTTAGGGTTAAGATTAGGGTTAGGGTTAGGCTGAGGATTAGGGAGAGGGTGAGGGTGAAGTTTAGGGTTAGGGTGAGTGTTAGGGTTAGGGTTAGGGTGAGGTTTTGGGTTAGGGTTAAGTTTAGGATGTGTTAGGTTGAGGGGTACGGTTCATATTAGGGTGAGTGTTAGGGTGAGCGTTTTGGTTAAGGATAGGTTTAGGGTTAGGGTGAGGTTTAGGATGAGGGTTAGGTTTAGGGTTAGTGTTAGGGTGAGGTTTAGAGTGAAGGTTAGGGTTAGGGTTAGTGTCAGGGTTAGGGTTAGTGTGAGGGTTAGTGTTTAGTTAGGATTTGGGTGAGGGTTATGGTGAGGTTTATGGATAGGGTTAGGGTTAGGGTTATGCTTAGGCTGAGGTTGTGGGTCAGGATGTGGGTGAAGATTAGGTTCAGGGTGAGCTTTAGGGTTAGGGATAGCATTAGGATGTGGGTTTGGGTTAGTTTTAGGTTTAGTATGAGGGTTAGGGTGAGGGTTAAGTTTAGAGTGAGAGTAAGGGTTAGGGTGAGGGTTAGGATGAGGGTTAGGTTTAGGAATAGTTTTAGGGCTAGGGTGAGGTTTAGGGTGAGAGTTAGGGTTAGGGTTAAGGTTAGGTGTAGGGTGACGCTAAGGGTTAGGGTGAGGGTGAGGGTTAGGTTTTGGGTGACATTTAGGGTTAGGTTTAGAGTGAGGGTGAAGGTAAGGGTTAGTGTGAGGGTTAGGGTGAGGGTAAGGTTTAGAATTAGCATTAGGGTTAGGGTGAGGTTTAGGGTGAAATTTAGGGTTAGGGTGAGGGTGAGGTTTAGGGTTAGGGTGATGGTTAAGTTTAGGGTCAGGTTTAATGTTAGGGTTAGGGTTAGCGTGAGGGTGAGGGTGATGATGAGATTTAGAGTTAGGGTGAGGTTTAGGGCTAGGTTTAGGGTGAGAGTTACGGTTAGGCTTAGGGTGAGGTTTAGGGTTAGGTTTATGGTGAGGCTGAGGGTGAGGGGTAGGGTTAGGGTTGAGAGAGTGTGAGGGCTAGGGTGAGTGTGAGTGTTAGGGTTAGGGTTGGGGTGAGGATTATGGTGTGGGTGAGGGTTAGTGTTAGGGTGAAGGTTAGGGTTAGGTTTAGGGGGAGGTTTAAGTTTAGGGTTAGTGTGAGGGCTAGGGTGAGGGTGAGGGTTTGTGTTAGGGATAGGTGACGATTAGGGTTAGAGTTACGGTTAGGGTGAAGTTGAGGGTGAGGGTGAGTGCAGGTTTAGCATTAGGGTTAGGGTGAGGGTGAGGGTTAGGGTTAGGGTTAGGGTGACAGCTAGGGTGAGGGTGAGGCTTAGGTTTAGGGTCAGGGATAGAGTGAGGATTAGGGGTAAGGTTAGACTTAGGGTGAGGGTTAGGTTGAGGGTGAGGTTTAGGGTTAGCATTAGGGTTAGGGTTAGTATTAGGTTGAGGGTTAGTGATAGGTTTAGGTTTAATTGAGGGTGAAGGTCAGGTTTAGCCTTAGAGGTAGAGTGAGGGTTAGGTTTAGGATGAGGGTTAGGGTCAGTGTTAGGGTGAGTGTGATGGTGAGGGTTAGGGTTAGGGTGAGAGTGAGTGTGAGGGTGAGTGTTAGGGTTATCATTAAGGTTAGGGTGAGGTTGAGGTTTAGTGTTAGGGTTAGGATGAGGTTTAGGTTTAGGGTGATGGTTAGGGTTAGTGCGAGGGTTAGTTTAAGGGTTAGGGTTAGTGTTAGGGTGAGGGTAAGTGTAAGTGTGAGGTTTAGGATTAGGGTGAGGTTTAGGGTTAGGGTTAAGTTTAGGATTAGAATGAGGGTGATGTTTAGGATTAGAGTTAAGATTAGGGTGAGGGTTAGAGTAAGGGTTAGTGTTAGGGTTAAGGTTATGGTGAGGTTTAGGTTGGTGGTTAAGGTTAGGGTTAGGGTTAGGATTAGGATTAGGGATAAGGTGAGGGTGAGTGTGAGGGTTAGGGTTAGGGTTAGGGTTAGGATAAGAGTTATGGTGAGGGTGAGGGTGAGGGTTAGGCTTAGGGTGAGGGTTGGAGTTAGTGTTAGAGTCAGGGTTAGGGTGAGGTTTAGGATTAGGCTTAGGGTTAGGGCATGGTCTAGGGTGAGGGTGAGGGTTAGGGTAATGGTTAGTGTGAGGGTTAGTGTGAGGGTTAGGTTTAGGGTTAGTGTTAGGGTTAGCGTTGGGGTTAGGGATAGGCTTAAGTGTTAGGCGGAGGGTTTGGGTGAGGGTGAGGTTTAGGGTTAGGGTGAGGATGAGGTTTAGGGTTAGAGTTAGCATTAGGGTGAGGGTTAGTGTTAGGGTTAGGGTTAGTGTTACAGTTAGGGTCAGAGTGAGTGTTAGGTTTAGGGTTAGACTTAGGGTGAGGGTGAGGGTTAGTGTTAGGGTTAGTGTGAGGGTAAGGGTGAGTGTGAGGGTTACAGTTAGTCTTAGGCTTAGGCTTAGTTTTAGGCAGAGCATGAGTGTGAGGGAGAGGGTTAGGGTTAGGATGAGGGTTAGGGTTTTAGGGTTATGGTGAGGTTTAGGATGAGGTGTAGGGTTAGAATTAGGGTTGGGTGAGGGCTAGAGTGAGGGAGAGGGTTAGGGTTAGCGTTAGGGTAAGGTTTAGGGTTAGGGTCAGGGTTACGTTGAGGGTGAGGGTTTGGGTTAGGGTGAGGGTTAGGGTTAGTGTTAAGGTGAGGGTGAGGGTTAGGATTAGGTTTAGGGTTAGGGTTATTGTTAGTTTTATGGTTAGGGTTAAGTTTACAGTGAGGGTGAGGGGGAGGTTGAGGGTTAGGGTTTGGGTTAGGGTTAGGGTTAGGGTGAGGGTTAGATCAGGGTGAGGGTTAGGGTGAGGGTTAGGGTTACGGTGAGTGTGAGGGTTAGGGTTAGGGTTAGGCTGAGGTTTAAGTTTAGGGTTAGGGTTAGCATGAGGGTGAATTTTAGGGTTAGAGTTATGCTTAGGGGAAGGGTTAGGGTGAGGTTTAGGGTTAGTGTTAGTCTTAGGGTTAGGGTTAGGGTGAGGGTTAGAATTAGGATTACAGTCAGGGTGAGTGTGTGGATGAGGGTTAGGGTTAGGCTTAGGCTTAGGATTAGGCTGAGGGTGATAGTGGGGATGAGGATTAGCTTTTGAGTGATGGTTAGGGTTATGGTTAGTTTGAGGGTTAGGATGAGGGTTAGGGTTAGGATTAGTGTTAGGGTGAGGGCTAGGATGAGGGTGATGTTTAGGGTTAGGGGTAGGCTTAGTCTTAGGGTTAGGCTGAGGCTGAAGGTGAGGGTGAGGTTTAGGGTTAGGGTGATGTTTAGGGTTACAGTTAGGGTGAGGGTTAGGATGAGGAGTAGGGTTAGGGTGAGGGTTAGTTTAAAGGGGACAGTAAGGGTAAAGTTGAGGGTTAGGCTGAGAGTGAGTGTTATGGTAATGCTGAAGGTTTGGGTTAGGGTGAGGGTTGAGTGAGGGTTAGGGTTTGGGTTAGGGGGAGGGTGAGGGTTAGATTGAGTATTAGTGTTAGGGTTAGTGTGAGGTTTAGAGTGAGGATGAGGTTTAGGGTTAGGATGAGGTCTAGGGTGAGGGTGAGGTTTAGGGTTAGGGTTAGGGTGAGGTTTAGGGTTAGTTTGATGTTTAGGGTCAGTGTGAGGTTTAGTTTTAGGTTTAGGCTTATTGTTATGTTGAGGGTTATTGTTAGGGGGATGGTTAAGGTTAGGGTGAGGGTTATGGTTAGGGTGAGTGTTAGGGTTAGGGTTAGGGTTATTGTTAGGATTAGGGTTAGGGTTACATTTTCGGTGAGTGTGAGGGTGAGGGTTAGGGTTAGAGTTAGGGTGCGGTTTAGGTTTAGGTTTAGGGTTAGAGTTAGAGTTAGGGTGAGGTTGAGGTTTAGGATTATAGTTATGGTTAGTGTTAGGTTTATGGTTAGGGTGGGGGTTAGGGTTTCGGTTATGGTTAGGCTTAGGCTTAGGCTTAGGCCGAGCATGAGGGTGAGGGTTAGGGTGAGGGTTAGGGTTAGGGTTAGGGTTAGGGGTAGGATGAGATTTAGGGTTAGGGTTACGCTTAGGGTTATGTTTAGGGTTAGGATTAGGGTTAGGGTTATGTTTAGGGTTATAGTTAGGGTTAGGGTGAGGGTTAGGGTTAGGGTTTAGGTTAGGGTGAGCGTGAGGGTAAGGATTAGCATTAGTGTTAGTGTTAGGTTTAGGTTAAGGGTTAGGGTTATGAGTAGGGTTAGTGTTAGGGTTAGGTTTAGGTTTATGGTGAGGGTTAGGGTTAGGGTTAGCGTTGTTGTTAGTGTTATGTTTAGGGTTTAGATTGCGGTGAGGGTGAGGCTTAGGGTGAGGGTTATGGTTAGGCTTAGGGTTAGGGTGAGTGTGAGGGTTAGCGTTAGTATTAGGCTTATGCTTAGGCCTAGGCCCAGCTTGGGGGTGAAGGTGAGGGGTAGGGTTAGGGTGAGGGTCAGGGTTAGGATAATGGTTAGGGTTATGGCGAGGTTGAGGTTTAGAGTTAGGGTGAGTTTTAAATTTAGGATGTAGTTTCAGGTTAATGTGAGGGTTAGGGTTAGGGTTAAGGTTAGTTTTATTGTGAAGGTAAGTGTTAGGGTGAGGTTTAGGGTTAGAGTTAGGGTTAGGGTGAGGGTTAGGTTTAGGGTTAGTGTTAGTGTTAGGGTTAGGGTGAGGTTTAGGGTGGGTATGAGTGTTAGGGTTAGGGTTAGGATTAGGGTAACATGAGGGTGAGTGTGAGGGTTAGGGATAGGGTTAGGATTAGGATAAGAGTTATGGTGAGGGTGAGGGAGAGGGTTAGGGTTAGGGTGAGGGTTGGTGTTAGGGTTAGAGTGAGGGTTAGGCTGAGGGTTATGATTAGGCCTAGGGTTAGGGTATGGGCTAGGGTGAGGGTGAGGGTTAGGGTCAGGGTTAGAGTGAGGGTTAGAGTGAGGGTTAGGTTTAGGGTTAGTGTTAGGGTTAGGGTTGGGGTTAGGCATAGGCTTAGTGTTAGGCGGAGGGTAAGGTTGGGGGTGGGGGTTAGGGTTAGTGTGCGGGTTAGGTTTAGGGTTAGTGTTAGTGTTAGGGTGAGTGTTAGTGTGAGGGTTCGGTGTTACTTTTAGGGTTAGGGTGAGGGTGAGTGTGAGAGTAAGGGTTAGTCTTAGTCTACGGCTTAGGCTTAGTCTGAGCCTAAGGGTGAAGGTGAGGGTGAGGGTTAGGGTGATGTTTAGGGTTAGGGTGAGGGTTATGGACAGGGTGAGGGTTAGGGTTATTGTTAGGATTAGGGTTAGGTTTAAAGTTACTGTGAGGGTGAGGGTTAGGGTTAGGGTTAGGGTGAGGTTTAAATTTAAGGATAGGGTTAGAGTTAGCGTTAGGGTAAGGGTGAGTGTTAGGGTGAGGGTTAGGGTTATGGTTAGGCTTAGGCTTAGGCTCAGGCTTAGGCCGAGAATGAGGGTGAGGGTTAGGGTTAAGGTTAGTGTGAGCGTTAGTGTTAAGGTTAGGTTGAGGGTTAGGATGAGGTTTAGGGTTAAGTTTAGGTTTAGGTTCATGGTTAGGGTTAGGGTTGGGGTTAGGGTTAGGGTTAGGGCGAAGGTTAGGGTTAGGATGTGGGTTAGGGTGAGGTTGAGGGTGATGATTAGTGTTAGTGTTAGTGTTAGGGTTTTAGTGTTATGTTTAGGGTTAGGGTTAGGGTTACAGTGAGGGTTAGGGTTAGGGTTAGGTTTAGGGTTAGGTTTAGGGTTATTGTTAGTGTTATGTTTAGGGTTAAAGTTGCGGTGAGGTTGAGGCTGAGGGTGAGGTTTCTGGTTAGTTTTAGGGTTAGGCTTAATGTTAGGGTTAGGGTTAGGCTTAGTGTTATGGTTAGGGTTAGGGTGAGGTTTAGGGTGAGGTTTAGATTTAGGGTTAGAATTAGGATTAGGATTAAAGTGAAGGTGAGTTTGAGGTTTAGGATTAGGGTTATGCTTAGGATTATAGTTAGGGTGAGGGTGAGGGTGAGGGTTGGGATTAGGGTTAGAGTGAGGGTTAGGGTGAGGGTTAGGCTTAGGCTTAGGGTTAGGGTATGGGCTAGGGTGAGGGTGAGGGTTAGGGTTAGGGTTATGGTGAGGTTAGGGTGAGGGTTAGGGTTAGGGTTAGGGTTAGTGTTAGGGTTCGGGTTGGGGTTAGGTTTAGGCTTAATATTAGGCGTAGGTTTAGTGTGAAGTTGAAGGTTAGGGTTAGGGTGAGTTAGAGGTTTAGGGTTAGAGTTAGGGGGAGGGGGAGGGTTAGGCTTAGGATTAGGGTTAGGTTGATGGTGAGGGTGTGGTTTAGGGTAAGGTTTAAGGTTAGGCTTAGGGTTAGGCTGAGGTTGAGGTTGAGGGTGAGGGTTAGGGTTAGGGTGAGGCTGAGGGTGAGGGTTAGGGTTAGGGTTAGAGTTAGGGGTAGGGTAAGGGTTAGGGTGAGGGTGAGGGTTAACCTTAGGTTTAGGATTAGGGTTAGGGTGAGTGTGAGGTTTAGGTTTAGGGTTAGGGTTAGAGTTAGGATAAGGTTTAGGGTGAGGGTGAGGGGTAGGATTAGGGTTAGCCTTAGACTTAGGTTTAGGCTGTGGGTGAGGTTGGGTGTGAAGATTAGGGTTAGGATGATGGTTAGGGTTACAGTTAGGGTGAGGTTTAGGATGTGGTTTAGGGTTAGGGTGAGGATGATGGTAAGGGTAAAGGTGTGGTTTAGGCTGAGAGTGAGGGTTAAGATAAAGTTGAGAGATAGGGTTAGGTTTAGGGTTAGTGTAAGGGTTAGGGTTAGGTTTAGGGTGCGGTTGAGGGTGAGGGTTAGGTTGACATTTAGGGTTAGGGTTAGGGTTATGGTGAGGGTTATAGTGAGGTTTAGGTTTAGGGGTAGGGTAGGGGTTAGGGTGAGGGTGAGGGGTAGCATTAGGGCTAGGGTTAGGGTTATGGTGGTGGTTAGAGTTAGGGATAGGTTTAGGGTTAGAGTTACAGTTAGAGTGGAGGTTAGTGTGAGGGTGAGGAATAGGGTTAGTTTTAGGGTTAGGGAGAGCTTAAGGGTTACTGTGAGGGTTAGGGTTAGGGTTAGCGTTATGGTTAGGGATAGGGTGTGGGTGAGGGTGAGGTTTATGTTGAGAGTTAGTGATAGGGTTAGGCTAGGGGTTAGGGTGAGGGTTAGTGTTATGTTTAGGCTTAGCCTTAGGGTGAGGGTGAGGGTTAGGATTAGGGTTACGGTTAGGGTTTGGGTTAGGGTTATTGTTAGGGTTAGGGTTAGGGTTAGGGTGAGGGTGAGGGTGAAGGTGAGGGTTACAGTTAGGTTTAGGTTTAGGATGAGTGCTAGGTTGACGGTTACGGTTAGGTTTAGGGTGAGGGTTAGGGTTAGTGTGAGTGTTAGGGTTAGGGTTAGGGTGAGGGTAAGGGTTATGGTGAAGGTTACTGTGAGGGTGAGGATTAGGGTAAGGGTTAATGTTATGGTGAGGGTTAGGTTGACGGTTAGGTTTTGGTTGAGGGTTAGGATGATGCTGAGTTTTATGGGGTGGGTTAGAGTTAGGGTTAATGTTAGTGTGAGGGTTAGTGTGAGGGTAAGTGTTAGGGTGAGTGTTTCGGTTAGGGTGAGTGTTAGGGTTAGGATTAGGGTTATGATGAGGGTGAGTGTGAGGGTTAGGGTTAGGCTTAGGCTTAGGGATAGGCTGAGGGTGAGTGTGGGAGTGAGGATGAGGGTTAGGATGATGGTTAGGATTTCGGTTAGGGTGAGGTTTAGGATGAGGTTTGGGGTTAGGGTGAGGATGATGGTAAGTGTAAAGGTGTCGTTTAGGCTGATGGTGAGGGATAAGATAAGGTTGAGGGTTAGGGTTAGGGTTAGGGTTAGTGTAAGGGTTAGGGTTAGGTTTTGGGTGCAGTTGAGGTTGAGGTTTAGGTTATCATTTAGGGTTAGGATTAGGGTTATGGTGAGGGTTATAGTGAGGGTTAGGTTTAGGGTAGGGTAGGGGTTATGGTTAGGGTGAGGGGTAGGGTTAGGGTTAGGGTTAGGGTGATGGTTAGAGTTAGGGATAATGTTAGGGTTAGAGTTACGGTTAGAGTGAAGGTTAGTGTGAGGGTGAGGAATAGGGTTAGGTTTAGGGTTAGGGTCAGCTTAAGGGTTAGTGTGAGGGTTAGGATTAGGGTTAGCGTTATGGTTAGGGATAGGGTGAAGGTGAGGGTGAGGTTTATGGTGAGAGTTAGTGATAGGGTTAGGCTAGGGGTTAGGGTTCGGGTTAGGGCTAAGGTGAGGGTTAGTGTGAGGGTTAGGATGAGAGTGAGGGTTAGGGTAATCGTGAGTGTTAGGGTGATGGTTAGAGTGAGGGTTAGGGTAAGGGTTAGGCTTAGGGTGAAGTTGAGGGTTAGGGTTTGGGTGAGGGTGAGTGTTAGTGTTATGTTTAGGGTTAGCCTTAGGGTGAGGGTGACGGTTAGGATTAGGGTTAGGGTTAGGGTTTAGGTTAGGGTTATTGTTAGGGTTAGGGTTAGGGTTAGGGTGAGGGTGAGGGTGAAGATGAGGGTTATGGTTAGGGTTAGGTTTAGGATGAGTGCTATGTTGAGGGTTACGGTTAGGTTTAGGGTGAGGGTTAGGGTTAGTGTGAGTGTTAGGGTTAGGGTTAGGGTGAGGGTAAGGGTTATGTTGAGGGTTACAGTGAGGGTGAGGATTAGAGTAAGGGTTAGGGTTATGGTGACGGTTAGGTTGAGGGTTAGGTTTTGGTTGAGGGTTAGGATGAGTCTGAGGTTTATGGGGTGGATTAGGGTTAGGGTTAGTGTTAGCATGAGAGTTAGTGTGAGGGTAAGGGTAGGGTGAGTGTTAGGGTTAGGTTGAGGGTGAGGGTTAGGGTTAGGATTAGGGTGAGGTTAAGGGTTATTGTGAGTATTAGGGTTAGGTTGAGGGTTAGGGTGAGGTTGAACTTTAGGGTGAGGGTTAGGCTGAGGTTGAGGGTGAGGTTTAGGGTTAGGATTTGGGTTAGGGTTAGGTGAGGGTTAGGGTTAGGAATATTGTTAGGGATAGGGTGAAGGTGAGGGTTAGGTTTATCTTTAGGGTTAGGGTTAGGGATAGGCTGAGGGTGAGGTTGAGGGTTAGGGTTAGGGTTAGGATGAGGGTTAGGGTTAGGGTTAGGGTGAGGTTGAGGGTGAGGTTTAGGGTTAGGGTTTTTGTTAGGCTGAGGGTGAGGGTGAGGGTGAGTGTTAGGGTTGGGGTTAGGGTGAGGGTTAAGTTTAGGGTGATTGTTAGGGTGAGAGTGACTATAACGGTTAGGGTGATGATTAGGGTGAAGTGAGGGTTAGAGTTAGGGATATGGTTAGGGTGAGGGTTTGTGTTAGGGTGAGGGTTAGGTTCCATGTGAGGGTTAGGGTTAGGGTTAGGGTTAGGATGAGGGTTAGGGTTGGTGAGAGGGTTAGGGTGAGGGTGAGGGTTAGGGTTAGCATTAGGGTTAGGATGAGGGTGAGGGATAGGGTTAGGTTAGGCTGAGGGTGAGGGTGAGGGTGAGAGTGAAGGTTAGTGTTGGTGTTAGTTTTAGTGTTAGGGTTAGGGTGAGGGTTAGGGTGAGGGTTAGGTTGTGGGTAAGTGTTAGAGTGAGGGTTAGAATGACGGTGAGGGTTAGGGTTAGGGTGAGTGTAAGGGTTAGTGTGAGGGTTAGGGTGAGTTTGAGGGTTAGGGTTAGCATTAGGGTTAGGGTGAGGGTGAGGGTTAGGGTTAGCATTAGGGTTAGGGTGAGCGATAGGGATAGGTTTAGGTTTAGTGTTAGGGTGAGGGTGAGGGTTAGGGTGAGGTTGAGTGTGAGGTTGAGGGTTAGGATTATGGTTAGGGTGAGGGTGAGGGTGTAGGTGAGGGTTAGGGTTAGGATTAGTGTTAGCATTAGGGTTAAGCTGAGGGTGAGGGTGAGGGTTTGGTTTAGGTTTAAGGTGAGGGTTAGGGTTAGTGTGAGGGTTAGGGTGAGGGGGAGGGTTAATGTTACGGTTAGGGTGAGTGTTAGTGTGATGGTTAGCGTTAGGGTTAGGATTATTGTTAGGTTTAGGGTTAGGTTTAGGGTTAGGTTGTGGATAAGTGTTAGAGTGATGGTTAGGATGAGGGTTAGGGTTAGTTTGAGGGTTAGAGTTAGGGTTAGGGTTAGGGTGAGGGTTAGGGTTAGTGTGAGCTTTAGAGTTAGGGTTAGGGCTAGGATGAGGGTAAGGCTTAGGTTAGGTTTAGGGTGAAGGTGAGGGTTAGTGTGAGGGTTATTGTTTGGTTTAGGGTAAGGTTTATGGTGAGGTCTAATGTGAGGTTGAGGGTTAGGGTGAGGCTGAGGGTGAGGGTGAGCATTTCGGTTAGGTAAGGGTTAAGATTAGGGTTAGGGTGAGGATTAGGGTGAGGGTCAGGGATAGGATGAAGTTTAGGGTTAGAGTGATTGTTAGGGTTAGTGTGAGGTTTAGGGTTAGGGTTATGGTTAGGGTGAGGTTTAGGGTTCGGGTTTGCATTAGGGTTAAGGGTGAGGGTTAGGGTGATTTTGAGGGTTAGGGGTAGGGTTAGGGTTAGTGTTAGGGTGAGGGTGAGGGTTAGTGTTAGGGTTAGGATGAGGGTTAGGATAAGGGGTAGGGTTAGGATTAGGGTGAATGTTAGGATTAGGGTGACGGTTAGGTTAATGGTAAGGGTTAGGGTTAGGGTGATGTTAAGGATTAGGGTGAGGCTTAGGGTTAGTGTTAGGTTTAGGGTGATGGTGAGGGTTAAGGTTGAGGGTGAGGCTGAGGGTGAGTGTTAGAGTTAGGGTAATGATTAGTGTTAGGGTTAGTTTGAGGATTAGGGTGAGGTTTTGGGTTAGGGTGACTGTTAGGGTTAGGCTGAGTGTTAGGTTTAGGGTTAGGGTGAGGGTTAGGTTTAGTGTGATGTTTAGGGTGAGGGTTAGGGTGAGGTTGAAGGTTAGGGTGAGCATGAGAGTTAGGGTTAGGTTTAGAGTGAGGTTTAGGTTTAAGGTTAGTGTTAGGTGAGGTTTACAGGGAGGGATAGGGTTAGGGTTAGGGTGAGAGTTAGGATTACTGTGTGGGTTAGGGTTATGGTTAGGGTGAGGGTAAGGTTAGGGTTAGGTTTAGGGTGAGGTTGAGGATTAGGGTTAGGGTTATGGTGAGGGTTAGGGTGAGGGTTAGGGTTAGGTTTAGGGTTATGTTTAGGGTGAGGGTTTCAGTGAGGGTTAGGGTTAGGGCTAGGGTGAGGGTAAGGTTTAAAGTGAGGGTTAGAGTGAGGGTGAGGGTTAGGGTTAGGTTTAGGTTGAGGGGTAGGGTCAGGGTGAGGGTTAGGGTGATTGAGAGGCTTAGGGTGAGGCTTTTGGTTAGTGTTAGGGTTAGTGTTATGGTTAGGGTGAGGGTGATGGTTAGGGTTAGTGTTAGTGTTAGGGTGAGGTCTAGGGTGAGGGTGAGTGTTAGGGTTAGGGTTAGAGTTAGGGATAAGGAGAGGATTGGTGAGGGTAAAGGTTAGGGTGAGGGTTTGGGTGAGGGTGAATGTTAGGGTTAGCATTAGGGATAGGGTGAGGGTTAGAGTGTGGGTAAGGGTTTGGGTAAGGGTTTGGGTGAGGGTGAGGGTGAGGTTTAGGGTTAGGGTTTTTGTTAGGCTGAGGGTGAGGGTGAGGGTGAGTGTTAGGGTTGGGGTTAGGGTGAGGGTTACGGTTAGTGTGATTGTTAGGGTGAGGGTGACTGTTACGGTTAGGGTGATGGTTAGGGTGAAGTGAGGTTTAGGGTTAGAGATAGGGTTAGTGTGAGGGTTTGTGTTAGGGTGAGGGTTAGGTTGCATGTGAGGGTTAGGGTTAAGGTTAGGTTTAGGATGAGGGTTAGGGTTGGTGAGGTGTTTTGGGATACGGTGAGGGATAAGGTTAGCCTTAGGGTAAGGATGAGGTTGAGGGTTAGGGTTAGGTTAGGCTGAGGGTGAGGGTGAGGGTGAGGGTTAGGGTTGGTGTTAGTGTTAGAGTTAGGGTTAGGCTGAGGGATAAGGTGAGGGTTAGGTTGTGGGTAAGTGTTAGAGTGAGTGTTAGAATGAGGGTGAGGGTTAGGGTTAGGGTGAGGGTAAGGGTTAGTGTGAGGTTTAGGGTGAGGCTGAGGGTTAGGGTTAGCATTAGGGATAGGTTGAGCCATAGGAATAAGGTTATGGTTAGGGTTAGTGTAAGGGTGAGGTTTAGGGTGAGGCTGAGGTTGAGGTTGAGGGTTAGGATTAGGGTTAGGGTGAGGGTGAGGGTTTGGGTGAGGATAGGGTTAGGATTAGTGTTAGCGTTAGGGTTAGGCTGAGAGTGAGCTTGAGGGTGAGGGTGAGGGTTAGGTTTAGGTTTAAGGAGAGGTTTAGGGTTAGTGTGAGGGTTAGGGCGGGGGAGGGTGAGGGTTATGGTTAGGGTGAGTGTTAGTGTGAGGGTTAGGGATAGGATTAGGTTTAGGTGAAGGTTAGGGTGAGGGTTAAGGTTAATGGTATGGTTAGGTTGAGAGTGAGGTTTAGGGTGAGGGGTAGGGTTAGGTTTAGGATGAGGGTAAGGATTAGGGTGAGGTTTAGGGTGAGGGTGAGGGTTAGGGTTAGGATGAGGGTAATGATTAGTGTGAGGGTTAGAGTTAGGGTTAGGTTTAGGGTGAGTGTAAGGCTTAGGGTTAAGTTTATGGTGAAGGTGATTGTTAGTGTGAGGGTTATTGTTAGGTTTAGGGTAAGGTTTATGGTGAGGTCTAATGTGAGGTTGAGGGATAGGTTGAGGGTGAGGGTGAGCGTTTCGGTTAGGTAAGGGTTAAGAGGGTTAGGGTGAAGATTAGGGTGAGGGTCAGGGATAGGATGAAGTTTATGCTTAGAGTGATGGATACGGTTATGGTGAGTTTTAGGGTTTGGGTTTGCATTAGGGTTAGGGTGAGGGTTAGGGTGTTTTTGAGGGTTAGTGGTAGGGTTAGGGTTAGTGTTAGGGTGAGGGTTAGGGTTAGGGTTTGGGTTAGGATGAGGGTTAGGGTAAGGGGTAGGGTTAGGGTTAGGGTGAATGTTAGGATTTGGGTGAAGGTTAGGTTAAGTGTAAGGATTAGGGTTAGGGTGAGATTAAGGATTAGGGTGTGGGTGAGGGTTAGTGTTAGGTTTAGGGAGATGGTGAGGGTGAGGGTTAGGTTTAGGTTTAGGCTTAGTTTGAGGGTTAGGATGAGGGTTTTGTTTAGTGTTCGTGTTAGGGTTAGCATGAGGTTTAGGGTTAGTGTGAGTGTTAGGGTGAGGGTGAAGGTGAGGGTAAGTGTTAGGGTGAGGGTGATGGTGAGGGTTAAAGTTCTGGCTAGGGCTAGGGTGATGGTTAGGGTTAATGTTATGTTTAGGGTGAGGGCGAGGGTGAGGGTGAGTATTAGGGTGAAAATGAGGGTTAGGGTGATGGTTTTGGTTAGGTAAGGATTAGGGTTAGGGTTAGGGTGAGGATTAGGGTGAGGGTTAGGGTTAGGATGAATGTTAGGGTTAGGGTGAGCATTAGAGTTAGGGTTAGGGATAGGGTGAGGCTTAGGGTGAGGGTGAGGGTTAGGGTGAGAGTGAGCGTGAGGGTTCGGGTAAGGTTCAGGGTTCGAGTTTGGGCTAGTGTTAAGTTTAGGGTGAGGGTTAGGGTGACGGTGAGGGTTAGGATTAGGGTTAGGTTGAGGGTTAGGTTTAGGGTGAGGGTTAGGGTCAGGTGTAGGTTTAGGTTTAGGGAGAGGTTTAGGGTTAGGGTGAAGGTTAGATTTAGTTTGAGGGTTAGGGTGAAGGTGAGTTTGAGATTGAGGGTTAGGGTGAGGGTGATGGTGATGGTGAGGGATAGGGTTAGGTTTCGGGTTAGGTTTAGGGTGAGGGTTAGGGTTAGGGTTAGGGTTAGGGTGAGGATGAGTGTGAGGGTTACGGTTAGGGTTAGGGTGAGGGTGAGGTTTATGTTGTGGGGTAGGGTTAGGGAGAGCATAAGGTTTAGGGTTAGGGTGAGTGTTAGGGTTAGGTTAGGGTTAGGGTGAGGGTGAGGGTGAGGGTTAGGGTTAGGGTTAGGGTTAGGGTGAGTGTGATGCTGAGGATTAACGTTAGGGTTAGTGTGAGGTTAAGTGTTAGAGTGAGGATTAGGGTGAGGGTTAGGGTTAGCATAAGGTTTAGAGTGAGGTTTAGGGTTAGGGTTAGGGTTACAGTAAGAGTTAGGGTTAGGGTAAGAGTTAGGGTTAGGCTTAGCGTTAGGGTTAGGGTTAGGGTTAGGCTTAGGGTTAGGGTTAGGGTAAGGGTTAGGTTTAAGGTTAGGTTAAGTTTAGGGTTAGCGTGAGGGTTAGGGTTAGGGTGATGTTTAGGGTGACGGTGAGGGTTAGGGTGAGGGTGAGGTTGAGTGGGAGTGTGACGTTGAGGGTTAGGGTTAGGGTTAGGTTTAGTGTGAGGATTAGGGTGAGGGTGAGGGTGAGGGTTAGGCGTAGGTTGAGGATTAGGGTTAGGGTTAGGTTTAAGGTGAATGTTAGGGTGAGAGGTAACGTTAGGGTTAGGATGAGGGTTAGGCTTACTGTGAGGGTTACGGTTAGGGTTTGGGTTAGTGTGAGGATAAGGTTTAGGGTGAGGGTTAGGTTGAGACTGAGGGTTAGGGTTAGCTTTAGAGTAGGGTGAAGATTAGGTTGGGGGTTAGGGTGAGGGTTGGTGTTCGGGTTAGGGTTGGGTGAGTGTTAGGGTGACCGTAAGGGTTAGGGTGAGGGTTAGGTTGAGGGTGAGGGATAGGGTTATGGTGAGGGTAAGGGTTAGGTTTAGGGTGAGAGTGATAGTTAGGATAAGGGTAAGGGTTAGGGTCAGGGTTAGGTTGAGGGTGAGGGTTAGGGTTAGCATTAGGGTTAGGATTAGGGTTAGGTTGAGTGTTAGGGTTAGGGTTAGGGTTAGGGTGCAGGTTAGGGTGAGGCTGAGGGTGAGGGTGAGGGTGAGGGTTAAGGTTAGGGTTAGGTTTAGGGTGAGGGCAAGGGTGAGGGTGATGTTTTTGTTTAGGAAAGGTTTAGGGTTAGGTTTAGTGTGAGGATTAGTGTGTGGGTGAGGTTTAAGGTGAGGGTTAGGGTTAGGGTGAGGGTTAGGGTTAGGGTTAGGGTGAGGGTTAAGGTTAGGGTGATGTTTAGTGTGAGGGTGAATGTGAGAGTGAGGGTTTTGGTGAGGGTTTGGGTTAGTGTGAGGGTTAGGATTAGGGTTACGGTTTGGGTTAGTGTGAGGGTAAGGGTTATATTGACAGTTAGCTTGAGGGTGAGTGTTAGGGTGAGGTTTAGGCTTAGGGTGAGGGTTCGGGTTAGGGTTAGGATGAGGTTTAAGGTGAGGGCTAGGGTGAAGTTTAGGGTTAAGGTTAGGGTTTGGGTTAGGGTGAGGAGAAGGGGTAGGGTGAGGTTTAGGGAGAGGTTTAGGGATAGGATTATGGTGAGGGTAAGTGTTAGGCTGAGTCTTAGGTTGAGAATGAGCATTTGTCTTAGCACAGGGTTGGTTTGAGGGTGAGGGTTAGGGTTAGGCTGATGGATAGTTTTAGGGTTAGGGTTAGGGTTAGGGTGAGGTTAAGAGTTAGGGTGTGGGTGAGCTTGAGCTTTAGGGTTAGGGTGAGGCTTAAGGTTAGGGTTTGGGATAGGGTTAGGGTGAGGTTTGGGTGAGTGCTAGGGTGAGTGTGAGGGTTAGGTTTAGGGTTAGGGATAGGGTGAGGATAAGGTTTAGGGTTAGGGTCAGGGTTTGTGTTAGGGTTATGATGAGGGTTAGGGTGAATGTGAGGGTTAGGGATAGGTTTAGGGATAGGGTGAGGATTAGGGTTAGGGTTCTGGTTAGGTGAGATTTAGGCTGATGGGTAGGGTTATAGATAGGGTGAGGGTTAGGTTTAGTGGAAGTGTTAGGGTTAGGTTTAGGGTTAGGGTTAGGGTGAGGTTTTGGGTGAGGGCTCGGGTTAAGGTGTGGGTGAGGGTTAGGGTTAGTGTGAGGACTAGGTTTAGGGTTAGGGGTACTGTTAGGGTTAGGGTTAGGGTGAGGGTAAGGTAAGATTTAGGGTGATTGTGAGGGTAAGGGTTAGGGTTAGTGTTAAGGTTATGGTGAGGTTTCAGGTTAGTGTGAGGTTTAGGGTTAGGGTTAGGTGAATGTGAGGGTAAGGGTTAGGGTGAGGGTTAGGGTGAGAGTGAGGGTTATGATTAGAGTTAGGGTTAGGATTAGGGTTAGGGTGATGTTGAGGTTTAGTGTTAGGGTGAGGGTTAGGCTTATTGTTAGGGTTAGGATTCGGTTGAGGGTGAGGGTGAGGGTGAGGGTTAGGTTTAGGTTAGGGTTAGGATTAGGCTGAAGGTGAGGTTGAGGGTGAGGTTGATGATTAGTGTTAGGCTTAGGGTGAGTGTGACGGCTAGGGTGAGGGTGAGGGCTAGGGTGAGGGTGAGGTTGAGGGTTTCGTTTACTTCAGGGTTAGGGTTAAGCTGAGGTTAGGGTTAGAGTGATGGTTAGGGTTAGGGTGTGGGTGTGGGTTAATGTTAGGGTGATGTTTAGGGTGAGGGTAAGGGTGAGAGTGAGGGTGAGGTTTAGGGTTAGTGTTAGGATTAGGGTTAATGTGAGGGTGAGGTTTACAGTTAGAGTTAGGGTTGTGGGGAGGGTTAAATTGAGGGTCAGGTTTAGGGTTAGTGTTAGGGTTAGGGTTAGCATGAGGGTTAGGTTGAGGTTTAGGGTTAGGGTTTGGGTTAGGGTTAGGATGAGCGTTAGGCTGAGGGTTAGGGTAAGGGTTAGTGTGTGGGATAGGGTTAGGTTATAGTTAGGGTTAGGGTTCGGTTAGGGTGAAGGTTAGTTTTAGGTTTAGGGTTAGGATAAAGTTTAGGGTGAGGGTTAGGGTTAGGGTTCGTGTGAGGGTTAGGTTTAGGGTTAGGGTAAGGGTGTGGACTATGGTGAGGGTGAGGGTTAGGGTGAGGGTTAGGGTTATGGTTAGGGTTAGGGTCAGGGGTAGGTTGAGGGTTAGGATTAGGGTAAGGAGTAGGGTTATGCTGAGGGTGAGGGTGAGGTTGTGGGTGAGTGTTAGTGTTAGAGTGAGAATTAGAGTGAGGGGGAGGGGGAGGGGGAGAGTTTGGTTTAGGGTTAGAGTTAGTATGAGTGTGAGGGTTAGGTTTAGGCTGAGGGTGAGGGTGAGGTTGAGGTTGAAGTTTAGTGTTAGGGTGAGGGTTAGGTTTAGGGATACGTTTAGGGTGAGAGTTAGCATTAGGCTTAGGGTTAGGTTTAAGAGTAGTGTCAGGGTTAGTGTGAGGGTTGGGTTTAGGGTTAGGGTTAGGGTGTGGGCTAGGGTTTAGGGTGAGGGTAAAGGTGAGGGTTTAGTTTAGGTAAGGGTTAAGGTAAGGTTAGGATGAGGATTAGGGTGAGGTTGAGGTTTGAGATGAGGTTTAGAGTTAGGGTGAGTGTTAGGGTTACTGCGAGGTTTAGGGTTACGCTTAGGGTGAGGGTAAGTGTTAGGGTGAGGGTTATGGTAAGGGTGAGGGTTAGGATTAGAGTTAGGGTTAGGGTTAGGGTGAGGGTTAGTGTTAGGGTGAGCGTTAGGGTTGGGGTGAGGGTTAGGTTTAGGTTTAGGGTTGGGGTGAGGGTGAGGGTGAGGGTTAGGGTTATGGTTAGGGTTAGGGTTAGTTTTAGGCTGAGGTTGAGAGTGAGGGTGAGGGTGAGTTTGAGGGTTAGAGTTAGGGTTAGGGTGAGGGTGAGGGCTAGGGTGAGGGTGAGGTTTAGTCTGAGGGTGAGGGTGAGGGATTCCTTTATGTCAGGGTTAGGGTTAAGTTGAGGTTATGGTTAGGGTAAGGGTTATGGTTAGGGTTATGCTGAGGTTTATGGTTTGGGTGATGTTTAGGGTGAGGGTAAAGGTTAGGGTGAGGGTGAAGGTTAGGGTGAGGGTGAGAAGTACGGTAAGGGTGAGGGTGAGGTTTAGGATTGGGAATAAGTTTAGGGTTAGGGTTAGGCTGAAGGTGAGGGTGAGGCTGAAGGTTAGGGTTAGGGTTAGCGTTAGGGTTATGGTTAGGTTGAGGGTTATGGTTACTCTGAGGGTTATGATTATGGTTAGGGTTAGAATGAGGGTGAGGGTAAGGGTTAGAGTGAGGTTTCGGGTGAGGGTGAGGATTAGGGTTAGGGTTAGGATTAGGGTGAGTGGTAGGGTGAGGGTGAGGGTTAGTGTGAGTTGAAGGTTGAGGGTTTCTTTTAGCCAAGGGTTAGGGTTATGGTGAGGAATCGGTTGAGGTTGAGGATTAGGTTTGGGGTTCGGGTTACGGTGTGGGTTAGGGCTAGGGTTAGGGTGATGGTCAGGGTTTGGGTGATGTTTAGTGTGAGGGTTAGGGTTAAGGTGAGGGTGAGGGTTAGGGTGTGGTTGAGGATTAGGGTTAGTTTGAGTGTTAGTGTTAGGTTTAGGATTAGTGTGAGGTTGAAGGTTAGGGGTAGTGTTAGGGTTAGATTGAGGGTTTAGATTAGGGTTATTGTTAGAGTGAGGGTTAGTGGGAAGGGTAGGGTTAGGGTTAGGGTGCGGGTTAGGGTGAGGGTGAGGGTTAGGGTGAGGGTGTGGGTGAGGGTTAGGGTTAGGTGTAGGGTTAGTGTGAGTTTAAGGGTGAGGCTAAGGTTTAGGAATAGTCTTAGGGTTAGGGTTAGGGTGAGTGTTAGTGTTTGGGTGAGGGTTCCGGTGAGGGTCAGGTTTAGGGTGTGGGTGAGGGTCAGGTTTAGGGTGAGGATTAGTGTTAGAGTTAGGTTTATGGTGAGGGTAAGTTTTAGGGTGAGGTTTAGTGTGAGGGTTAGGGTTAGGGTTAGGGCTAGGGTGACAGTTAGGGTTAGGTTTAGGGTTAGAGTTAGGGTGAGGGTTAGTATTAGAGTTAGTTAACATGAGCGTGAGGGTTAGGGTTAGGGTTACTTTTATGGGTAGGGTTACGGTTAGGGTGACAGTTAGGTTTAGGGTTAGGGTTAGGATGAGTGTTAGGCTGAGGTTTAGGGTTAGGGTCAGGGAAACGGTTAGGTTGAGGGTTATTGTGAGGGTAAGGGTAAAGGTAAAGGGCGAGGGTGAGGGTTAGGGTTAGGGTTAAAGTAAGGGTTAAGGTGAGGGTTATGGTTATGGTTAGGGTTAGGGTGATTGTCAGGGTGAGGGTTAGGTTTAGTTTGAGGGTTAGGTTTAGGGTGAGGGTTTAGGGTTAGGATGAGCACTAGGGTGATGGTGAGGGTTAGGGTCAGGGTGAGGGTTAGGGTGAGGGTGAGGGTTAGGTTGAGAGTTAGGGTTAGGGTGAGTGTTAGGGTTAGGGTTAGGGTTAGGGTGAGAGGGTGAGGTGTCGGGATACGGTTAGGGTGAGGGTTAGGGTTAGTGTGAAGGTTAGGGTTAGGGTTAGTGTGAGGATAATGTTTAGGGTGAGGGTTAGTTTGAGGGTGAGGGTTAGGGTGAGCGTAATGGTTAGGTTCAATGTGAGGGTTAGGGTTAAGGTGATGTTTAGGGTGAGGTTGAGGGTTAGTGTGAGGGTGAGGGTGAGGTTGAGTGTTAGGTTTAGGGTGAGGGTGAGGGTGAGGTTAGTTTAGGATTATTGTTAGAGTTAGGGTGAGGCTGAGGGTGAGGGGGAAAGTGAGGGTGAGGGTTAGGGTTAGAGCTATGGTGAGGGTTAGTTTGATAGTGAGGGTTAGTGTGATGGTGAGGGTCAGCCTGAGGGTGAGGGTTAGAATGAAGGTGAGGGTGAGGTTGAGGGTTAGGGTTAGGATTAGGGTTAGGGTGAGTTTAAGGTTCAGGGTTAGGGTTAGAGTTATTGTTAGGGTTACTGTTAGGGTTAGGATGTGAGTGAGGGTTATTTAAGGTTAGGGTTAGGGTTAGGGTAAGGGTGGGGTTGAGGGTTAGTGTTAGGATTAGGGTTATGGTTAGGGTAAGGCTAAGGGGAAAGGGGAGGTTGAGGGTGAGGGTTACAGTTAAGTTTAGGGTTAGGGTGAGGGCTTGGGTGGGGTGAGGGTTAGGCTGAGGTTGAGGGTGAGGGTTTCGGTTAGGTAAAGTTTAGGGTTAGGGTGAGCATTAGGGTGAGGGTGAGGATTAAGTTGAAGTTAGGTTCATGGTGAGGGTTATTGTTAGGGTGGGGGTGAGGGTTAATTTTTGGGTAAGGGTTAGGGTTAGGGTGATGTTTAGGGTGTGGGTTAGGTTTAGGGTGAGGGTGAGGGTTAGGATTAGGAATAGGATGAGGCTTAGGGTTAAGCTGAGGGTGAGCATCAGGGTGAGGGTGAAGGTTTGTGTCAGGTTTATGGTTAGGGTTAGAGTGAGGGTTACAGTTAGTGTGAGGTTTATTGTTAGGGTTAGGGGGAAGGTAAGTTTTATGGTGAGGGTTAGGGTTAGGGTGAGGGTTAGGGTGAGTGTGAGGGTTTGAAATAGGTTTGTGTTAGGGTTAGGGTAAGGGTTAAGTTTTGGGTGATGATTAGAATGAGGGTGAGAGTTAGGGTGAGGATTAGGGTTAGGGTGAGGGTTAGTGTTAGGGGTAGGGTTAGGGATAGGTTGAGGGTTAGGGTTAGCGTTAGGTTTAGGGTGAGGGGTAGGGAGAGGGGAAGGGTTAGGTTTAGGATGAAGTTTAGGGTGAGTGTGAAGGTTAGGTTGAGAGTGAGGGTAGGGTTAGGGTTAGGGTTTGGGTTAGAGTTAGCATGAGTTTGAGGGTGAGGGTTAGGTTTAGGATTAGGGTGAGGCTTAAGGTTAAGTTGAGGGTTAGGGATAGTGTAGGGTTAGGGTAAGGGTTAGAGTGAGTGTTAGGGTTAGGTTTAGGGTTAGAGTTAGGGTGAGGGTGAGCGGAAGGATTAGGTTAGGATTAGGGTTAGGCTGAGGGTGATGGGGAGGGTGAGGGTGAGGGTTAGGTTTAGGGTGAGGTTTAGGTTAGTGTTAGGGTTAGGGTTAGGGTGAGGGTTAAGATTAGGGTAAGGGTTAGGATGAGGGTTAGGCTGAGGGTTAGGGTTAGGGTGAGGTTTAGGGCTAGGTTTAGGGTTAGAATAAGTGTTAGGCTGAGGGTTAGGGTTAGGGTTAGTGTGAGGGTTAGGTTTAGGTTTAGGGTGAGGGTAAAGTTTAGGGTGACGGTTAGGGTGAGTGTGAGGGTTAGGGTTAGGGTGACGGTTAGGGTGAAGTTTAGGTTTAGGGTTCGGCTTAGGGTGAAGGTTAGGGTGTGTGTAAGTGTTAGGGTGAGGATTATGTTTAGGGTTAGGTTTAGGGTGAGTGTTAGGCGGAAGGGTAGCCTTAGGGTTAGGGTGAGGGTTAGGTTTAGTTTGAGGGTTAGGGTTAGGGTTAGAGTGACGGTAACGTTTAGGGTGAGGTTTAGGGTGAGTGTGAGGATTAGGGTTAGCATTAGGTTTAGCCTTAGGTTGAGGATGAGTGTTAGGGTTAGGTTTAGGGTTAGGGTGAAGGTGAGCATGAAGGTTAGTATTAGGGTGAGGTTTAGGGTTAGGGTTAGGGTGAGGGTGAGGTTTAGGTTGAGGGTAAGTGTTACGGTGAGGGTTAGGTTGAGGCTGAGGTTTAGGGTTAGCGTTAGGGTGAGGGTGAGGGTGAGGTTTAGGGTGAAGTTTTGGTTTAAGATTAAGGATAGGGTGAGGATTAGGATTAGGGTTAGGTTGAGGGTGAGGGTTAGGGTGAGGGGTAACATTAGAATTTGGGTGAGGGTTAGGTTTAGTGTGAGGGTTAGGGTTAGGGTTAGGGTGACGGTAAGGGTTAGGGTGATGGTTAGGGTGAGGGTGTGGTAGGGTGAGGGTTAGGGTTATGGTTAGGATTAGAGTTAGGGTGAGGGTAAGGCTTAGGGTGAGGGTTAGGGTGAGGTTGAGGGTTAGGGTTAGGGTGAGGGTGAGGGTAAGTGTTATTGTGAGGACTAGGGTTAGGGTTAGGGTTAGGGTGAGTGTTAGGGTTATGGTGAGGGTGAGGATTAGGGTTAGGTTCAGTATTAGGGTTAGGGTTAATGTGAGGGTTAGTGATAGGGTTATGGTTATTGTGAGGGTTAGAGTTAGGGTTAAAGTGAGGGTTAGTCTGAGAGGTAGGGTTAGGGTTAGGGTGAGGTTTAGGCTTAGTGTGAGGATTATGGTTAAGGTGAGCGTTAGCGTTAGGTTCAGGGTTAGGGTGAGGGTGAGTGTGAGGGGGAGGGCTAGGTTGAGGGTTTGGGTAAAGGTGAGGGTGAGGTTTTCGGTTAGGTAAGGTTTAGGGTTAGGTTTAGGGTGAGGATTATGGTGAGTTTTTGGGTTAGAGTTAGGGTGAGGGTGAGGGTGAGGGTTAGTGTTAGGATGAGGGTTAGGTTTAGGGTTAGGGTGAGGGTGAGGGTGAGGGTTAGGCATAGGGTTAATGTGAGGCTTAGGGTTACGGTGAGGGTTATGGTTAGGGTGAGTGTTAGGATTAGGTTTATGGTGAGGATTAGGTTTAGGGTGATGTTTAGTGTGAGGGTGAGGGTTAGGGTGAGGGTGAGTGTTTGGGTGAGAGTTAGGGTTAGGGTTAGCATTAGGGATAGGGTTAGGGTGAGGGTAAGGTTTAGAGTGAGAGTTAGGGTGAGGGTGAGAGTTAGGTTGAGGGTGAGGTTTAGGGTTAGCGAGAGGGTTAGGGTTAGGTTTAGGTTTAGGGTAGTGTGAGGGTTCAGGTTAGGGTGAGGGTTAGGGTTAGGTTTAGGGTTAGTATAAAGGATAGGGTGATGGTTAGGGTTACGGTTAGTGTGATTGTTAGGTTTATGGTTAGCATTTTGGTTAGGTTGAAGTTAAATGTTAGGGTGAGGTTTAGGGTGAGGCTGAGGGTTAGGGTTAGGGTGAGGGTTAGGTTCAGGGTTAGGATTAGGGTTACGGTTAGGGTAAGGCTGAGGGGGAAGGTGAGGTTGAGGGTGAAATTTAGGGTTAAAGTTAGGGATAGGGTGAGGATTTGGGTTACAGTTAGATTTAGGTTTAGGGTTAGGCTGAAGGGTAGGGTTAGGGTTAGGGTTGAGTGTTAGGTTTAGTGTGAGTTTTAGGGTTAGGGTTAGGGTGAGGGTAAGGTTTAGGGTGAGGGTGAGGTTTAGGGTTAGCATTACGTATAAGGTTAGAGATAGAATGAGGTTTAGGGTTATGGAGAGGGTGAGGGTGAGGTTTAGGGTTAGGATGAGGGTTAGGATTAGTGTGAGGGTGAGGGTTAGGTTTAGGGTGAGGGTTAGGGTTAGGGTAAGGTTAGGCTCAGGGTGAGGTTGAAGGTGAGGGCGAGGGTTAGGGTTAATGTGAGGGTTAGGGTTAGGGTTAGAGTTAAGGTTAGGGTGAGGGTTAGGGTTAGGTTTAGGTTTAGGATGAGGTTTTGGCTGAGGGTGAGGGTTAGGGTTCGTGTGAGGGTAAGGGTTAGGATGAGGGTGAGGGTTAGGGTGAGGGTGTAGGTGAGTGTTAGTGTTAGGGTGAGGGTTAGGGTGAAGGTTAGTGTTAAGGTTAGGGTGAGGGTTAAGGTGAGGGGAAGTGTTAGGGTGACTGTTAGTGTGTGGGTGAGGGATAGGTTAAGGTGAGTGTAAGGGTTAGGGCGAGGTTTAGTGTGAGGTTGAGGATTAATGTTAGCATTTGGGTTACGGTGAGGGAGAGGTTTAGTGTGAGTGTTAGTGTTAGGGTGAAGGTTAGGGTTAGAGTTAGATTGACGGTTAGGGTTAGGGTTAGGGTTAGGTTTAGGCTTAGGCTTAGGGTTAGGCTTATGGTGAGGGTGGGGATGAGGATAAGGTTTAGAATGATGGATAGGTTTATGATTACATTGAGTGTTAATATGAGGGTTTGTGTTAGGATTAGGGTTAAGGTGACTGCTAAGGTGAGGGTGAGGTTTAGGGTTAGGGTTAGGTTTAGCATTAGGGTGAGGCTGAGGCTGAGGCTGAGGGTTAGGGTTAGGTTTAGAGTGATGGTTAGGGTTAACTTTAGGGTCAGGACTAGGATCAAGGTTAGGGTTAGGGTGAGGGTTTGGGTGAGTGTTAGGATTAGGGTTAGGGTGAGTGTTAGGGTTAGGGTTAGGGTGAGGGTGAGGGTTAGATTGAGGGTTAGGGTTATGTTGAGTGTTATATTTAGGGTAAGGGTTAGGTTTACGTTTAGGGTTATTGTTAGTGTTAGGGTTAGGGTTACGCTTAAGGTGAGGGTGAGGGTGAGGTTTATGGTGAGGGTTAGGGTGAAGTTTAGGTTTAGGGTTAGGGTTAGAGTTAGGGTTAGGGTGAGGGTGAGGTTTAGGCTTAGAGTTAGGGTTAGTGTTAGGGTTAGGGTTAGAGTGAGGGTTAGGGTGAGGGTTAGAGTTCAGTTTAGGCTTAGGCTTAGGCCGAGCATGAGGGTGAGGGTTAGGGTTATGTTTAGGGTTACATTTAGGGTGAGGGTTAGGATGAGGTTTAGGGTTAGGTTTAGGGTTAGTGTTAGGGTTAGGTTTAGGTTTAGGGTTAGGTATAGGATTAGGGTTAGGGATAGGGTGAGGGTTAGGGTTAGGGTTTGGGTTAGGGTGAGGGTGAGGGTGAGGATTATGGTTAGGGTCAGTGTTAGGGTTAGGGTTAGATTTAGGGTTAGGGTTAGGGTTAGGGTTAGGGTTACAGTGAGGGTTAGGGTTAGGTTTAGGGTTATTTTTAGTGTTATGGTTAGGGTTAAACTTGGGGTGAGGGTGAGGCTCAGGTTGAGGGTTATGTTTAGTGTTAGTGTTAGGGTTAGGGTTAGGTTTAGCATTATTGTTGGGTTAGGATTAGAGTTATGGTCAGGGTGAGAGTGAGGGTGAGGTTTAGGGTTAGTGTGAGGTTTAGCGTGAGGTTTAGGGTGAGGGTTAAGGTTAGGGTGCTGGTGAGGTTTAGGTTTAGAGTTAGGGATAGGGGGAGGTTTAGGGAAAGAATTAGGGTTAGGTTTAGTGTTAGCACTAGGGCGAGGGTGAGGGTTAGGTTGAGGTTTAGGGATAGGGTTAAGGTTAGGATTAGGGTTAGTGTGAGAGTGAGGGTGAGGGTTAGTTTTAGGGTTAGGGTTGGGTTTAGGGTTAGGCTTAGTGTTAGGTGGAGGGTGAGGGTGAGGGTGAGGTTTAGGGTTAGGGGTAGGGTTAGGGTGAGTGTTAGGGTTCAGGTTACGGTGAAGGTGTGGGTTAATTTTGAGCTGAGGGTTAGGGTGAGGACTAAAGTTAGGGTGAGGGTTAGGTTGGGGTTTAGGTTTAGGTTTAGGGTTAGGGTTAGGATTAGGGTTAGGGTGAGGGCTAGGGTGATTGTGAGGTTTAGGGTTAGGTTTAGGTTTAGGCTTAGGGTTAGCCTGAGGCTGAAGCTCAGGGTGAGAGTTAGGGTTAGGGTGATGTTTAGGGTTACGGTTAGGGTGAGAGTTAGGATGAGGGTTGGGTTTAAGCTGAGGGTTAGGATGAGGGTGACAGTAATAGTAAAGATGAGGGTTAGGGTGAGGGTGAGGGTTATTGTAAGCGTGAGGGTTAGGTTAGGGTTAGGGTGAGGTTGAGGGTTAGATTGAGGATTAGTGTTAGCATTAGAGTAAGGTTTAGGGTGAGGATGAGTGTTAGGTTTAGGTGGGGCTAGGGTGAAGTTGAGGGTTAGGGTTAGGATTAGGGTGAGCTTTAGGTTTAGGGTGATGGTTAGCATTAGTGTGAGCGCTAGTGTTAGGGTTAGCGTTAGTGTTAGGGTGAGGGTAAGTGTTAGGGTAAGGTTTAGGTTTAGGGTGAGGTTTAGGATTACGGTTAGTGTTAGGGTTAGGGTGAGTGTGAGGTTTAGGGTTAGAGTTAGGGTTAGGGTGTGGTTTCGGGTTAGGGTTAGGGTTAGGTTTATTGTTAGCATTAGGGTTAGGCTGAGGTTTAGTGTAGGGGTGAGGGTTAGTGTTAGGTTTAGGATTAGTGTTAGGGTTAAGGTGAGGGTGAGTATGAGGGTTACAGTTAGGGTTAGGGTTAGGATTAGAGTTAGCGTGAGGGTGAGTGTGAGGGTTACGGTTAGGGTGAGTGTTGGGGTTAGGGTTAGAGTGAGGGTTAAGGTGAGGGTTAGGCTTAGGCTTAGGGTTTGGGTATGGGCTAGGGTGAGGGTGAGGGTGAGGGTTAGGGTTAGGGTGAGGGGTAGGGTGAGGGTTAGGTTTAGTGTTAGTGTTAGGGTTGGGGTTAGGGTAAGGCTTAATGTTAGGCGGAGGGTGAGGCTGAGTGTGAGGGTTACGGTTAGGGTGAGAGTGAGGTTTAGGGTTAGATTTAGCATTAGGGTGAGGGTTAGTCTGAGAGTTAGGGTTAGGGTTAGTGTTATGGTTAGGGTTAAGGTGAGGGTGAGTGTGAGGGTCAGGGTTAATCTTAGGTTTAGGCTTAGGCTTTGGCTGAGTGTAAGTGTGAGGGTGGGGGTTAAGGTTAGGGTTTTAGGGTTAGGGTGAGTGTTAGGATAAGGTTTAGGTTTAGCATTAGGTTGAGGGTGAGGGTTAGAGTTTGGGTGAGGGTTAAGGTTAGCGTTAGGGTGAGGTTTATGGTTAGGGTTAAGGTTACAGTGAGGGTGAGGGTTAGGGTGAGGTTGAGGGTTAGGAATAGGGTTAGGGTGAGGGTTTGGGTTAGCGATAGAGTTACGGTGAGGGTCAGGGTTTGGGTTAGGGTTAGGGTTAGTGTTACAGTTAGGGTTAGGGTTAGAGTAACAGTGAGGGTGACGGTGAGGGTGAGGTTTAGGATCAGGGTTAGGGTGAGGTTTAGGATTAGGGTTATGGTTAGGGTGAGGGTGAGGTTTAGGGTTAGAGTTAGGGTTAGGGGGAGGGTTTGGCGGATGGTTAGGGTTAGGGTAGGAGTTAGAATTAGGGTGAGGTTTAGGTTGAGGTTTAATATTAGGGTTAGGGTTAGGTTTAGGATTAGGTTTGCATTGAGGGTGAGTGTGAGGGTTAGGGTTAGGGTTTGGCTTAGGCTTAGGGTTAGGCTTAGGGTATGGGTGGGGATGAGGATTAGGTTTAGAATGATGGTTAGGTTTAGGTTTAGGTTGAGGGCTAGGTTGAGGGTGAGGGTTGGGGTTAGGGTGAGGTTTAGGGTTAGGGTTATGGTTAGGGTTAGTGTGAGGGTGGGTGTTAGGGTGAGGGTTAGGTTTAGGGTGAAGGTTATGGTTAGGATGAGGGTTTTTCTTAGGGTTAGTGTTAGGGTTAGGGTTATGGTGAGGGTGAGGTTGAAGGTTAGGTTTAGGCTTAGGTTCAGGTTTCTGGTTAAGGTTAGAGTTAGGGTTAGGGTGAGTGTGAGGTTTAGGGTTAGAATTACGGTTAGTGTTAGTATTAGGGTTAGGGTGAGGGTTAGGGTTAGGGTTAGGCTTATGCTTATGCTTAGGCTTAGGCTGAACATGAGGGTGAGTGCTGGGGTTAGGGTTAGTGTGGGGTTTAGGTTTAGGGTTAGGGTGAGGGTGAGGGTCAGGTTGAGGTTTAGATATAGGGTTAGGAGGAGGGTTAGGGTGAAGGTTAGTTTTGGGGTTAGAGTTAGTGTTAGGGTGAGAGTAAGTGTTAGGGTGAGGGTTTGGTTTTGGGTGAGGGTTATGGTTAGTGTGAGGGTTAGGAAAAGGGTTAGGGTTATTGTTAGGGTTAGGTTTAGGGTTACGGTTAGGGTGAGGGTGAGGGTAAGGATGCTGTTTAGGATTAGGGTTAGGGTGAGGTTTAGGGTTTGTGTTAGGGTTAGAGTTAGGGTTAGGGTGAGGGTGAGATTTAGGGTTAGAATAGGGTTAGGATGAGGGTTAGGTTGAGGGTTAGGGTTAGTTTGAGAGTTAGTGTGAGGGTTAGGATTAGTGTTAGGGTGAGGGTTATCGTTAGGGTGAGGGTTACTGTTAGGGTTAGGGGTACTGTTAGGTGTAGGGTTAAGGTTATTTTTCAGGTTAGGTTGAGGGTGAGGGTTAGGATGAGGTTTAGGGTTAAGGTTAGAGTTAGGGTTTGCGTGAGAGTGAGGTTTATGGTTAGAGTTCGGGTTAGTGGTAGCTTTAGGGTTCTGGTGAGGTTTAGGTTTAGGGTTAGGCTTAGGCCGAGCATGAGGGTGAGGGTTAGGGCTAGGGTTAGGATGAGAGTTAAGATGAGGTTTAGGGTTAGGATTAGGGTTAGGGTGAGGGCTAGGGTGAGGGTTAGGTTTAGGGATAAGGTTAGGTTTAGGATTAGGGTTAGGGTAGAGTTTGTTTGAAGGTTAGGATTAGGGTTAGCGTTAGGCTTAGGGTTAGGGTAAGGGTTCAGATTAGGGTTTGCATTAGGGTGAGGGTGAAGCTGAGGATTAGGGTTAGGTTTAGGGTCAGGGTTAGGTTTAGTGTTGAGGTTAGGTATCGGATGAGGGTTAGAGTTAGGTTATGGTGAGGGTTAGGGTTAGGGTTAGGCTTAGGGTTAGGCTGAGGATGAGGCTGAGGGTGAGGTTTATGGTTACCCTTAGGTTTACTGTTACGGTTAGGGTTAGTGTTACTGTAAGGGTTAGTGTTATTGTTAGGATTAGGGTTAGAGTTACGTTGAGGTGGAGGGTGAGGGTGAGGGTTAGTGTTAGAGTGAGGTTTAGGGTGAGGTTTAGGGTTAGGGTGAGGGTGAGGTTTAGGGTTAGAGTTAGTGTTAGGGGGAGGGTTAGGGTTAGGGTGAGGGTTAAGATTAGGCTTAGGGTTAGGCTGAGTGTGAGGGTGGGGGTGAGGATTAGGGTTAGGGTGATGGTTAGGTTTAGGGTTAATGCTATTTTTGGTTAGGGTTAGAGTTACAGTGAGCAAGAGGGTGCGGGTGAGGGTTAGGTTTAGGGTTAGGGTGGGGTTTAGGGTTAGGTTTAGAGTGAGGGTGAGGGTGAGTTTTACGGTTAGACATAGTGTTGGGGGAGGGGGAGGGTGAGCTTTAGGGATAGGGTTAGTGTTAGGTTTAGGGTGAGGGTGAGGGTTACGTTCTAGTTTAGGGTTAGGGTTAGGGTTAGAGTTAGTGTGAGGGTTAGTTTTAGGGTTAGGGTTAGTGTTTGTGTGAGTGTAAGTGTTAGGGTGAGGGTTTGGGTTAGGGTGATGGTTATGGTTAGGGTGAGGGTTAGGATTAGGGTTAGGGTTATTGTTAGGGTTAGGTTTAGGGTTTGGGTTAGGGTTAGAGTTAGGTTTAGGGTGAGGGTGAAGTTTAGGGTTACAGTTAGCGTTAAGGTGAGGGTCAGGGTTAGGGTTAGTGTTAGGGTTAAGGTTAGTATTAGGGTGAGAGTTAGGGGGAGGGTTAAGGTAAGGGTTAGGTTTAGGGTTATGATTAGAATAAGGGTGAAGGTGAGTGCGAAGTTTAAGGTTAGGTTTAGGGATAGGGTTATTGTTAGTGTTAGGGTTAGAGTGAAGTTGAGGGTAAGGGTGAGGGTGAGGATTAGGTTTAGGGTTAGGGTGAGGGTTAGGGTTAGGGTTAGGTTGAGGGTTAGAATGAGGATTAGGGTTAGGATTCGAGTTAGGGTGACAGCTAGGGTGAGTGTGAGGTTTAGGGTTAGGATGAGGGTGAGTGTTTGGATTAGGGTTAGGTTTAGGGTTAGGGCTAGGATTAGTGTTTTTGTTAGGGTTAGGGTTAGAGTTACTGTGAGGGTGAAGGTGAGGGTGAGGGTGAAGGTTAGGGTTAGCTTTAGGGTGAGGTTTAGGGCTAGGGTTAGGATTAGGGTAATGGTGAGAGTGGGGTTTAGGATTATATTTAGGGTTAGGGGGAGGGTTAGGTCGAGGGTTAGGGTAATTGATAGTGTTAGTGTTAAGGTTAGGGTGAGGTTTATGTTGAGGTTTAGGGTTAGAGTTATGGTTATGGTTAGGATTAGGGTTAGGGTGAGGGTGAGTTTGAGGTTTAGGGTTAGGGTAAGGCTTAGGCTTAGGGTTAGGCTGAGGGTGATTGTGGGGGTGAGGATTAGAGTTATGGTTAGGGTTAGGCTTAGGGTTAGGGTTATTTTTAGTGATATGATTAGGCTTAAGTTTGTGATGAGGGTGAGGCTGAGGGTGAGGGTGAGGGTTAGGGTTAGGGTTAGGGTTAGTGTTATTGTTAGGGTTAGGGCTAGAGTTAGGTTGAGGTTGTGGGTGAGGGTGAAGGTTAGGGATAGTTGAGTTTTAGGGTTAGGGTTAGTGTTAGGGTGAGGGTGAGGTTTAGGGTTAGAGTTAGGGTAAGCATTAGGGTTAGGATGAGGTTTCAGGTTAGGGTTAGAGTTGGGGTTATGGTGAGGGTGAGGTTTAGGGTTAGTGTTAGGGTTAGGATGAGGCTGAAGGTGAGGATTAGCGTTAAGGTTAGTGTTAGTTTTAGGGTTAGGGTTAGGGTGAGGGTTAGGGTGAGGGTGTGGGTTAGGGTTAAAGTTAGGATTAGGGTTAAGATTAGGGTGACTGTGAGGGTTAGGGTTAGGGTTAGTCTTAGGCTTAGGATTAGGCTGATGGAGAGGGTGAGGGTGAGGGTTAGCTTTAGGTTGAGGGTTAGGGTAAACGTTAGCTTGACAGTTAGCGTTCAGTTTAAGTTTAGGTTTAGGGTGATGGTTAGGATAAGGGTTACGGTGAGCGTGAGGGTTAGGGTTAGGTTGAGTGTTAGGGTTAGGTTTAGGGTGAGGGTTAAAGTTAGGGTTAGGTTGAGGGCTAGAGTGAGGGTGAGGATTAGGGTTAGTGTTAGGGTAAGGTTTAAGGTTAGGGTTAGGTTTAGGGTGAGATTTAGTATGAGGGTTAGAGTTACTGTGAGGGTGAGGGTTAGGGTTAGGAATAGGGTTAGGGTGAGGGTGAGTGTTAGCATTAGGGTTAGGGTTAGGGTTAGGTTTAGGGTTAGGATTAGTGTTATTGTCAGTGTTAGGGTTAGAGTTATGGTGAGAGTGAGGGTGAGGGTGAGGTTTAGGTTTAGGGTTAGGGTGAGGTTTAGTTTTTGTGTTAGTATTAGGGTGAGTCTGAGGGTGAGGTTTAGGGTTAGGTTTAGGGTTAGTTTGAGGGTTAGGTTGAGGGTTAGGGTTAGGGTTAGATTTAGGGTTAAGGTTAGGTTGAGGGTTAGGTTGAGGTATAGGGTTAGTGTTAGAGTTAGGGCGAGGATTAGGGTTAGGGTTAGTGTGAGTGTGAGGGTTAGCTTTAGGCTTAGGGTTAGGCTGAAGGTGAGGGTGGGGTTGAGGGTTAGAGATAGGGTGATGGTTAGGGTTAGGGTTAGGATGAGGATTAGGATGAGGGTTAGGGTTAGGATTAGGGTTAGGGTGAGGGCTAGGGTAAGGGTGTGGGTTAGTGTAAGTGTTAGGCTTAGGCTTAGGGTTAGGCTGAGCATTTGGTTGAGGATAAGGTTTAGGGTTAGGGTTAGGGTGAGGTTTAGTGTTAGGGTTAGGGTTGGAGTTAGGGTTAGGGTGAGAGTGAGGTTTAGGCGTAGATTTAGGGTTAGGGTGAGGGTTAGGTTTAGGGTGAGGGTTATGGTGGGTTTGACGGTAAGGGTAAAGTTGAGGGTAGGCTGAGGTTGAGGGTTATGTTAAGGGTGAGGGTTAGGGTTAGGGTGAGGGTTAGGGTTAGGGTTAGAGTGAGGGTGAGGGTTAGATTGAGGATACGTGTTAGGGTTAGTGTGAGGTTTAGGGTGAGGATGAGGGTTAGGGTTATGGTGTGGGCTAAGGAGAGGGTGAGGTTTAGGGTTAGTGTTAGGGTGAGGTTTAGGTTTTGGGTGATGGTTAGGGTTAGTGTGAGGTTATGTGTTAGGGTTAGTGTTAGGGTGAGGGTGTTAGGGTGAGCTGAGGGTTATGGTTATGGTGAGAGTTAGTGTTAGGTTTAGGGTTATTGTTAGCGTTAAGGTTAGGGTTACGCTGAGGGTGAGGGTGAGGGTTAGTGTTAGGATTAGGATTAGGATTAAGGTTAGTGTTAGGGTGAGGATAAGTGTTAGGATGAGGGTTAGGGTTAGTGTGAGGGTTATGGTTATGGTTAGGGTTACATTGAGCGTGAGGGTTAGGGTTAGGTTGAGGTTTAGTTTTAGGGTTAGGGTTAGGCTGAGGTTAGGTTTAGGGTTAGTGTGAGGGTTGGTGTTGGGGTTAATTTTAGTGTTAGGTTTAGGATAAGTGTTAGGGTCTGGGTTTGGGTTAGAGTGAGGATTATGGTTAGGTTGAGGGTTAAGATTAATGTTAGGGTTATTGTTAGGGTTAGGTTTAGGGTTAAGGTTATGGTGAGGGTGAGGGTGAGGGTTACGGTGAGGGTTAGGGTGAGGTTTAGTGTTTGCATTAGGGTTATAGTTAGGTTTTGGGTGAGGGTGAGGTTTAGCATTAGTTAGGGTTAGGGTGAGGGTTAGGTTGAGGGTTAGATTTAGGGTTAAGTTTAGGTTTAGGATTACGGTTAGGGTGAGGGTGAGTGTGTGTGTTAGGGTTAGGTTTAGGCTTAGGCTTAGGGTTAGGCTGAGGGTGAGCTTGAGGGTGAGGGTTTGCATTAGGGTGAGGGTTAGGGTAAGGGTTAGGGGGAGGGTTAGGATGAGTGTTAGGGTTAGGATTAAGGTTAGGGTGAGGGCTAGGGCGAGGGTGAGTTTTAGGGTTAGGGTTAGGGTGAGAGTTAGGTTTAGGGTCAGGGTGAGAGTTAGAGTTCGATTTAAGTTTAGTGTTAGGTTGAGGGTTAGGTTACGGGTTATGTTGAGGGTGAGGGTTAGGGTTAGGTTGAGGGTTAGGGTTAGGGTTAGGGTTAGAGTGAGTGTGAGGGTTAGGGTTAGGGTTAGGGTTAGGCTAAGGTTTATGCTGAAGGTGATAGTGAGGGTTACGGTTAGGGTTAGTGTAAGTGTTAGGGATAGGGTTAGGGTAAATGTTAGGGTTCAAGTTATGTTTAGGGTTAGGTTGAGGGTTAGGGTTATGGTTACGTTGAGTGTGAGGGTTATGGTTAGGTTGAGGGTTAGGCTTAGGCTTAGGTTTAGGATTAGGGTGAGGGTTAGGGTTAGGGTGAGGATTAGGATGAGGATTAGGGTTAGGGTTAGGATTAGGTTTAGGGTGAGGACTAGACTGAGGGTGAGGTTTAGGGTTAGTTTTTGGGTGAGGTTTAGGGTTCGCGTTAGGGTTAGGATAAGGGTTAGGGTTACGGTGAGGGTGAGGGTTAGTGTTAGGTTGAGGGTTAGGGTTAGTATTTGGGTTACGGTTAGGGTGAGTTTTAGGGTTACATTTAGGGTTAGGGGGAGGGTTAGTTCGAGGGTTAGATTTAGGGTTAGTGTTAGGGTTAAGGTTAGGGTGAGGGTTAGCTTGAGGTTTAGGGTTAGTTTTAGGATTAGGGTTAGCATGAGGGTGAGTGTGAGGGTTAGGGTTAGGCTTAGGCTTAGGCTTAAGTTTAGGCTGAGGGTGAGGGTGGGGGTGAGGATTAGGGTTAGGGTGATGGTTAGGTTTAGGGTTTGGGTGAGGGTTAGGATGAGTATTAGGTTTAGGATTTGGTTTAGGCTGAGGGCTAGGGTAAGGGTGAGGTTTAGGATTAGGGTTAGGGTGAGGGTTAGGCTGAGTGTGAGATTGAGGGTGAGAGTTAGTGTTAGGGTGATGGTTAGGTTTAAGGTTAGGGTGAGGGTTAGGATGAGTTTTAGGGCCAGGGTGAGGATGATGGTAAGGGTAAAGGTGAGGTTTAGGCTGAGGGTGAGGGTTAAGATAAAGGTGAGTGCTAGGGTTAGGTTTAGGGTTAGGGTTAGGGTTAGGGTAAGGGTTAGATTGAGGATTAGTGTTAGGGTTAGGGTTAGTGTGAGATTTAGGGTGAGGATGAGGGTTAGGGTTAGGGTGAGCGTGTGGGTTAGACTTAGTGTTAGGTTTAGGGTGAGGTTTAGGATTAGGCTGAGGGTTAGGGTTAGTGTGAGTGTTATTGTTAGGGTTAGGGTTAGTGTTAGGGTGAGGGTAAGTGTTAGGGTGAGGGTTTTGTTTAGGATGAGGGTTAGGGTTAGCGTTATTGTTAGGGTTAGGTTTAGGGTTAAGGTTACGGTGAGGGTGATGGTGAGGGTTAGGTTTAGTGTTAGGGTGAGTTTTACTGTTAGGGTTAGTGTTAGAGTTAGGGTTAGGGTGAGGGTGAGGTTTAGGGTTAGAATTAGGGTTAGGGTGATGGTAAGGGTGGGGGTGACGGTAAGGGTAAAGATGAGGGATAGGCTGAGTGTGAGCATTAAGGTAAAGATGAGGTTTAGGGTTAGGGTGAGGGTTAGGTTTAGGGTTAGGGTGAGGGTGAAGGTTAGATTGAGGATTAGTGTTGGGGTTAGTGTGAGGTTCAGTGTGAGGATGAGGGGTAGCCTTAAGGTGAGAGCTAGGGTGAGGCTGAGGTTTAGGGTTAGTGTTAGGGTGAGGTTTAGGGCTAGGGTGATAGTTAGCGTTATTGTGAGCGATAGTGTTAGCGTAAGGGTTAGTGTTCGGGTGAGGGTAAGTGTTAGGGTGAGTGTTAGGGTTAGTGTTAGGGTTAGACTTACAGTGAGGTTGAGGGTGCAGGTGAGGGTTAGATTTAGGGTTAGGGTGGGGTTTAGGGTTAAGGTTAGGGTTAGGGTGAGGGTGAGCTTTAGAATTGGGGTTAAGGTGAGGGCTAGGGTGAGGTTGAGGGTTGGGGTTAGGGTTAGGGTGAGATTTAGGTTTAAGGTGAGGGTTAGGGTTAGTGTGAGGTTTAGTGTTAGGATTAGGATTAGTGTTAGGGTGAGGGTAAGTGTTAGGGGGAGGGTATGGGTTAGGGTGAGGGTTATGGTTAGGGTGAGGTTTAGGATTAGAGTTAGCGTTATTGTTAGGATTAGGTTTACGGCTAAGGTTAGGTTGAGAATGAGGGTGAGGGATAGGGTTAGGGTTAGGGTGAGGTTTAGGGTTTGGGTTAGTGTTAGAGTTAGGGTTAGGGTGAGGGTGAGGTTTAGGGTTAGAGTAAAGGTTAGGGTGAGGGTTAGGTTGAGGGTTAGGGTTAGGGTTATTGTTAGGGTTAAGGTTAGGGTGAGAGATAGGGGGTGGGTTAGGGTTAGGGATAGGATTAGGTTTAAGGTGAGGGTTAGGTTGTGTTTTAGGGTTAGGTTTAGATTTAGGCTTAGGGTTAGGCTGAGGGTGAGGATGAGGGTGAGGGTTAGGTTTAGGGGAAGGGTTAGGATGAGGGTTAGGGTTAGGATTAGGTTTAGGGTAAGGGCTAGCATGAGGTTTAGGGTTAGCGTTAGGGTGAAGTTTAGGGTTAGTTGGTTAGGGGTAGGGTGAGGGTGAGGTTTAGGGTTAGAGTTAGGGTTAGGGTGAGGCTGAGGGTGAGGGTTAGGGTTAGGGTTAGTGTTAGGTTTAGGGTTAGGGTAAGGGTGAGGGTTAGGCTGTGGGTGAGGGTTGGGTTAGGGTTAGGATTAGGATTAGGGTTAAGGTTAGGGTGAGTGTGAGTGTTAGGGTTAGGGTTAGGCTTAGGCTTAGGTTTAGGCTGAGGGTTAGGGTGAGGGTGAGTGTTAGGGTTAGGGTCAGGGATAGTGTTAGGGTTATGGGGAGGGTTAGGGTGAGGATTAGGGTTAGGATTAGAATTATGGTGAGTGCTAGCGGGAGGGTGAGGTTTAGGTTTAGGTTTAGGGTGAGGTTTAGGGATAGGGTTAGCTTTAGGGGTAGGGTGAGGGTGAGGTTTAGGGTTAGAGTTAGGGTTAAGGTGAGGCTGAGTGTGAGGGTTAGGGTTAGTGTTAGGATTAGGATTAGGGTCAGGTTTAGGGGGAGTCTTAGGATGAGGATTAGGGTTAGGATTAGGGTTAGGGTGAGCATAAGAGTGAGGGTGAGGTTTAGATTGAGGATTAGTGTTAGGGTTAGTGTGAGGTTTACAGGGAGGATGAGTGTTAGGGTTAGGGTTAGGGCTAGGGTTAGGTTGAGGTTTAGGGTTAGTGTTAGAGTGAGGTTTAGGGTTAGGGTGATGGATAGGCTTAGTTTGAGTCTTAGTGTTTGGGTTACGGTTATTGTTAAGGTGAGGGTAAGTGTTAGGGTGAGGATTAGGTTTAGGGTTAGGGTAATGTTTAGGGTGAGGTTTAGGGTTAGTTTTAGTGTTTTTGTTAAGTTTAGGGTTAGGGTTACAATTACTGTGAGGGTGAGGGTTAGGTTTAGGGTTAGGATTAGGATTAGGGTTAGTGTTAGGGTGAGGGTGTTAGGGTGAGGGTTAGGGATATGGTGAGGGTTATGGTTAGGTTGAAGGTCAGCTTTAGGGTTAGGGTTATTTTGAGCATGAGGGTTAGGCTTAAGTTGAGGGTTAGGCTTAGGGTTCGGGTTAAGGTGAGGTTAGGGTTAGGGTTAATGTGAGGGTTAGTGTTAGGGTGAGGTTAAGTTTTAGGGTGAGGTTTAGGGTTAGGGTGAGGATTATGGTTAGGGTGAGGGTTAGATTTATTGTTAGGGTTATGTTTAGGTTTAGAGTTAGGGTTAGGGTTATTTTGAGATTTAGTGTTAGGGTTAGTATTAGGGTGAGGGTTAGGGTTAGGCTTAGGCTTAGGCTTAGGCGGAACATGAGGGTGAGGGTTAGGGTTCGGGTTAGGGTGAGGGTTAGGGTTATGGTTATGGTGAGGGTGATGTTTAGGGTCAGGTTGAGAGTTTGCATTAGGGTTAGGGTGAGGGTGTGGGTTAGGGGAAATGTTCGGCTTAGGCTTAGGTTTAGGCTGAGGATTTGGTTGAGGATAAGGGTTAGGGTTAGGGTTAGGGTGAGTTTTAGTGTTATTGTTAGTGTTCGAGTTAGGGTTAGAGTGAGGGTGAAGTTTAGGGGTAGAGTTAGGGTTAGGGTGAGTGTTAGGGTTAGGGTCAGGGTTAGGGTGGGGGTTACAGTAAGGGTAAAGGTGAGGGTTAGACTGAGGGTGAGGGTTAATGTAAGGTTGAGGGTTAGGGTCAGGGTGAGGGTTAGGGTTAGGGTTAGAGTGAGGGTGAGGGTTTGATTGAGGATAAGTGTTAGGGTTAGTGTTAGGGTGAACTTAGGGTTAGGGTGAGGGTTATGGTTAGGGTGAGGGTTATTGTTAGCGTTAGGGTTAGGGTTATGGTGAGGGTAAGTGTTAGGATGAGGGTTAGGGTTAGGGTGAGGATTATGTTTAGGGTTAGGGTTAGGGTTATTGTTAGGGTTAGAATTACAGTTAGAGTTAGGATTAGGGTGAGGGTGAGGGTGAGATTTATGGTTAGAGTTAATGTTAGTGTTAGGGAAGGGTTAGGGTTCGGGTTAGGGTGCGGGTTCGGGTTATGATTAGTGTCAGGTTTAGGATGAAGTTTAGGGTTAGGGTTAGGGTGAGGGTGAGGGGTAGGGTTAGGGTAAGGGTTAGGGTTAGGGATAGGGTTAGGTTTAGGTTTAGGGTTAGGGTGAGGATGAGTGTGAGGCTTAGGGTTAGGGTTAGGGTTAGGCTTAGAGTTAGGGTGAGGGTTAGGTTTTGGTTTAGGGTGCAGGTGAGGTTGAGGTTTAGTGTTAGGTTTAGGGTTAGATTCAGGGTTAGGTTTAGGGTTGGGGTTAGTGTTAGTGTTAGTGTTAGGGTTAGGGTTAGGGTTATGGTTAGGCTGAGGGTGATTGTGGGGGTGAGGATTAGAGTTAGGGTTAGGTTTAGGTTTATGGTTAGTGTTAATGTTATTGTTATGTTTAGGGTTAAGTTTGCGGTGAGGGTGAGGCTGAGGGTGAGGGTTAGGGTTTGGGATAGGGTTAGTATTATTGTTACGGTTAGGGCTAGAGTTACAGTGAGGTTGAGGGTGAGGGTGAAGTTTAGGGTTAGGGTAAGTTTTAGGTTTAGGGTTAGGGTTAGGGTTAGGGTGAGGGTGAGGTTTAGGGTTAGAGTTAGGGTTAGGGTCAGGTTTAGGGTGAGGATTCGGGTTAGGGTTAAGGTTGGGGTTATGGTGAGGGTGAGGTTTAGGGTTAGATTTAGGGTTAGGGTGAGGCTGAGGGTGAGGATTAGGGTTAGGGTTTGTGTTAGGTTTAGGGTTAGGGTTAGGGTGAGGGTTAGGGTGAGGGTGAGGGTTAGGGTTAAGGTTAGGATTAGGATTAGGGATAGGGTTAGGTTGAGTGTGAGGGTTAGGGTTAGGGTGAGTATTAGGGTTAGGTTTAGGGTTTGGCTGAGGTTGAGGTTGAGTGTGAGGATAAGGGTTAGCGTGAGGGTTAGGTTTAGGATTATGGGGAGGGTTAGGATGATTGTTAGAGTTAGGATTAGTGTTAGGGTGAAGGCTAGGGTGAGGGTGAGTTTTAGGGTTAGGGTTAGGGTAAGGGTGAGGGTGAGTTTTAGGTTTAGAGTTAGGCTTAAGGTGAGGCTGATGTTGAGGGTGAGGGTTAGGGTTAGGATTAGGATTAGGATAAGGGTTAGGGTGAGTGTGAGTGTTAGGGTTAGGGTTAGGATTAGGCTTAGGGTTACACTGAGGGTGAGGGTGAAGGTGAGGGTAAGGGTTAGGTTTAGGGTTAGGGTGAGGGTGAGGATTATGGTAAGGGTTAGAGGGAGGGTTAGGATGAGGGTTAGGGTTAGGATTAGGGTTAGGGTGAGGTCTAGGGTGAGGGTGAGGTTTAGAGTTAGGGTTAGGGTGAGAGTTAGGGTTAGGGTTAGGGTTAGGGTGATAGTTAGGATTCAGGTTAAGTTTATGTTTGGGGTGAGAGTTAGGTAAGGGTTACGGTGAGGGTGAGGGTGAGGGTAAGGGTTAGGGTGAGTGTTAGGGTTAGGATTAGGGTTTGGGTGAGGGGTATGGTGAGGGGTAGGGTTATTGTTATGGTGAGGGTTAGGATGAGGGTTAGGATTAGGCTTAGGGTGAGGGCTAGGCTGAGGGTGAGGTTTAGGGTTAAGGTTAGGGTGAGGTTTAGGATTAGGGTTAGGGTGAGGGTGAGGTTTAGGTTTAGAGTTAGGGTAAGTGTGAGGCTGAGGTTGAGGGTTAGGGTTAGGGTTAGTGTTAGAGTTAGTTTTAGGGTGAGGGTTAAGGAGAGTGTGAGGGTTAGGCTTAGGGTTATGTTTAGGATTATTGTAATGTTTAGGGTGAGTGTGAGGTTTAGGGTTAGGGTTAGGCTTAGGCTTAGGGTTAGGCAGAGGGATAGGGTGAGGGTTAGCTTTAGGTTGACGGTTAGGGTTAGTGTTAGCTTGAGAGTTAGGTTTCAGGTTAAGTTTAGGGTTAGGGTGAGGGTTAGGGTTAGGGTTATGGTGAGGGTGATATTTAGGGTTAGGTTGAGAGTTTGCATTAGGGTTAGGGTGAGGGTTAGGTTTAGGGTTAGGGTGAGGGTTAGGATGAGGATTAGGTTTACGATTAGGGATAGGTTGAGAGCTAGGGTGAGGGTGAGGCTTACGGTTAGAGTTAGGGTAAGGTTTAAGGTTAGGGGTAGGTTTAGGGTGAGGGTTAGGATGAGTGTTTGGGTTACGGTGAGGGTGAGGGTTAGGGTTAGGGTTAGGATTAGGGTTAGGGTGAGGGTGAGTTTTAGCATTAGGGTTAGTGTTAGGGTTAGGTTTAGGTTTAGGGTTAGTGTTATTATTAGGGTTAGAGTTTGAGTTATGGTGAGGGTGGGGGTGAGGGTGAGGGTGAGTGTTACGTTTAGGGTTAGGGTAAGGTTTAGGTTTAGTGTTAGGATTAGGATTAGGGTGAGCGTGAGGTATAGGGTTAGGTTTAGGGTTAGTTGGAGGCTTAGGTCGAGAGTTAGGGTTAGGGTTAGTTTTAGGGTTAATTTAGGGTGAGGGTTAGGTTGAAGTTTAGGGTTACTGTTAGAGTTAGCGTTAGGATTAGGGTTAGGCTGAGGGTGAGGGTGGGGGTGAGGATTAGCATTAGGGTGATGGTTAGGGTTAGGGTTAGTTTGAGAATTAGGATGAGGGTTAGGGTTAGGATTAGGGTTAGGGTGAGGGCTAGGGTGAGGGTCTGGCTTAGGGTAAGTGTTAGGCTTAGGCTTACGGTTAGGCTGAGCATTTGTTTGAGGATAAGGGTTAGGGTTAGGTTAGGGTGAGGTTTAGTGTTAGGGTTAGAGTGAGGATGAGGTTTAGGGGTAGAGTTAGGGTTAGGGTGAGGGTTAGGGTTAGGCTTAGGCTTAGGCTTAGGGTTAGGATGAGGGAGAGGGTGAGGTTTAGCTTTAGGTTGACAGTTAGGGTTAGGGATAGCTTGACAGGTAGGGTTCAGGTTAAGTTTAGGGTTAGGGTTCGGGTTAGGGTTCGGGTTACGGTGAGGATGCTGTTTAGGGTTAGGTTGAGGGTTAGGATTAGGGTTAGGGTTAGGGTTAGGATTAGGGTTAGGGTGAGGGTTAGGATGAAGATTAGGGTTAAGATAAGGGTTAGGTTGAGGGCTAGGGTGAGTGTGAGGATTAGGGTTAGTGTTAGGGTAAGGTTAAAGTTACGGTTAGGTTTAGGGTGAAGGTTAGTATGAGGGTTAGGGTTATGGTGAGGGTGAGGGTTAGGGTTAGGGTGAGGGTCAGTGATAGGATTAGGGTTAGGATGAGGGTGAGTGTTAGCATTAGGGTTAGGTTAGAGTTAGGTTTAGGGTTAGGATTAGTGCTATTGTTAGGGTTAGGGTTAGATTTATGGTGAGGGTGAGGATGAGGGTGAGGGTTAGGTTTAGGGTTAGGGTGAGGTTTAGGTTTAGGGTTAGGCTTAGGGTTAGGGTGAGGGTGAGGTTTAGGGTTGGGTTTAGGGTTAGTTGGAGGGTTAGGTCGAGGGTTAGGCTTAGGGTTAATTTTAGGGTTAAGGTTAGGGTGAGGGTTAGGTTGAGGTTTAGAGTTAGTGTTAGAATTAGTGTTAGGATTAGGGTTAGGCTGAAGGTGAGTGTGGGGCTGAGGATTAGATTTAGGGTGATGGTTAGGGTGAGGGTTAGGGTGAGTGTTAGGATTAGGATTAGGGTTAGGGTGAGGGCTAGGGTGAGGGTCTGTGTTAGGGTAAGTGTTAGGCTTAGGCTTAGGTTTAGGCTGAGAGTTTGGTCGAAGATAAGGTTTAGGGTTAGGGTTAGGGTGAGGTTTAGTGTTAGGGTTAGGGTTAGAGTGAGGGTGAGGTTTAGGGTTAGAGTTAAGGTTAGGGTGAGGGTTAGGGTTAGGGTCAGGATTAGGGTGGGGTTTACGGTAAGGGTAAAGGTGAAGGTTAGACTGAGGTTGAGGGTTATGGTAAGGGTGAGGGTTAGGGTTAGGGTTAGAATGAGGGTGAGGGTTAGATTGAGGATAAGTGTTAGGGTTAGTGTGAGGTTTAGGGTGAGGATGAGGGTTAGGGTTAGGGTGAGGGCTAAGGTGAGTGTTAGGTTTAGGGTTAGTGTTAGGGTGAGGTTTAGGGTTAGGGGGATGGTTAGGGTTAGTTTGAGGGTTAGTGTTAGGGTTAGGGTTAGTGTTAGGGTGAGGGTAAGTGTTAGGCTGAGGGTTAGTTTTAGGTTGAGGCTTGTGGTTAGGGTGAGGCTTAGGGTTAGGTTTAGGGTTATTGTTTGAGTTATTGTTACGGTTATGATTACGGTGTGGGTGAGGGTGAGGTTGAGGTTGAGGGTTAGTGTTAGGGGAAGTGTTAGGATGAGGGTTAGGGTTAGGATTAGGGTTAGGTAAGGGCTAGGGTGAAGGTGAGCTTCAGGTTAGCGTTAGGGTGAAGTTTAGGGTTAGGGTTAGATTTAGGGTGAGGGTGAGGTTTAGAGTTAGAGTTAGGTTTAGGGTGAGGCTGAGTGTGAGGTTTAGGGTTAGGGTTAGTGTCAGGTTTAGGGTTAGGGTTACGGTGAGTTTTAGGCTGAGGGTGAGGGTTAGGGTTAGGATTAGGATTAGGGGTAGGGTTAGGGTGAATGTGAGGGTTAGGGGTAGGGTTAGGATTAGGGTTAGGCTTAGCGTTAGGCTGAGGGTTAGGTTGAGGGTGAGGGTTAGGGTTAGGGTGAGGGTTAGGTTTATGGTTATGGGGAGGGTTAGGATGAGGGTTAGGGTTAGTATTAGGGTTAGGGTGAGGGCTAGGGTGAGGGTCAGGTTTAGGGTTAGGGTTAGGGTGAGGTTTCGGGTTAGGGATAGGTTTAGGGTTTGGGTGAGGGTGAGGTTAGGGTTAGAGTACGGGTTAAGGTGAGGCTGAGTTTGAGGGTTAGGGTTAGGGTTAGTATTAGGATTAAGGTGAGGTTTAGGGTGATTGTGAGCCTTAGGGTTAGGGTTCTGGTTTGGCTTAGGGTTACACTGATGGTGAGGGTGAGGTTTAGGGTTAGGATTAGGGTTCAGATGAGGGTGAGTGTGTGTTTTAGGGTTAGGTTTAGTGTTAGGTTCAGGGTTAGTCTGATGGTGAGGTTGAGGTTGATGTTTAGGGTTAGTTTAAGGGATAAGTTAAGGGTTAGGGGGAGGTTTAGGATGAGGGTTAGGGTTAGGATTAGGGTTAGGGTGATGGCTAGGGTTAGGTTGAGGTTTAATATTAGGGTTAGGGTGAGAGTTAGGGTTAGGGTTAGTGTGAGGTTTAGTGTTAGTTTTAGGGTTACAGTTAGGATTAGGTGAGGGTGAGGTTTAGGGGTAGAGTTAGTGTTAGGGTGAGGGTTAGGGTTTGGGTGAGGGTTAGGGTGGGGGTTTCAGTAAGGGTAAAGTGAGGGTTAGGCTGAGGGTGAGGGTTACGATAAGGGTGAGGTTTAGGTTTAGAGTGAGGGTTGGGGTTAGTTTTAGGGTGAGGGTGTGGGTTAGATTGAGGATTAGTGTTAGGGTTAGTGTGAGGTTTACCCTGAGGATGAGTGTTAGGGTTAGGGTTAGGGCTAGGGTTAGGTTGAGGTTTAGGGATAGTGTTAGGGTGAGGTTTAGGGTTAGGGTGAAGGTTAGGGTTAGTGTGAGGCTTAGTGTTCGGGTTACGGTTAGTGTTAAGGTGAGGGTAATTGTTAGGGTGAGGGTTAGGTTTAGGGTGAGGGTAATGTTTAGGGTGAGGGTTAGGGTTAAGGTTAGGGTTTTTGTTAGGATTATGGTTTGGGTTACTGTTACTGTGAGGGTGAGTGTTAGCGATAGGGTTAGGATTAGTATTAGGGTTAGTGTTAGGGTGCGGGTAAGTGTTAGGCTGAGGGTTAAGGTGAGGGTGAGGGTTATGGTTAGGGTGAGGGTCAGGATTAGGGTTAGGGTTACAATTAGCGTGAGGGTTAGGGTTAAGTTGAGGGTTAGGTTTAGGGTTAGCGTTAGGGTGAGTTTAGGGTTAGGCTTAGTGTGAGGGTTAGTGTTAGGGTTAGGGTTAGTGGTAGTTGAGGGTAAGTGTTAGTGTGAGGTTTAGGGTTAGGGTGAGGATAATGGTTAGGGTGAGGGTTAGGGTTATTGTTAGGGTTAGGATTAGGGTTAGAGTTAGGGTTAGGGTGAGGATAAGATTTAGGGTTAGAGTTAGGATTAGGGTGAGTGTTAGGGTTAGGGTTAGGCTTAGGCCAAGCATGAGGGTGAGGGTTAGGGTGCGGGTTAGGGTGAGGGTTAGTGTTATGGTTAGTGTCAGTTTAAGGATGAGGTTTCGGCTTAGGGTTAGGGTTAGGGTGAGGGCTAGTGTTAGGGTTAGGGTGAGGGTTAGGGTTAGGGATAGGGTTAGGTTTAGGATTAGGGTTAGAGTGAGGGTGAGTGTGAGGCTTAGGGTTAGGGTTAAGATTAGGCTTAGAGTTAGGGTGAGGGTTAGGGTTAGAGTTTGGGTTAGGGTGCAGGTGAAGCTGAGGATTAGGTTTAGGTTTAGGGTTAGATTTAGGGTTAGGTTTAGGGTTAGATTTAGTGTTAGATTTAGGGTTACGGTGAGGGGTAGGGTAAGGGTGAGTGTTAGTGGTAGGGTTAGGATTACTATTAAGGTTAGTGTTAGGATGAGAGGAAGTGTTAGGATAAGGGTTAGGGTGAGGCTGAGGATTAATGTTAGGGTGAGGGTCAGGGTTAGGGTTAGGGTTACATTGAGCTTGAGGGTTAGGGTTAGGTTGAGGGTTATTTTTAGGTTTAGGGTTAGGGTGAGTTTAGGGTTAGGCTTAATGTGAGGGTTAGTGTTAGGGTTAGGGTTATTGGTAGGTGAGGGTAAGTGTTAGTGTGAGGTTTAGGGTTAGGGTGAGGATTAGGGTTAGGGTGATGGTTAGGGTTATTGTTAAGGTTAGGTTTAGGGTTAGAATTAGGGTTAGGGTGAGGATAAGACTTAGGGCTAGAGTTAGGGTTAGGGTTAGGCTTAGGCTTAGGCTTAGGCCAAGCATGTGGGTGAGGGTTAGGGTGCGGGTTAGGGTGAGGGTTAGGGTTATGGTTAGTGTCAGTTTAAAGATGAGGTTTCGGCTTAGGGTTAGGGTTAGGGTGAGGGCTAGTGTTAGGGTTAGGGTGAGGGTTAAGGTTAGGGATAGGGTTTGGTTTAGGTTTAGGGTTAGGGTGAGGGTGAGTGTGAGGCTTAGGGTTAGGGTTAGGATTAGGATTAGAGTTAGGGTGAGGGTTAGGGTTAGAGTTTGGGTTAGGGTGCAGGTGAGGCTGAGGATTAGGTTTAGGTTTAGGGTTAGATTTAGGGTCAGGTTTAGGGTTAGGTTTAGTGTTAGGTTTTGGATTAAGGTGAGGGTTAGAGTGAGGGTTAGGGTTAGGGATAGTGTTAGGTTTAGGATTAGGGTTAGGGTTAAGGTTAGGGTGAGTGTGAGGGGTAGGGTTAGGGTGAGTATTAAGGTTAGGCTTAGGGTTTGGCTGAGGGTGAGGGTGAGTGTGAGGATTAGGGCTAGGGTGAGGGGTAGGGTTAGGATTATGGGGAGGGTTAGGATGATTGTTAGATTTAGGATTAGGGTTAGGGTGAGGGATATGTTGAAGGTGAGGTTTAGGTTTAGGGTTAGGGTTAGGGTGAGGGTGAGTTTTTGGGTTAGAGTTAGGCTTAATGTTAGGCTGAGGGTGAGGGTGAGGTTTAGGGTTAGGATTAGGATTAGGGTAAGGGTTAGGATGAGTTTGAGTGTTAGGGTTAGGGTTAGTATTAGGCTTAGGGTTACACTGAGGGTGAGGGTGAGGGTGAGAGTAAGGGTTAGGTTTAGGGTTAGGTTGAGGGTGAGTGTGTGTGTTAGGGTCAGGTTTAGGTTTAGGCTTAGGCTTAGGGTGAGGGCTAGGCTGAGGGTGAGGTTGAGAGTTAGGGTAAGGGTGAAGCTGAGGTTGACGGTTAGGGTTAGGGTTAGTGTTAGAGTTAGGGTTAGGGTTAGGGTTAAGGTGAGGGTGAGGGTTAGGCTTAGGTTTAGGTTTAGGATTGGGGTAATGGTTAAGATGAGTGTGAGTTTTAGGGTTAGGGTTAGGCTTAGGCTTAGGTTTAGGCTGAGGGAAAGGGTGAGGGTTAGTTTAGGTTGACGGTTAGGGTTAGGGTTAGCTTGAGAGTTAGGGTTCAGGTTAAGTTTATGGTTAGGGTCAGGGTTAGGGTTAGGGTGAGGGTTAGGGTTAGGATTAGGTTTAGGGTGAGGGTGAGTTTTAGCATTAGGTTTAGGCTTAGGGTTAAATTTAGGGTTAGGATTAGTGTTATTGTTATGGTTAGAGTTAGAGTTATGTTGAGGGTGAGCGTGAGGGTGAGGGTTAGGTTTAGGGTTAGGGTGAGGTTTAGGTATAGGGTTAGGATTAGGTTTAGGGTGAGGATGAGGTTTAGGTTAAGGTTTAGGGTTAGTTGTAGGCTTAGGTCGAGGGGTAGGGTTAGGGTTAGTTTTAGGGTTAAGGTTACAGTGAGGGTGAGTGTGAGGGTTAGGGTTAGGCTTAGGCTTATGCTTAGGGTTAGGCTGAGGGTGAGGGTGGGGGTGAGGATTAGAGTTAGGGTGATGGTTAGGGTTAGGGATAGGATGAGGATTAGGATGAGGGTTAGGGTTAGGATTAGGGTTAGGGTGAGGGCTAGGGTGAGGGTCTGTCTTAGGGTAAGTGTTAGGCTTAGGCTTAGGGTTAGCGTGAGCATTTGGTTGAGGATAACGGTTAGGATTAGGGTTAGGTTGAGGTTTAGTGTTAGGGTTAGTGTTAGGGTTAGAGTGAGGGTGAGGTTTAGGGGTAGAGTTAGGGTTAGGGTGAGGGTTAGGGTTAGGGTTAGGCTTAGGCTTAGGGTTAGGATGAGGGAGAGGGTGAGGGTTAGCTTTAGGTTGTCGGTTAGGGTTAGGATTAGCTTGACAGTTAGGGTTCAAGTTAAGTTCAGGGTTAGGGTGAGGGTTAGGTTTAGGGTTACGGTGTGGGTGACGTTAAGGTTTAGGTTGAGGGTTAGGGTTTGGTTTATGGTGAGGGTTAGGATTAGGGTTAGGGTTAGGGTTAGGATGAGGATTAGGGTTACGATTAGGGTTAGGTTGAGGGCTAGGGTGAGGGTGAGGATTAGGGTTAGTGTTAGGATAAGGTTTAAGGTTAGGGTTAGGTTTAGGGTGAGGGTTAGTATGAGGGTTAGGGTTACAGTGAGGGTGAGGTTTAGCTTTAGGGTGAGGGTTAGGGTTAGGATTAGGGTTAGGGTGAGGGTGAGTGTTAGCATTTGTGTTAGGGTTAGGTTTAGGGTTAGGATTAGTGCTATTTTTAGGGTTAGGGTTACAGTTATGGTTAGGATGAGGGTGAGGGTGAGGGTGATGGTTAGATTTAGGGTTAGGGTGAGGTTTCGGTTTAGGTTTAGGATTAGGGTTAGGGTGAGGGTGAGGTTTAGGGTTAGGTTTCGGGTTACTTGGAGGGTTAGGTCGAGGGTTAGGCTTAGGGTTAATTTTAGGGTTAAGGTTAGGGTGAGGGTTAGGTTGAGGTTTAGGGTTAGTGTTAGAATTAGTGTTAGGATTAGGGTTAGGGTGAGAGTGAGTATGAGGGTTAGGGTTAGGCTTAGGCTTAGGGTTAGGGTTAGGCTGAAGGTGAGGGTGGGGCTGAGGATTAGATTTAGGGTGATGGTTAGGGTTAGGGTTAGGGTGAGTGTTAGGATTAGGATTAGGGTTAGGGTGAGGGCTAGGGTGAGGGTGTGTGTTAGGGTAAGTGTTAGGCTTAGGCTTAGGGTTAGGCTGAGAGTTTGGTCGAAGATAAGGTTTAGGGTTAGGGTTAGGGTGAGGTTTAGTGTTAGGGTTAGGGTTAGAGTGAGCGTGAGTTTTAGGGTTAGAGTTAGGGTTAGGGTGAGGGTTAGGGTTAGGGTCAGGATTAGGGTGGGGGTTACGGAAAGGGTAAAGGTGTAGTTTAAACTGAGGGTGAGGGTTATGGTAAGGGCGAGGGTTAGGGTTAGGGTGAGGGTTAGGTTTAGTGTTAGAGTGAGGGTGAGGGTTAGATTGAGGATAAGTGTTAGGGTTAGTGTGAGGTTTGAGGTGAGGACGAGGGTTACGGTTAGGGTGAGGGCTAAGGTGAGGGTTAGGTTTAGGGTTTGTGTTAGGGTGAGGTTTAGGGTTAGGGTGATGGTTAGGGTTAGTGTGAGGGTTAGTGTTAGGGTTAGGGTTAGTGTCAGGGCGAGGGTAAGTGTTAAGGTGAGGGTTAGTTTTATGCTGAGGTATATGGTCAGGGTGTGGGTCAGGGTTAAGTTTAGGGTTACACTGATCGTGAGGGTTAAGGTTAGGTTGAGGGTTATGTTTAGGGTTAGGGTTAGGGTGAGTTTAGGGTTAGGCTTAGTGTGAGGGTTAGTGTTAGGGTTAGGGTTAGTGGTAGGTGAGGGGAAGTGTTAGTGTGAGGTTTAGGGTTAGGGTGAGGATTATGGTTACGGTGAGGGTTTGGGTTATTTTTTGGGTTAGGCTTAGGTTTAGAGTTAGGGTTAGGGTGAGGATAAGATTTAGGGTTACTGTTAGGGTTAGGGTGAGGGTTAGGGTTAGGTTTAGGCTTAGGCTTAGGCTTAGGCCGAGCATGAGTGTGAGGGTTAGGGTTATGGTTAGTGTCAGGTTTAGGTTGAGGTTTCGGTTTAGGGTTAGGGTTAGGGTGAGCACTAGGTTTAGTGTTAGGGTGAGGGTTAGGATTAGAGATAGGGTTAGGTTGAGGATTAGGTTTAGGGTGAGGGTGAGTGTGAGGCTTAGGGTTAGGGTTAGGATTAGCCTAGGGTTAGGGTGAGGGTTAGGGTTAGAGTTTGGGTTAGGGTGCAGGTGAGGCTGAGGATTAGGGTTAGGTTTAGGGTTAGATTTAGGGTTAGGTTTAGGGTTAGGGTTAGTGTTAGTTTTAGGGTTATGGTGAGGGTTAGGGGGGTTAGGGTTAGGGATAGGATTAGGTTTAGGATTAGGGTTAGGGTGAGGGTGTGTGTGAGGCTTAGGGTTTGGGTTAGGCTTAGAGTTAGGGTGGGGGTTAGGGTTAGGGTTTGGTTTAGGGTGCAGATGAGGTTGAGTATTAGGGTTAGGTTTAGGGTTAGATTCAGGGTTAGGTTTAGGGTTAGGTTTAGTGTTAGGGTTAGGGTTAGGGTTAGGGTTAGGCTGAGGATGATTTTTGGGGGTGAGGATTAGAGTTAGAGTTAGGTTTAGGTTTAGGGTTAGGGTTAATGTTAGTGTTATGTTTAGGGTTAAGTTTGTGGTGAGGGTGAGGCTGAGGGTGACGGTTAGGGTTATGGTTAGGGTTAGTATTATTGTTAGGGTTAGGGCTATAATTTCGGTGAGGTTGAGGGTGAGAGTGAAGTTTAGGTTAGGGTGAGTTTTAGGGTTAGGGTTAGGGTGAGGGTGAGGTTTAGGGTTAGAATTAGGGTTAGGATTAGGATTAGGGTGAGGTTTCGAGTTAGGGTTAGGGTTGGGGTTATGGTGAGGGTTGGGTTTATGTTTAGAGTTAGGGTGAGGGTTAGGTTTAGGGTTAGTGTTAGATTTAGGGTTAGGGTTAGGGTGAGGGTTAGGGTGAGTGTTAGGGTGAGGGTGAGTGTTAGGGTTAAGGTTAGGATTAGGATTAGGGTTAGGGTTAGGGTGAGTGTAAGGCGTAGGGTTAGGGTGAGTATTAGTGTTAGGCTCAGGGTTTGGCTGAGGGTGAGGGTGAGTGTGAGGATTAGGGTTAGGTTGAGGGTTAGGTTTAGGATTATTTGGAGGGTTAGGATGATTGTTAGAGTTAGGATTAGGGTTAGGGTGAGGGCTAGGGTCAGGTTGAGGTTTAGGTTTAGGGTTAGGGTTAGGGTGAGGGTGAGTTTTAGGGTTAGAATTAGGCTTAAGGTGAGGCTGATGGTGAAGGTGATTTTTAGGGTTAGGATTAGGATTAGGGTAAGGGTTAGGGTGAGTGTGAGTTTTAGGGTTAGGGTTATGATTAGGCTTAGGGTTACACTGAGGGTGAGGGTGAAGGTGAGGTTAAGGGTTAGTTTTAGGGTTAGGTTGAGGGTGAGTGTGTGTGTTAGGGTTAGGTTTAGGGTTAGGCTTGGGTTTAGGGTGAGGGTGAGGTTGAGGGTGATGGTTTGGGTCAGGGTGAGGGTTAGGGTAAGGGTTAGCTGGAGGGTTAGGATGAGGGTTAGGGTTAGGATTAGGGTTAGGGTGAGGTCTAGGGTGAGGGTGAGGTTTACGATTAGGGTTAGGGTGAGCATTAGGGTTAGGGTTAGGTTTAGGGTGATAGGATTCGGGTTAAGTTTATGTTTAGGGTGAGAGTTAGGTAAGGGTTACGCTGAGGTTGAGGGTGAGGGTTAGGGTTAGGTTGAGGGTTAGGTTTAGGATTAGGTTTAGGGTGAGGGGTTGGGTGAGGGTTAGGGTTATTGTTTGGGTGAGGGTTAGGATGAGGGTTAGAATTAGGCTTAGGGTGAGGGCTAGGCTGAGTGTGAGATTTAGTGTTAGGATTAGGGTGAGGTTGAATATTAGGGTTAGCGTTAGGTTTAGGGTGAGAGTGAGGTTTATGTTTAGAGTTAGGGTAAGGGTGAGGCTGAGGTTGAGGGTTAGGGTTTGGGTTAGTGTTAGAGTTAGGATTAGGGTGAGGGTTAAGATGAGGGTGAGGGTTAGGCTTAGGTTTAGTTTTAGGATTAGGGTAATGGTTAGGGTGAGTGCGAGGTTTAGGGTTAGGGTTAGGCTTAGGCTTAGGATTAGGCTGAGGGAAAGTGTGAGGGTTAGCTTTAGGTTGATGGTTAGGGTTAGGGTTAGCTTGAGAGTTAGGGTTCAGGTTAAGTTTAGTGTTAGGGTGAGGGTTAGGGTTAGGGTGAGGGTTAGGGTTAGGATTAGGGTTAGGGTTAGGGTGAGGGTGAGTTTTAGCATTAGGGTCAGGATTAGGTTTACGGTTAGGATTAGTGTTACCCTTAGGGTTTGTGTTAGAGTTATGATGAGGGTGAGGGTGAGGGTTAGGTTTAGGGTTAGGGTAAGGTATATGTTTAGGTTTAGGATTAGGATTAGGGTGAAGTTGAGGTTTAGGGTTAGGTTTAGGGTTAGTTGCATGCTTAGGTCAAGGGGTAGGGTTAGGAATAATTTTACGGTAATGTTAGGGTGAGGGTTAGGTTGAGGTTTAGGGTTCAGGTTAAGTTTAGTGTTAGGGTGAGGTTTAGGGTTAGGGTGAGGCTTAGGCTTATGTTTAGGCTGAGCATTTGGTTGAGGATAAGGGTTAGGGTTAGGTTAGGGTGAGGTTTAGTGTTAGGGTTAGAGTTAGGGTTAGAGTGAGGGTGAGGTTTAGGGGTACAGTTAGGGTCAGGGTGAGGGTTAGGGTTAGGGTTAGGTTTAGGTTTAGGGTTAGGATGAGGGAGAGGTTGAGGGTTAGCTTTAGGTTGACGGTTAGGGTAAGGGTTAGCTTGAGAGTTAGGGTTCAGGTTAAGTTTAGGGTTAGGGTGAGGTTTAGGCTTAGGGTTATGGTGAGGGTTAGGATTAGGGTTAGGGTGAGGGTTAGGATGAGGATTAGGGTTACGATTAGGGTTAGGTTGAGGAATAGGGTGAGGGTGAGGATTAGGGTTAATGTTAGGGTAAGGTTTAAGGTTAAGGTTAGGTTTAGGGTGAGAGTTAGGATGAGGGTTAGGGTTACTGTGAGGGTGAGGGTTAGGGTTAGGATTGGGGTTAGGGTGAGGGTGAGTGTTAGCATTAGGGTTAGGGTTAGGGTTAGGTTTAGGGTTAGGATTCGTGTTATTGTTAGGGTTAGGGTTAGAGTTATGGTGAGGATGAGGGTGAGCGTGAGGGATAGGTTTAGGGTTAGGGTGAGGTTTAGGTTTAGGGTTAGGATTAGGGTTATGGTGAGGGTGAGGTTTAGGGTTACGTTTAGGGATAGTTGAAGGGTTAGGTCGAGGGTTAGGTTTAGGTTTAATTTTAGGGTTAAGGTTAGGGTGAGGGTTAGGTTGAGCTTTCTGGTTAGTGTTAGAGGTAGGGTTAGGATTAGGGTTAGGGTGAGGGTGATTGTGAGGGTTAGGGTTAGGCTTAGGCTTAAATTTAGGGTTAGGCTGAGGGTGAGGGTGGGGTTGAGGATTAGAGTTAGGGTGATGGTTAGGGTTAGGGTTAGGATGAGGGTTAGGATTAGGATTAGGGTTAGGTTGAGGTTTAGGGTGAGGGTGCGGGTTAAGGTAAGTGTTAGGCTTAGGCTTAGGGTTAGTCTGAGCATTTGGTTGAGGAAAAGGGTTAGGGTTAGGCACATGGTGAGGTTAGTGTTAGGGTTAGAGTTAGCGTTAGGGTTACAGTGAGGGTGAGGTTTAGGGGTAGAGTTAGGGTTAGGGTGAGGGTTAGGGTTAGGGTCAGGGTTAGGGTGGGGGTTACGGTAAGGGTAAAGGTGAAGGTTAGACTGAGGGTGAGGGTTATGGTAAGGGTGAGGGTTAGGGTTAGGGTGAGGGTTAGGGTTAGGGTTAAAGTGAGGGTGAGTGTTAGATTGAGGATAAGTGTTATGGTTAGTGTGAGGTTTAGGGTAAGGATGAGGGTTAGGTTTACGGTGAGGGCTAAGTTGAGGGTTAGGTTTAGGGTTAGTGTTAGGGTGAGGTTTAGGGTTAGGGTTAGGGTTAGGGTTATTGTTAGCGTTATTTTTAGGGTTATGGTTACGGTGAGGATTAGGGTGAGGTTGAGGGTGAGGGTTAGTGTTAGGGGAACTTTTAGGATGAGGATTACAGTTAGGATTAGGGTTAGGGTAAAGGCTAGGGTGAGGGTGAGCTTTAGTGTTAGTGTTAGGGTGAAGTTTAGGGTTAGGGTTAGGTTTAGGGTGAGGGTGAGGTTTAGAGTTAGAGTTAGGTTTAGGGTGAGGCTGAGGGTGAGGGTTAGGGTAAGGGTTAGTATTAGTTTTAGTGTTAGGGTTAGGGTGAGTGTTAGGCTGAGGGTGAGGGTTAGGGTTAGGTTTAGGATTAGGATTAGGGGTAGGGTTAGGGTGGATGTGAGGTTTAGGGTTAGGGTTAGGGTTAGGGTTAGGCTTAGCGTTAGGCTGAGGGTTAGGGTGAGGGTGAGGGTTAGGGTTAGGCTGAGGGTTAGGTTTATGGTTATGGGGAGGGTTATGATGAGGGTTAGGGTTAGTATTAGGGTTAGGGTGAGGGCTAGGGTGAGGGTCAGGTTTAGGGTTAGGTTTAGGGTGAGGTTTAGAGTTAGAGTTAGGGTTAAGGTGAGGCTGAGGGTGAGGGTTAGGGTTAGAGTTAGGATTAGGATTAAGGTGAGGTTTAGGGTGATTTTGAGGCTTAGGGTTAGGGTTCGGGTTTGGCTTAGGTTTACACTGAGGGTGAGGGTGAGGTTTAGGGTTAGGATTAGGGTTCAAGTGAGGGTGAGTGTTTTAGGGTTAGGTTTAGGGTTAGGTTCAGGGTTAGGCTGATGGTGAGGTTGAGGGTGATGTTTAGGGTTAGTTTAAGGGTTAGGTTAAGGGTTAGGGGGAGGTTTAGGATGAGGGTTAGTGTTAGGATTAGGGTTAGGGTGAGGGCTAGGGTGAGGTTGAGGTTTAATGTTAGGGTTAGTGTGAGAGTTATGGTTAGGGTTACTGTGAGAGTAGGATTCGGGTTAAGTTTAGGGTTAGGGTGAGGGTTAGGGTAAGGGTTATGGTGAGGTTGAGGGTTAGGTTTAGGTTGAGGTTTAGGGTTAAGATTAAGTTTAGGGTGAGGGTTAGGTTTAGGGTAAGAGTTACGGTGAGGGTGAGGGTTAGGGTTAAGTGGAGAGTTAGGGTTGGATTTGTGTTAGGGTGAGGGATAGGGTGAGGGTGATTGTTAGAGTAAGGGTTTGACTTAGGGTTAATCTGAGCATGAGGTTGAGGGTGAGGGTTAGGGTTAGGGTTAGTGTGAGGTTTAGTGTTAGTTTTAGGGTTACAGTTAGGATTAGGGTGAGGGTGAGGTTTAGGGGTAGAGTTAGTGTTACGGTGAAGATTAGGGTTAGGGTGAGGGTTAGGGTGGGGGTGACAGTAAGGGTAAGGTGAGGGTTAGGCTGAGGATGAGGGTTATGTTAAGGGTGAGGTTTAGGTTTAGGGTGAGGGTTAGGGTTAGGGTGAGGGTGAGGGTGTGGGTTAGAATGAGGATTAGTGTTTGGGTTAGTGTGAGGTTTACCGTGAGGATGAGTGTTAGGGTTAGGGTTAGGGCTAGGGTTTAGTTGAGGTTTAGGGTTAGTGTTAGGATGAGATTTAGGGTTAGGGAGATGGTTAGCGTTAGTGTGAGGCTTAGTGTTCAGGTTAAGTTTTGTGTTAAGGTGAGGGTAAGTGTTAGGGTGAGGGTTTGGTTTAGAGTGAGGTTAAGGGTTAGGGTGAGGGTTAGGGTTAAGGTTAGGGTTTTTGTTAAGGTTATGGTTAGGATTACTGTTACTGTGAGGGTGAGTGTTAGGGATAAGGTTAGGATTAGTATTAGGGTTAGTGTTAGGTTGAGGGTAAGTGTTATGGTGAGGGTTAGGGTTATGGTGAGGTTTATGGTTAGGGTGAAGGTCAGGGTGAGGGTAGGGTTACATTGAGCGTGAGGGTTAGGGTTAGGTTGAGGGTTAGGTTTAGGGTTAGGGTGAGTTTAGGGTTAGGGTTAGTGTGAGGGTTAGTGTTAGGGTTAGTGTTACTGGTAGGGTGAGGGTAAGTGTTAGTGTGATGCTTAATGTTAGGGTGAGGATTATGGTTAGGGTGAGGGTTAGGGTTATTGTTAGGGTTAGGGTTAGAGTTAGGGTTAGGGTGAGTGTGAGATTTAGGGTTAGATTAGGGTGAGGTTTAGGCTTAGGGTGAGGGTTAGGGTTAGGTTTAGGGTTAGGCTTAGGCTTAGGCTTAGGCCGAGCATGAAGGTGAGGATTAGGGTGCGGGTTAGGGTGAGGGTTAGGGTTATGGTTAGTGTCAGGTTTAGGATGAGGTTTAGGGTTAGGGTGAGGGTTAGGGTGAGGGTTAAGGTTAGGGATAGGGTTAGGTTTAGGATTAGGTTTAGGGTGAGGGTGAGTGTGAGGCTTAGGGTTAGGGTTAGGATTAGGCTTAGAGTTAGGGTGAGCGTTAGGGTTAGAGTTTGGGTTAGGGTGCAGGTGAGGCTGAGGATTAGGGTTAGGTTTAGGGTTAGATTTAGGGTTAGGTTTAGCGTTAGGGTTAGTGTTAGGTTTAGGGTTATGGTGAGGATTAGGGTAAGGGTTAGGGTTAGGCTTAGGGTTAGGCTGAGGGTGTCTGTGGGGGTGAGAATTAGAGTTAGGGTTAGGGTTAGGCTTACGGTTCTGTTTATTGTTAGTGCTATGGTTAGGGTTAAGTTTGCAGTGAGGGTGAGTTTGAGGGGAAGGGTGAGGGTTAGGGTTAGGGTTTGTGTTATTGTTAGGGTTAGGGCTAGAGTTATGGTGAGGTTGACGGTGAGGCTGAAGGATAGGGTTAGGGTGCGTTTTAGGGTTAGGGATAGGGTTAGGGTGAGGGTGGGTTTTAGGGTGAGGGTGAGGTTTAATTTTAGGGTTAGGGTGAGAGTTAGGGTTAGGGTTATGGTGAGAGTAGGATTCAGGTTAAGTTTAGGGTTAGAGTGTGGGTTAGTGTAAGGGTTACGGTGAGGTTGAGGGTTAGGGTTAGGTTGAGGTTTAGGGATAAGATTAAGTTTAATGGTGGGTGAGGGTTAGGGTTAGGGTAAGGTTTACGGTGAGGGTGAGGAATAGGTTTAGGTTTAGAGTTACGATTTGTGTTAGGGTGAGGGCTAGGGTGAGGGTGAGGGTTAGGGTAAGGGTTTGGCTTAGGCTTAGGTTTAAGCTGAGCGTGAGGTTGAGGGTGAGGGTTAGGGTTAGTGTGAGGTTTAGTGTTAAGGTTAGGGTTAGAGTTAGGATTAGGGTGAGGTTTAGGGGAAGAGTTAGTGTTAGGGTGAATTTAGGCTTAGGGTGAGGGTTAGGTTGTGGGTGACTGTAAGGGTAAGGTGAGGGTTAGGCTGAGGGTGAGGGTCACGGTAAGGGTGAGAGTTAGGGTTAGGTCGAGGGTTAGGGTTAGGGTTAGGGTTAGGGTGAGGGTGAGGTTTAGATTGATGATTAGTGTTAGGGTTAGTGTGAAGTTTAACATGAGGATGAGTATCAGGGTTAGGGCTAGGGTTAGGTTGAGGTTTAGGGTTAGTGTTAGGGTGATGTTCAGGTTTAGGGTGATTGTTAGGGTTAGTTTGAGGCTTAGTGTTCGGGTTAAGCTTAATGTTCAGGTGAGGATAAGTGTTAGCGTGAGGGTTAGGTTTAGGTTGAGGGTAATGATTAGGGTGAGGGTTAGGGTTAGGGTTAGGGTTTTTGTTAGGTTTAGGGTTAGGGTTGTTGTTAGGGTTAGGGTTCCGGTTAAGGTGAGGGTGTGGGTTAGTGTTAGGGTTAGGATTAGGTTTAGTGTTAGGGTGAGGGTAAGTGTTAGGGTGAGTGTTAGGGTTAGGGTGAGGGTTATGGTTAGGATGAGGGTCAAGGTTAGGGTTAGGGTTACTTTGAGTGTGAGGGTTAGGGTTATGTTGAGGGTTAGGGTTAGGGTTAGGTTTAGGGTGAGGTTAGGGTTAGGGTTATTGTGAGGGTTAGTGTTAGGGTTAAGGTTAGGTGTAGTGTGAGGGTAAGTGTTAGGGTGAGGTTTAGGGTTAGGGTGAGGATTATGGTTAGGGTGAGGGTAAGGGTTATTGTTAGGGTTATGGTTAGGTTTAGATTTAGGGTTAGGGTGAGGGTGAGATTTAGGGTTAGAGTTAGGGTTAGTGTTAGGGTTATTGTTAGGGTGAGGGTTAGGGTTAGGTTTTGGCTTAGGCTTTGGCTTAGGCCGAGCATGAGGGTGAGGGTTAGGATGAGGGTTAGGGTTATGGTTAGTGTCAGGTTTAGGATGAGGTTTAGGGTTAAGGTTAGGGTTAGGGTGAGGGCCAGGCTGAGGGTTAGGGTTAGGGATTGGGTCAGGTTTAGGATTACGGTTAGGGTGAGGGTGAGTGTGAGGCTTAGGGTTAGGGTTAGGTTTAGGCTTAGAGTTAGGGTGAGGGTTATGGTTATGGTTTGGTTTAGGGTTTGGTTTAGGGTTATGGTGAGGGTTAGGCTTAGGGTTAGGGTTAGGTTTAGGGTTAGGCTTATTGTTAGTGTTATGGTGAGGATTAGTGTTATTGTTAGGGTTAGGTTTAGAGTTATGGTGAGGGTGAGGTTGAGGGTGAGGGTGAGGATTAGTGTTAGGGTTAGGGTCAGGTTTAGGGTTAGGGTTAGGATTAGGACAAGGGTGAGGGCGAGGTTTAGTTTTAGATATAGGGTTAGGGGGAGGGTTACTTTGAGGGTTAGGATTAGGGTTAGTGTTAGGGTTAGGGTAAGTTTGAGGGTTAGGTTGAGGTTTAGGGTAAGGGTGAGGGTTAGGGTTAGAGTTAGGCTTAGGCTTAGGGTTAGGCTGAGTGTGAGTTTGGGGTGAGGATTAGGGTTAGGGTGATGGTTAGGGTAGGTTAGGGTGAGGGTTAGGAGGAGGTTTAGGGTTAGGATTAGGGTTAGGCTGAGGGTGAGGATGAGATTATTGTTACGGTGAGGGTTAGGGTTAGGGTAGGGTTAGGGTTATTGTTAGTGTAATGGTTAGGGTGAAGTTTGCGGTGAGGGTGAGGCTGTGGGTGAGGGTCATGGTTATGGTTATGGTTAGGGTTAGGGTTAGGGTTAGAGTTAAGGTTAGGTTGTGGGTGAGGGTGAGTGTTAGGGTTAGGGTGAGTTTTAGGGAGAGGTTTAGGGTTAGGGTTTGGGTTAGGTTTAGGGTGAGGGTGAGGTTTAGGGTTAGAGTTAGGATTGAGGGGAGGGTTAGGGTGAGGTTTAGGGTTAGGTTTAGGATGAGGGTGAGGGTTAGGTTGAGTTTTAGGGATAGGGTTAGGTTTAGGATTAGGGTTAGGGTGAGGGTGAGTGTGAGGGTTATGGTGAGGGTTAGGCTTAGGCTTAGGGTTTGTCTAAGGGTGATGGTGGGGGTGAGGATTAAGGTTAGGGTGATGGTAACGGTTAGGGTTAGTGTTATTGTTAGGATTAGTTTTAGGGTAAGGATTAGGTTGATGGTGAGGTTTAGGGGTAGAGATAGGGTTAGGGTGAGTGTTAGGCTTAGGGTGAGTGTTAGAGTGGGGGTGACGGTAAGGGTAAAGCTGAGGTTTAGGCTGAGGGTGAGGGTTACGGTAAGGGTTAGGTTTAGGGTCAGATGGAGGGATATGGTTAGGGTTAGGGTAAGGGTGAGGGTTAGGGTTAGATTGGGGATTAGTGTTAGGGTTAGTGTGAGGTTTAGGGTGAGGATGCGCTTTAGGGTTAGGGTGAGGTCTAGGGTGAGGATGAGGGTTAGGGTTAGTGTTAGGGTGAGGTTTAGTGTTAGGGTTAGATTAGGATTAATGTGACGGTTAAGCTTAAGGTGAGGGTTAGGGTGAGGGTGAGGGTGAGGTTTAGGGTTAGGGTTTGGATTAGGAATAGGGTTAGGGTTAGGGTGAGTGTGAGGTTTTGGTTTAGCGTTAGTGTTACCTTAGGGTTAGGCTGAGGGTGAGGGTGAGGGTGAGGGTTATTGTTAGAGTGAGGGTTAGGGTTAGGGTTAGGGTGAGAGTTAGGGTTCGGGTTAAGTTTAGGGTTAGAGTGAGGATTAGGGTAAGGGTTATAGTAAGGGTGAGGGTTAGTTTTAGGTTGAGGGTTAGGGTGAGTGTTAGGATGAGGGTTAGGGTTTGGATTAGGTTTAGGGTGAGGGCTAGGTTGAGGGAGAGGTTTAGGGTGAGGGTTAGGGTGAGGTTTAGGTTTACGTTTAGGTTTATGGATAGGGTGAGGATGAGGTTTAGGGTTAGAGTTAGTGTTAGGTTGAGGCTGAGGGTGAGGGTTAGGGTTAGGGTTAGTGTTAGATTTAGGTTTACGGTGAGGGTTAGGGTTAGAGTGAGGGTTAGGATTAGTGTTAGGATTAGGATTAGGGTACTTGTTAGCATGAGGGTGAGGGTGAGGGTTAGGGATAGGGTAAGTTTTAGGGATAGGGTTTAGTTTGAGATTTAGGTTTCGGGTTAAATTTAGGGTTAGGGTGAGGGTTAGGGTTAGGGTTACGGTGAGCATGAGGGTTAGGGTTAGGTTGAGGGTTAGGGTTAGATTTAGGATTAGGGTGAGGGTTACGTTTAGGGTTTGGGTCAGGTTTAAGGTGAGGTTTTGGGTTAGAGTTAGGTTTAGGGGCAGGTTTAGGGTGAGGTTTAGGGTTAGGGTTTGTGTTAAGATTAGGGTGATTGTTAGGGTTAGGGTTAGGATTAGGGTTATTGTTAGTGTTATGGTTAGGGTGAAGTTTGCGGTGAGGGTGAGGCTGAGGGTGAGGGTTATGGTTATGGTTATGGTTAGGGTTAGGGTTAGTGTTATTGTTAGGGTTAGGTTTAGAATTAAAGTTAGATTGAGGGTGAGGGTGAGGGTGAGTGTTATGGTTAGAGTGAGTTGTAGGGTGGGGTTTTGGTTTAGGGTTACGGTTAGGGTTAGGGTGAGGGTGAGATTTAGGGTTAGAGTTAAGATTGAGGGGAGGGTTAGGGTTAGGTTTAGGGTTTGGGTTAGGATAAGGGTGAGGGTTAGGTTGAGGTTTAGGCATAGTGTTAGGTTTAGGATTAGGGTTAGGGTGAGGGTGAGTATGAGGGTTAGGGTGAGGCTTAGGGTTAGGCTGAGGGTGATGTTGCGGGTGAGGATTAATGTTAGGGTGATGGTAAGGGTTAGGGTTAGTCTTATTGTTAGGGTTCGGGTTAGAGTTAGGATTAGGGTGAGGCTGAGGTTTAGCGGTAGATATGGGGTTAGGGTGAGTGTTAGGCTTAGTGTGAGGGTTAGGGTGGGTGTGAGGGTAAGTGTAAAGTTGAGAGTTAGGCTGAGGGTGAGGGTTAAGGTAAGGGTTAGGGTTAGGTTTAGGGGGAGGGATATTGTTAGGGTTAGGGTGAGGGTGAGGGTTAGATTGAGGATTAGTGTTAGGGTTAGTGTGAGGTTTAGGGTGAGGATGCGGGTTAGGATTAGGGTGAGGTCTATGGTGAGGATGAGGTTTAGGGTTAGTGTTAGGGTGAGGTTTAGGGTTAGGGTGATGGTTAGGGTTAGTCTTATGGTGAGGTTTAGTGTTAGGGTTAGGGTTAGCATTAATGTTAGGGTTAGGCTTAAGGTGAGGGTTAGGGTGAGGGTGAGGTTTAGGTTGAGGGTTAGGATGAGGGTTAAGGTTAGAATTAGGGTTAGTGTGAGGGCTAGGGTGAGGGTGAGGTTTAGGGTTAGGATTAGGGTGATGTTTAGGGTTAGGATTAGGGTTACTGATAGGGGGACGGTGAGGTTAAGGGTTATTGTTAGGGTTAGGGTGAGGCTGAGGTTGAGTGTTAGGTTTAGTGTTAGTGATAGAGATAGGGTTACAGTGAGGATAAGGGTGAGGGTGAGGGTTATGCTTAGTGTTAGGATTAGGTTTAGGGTAAGGGTTAGGGTGAGTGTGAGGGTTAGGGTTATAGTGAACGTGATTGTTTGGGTTAGGTTGAGGGTGAGGGTTAGGCTTAGGATTAGGGTGAGGGTGAGGATGAAGCTTAGGGTTATGGTAAAGGATAGGGGTAGGGTTAGGGTGAGAGTTAGGTTTCAGGTTAAGTTTAGGGTTAGGGTGAGGATTAGGTTTAGGATTAGGGTGAGCCTGAGGGTAAGGGTTAGGTTGAGGATAGGGTTAGGCTTAGGATTATTGTGAGGGTTAGTGTTAGGGTTAGGGTGAGGTTTAAGGTGAGATTTTGGATTAGGGTTAGGGTTAGGTTTAGGGTGAGGGTGAGGTTTAGTGTTAGCGTTAGGTTTAGGGGCAGGGTTAGGGTGAGGTTTAGGTTTAGGATTACGGTGAACGTGGGGTTTAGGGTTAGGTTGAGTGTTAGGGTGAGGCTTAGGATTAAGGTGAGGGTTAGGTTTAGGGTTAGGGTGAGATTTAGAGTGAGGTTTTGGATTAGGGTTAGGGTTAGGGTTAGGGTGAGGGTGAGGTTTAGGGATAGAGTTAGGTTTAGGGGCAGGTTTAGGGTGAGGTTTAGGGTTAGGGTTAGTGTTAGGGTTAGGGTGAGGTTTAGGGTTAGGGTTATTGTTTGGGTTAGGGTTATTGTTAGTGGTATGGTTATGGTTAAGTTTGTGGTGAGGGTGAGGCTGAGGGTGAGGTTTATGGTTAGGGTTAGGGTTAGGGTTAGTGTTATTGTTAGGGTTAGGGTTAGAGTTAAGGGTAGGTTGAGGGTTAGGGTGAGGGGAGGGTTAGGGTGAGGTTTAGATTGAGGTTTAGGGTTAGGGTTAGGATTAGGGTTAGCGTGAGGGTGAGGTTTAGGGGTAGAGTTAGGGTTAGGAGAGGGTTAGGGTGAGGTTTAGGGTTAGGTTGAGGATGAGGGTTCCCATGAGGTTTAGGGATAGGGTTAGGTTTAGGATTAGGGTTCAGGTGAGGATGAGTGTGAGGGTTAGGGTGAGGGTTAGGCTTAGGCTGAGGTTTAGGCTGAGGGTGAGGGTGGGGGTGAGGATTAGGGTTAGAGGGATGGTAAGGGTTAGTGTGTGTTAGTGTTATTTTTAGGGTTAGGGTTAGAGTTACTCTTAGTGTGAGCGTGGGGGTGAGGGTTAGTGTTAGGGTTAGTGTGAGGTTTAGGTTTAGGGTTATTTTTAGGTTTATTGTGAGGGTGAGGTTTAGCGTTAGTTATAGGGTTAGGGGGAGGGTTAGGGGGAGGGTGACGGTTAGGGTTAGTGTTAGGGTTATGGTGAGGTTGAGGGTTAGGTTGAGGTTTAGGGTTAGAGTTAGGGTTAGGGTTAGTGTGAATGTTAGTGTTCGGATTAGGGATAGTTTTAGGGTGAGGGTTTGGGTTAGGGTGAGGGTTATGTTTAGGGTGAGGGTTAGGGTTAGGATTATTGTTAGGGTTAGGTTTAGGGTTATTCTGAGGGTGAGGGTGAGGATGAGGGTTAGGGTTAGGGTGAGGTTTATGGTTCTGGTTAGGGTTAGGGTTAGTGTTTGTGTTATTGTTAGGATTATGGTTAGAATTAAGTTTAGGTTGAGGGTGAGTGTGAGTGTTAGGTTTAGGGTGATTTTTAGGGTGAGGTTTAGGGTTAGGGTTAGGGTTAGGGTTAGGGTGAGTGTGAGGTTTAGGTTTAGAGTTAGGGTTGAAGAGAGGGTTAGGGTGAGATTTAGGGTTAGGGTTAGGATGAGGGTGAGGGTTAGGTTGAGGTTTAGGGATAGGGTTAGGTTTAGGATTAGGGTTAGGGTGAGGGGGAGTGTGAGGGTTAGGGTGAGGGTTAGGCTTAGGCTTAGGGTTAAGCTGAGGTTGATGGTGGGTATACAGATTAAGTTAGGGTGATGGTAAGGGTTAGGGTGGGTGGGACGGTAAGGGTAAAGGTGAGGTTTAGCCTAAGGATGAGGGTTACGCTAAGGATTAGGTTTAGGGTTAGGGGGAGGGATAGGGTTTGGGTTAGGGTGAGGGTGATGGTTAGATTGAGGATTAGTTTTAGGGTTAGTGTGAGGTTTAGGTTGAGGATTAGGATTAGGATTAGGGTGAGGTCTAGGGTGAGGATGAGTGTTAGGGTTAGTGTTAGGGTGAGGCTTAGGGTTAGGGTAATGGTTAGGGTTAGTGTTAGGGTGAGGTTTAGTGTTAGGGTTAGGGTTAGGATTAATGTGAGGGTTAAGCTTTAGGTGAGGGTTAGGGTGAGGGTGAGGTTTAGGATTAGGAATAGGGTTAGGGTTAGGGTAAGTGTGAGGTTTAGGGTTAGTGTTAGTGTTAGGCTTAGGGTTAGACTGAGGGTGAGGGTGAGGGTGAGGTTTATTTTTAGGGTGAGTGTTAGGTTTAGGGTTAGGGTGAGAGTTAGGGTTCGGGTTAAGTTTAGGGTTAGAGTGAGGATTAGGGTAAGGGTTACAGTGAGTGTGAGGGTTAGGGTTAGGTTGAGGGTTAGGGTTAGGGTGATTGTTAGGGTGAGGGTGAGGGTGAGGGTTAGGGTTAGTGTTAGGGTGAGGGTTAGGATGAGGGTTAGAGTTCGGATTAGCGTTAGGGCGAAGGCTAGGGTGACTGTGAGGTTTAGGTTTAGGGTTAGGGTGAGGTTTAGGTTTAGGTTTAGTGTTAGGGATAGGGTGAGGGTGAGGTTTAGGGTTAGAGTTAGGGTTAGGTTGAGGCTGAGTGTGGGGGTTAGGGTTAGTGTTAGTGTTAGAGTTAATGTTAGAGTTAGGGATATGGTGAGGTTTAGGGTCAAAGTGAAGTTTAGGCTTAATGTTAGGAGTAGGATTAGGGTAAGGGTTAGGGTGAGGGCGAGGGTGAGAGTTAGGGTTAGGGTAAAGGTTAGGGGTAGGGTTAGGGTGAGATTTAGGGTTCTGGTTAAGTTTAGGGATAGTGTGATTGTTAGGGTTAGGGTTACGGTGAGCGTGAGGGTTAGGGTTAGGTTGAGGGTTAGGGTTAGGGTTAGGATTTGGGTTAGTGTTAGGGTTAGGGTTAGGGTGAGGTTTAGGGTGAGGTTTTGGGTTAGAGTTAGGTTTAGGGGCAGGGTTAGGGTGATGTTTATTGTTATGGTTAGTGTTAAGGTTAGGGTGAGGGTTACTGTTAGGGTTAGGGTTATGGTTACTGTTAGTGTTATGGTTAGGGTGAAGTTTGCGGTGAGGGTGAGGGTTATGGTTATGGTTATGGTTATAGTTAGTGTTAGTGTTATTGTTTGGGTTAGGGGTAGAGTTAAGTTTAGGTTGAGGGTGAGGTTGAGTGTTAAGGTTAGGGTGAGTTGTAGGGTGACCTTTAGGGTAAGGGTTAGGGTGAGGGTGAGTTTTAGGGTTATAGTTAAGGTTGACGGGAGGGTTAGGGTTAGGTTTAAGGTTAGGGTTAGGATGAGTGTGAGGGTTAGGTTGAGGTTTAGGGATAGGGTTAGGTTTAGGATTAGAGTTAGGGTGAGGGTGAGTATGAGGGTTAGTGTGAGGGTTAGGGTGAGGCTTAGGGTTAGGCTGAGGGTGATGTTGGGGGTGAGGATTAAGGTTAGGGTGATGGTAAGTGTTAGGGTTAGTGTTATTGTTAGGGTTAGGGTTAGAGTTAGGATTAGGGTGAGGGTGAGGTTTAGGGGTAGAGATTGGGTTAGGGTGAGTGTTAGGCTTAGGGTGAGGGTTAGGGTGGGTGTGAGGCTAATGTTAAAGGTGAGGGTTAGGCTGAGGGTGAGGGTTACGGTAAGGGTTAGGGTTAGGTTTACGATTAGGGTTAGGGTGATTGTGAGTGTGAGGGTTAGGGTGAGGGTTACCCTTAGGCTTAGGTTTAGGCTGAGGCTGAGGTTGAGGGTGAGGGTTAGCGTTAGGGTGAGGGTTAGGGTAAGGTTTAGAGGGAGGGTTAGGATGAGAGTTAGGGGTATGATTAGGGTTAGGTTGAGGGCTAGGGTTAGGGTGAGGTTTAGGGTTAGGGTTTATGTTAGGATTAATGTTAGAGTTAGGCTTAAGGTGAGGGTAAGGGTTATGGTTAGAGTTATGGTGAGGGTGAAGGTTACCTTTAGGGTTAGGGTGAGGTTTAGGTTTAGGGTTATGATTAGGGTTAGGGTGAGGGTTAGGTTTAGGATTAGTAGGAAGGTTAGTTCGAGGGTTAGGGTTAGGGTTAGTTTTAGGGTTAAGGTTAGGGTGATGGTTAGGTTGAGGTTTAGGGTTATTGTTAGAGTTATGGTTAGGATTAGGGTTAGGGTCAGGGTGAGTGTGAGGGTTAGGGTTAGGCATAGGCTTAGGCTTAGGGTTAAGCTGAGGGTGAGGGTGGGAGTGAGGATTAGAGTTAGGGTTATTGTTAGTGTTAGTGTTAGGGTGAGGGTTAGCGTTAGGATTAGGGTTAGGGTGAGGGTGAGGTTTACTGTGAGAGTTAGGGTGAGGGTCAGGGTTAGTTTTAGGGTTAGGCTTAGTGTTAGGCTGAGGGTTTGGTTGAGGATGAGGATTAGGGTTAGGTTAGGGTGAGCTTTAGTGTTAGGGTTAGGTTATATTTACGGTTAGGGTGAGTGTGAGGTTTAGGGGTAGAATTAGGGTTAGGGTGAGGGTTAAATTTAGGGTGAGGTTTAGGGTGGGGGTGATGGTAAGGGTAAAGGTGAGGTTTAGGATGAGAGTGAGAGTTATGATAAGGGTGAGGGTTAGTGTTAGGGTGAGGGTTAGTGTTAGGGTGAGTGTAAGGGTTAGATTGAGGATAAGTGTTAGGGTTAGTGTGAGGTTTAGGGTGAGGATGAGGGTTAGGGTTAAGGTGAGGGTAAGTGTTAGGGTGGGGGTTAGGGTTAGGGGGAGGGTTATGGTTAGGGTGAGGGTTAGGGTTAGGATTAGGGTTATTGTTAGCATTTCGGTTAGGGTTACAGTTACGGTGAGAATGAGGGTGAGGGTTAGGATTAGGGTTAGGGTTAGTGTTAGGCTGAGGGTAAGTTTTAGGATGAGGGTTAGGGTTAGTGTGAGGGTTATGGTTAGGATGAGGTTTAGGGTTAGGGTTATGGTTACGTTGAGCGTAAGGGTTAGGGTTAGGTTGAAGGTTAGGTTTAGTGTTAGGGTGACGTTAGGGTTAGTGTGAGGGTTAGAGTTGGGGTTAGGGTTAGTATTACGGTGAGGGTAAGTGTTAGGGTCAGGTTTTCGGTTAGGGTGAGGGTAATGGTTAGGTTAGGGTTAGGATTAGGGTTAGGGTTATTGTTAGGGTTCGGTTTAGGTTTAAGGTTACAGTGAGGGTGAGGGTTAGGGTTAGGATTAGGGTGAGGTTTAGGGTTAAAATTAGGGTTAGGGTGAGGGTTAGGTTGAGGGTTAGGGTTAGGGTTAGTGTTAGGGTTAGGGTTAGGGTGAGAGTTAGTAGGAGGGTTAGGGTTAGGGTTAGGGTTAGGATTAGGGTTAGGGTTAAGTTGAGGGTGTGTGTTAGGGGTAGGTTTAGGCTTAGGCTTAGGTTTAGGATGAGGGTGAAGTTGACGGTGAGGGGTAGGGTTAGGGTGAGGTTAAGGGTAAGGGTTAGTTGGAGGCTTAGGATGAGTGTTAAGGTTTGGATTAGGGTTAGGGTGAGGGCTAGGGTGAGGGTGAGGTTTAGGGTTAGGGTTAGGGTGAGGTTTAGGGTTAGGGTTAGGGTGAGAGTTAGGGTTCGGTTTAAGTTTACGGTTAGGTTGAGGGTTAGGGTAAGGGTTATTTTCAGGGTAAGGGTTAGGGTTAGGTTGAGGGTTAGGGTTAGGATTAGGGTTAGGGTGAGGGTGAGGGTGAGGGTTAGGGTTAGTGTTAGGGTGAGGATTAGGATGAGAATTAGGGTTAGGATTAGGGTTAGGGTGAGGGCCAGGGTGAGGTTGAGTTTTCGGGTTAGGGTTAAGGTGAGATTTAGGTTAGGGTTAGGGTTAGTGTTAGGGTGAGTGTGAGATTTAAGGTTAGAGTTAGGGTTAGGGTGAGGCTGAGCGTGAGGGTTAGGGTTAGGGTTAGTGTTAGAGTTAGGGTTAGGGTGAGGGTTAGGTCGAGGTTTAGGGTTAGGGTTAGTGTTATGTTTATGTTTAAGGTGAGGGTTAGCTTGAGGTTTAGGTTTAAGGTTAGGTTTAGGTTAAGATTAGGGTTAGGTTGAAGGATAGGGTGAGTATGAGAGTTAGGGTTAGGGTTAGGGTTAGACTTAGGTTTAGGCTGAGGGTGAGGGTGAGGGTTAGGGTTAGGGTGAGGGTTAGGTGTATGGTTAGGGTGAAATTTAGGGTTCAGGTTAAGTTTAGGGATAGGGTGAGGATTAGGGTTAGGGTTATGGTGAGGGTTAGGATGAGGATTAGGGTTAGGATTAGGCTTAGTGTGAGGGCTAGGGTGAGGGTGAGGCCTAGGGTTAGTGTTTCGGTGAGGTTTAGGTTTAGGGTTAGGAGTAGGATGAGGGTTAGGGTTACGGTTTGGGTGAGGTTTAGGGTTAGGCTGAGGGTTAGGGTTAGGATTTGGGTTAGGGTTAGGGTGAGTTTTAGGGTTACAGTTAGGGTTAGGGGGAGTGTTAGGTAGAGGATTAGGGATAGGTGTAATGTTAGGGTTAAGGTTAGGGTTAGGGTTAGGGTCAGCCTTAGGGTTAGGATAAGGGTTAGGGTTAGGGTGAGGATTAGGTTGAGGTTTAGGGTTAGGGTTAGGTTTTGCTTTAGGTTTAAGGTGAGTGTGAGGGTTAGGGTTAGGGTTACGCTTAGGCTTAGGGTTAGGCTGAGGGTGAGGGTGTGAGTGAGGATTAGGGTTAGGGTGATGGTTAGGTTTAGGGTTAGCGTGAGGGTTAGGATGAGGATTAGGGTTAGGGTGAGCGTTAGGTTGAGGGTGATAGTAAGTGTAAAGGTGAGGGTTAGGCTGAGGGTGAGGGTTAAGATAAGGGTGAGGTTTAGGATTGGGGTGAGGGTTTGGGTAAGGGTTCGGTTTAACTTTAGGGTGAGGGTTAAATTGAGGAATAGGGTTAGGGTTAGTGTGAGATTTAGGGTGAGGATGAGGAATAGGGTTAGCGTGAGTGTGAGGGTTAGAATTAGGTTTAGCGTGAGGGATACCGTGAGGGTGAGGGTTAGGGTTAGGGTTAGGGTTAGGGTGAGGTTTAGGATTAGAGTGAGAATTAGGGTTAGTGTGAGGGTTAGTGTGAGGGTTAGGGTTAGTGTTAGGGGAGGGTAATTGTTAGGTTGAGGATTAGATTTAGGGTCAGGGTTATGGTTAGGGTTAGGTTTGGGGTTACATTTACGTTGAGGGTGAATGTGAGGTTTAGGGTTAGGCTTAGGTTTAGTGTTAGGGTTAGGGTTAGATTTAGGGTTAGGGTGTGGGTGAGGTTTAGGGGTAGAGTTAGAATTAGGGTGGGGGTTAGGGTGAGGGTTAGGGTTAGGGTGAGGGTTAGGGTGGGGGTGACGGTAAGGGTAAAAGTGAGGGTTAGGCCGAGGATGAGGGTTAGGGTTAGAGTCAGGGCTAGGGTGCGGGTGAGGGTTAGGGTTAGTTTTAGGGTGAGTTTTAGGGTTAGGGTGATGGTTAGGGTTGGTGTGAGGGTTAATGTTAGGGTTAGGTTAATGTTAGGGTGAGGGTTAGTCTTAGAGTGAGGGTTATGGTTAGGGTGAGGGTCAGGTTTAGTGTTAGGGTTAGAGTTAGGGTTAGTGTGAGGGTTAGGGTTATGGTGAGGGTAAGGTTGAGGGTTAGGGTTGGGGTTAGGATGAGGTTTAGGTTTAGGTTTAGGGTTAGAGTTAGGTTTAGGGTGAGGGTGATTTTTAGGGTTAGAGTTAGAGTTAGTGTTAGGGTTAAGGTTAGGGTGAGGGTGAGGGTTAGGGTTAGGCTTAGGCCTAGGCTTAGGCTTAGCCCGAGCATGAGGGTTAGGTTTAGTGTTAGGGTGAGTGTTATTGTTAGGGTGAGGGTTAGGGTTAGGGTTAGGTTTAGAGTTAGGTTTAGTGTTAGCGTTAGGGTTACGGTGAGGGTAAGTGTGAGGCTTACGGTTGGGGTTAGGATGAGGTTTAGGATTAGGTTTAGGGTTAGATTTAGGTTTAGAGTGAGTGTAAGGTTTAGGGTTAGAGTTAGGGTTAGGGTTAGTGTTAGGGTTAGGGTTAGGATGAGTGTTAGGTTTAGGATGAGGTTTAGGGTGAGGGGTATTGTGAGGGTGAGGTTTAGGGTTAGGTTTAGGGTGAGGTTTAGGGTTAGGGTTAGGATTAAGGTGAGGGTTAGGTTTAGGGTTAGAGTTAGGGTTAGAGTGAGGCTGAGGCTGAGGGTTAGGTTTAGGGTTAGTGTTAGATTTAGGGTTAGGGTGAGGGTTAGGTTGAGGTTGAGGTTTAGGCTTAGAGTTAGGATTAGGATTATGGTAAGTGTTAGGGTGAGTGTGAAGGTTAGGGTTAGGGTTAGGGTTAGGCTTAGGGTTAGGTTGAGGGTGAGGGTGAGCGTGAGGGTTAGGGTGAGGGTTAGGGTTAGGGTTAGGGTGAGGGTTAGGGTTAGGGTTAGGGTGAGGGCTAGGATTAGAGTTAGGGTTACGGTGACGTGAGGGTTAGGGTTAGGGTGAGAGTTAGGTTTGAATTAGGGTTAGGGTGAGCGTTAGTGTTAGGATTAGGTTTAGGGTTAGGGTTAGGGTTAGGTTTAGGGTTAGGATTAGTGTTATTTTTAGGGTTAGGGTTAGAGTTACAGTGAGGGTGAGGGTGAGGTTGAGGGTTAGGGTGAGGTTTAGGGTTAAGGTAAGGTTTAGGGTTAGGATGAGGTTGAGTTTTAGGGTTAGATTTACGGTTATGGGGAGGGTTATGTAGAGGGTTGGGGTTAGGGTTGGTGTTAGGGTTAATGTTAGGGTGAGGGTTAGGTTGAGGTTTAGGGTTAGGGTTAGGCTGAGGGTGAGGGTGCGCGTTACAGTTAGGCTTAGGCTTAGGGTTAGGCTGAGGGTCAGGGTGGGTGTGAGGATTAGGGTTATGGTGATGGTTAGGTTTCGGGTTAGGTGAGGGGTAGGGTGAGGGTGAGGGTTAGGGTAAGGCATAGACTTAGGCTTAAGTTTAGGTTGATCTTGAGGTTGACAGTGAAGGTTAGGCTTAGGGTGATGGTTAGGTTTACGATTAGGGTGAGTGTTAGGATGAGGTTTAAGGTTAGGGTGCGGGTCATGGTGAGGATGATGGTAAGGGTAAAGGTGACCTTTACGCTGAGGGTGAGGGTTAAGATAAGGGTGATGGTTAGGGTTAGGTTTAGGGTTAGGGTAAGGGTTAGGGTTAGGGTTAGATTGAAGATTAAGGTTAGGGATAGTGTGAGGTTTACGGTGAGGCTGAGGGTCAGGGTTAGGTTGAGGGTGAGGGTTAGAATTAGGGTTAGTGTGAGGGCTAGTGTGAGGATGAGAGTTAGTATTAGGGTTAGGGTTAGGGTGAGGTTTGGGGTGAGGCTTAGGGTTAGGGATATGGTTAGGTTTAGGATTAGGGTTAGGGTGAGGGTGAGTGTGAGGGTTAAGGTTAGGGTTAAGCTTAGGGTTTGAGTGAGGGTTAGGGTTAGGGTTTGGGTAAGGGTGAGTTTGAGGCTAAGTATTAGTGTTAGGTTTAGGGTTAGGGTTATTTTTAGGTTTAGGCTAAGGGTTAGGATTATGGTGAGGGTTAGGTTTAGGTTTTAGGTTAGGGTGAGGGTTAGGCTGAGGGTAAGTTTTAAGGTGAGGTTTCAGGTGAGGTTGAGTATTAGGCTTAGCATTAATCTTAGGGTGAGGATTAGGGTTAGGTATAGGCTTAGGGTTAGGGTGAGGTTTAGGATTAGGGTTATGGTGAGGGTGAGGTTTAGGGTTAACATTAGGTTTAGGGTTAGGGTTATAGTGAGGGTGAGGGTGAGGGTTAGGATTAGGTTAAGGGTTAGGGTGAGGCTCAGGTTGAGAATGAGGTTGAGGGTTAGGGTTAGGTTTAGCGTGAGGTCTACGGTGAAGGTGAGGTTTAGGGTGAGGGTAAGGTTGAAGGTGAGGTTTAGGCTTAAGGTGAGGGTTAGGGTTAAGGTTAGGCTTGAGGGTTAGAGTTAGGGTGATGTTTAGCTTGAGGGTGAGGGTGAGGGTATAGGTGAGCGTTAGGTTCAAGGTGAGGGCAAGGGTGATGGTGAGGGTTAGGTTGAGGGTGTGGAAAAGGGTTAGGGTTAGTTTCAGGGTGAGGGTGAGGGTTAGGGTTAGCATAAGTTTTAGGGTGAGGGTTAGGGTTAGGGTTAGGGTTAGGATAAGGGTTAGGGTTAGGGTAAGGGTCAGGGTTAGGCTTAGGGTTAGGGTTAGAGTGAGGGATAGGCTTAGGGTTAGGTTTAGGGTGAGGGTTAGGGTTAGGGTGATGTTTAGGGTGACGGTGAGGGTTAGGGTGAGGGTGAGGTTGAGCGTGAGGGTTAGTGTGAGGGTGAGCGTGAGTGGGAGGGTGACGGTGAGGGTTAGGGTTAGGGTTAAGTTTAGGCTGAGGGTATGATTTAGGGTTACTATTAGGGTTAGGGTAAGGGTTAGGCTGAGGGTTAGGGTGACGGTGACGTTCAGGGTGTGCGTTTCTGTTAGGTAAGGGTTAGGGTTATGTTTAGGGTGACGATTAGGTTGAGTGTGAGGCATAGGGTAGGTTGAGTGTTAGGCTTAGTGTGAGGGTTACGGTTAGGGTTAGGTTTAGTGTGAGGTTAAGGCTTAGGGTGCGGGTAAGGTTAAGACTCAGGGTTAGGGTTAGAGTTAGGGTTAGGGTTAAGTTTAGGGTGGGGGTTAGGGTGAGGGTTAGGGTTAGGGTTAGGGTTGGGTGAGGGTTAGGTTGAGTGTTAGGTTTATGGTTAGGGTTAGATTTAGGGTGCTTGTTAGAGTTAGGGTTAGAGTGAGGGTGAAGGTCAGGGTTAATGTTAGGACTAGGTTTAGGGTTAGGGTGGGGCTGAGGGTGAGGCTGAGGGTGAGGGTGATGGTGAGGATGAGGGTTAATATGAGGGTTAGTTTTAGGGTGAGGGCTATTGTGAGGGTGAAGTTTTAGGTGAGGGTTAGGGTTAGGGTGAGTGTTAGGGTTAGGGTTAGGGTGAGGGTTAGGGTTAGGGTGATGCTTAGGGTGAGGGTGAAGGTGAGAGTGAGGGTTCGGGTAAGGGTTAGGGTTAGGGTGAGGGTTAGGATTAGGGTTAGGGTTAGGGTGAGGGTAAGGGTTAGGATGACATTTACGGTGAGGGTGAGGGTTAGGGTTAGGTTTAGGGTTAGGGTGAGGGTTAAGGTGAGGGTTAGGGTGAGGGTTAGGGTGAAGCTTAGGATGAAGGTTAGGGTTAGGGTTAGGGTTTGGGTTAGGGTGAGGGTTAGGTTGAGGTATAGGGGTAGGGTGAGGTTTAAGGAGAGGGTGAGGGATAGGGTTATGGTGAGAATAAGTGTTAGGCTTAGGCTTAGGTTGAGAGTGAGCATTTGTGTTAGCATCAGGTTTGGGCTGATGGTGAGGGTTAGGGATAGGCTGAGGGTTAGTTTTAGGGTTAGGCTGAGGGTTAGGGTTAAGGTTAGGGTGAGGTTAAGGTTTAGGGTGAGGGTGAGGGTGAGGGTTAGGTTTAGGCTTAGGGTGAGGGTGAGGGTTAGGGTTAGGGTTAGGGTGAGTGTGAGTGTGAGGGTTAGGTTTAGGATTAGTTTTAGGGTTAGGGTTAGGCTGAGGTTGAGGTTATGACTGAGGGTGAGGGCTAGGGTTAGGGGTAGATGTAGGGTTAGGGTTAGGTTTAGGGTTAGTATTAGTGTTAGGGTTAGGATTAGGCTGAGGGTCAGGGTGAGGGTGAGGGTGAAGTTGAGTTTTAGGTTGAGGGTTAGGTTTAGAGTTAGGGTTATGTTGAGCGCTAGGATGAGGGTGAGAGTTAAGGTTAGCGTTAGGGTTAGGATGAGGCTTAGGGTGAGGGTTGAGTGTTAGGGTTAGTGTTAGTGTGAGGGTGAGGGTTAGGATTAGGGTGAGGGTGAGGTTTTGGTTTAGGGTGGGGTTTAGGGTTACAGTGAGGGTGAGGGTGAAGGTTAGGTTTAGGGTTAGGTTTAGAGATAGAGTCAGGGTGAGGGTTCCGGTGAGGATGAGGGTTACGGTGAGTGTGAGCGTGAGGGTGAGGGTTTTTAGTTAGGTAAGGGTTAGGCTTACGGTTAGGGTGAGGATTTGGTTGAGGGTGAGGCTTAGGTTGAGGGTTACTGATAGGGTGAGAGTTAGGGTGAGGCTGAGGGTTAGGGTGAGAGTGAGGGTTCAGGGGAGGGTGAGGGTTCGGGTGACGGTGAAGTTTAGGGTGTGGGTTATGGTTATGTTTAGGGTGAGGTTTAGTATGACATTGAGTGTTAGGATGAGGGTGAGGGTTAAGATTAGGGTTAGGGTGAGGGTTAGGATTAGGGTGAGGGTTAGGGTGAGGGGTAGGGTTAGGGTTAGTGGAGGGTGAGGTTTCGGGTGAGGGTGAAGTTTATGGTGTGGGTTAGGGTTATGTTTAGGGTGAGGTTCAGTGTGACATTGAGGGTTAGGATGAGAGGGAGGGTTAGGATTAGGGTTAGGGTGAGGGTTAGGTTTAGGGTGAGGGTTAGGGTGAGGGGTAGGGTTAGGGTTAGGGTAAGGGTTAGGGTTCGGGTGACTGTTAGGGTTAGTTTGAGGGTTAGCCTGAAAGTGAGTTTGAGGTTGAGGGTTAGGGTGAGGGTGATGGTGACGGTGAGGGTTAAGGTTAGGATTCGGGTTAGGGTTAGTGTGAGGTTTTAGGTTAGGGTTAGGGTTAGGGTGAGGGTGAGGGTGAGGGTTAGGGATAGTTTTAGGGTTAGGGTTAGATTTAGGGTAAGGGTTAGGGTTAGTGTGAAGGTTAGGTTTAGGGTTAGGGTGAGGGTTAGGGTTTGGGTTATGTTTAGGGTGAGGGTTAGGGTTAGGATTAACGTGAGGGTGAGGGTTAGGCTGAGGGGTAGGGTTAGGGATAGGGTAAGGGTTAGTTAGTTAGTTAGTTAGTTAGTTAGGGTGAGGGTGAGGGTAAGATTTAGGGTTAGGGATAGGTTTAGGGTGAGGGTTAGTTTTAGGTTTAGGTTTAGGGTGAGGGTTAGGGTTAGCATAAGGTTTAGGGTCAGTGTTAGGGTTAGGGTTAGGTTTACAGTAAGGGTTAGGTTTAGGGTAAGGGTTAGCTTTAAGCTTAGTGTTATGGTTAGGGTTAGGGTTATGGTGAAGGTTAGAGTGTGGGTTGGGGTGAGGTTTAGGGTTCGGGTTAGGTTTGGGTGAGGGTTAGGGTAGGGTTAGGGTTAGGTTGAGGGTAAGGGTTAGGATGACAGTTAGGGTGAGGGTGAGGGTTAGGGTTAGGTTTATGGTTAGGGTGAGGGTTAGGGTGAGGGTTAGGTTTAGGTTTAGAGTGAGGGTTAGGGTGAAGGTTAGGGTTAGGGTTTGGGTTAAGGTGAGGGTTAGGGTGAGGGGAAGGTGTAGGGTTAGGGTTAGAGAGAGGGTGAGGGTTAGGGTTATGGTGAGGGTAAGGGTTAGGCTGAGGGTTAGGTTGAGAGTGAGCATTTGTGTTAGCATCAGGGTTGGGTTAAGGGTGAGGGTTAGGGTTAGGCTGAGGGGTAGTTTTAGGGTTAGGGTGAAGGTTAGGGTTAGAGTTAGGGTTAGGCTTAGGGTGAGGTTAAGGTTTAGGTGAGGGTGAGGGTGAGGGTTATTGTTAGCCACAGGGTGAGGGTGAGGGTTAGGGTTAGGGTTAGGGTGAGTGTGAGTGTGAGGGTTAGGTTTAGGATTATGGTTAGGGTTAGGCTGAGGTTGAGGGTATGAGTGAGGCTCACCCTAGCCCTCACGGCTAGGGTTAGGGTGAGTGTTAGGTTTAGGGTTAGATTTAGGGTGAGGTTTAGGTTTAATGAGAGGTTTAGGGTGATTGTAAGTGTTAGAGTGAGGGTTAGGGTGAGAGTGAGGTTTAGGAAGATGTTTAAGCTGAAGGTGAAAGTTAGGGAGTGTGAGAGGTTTTGGGTGAGAATGAGGGATATGGTTTGGTTGAGGGTGAGGGTTAGGGTGAGAGTAAGGGTTAGGGTGATGTTTAGGGTGAGGGTGAGGTTTAGGGTGAGGGTTAGGGTTCAGGGAATGGGTAGGGTTAGGGTGTAGGTGAGGGTTAGTGTAAGGGTGAGGCTTAGGGTGACCATGAGGGATAGGGTTCAGGGGAGGATTAGGGTGAGGGTTAGGGTTCAGATTCAGGTTAGGGTGAGTGTTAGGGTTAGGTTTAGGATGAGGGTTAGGCTTTTTGTGAGGGTTAGGGTTAGGGTTCGGGTTAGGGTTAATGTGAGGATAAGGGTTAGGGTAAGGGTTAGGGTGAGACTGAGTGTTAGGGTTAGCCTTAGGGTTAGGGTTAAGGTTAGGGTGGGGGTTAAGGTGAGGGTTAGTATGAGGGTTAGGGTTGGGTGAGGGTTAGGGTGATTGTAAGGTTTAGGGTGAGGGTTAGGTTGAGGTTGAGGAATAGGGTTTTTGTGAGGGTAAGGTTTAGGTTTAGGGTTAGGTTGAGGGTTAGGGTTAGCATTAGTGTTATGGTGAGGGTGAGAGTTAGGGTGAGGGTGAGGGGTAAACTGAGGGTTAGGGTTATGGTTAGTGTTAGGGTGTGGGTTAGAGTTAGGGTTAGGGTGAGGGTGAGGGTTAGGGTAAAGGTTAGTGTCACTGTTAGGGTGAGGGTGAGGGATAGGGTTAGCATTACGGTTAGGGTTAGGTTTAGGTTGAGTGTTACGTTTAGGGTGAGGTTGAAGGTTAGGGTTAGCATTAGGGTAAGGGTTAGGGTTAGGGTGCAGGTTAGGTTTAGGGTTACAGTGAGGGTGAGGGTCAGGGTTAGGGTTAGGATTAGGTGTAGGTTTAGGGTGAGGTTGAGGGTGATGGTGAGCATTAGGGTGAGAGTGAAGGTGAGGGTTAAGTTTACGGTTATGTTTAGGGTGAGGTCTACGGTGAGGGTGAGGGCTATGGTGAGGGTGAGGGTGAAGGTGTGGTTCTCGTTTTGGAAAGGGTTAGGGTTAGGTTTAGGGTGAGGATTAGGGTGAGGGTGAGGTTTAAGGTGAGGGTTAGGGTTAGGGTGAGGGTCAGGGTTAGGGTTAGGGTGAGGGTTAGGGTTAGGGTGATGTTTAGACTGAGGGTGAGCGTGAGAGTGAGGGTTCGGGTGAGGGTGTGGGTTATGGTGTTGCTGAAGGTTAGGGTGAGAGTGAGGGTTCGGGTGAGCGTGAGGGTTAGGGTGTTGGTGAGGTTTCGGATTAGGGTTAGTTTTAGGGTTAGGTTGAGGTTTAGGGTGAGGGTGAGGGTTAGGGTTAGGGTTAAGATTAGGGTTAGGGTTAGGGTGAGGGTTAGGCTGAGGGTTATGGTTAGGTTGAGGATTAGGGTGAGAGTGAGGGTTAGGGTTTGATTAAGGGTTAGGTTGAGGTTTAGGGTAAGGGTTAGGGTTAGGGTTAGGGTTAGGGTGAGTGTGAGTGTTAAAGTTAGGGTTAGGGTGAGGGTTATGGTTGGGGTTAGGGTTAGGGTGAAGGTGAGGATGAGGGTGAGGGTTAGTGTGAGTGTTAGGGTGTGGGTTACGGTTAGGTTTAGGGTGAGGGTTAAGGTGAAGGTGAGTGTTAAGGTGCGGGTTAGGTTTAGGGTCAGATTGAGTGTGAGGTTTACGTTTAGGGTTACCCTTAGGGTTATGGTGAGGGTATCAGTTAGGGTGAGATTTAGGGTGAGGGTGAGTGTTTGGGTTAGCGTTAGGGTTAAGTTGAGATTAGGGTGAGGGTGAGAGTTAGGGTGAGGATTAGGGTTAGGGTTAGGGTGAAGTTTAGGGTTAGGGTGTGGGTTAGGGATAGGTTTATGGATAGCGTGAGAGTTAGGTTTATAGTTAGGGTTCAAGTTAGAGTGAGTGTGAGTGTGAGCGTTAGGTTTAGGATTAGGCTGAGGGTGTGGGTGAGGGTGACGGTGAGGGTTAGGTTTAGGGTAATGTTTAGGGTTAGGGATAGGTTGAGGGTTAGGGTTAGGGTTAGGATGAGGGTTAGGGTGAGGATTATGGTTAGGGTTGGGTGAGGGTTAGGTTTAGTTTGATTTTTACGGTTAGTGTGAGGGTAAACGTTAGGGTGAGGGATAGGGTGAGGGTGAGGGATAGGTTTAGTGTTAGTGTTAGGGTGAGCATTTGGGTGAGGATTAGGATTAGGTTTAGGGTTAGGGTTAGGGTTAGGGTTGAGTTTAGGGTTAGGTTTAGGGTGAGGTTTAGTGTTAGGTTTAGGGAGAGGATTAGAGTTAGTGTGAGGTTTAGGGTTACGTTTAGGGTTAGTGTGAGGATAAGGGTTAGGTGAGGGTTAGGGTGCGGGTGAGGGATAGGGTTAGTGTAAGGGTTAGGTTGACTGTTTGGTGAAGGTTAGGTTTAGGTTTAGGGTTAGGGTGAGGGGTAGGCTGAGGGTAAGTGTTAGGGTGAGGTTTCAGGTGAGGTTGAGTATTAGGCTTAGAATTAGTCTTAGGGTGAAGGTTAGGGTTAGGTATAGCATTAGGGTTAGGGTTAGGGTGAGGGTGAGGGTTAGGATTAGGGTAAAGTTGAGGGTGAGGTTTAGGGTTAGCATTAGGTTTAAGGTTAGCGTTAGACTGAGGGTTAGGGTGAGGATTAGGGTTAGGATTAGGTTTAGGGTGAGGCTGAGGTTGAGGATGAGCTTGAAGGTGAGGTTTTGGGTTAGGGTTAGGTTTAGGATGAGGGCTAGGGTGAGGGTGAGATTTAGGGTGAGGGTTAGGGTGAGGGTGAGTTTGAAGTTGAGGGTTAGCGTTAAGGTGAGGTTTAGGTTTAGGGTTAGGCTGAGGGTTAGGGTTAGGGTGATGTTTAGGGTGAGGGTGAGGTTGAGGGTGAGTTTTAGGGTATAAGTGAGGGTTAGTTTTAGGGTGAGGGTTAGGGTGACGGTGAGGGTTAGGGTGAGGTTGTGGAAAAGGGTTAGGGTTAGGTTCAGGGTGAGGGTTAGGTTTAGTGTTAGGGTTAGGGTGAGGGTTCGGGTTAGTGTGAGGGTTTGTGTTTGTGTTAGTGTGAGGAAAAGGTTTAGGGTGAGGATTAGGATGAAAGTAAGAGTTAAGGTTAGGTATAGTGTTAGGGTTAGGGTGAGGTTTAGGGTTAGGATTAGGGCTAGGGTTAGGTTGAGGTTGAGGGTTTGAATTAGGGTTAGGTTGAGGGTTAGGTTTGGGGTGAGTGTTAGGGTTTCGGTTAGGGTGAGGGTGAGGTTGAGGTTTCGGTTTCGGGTGAGGGTTAGTGTGTGGGTGATGGTTAGTGTTTGGGTGAAGTTTAAGGTGACGGTGAGTGTTAGGATGAGGTTTAGGATTAGGGTGAGAATTAGAGATAGGGATAGGGTTAGGGTTAGGGTTTGAGTTAGGGTGAGTATGAGGGTAAGAGTTAGGGTTAGGATTAGGGTTACGGTTAGTGTTAGGCAGAGGGTGAGGGTGAGGGTGAGGGTTAGGTTAGGGTGACATTTAGGGTTAAGGTTAGGGTGAAAGGTAGGGTTAGGATTAGGGAGATTCTTAGGGTTAGGGTGAGGGTTTGGGTTAGTTTGAGGGTTAGGGTGAAGGTAAGTTTGAGATTGAGGGTTAGGGTGAGGTGATGGTGATGGTGAGGGTTAGAGTTAGGATTCTGGTTAGGGTTAGGGTGAGGGTTAGAGTTAGGTTTAGGGTTAGGGTGAGGGTAAGGTTGAGGGTTAGGTTTAGGTTTAGGGTGAGGGTTAGGGTTAGGGTTAGGTTTAGGGTGAGGGTTAGTGTTAGGGTTAGGGTGAGGGTGAGGGTGAGGTTTAGGTTTAGGGTGAGGGTTAGGGTGAGGGTTAGTGTGAGGTTTAGGTTTAGGGTAAGGGTAAGGGTTAGGTTCAGGGTGAGTGTTAGTTTTAGGTTTAAGTTTAGGGTTAGAGTGATGCTGAGGGTTAGGGTTAGGGTTAGTGTGAGGATGAGGGTTAGGGTGAGGATTAGGGTGAGGATGAGAGTTAGGCTTAGCATAAGGTTTAGGGCGAGGGTTAGGGTTAGGGTTAGGGTTAGGGTTAGGTTAGGGTAAGGGTTAGGGTTAGCGTGAGGCTTAGGGGTAGGGTGATGTTTAGGGTGACGGTGAGGGTTAGGGCCAGGGTGAGGTTGAGCGTGAGGGTTAGGGTGAGGGTGAGCATGAGTGGGAGGGTGACCATGAGGGTTAGCATTAAGGTTAGATTTAGGGTGAGGATAAGAGTTAGGGTACTATTAGGTTTAGGGTAAGGGTTTGGCTGAGCGTGAGGGTGAGGGTGAGGGTTAGGGTTTCGGTTAGGTAAGGGTTAGGGTTATGTTTAGGGTGAGGATTATGGTGAGGGTGAGGATTAGGGTTAGGTTGAGGGTTAGGCTTAGTGTGAGGGTTACGGTTAGGGTTAGGGTTAATGTGAGGTAAGGGTTAGGATGAGCGTTAGGTTGAGAGTGAGGGTTAGGGTTAGCGTTAGGGTTAGGGTGAAGGTTAGTGTGGGGGTTAGGGTGTGGTTTAGGGTTCGGGTTAGTGTTGGGTGAGGGTTAGGGTGAGCGTAAGGTTTAGAGTGAGGATTTGGTTGAGAGTGAGGGATAGAGTTATGGTGAGGGTAAGGGTTAGGGTTAGGGTGAGAGTGAGAGTGATGGTAAGGGTAAGGGTTAGGGTCTAGGTTACTGTGAGTGTGAGGGTTAGGGGTAGCATTAGGGTTAGGGTTTGGTTTAGGTTGAGTGTTAGGGTTAGGGTTAGGTTTAGGTTTAGGGTGAGGGTAAGGGTTAGGATGACAGTTAGGGTGAGGGTGAGGGTTAAGTTTAGGTTTAGGTTTAGGGTGAGTTTGAGGGTGAGGGTTAGGGTTAGGGTTAGGGTGAGGCTTAGGGTGAAGGTTAGGCTTAGGGTTAGGCTTTGGGTTAGGGTGAGGTTTAGGGTGAGGGGAGGGGGTAGGGTGAGTGTTAGGGAGAGGGGAGGGATAGGGTTATGGTGAGGGTAACTGTTAGGCTGAGGCTTAGGTTGAGAGTGAACATTTGAGTTAGCATCAGGTTTGGGTTGAGGTTCAGGGTTAGACTTAGGCTGAGGGGTAGTTTAAGGGTTTGGGTTAGGGTTAGGTTTCGGGGGAGGTTAAGGGATAGGGTGAGGGTGAGGTTTAGGGTTAGACTTAGGGTGAGGGTGAGGATTAGGTTTAGGCTAAGGGTGGGTGTGAGTGTGAAGGTAAGGTTTAGGATTAGGTTTAGGGTCAGGCTGAGGTTGAGGGTATGAGTGAGGGTGAGGGCTAGGGTTAGTGGTAGAGGTAGGGTTAGGGTTAGGTTTAGAGTTAGTATTAGGGTTAGGGTTAGGATTAGGCTGAGGGTGAGGGTGAGGGTGAGGGTGATGAGGTTTAGGTTTAGGGTTAGGATTAGAGTTAGGTTTATGTTGAGCGCTAGGATGAGGGTGAGGGTTAGGGTTAGAGTTAGGGTTAGGGTGAGGCTTAGGGTGAGGTTTGAGTGTTAGGGTTAAGCTTAGGTTGAGGTTGACGGTTAGGATTAGGGATAGGGATAGGGTTAGGCTGAGGTTGAGGATGAGGGTGACGTTTAGGGTTAGGGTTACGGTTAGGGTGAGGGCTAGGGTGAGGGTGAGTATTAGGGTGAAGTTGAGTGTGAGGGTGAGGGTCTTGGTTAGGTAATGTTAGGGTTAGGGTGAGGATTAGGTGAGTGTTAGGGTGAGGGTGTGGGTTCGGTTGATGGTGAGGGTTCGGGTTAGCATTAGTGTTAGGGTTAGGTTTAGGTTGAGTGTTAGGGTTAGGGTTAGGGTTAGGGTGAGGGTATGTGTTAGGGTGAGGGTTATGGTGAGGGTGAGGGATAAGGTTAATGTTAGGGTTAGGGTGAGCATTTGGATGAGGGTTAGGTTTAGGGTTAGGGTGAGGGTTAGGGTTAGCGTTGAGTTAAGGGTTAGCGTTAGTGTGAGGTGTAGGTTTAGGTTTAGGGTTAGTGTGAGGATAAGGGATATGGTGAGGGTTAGGGTGAGGGTGAAGGATAGGGTTACTTTAAGGGATAGGGTGAGTGTTTGGATGAGGATTAGGTTCAGGTTTAGGGTTAAGGTGAGGGTTAGGATGAGGGTAAGTGTTAGGGTGATGTTTAGGTTGTGGTTGAGTATTAGGGTTTGCATTAGTCTTAGTGTGAGGGTTAGGGTTAGGTATGGCATTAGGCTTAGGGTTAGGGTTAGGGTGAGGGTTAGGATTAGGGTTAAGTTGAGGGTGAGGTTTAGGGTTAGCATTAGGTTTATGGTTATGGTTACAGTGAGGGTTTGGGTGAGGGTTAGGTTTCGGATTAGGTTTAGGGTTAGGGTGAGGCTGAGGTTGAGGATGAGGTTGAGGTTGAGGGTTAGGGTTAGGGTTAGGCTTAAGGTGAGGGCTAGGGTGAGGGCAAAGGTTAGGATGAGGGTTAGGGTGAGGGTGCGGTTTTCGGTTAGGAAATGGTTAGGATTAGGTTTAGGGTGAGGATTAGGCTGAGGGTGAGGTTGAAGGTGAGGGTTAGGGTTAAGGTGAGGGTTAAGGTTAGGGTTAGGGTGAGGGTTAGGGTTAGGGTGATTTTTAGGGTGAGGGTGAGGGTGAGTGTTAGGGTGTAGTTGAGGGTTGGGGTAGGGTGAGGATTAGGGTGACAGTGAGGGTTAGGTTGAGGGTTAGAGCTAGTGTGAGGGTTAGGATTAGGGTTAGTGTGAGGAAAAGGGTTAGGGTGAGGATTAGGATGAGACTAAGATTTAGGGTTATGTTTAGCATTAAGGGTAGTGTGAGGTATAGGGTTAGAGTTCGGGTGTAGGTTAGGTTGAGGGTGAGAGTTAGAGTTAGGGTTAGGGTGAGGGTTAGGGTTGGGGTGAGTGTTAGTGTTACAGTTAGGGTGAGGGTTTGGTTTCGGGTGAGGGTTAGGGTGTGGGTTAGGGTTAAGTTTGTGGTGAGGGTAAGGGTTAGCGTGAGATTTAGGGTGAGGGTTAGGGTTAGGTTGAGGGTTAGGGTGACAGTGAGGGTTAGGGTCAGGGTTAGGCTTAGTGTGAGGGTTAAAGTGAGGGTTAGGGTTAGGGTTGGGGTTAGTTTTAAGTTTATAGTGAGGGTAAGGGTTAAGGTGAGGTTTAGGCTGATGGGTACGTTTAGGGTAAGGGTGAGGGAGAGGGTGAGGGTAAGGTTTAGTGTGAGGGGTAGGGTGAGGTTGAGGGTTAGGGTTAGCCTTAGGGTTAGGGTTTGGGTTAGGGTGAGGGGTAGGGTTAGGGTTAGGGTGAGGATGAAGTTTCGGGTTAGCATTAGGTTTAGGGTTAGGTTGAGTGTGAGGGTTAGGGTTAGGTTTAGGGTGAGTGTTAGGTTCAGGTTTAGGGTCAGGGTTAGAGTGAGAGTTAAGGTTAAGGTGTGGGTTCCAATTAGGGTGAGGGTGAGGCTAAGGATTCGGGTGAGGTTTAGGGTATGGGTGAGGGTTAGGGTTTGAATTAGAGATAGGGTTAGGGTGAAGGTGAGGGTGAGGGTTAGGGTTAGAGTTAGGGTTTGAGTGAGGGTCAGGGTGAGGGTGAGGGTTAGGTTTAGGGTTAGGATTAGTGTAAGGTTGAAGGCTAGATGAGGGTGAGGGTTAGGGTTTGGGTTAGGGTGAGGGTAAGTATTAGGGTGATGGGTAGGGTTAGGGTTGGGATGAGGTTGAGGTTTAGGTTTAGTGTGAGGGTGTGGGTTAGGGTTAGGGTAAGGTTAAGGTTTAGAGTGAGAGTTAGGGTGACATTGAGTGTTAGGGTTAGCCTGAGTGTGAGGGTGAGGGTTAGGGTGATGTTTAGGGTGACAGTGAGGTTTAGGATGAGGGTTAGGTTTAGGTTTAGTGTTAGCGTTACAGTGAGGGTTAGGGTCAGGGTTAGGATTAAGGTGAGGGTTAAAGTGAGGGTGAGGGTTAGGTTTAGGTTTAAGGTGTGGGTTATGGTTAGGGTTAGGATTAGGGTGAGGTTTAGGGTGAGGGGTTGAGTCAGGGTTAGTGTGAGGTTTAGGGTTAGTGTGAGGTTTTGGGTTAGGTTTAGGGTAAGTGTGAGGATAAGGGCTAGAGTGAGGGATAGGGTTATTTTTAGGGTTAGGGTGAGGGTGAGGGTGAGGGTGAGGGTTCGGTTAGGGTGAGGGTTAGGGTGAGGGTTAGGGTTAGGGTAAGGCATAGGGTTGGGGTTAGGGTAAGGAGGCGTGTGAGGGTGATGGTTAGTGTTAGGTTTATGGTGAAGGTGAGGGTTTGGTTTAGGATTAGGGTTAGGGTTAGTTTTAGGGTGAGGGTGAGGGTTAGGTTTAGGATTAGGGTTAGGGTTAGGCTTAAGGTGAGGGTGAGGGTGAGGGTGAGGGTTAGGGAGAGGATTAGGGTTAGGTTTAGGGTTAGGGTGAGAGTGAGGGTTAGGTTGAGGTGAGGGTTCGGGTTTGGGTGAGGGTTCGGGTTAGTGTTAGAGTTAGGGTGAGGTTAGGGTTAATGTGAGGGGTAGGGTTAGGGTTAGGGTGAGGGTGAGGTTTAGGTTTAGTGTGAGGGTTAGGGTTAGTATTAGGGTTATGGTAAGGTTAAGGGTTAGAGTGTGGTTTAGGGTAAGAGTGAGGGTTAGGGTTAGCGTGAGTTGGAGGGTGAGGGTTAGGGTTAGGGTGAGGGTTAGAGTGAGGGAGAGGCTTATGTTTAGGGTTAAGGTGAGGGTTAGGATGAGGGTGAGGTTTAGGGTGAGGTTGAAGGTTAGGGTGAAGGTGAGGTTTACGGTTAGGGTTAGGTTTAGGGTGTGGGTTAAGATGAGGGTGAGGTTTAGGGTGAGGTGGAAGGTTAGGGTGAGGGTGAGGTTTAGGGTTAGGGTTAGGTTTAGGGTGAGTGTGAGGGTTAGGTTTAAGATTAGTGTTAGTATGATGGTGAGGGTGAAGTTTACAGTTAGTGTTAGCTTTGGGGCGAGGGTGAGCCTGAGGGTGAGGTTTAGGGTGTGGGTGACAGTTAGATTTAGGGTGAGGGTTAGGGTGATGGTGAGGGTTAGGTGAGGGTGAGATGTAGGTGTTAGAGTTAGGCTGAGGGTTAAGATCAGGGTCAGGATTAAGGTGAAGGTTAAGGTGAGGTTTAGGGTTAGGGTTCGGTTTAGGGTTAGTGTGAGGATTAGGTTTAGGGTGAGGGTAAGCTTTAGGGTGAGGGTTAGACTGAGGGTGAGGGATAGGTTTAGTGTTAGTGTTAAGGTGAGCATTTGGGTGAGGGTTAGGTTCAGGGTTAGGGTTAGGGTGAGTGTTAAGGTGAGGGCAAGTGTTAGGGTTAGGTTTAGGTGGACGGTGAGGGATAGGGTTATGGTGAGGTGAGGGTGAGGGTGAAGGTGAGGGTTAGGGTTAGCGTTAGGTTGAGGGGAAGTTATAGGTTGAGGGTAAGTACTAGAGTTAGGCTGAGGGTGAGGGTGATGTTGATGTTTAGGGTTAGGGTAAGGGTTAGGGTTAGTGTGAGCGTTAGTGTTAGGCTTAGGGTTAGGGTTAGTGTGAGCGTAAGTGTTAGGGTGAGGGTTTGGGTTAGGGTGAGTGTTACGGTTAGGGTGAGGGTTAGGGTCAGGTTTATTTTTAGGGTTAGTGTTATGATAACGGTGAGGGTGAAGGTGAGGGTTAATGTTAGGGTTAGGATGAGATTTAGGTTTAGGTTTAGGATGAGCGTTAGGCTGAGGGTTAGGTTTAGGGTTAAATGTGAGGGTTAGGGTTAAGGTTATGGTGAGGGGGAGGATTCGGGTTAGGGTTAGCTTGAGATTAGGGTTAGAGTTAGGGTGAGCGTGAGGGTTAGGGTGAGGCATAGGGTTAGGGTTAGGGTGAGGGTGAGGGTTAGGTTTAGGGTGAGGGTTAGGGTTAGGGTTAGGGTGAGGGTCAGGGTTAGGTTTAGGGTGAGGGTTAGGGTTAGGGTTAGGGTGAGGGTGAGGGTTATGGTTATGGTAAGGGTAAGGGTGAGGATGAGGGTGATTGTTAGGGTTAGGTTTAGGGTGAGGGTGAGCGTTAGATTTAGGATGAGGGTTAGGGTGAGGGTGAGGGTGAGGGTTACAGTTAGGATTAGGTTTAGGGTGAGGGTTGGGATTATGTTTAGGATTAGGGTTAGGGTTAGGCTTAGGGTGAGGGTCAGGGTGAGGGTGAGGTTGACGGTGAGGGTTAGGGTAAGGGTTAGGTTTACGGTAAGGGTGAGGGTGAGGGTTAGGGTTAAGGTGAGTGTGAGGTTTAGGGTTAGAGTTAGGGTTAGCGTGAGGGTTTTGATTAGCGTTAGGGTTAGGGTAATGGTGAGGGTTAGGGTGAGTGTGAGGTTGAGGTTGAGGGTGAGGGTGAGGGTTAGGGTGTGGGTTAGGGTTAGGGTTAAGGTGAGTGTTAGGGTTAAGGTGTGTGTGAGGGTTAGGTTTAGCGTTAGGGTTAGCATGAGGGTTATGGTTAGGGTTAGGTTTAGGGTGATGGTGAGGTTGAGGGTGAGGTTGAGGGTGAGGGTGAGGACGAGGGTTAGGGTGAGGGTGAGCATTAGGGTGAGAGTGTGGGTTCCGTTGAGAGTGAGGTGGAGGGTTATGGTTAGTGTTCAGGTTAGAGTTAGGTTGAGGGTGTGGGTGAGGGTTAGGTTTAGGTTTAGGGTTAGGTTTAGGGTTAGGCTGAGGGTGAGTGTGAGGGTGAGGTTAGGGTTCGGGTTAGGGGGAGGGTTAGGTTAATGTTAGCGTTAGGGTTAGGGTGAGGGATAGGGTTAGGGTTAGGGTTAGGGTTAGGATGAGGGTTAGGTTGTGGGGTAGGTTTAGGGTTAGGGTGAGGGTTAGGTTTAGTGTGAGATTTAGGGTTAAGGTTAGGTTCAGGGTTAGGTTTATGGTGAGGAGAAGGGTTAGGGTGATGGCTAGGATGAGTGTGAGGTTTAGGTTTTGGGATAGGTTTAGGGTATGTTTAGGGTGAGGGCTAGGGTGGGTGTGAGTGTTAGGGTTAGGGTTAGGGATAGGGTGAGAATTAGGTTTAGGGTTAGGGTTAGGGTTCAGGTGAGTCTTAGGCTGAGGGGTAGGTTTCGGGATAGGGTGAGGGTTAGGTTTAGTGTGAGGGTTAGTGTTTGGGGTAGGGTTAGGGTTAGGGTTAGGGTGAGGTTTAGGCTGATGGCTAGGGTTACAGTTAGGGTGAGGGTTAGGTTTAGTGAGAGTGTTAGGGTTAGGTTTAGGGTTAGGGTTAGGGTGAGGGTTCGGGTGAGGGTTCGGATTAAAGTGTGGGTGAGGGTTAGGGTTAGTGTGACGACTAGGTTCAGGGTTAGGGTTACTGTTAGGGTTAGGGTTAGAGTGAGGGTAAGGGTTACGGTTAGGGTTAGGGTTAGGGTTAGGGTTAGGGTTAGGGTTAGGGTTAGGGTTAGGGTAAGGGTTAGGGTTAGTGTTACGGTTAGGGTGAGAGTTTGGGTTAGTGTGAGGGTTAGAGTTAGGGTGAGGGTTAGGGTGAGGTTTAGGATTAGAGTTAGGGTTAGGATTAGGGTTAGGGTGAGGTTGATGTTTAGTGTTAGTGTTAGGGTTAGGGTGCAGGTGAGTTTGAGGGTGAGGGTGAGGTTAAGTGTTAGGGTAGGTTTTGGTTTAGCCAGAGGGTGAGGGTGAGGTTGATGGTTAGTGTTAGGATTAGGGTGAGGGTGAGGGCTAGGGTGAGGGTGAGGTTTAGGGTGTGGTTGAGGGTTAGGTTTAGGGTGAGGGTTAGGGTGATGGTGAGGATTAGGTGAGGGTGAGATTTAGGTTTAGTGTTAGAGTTAGGCTGAGGATTAAGATCAGGGTCAGGATTAAGGTGAGGGTTAAGGTGAGGGTTAGTGTGAAGTTGAGGGTTAGGGTTTCCTTTACGTCAGGGTTAGGGGTAGGGTAGGGATTAGGGTGAGGTTGAGGTTGAGGGTTTAGTTTACATCAGGGTTAGGGTTAAGCTGAGGTTAGGGTTAGGGTGAGGTTTAGGGTTAGTGTTAGGATTAGGGTTACGGTGAGGGTGATGTTTAGGGTGAGGGTGAGGGTTAAGGAGAGGGTTAGATTGAGGGTCAGGGTTGGGTTAGTGTTAGGGTTATGGTGAGGGTAATGTTTAGGGTGAGGGTGAGGGTTAAGGGGAGGGTTAGATTGTGGGTCAGGGTTAGGGTTAGTGTTAGGGTTAGGGTTAGGATGAGGGTTAGGTTGACGTTTAGGGTTAGGGTTATTGTTAGAGTTAGGGTGAGGGTTAGGCTTAGGTTTATGGTTAGTTTGAGGGTTAGGGTTAGGGTTAGGATTATGGTAAGGGTTAGGGTTAGCGTGAGAGTTAGGTTTAGGGTGATGTTAAGGGTGACCTTGAGGGTTACGGTTTGGGTGAGGTAGAGCGTGAAGATTAGGGTGCGGGTGAGGGTGAGTGAGAGGGTGATGGTGAGGATTAGGGTTAGGGTTAGGTTTAGGTTGAGGGTAAGAGTTAGGGTTTGGATTAGGGTTAGTGTAAGCGTTAAGCTGAGGGTGAGGGCGTGGGTGAGGTTAAGGGTGAGGCTTTCGGTTTGGTAAGGGTTAGGGTTAGGTTGAGGGTGAGGATTAGGGTGAGGGTGAGTGTTAGGTTTAGGTTGAGCGTTACGGTTAGGGATAGGGTTAGGGTGAGGGTTTGGGTGAGAGGTAGGGTTAGGGTTAGGATGAGGGTTAGGCTTTGTGTGACCGTTACGGTAAGGGTTAGGGTTATTGTGAGGATAAGGTTTAGGGTGAGGGTTAGGTTGAGACTGAGGGTTAGGGTTAGCGTTAGGGTTATGGTGAAGCATTGGGTGGGGTTTAGGGTGAGGGTTAGGGTTTGGGTTAGGGTTGGGTGAGGGTTACAGTGAGCGTAAGAGTTAGGGTGTGGGTTAGGTTGAGGGTTAGGGATAGGGTTATGGTGAGGGTTAGGGTTAGGGTGAGAGTAAGGGTGAGGTTTAAGGTGAGGCTGAGGGTGAGGCTAAGGGTGAGGGTGAGGGTTAAGTTTAGGGTTAGGTTTATGGTGAGGTCTAGGGTGAGGGTGATATTTTTGGTTAGGAAAGGTTTAGGGTTAGGTTTAGGGTGAGGTTTAGGGTGAGGGTGAAGTTTAAGGTGAGGGTTAGGTTTAGGGTAAGGGCTAGGGTTAGGGTTAGGTTGAGGTTAAGGGTTCGGATGACAGTTAGGGTGAGGGTGAGTGTTAGGCTTAGGTTTAGTGTTAGGGTGAGGGTTAGGGTGAGGGTTAGGTTGAAGTTTAGGGTTAGGGTTAGGGTTCGGGTTAGGGTGAGGGATAGTGTGAGGGGAAGGGGTAGGGTGAGGGCTAGGGAGAGGGTGAGGGATAGGGTTATGGTGAGGGTAAGGGTTAGGCTGAGGCTTAGGTTGAGAGTGAACATTTGTGTTAGCATCAGTGTTGGGTTTAGGGTGAGCGTTAGGGTTAGGCTGAGGGGTAGTTTTAGGGTTAGTGTGAGGGTTAGGGTTAGGGTTAAGGTTAGTGTTAGGGTGAGGTTAAGGGTTAGGGTGAGGGTGAGGGTGAGGGTGAGGGTTGGTTAGGGTTAGCCTTAGTGTGAGGATGAGGGTTAGAGTTAGGTTTAGGGTGAGTGCGAGTGTGAGGGTTAGGTTTAGGATTAGGGTTAGGGTTAGGGTTAGGCTGAGGTTGAGGGTATGATGAGGCTCATGCTAGCCCTCATGGCTAGGGTTAGGGTGAGGGGTAGATTTAGGGTTAGAGTTAGGGTGAGGCTTTTGTTTAGTGTGAGGGTTAGGGTTTGGGTAAGGGTTAGGGTGATGGTAAGTGTTAGGGTGAGAGTGAAGGTTAAGTTTAGCCTAAGTGTCATGTTGTGTGTTAGGGTAAGGGTTAGGGTTAGGGTTAGGGTTAGGGTGAGGGTGAGGGTTATGGTTAGGGTTAGGGTGAGTGTTAGGTTTAGGGTGATGTTTAAGGTGAAAATGAAAATTAGGGAGAGTGAGAGGGTTTGGGTGAGGGTGAGGGTTAGGTTGTGGGTGAGATTGAGGGTGTGGGTTTGGGTGAGGGTGAGGGTTAGGTTGATGTTTAGGGTGACGTGAGGTTTAGGGTGAGAGTTAAGCTTCAGGGAATGGAAAGGGATAGGGTGTAGGTGAGGGTGAGGCTTAGGGTAACCATGAGCTTTAGGGTTCGCGGGAGGATTAGGGTTAATGTTAGGGTTCGGGTTAGGGTTAAGGTTAGGGTTAGGGTGAGTATTAGGGTGAGAGGTAGGGTTAGGTTTAGGATGAGGTTTAGGCTTAGTGTGAGGGTTACGGTTAGGTTTAGGGTTAGAGTTAGTGTGAGAAAAAGAGTTAGGGTGAGACTGATGTGTAGGTTTAGCCTTAGGGTTAGGGTGAATGTTAGGGTGGGGGTTAGGGTGAGGTTTAGGGTTAGGGTTAGGGTTGGGTGAGGGTTAGGGTGAGTGTAAGGGTTAGGGTGAGGGTTAGGTTGAGGTTGAGGGATAGGGTTATGGTGAGGGTAAGGGTTAGGGCAACGGTTATGGTGAGGTTGATATTTAGGCTTATCATTAATGTTAGGGAGATGGTGAGTGTTAGGGTGAGGATGAGGGTTAAGCTGAGGGGTAGGATTAGGGTTAGGGTTAGAGTCAGGGTTAGGGTTATTGTTAGGATTACGGATAGGGTGTGGGTGAGGGTTTGGGAAAGGGTGAGGGTCAGGGTTAGGATGAGGGAGAGGGTTAGGGTTACCATTAGGGTTAGGGTTAGGTTTAGGTTGAGTGTTAGGGTTAGGGTTAGGGTGAGGTTGAGGGTTAGGGTTAGCATTACTGTTAGGGTTAGGCTTATGTTGCAGGTTAAGGTTAGGTTTAGAGTGAGGGTGAGGGTTAGGGTTAGGGTTAGGATTAGGTTGAGGGTTAGGGTGACGCTGAGGGTGAGGGTGAGGGTGAGCGTGAGGGTCAGGGTTAAGTTTAGCGTTAGGTTTAGGGTGAGGGCTAGGGTGAGGGTCAGGGCTAAGGTGAGGGTTAGGGTGAAGCTGAGGTTTTCGGTTAGGAAAGGTTTAGATTTAGGTTTAGGGTGAGTATTAGGGTGAGGGTGAGGTTTAAGTTTAGGGTTAGGGTTAGGGGGAGGGTTAGGTTTAGGGTTAAGTTGAGGGTTAGGGTTAGGGTGATGTTTAGGGTGAGGGTGAGGGTGAGAGTAAGGATTCGTTTGAGGGTGTGGCTAAGGGTGTTGGTGAAGGTTAGGGTGAGAGTGAGGGTTCGGGTGAGGGTGAGAGTTAGGGTGTTGGTGAGGGGTAGGGTTAGGGTGAGGGTTAGGGTGAAGGTGAGGGGTACGGTCAGGTTGAGGGTTAGGATTAGGGTAAGAGTGAGGGTTAGGTTTAGGGTGAGGGGTAGGGTGAGGGGTAAGGTTAGGGTTAGGGAGAGGGTTAGGTTTAGGGTTAGGATTAGGGTGAGTGTTATGGTTAGAGTTAGGGTGAGGGTTGGGGTGAGGGTTATGTTTAGGTTTAGGGTGAGGATTAGGTTTAGTGTGAGGGTTAGTGTTAGGGTTAGTGTAAGGATCAGGATTAGGTTGAGGATTAGGGTGAGAGTGAGGGTGAGGGTTAGATTAAGGTTTAGGGTGAGGGTTAAAGTTAGGGTTAGTGTGAGGGTTAGGGTTGGGGTGAGGTTTAGGGTTAGGATGAGGGTGAGGGTTAAGGTGAGGGTGAAGTTTAGGGTGAGGGTGAGGGTTAGGGTTAGGGTGAGCGATAGGGTGAAGGTTAGGGTTAGGGTGAGTGTGAGAATTAGGGTTAGGGTTACTCTTAGGGCTATGGTGAGGGTTTGGGTTAGGGTGAGGTTTAGGGTGAGGGTGAGGTTTAGGGTTAGCGTTAGGGTTAAGGTGAGAGTTAGGGTGAGAGTTAGGGTTAGGGTGAGGTTAAGGGTTAGGGTTAGGGTTAGGTTTAGGGTAATGTTTAGGGTTAGGGTGTGCATTAGGAATAGGTTTATGGTTAGGGTGAGGGTTAGGTTTAAGGTTAGGGTTCAAGTTAAGGTGAGTGTGAGGGTGAGGGTTAGGGTTAGGATTAGGGTTCGGGTTAGTGTTAGGCTGAGGGTGAGTGTGAGAGTTAGGGTTAGGGCAATGTTTTGGGTTAGGGTTAGTTTGAGGGTTAGGTTTAGGGTTAGGAAAAGGTTTAGGGTGAGGATTATGGTTAGGGTTAGGGTGAGGGTTAGGTTTAGTGTGAGGGTTTTGGTTAGGTTTAGGGTGAGGGTGTGGGTAGAGGTTAGGGTGAGGGTCAGGGTGAGGGTGAGGTTTAGGGTAAAGTTTAGGGTGAGTGTTTGGGTGAGTTTTAGGTTTAGGGTTAGGGTTAGGGTGAGGGTTAGGATGTGGGTAAGGTTTTGTGTGAGGTTTAGGTTGTGGTTGAGTATTAGGGTTAGCATTAGTCTTAGGGTGAGGGTTAGGGTTGGGTATAGCATTAGGGTTAGGGTTAGGGTTAGGGTGAGGGTTAGAATTAGGGTTAAGGTGAGGGTGAGGTTTAGGGTTAGCATTAGGTTTACAGTTAGGGTTAGAGTGAGGGTGAGGCTGAGGTTTAGCGTTAGGAATATGTTTAGGGTTAGGGTGAGGCTGAGGTTGAGGATGAGGTTGAGTTTGAGGGTTAGAGTTAGGGTTTGGCTTAGTGTGAGGGCTAGAGTGAGGGCGACGTTTAGGGTGAGGGTTAGGGTGAGGGTGCGGTTTTTGGTTAGGAAAGGGTTAGATTTAAGTTTAGGGTGAGGATTAGGCTGAGGGTGTGGTTGAAGGTGAGGGTTAGGGTTAAGGTAAGGTTTAGGGTTAGGGTTAGGCTGAGGGTTAGGGTTAAGGTGATGTTTAGGGTGAGGGTGAGGTTGGGGGTGAGGGTGAGGGTTAGGGTGTAGGTGAGGGTTAATGTTAGGTTGATGCTGAGGGTTAGGGTTAGTGTGAGGGGTAGGATTAGGGTTAGTGTGAGGAAAGGGTTAGGGTGAGGATTAGGATGAGAGTAAGAGTTAGGGTTAGGTTTAGACTTAGGGTTAGGGTGAGGTATAGGGTTAGATTTCTGGTTAGGCTTAGGTTGAGGGTGAGGGTTAGACTTAGGTTTAGGGTTGGGGTGAGTCTTAGGCTTACAGTTAGGGTGAGGGTGAGGGTGACAGTGAGGATTCTGGTGAGGTTTAGGCTGTGGGTTAGGGTTAAGTTTATGGTTAGGGTAAGGGTTAGGGTGAGGTTTAGGGTGAGTGTTAGGGTTAGGGTGACATTGAGGGTTAGGGTGACAGTGGGGGTTAGGGTGAGGGTGAGGTTTAGGTTTAGTGTTAGTGTTACAGTGAGGGTGAGGGTCAGGGTTAGGATTAGGGTGAGGGTTAAAGTGAGGGTTAGGGTTAGGCTTAGGTTTAGGGTTAGTGTGAGGATTAGGGTTAGTGTTAGGTTTATAGTGAGGGTAAGGGTTAAGGTGAGGGTTAGGCTCATGTGTATGTTTAAGGTAAGGTTTAGGGAGAGGGTGAGGGTAAGGGTTAGGGTGAGGATTAGGGTGAGGGTGAGGGTTAGGTTTAGCATTAGGGTTAGGTTTTGGGTTAGGATAAGGGGTAGGGTTAATGTTAGGGTGAGGATGAGGGTTAGGGTTAGCATTAGGTTTAAGGTTAGGGTGAGGGTGAGGGTTAGGGTTAGGGTTAGAGTGAGTGTGAGGTTGAGGGTTAGGGTTAGGGGTAGGGAGAGGGTTAAGGTTAAGGTGTGGGTTCCGGTTAGGGTGAGGGTGAGGCTAAGGATTAGGGTGAGGTTTAGGGTCTGGGTGAGTGTTAGGGTTTGAATTAGCGTTAGGGTTAGGGTTAGGGTGAGGCTGAGGGTGAGGGTTAGGGTTAGGGTTAGGTTTAGGGTTAGGGTGAGGGTCAAGGTGAGGGTTAGGGTGAGGGTTAGTTTTAGGGTTAGGGTTAGGGTTAGGATTAGTGTTAGGGTGAGGGCTAGGTTGAGGGTGAGGGTTAGGGTTTGTCTTAGGGTGAGGGTAAGTGTTAGGGTGAGGGATAGTGTGAGGGGTAGGGTTAGGGTTACGTTAGGGTGAGGGTTAGGGATAGCGTGAGTGTGAGGGTCAGGGTTAGGGTGAGGGTTCGTGTTAGGTTTAGGATTAGGGTTGGGTTGAGGGTGAGTGTTATGTTTAGGGTTAGGGTGAGGGTTAGGTTTAGGGTGATGGTTAGGGTGAGGTTGAGGGTTAGGGTGACAGTGATGGTTCGGGTGAGGGTGAGGATTAGGGTGTGGATGAGGGTAAGGCTGAGGGTGAGGGTTAGTGTTAGATTTATGGTGTGGGTTAGGGTTAGGGTTAGGATTAGGGTGAGGGGTATGGTCAGGATTAGGGTGAGTTTTGGGGTTAGTGTGAGGTTTAGGGTAAGTGTGAGGATAACGGTTATGGTGAGGGATAGGGTTATTGTGAGGGTTAGGGAGAGGATTAAGGTTAGGTTTAGGGTTAGGGTGAGAGTAAGGGTTAGGTTGAGGTGAGGGTTCGGGTTTGGGTGAGGTTTAGGGTGATGGTGAGGGTTAGCGTAAAGGTGAGGGTGAGGATCAGAGTAATGCTTAGTGTTAGGTTTAGGGTGAGGGTGATGTTTAGGTTTAGGATTAGGGTTAGGGTTAGGCTTAGTGTGAGGGTGAGGGTGAGGATGAGGGTGAGGCTTAGGTTTAGGGTTATGGTTAGGGTTAGGGTGAGGATTATGGGTATGGTTAGGGTTAGGATTAGCGTTATGCTGAGGGTTAGGGTTAGGGTTAGTGTGCAGATTAGGTTTAGGGTTAAGGTTAGGGTGAGGGTGAGGGTTTAGTTTAGGTAATGTTTAGGGTAAGATTAGGGTGACGTTTAGGATGAGGTTGAGGGTTAAGGTGAGGGTTTCGGTTAGGGTGAGCGTTAGGGTTAGGATTAGAGTGAGGGTTATTGTTAGGGTGATGTTTATGGTGAGGGTGAGGGTGAAGGTTCGGGTGAGGGGGAGGGTTAGGGTTAGGGTTAGCGTGAGGATTATGGTTATGGTTAAGGTGATGGTGAGGGTTAGGTTGAGTGTGAGGTTGAGGGTGAGGGTTAGGATGAGGGTTAGGGTGAGGGTTAGAGTGAGGGTGAGCGTTAGGGTGAGAGTGAGGTTTCGGGGGAGGGTTTGAAGGAGGGGGAGGGTTATGGTTAGGGTTCTGTTTAGAGTTAGGGTGACGGTGTGGGTGAGGGTTAGGTTTAGGATTAGGGTTAGGGTTATGGTAAGGCTGAGGGTGAGTGTGAGGGTGAGGGTGAGGGTGAGGGTTAGGGTGAGGGTTAGGGTTAGGTTTAGAGTTAGGTTGAGGGATAGGGTTAGGGTTAGGGTTAGGATGAGGGTTAGGCTGTGGGGTAGGGTTATGTTTAGAGTAAGGGTTAGGTTTAGTGTGAGTTTTAGGGTAAAGATTAGGGTTGAGTTAGGATTAGTGTGAGGAGAAGGGTTAGGGTGAGGGTTAAGATGCGGGTGAGGTTTAGGGTTAGTTATAGGGTTAGGGTGAGGTTAGGTTGAGGGCTAGGGTGAGTGTGAGGGTTAGGGTTAGGGTTAGGGATAGGGTGAGGTTTAGGTTTAGGGTTAGGGTTAGGCTTATGGTGAGTCATAGGCTGAGTTGTAGGGTTAGGGATAGGGTGAGGGTTATGTTTAGTGTGAGGTTTAGGGTTTGGGGTAGGGTTAGGGTGAGGGCTAGGGTGAGTGTGAGGGTTAGGGTTAGGTTTAGGGATAGGGTGAGGTTTAGATTTAGGGTTAGGCTTCGGGTGAGGTTTAGGCTGATGGGTAGGGTTACAGTTAGGGTGAGTGTTAGGTTTAGTGGGAGTGTTAGGGTTAGTTTTAGCGTTAGGGTTAGGGTTCGGGTTCGGGTGAGGGTTTGGGTTAAGGTGTGGATGAGGGTTAGGGTTAGTGTGAGGACTAGTTTTAGGGTCAGGGTTACTGTTAGGGTTAGGGTTAGGGTGAGGGTAAGGGTTAGAGTTAGGGTGATTGTGAGGGTAAGGTTTAGGATTAGTGTTACCGTTAGGGTGATGGTTAGGGTTAGTGTGAGGGTTAGGGTTAGGGTTAGGTGAAGGTGAGGGTAAGGGTTAGGGTGAGGGTTATGGTGAGGTTGAGGGTTAGGATTAGAGTTAGGGTTAGGATTAGGGTGAGGGTGAGGGTGAGGGTTAGTGTTAGGGTGAGGTTTAGTGTTGGGGTGAGGGTTAGGTTTGGGGTGAGGGTGAGGGTGAGGTTTAGGTTTAGGGTTAGGATTAGGTTTAGGCTGAGGTTGTGGGTGAGGTTGAGGGTTATAGTTAGGGTTAGGGTGAGGGTGATGTCTCGGGTGAAGGTGAGCGTTAGGGTGAAGGTGAGTATAAAGGTTAGTGTGAGGGTTAGGGCGAGGCTGAGGGTTAGGTTTAGGGTGAGGGTTATTGTGAGTGTTAGGGTGAGGGTAAGTGTTAGGGTGATGGTAAGATTGAGTTTGAGGGATAGCATTATGTTGTGGGTAAGGGTTAGTGTGAGGGTTAGGGTGAGGGTTTGGGTTAGAGTGGGGGTTAGGGTTAGGATTAGGTTGAGGGTTAGGGTTTAGGTGATGTTTAGTGTGAGAGTATGTTTTAGGGTGAGGGTGAGTGCTCGGGTGAGCATGAGGTTTAGGATGAGGGTGAGCGTTAGGGTTATAGTTAGGGTTAGGGAGAGGTGTAGGGTGAGCATTAGGGTTAGGATTAGGGTTAGGATTAGGGTTAGAGTGAGGATCAGTGTGAGAGTTAGTTTGTGGGTAAGTGTTATGGTTAGGGTTAGTGTTAGGGCTAGGGTGAGGGTGAGTGTTAGTGTGTAGGTGAGGGTTTTGTTTAAGTTAGGGTTAGGGATAGGGTGAGGATTAAGTTGAGGGTGAGGGTTAAGCTGAGGTTAGGTTTAGGGTGAGGGTTAGGGTTAGGGTGATATTTAGAGTGAGGGTGAGTGTTCCGTGAGGTTGAGGGTGAGGGTTAGTGTTAGGGTTAGGTTTAGGTTGAGGGTGATTGTGAGGGTTAGGATTAGGAATAGGGTTAGGGTCTGGGTGAGGGTCAGTGTGAGGGTGAAGCTTAGGGTTAGGGTTAGGGTTATGGTTATTGTGAAGGTGACGGTTAGTGTGAGGGTTATGATTAGGGTTAGGTTTAAGGTTACAGTAAGGGTAAGGGTTAGGGTGAAGGTTAGGGTGAAGGTGAGGGTTAGGGTTCAGTTAGGGTTAGGGTGAGGGCTAGGGTGAGGGTGAGGGTTAGTGTGAGGGTTTCTTTTAGGTCATAGTTAGGGTTATGGTGAGGATTAGCGTGAGGGTGAGGGTTAGGTTTAGGGTAAGGGTTAGGGTTAGGGTTAGGGTGAGAGTTAAGGTTTGGGTGATGTTTAGGGTGAGGGTGAAGGTTAGGTTGTGATTGAGGATTAGGGTAAGATTTAGGATTAGGGTTATGTTGAGGGTGCGGTATAGGGTGAGGTTTATTGTGAGGGTTAGTGTTAGTGTTTGGGTTAGGGTGAGGTTTAGGGTGAGGGTTAAGCTGAGGGGTAGGGTTAAGGATAGAGTGACTGTTAGGTTTAGTGTGAGGATTAGGGTTAGGGTGAGGTTTCGGTTTAGTGTGAGGTTTAGGTTTAGGGTTATGGTTAGGATGAGTGTTAGGGTTAGGTTGAGGGTGAGGGTGAGGGTGAGGGCTAGGGTTAGAGTTAGTGTGAGGTTTAGTGTTAGGGTGAGCCTTAGGTTTTGCGTGAGGGTTAGGGTTAAAGTAAGGGTTAGGGTGAGGATTAGAGTTAGGGTTAGGGTTAGGGTGAGGGTCAGGGTGAGGGTTAGGTTTAGGGTGAGGGTTAGGTTTAGGGTGAGGGTTAGGGTTAGGGTGAGCATTAGGGTGATGGTGAGGGTTAGGGTGAGGGTGAGGGTTAGGTTTAGAGTTAGGGTTAAGGTGATGTTTGGGGTGAGGTTGAGGGTTAGTGTGAGGGTGAGGGTTAGGGTGAAGGTTAGGTATAGGATTAGGGTTAGGGTGAGTTTTAGGGTTCGGGTTAGGGTTAGAGTTATTGTTAGGTTTAGGGTTAGGATGAAGGTGAGGGTAATTGTTAGGGTTAGGGTTAGGGTTAGGGTGAGGGTGATGTTGAGGGTTAGTGTTAGGATTAGGGTTATGGTTAAGGTAAGGCTGAGGGGGAAGGGGAGTTTGAGGGTGAGGGTTAGGGTTAAGGTTAGGGTTAAGGTGAGGGCTTGAGTTAGGGTGAGGGTTAGGCTGAGGGTGAGGGTGAGGGTTTATGTTAGGTAAAGGTTAGGGTTATGGTCAGGATTAGGGTGAGGATTAAGTTGAGGTTAGGTTCAGGGTTCGGGTTCGGGTTAGGGTTCGGGTTCGGGTTAGGATTAGGGTGATGTTTAGGCTGAGGGTGAGGGTTAGGGTGAGCGTGAGGGCTAGGATTAGGGTTAGGGTTAAGCTTAGTGTGAGGATCAGGGTGAGGGTGAACGTTAGGGTCAGGTTTAGGGTTAGGGTTAGAGTGAGTGTTACGGTTATTGTGAGTGTTATGGTTAGGGTTAGGGTCAGGGTAAGGGTTAGGGTGAGGGTAAGGTTTAGGGTGAGGGTTAGGGTGAGTGTGAGGGTTTGGACTAGGGTTTTTGTTAGGGTTGGGGTGAGGGTTAGTGTTTGGGTGATGTTTTGAGTGAGGGTGAGGGTTAGGGTTAGGATGAGGTTTTGGGTGAGGGTGAGGGCTCAGTTGAATGTGAGGGTTAAGGTGTGGGTGAGGATTAGGCTTAGGGTGAGGGTAAGCGTTAGGGGTAGGGTTAGGGTTAGGTTTAGGGTTAGGGTAAGAGTTAGGGTGAGGGTAAAGGTAAGGGTGAGAATCAGGGGAAGGGTGAGGTTTAGGGTTAGGGTGAGGGTTAGGATAAGGGTGTGGGTAAGTGTTAGGGTAAGGTTTAGGGTGACGGTGAGGGTTAGCATCAAGGTTAGGTTTATGGTTCGGGTTAGGTTGAGGGTTAGGTTTTGGTTAAGTGTTAGGTTGAGGTTTAGGGTGAGGGTGAGGGTTAGGGTTAGGGTGAGGGTAAGTGTTAGGGTTAGGGTTAGGGTGAGTCTTAGTGTTAGGGTTAGCATTAGGGTGAGTGTGAGGGTGAGAGTTAGGGTTAGGATTAGAGTTAGGGTGAGGGCAAGGCTTAGGGTGAGGGTTAGGGTGAGGTTGAGGGTTATGATTAGGGTGAGGGTCAGGGTAAGTGTTAGGGTGAGGACTACGGTTAGGGTTAGGATTAGGGTTAGGGTTAGGGTGAGGGTGTAGGTAAGTGTTAGTGTGAGGGTTAGGGCGAGGTTGTGGGTTAGGGTTAGGGTATGGGTAAGGGTTAGGGTGAGGGTAAGGGTTAGATTGAGGGTTAGTTGAGGGTGAGGGTTAGGGTTAGCATTAGGGTTAGGGTGAGGTTGAGGGTTAGGGTGAGGGTTAGGGTTAAGTTTAGGGATAGGGTAAGGATTAGGGTTAGGGTATGGTTTAGTTTTAGTGTGAGGTTTAGGTTTAGGGTTAGGATGAGTGTTAGGGTTAGGTTGAGGGTGAGGGTGAGGGTGAGGGCTAGGGTTAGTGTTTGTTTGAGGGTTAATGTTAGGGTGAGTGTTAGGTTTAAGGTGAGAGTTAGGGTTAAAGTAAAGTTTAGGGTGAGGGTTAGCGTTAGGGTTAGGGTTAGGGTGAGGAACAGGGTGAGGGTTAGGTTTAGGTTGAGGTTTAGGTTTAGAGTGAGGGTTAGGGTTAGGGTGAGCGTTAGGGTGATGGTGAGGGTTAGGGTAAGTGTTAGGGTTAGAGTTAGGTTTAGGGTGAGAGTTAGGGTGAGGTGTCGGGATACGGTTAGGTTGAGGGTTAGGGTTAGTGTGAAGGTTAGGGTTAAGGTTAGTGTGAGGATAATGTTTAGGGTTAGGGTTAGTTTTAGGGTGAGAGTTAGATTGAACGTTAGGGTTAGGTTAAGGTGATGTTTAGGGTGAGGTTGAGGGTTAGTGTGAGGGTGACAGTGAGGTTGAGGTTTAGGGTTAGGGTGAGTTTTAGGGTTAGGATTAGGTTTAGACTTATTGTTAGGTTTAGGGTTTGGGTTAGGATGAGGGTGAGGGTTATTGTTAGGGTTAGGGTTAGGGTGAGGGTGGGGTTGAGGGTTAGTGTTAGGATTAGGGTTATTGTTAGGGTAAGGCTGAGGGGGAAGGGGAATTTGAATGTGAGTGTTAGGGTTAAGGTTAGGGTTAGGGTGAGGGCTTGGCTGAGGGTGAGGGTTAGGCTGAGGGTGACGGTGAGGGTTTCGGTTAGTTAAAGGTTAGGGTTATGGTGAGGATTAGGGTGAGGGTGAGGATTAAGCTTAGGTTAGGTTCAGGGTGAGGGTTCGGGTTAGGGTTAGTGTGAGGGTTAGGGTTAGGATGATGTTTAGGGTGAAGGTGAAGGTTAGAGTGAGGGTGAGGTTTAGGGTTAGGGTTAGGTTTAATGTGAGGCTGAGGGTTAGGAATAGGAATAGGATTAGGGTTAGGGTTCAGCTGAGGGTGAGGATCAGGGTGTGGGTGAAGGTCAGGGTCAGGATTACGTTTAGGGCTAGAGTGAGGGTTACGCTTATTTTGAGGGTTATGGTTAGGGTTAGGGTGAGGGTAAGGGTTAGGGTGAGGGTAAGGGTTAGGGTGAGGGTTAGGGCGAGTGTGAGGGTTTGGAATAGGGTTTGGGTTAGGGTTAGGGTGAGGGTTAGGTTTTGGGTGATGTTTAGAGTGAGGGTGATGGTTAGGGTGAGGATGAGGGTTTGGTTGTGGGTGAGGGTTCTGTTGAGGGTGAGGGTTAGGGTGTGGGTGAAGATTAGGATTAGGGTGAGGGTAGGGTTGAGAGTGAGGGTGAGGGTTAGGGTTAGGGTTTGGGTTAGAGATAGTGTGAGTTTGAGAGTGAGGTTTAGGTTTAGGATTAGGGTGAGGGTTAGGGTTAGGTTGAGGATTAGGTATATTGTTAGGGTTAAGGTAAGGGTGAGGGTGGGTGTTATGGTTAGGTTTAGGGTTAGAGTTGGGGTGAGGGTGAGGGTTATGATTAGGTTAGGATTAGGGTTAGGCTGAAGGTGAAGGAGGGTGAGGGTGAGTGTTAGGTTTAGGGTGAGGTTTAGGTTTACGGTTAGGGTTTGGGTGAGGGTAAGGTTTAGGGCTATGGTTAGGATGAGGGTTAGGCTGAGGGTTAGGGTTAGGATTAGGGTGAGGTTTAGGGCTAGGTTTAGGGTTAGGATAAGGGTTAGACTGAGGGTTAGGGTTAGGGTTAGTGTGAGAGATAGGCTTAGGTTTAGGGTAAGAGTTAGGGTGAGGGTAAAGGTTAGGGTGAGAGTTAGATTGAGGGTGAGGTTTAGGGTAAAATTTAGGTTTAGGGTTAGGGTTAGGGTGAGGGTAAGGGTGTGAGTAAGTGTTAGGCTGAGGTTTAGGGTGAGGATGAGGGTTAGCGTCAAGGTTAGGTTTAGCGTGATGGTTAGGGTTTGGATAAGTGTTAGGGTGAGGTTTAGGGTGAGGGTGAGGGTTAGGGTTAGTGTGAGGGTAAGTGTTAGGGTGCGGGTTAGTGTGAGTCTGAGCGTTAGGGTTAGCATTAGGGTGAAGGTGAGGGTTAGGGTTAGGATTAGAGTTAGGGTGAGAGTAAAGCTTAGTGTGAGGGTTAGGGTGAGGTTGAGGGTTAGTGTTAGGGTGAGTGGGAGGGTAAGTTTTAGTTTGAGGACTAATTTTAGGGTTCAGATTAGGGTGAGTGTTAGGGTTATTGTGAGAGTGAGGGTGAGGGTTAGGTTCAGTATTAGGTTTAGGGTTAGTGTGAGGGTTAGTGATAGGGTTAGGGTTAGGGTGAGGGTCATAGTTAGGGTTAAGGTGAGGGTTAGTCTGAGAGGTAGGGTTAGGATTAGGGTGAGGGTTAGGCTTAGTGTGAGGGTTAGGGTTAGGTTTAGGGTTAGGGTGAGGGTGAGTTTGAAGGTGAAGGTTTGGGTTAGGGTGAGGGTTAGTGTTAGGGGGAGGGCTAGGTTGGGGGTTAGGGTTTGGGAGAGGGTGAGGTTTTCGGTTAGGTAAGGTTTAGGGTTAGGGTTAGGGTGAGGATTAGGGTGAGGTTGTGGGTTAGGTTTAGGGTGAGGGTGAGGGTCAGGCTTAGTGTTAGGATGAGGGTTAGCTTTAGGCTTAGGGTGAGTGTGAGGGTTCGGGTTCAGGTGAGGGTGAGGGTTAGGGTGTGGGTTAAGTTTCGGTTTAGGGTGAGGGTTAGGGTGACGGTGAGTGTTAGGGTGAGGGTGAGTTTGAGCGTGAGGGTTAGGGTTTGGTTTAGGGATAGGATTAGGTTTAGGTTTAGGGTAAGGGTTAGGGTTAGGTTGAGGGTTAGGTTTAGGGTTAGGGTGAGCATTCGGGTTTGGTTTAGGTTTAGGGTAAGGGTTAGGGTTAGGATTAGGGTGAGCCTGAGGGTTAGGTTGAGGGGTAGGTTTAGGGATAGGGTAAGGGTTAGGGTTAGTGTGAGGGTTAGGTTTAGGGTTAGGGTTAAGATGAGGGTGAGGGTGAGGATTAGGGTTAGGGCTAGGGTTAGGGTGAGGGATAGTGTGAGGGTTAGGTTTAGGTTTAGGGTAAGGGTTAGGTTTATGGTGAGGTTTAGTTTCAGGTTTAGGGTTAGGGTGAGGTTGATGCTGAGGGATAGGGTTCGAGTTAGTGTGAGGATAAGGGTTAGGGTGAGGATTAGGGTGAGGGTGAGTTTTAGGTTTAGCATAAGGTTTAGGGTGACGGTTAGGGTTAGGGTTAGGGTTAGGGTAAGGGTTAAGGTTAGGGTAAGGGTTAGGGTTAGGCTTATGGTTACGGTTAGTGTTAGGGTTAGGGTTAGGGTTAGGCTTAGGGTTAGGTTTAGGTTGAGGTTTAGGCTGAGGGGTAGGGTTAGGGATAGAGTGAATCTTAGGTTTAGTGTGAGGATTAGGGTTAGGGTGAGGTTTAGGTTGAGGGTGAGGGTGAGGGTGAGGGCTATTGTTAGGGTTAGTTTGAGCGTTAGTGTTAGGGTAAGCGTTAGGTTTAAGGTGAGTGTTAGGGTTAAAGTAAGGTTTAGGGTGCGGGTTAGCGTTAGGGTTAGGGTTAGGGTGAGGGTCAGTGAGAGGGTTATGTTTAGGTTGAGGGTTAGGTTTAGGGTGAGGGTTAGGGTTAGGGTAAATATTAGGATGATGGTGAGGCTTAGGTTTAGGGTGAGAGTAAGTATTTGGGTTAGGGTTAGGATGAGGGTTAGGCTGAGGCTTAGGGTTAGGGTTAGGGTGAGGTTTAGGGTTAGGATAAGGGTTGGGCTGAGGGTTAGGGTTAGGGTTAGTGTGAGGGTTAGGTTTAGAGTTAGGGTAAGTGTTAGGGTGAGGGTAAATGTTAGGGTGAGAGTTAGGGTGAGGGTGAGGTTTAGGGTTAGGGTGAGGGTTAGGGTCAATTTCAGGTTTAGGGTTAGGGTTAGCGTGAGTGTAAAGTTGTTGGTAAGTGTTAGGGTGAAGTTTAACATGAGGGTGAGGGTTAGTGTCAAGGTTAGGTTTAGGGTTAGGGTTAGGGTGAGGGTTAGGGGTTGGGAAAGTGTTAGGGTGAGGTTTAGGTGAGGGTGAGGGTTAGGGTTAGGGTGAGGGTAAGTGTTAGTGTGAGGGTTACGGTGAGTCTGAGGCTTATGGTTAGCATTAGGGTGAGGGTGAGGGTGAGGTTTAGGGTTAGGATTAGAGTTAGGTTGAGGGTATAGCTTAGGGTGAGGTTTAAGGTGAGGTTGAGGGTGAGGGTAAGTGTTAGGGTGAGGACTACGGATAGGGTTTGGATTAGGGTGAGTGTTAGGGTTATGGTGAGGGTGAGGGTTAGGTTCAGTATTAGGTTTAGGGTTAGTGTGAGGGTTAGTGATAGGGTTAGGGTTAGGGTGAGGGTTAGTCTGAGAGGTAGGGTTAGGTTTAACATTAGGGTTAGGGTTAGGTTTAGGGTTAGGGTGAGGGTGAGGGTGAGGGTGAGGGTTAGGGTGAGGGTTAGTGTTGGGGGGGCTAGGTTGAGGGTTAGGGTTTGGGTGAGGGTGAGGTTTTCGGATAGGTAAGGTTTAGGGTTAGGGTAGGGTGAGGTTTTTGGTTAGGGTTAGGGTGAGGGTGAGGGTGAGGGTTAGTGTTAGGATGAGGGTTAGGTTTAGGGTTAGGGTTAGGGTGAGGGTGAGGGTGAGGGTGAGGGTTAGGGTGTGGGTTAAAGTTCGGTTTAGTGTGAGGGTTAAGGTGACGGTGATGGTTAGGGTGAGGGTGAGGATTAGGATAAGGTTTAGGGTGAGGGTTAGGGTTAGGGTGAGGATTAGGGCTAGGAGTAGGGTTAAGGTTAGGGAGAGGGTTAGGGTTTGTGTGAAGGTTAGGGTTAGGGATAGAGTTAGGTTTAGTATGAGAATAAAGGTTAGGGTGAGGGTTAGGGTGAGGGTTAGGCTTAGTGTGAGGGTTAGGGTTAGGGTTAGGGTTAGGTTTAGGGTAAGTGTTAGAGTTAGGGTGAGGGTTAGGTTTAGGGTTAGCGTTAGGGTTAAAGTTAGGGTTAGGTTTAGGGTGAGGGTCAGAGTTAGGGTTTGGGTGAGTGTGAGGTTTAGGTTGAGGGGTAGGGTTAGGGTTAGGGTAAGGGACAGGGTTAGGGTGAGGGTTATGTTTAGGGTTAGCTTTAGGGTGAGGGTGAGGGTTAGGGTTAGGGTTACGGTTAGGGTGAGGGTTAAGGTTAGGTTCAGGCTTAGAGTAAGGGTTAGGGTTAGAGTGAGGGTTATGTTTATGGTTAGGGTTAGATTGAGGGTGAGGCCGAGGTTTAGGGTTAGGGTTAGTTTGAGGATAAGGATTAGGGTGAGGTTTAGGGTGAGGTTGAGGGTTAGGGTTAGCATTAGGGTTAGGGTGATTTTTAGGGTGATGGTGAGGGTTAGGGTGAGGGTGAGATTGAGCATGAGGGTTAGGGTGAGTGTGACGGTGATGGTTAGGGTTAGGTTTAGGGTGAGGATAAGGGTAAGGGTTAGGATTACGCTTAGTGTAAGGGTTACGCTGAGGTTGAGGGTGAGGGTTAGGGTGAGGGCTATGGTGAGAATGAGGGTTAGGGAGAGGATGAGGGTGAGGTTGATTGTTTTGGTTAGGTAAGATTTAGGGTTATGGTTAGCATGAGGATTAGGGTGGGTTATGAGGTTTAGGCTGAGGGTTAGGGTTAGGGTGAGGGTTAGGGTAAGGCTGAGGTTTAGCGTGAGGGTTAGGGTTACAGTGAGGGTTAGGGTTAGGGTTAGGTTGAGGATGAGGTTTAGGTATAGGTTAAGGGTTCGGGTTATGGTGAGGGTTAGGGTTAGGGCAAGTGTTAGGGTGAGGATGAGCGTTAGGTTTAGGGTCAGGGTGAGGTTTAGGGTTAGGCTTAGGGTTTGTGTAAGAGTTAGATTTAGGGTAAAGGTTAGGGTTAGGGTTAGGATTAGGGTTAGGATTAGGGTTAGGGTGAGGGTTAGTGTTAGGGTTAAGGTTGGGGTTAGGTTGAGGGTACGTGTTAGGGTGAGCGTTAATGGTAGGGTGAGGGTTATTGTTAGGGTGAGGGTTAGGATTACGGTTATTGTTATGGTGAGAGTTTGGTTTAGGGTTACGGTTAGGGTAGGGGTTAGGGTTAGCGTGAGGGTTAGGTTTAGAGTGATGTTTAGGATGACGGTGAGCATTAGGGTGAGGGTGAGGGTGAAGGTGAGGGTTAGGGTGAGGGATAGGGTGAGGGTTAGGGTTAGGGTTAGGGTTAGGATTAGGGTTAGTGTTCGGGTTAGGGTAAGGTTTAGGCTGAGGGTGAGGGAGAGGATGAGGTTGCGGGTTAGGGTTTCGGTTAGGTAAGGGTTAGGTTTAGGTTTAGGGTGAGGATTATGTTGCGGGGCAGGGTTAGCTTGTGGGTGAGGTTGAGTTTTAGGTTGAGGGTAAGTGTTAGGGTGATGTTTAGGGTGAGGGTGAGTTTTAGGGTGAGAGTTAGGGTTCAGGGAAGGGGAAGGGATAGGGTGTAGGTGAGGGTTCGGGTTCGGGGGCAAATTAGGGTTAGGGTTAGAGTTCAGGTTAGGGTTCAGTTTAGGGTTAGGGTGAGTGTTAGTGTGAGAGGTAGCGTTAGGGTTAGGATGAGGGTTAGTCTTAGTGTGAGAGTTACGGTTAGGGTTATTGTTAGCGTTAGTGTGAGGATAAGAGTTAAGGTGAGGGTTAGGGTGAGACTGAGGGTTAGGGTTAGCCTTAGGGTTAGGGTGAAGGTTAGGGTGGGGGTTAGGGTGAGGGTTAGTGTTAGGGTTAGGGTTGGGTGAGGGTTAGGGTGAGTGTAAGGGTTAGGGTGAGGGTTAGGTTGAGGTTGAGGGATAGGGTTATGGTGAGGGTAAGGTTTAGGGTGACGGTTAGGGTGAGGTTGATATTTAGGGTTAGCATTAATGTTAGGAAGAGGGTGAGGGTTAGGGTGAGGGTAAGGGTTAGGCTGAGTGGTAGGATTAGGGTTAGGATTAGAGTTAGGGTTAGGGTGAGTGTTAGTGTTATAGATAGGGTGAGGGTGAGGGTTAGGTTAAGGGTTAGTTTCAGGGTTAGAGTTAGGGTGAGGGTTAAGGTTAACATTAGGGTTAGGGTTAGGTTTAGGTTGAGTGTTAGGGTTAGGTTTAGGGTGAGGTTGAGGGTTAGGGTTAGCATTAGGGTTAGTATTATGCTTATGGTGCAGGTTAGGATTAGGTTTAGAGTGAGGGTGAGGGTCAGGTTTATGGATAGGATTAGGTTAGGGCTAGAGTTTGGTTTAGGGTTAGGGTGAGGGTGAGGTATAGGGTGAGTGTTAGTGTTAGGGTGAGGGTTAGGTATATGGTTAGGGTGAGTTTCAGGGTTTGGTTTAGAGTTAGGGTGAGGGTGAGTGTTAGGATTAGGGTTATGGTTAAGGTTAAGGATAGGGTGAGGATGAGGTTTAGGGTGAGTGTTAGGCAGAGGGGTAGGGTTAGGGATAGTGTGACTGTTAGGTTTAGTGTGAGGATTAGGGTTAGGGTGAAGTTTAAGTTTAGTGTGAGGTTTTGGTTTAGGGTTAGTGTTAGGATGGGTTAGGGTTATGTTGAGGGTGAGGGTGAGGTTGAGGGCTAGGGTTAGGGTTAGTGTGAGGGTTATTGTTAGGGTGAGCATTAGGTTTAGGGTGAGGGTTAGGGTTAAAGTAAGGGTTAGGGTGAGGGTTAGCGTTAGGGTTAGAGTTAGGGCGAGGGTTATGTTTAGGTTGAGGGTTAGGTTTATGGTGAGGGTGAGGGTTACTGTAAGCGTTAGGGTGATGGTGAGGGTTAGGGTGAGGGTGAGGGTTAGGTTTAGAGTTAGGGTTAGGGTGAGTGTTAGGGTTAGTGTTAGGGTTAGGGTGAGAGTTAGGGTGAGTTGTCGGGATACGGTTAGCTTGAGGGTTAGGGTTAGTGTGAAGGTTAGGCTTAGGGTTTGGTTTAGTGTGAGGATAATGTTTAGGGTGAGGGTTAGTTTGTGGGTGAGAGTTAGGGTGAGCATTAGGGTTAGGTTCATTGTGAATGTTAGGGTTAATGTGATATTTAGGGTGAGGTTGAGGGTGAGTGTGAGGGTGAGTGTGAGGTTGAGAGTTAGGGTTAGGATTAGGGTTAGGATGAGTTTTAGGGTTAGGGTTAGGGTTAGAGTTATTGTTAGGGTTAGGGTTAGGGTTAGGATGAGGGTGAGGGTTATTGTTAGTGTTAGGGTTAGGGTTAGGGTGAGGTTGGATTTGAGCGTTAGTGTTACGATTAGGGTTATGGTTAGGGTAAGGCTGAGGGTGTAGGGGAGTTTGAGGGTGAGGGTTAGGGTTAAGGTTAGGGTTAGGGTGAGGTCTTCGGTGAGGGTGAGGGTTAGGCTAAGGGTGAGGGTGAGGGTTACGGTTCGGTAAAGGTTAGGGTTAGGTTGAGGATTATGCTGAGTTTAGGTTCAGGGTGAAGGTTCCGGTTAGGGTTATGGTGAGGGTTAGAGTTAGGGTGATGTTTAGGGTGAGGGTTAGGGTTAGGGTGAGGGTGAGGGTGAGGTTTAGGGTTAGGGTTAGTTTTAGGGTTTAGGGTTAGTGTTAGGTTTATGGTTAGGGTTAAGCTGAGTGTGATGATCAGGGTGTGGATGAAGGTTAGGGTGAGGGTTAGGGTTAGGGTTAGAGTGAGGGTTACGGTTATTGTGAGGGTTATGGTTAGGGTTAGGGTGAGGTAAGGGTTAGGGTGAGGGTACAGGTGAGGGTGAGGGTTTGGATTAGGGTGTGGGTTAGGGTTAGGTTGAGGGTTATTGTTTGGGTGACATTTAGAGTGAGTGTGAGGGTTAGGGTGAGGATGAGTGTTTGGGTGAGGGTGAGGGTTTGGTTGAGGGTGAGGGTTAGGTTGTGGGTGAGGATTAGGTTAGGGTGAAGGTTAGCGTTAGGGGTATGGTTAGGGTTAGGTTGAGGGTTAGTGTTAGCATTAGGGTTAGGGTGAGGGGTAGGGAGACGGGTGGGCTTAGGGTAAGGGTGAGGGTGAGTGTTAGGGTTAGGTTTTAGGGTTAGAGTTAGGGTGAGGGTGAGGGTGAGTGTTACGGTTAGGTTTAGGATTAGAGTTAGGGTGATGGTGAGGGTGAGACTTATGATTAGGTTAGGATTAGGGTTAGGCTGAGGGTGATGGGGAGGGTGAGGGTGAGGGTTAGGGTTAGGGTGAGGTTTAGGTTTACGGTTAGGTTTAGGATGAGGGTTAGGATTAGGGTTAGGGTTAGGAGGAGTGTTAGGCTGAGGGTTAGGGTTATGGTTAAGGTGAGGTTTAGGGCTAGGTTTAGTGTAAGGATAAGTTTAGGCTGAGGGTTAGGGTTAGGGTTAGTGTGAGGGTTAGGTTTAGGGTTAGGGTAAGAGTTAGGGAGAGGGTAAACGTTAGGGTGAGAGTTAGGGTGAGGGTTAGGGTCAAGTTTAGGTTTAGGGTTAGGTTTAGGGTGAGGGTAAGGGTGTGGGTAAGTGTTAGGGTGAGGTTTAGGGTGAGGGTGAGGGTTAGCGTCAAGATTAGGTTTAAGGTTAAGGTTAGGGTGAGTGTTAGGGTTTGGGTAAGTGTTAGGGTGAGGGTTAGGTTGAGAGTGAGGGTTAGGGTTAGGGTGAGGGTAATTGTTAGGGTGAGGGTTAGGGTGAGTCTGCTGGTTAGGTTTAGCATTAGGGTGAGGATGAGGGTTAGGGTTAGGATTAGAGTTAGGGTGAGGGTAAGGCTTAGGGTGAGTGTTAGGGTGAGGTTGTGGGCTAGGGTTAGGGTGAGTGTGAGGGTAAGTGTTAGCGTGAGGACTACGGTTAGGGTTAGGATTAGGGTGAGTGTTAGTGTTATGGTAAGGGTGAGGGTGAGGGTTAGGTTCAGTATTAGGGTTAGGGTTAGTGTGAGGGTTAGTGATATGCTTAGGCTTAGGGTGAGGGTTAGAGGTAGGGTTAAGGTGAGGGTTATTCTGAGAGGTAGGGTTAGTGTTAGGGTAAGGGTTAGGCTTAGTGTGAGGGTTAGGGTTAAGGTGAGAGGGTTAGGTTTAGGGTTAGGGTGAGGGTGAGTGTGAGGGTTAGGGTTAGGGTCAGCATTAGTGTTAGTGGGAGGGCTAGGTAGAGGGTTAGGGTTAGGGTGAGGGTAAGGCTTAGTATATGGTTTAGGTTTAGGCTTAGGTTTAGGCTTAGTATATGGGTTAGGCTGAGGGTAAGGCTTAGGGATAGTTTGAGTGTTAGGTTTAGGGTTAGGGTTTGGCTTTTGTTGAGGGTAAAGTTTAGGGTGAGGGTTAGGGAAAGGGTGAGGATTAGATTTATGGTGAGGGTTCGGGTTATGTTTAGGATTAGGGTTATTTTTAGGGTTAGCGTGAGGATAAGGGGAAGGTTAGGTTTATTTATAGGGTTAGGGTGATGGTTAGGGTGTCAGTAAGTGTTAGAGTGAGGGTTAGGGTGAGGTTAGTGTTAGGGGGAGGGGGAGGGTTAGTGTTAGCATTAGGGTTAGGTTGAGGATTAGGGTTGAGTTTAGGGATAGGGTGTGGATTAGGGTTAGGGTTATATATAGGGTGAGGGTTAGGCTGAGGGTTAGGGTTAGGTTTAGGGTGAGGGTTAGGTTTAGTGTGAGGGTTAGGGTTAGGGTTATGGTGAGGGTAAGGGTTAGGTTGAGGTTTAGGGTGAGCGGGAGTTTTAGGGTTAGCATTAGGTTTAGGTTTAAGGTTAAGATGAGGGTTAGGTTTAGGGTGAGGCTGGGTGTTAGAGTTACAGTGAGGGTGAGGGTGAGGGTGAAGGTTAGGATTAGGGTTAGGGTTAGGGATAGGATCAGGTTGAGGATGAGGATTAGGGTGTTTTTGAGGGTTAGGGTTAGGGTGAGGGTGAGGGTTAGGGTTATGGTTAGGATGAGTGTTAGGGAAAGGGGTAGGGTTAGGGTTAGGCTGAATGTTAGGATTAGGGTGAGGGTTAGGGGCAAGGTAAGGGTTAGGGTTAGGGTGAGGTTAAGGATTAGTGTGAGGGTGAGGGTTAGGGTTAGGGTTAGGGTTAAGGTGAGGGTTATGTTGAGGGTGAGGGTGAGGGTGAGGGTGAGGGTGAGGGTTAGGGTGTTGTTTAGGGTTCAGTTTAGGGTGAGGGTTAGGGTGACGGTGAGCGTTAGGGTGAGGGTGAGGGTTAGGATAAGGGTTAGGGTGAGGGTTAGAGTGAGGGGTAGGGTTAAGTTTAGGGAGAAAGTTAGGGTTTGTGTGAGGGTTAGGGTTAGGGTTAGAGTTAGATTGACTATGAGGATAAAGTTTAGGATGAGGGTTAGTGTGAGGTTTAGGGTTCGGATTAACGTTTGGGTTAGGGTTAGGGTTACGTTTAGGGTAAGTGTTAGGGTTACGGTGAGGGTTAGTTTTAGGGTTAGCATTAGGGTTAGGGTTAGGTTTAGGGTGAGGGTCAGGGTTAGGTTTTGGGTGAGGGTGATGTTTAGGTTGAGGGGTAGGTTTAGGGTTACGGTAAGTGTTAGGATTAGGGTGAGGGTTATATTTAGGCTTAGGTTTATGGTGAGGGTGAGGGTGATGGTTAGTATTAGGGTTACGTTTAGGGTGAGGATTAGGGTTAGGTTTGGGTTAGGGTAAGGGTTAGGGTTAGAGTAAGGTTTAGGTTTAGGGTTAGGGTTAGGGTGAGGGTGAGGCTGAGGGTGAGGTTTAGGGTTAGTGTGAGGATAAGGTTTACGGTGAGGTTTAGGTTGAGGTGGAGGGTTAGAGTTATCATTAGGGTTAGGGTTATGGTAAGTGTTAGGGTTATGGTAAGTGTTAGGGTTATGGTTAGGGTAAGGGTTAGGGTTAGGGTGAGGGTTAGGGTTAGGGTGATTTTTAGGGTGACTGTGAGGGTTAGGGTGAGGGTGAGGTTGAGCGTGACGGTTAGGGTGAGGGTGAGTTTGAGTGTGAGTTTGATGGTTAGGGTTTGGTTTAGGGTGAGGATAAGAATTAGGGTTAGGTTTAGGGTTAGTGTTAGGGTTAGGGTTAGGGTGAGGGTGAGGGTGATGGTTAGGGTTAGACTTAGTTTTATTGTTAATATTAGGTATAGGGTGAGAGTGAGGGTGAGGGTTAACATGTGGGTTAGGGTTAGGGTTATGGTTAGAGTGAGGGTGAAGGTGAGGGTTAGGGTTAGGATTAGTGTTAGGGATAGGTTTAGGATGAGGGTTAGACTGAGTGTTAGAGTTAGGGTTAGTGTGAGGCTTAGGGTTAGGTTTACAGTTAGGTTGACGGCAAGGGTTAGGGTAAGGGTTAGGGTGGGTTTGAGGTTTAGGGTTAGGGTGAGGTTTATGGTGAGGGTTTGGGTGAGGGTTAGAGTTAGGGTGAGAGTTAGGGTTCGCGTTAGTGTTAAGATGAGAGTTAGGTTGAGAGTTACGGTTAGGGTGAGGGTGAGGGTTAGGGTTAGGTTTAGGGTGATGTTTAGGGTTAAGGTGTAGGTTAGGGATAGGTTTATGGTTAGGGTGATGGTTAGGGTTAGAATTAGGGTGAGTGTGAGGGTGAGTGTTATGTTTAGGATTAGAGTTAGGCTTAGTGTTAGGCTGAGGTTGAGGGTGAGGGTGAGGGTGGGGGTTAGGGTTTGGGTAATGTTTAGGTTTAGGTTTAAGTTGAGGGTTATGTTTAGGGTTAGGATGAGGGATACAGTGAGGATTATGGTTATGGTTCGGGTGAGGGTTAGATTTAGTGTGAGGGTTAGGGTTTGGGTTAGGGTTAGGGTTAGTGTTATTGTGAGGGGTAGGGTTAGGGTAATGGTTAGGGTGAAGGTTAGGATGAGAGTGAGGCTTAGGGTTAGTGTGAGTGTGAGGATGAGGGTTACGGTGAGGGTTCGTGTTAGAGTTAGGATTAGGGTTGGGGTGAGGGTGAGGGTCATGTTTAGGGTTAGGGTGCGGGTTAGGGTTACGGTGATTTTCAGGGTGAGGTGAGTTTTAGGGTGACTGTGAGGGTTCGGGTTTGGGTTCAGATTAGGGTGTGGATGTGGGTTAGGGTGAGGGTGAGGGTTAGGGTTAGGTTTAGGGTGTGGGTTAGGGTTAGGGTTAGGATTAGGGTGAGGTTTAGGTTGAGGGGTAGGTTCAGGGTAAGGGTGAGGTTTAGGGTTAGTGTGAGGTTTAGGGTTAGGTTTAGGGTAAGTGTAAGGATAATGGTTAGGGTGAGGGATAGGGTTATTGTTAGGGTTAGGGTGAGAATGACGGTGAGGGTTATGGTTAGGGTAAGGGTTAGGGTGAGGGTTAGGGTTAGGGTAAGGCTTAGGGTTAGGGTTAGGGTAAGGGTGCGTGTGAGGGTGATGGTTACTGTTAGGTTATGGTGAACGTGAAGGTTCGGTTTAGGATTAGGGTTAGGGTTAGGTTTATGGTGAGGGTGAGGGTTAGGATTAGGATTAGGTTTAGGGTTAGTCTTTAGGTGAGATGAGGGTGAGGGTGAGGGTTAGGGAGAGGATTAGGGTTAGGTTTATGGTTAGGGTGAGAGTGAAGGTTAGGTTGAGGTGAGGGTTCAGGTTTGAGTGAGGGTTAGGGTGATGGTGACGGTTAGGGTGAGGGTGAGGTTTAGGTTTAGTGTTAGCTTTAGGGTGATGGTTAGGATCAGGATTAGCGGGAGGGTTAAGATGAGGGTTAGGGTTAGGGTTAGGGTGAGGGTGAGGGTTAGGTTTATGGTTAGGGTTAGGGTAAGTGTTAGGATTAGGGTAAGGGTGAGGGCTAGGGTGAAAGTGAGGGTTAGGGTTAGGGTTAGCGTGAGGGTTAGGGTTAGGCTGAGGTTTAGGGTGAGAGGTAGGGTTAGGGTTAGTGTGAGGGTGAGGGTTAGGTTTAGTGTGAGGGTCATGGTTAGTGTTAGGGTTATGGTAAGTTTAAGGGTTAGGGTGAGGTTTAATGTAAGAGTGAGGTTTAGGGTTAGCATGAGTTTGAGGGGGAGGCTTAGGGTTAGGGTTAGTGTTTGGGTGAGGGTGAGAGTTATGTTTAGGGTTAGGGTGAGAGGTAGGGTTAGGGATGATGTTTAAGGTGAGGGTGAGGTTTAGGATGAGGGTGAGGTTTCGTGTGAGGGTGAAGGTTAGGGTGAGGGTGAGGTTTAGGGTAGGGTTAAGTTTAGGGTTAGGTTTAGGGGGAGGTTTAGGGTGAGGGTTAGGGTTATCATTAGGGTTAGGGTGAGGGGGAGTTCGAGGGTTAGGGTGAGGGTTAGGGTTAGGTTGAGGGTTAGCTTTGGGTTTAGGGTAAGGTTGAGGGTGAGGGTGAAGGTGAGGTTTAGCGTGTGGGTGAGGGTTAGGTTTAGGGTGAGGGTTAGGGTGACGGTGAGGGTTAGGTGTGGGTGAGGTTTAGGTTTAGTGTTAGAGTTAGTTTGACAGTTAGGGTCATGGTTAATATTAAGGTGAGGGTTAAGTTGAGGGTTAGGGTTAGGGTTAGGTTTAGGGTTAGTGTGAGGATTAGTTTTAGTGTGAGGGTAAGCGTTAGTGTGCGGGTTAGACTGAGGGTGAGGGTTAGGTTTAGTGTTAGGGTTAGGGTGAGCTTTTGGGTGACTGTTAGGTTCATGGTTAGGGTTAGGGTGAGGGTTAGGGTGAGGGCAAGTGTTAGGGTCAGGTTTAGATTGAGGGTGACGGATAGAGTTATGGTGAGGTGAGGGTGAGGGTGAGGGTGAGGGTTAGGGTTAGGGTTAGGGTTAGTTTGAGGGTGAGGTACAGGGTGAGGGTTAGGACGAGGATTAGGCTGAGTTTGAGGGTGAGGTTTAGGGTGAGGTTTAGGGTTAGGTTGAGGGTTAGGGTGAGTGGGAGTCAGAGGGTGAGGGTTAGGTTTATGGTTAGAGTATGGGTTAGGTTGAGGGTTAGGATTAGGTTAAGACTAGGTTTAGGCTGAGGGTGAGGTTGAGGTTGAGGTTGAGGGTTAGGATAAGGGTGAGGTTTAGGGTTAGGGTTAGGGTTAGGGTTTGTTTAGGGTGAAGGTTAGTTTTTGGTTTAGAGTTAGGATAAGGTTTAGGCTGACAGTTAGGGTTAGGGTTAGTGTGAGGGTTATGTTTAGCGTTAGGGTAAGTGTGTGGGCTAGTGTGAGGGTGAAGGTTAGGTTAAGGGTTTAGTTTAGGTAAGGGTAAAGGTTATGTTAGGGTGAGGATTAGCGTGAGGTTGAGGGTTAAGGTGAGGGTTAGGGTTAGGGTGAGCGTTAGGGTTATGATTAGGGTTAGGTTTAGTGTTAGGGTGCTGTTTAGGGTGAGGGTGAGTGTGAAGGTTCGGGTGAGAGGGAGGGTTAGGGTTAGGGTTAGAGTAAGGGTGAGCATGAGGGTTAGGGTGAGGGGTAGGTTTAGGGTTAGGGTGAGGATGAGGGTTAGGTTTAGTGTTTGGGTTAGGGTTAGGGTGAGGGTGAGGGTGAGGGTTAGTGTGAGGATTAGGGTTAGGGTGAGCATGTGGGTGAGATTGAGGGTGATGTTTAGGGTTAGGTTTAGGGTGAGGGTTAGCATTAGGGTGAGAGTGAGGGTTCAGTTGAGGGTGAGGGTTAGGGGGAGGGTTATGGTTTGGGTTCGGGTTAGAGTTAGGGTGAGGGTGTGGGTGAGGGTTAGGTTTAGGATTAGTGTTAGGGTTAGGGTTAGGCTGAGGGTGAGTGTGAGGGTGAGGGTGAGGATTAGGATTAGGTTGAGGGTTATGGTTAATGTCAGGGTTAGGGTTAAGTTGAGGGATAGGGTTAGGGTTAGGTTTAGGATGAGGGTTAGGCTGTGGGGTAGGGTTAGGGTTAGGGTGTGGGTTAGGTTTAGTGTGAGTTTTAGGGTTAAGGTTAGGGTCAGGGTTAGGATTAGGGTGTAGGTAAGGATTAGCTTGAGGGTTACATTGAGGGTGAGGTTTAGGGTTAGGGGTAGGGTTAGGGTGAGGTTAAGGTGAGAGCTAAGGTGAGGGTGAGGGTTAGGGTTAGGGTTAGGGATAGGGCTAGGATTATGTTTAGGGTTAGGGTTACTGTTAGGGTGAGTCTTAGGCTGAGGGGTAGGGTTAGGTATAGGGTTAGGGTTAGGTTTAGTGTGAGGGTTAGGGTTTGGTGTAGGGTTAGGGTGAGGGCTAGGGTGAGTGTGAGGGTGAGGGTTAGGTTTAGGGATAGGGTGAGGATTAGGGTTAGGTTTAGGGTTAGTGTGAGTTTTAGGCTGATGGGTAGGGATACAGTTAGTGTGAGGGATAGGTTTAGTGGGAGGTTTAGGGTTAGGTTTAGGGTTAGTGTTAGGGTGAGGTTTCGGGTGAGGGTTCGGGTTAAGGTGTGGTTTAGGATTAGGGTTATTGTGAGGACTAGTTTTAGAGTTAGGGTTACTGTTAGGGTTAGGGTTAGGCTGAGGGTAAGGGTTAGGGTTAGGGTGATTGTGAGGGTAAGGTTTAGGGTTAGTGTTACGGTTAGGTTGAGGGTTTGTGTTAGTGTGAGAGTTAGGGTTAGGGTTAGGTGAAGCTGATGTAAGGCTTAGTCTTAGGGTTAGGGTGAGGGTGAGGGTTAGGATTAGAATTAGGGTTAGGATTAGGGTTAGGGTGAGGTTGAGGTTTAGTGTTAGGGTGAGGGTTAGGGTTATTGTTAGGGTTAGGGTGCGAGTGAGGGTGCGGGTGCGGGTGAGGGTTAGGGTTAGGGTAGGGTTAGGTTTAGGCTGAGGTTGAGGTTGATGGATAGTGTTCGGGTAAGGGTGAGGGCTAGGGTGAGGGTGAGGGTTAATGTGAGGGTGAGGGTGAGGGTTTAGTTTATGTCAGGTTTCGGTTTAAGGTGAGGATTAGGGTGAGGGTGAGGGTTTCGTTTACATCAGGTTAGGGTTAAGCTGAGGTTAGGGTTACAGTGAGTGTTAGGGTTAGGGTTAAGGTGTGGGTTAAGGTTAGGGTGATGTTTAGGGTGAGGGTGAGGGTTAGGGTGAGAGTTAGGGTGAGGTTTAGGGTTAGTGTTAGGATTAGGGTTTGGGTGAGTGTGAGGTTTAGGGTTAGAGTTAGGGTTAGGATGAGGGTTAGGTTGAGGTTTAGGGTTAGGGTTAGGTTTAGGGTTAGGATGAACGTTAGGCTGAGGGTTAGGTTTAAGGTTAGTGTGAGGTTTAGGTTTAGGTTAGGGTTAGGGTTAGGGTTTGGTTAGGGTGAAGGTTAGTTTTAGGTTTAGGGTTAGCATTAGGTTTAGGCTGAGGGTTAGGGTACAGGTTAGTGTGAGGGATAGGTTTAGGGTTAGGTTTAGGGTGTGGACTATGGTGAGGGTGAGGGTGAGGGTTAGGGTTGGTGTTAGGGTTAGGGTTAGGTTCAGGGGTAGGTTAAGTGTTAGGATTAGGTTAAGGACTAGGGGTTAGGCTGAGGGTGAGGGTGAGGTTGAGGGTGAGGGTTAGGGTTAGAGTGAGGGTTAGATTAAGGGTGAGAAAGAGGGGGAGATTTTGGTTTAGGGTTAGAGTTAGGTTAGGGTTAGGGTTAGGGTTAGGGTTAGGGTTAGGGTTAGGGTTAGGGTTAGGGTTAGGGTTAGGGTTAGGGTTAGGGTTAGGGTGCGGGTTAGTGTGAGGGTTAGGGTTAGGGTTACTGTTACGGTTACGGTGAGAGTGAGGGTGAGTGTGAGGGTTAGGGTTCGCCTTAGAGTTAGGCTTATGCTTAGGCCGAGCTTGAGGGTGAAGGTGAGGGTTAGGGTTAGGGTGATTTTTAGGGTTTTAGGGTTAGGGTGAGTGTTAGGGTGAGGTTTAGGTTTAAGATTAGGGCTTGGGTTAGTGCTAGGGTGAGGGTGAGTTTTAGGGTTATAGTTAGGGTGAGGTTTAGTGTTAGGGTTAGGTTCACAGTTAGGGTGAGTGTTACGGTGAGAGTGAGGGTTAGGGTTAGGGTGAGGTTTAGGGTTAGGGTGAGGTTTAGGTTATGGTTAGGGTAAGGGTTAGGGTGAGGGTTTGTGTTAGGGTTAGGGTTACGGTGAGGGTGAGTGTTAGGGTTAACGTGAGGGTTCATGTTATTGTTAGGGTTAGGGTTAGAGTTACGGTGAAGGTGAGGGTGAGTGTGAGGGTTAGGGTTAGGGTGAGTTTTAGGGTTAGGGTCAGGTTTAGGTTGAGGGTGAGGGTGAGGGTGAGGTTTAGGGTTAGATGTAGGGTTAGGGTTAGTGTTAAGGTGAGGTTTAGGGTTAGGGTTAGTGTTAGGGTTAGATTGAGGGTTAGAATGAGGGTTAGGGTTAGGGTGAGGGTTAGGGTTAGGGTTAGGGTTAGGATTAGGATCAGGGTTAGTGTTAGGGTGAGTGTTTGGGTAAGGCTTAGGGTTAGGGTTAGGCTTAACATTAAGCTGAAGGTGAGGGTGAGGGTGAGGGTTAGGGTTAGTGTTTGGGTTAGGGTTAGCATTTGTGTGAGAGTTAGGGTTACGGTTAGGGTGAGAGTTAGGATGAGGAATAGGTTTAGGATTAGTTTTAGGGTTATGGTGAGGGTTAGGATGAGGGTGATGTTTAGGGTTAGGTTTAGGGTGAGGGTGAGGGTGAGGATTAGGGTTAGAGTTAGGGTTAGGGTGAGGGATAGGGTGAGGTTTAAGGTTAGGGTTAGTGTTAGAGTTAGGGTGAGGGTTAGTGTTAGGGTGAGGGTTAGATTTATGTTAGGATTAGGATTAGGGTTAGTGTGAGGTTGAGTATGAGGGTTAGGGTTAGGGTTAGGTTTAGGCTTAGGGATAGGCTGAGGGTGAGGGTGAGGGTGAGGTTTAGGGTTAGAGTTAGTGTTAAGTTGAGGTTTAGTGTGAGGGTTAGTGTTAGGGTTGGTGTTAGGGTTAGGGTTAGTGTGAGGTTTAGGGTGAGTGTTAGGGTTAGGTATAAGGTTACGTTTAGGATTAGGTTTTGGGTGAGGTTGAGTGTGAAGGTTATGGTTAGGGTTAGGATTAGGCTTAAGGTTGGGCATAGGGTGAGGGTGAGGTTTAGGGTTAGGATGAGGGTTGGGATTAGGGTGAGGTTTAGGGTTAGGATTAGGTTTAGCCATAGGGTGGGGGTTTGGGTTAAGGTTATGATGAATGTGAGGGTTAGGGTAAGGTTGAGGTTTAGGATTAGGTCTAGGTTTAGTGTGAGGGTTAGGGTTAGGGTGAGGGCTAGGTTGACGGTGAGGTTTAGGGTTAGGGTGAGGTTTATTGTTAGGGTGATTGTTAGGTGTTAGTGTGAGGATTAGTGTTAGGGTTAGGGTTAGTGTTAGGGTGAGGGTAAGTGTTAGGGTGAGGGTTAGGGTTATGGTGACAGTTATGGTTACAATGAGGGATAGGGCTAGGTTTAGCATTATTGTTAGGGTTAGGGTTAGGGTTACGGTTACTGTTAGGGTGAGGGTTAGGGTTCGGTTTAGGGTGAGGTTTATATTAGGGGTTAGGTTTAGAGTTAGGGTTAGGGTGGGGGTGTGGTTTAGGCTTAGAGTTAGCGTTAGTGTTAGTGTTAGGGTTAGGGTGAGGGTTAGTGTGAGGGTTAGGGTTAGGCTTAAGCTTAGGGTTAGGCTTAGGCTTAGGCCGAGAGTGAGGGTAATGGTTAGGGTTAGGGTGAGGGTGAGGGTGAGGGTGAGGGTTAGGGTTAGTGTGAGTGTTAGGATGAGGTGTAGGGTTAGGATTAAGGTTAGGGTGAGCGCTAGAGTGATGGATAATGTGAGGGTTAGGGTTAGGGATAGGGTTATATTTAGGATTAGGTTTAGATTGAGTGTGAGTGTGAGTGTTAAAGTTAGGGTTTGTTTTAGGGTGAGGGTGAGGGTCAGGGTTAGATTTCGTGTGAAAGTTAGGGCTATGTTGAGGGTTATTTTTAGGGTGAGGGTTAGGGTTAGGGTTAGGCTTAGGCTTAGGTTTAGAGTGAGTGTTAAGGTTAGGGTTTGGTTTAGGGTGAGGGTGAGGGTGAGGTTTAGGGTTAGGGTTAGTGTGAAAGTTAGGTTTATGGTGAGGGTTAGGGGTAGGGTGAGCGTTAGGGTTAGGGTTAGGCTTAGGGTGAGGGCTAGGGTGAGAGTGAGGTTTAGGGTTAGGTTTAGGGTGAGTTTTAGGGTGAGGGTGAGGTTTAGGATTAGGGTTAGGGTGAATTTTAGGGTTATGGTTATGGTTAGGGTTAAGGCGAGGGTGACTGTTACAGTAAGGGTGAGGGTTAGGATGAGGGTTAGGATTAGGGTGAGGGTTAGGATGAGGGTGAAAGTAAGAGTAAAGGTGAGGGTTAGGCTGAGGGTTAGGGTATGGTAAGGGTGACGGTGAGGGTTAGGGTGAGGGTGAGGTTTAGGGTTAGATTGAGGATTAGTGTTAGGGTTTGTATGAGGTTTAGGGTGAGGATGATGGTTAGGGTTAGGGTGAGGGATAGGGTGAAGTTGAGGGTTAGGGTTAGGGTTTGGGTGAGGTTTAGGTTTAAGGTGATGGTTAGCGGTAGTGTGAGGGATAGTGTTAGGGTTAGTGTTAGTTTTAGGGTTATCATAAGTGTTAGGGTAAGGTATAGTTTTAGGGTGAGGTTTAGGATTAGGGTTAGGGTTTGGGTTATGGTGAGGGTGAGGTTTAGGGTTAGAGTTAAGTTTAGGGTGAGGGTTAGGGTTAGGGTTAGGGTTAGGTTACTGTTAGGTTAGGGATAAAGTGAGGTTTATTGTGGGGGTGAGGGTTAGTGTTAGGGTTAGGATTAGGATTAGGGTTAAGGTGAGGGTGAGTGTGAGTGTTAGGGTTAGGGTTAGGATTAGGATTAGAGTTAGGATGAGGGTGAATGTTACGGTTAGGGTGAGTGTTGGGGTTAGGTTTAGTGTGAGGGTTAGGGTGAGGGTTCATCTTAGACTTAGGATTTGGGTGTGGGCTAGGGTGAGGGTGAGGGTGAGGGTTAGGGTTGGGGTGAGAGTTAGGGTGAAGGTTAGTTTCGTGTTAGGTTTAGGGTTGGGATTAGGGTTAGGCGAAATATTAGGCTGAGGGTGAGGTTGAGGGTGAGGGTTATGGTGAGGGTGAGGGTTAGGGTTAGGGTTAGGGTGAAATTTAGTGTTAGGGTTAGGGTTAGTGTTAATCTTAGGCTTAAGATGAGAGTTAGGGGGAGGTTTAGGGTTAGGGTGAGACTTAGGTTTAGCATTAGGGTTAGGGTGAGGTTGAGGTTTAGGGATAAATTAGGGTTAGGGTGAAGCTGATGGTGAGGGTTAATGTTAGGGTTAGTGTTAGTGTTAGGGTTAGGGTGAGGGTTAGGGTGAGGGTGAGGATTAGGGTTAGGGTTAGGATTAGGATTAGCGTTAGGGTTAGTGTGAGAGTTAGGGTTAGGGTTAGCCTTAGGTTTAGGCTGAATGTGAGGGTGAGGATTAGGGTTAGGTTTAGGTTGAGGGTTAGGTTTAGGGTTAGGGTGAGGTTTAGTGTTAGGGTTAGGGTTAGAATTAGGGTTAGGGTTAGGGTGAAGGTGAAGTTTAAAGGTAGAGTAAGGGATAGGGTGAGGGTTAGGATGAAGTTTAGGGTTAGGGTGAGGTTTAGGGTGTGGGTGACGGTAAGGGTAAACATGAGGGTTAGGCTGAGGGTGAGAGTTACTGTAAGGGTGAGGGTTAGGTTTAGGGTGAGGTTTAGGATGAGGATGAGTGTAAGGGTTAGGGTGAGTGCTAGGGTGAGGGTGAGGGTTAAGGTTCGGGTTAGGGTGAGGGTAAGTGTTAGGTTGAGCGTTGCGGTAAGGTTGAGGGTTATGGTTTGGGTGAGGGATAGGATTAGGGTTAGGGTTATTGTTATGATTAGTGTTAGGGTTTAGGTTACAGTGAGGGTGAGTGTGAAGGTTAGGGTTAGGCTTAGGTTTAGGCTTAGGGTTAGGGTGAGGTTTAGGGTTACCGTTATGGGGAGGGTTAGGAAGAATGTTAGGGTTAGGATTAGGGTTAGAGTGAGGGCTAGAGAGAGGGTGAGGTTTAGGGCTAGGGTTATGGTGAGGTGTAGGGTTAGGTTTAGGGTTATGGTACGGCTGAGGTTGAGATTTTGGGGTTAGAGTTAGGGTTAGGTTGAGCCTGAGGGTGAGGGTTAGGGTTGGGGTTAGTGTTAGGGTGAGGATTAGGTTGAGGGTTAGTGTGAGGGTGAAGGTTAGGGTTAGGTTTAGGATTAGGATTAGGGTTAGTGTCAGGGTTAGGGTTAGGATTAGGGTTAGGGTGAGTTTGAGTGTTACGATTATGGTTAGGTTTTGGGTTAGGGTTAGGTTTAGGGTTAGGATTAGTGTTATTGTTAGGGTTAGGTTTAGGGTTAGGCTGACCGTTAGGCTGAGTGTGAGGTTTAGGGTGAGGATGAGCGTTAGGGTTAGGGTGAGGGCTAGGTTGAGGGTGAGGGTTAGGGTTAGTGTTAGGATGAGGTTGAGGATTAGGGTGATGGTTAGGGTTAGTGTTAGGGTTAGGGTTAGTGTTAGGTTGAGGGTTAGGGTTAGGGTGAGTGTTATGGTTATGGTTAGTGTGAGTGTTAGGATTAAGGTTAGGGTTATTTTTAGTGTTAGGGTTAGGGTTATGTTTAAGGTGAGGGTAAGGGTGTGAGTTAGGTTTGGGGATAGGATGAGGTTTAGGTTTAAGCGTAGAGTTATAATTAGGGTTAGGGTGAGGGTGAAGTTGAGGGTTAGAGTTAGGTTTAGTGTTAGGGTTAGGGTTAGGGTTAGGGTTAGGCTTAGACTTAAGCTTAGGCTTAGGCCGAGCATGAGGGTGAGGGTTAGAGTTAGGGTTAGGATGAGGGTTAGGGTTAGGGTTAGGATGAGGTTTACGTTAAGGATTAGGGTTGGGGTGAGGGCTAGGGTGAGGTTTAGCGTGAGGGTTAGGGTTAGGGATAGGGTTAGTTTTAGGATTAGGTTTAGGTTGAGGGTGAGTGTGAGCGTTAGGGTTAGGGATAGGCTTAGGCTTAGGGTTAGGGCTTGGGTTAGGGTGAGGGTGCGGCTGAGGGTTATGGTTAGGTTTAGGGTTAGGTTTAGGATTAGGGTTAGTGTTAGGTTGAGGGTTACAATGAGGATTAGGGTTACGCCTAGGGTTAGGCTTAGGGTTAGGCTGAGGGTGGGGGTGGGGGTTAGGATTATGGTTAGGGTTTGGGTTAAAATTAGTGTTATTGTCAGTGTTATGGTTTTGGTTAAGTTTGGGATGAGGGTGAGGCTGAGGGTGAGGGTTATGGTTAAGTTTAGGCTTAGGCTTAGGGTTAGGCTGAGGGTGAGGTTGGGGGTGAGGAATAGTTTTTGGGTGATGGTTAGGGTTCGGTTTAGGGTGAGGGTTAGGATGAGGGTAAGGGTTAGGATTAGGTTTAGGGTGAGGGCTAGAGTGAGGTTGAGTGTTAGGGTTAGGGTTAGGCTTAGGCTTAGGTTTGGGCTGAGGGTGAGGGTGCGGGTGAGGGTTAGGGTTAGGGTGATGGATAGGGTTAGGGTTAGGGTGAGTGTTAGAATGAGGGTTAGGGTTAGGGTGACTGTTAGCTTGAGCGTGATGGTCAGAGTAAAGATGAGTGTTAGGCTGAGGGTGAATTTTCCCCTAATGGTGAGGGTTAGGATTAGGGTGATTGTTAGGGTAAGGATTAGGGTGAGGTTGAGGGATAGATTGAGGATTAGGGTTAGGGTTAGTGTGAGGTTTAGGGTGAGGATGAGGGTTAGTGTTAGGGTGAGGGTTAGGGTTAGAATTAAGGTTAGGGTGGGGGCTAGGGTGACACTGAGGGTTAGGCTTAGGGTTAGGTTTAGGGTTAGGGTGACAGGGTTACTGTGAGGGTTAGTGTGAGAGTTAGGGTTAGTGTTAGGGTGAGGGTAAGTGTTAGGGTGAGGGTTAAGGTTAGGTTAAGGCTTAGGTTTAGGGTGAGGGTTTGGGTTAGGGTTTGGGTTAGGGTGTGGTTGAGGCTGAGGATTAGGGTTAGGTTTAGGGTTAGGGTTAGGGTTGGGTTTAGGGTTAAGGTTAGGATTATGGTGAGGGTTAGGGTTAGGGTTAGGCTTAGGCTAAGGGTTAGGCTGAGGGTGAGGGTGAGGGTGGGGGTACGGATTAGGTTTAGGGTTACGGTTAGGTTTAAGTTTATTGTCAGTGTCATGGTTCGGGTTAAGTTTGCGGTGAGGGTGAGGCTGAGGGTGAGGGTTATGGTTATGGTTAGGGTCAGGGTTAGGGTTAGGTTTAGGGTTAGTTTTATTGTTAGGGTTAGGGTTAGAGTTACGGTGAGGTTGAGGGTGAGAGTGAGGGTTTTGTTTAGGGTGAGGGTGAAGTTTAGGGTTAGAGTTAGGGTGAGGGGGAGGGTTAGGGTGAGGGTTAGGGTTAGGTTTAGTGTTAGGGTTAGGGGGAGGGGTAGGGTTAGGTTGATGTTTAGGGATAGGGTTAGGGTTAGGATTAGGGTTAGGGTGAGGGTGAGTATGAGGGTTAGTGTGAGGGTGAGGCTTAGGCTTAGGGTTAGGCTGGGGGTGAGGTTGGGTGTGAGGATTAGGGTTAGGGTGATGGTTCAGGTTTGGGTTAGTGTTATTGTTAGGGTTAGGGATACAGTTACGGTGAGGGTGTTGGTGCAGGTGAGGATTAGGGTTAGGGTTTGGGTGAGGGTTAGGATGAGGATTAGGGTTAGGATTAGGGTTAGGGTGAGTGCTAGGGTTTGGGTGAGGGTTAGGGTTAGTGTTAGGGTGAAGTTTAGGGTTAGGATTAGTGTTAGGGTGAGGGTGAGTGTTAGGATTAGGGTTGGGTTTAGGGTTAGGTTTAGGTTTAGGGTTAGGATTAGTGTTATTGTTAGGGTTAGGGTTAGAGTTATGGTGATGATGACGGTACGGGTGAGGGTTTGGGTTAGGGTTATGGTGAGGTTTAAGGTTAGGGTTAGGGTTAAGGTGAGGGTGAAGTTTAGGGTTAGATAGAGATTTAGTGGGAGGGTTAGGGTGAGGGTTAAGTTTAGGGTTAGTGTTAGGGTTAGTGTGCGGGTGAGAGTTAGGTTGAGGTTTAGGGTTGGGATTAGGGTTAGTGTGAGGGTTAGTGTTAAGGTTAGGGTTAGTGTTAGGTTGAGGCTATTTGTTAGAGTGAGGGTTCGGGTTAGGGTTAGGGTTATTGTTAGGGTTAGGGTTAGATTTACAGTTACGGTGATGGTGAGAGTGAGTGTTATATTTTGGGTTAGGATGAGGTTTAGGTTTAGGGTTAGGATTAGAGTTAGGGTTAGAGTGAGAGTGAGGTTTAGGGTTAGAGTTAGCCTTAGTGTTACAGTTGGGGTTACGGTGAGGGTTAGGGTTAGGATTAGGCTTAGGCTTAGACTTAGGCCGAGCATGAAGTTGAGGGTTAAGGTTAGGGTTAGGGTGAGGGTTAGGGTTAGGGTTAGGTTGAGGGTGAGGGAGAGGTTTAGGGTTAGAGTTAGGGTTAGGGGGAGGTTTAGGATGAGGGTTAGGGTTAGGATTAGGGTTAGGGTAAGGGCTAGGGTGAGGGTGAGTTTTAGGGTTAGGGTTAGGTTGAGGTTTAGGTTAGGGTTAGGGTTAGGGTTAGCCTGAGGCTGAGTGTGAGGATTATGGTTAGGGTGAGTGTTAGGGTTAGGGTTAGGTTGAGGGTTTAGCTGAGGGTGAGGGTTAGGGTTAGGATTAGGATAAGGATTAGGGTTAGGGTTTCAGTGAGTGTGAGGGTTAGGGATAGTATTAGGTTGAGGGTTAGGTTTAGGGTGAGGGTTATGTTTAGGGCTAGGGTTACGGTTATGATGAGGGTGAATGTGAGGTTTAGGGTTAGGGTGAGGTTTAGGGGTAGAGTTAGGGTTAGGGAGGGGGGTTAGGGTTAGGGTTATGGTTAGCGTGCGGGTTAGGGTGGGGGTGACGGTAAGGCTAAAAATGAGGGTTATGCTGAGTGTGAGGGTTATGGTAAGGGTGAGGGTTAAGTTTAGGGTGAGGGTTAGGGTTAGGTTTCAGGTGAAGTTGAGGGTTACATTGAGGATTAGTGTTAAGGTTAGTGTGAGGTTTAGGGTGAGGATGAGAGTTAGGGTTAGGGTGAGGGCTAGGGTGAGGTTGAGGGTTAGGGTTAGTGTTAGGGTGAGGTTTAGGGTTAGGGTAATGGTTAGGGTTAGTGTGAGGGTTAGGGTTAGGTTTAGAGTTAGTGTTAGGTTGAGGGTTAGGGTTAGGGTGAGTGTTATGGTTATGGTTAGTGTGAGTGTTAGGATTAAGGTTAGGGTTATTGTTAGTGTTAGGGTTAGGGTTATGTTTACCGTGAGGGTAAGGGTGTGGGTTAGGGTTGGGGTTAGAATGAGGTTAGGTTTAGGATTAGGTTTAGAGTTAGGGTTAGGGTGAGGGTGAGGTTTAGGGTTAGAGTTAGGGTTAGTGTTAGTGTTAGGGTTAGGGTGAGGGTTAGTTTTAGGATTAGTGTGAGAGTTAGGGTTAAGTTTCGGCTTCGGCTTAGGCTTAAGCTTAGGCTTAGGCTTAGCATGAGTGTGAGAGTTAGGGTTAGGGTTAGGGTGACGGTTAGGTTTAGGGTTAGGATGAGGTTTTGGTTTAGACTTACGGTTAGGGTGAGGGCTAGGGTGAGGGTTAGTGTGAGGGTTAGGGTTAGTGATAGGTTTAGGTTTCAGATTAGGGTTAGGGTGAGTTTTAGTGTGAACGTTAGGGTTAGGGTAGGTTTAGGCTTAGGGTAAGGGTGAGGGTGAGGCTGAGGACTAGGGTTAGGTTTAGGGTTAGGTTTAGGGCTAGGGTTACGGTGAGGGTTAGGTTTAGGCCTAGGGTTATGCTTAGGGTTAGGCTGAGGGTGAGGGTGGGTGTGAGGATTAGGGTTAGAGTTAGGGTTTAAATTAGGGTTATTGTTAGTGTTATGGTTTGCTTTAAGTTTGCAGTGAGGGTGCGGTTGAGGGTGAAGGTTATGGCTAGGGTTAGGCTTAGGCTTAGGATTAGGCTGAGGGTCATCTTGGGTGTGAGGAATAGGTTTTGGGTGATGGTTAGGATTATGGTTATGGTGAGGTTTATGATGAGGGTTAGGGTTAGAATTAGGTTTAGGGTGAGGGCTAGGGTGAGGGTGAATGTTAGGGTTAGGGTTAGGCTTAAGCTTAGGTTTAGGCTGAGGGTGAAGGTGAGGGTGAGGTTTAGGGTTAGGGTGATGGATAGGGTTAGGGTTAGGGTGAGTGTTTGGATGACGGTTAGGGTTAGGGTGAGTGTTAGAGTGAGGGTGAGGGATAGATTAAGGATTAGGGTTAGGGTTAGAGTGAGGATTAGGGTGAAGATGAGGGTTAGGGTTAGGGTGAGTGTTAGGGTTAGAATTAAGTTTAGGGTGGGGGCTAGGGTGAGGCTGAGGGTTAGGGTTAGGGTGAGGGTGAGGTTTAGGGTTAGGGTGAGAGTTAGGGTTACTGTGAGGGTTAGTGTTAGAGTTAGGGTTAGTGATAGGGTGAGGGTAAGTTTTAGGGTGAGGTTTAGGGTTAGTTTTAGGGTTATTGTGAGGTTTAGGGTTAGGGGTACGGTGAGGGTGAGGATGAGGGTTAGAGTTAGGGGAGGTTTAGGGTTAGGGTTAGGGTTAGAGTTAGAGTTAGGGTGAGTGTGAGGTTTAGGGTTAGAGTTAGGGTTCAGGTGAGGGTTAGGATGAGGGTTAGGGTTAGTGTTAGTTTTAGGTTTAGGGTAAGGGTGAGGTTAAGTGTTAGGTTTATGGTTAAAATTAGGGTAAGGGAGAGGTTGAGTGTGTGGTTTAGGATAAGGTTTAGTTTAGGATTAGGGTTAGGCTGAGGGTTAGGTTGAGGGGGAGGTTTAGGGTTCGGGTCCGGGTTAGGGTTAGGGTTAGTGTGAGGGTTAGGATGAAGATTAGGTTTAGGATTAGGGTTAGGGTGAGGGCTACGGTGAAGGTGAGGTTTAGGGTTAGGGTTAGGGTGAGGTTTAGTGTTTGGGTTAGGGTCAGTGTGAGTTTGAGGTTTAGGGTTAGAGATAGGGTTAGGGTGAGTGTTAGGGTGAGGGTTTGGCTTAGTGTTAGTCTTATAGTTAGGGTTAAGGTGAGGGTTATGGTGAGGGTGTGTGTTAGGGTTAGGGTTAGGATTAGGATTAGGGTTAGGGAGAGGGGGAGTGTGAGGTTTAGAATTAGCCTTATGTTTAGGCTGAGGGTGAGGGTGAGGGTGAGTGTTAGTGTTAGTTTGAGGGTTAGGTTTAGGGTGTCGTTTAGTGTTATGGTTAGTGTTAGAGTTAGGGTTTGCTGAGTTTTAGGTTGAGTGTTAGGGTTAGGGTGAGGTTTAGGGTGGGGGTGAAGGTAAGGGTAAACGTGAGGGTTAGGCTAAGGGTGAGGGTTATGGTTACGTTTATGGTTAGGGTGAGATTTAGGGTTCGGGTTAAGTTAGGGTTAGGGTGAGGGTGAGAGTTAGGGTTAGGTTGAGGGTTAGGGTTAGGATTAGGGTTAGGATAAGGGTGAGGGTTAGGGTTAGTGTTAGGGTGAGGGTTAGAATGAGGGTTAGGGTTAGTATTAGGCTAGGGTGAGGGTGAGAGTTAGGGTTAGTGTTAGGTTGAGGTTTAGGATTAGGGTGATGGTTAGGGTTAGTGTGAGGGTTAGTGTTAGGGTTAGGGTTAGTGTTAGGTTGAGGGTTAGGGTTATGGTGAGTGTTATGTTTATGGTTAGGGTAAGTGTTAGGGTTAGGTTTAGGGTTATTGTTAATGTTAGGGTTAGGGTTATGTTTAAGGTGAGGGTAAGGGAGTGGTTTAGGGTTGGGGATAGGATGAGGTTTAGGTTTAAGATTAGGGTTAGAGTTAGGGTTAGGGTGAAGGTGAGGGTGAGGTTTAGGGTTAGAGTTAGCTTTAGTGTTAGGGTTAAGGTTAGGGTGAGGGTTAGGGTTAGGGTTAGGCTTAGGCTTAAGCTTAGGCTTAGGCCGAGCATGAGGGTGAGGTTTAGATTTAGGGTTAGGGTGAGGGTTAGGGTTAGGGTTAGGATGAGGTTTAGGTTTAGGATTAGGGTTAGGGTGAGGACTAGGGTGAGGCTTAGGGTGAGGTTAAGGTTAGCGTTAGTGTTAGGGTTAGGCTTAGGGTTAGGGTGAGGGTTTGGGTTAGGGTTTCGGTTAGGGTGAGGGTGCGGCTGAGGATTAGGTTTAGGTTTAGGTTTAGGTTTAGAGTTAGGGTTAAGGTTAGATTTAGGGTTACAGTGAGGATTAGGGTTAGGCCTAGTTTTAGGCTTAGGCTGAGGGTGAGGGTGGGGTGAGGATTAGGGTTAGTGTTAGGGTTAAAATTAGGGTTCTTGTCAGTGTTATGGTTTGGGTTAAGTTTGCGGTGAGGGTGAGGCTGAGGGTGAAGGTTAGGGTTAGGCTTAGGCTTAGGCTAAGGGTTAGGCTGAGGGTGAGGTTGGGGGTGAGGAATAGGTTTTGGGTGATGGCTAGGATTCGGGTTAGGATGAGTGTTAGGATGAGGATTAGGGTTAGGATTAGGTTAAGGGTGAGGGCTACTGTGAGGATGAGTGATAGGGTTAGGGTTAAGCTTAGACTTAGGTTTAGGCTGAGGGTAAGGGTGAGGCTGAGCTTTAGGGTTAGGGTGATGGATAGGGATAGGGTTAGGGTGAGTGTGCGAATGAGGGTTAGGTTTAGGGTGACTGTTAGGGGGGGCGTGACAATAAGAGTTAAGGTGAAGGTTAGGCTGAGGGTGAATGTTCCCCTAAGGGTGAGTGTTGGGATTAGGGTGATTGTTAGGGTAAGGGTTAGGGTGTGGTTTAGTCTGAGGGTGAGGGATAGATTGAGGATTAGGGTTAGGCTTAGTGTGAGGTTTAGGGTGAGGATGAGGGTTAGGGTTAGGGTGAGGGTTAGGGTTAGAACTAAGGTTATGGTTGGGGCTAGGGTGAGGCTGAGGGTTAGGTTTATGGTTAGGGTGAGGTTTAGTGTTAGGGTGAGAGTTAGGGTTACTGTGAGGGTTAGTGTGAGAGTTAGGGGTAGTGTTAGGGTGAGGGTAATTGTTAGGGTGAGGGTTAGGGTTAGGTTAAGGCTTAGGGCTAGGGTGAGGGTTAGGGTTAGGGTTTGGGTTAGGGTGTGGTTGAGGCTGAGGATTAGGGTCAGGTTTAGGGTTAGGGTTAGGGTTAGGTTTAGGGTTAAGGTTAGGATTATGGTGAGGGTTAGGGTTAGGGTTAGGCTTAGGCTTAGGGTTAGGCTGAGGGTGAGGGTGAGGGTGGGGTGCGGATTAGGTTTAGCATTAGGGTTAGGTTTAGGTTTATTGTTAGTGTTATGATTAGGGTTAAGTTTGCAGTGAGGGTGAGGCTGAGGGTTAGGGTTAAGGTTAGTGTTATTGTTAGGGTTAGGGTTAGAGTTACGGTGAAGTTGAGGGTGAGGGTGAGGGTTTTGGTTAGGGTGAGGTTTAGAGTGAGTTTTAGGGTTAGGGTTAGTGTTAGGGTGAGGGTGAGGTTTAGCGTTAGAGTTAGGGTGAGGGTGAGGGTTAGGGTGAGCGTTAGGGTTAGGATTAGTGTTAGGGTTAGGGGGAGGGGGAGGGTTAGGTTGAGGTTTATGGATAGGGTTAGGTTTAGGATTAGGGTTAGGTTGAGGGTGAGTATGAGGGTTAGTGTGAGGGTTATGCTTAGGCTTAGGGTTAGGCTGAGGGTGAGGTTGGGTGTGAGGATTAGGATTAGGGTGATGTTTCGGTTTGGGATAGTGTTATTGTTAGGGTTAGGGTTAGAGTTACGGTGAGGGTGAGGGTGGGGGTGAGGGTTAGGGTTAGGGGTTGGGTGAGGGTTAGAATGAGGATTAGGGTTAGGATTAGGGTTAGGGTGAGTGCTAGGGTTTGGGTGAGGGTTAGGGTTATTGTTAGCTTGAGGTTTAGGGTTAGGATTAGGGTTAGGGTGAGGGTGAGTTTTAGAATTAGGTTTGGGCTTTCCGTTAGGGTTAGGTTTAGGATTAGGGGTAGTGTTATTGTTGGGGTTAGGGTTAGAGTTATGGTGAGGGTGACGGTACTGGTGAGGGTTTGGGTTACTGTTATGATGTGGTTCAGGGTTAGGGTTAGGGTTAAGGTGAGGGTGAGGTTTAGGGTTATATAGAGTTTTAGTGGGAGGGTTAGGGTGAGGGTGAAGTTTAGGGTTAGTGTTAGGGTTAGTGTGAGGGTGAGGGTTAGGTTGAGGTTTAGGGTTAGGATTAGGTTTAGTGTGAGGGTTAGTGTTAGGGTTAGGGTTAAGGTTAGGCTTAGTGTGAGGTTTAGGATGAGGATTTGGGTTAGGATTAGGGTTAGGGTGAGGGCTAGGGTGAGGGTGAGGTTGAGGGTGTGGGTTAGGGTGAGGATTAGGGTGAGGTTTAGGGTTAGGGTTAGGATTAGTGTTAGGGTGAGGGTGAGGTTTAGGGTTAAATTTAGGGTTAGGGGGAGTGTTAGGTCGATGGTTAGGGTTAGGGTTAGTGTTAGGGTTAAGGTTAGGGTGAGGGTTAGGTTGAGGTTTAGGGTTAGGGTTATGGTTAGTGTTAGGATTAGGGTGTGGGTGAGGGTGAGTGTGAGGTTTAGGGTTAGGTTTCAGCTTAGGCTTAGGGTTAGGCTGAGGGTGAGGGTGGGGGTGAGGATTAGGGTTAGGGTGATGTTTAGGATTATGGTAAGGTTGAGGGCTCGGGTGAGGGTGAGGGTTAGGGTAAGGCTTAGGCTTAGGGTTAGGCTGAGGGTGAGGTTGAGTGTGAGTGTTAGGGTTAGCGTGATGGTTAGGTTTACGGTTACGGTGAGGTTTGGGATAAGGTTTAGAGTTAGGGTGAGGTTAGGGTGAGATTATGGTAAGGGTAAAGGTGAATTTTACGCTGAGGGTGAGGGTTAAGATAAGGGTGAGGGTTAGGGTTAGTTTTAGGGTTAGTGTAAGGGTTAGGGTTAGGGATAGGATGAGGGTTAGATTGAGGATTAGTGTTAGGGTTAGTGTGAGGTTTAGGGTGAGGATGAGGGTCAGGTTTAGGGTGAGGGTGAGGGTTAGAATTAGGTTTAGGTGAGGGCTAGGGTGAGGGTGAGGGTTAGGGTTAGTGTGAGGGTTAGTGTTAGGGTTAGGGTTAGTGTTAGGGTGAGGGTTATGGTTAGGGTGAGGGTTAGGGTTAGGGTGAGGGTTATGGTTAGGGTGAGGGTTAGGGTTTGGGTGAGGGTGAGTGTGAGTGTGAGGGTTAGGCTTAAATTTAGGTTTAGGGTTAGGGTGAGGGTTAGGGTTAGGGTTTGGGTTAGGGTGAGGGTGAGGCTGAGGATTAGTGTTAGGTTTAGTGTTAGGGTTAGGATTATGGTGAGGTAGGGTAAGGGTTAGGCTTAGGCTTACGTTTAGGCTGAGTTTGAGGCTGAGGGTGAGGGTTATGTTTAGGGTTATGGTGAGGGTTAGGGTTAGGGTAAGTGTTATTGTTAGGGTTAGGGTTAGAGTTATGATGAGGTTGAGGATGAGGGTGAGGGTGAGGGTGAGGTTTAGGTTTAGGGTTATGGTTAGATTTAGGGTTAGGGTGAGCGGGTCGGAAAGGTTAAAGGTGAGGGTTAGGCTGAGGATGAGGGTTACTGTAAGGGTGAGAGTTAGGTTTAGTGTTAGTGTTAGGATTAGGATTGGGGTGAGAGTTAGGATTTGGGTTAAGTTTAGGGTAGGTTGAGGGTTTGGTAAGGGGTACGGTGAGTGTGAGGTTTAGGGTTAGGTTGAGGGTTAGTGTTAGGATTAGGGTTAGGGTGATGGTGAAGTTTAGTGTTAGTGTTAGGGTCAGGGTAAGGATGAATGTTAGGGTTAGGATTAGGGTTAGGGTGAGGGCTAGTTTGAGGTTGCGGTTTAGGGTTAGCGTTAGGGTGAGGTTTAGGCTTTGGGTTAGGGTTAGAGTTACGGTTACGGTGAGTGTGAGGTTTAGGTTTAGAGTTAGGGTTAGGGTGAGGGTTACGTTGAGGTTGAGGGTTAGGGTTAGTGTTAGGGTTAGTGTTAGGGTGAAAGTTAGGGGGAGGGTTAGGGTTAGGGTTAGGGTTAGCCTTCGGTTTAGGGTGAGGTTGAGGTTTAGGATTAGATTGAGGCTGAGGGAGAGGGTAAGTGTTAGGGTTAGGTTTGGGTTAGGGTGAGTTTGAGGGTGAACGTGAGGTTTAGGGTGAGGGTGAAGTTGAGTGTGAGGGTGAGGGTTAGGGTGAGGGTGAAGTTGAGGGTGAGGGTGAGGGTTAGCGTTAGTGTTAGGTTGAGGTTTAGGCTTAGTGTGAGGGTTGGGTTAGTGTGAGGTTAAGGGATAGGGTGAGGGTTAAGGTGAGGGTGAGAGTTAGGTTTAGGGTTAGGGTTAGGGTGAGGGTTCGTGTGAAGGGTAGGGTTAGGTTTAGGGTTAGTGTGAGGATTAGGGTTAGGGTTAGGGTGACAGTTAGGGTTAGTGTGAGGGGTAGGGTGAATGTGAGGGTAAGGGTTAGGGTGAGGCTGAGGGTTAGGTTGATTGTTAGTGTTAGGGTCAGGTTTAGGTTTAGGTTTAGGTGTATGGTGTGGGTTAAGATGAGGGTTGGGTTTAGGGTTGGGTTTATGGTTAGGATGAGTTTTAGGGATAGGGTGAGGGTGAAGGTCAGGGTGAGGGTTAGGGATAGGTTTAGGGATAGGTTTAGGGATATGATGAGGGCTAGGGTGAGGGTGAGGATTAGGGTTAGGGTGAGGGTTCAGGTGAGGGGTAGGTTTAGGGTAAGGGTTAGGGTGAGGGTAAAGTTTCGGGTGAGGTTTAGGTTGAGGGTGAGGTTTAGGGAGAGGCTGTGGTTAGGGTGAGGGATTGCGTTAGGATTAGGGTGAGGGTATGTGTTAGAGTGAGGGTAAGGGTTAGGGTTAGGATGAGGGTTAGGGATAGGCTTAGGGTTATGGTTGGGATGATGATGAGGGTAGGGTTAGTTTTAGGGTTAGGTTCAGGGTGAGGGTGAGGTTCAGTGTTAGGATTAGTGTTTGGGTTAGGGTTAGGCTGAGGGTGAGGGTAAGACTGAGGGTTAGGGTTAGGGTGAGGGTGAGGGTTAAGGTTAGGTTTAGGGTGAGGGTTAGAGTTAGTGTGAGGATTAGGGATAGGTTTAGGGTGAGAGTAAGGGTTATGGTGAGGTTTAGGGTTAAGGTTAGCGTTAGGGTTAGCATGAGGGTGAGGGAGAGGTTTAGGTTTAGAATTAGGGTTAGGTTTACGGTTAGGCTTAGGGTGAGGGTCATGGTGAGGGTGAGGGTTAGGGTGAGAGTCAGGGTTAGTGTGTGGGTTAGGGTTAGGGTGACGGTAAGGGTTAGGATGAGGGTGAGGGTGAGCGTGAGGGTTAGCATTAGTATGAGGGTTAGGGTTAGGGTTAGAGTGAGGGTGAGGTTTAGAATGAGGGTTAGGGTTAGGGTTAGGGTCAGTGTGAGGATTAAGGTTAGGGTTAGGGTTAGTTTGAGGGTAAGGTATAGGGTTAGGGTTACCATAAGGTTTAGTATGAGTGTTAGGGTGAGAGTGTGGGTTAGGTTTAGTGTGAGTGTTAGGGTGAGTGTTAGGGTGAGGGTTAGGTTTAGTGTTATGGTTAGGGTGAGGGTGAGGGTTAGGGTTAGGGTGAGGGTGAGGGTTAGGGATAGGTTTAGGGTTAGGGTTAGAGTTATTGTTAGGGTTAGGGTTAGGTTTAGGGTTAGGGTGAGGGTGAGTGTTAGGGTTAGATATAGCATTAGGGTTAGAATGAGGGTGAAGGAGAGAGTTAGGTTAGGCTTAGGGTTAGGGTAATGGTTAGGGTGAGGCTTCAGGACAGGGTTAGGGTTAGGGTTAGTGTGAGGTTTAGGGTTAGGGTTATGGTTAGTGTGAGGGTAAGGTTTAGGATGAGGTTTAGGTTGAGAGTGAGGTTTAAGGAGAGGGTTAGGTTTAAGGTGAGGGTTAGTTTGAGGGTTAGGGTTAGGGTTAGGTTGAGGGTCTATGTTAGGGTGAGGTTAAAGTTAGGGTGAGGGTTAGGGATACGATTAAGGTTAGGGTTAGGGTGAAGGTGAGGGTGAGTGATAGTTTTAATGTTAGGTTCAGCGTGAGGGTGAGGTTCATGGTTAGAATTAGGGTTAGGGTTAGGGTTAGGCTAGGGTGAGGGTGAGGGTGAGGGTTAGGGTTGGGGTGATCTGAAGGGTTAGGGAGAGATTTAGGATTAGGTTTAGGATGAGGATTAGGCTGAGGGGTGGGGTAAGGATAAGGGTTAGGGTGAGGGTTAGGGTTAGGGTTAGGGTTATTGTTAGGGTTAGGCTTCGGTTAGAGTTAGGGTTAGGGTGAGGGTGATGATGAGTGTTAAGATTAGGCTTAGGAATAGGGTTTTTGTTAGGGTTAGGGTTAGCGTTAGGGTGAGGGTGAGGGTTAGATTTAGGATTAGCGTAAGGATTATTGTTAGGGTTAGGGTGAGGGTGAGGGTTAGGGTTAGATATAGCATTAGGGTTAGAATGAGGGTGAAGGAGAGAGTTAGGTTTAGGCTTAGGGTTAGGGTAATGGTTAGGGTGAGGCTTCAGGACAAGGTTAGGGTTAGGGTTAGGGTGAGGGTTAGTGTTAGGGTGAGATTTAGGGAAAGGGTGAGGATTAAGGTGAGGGTGAGGGTTAGGGTGATTGTGAGCATTAGGGTTTGGGTGAGGGTTAGGGTGATTGTGAGGGTTAGGGTGAGGGTGAGGGTTAGGGTTAGCATTAGGGTGAGCGTTAGGGTTAGGGTTATGTTGAGGGTGAGTTTTAGGATTAGGGTTATGTTGAGGGTGAGGGTTAGGGTTAGGTTTAGCTTTAGGGTTAGCGTGAGGGTGAGGGAGAGGGTTAGGTTTAGGATTAGAGTTAGGTTTGGGATTACGCTTAGGGTGAGGGTGATGGTGAGGATGAGGCTAAGGGTCAGGGATAGGTTTAGTGTTAAGGTGAGGGTTAGTGTAAGGGTGATATTTAGGGAAAGAGTGAGGGTTAGGGTGACGGTGAGGGTTTGAGTGAGGGTGAGGTTTATGGTTATGGTTAACATTAGGATGAGTGTTAGGGTTAGGGTTAGTGTGAGGTTTAGGGTTAGGGTTATGGTTAGTGTGAGGGTAAGGTTTAGGGTGAGGTTTAGGTTGAGAGTGAGGTTTAAGGAGAGGGTTAGGTTTAAGGTGAGGGTTAGTTTGAGGGTTAGGGTTAGGGTTAGGTTGAGGGTCTATGTTAGGGTGAGGTTAAAGTTAGGGTGAGGGTTAGGGATACGATTAAGGTTAGGGTTAGGGTGAAGGTGAGGGTGAGTGTTAGTTTTAATGTTAGGTTCAGCGTGAGGGTGAGGTTCATGGTTAGAATTAGGGTTAGGGTTAGGGTTAGGCTAGGGTGAGGGTGAGGGTGAGGGTTAGGGTTGGGGTGATCTGAAGGGTTAGGGAGAGGTTTAGGATTAGGTTTAGGATGAGGATTAGGCTGAGGGGTGGGGTAAGGATAAGGGTTAGGGTGAGGGTTAGGGTTAGGGTTAGGGTTATTGTTAGGGTTAGGCTTCTTTTAGAGTTAGGGTTAGGGTGAGGGTGAGGATGAGTGTTAAGATTAGGCTTAGGAATAGGGTTTTTGTTAGGGTTAGGGTTAGCGTTAGGGTGAGGGTGAGGGTTAGATTTAGGATTAGCGTTAGGATTATTGTTAGGGTTAGGGTGAGGGTGAGGGTTAGGTTTAGTGTGAGGGTTAGGTTGAGGGTGAGGTTGAGGGTGTGGGTTAGATTTAGGTAAGGGAGAGGGTGAAGATAAGGTTTAGGGTTAGGATTAGGGTTAGGGTTAGGGTGAGGGTTAGGGTTAGGGTTAGGGTGAGCGTGAGGGTGAGGGTTAGGGTGAGGGTGAGGTTGAGGGTGTGGGTTAGATTTAGGTAAGGGAGAGGGTTAAGATAAGGTTTAGGGTTAGGATTAGGGTTAGGGTTAGGGTGCAGTTGAGGGTTAGGGTAACGGTTAGGTTGAGGTTTAGGGTTAGTGTGAGCGTTGGGTGAGCATGAAGGTAAGGGTTAGGGAGAGGGTTATTGTGAGGGTGAGACTTAATGTTAAGGTTAATGTTAGGGTGAGGGTTAGTGAGAGGGTAAGGGTTAGTGTTTGGTTTAGGGTTAGTGTGAGGATGAGGGTTAGGGTTAGGGTTAGGGGGAGGGTTAGGGTTAGTGTGAGGGGTAGGGTGAAGGTGAGGGTAAGGGTTAGGTTGAGGGTTAGGGTTAGGTTTAGGGTTATGGTTGGGGTTAGCGTGAGGTTTGGGGTTAGGTTTAGGGTTATATTTAGGATGAGAGTTATGGTGAGGGTGAGGGTTAAGGTGAGGGTGAGGGTTAGTGTGAGGGTGAGGATTAGGTTTAGGTGAGTTTTAGGGTTAGGATTAGGGTTAGGATGAGGGCTATGTGAGGGTGAGGGTTAGTGTTAGGGTTAGGGTTAGGTTGAGGGTTAGGGTGAGGGTGAGGGATCGGGTGAGGGGTACGTTTAGGGTTAGTTTTAGGGTGAGGGTAAAGGTTAGGATGAGTTTTAGGGTGAGGATCAGGTTTAGGGAGAGGAATAGGGTTAGGTTGAAGGTTAGGGTTAGGATTAGGGTGAGGGTATGTTTTTGGGTGAGGGTTAGGTTGAGTGTTAGTGTTAGGGTGAGGGTTAGGGATATGGTTAGGATTATGGTGAGAGTGACAGTGAGAGTGAGGGTTAGTTTTAAGGTTAGGAATAGAATTAAGGTTACGGTTAGGGATACGGCTAGGTTTAGGGTTAGGGTGACAGTGAGGGTTAGGGTTAGGTTTAGGGTTATGGTGAGGGTAAGGTCTAGGGTGAGGTTTAGGGTGAGGGTGAGGTTTAGGGTGAAGGTTAGGGTGAGGGTTAAGGTGAGGGTGAGTTTGTGTTAGATTGAGGGTTAGGTTGAGGGTTAGGGTTAGGGTGAGGTTTAGTGATAGATTTACGGTTAGGGTTAGGGTGAGGGTGAGTGTGAGGGTTAGGGTTAGGGTTAGGTTCAGGGTGAGGGTGAGGTTCAGGGTTAGGATTAGGGTTAGGTTTAGGGTTAGGCTGAAGGTGAGGGTGTGAGTGAGGGTTAGGGTTCGGGTGAGGGTGAGGATTAGGGTGAGTTTTAGTGTGTGGGTTAGTGTTAGGGTTAGTGTGAGGATTAGGGTTAGGGTTATGGTGAGGGTAAGGGTTAGGTTTAGGTTTAGGGTAAGGTTTAGTGTTAGGGTTATGGTGAGAGTGAGGGTTAAGTTTAGTGTGAGTGTTAGGGTGAGGGTTAGGTTTAGCGTTAGCTTTAGGGTGAGAGTGAGGGTTAGGTTGAGTATGAGGGTTAGGGTTTGGGTGAGGGTTAGGGAGAAGGTGAAGGTTAGGGTGAGGGTGAGACTTAGAGTTAGGGTTAGGGTTAGGATGAGGGTTAGAGTGAGGATAAGGGTTAGGGTTAGGTTTAGGTTTAGTGTGAGGATTAGGTTTAGGGTGAGAGTTAGAGTTATGGTGAGGGTGAGGGTTAAGTTTAAGGTTGTGTGAGGGTTAGGGTTAGAGTCAGGGTTAGGGTTAGGTTTTGGGTTAGGGTGAGGGTGAGGGTGAGGGTGAGGGTGAAGTTGAGGGCGATGGTGAGGGTTAGGGTTAGGGTTAGGTTGAGGTTTAGGCTTAGTGTGAGGGTTGTGTGACGGATAAGGTGAGGGTGAGAGTTAAGGTTAGGGTTAGGGTTAGGTTGAGGGTTCGTGTGAGGGTTAGGGTTAGGGTTAGGTTTAGGGTTAGTGTGAGGTTTAGGGTTAGGGTGAGGGTAAGTGTTAGGGTGAGGGTTAGGATTAGGGTGAGGGTTATGGTTAGGGTGAGGGTTTGGGTTAGGGTTATTATTAGGGTTAGGTTTAGGGTTACAGTTAAGTTGAGTGTGAGGGTGAGAGTTAGGGTTAGGGTTAGGGTGAAGTTTAGTGTTAGGGTTAAGATTAGAGTTAGGGTTAAGGAGAGGGTGAGGTTTAGGGGTAGAGTTAGGATTAGGGTGAGGATTAGGGTGAGGGTTAGTGTTAGGTTGCGGGTTAGGGTGGGGTTGAAGGTAAGGGTAAATTTGAGGGTTAGGCTGAGGGTGAGGGTTACAGTAAGGTTGAGGGTTAGGGTTAGGGTGAGCGTTAGTGTTAGCATTAGGGTTTATGTTAGGGTGAGGGTAAGTGTTAGGGTGAGTGTTAGGGTTAGGGTGAGGGTTATGGTTAGGGTGAGTGTGAGGGTTAGGGTTATATTATTGTTAGGGTTAGGGTTAGGTTTAGGGTTATGCTTAGGGTTAGTGTTGGGGTTAGGGTTAGGATGAAGTTTAGTTTTAGGGTTAGGATTAGAGTTAAGGTTAGAGTGAGGGTGAGATTTAGGGTTAGAGTTAGGGTTAGTGTTAGTGTTAGGGTGAGGGTTAGGTTTAAGCTTAGGCTTAGGCTTAGGCTTAGGCTGAGCATGAGGATGAGTTTTAGGGTTCTGGTTAAGGTTCGGGTTAGCCCGAAGGTTAGATTGAGGTTTAAGTTTAGGATTAGGGTAAGGGTGATGGCTAGGGTTAAGGTTAGGGTGAGGGCTAGGATTAGGGATAGCGTTAGGTTTAGGATTAGTGTTAGGGTGGGGGTGAGTGTGAGGTTTAGTGTTAAGGTTAGGCTTAGAGTTAGGATGAGGGTTAAAGTTAGGGTTTGGGTTCGTGTGAGGGTGAGGCTGAGGATTAGGGTTAGGTTTAGGGTTAGGTTTAGCGTTAGGGTTAGTGTTAGTGTTAGGGTTAGGATTAGGGTGAGGGTATGATTTAGGGTGAGGTTTAGGGTGAGGGTTAGGGATACAGTTAGGGTTATGTTTAGAGTGATGATGAGAGTGAGTGTTAGTTTTAAGTTTAGGGTTAGGGCTAGGGTTAAGAATACGTTTAGGGTTAGGGTTAGGGTGATGGTGAGGTTTAGGGTGAGGTTCAAGGTGAGGGTGAGGTTTAGGGTGAGGTTTAAGGTGAGGGTTAGGGTGAGGGTGACGGTATGTGTTAGATTGAGGTCTAGGTTGAGGGTTAGGGTTAGGGTGAGGTTAGTGATAGGTTTACAGTTAGGGTTAGGGTGAGGGTGAGGGTGAGGTTTAGGGTTAGGGTTAGGTTCAGAGTGAGGGTGAGGTTCAGGGTTAGGATTAGGGTTAGAGTTAGGGTTTGGCTGAAGGTGAGGGTGTGGATGAGGGTTAGGGTTAGGGTGAGGGTGAGGGTTAGGTTGAGTTTTAGTGTGTGGGTTAGTGTTAGGGTTAGTGTGAGGATTAGGGTTAGGGTTATGGTGAGGGTAAGGGTTAGGGTAAAGGTTAGGGTAAGGTTTAGTGTTAGGGTTATGGTGAGAGTGATGGTTAGGTTTAGTGTGAGTGTTAGGGTGAGGTTTAGGTTTAGTGTTAGCTTTAGGGTGAGGGTGAGGTTTAGGGTGAGTGTGAGGGTTAGGGTTTGGGTGAGGGTTAGGGTGAAGGTGAAGGCTAGGGTGAGGGTGAGACTTAGAGTTAGGGTTATGGTTAGGGTGAGGGTTAGTGTGAGGATAAGGGTTAGGGTTAGGTTTAGGGTTAGTGTGAGGATTAGGGTTAGGGTGAGGGTTAGAGTTAGGGTGAGGGTGAGGGTTAAGTTTAAGGTTGTGTGAGGGTTAGGGTTAGGCTGAGGGTTAGGGTTAGGTTTTGGTTTAGGGTGAGGGTGAGTGTGAGGTGGAGGGTTAGGGTGAGGGTGAAGTTGAGTGTGATGGTGAGGGTTAGGGTTAGGGTTAGGTTGAGTTTTAGGCTTAGTGTGAGGTTTGGGTGAGCATGAGGTTAAGGGACAGGGTGATGGTTAGGGTTAGGGTGAGGGTTATGGTTAGGGTGAGTGTGAGTTTTAGGGTTATTGTTAGGGTTAGGGTTAGGGTTAGGGCTATGGTTATGGTTAGGGTTAAGGTTACGGTTAGAATGAAGTTTAGTTTTAGGGTATGGGTTAGAGTTAAGGTTAGGGTGAGGGTGAGATTTAGGGATAGAGTTAGGGTTAGTGCTAGTGTTAGGGTTTAGGGTGAGGGTTAGGCTTAGGCTTAGGCTTAGCCTTAGGCTTAGGCCGAGCATGAGGGTGAGTGGTAGGGTTCTGGTTAGGGTTCGTGTTAGGGTGAAGGTTAGATTGAGTTTTAGGGTTAGGGTTAGTGTGAGGGCTAGGGTTAGGGATAGGTTTAGGTTTAGGATTAGGGTTAGGGTGAGGGTGAGTGTGAGGTTTAGGCTTAGAATTAGGGTGAGGGTTAGGGTTAGGTTTTGGGTTAGTGTGAGGGTGAGGCTGAGGATTAGGCTTATTTTTAGGGTTACGTTTATTGTTAGGGTTAGTGTGGGGTTAGGGTTAGGGTTATGGTGAGAGTTAGGGTTAGAGTTAGGATTAGGCTTAGGGTTAGGATGAGGGTGAGGGTGGGTTTGAGGATTAGAGTTAGGGTTAAGGTTAGGCATAGGGTTAGGCTTATTGTTTGTGTTATGCTTAGGGTTAAGTTTGCGGTGAGCATGACGCTGAAGGTGAGGGTTATGCTTATGGTTAGGGTTAGGGTTAGTGTTATTCTTAGGGTTAGGGTTAGAGATACGGTGAGGATGAGGTTGAGGGTGAGGGTTAGGGTTAGGGTGCGGTTTCGGGATAGGTTTAGAGTAAGGGTTAGGGTGAGGGTGAGGTTTAGAATTAGAGTTATTTTTAGGGGGAGGGTTAGGGTTAGGGTTTGGGTTAGGGTGAGGGTGGGGTGAGGATTAGGGTTACGTTTAGGGTTAGGGTTAGGGTTAGGTTTTTAAGATAGGGTTAGGGTTAGGGTTACGGTGAGGGTTAGGGTTAGGGTTAGGCTTAGGGTTAGGCTGAGGGTGAGAGTGGGTGTGAGGATTAGGGTTAGGGTTAGTGTTAGTGTTAGGGTTATTTTTAGTGTTATGGTTAGGGTTAAGTTTGCTGTGAGGGTGAGTCTGAGGGCGAGGGTTTTGGTTATGGTTATGGTTAGGGTTAGGTTTAGAGGTATTGTTAGGGTTGGGATTAGAGTTACTGTGAGGGTGAGGGTGAGGGTGAGGTTTAGGGTTCAGATTAGGGTTTGGGTTAGAGTGAAGGTTAGATTGAGGTTTAGGGTTAGGATTAGGGTAAGTGTGAGGGCTAGGGTTAGGGTTAAGGTGAGGGCTAGGGTTAGGGATAGGGTTTTGTTTTGGATTAGGGTTAGGGTGAGGGTGAGTGTGAGGTTTAGGGTTAGGGTTAGGCTTAGAGTTAGGGTGAGGGTTAGGGTTAGGGTTTGGGTTAGTGTGAGGGTGAGGCTGAGGATTAGGGTTAGGTTTAGGGTTAGGTTTAGTGTTAGGGTTAGTGTTAGGTTTAGGGTTAGGATTAGGGTTATGGTGAGGTTTAGGGTTAGAGTTAGGTTTAGGCTTAAGTTTAGGATGAGGGTAAGGGTGGGTTTGAGGATTAGAGTTAGGGTTAGGGTTAGGCTTAGTGTTAGGCTTATTTTTAGTGTTATGCTTAGGGTTAAGTGAACATGAGGTGAGCATGAGGCTGAAGCTGAGGGTTATGGTAAGGGTTATGGTTAGGGTAAGGGTTAGTGTTATTCTTAGGGTTAGGGTTGGAGATATGGTGAGGATAAGGTTGAGGGTGAGGGTTAGGTTTAGGGTGCGGTTTAGGGATAGGTTTAGGGTAAGGGTTAGGGTGAGGGTGAGGTTTAGAATTAGAGTTATTTTTAGGGGGAGGGTTAGGGTTAGGGTTTGGGTTAGGGTGAGGGTGGGGCTGAGGATTAGGGTTAGGTTTAGGGTTAGGATTAGGGTTAGGTTTTTAGGATAGAGTTAGGGTTAGGGTTACGGTGAGGGTTAGGGTTAGGGTTAGGCTTAGGGTTAGGCTGAGGGTGAGGGTGGGTGTGAGGATTAGGGTTAGCATAAGGGTTAGTGTTAGGGTTATTGTTAGTGTTATGGTTAGGGTTAAGTTTGCTGTGAGGGTGAGTCTGAGGTTGAGGGTTATGGATATGGTTAGGGTTATTGTTAGAGTTATTGTTAGGGTTAGGGTTAGAGTTATGATGAGGGTGAGGGTGAGGGTGAGGGTTAGGGTTCGGGTTACGGTGAAAGTTAACTTGCGGTTTAGGGTTAGGATTAGGGTTAAGGTGAGGGCTAGGGTTAGGGTTAGAGTTAGGGTTATGGGGATGGATAGGGTTAGGGTTAGGGTTAGGTTTAAGGTTAGGGTTAGGATTACGGTGAGGGTTAGGGTTAGGATTAGACTTAGGCTTACAGTTAGGCTGAGGTTGAGGCTGAGGGTGAGGGATATGGTGATGGTTAGGGTTAGGATTAGGGTTAGGGTAAGTGTTATTGTTAGGGTTAGGGTTAGAGTTATTGTGAGGTTCAGGGTGAGGTTGAGGGTTAGGGTTAGGTTGAGGTTTAGGGTTAGGTTTAGTGTTAGGGATAGTGTTAGGGTGAGGGTATCGGTAAGGTTAAAGTTGAGTGTTAGGCTGAGCATGAGGGTTACGGTAAGGGTGAGGGTTAGGCTTAGGGTGAGGTTTAGGGTTAGGGTTGGGGTGAGAGTTAGGGTTCGGGTTCAATTTAGGGTTAGGTTGAGGGTTAGAGTAAGGGTTACGGTGACGGTGAGGGTTAGGGTTAGGTTGAGGTTTAGTGTTAGGATTAGGGTTAGTGTGAGGTGAAGGTTAAGGTTAGTGTTAGGGTGAGGGTTAGGATGAGGGTTAGGGATAGGATTAGGGTTAGGGTGAGGGCTAGTTTGAGGTTGAGTTTTAGGATTAGCGTTAGGGTGAGGTTTAGGGTTAAGGTTAGGGTGAGGGTTAGGGTTAGGGTGAGGTTTACGGTTAGAGTTATGTTTAGGGTGAGACTGAAATTGAGGGTTAGTGTTAGGGTTAGTGTTAGAGTTAGGGTTAGGGTGAGGGTTAGGTTGAGGGTGAGGGTTAGGCTAAAGGTTAGGATTAGGATTAGCCTAAGGGTTAGGGTGAGTGTGAGGGTTAGGGTTAGGGTTAGGCTTAGGGTTAGGCTGAGGGTGAGGTTGAGAGTGAGGGTTTGGTTTAGGTTTACTGTGAGAGTTAGGGTTCGGGTAAATTTAGGGTTAGGGTGAGGGTTAGGGTTAGGTTTATGGTGAGCTTGAGCTTTAGGGTAAGGTTGAGGCTTAGGGTTAGGATTATGGTTATGGAAAGGGTTAAGGTTAGGGTTAGGGTGAGGTTAAGAATGAAGATTAGGAATAGGGTGAGGGCTAGGTTGAGGGTGAGCTTTAGGGTTAGTGTTAGATTAAGGTTTAGGGATAGAGTTAGGGTTAGGGTGAGGGTTAGGTTGAGGGTTAGATTTACGGTGAGGGTGAGGGTTAGGGTTAGGGTGAGGGTTAGGGTGAGGATGATTGTAAGGGTAAAGGTGAGGTTTAGGCTGAGGTTGAGTGTTAGGGTGAAGGTTAGGGTTAGGTTTAGGGTTAGGGTAAGGGATAGGGTTAGGTTCAGGGTGAGTGTTAGATTGAGGATTAGGGTTACTGTTAGTGTGAGGTTTAGGGTGAGGATGAGTGTGAGGGTTAGGATTAGGGTTAGGATTAGGGTTAGGGTTAGGCTTAGAGTTAGGATGAGTGTTAGGGTTAGGGTTTGGGTTAGGGTGAGGTTGAGGCTGAGGATTAGGATTAGGTTTAGGCTTACTGTTAGTGTTAGGGTTAGGTTTAGGGTGAGGGTGAGGTTTAGATGTAGGGTTAGGGGGTGGGTTAGGGTGAGGGTTAGGGTTAGGGGTAGTGTTTGGTTTAGGTTGAGGGTGAGTGTTAGATTGAGGTTTAGTGTTAGGGTTAGGGTTAGGGTCAGTGTGAGGCTTAGTGTTAGTGTTAGGGTTAGTGTTAGGGTGAGGGTAAGTGTTCGGGTGAGGTTATGGGTTAGGGTGACGGTTATGGATAGGGTGAGGTTTAGAGTTAGGGTTAGAGTTATTGTTAGGTTTAGGTTTAGGGTTACGGTTACGGTGAGGGTGAGTGTGAGGGTTAGGGTTAGTGTTAGTTTGAGGTTTAGGGTTTGGGTTAGGGTTAGAGTTAGGGTTAGGGTGAGGGTGAGGTTTAGTGTAAGAGTTAAGGTTAGGGTGACGTTTAGGGTTAGGTTAGGGTGAGAGTTAAGGGGAGGGTAAGGCTTAGTGTTAGGTTTAGGGATAGGATTAGGGTTAGGGTTAGGGTGAGGGTCCGTGTGTTTGTTAGGGTTAGTTCTGGGGTTAGGCTTAGGTTTAGGCTGAAGGTGAGGGTGATGGTTAGGGTTAGGGTTAGGGTTAGTGTTAGGGTTAGGGGGAGGGTTAGGATGAGGGTTAGTGTTAGGATTAGGGTTAGGGCAAGGGCTAGGGTGAGGTTGAGGTTTAGGGTTAGAGTTAGGTTGAGGTTTATGGTTAGGGTAAGGGTTAAGGTGAGGGTGAGGTTTAGGGTTAAAGTTAGGGTTAGGGTGAGGCTGAGGGTGAGGGTTAGGGTTAGGGTTAGTGTTAGAGTTAGGGTTAGGGTTAGGGTGAGGGTTAGCATGAGTGTTAGGGTTAGGTTTAGGGTTAGGTTTAGGCTGAGGGTGAGGGTGAGGGTGAGGGTTTGGGTGAGGATAAGGGTTAAGGTTAGGATGAGGGCTAGGGTTGGGTGAGGGTTAGGGATAGGGTTATAGTGAGGTTTAGGTTTAGGGTGATGGTTAGGGTTAGTGTGAGGGTTAGTGTTAGGGTTAGGGTTATTGTTAGGGTTGGGGTAAGTGTTAGGGTGAGGTTTAGGGTTAGGCTGATGGTTATAGTTAGGGTGAGTGTTAGGATTATGGTTAAGGTTATTGTTAGGGTTAGGGTTAGGATTATGGTGAGGGTGAGGGTGAGGGTTACAGTTAGGGTTAGGATTAGGTTTAGTTTTAGGGTTAAGGATAGAATTAGGGTTCGGGGGACAGTGAGGTTTAGGGTTAGAGTTATGGTTTTTGATAGGTTTAGGATTAGGGTGAGGGTTATGGTTAGGCTTAGGCTTAGGCTTAGGCTTAGGCTGAGCATGAGGGTGAGGGTTAGGGTTAGGGTGATGGTTCTGATTAGGATTATTGTTATTGTTAGGTTTAGGGTTAGAGTTACAGTGAGGGTGAGGTGCAGGTGAGGGTTAGGGTTAGGGTTAGGGTGGGGCTTACCGTTAGGGTTAGGGTTAGGGTTAGGTTGAGGGTGAGGTTTAAGATTAGATTTAGGGTTAATGTTAGGGTGAGGTTTAGTGTTAGAGTTAGGGTTAGGGTGAGGCTGAGGGTGAGGGTTACTGTTCGGATTAGGTGTTGGATTAGGTTGACAGTGAGCGTTAAGTTTAGCGTTAGGGTGAGGGTTAGGATGAGGGTTAGGGTTAGGATTAGGGTTAGGGTGAGGGCTAGGGTGAGGGTGAGGTTTAGGGTTAGAGTTATGGTGAGGTTTAGGATTAGGGTTAATGTTAGGGTTAGGGTGAGTGTAAGGTTTAGGATTAGAGTTAGGGTTAGGGTGAGGCTGAGTTTGAGGGTTAGGGTTAGTCTTAGTGTTAGCTTTAGGGTGAGGGTGAGGGTTAAGTTGAATGTGAGGGTTAGGCTTAGGGTTAGGATTAGGTTTAGGGTAAGTGTTAGGGTGAGTGTGAGCGATATGGTTAGGGTTAGGGTTAGGCTTAGGGTTAGACTGAGGGTGAGGGCTGGGGTGAGGGTTAGGTTAAGGGTGAGTGTGAGGGTTAGGGTTAGGGTGAGGGTTAGGGTTAGGGTTACTGTGAGCGTGAGGGTTAGGGTAGGTTGAGAGTTAGGGTTAGTGTTAGAGTTAGGGTGAGGGTTCAGGTTAGGGTTAGGGTGAGGGTAAGGATGAGGATTAGGGTTAGGATTAGGGTTATGTTGAGGGCTAGGGTGAGGTTGAGGGTTAGGGTTCTTATAAGATTAAGGTTTAGGTTTAGGGTTAGGGTTAGGGTGAGGATTAGGTTGAGGATTATGGTTACAGTGAGGGTGAGGATAAGGGTTAGGGTTAGGGTTAGGGTTAGGATTAAGGTTAGCTTGAGGGTGAGTATTAGCATTAGTGTTAAGGTTAGGTTTAGGGTTAGGATTAGTGTTATTGTTAGGGTTAGGGTTAGAGTTATTGTGAGGGTGAGGGTGTGTGTGAGGGTTAGGGTTAATGTTAGGTTGAGGTTTAGGGTTAGAGATTAGGATTAGGGTAAGTGTGAGGGTGAGGTTTAGGGTTAAATTTAGGGTTAGTTGGAGGATTAGGTCGAGGGTGAGGGTTAGGTTTAATTTTAGTATTAAGGTTAGGGTGAGGGTTAGGTTGAGGTTTAGGCTTACCGTTAGGGTTAGGGTTAGGATTAGGGTTAGGGTGAGGATGAGTGTGAGCGTTAGGGTTAGGGTTAGGCTTAGGCTTAGAGTTAGGCTGAGAGTGAGGGTGGGGGTGAGGATTAGGTTTAGGGTGATGGTTAGGGTTAGGGTTAGGGTGAGGGTTAGGATGAGGGTTAGGATTAGGATTAGGGTGAGGGTGAGGGATAGGGTGAGGGTGAGGGTTAGGCTTAGGATAAGGATTAGGCTCAGCTTGAGGTTGAGGGTGAAGGTTATGGTTAGTATGATGGTTAGGTTTACAGTTAGGTTGATGTTTAGGATGAGGCTTAGGGTTAAGGTGTGGGTTAGGGTGAGGTTTAGTGTTTGGGTTAGCGTTAGTCTTAGGGTTATGGTGAGGGTGAGGTTCTGGGGTACAGTTAGGGTGAGGATGAGGGTTAGGGTTAGGGTGCAGGTTAGCCTGGGGTTGACGGTAAGGGTAAAATTGAGGGTTAGGATGAGGGTGAGGGTTTCCCTATGGGTGAGGGTTAGGGTTAGGGTGAGGGTTAGTGTTAGCATTAGATTGAGGGTGAGGGTTAGATTGAGGATTAGTGTTAGGTTTAGTGTGAGGTTTAGGGTGATGATGAGGGTTAGGGTTAGGATGAAGGCTAGGGTGAGTGTGAGGGTTAGGGTTAGGGTTAGGGTGAGGGTAAGTGTTAGGGTGAGGGTTAAGGTTAGGGTGAGGGTTATGGTTAGGGTGAGGGTTAGGGTTAGCGTTAGGTTTATTGTCAGGTTTAGGGGTAGGGTTACGGTTACTGTGAGGGTGAGGGTGAGGTTTAGGGTTAGGGTAAGGTTGAGGTTTAGGTTTAAGGTTAGGGTTAGAGTTAGGGTTAGGGTGAGGGTTAGGCTTAGGCTTAGGCTTAGGCTTATGCTTAGGCCGAGCATGAGGTTGAGGGTTCGGGTTTGTGCTGGGATAAGGGTTAGGTTTAGGTTTAGGGGTAGGTTGGGAGTTAGGTTGAGGTTAAGGGTTAGGATAAGTTTAAGGGTGAGGGCTAGGCTGAGGGTTAGGGTGAGGGTTTGGGTGTGGGATAGGGTTAGGTTTAGGATTAGGGTTAGGGTGAGGGTGAGTGTGAGGGTTAGGATTAGGGTTAGGGTTAGGCTTAGAGTTAGGATGAGGGTTAGGGTTAGGGTTTGGTTTAGGGTGATGTTGAGGCTGAGGATTAGTGTTAGGTTTAGGGTTAGGTTTAGGGTTAGTGTTAGTGTTAGGGTTAGGTTTAGGGTTAGGGTTAGGGTGAGGGAGAGGTTTAGGTATAGGGTTAGGGGGAGGGTTAGGGGGAGGGTTAGGGTTAGGTTTATTGTTAGGTTTAGGTTGAGTGTGAGGGTTAGGTTGAGGTTTAGGGTTAGGGTTAGGTTTAGGGTCAGTTTGATGGTTAGTGTTAGTGTTAGAGTTAGTGTTAGGGTGAGGATAAGTATTAGGCTGAGGTTATGGGTTAGGGTGATGGTTATGTTTAGGGTGAGGGTTAGGGTTAGGGTTAAGGTTATTGTTAGGTTTAAGTTTAGGGTTACGGTTACGGTGAGTGTGAGTGTGAGGGTTAGGGTTAGGGTTAGGTTGAGGTTTAGGGTTTGGGTTAGGGTTAGAGTTAGGGTAAGGGTGAGGGTGAAGTTTAGGGTTAGAGTTAGGGTTAGGGTGACGGTTAGGGTTAGGGTTAGGGTGAGAGTTAGGGGGAGGGTAAGTTTTAGTGTTAGGCTTAGGGATAGGATTAGGGTTAGGGTTAGGGTGAGGGTCAGTGTGTTTTTTAGGGTTAGGTCTAGGGTTAGGCTTAGATTTAGGCTGAGGGGGAGGTCGATGGTTAGGTTAGGGTTAGGGTTAGGGGGAGGGTTAGGATGAGGGTTAGGGTTAGGATTAGGGTTAGGGCAAGGCCTAGGGTGAGGGTGAGGTTTAGCGTTAGAGTTAAGGTGAGATTTATGGTTAGGGTTAGGGTTAGGGTGAGGGTGAGGTTTAGGGTTAGAATTAGGGTTAGCGTGAGGCTGAGGATGAGGGTTAGGGTTAGGCTTAGTGTTAGGTTTAGTGTTAGGGTTAGGGTGAGGGTTAGGGTGAGGGTTATGGTTAGATTTAGGATTAGGGTTAGGCTGAAGGTTAGGGTGAGGGTGAGGGTTAGGGTGAGGATAAGGGTTAGGTTTAGGTTGAGGGCTAGGGTTGGGTGAGGTTTAGGAACAGGGTTAGCGTGAGGTTTAGGGTTAGGTTTATTTTTAGAGTTAGGCTAAGTGTTAGGGTTAGTGTTAGGTTGAGGGTGAGGTTTAGGGTTAGATTTAGGGTGAGGGTTAATGTTAGCGTTAGGTTCAGTTTTAGGGTGAGGCTAAGGGTTATGGTGAGGTTTTGGGTTAGGATGACGTTTATGGTTAAGCTGAGGGTTAGGAATCGGTTTAGAGTTATTGTTAGGGTTCGGTTTAAGTTTGCGGTTACAGTAAGGGTGAGGATGAGGGTTAGGGTTAGGCTTAGGGTGAGGTTTAGTGTGTGGGTGAGGTTTAGGTTTAGAGTCAGTGTGAGGGATAGGTTGAGGGTTTGGGTTAGGGTTAGTGTTAGTGTTAGGGTTAGGGTGAGAGTTAGGGGGAGGTTTAGGGTTAGGGTTAAGTTTAAGATTAGGTTAAGAATGAGGGTGAATGTGTGTGAGTTTTAGGGTTAGGGTCAGGGTGATGATTAGGGTTAGGGTGAGGGTTAGGTTTAGAATTAGGGTTAGCCTGAGGATGAGCGTTAGGATTAGTATTAGGGTTAGGTTTCAAGTTAGGATTAGTGTTATTGTTAGGGTTAGTGTTAGAGTAATGGTGAGGGTGAGGGTGAGGGTGAGGGTTAGGGTTAGGGTTAGGGTGAAGTTTACGGTTAGGGTTAGGATTAGGTTTAGGTCTAGGGTTAGTGTTAGGGTTAGTTTTAGGGTTAAGGTTAGGGTGATGGTTAGGTTGAGGTTTAGGGTTATGGTTAGGGTTAGGGTTAGGATCAGAATGAGGGTGAAGGCGAGTGTGAGGGTTAAGATTAGGGTTAGGCTTAAGCTTAGGGTTAGGCTGAGGGTGAGAGTGGGGGTGAAGATTAGGTTTAGGGTGATGGTTAGGTTTAGGGTTTGGGTGAGGTTTAGGATTAGGATTAGTGTTAGGGTGAGGTCTAGGGGGAGGGGGAGGGTTAGGGTAAGGGTTAAGCTTAGACTTAGGTTTATGCTGAGCGTGTAGTTGAGGGTGAGGGTTAGGGTGAGTTTGATCGTTAGGTTTACGGTTATGGTGAGGGTTAGGAGGAGGTTTAGGGTTAGGGTGAGGGTTAGGGTGAGGATGATGGTAAGGATAAGGTGAGGTTGAGTCTGAGGGTGAGGGTTAAGATAAGGATGAGGTTTAGGGTTTGGTTTAGGGTTAGGGTAGGGGTTAGGGTTAGGGTTAGGGTGAGGGTTAGATTGAGGATTAGGGTGAGGGTTAGTGTGAGGTTTAGAGTGAGGATGAGAGTTAGGGTTAGGGTGAGGGTGAGGATTAGGAGGAGGTTTAGTTTTAGGATTAGGGTTAGGGTGAGGGCTAGGGTGAGGGTGAGGTTTACGGTTTGGTTTAGGGTTAGGTTTAGGGTTAGGTTTAGGTTTAGGGGTAGGGTGAGGGTGAGGTTTAGCGTTAGAATTAGGTTTAGGGGGAGGGTTAGGGGGAGGTTTATGGTTATTGTTATTGTTAGGTTTATGGGATGTTGAGGGTTAGGTTGAGGTTTAGGGATAGGGTTAGGTTTAGTATTAGGGTTAGGGTGAGGGTGAGGGTGACCGTTAGGGTGAGGGTTAAGCTTAGGCTTAGGGTTAGGCTGAGGGTGAGGGTGGGGATGAGAATTAGGGTTAGGGTGATGGTTTGGGTTAGGGTTAGTGTTATTATTAGGGTTAGGCTTAGAGTTACCGTGAGGGTGAGGATGCGGGTGAGGGTAAGGGTTCGGATTAGGGTGGGGTTTAGGGTTAGGGTTAGGGTTAGTGTGAGAGTGAGATTTAGGGTTAGATATAGGGTTAGGGGGAGGGTTAGGGTTAGGGTAAGGGATAGGGTTAGTGTTAGAGTTATGGTGAGGGTGAGGATTAGGTTTAGGTTTAGGGTTAGGGTTATGGTTAGGGTTAGTGTGAGGGTTAGTGTTAGGGTTAGGGTTATTGTTAGGGTGAGGGTAAGTTTTAGGGTGAGGGTTTGGGTTAGGGTGAGGGTTACGGTTAGGGTGAGTGTTAGGATTAGGTTTAGGGTTATTGATAGGTTTAGGTTTAGGGTTTTGGTTACAGTGAGGGTGAGTTATAGGGTTAGGGTTAGGGTGAGGTTTAGGGTTTGGGTTAGGATTAGAATGAGGGTTAGAATGAAGGTGAGGTTTGCTGTTAGAGTTAGGGTGATGGTGAGGGGTAGGGTTAGGATTTGGTTTAGGGTGATGGTGAGTGTGTGTGTTAGGGTTAGGTTTAGGTTTAGGCAAAGAGTTAGGCTAAGGTTGAGGTCGAGAGTGAAGTTTAGGGTTAGGATTAGGGTTAGTGTGAGAGTGAGGGCGAAGGTTTGGTTTAGTGTTAGGGTGAGGGTTAGGGTGAGTGTTAGGATTAGGGTTAGGGTTATGGTGAGCGTTAGGGTTAGGGTTAGGTAGAGGGTTTGGGTTTGGTTAAGGATGAGGGTTAGTTTCACGGTTAGGGTGAGGATTATGATGAGGACTAGGGTTACGATTAGTGTTAGGGTGAGGGATAGGGTGAGGGTGAGAACTAGGGTTAGTGTTACGTTAAAGTTTAGGGTTAGGGATAGGCTTAGGGTGAGGGTTATGATGAGGGTTAGGGTTACGGTGAGGGTGAGGGTTAGGGTTAGGTTGAGGGTTAGGGTTAGGATTAGGGTTAGGGTTAGGGTGAGGGTGAGGTTTATGGTTAGAGTTAGGGTTAGGCTGAAGCTGAGGGTGATTGTTAGGGTTCCAGTTAGTGTTAGGTTTAGGGTTAGTGAAAGGGTCAGTGTTAGAGTGAAGGTAAGGGTGAGGGTTAGGGTTAGGGTGAGGATTAGGGTTAAGGTTAGGGGGAGGGTTAGGATGAGGTTTAGGGTTAGGGTGAGGGTGAGGTTTAGGGTTAAGGTTAGGGTGAGTTTTAGGGTTAGGATTAGTGTTAGGGTTAGGGTGAGGCTGAGGTTTAGGGTTAGAGTTAGGTTTAAGGTGAGGCTGAGGGTGAGGGTTAGGGTTAGTTTTAGGATTAGGATTAGGGTACGGGTTAGGGTGAGTGTGAGAGTTAGGGTTAGGGTTAGGGTTAGGGTTAAGGTGAGCTTGAGATTTAGGGTTATGTTGAGGATTAGGGTTATGGTTAGGGCTAGGGTGAGGGTTAAGGTTAGGGTTAGGGTGAGGGTAAGGATGAGGATTAGGGTTAGTATTAGGGTTAGGGTGAGGGCTAGCATGAGTTTGAGGGTTAGGGTTAGTGTTAGATTAAGGTTTAGGTTTATGGTTAGGGTTAGGGTGAGGGTTAGGTTGAGGGTTAGGGTTACTGTGATGGTGATGATTAGGGTTACGGTGAGGGTTTGGTTTAGGATTAGGTTTACGGTGAGGGTGAGTGTTAGCATTAGGGTTAGGGTTAGGGTTAGGGTTAGATTTCGGGTTAGGATTAGTGTTATTGTTAGGGTTAGGTTTAGAGTTATGGTGAGGGTGAGGGTTAGGGTGAGGTTTACGGTTCGGGTGAGATTTAGGTTGAGGGTTAGGATTAGGGTGAGGCTGAGGGTGAGGGTTAGGGTTAGGGTGAGGGTTAGGGTATGGGTTAGGTTGAGAGTTAGTGTTCGATTATGTTTAGGGATAGGGTGAGGGTTAGGGTTAAGGTTACGTTGAGCATGAGGATTAGGGTTATGTTGAGGATTAGGCTTAGAGTTACGGCTAGGGTGAGGGTTCAGGTTAGGGTTAGGGTGAGGGTGAGGATGAAGATTAGGGTTAGGATTAGTGTTAGGGTGAGGGCTAGTGTGAGGGTGAGGGTTAGGTTTAGAGTTTGATTAAGGTTTAGAGTTAGTGTTACGGTTAGGGTGAGGGTTAAGTTGAGGTTTAGGGTTACGGTGAGGGTGAGGATTAGGGTTAGGGTGAGGGTTAGGGTTAGGGTTAGTGTTAGCATGAGAGTGAGTGTCAGGTTTAGGGTTAGAGTTTGGGTTAGGTTTAGGGTTAGGATTAGTGTTATTGTTAGGGTTAGGGTTAGAATTGTGGTGAGGGTGAGGTTGAGGGTGAGGCTTATGGATAGGGATAGGGTGAGGTTTAGGATTAGGTTTAGGATTAGGGTTAGGGTGAGGGTGAGTTTTAGGGTTAGATTTAGGGTTAGTTGGAGGGTTAAGTCGAGGGTTAGGGTTAGTGTTAATTTTAGTGTTAAGGTCACGGAGAAGGTTAGGTTGAGGTTTAGGGTTATGGTTAAGGTTAGGGTTAGGATTAGGGTGAGGGTGAAGGTGAGTGTGAGGGTTAGGGTTAGGGTTAGTCTTAGGCTTAAGGTTAGGCTGAGTGTGAGGGTGGGGTGAAGATTAGGTTTAGGGTGATGTTTAGGATTAGGGCTAGGATGAGTTTTAAGATTAGGGTTCGGATTACTATTATGGTTAGTGCGAGGTCTAGGGTTCGGGTGAGGGTTAGGGTAAGGTTTAGGCTTAGGCTTAGGGTTAGGCTGAGCATGAGGTTGAGGGTGAGGGTTATGGTTAGGGTGATGGTTAGGTTTACAGTTAGGGTGAGGGTTGGGATGAGGTTTAGGGTTAGGGTGAGGGTTAGGGTGAGGATGATGGTATGGGTAAGGGTGATGTTTAGGTTGAGGTTGAGTGTTAAGGTAAGGGTGAGTGTTAGGGTAAAGTTTAGTGTTAAGGTTAGGGTTCGGGTTAGGGTGAGGGTTAGATTTAGGATTAGGATTAGGGTTAGGGTGAGGTTTAGGGTGAGGATGAAGGTTAGGGTTAGGGTGAGGGTGATGGTTAGAATTAGGGTTAGGGTGAGGGCTAGGGTCAGGGTGAGGATTAGGGTTAGGGTTAGGGTTAGGGTGAGCTTTAGGGTTAGGGTGAGCTTTAGGATTAGGGTGAGGGTTAGGGTTAGTGTGAGGGTTAGTGTTAGGGTTAGCATTAGTGTTACGGTGAGGGTATGTGTTAGGGTGAGGTTTAGGGTTAGGGTGCGGGTTATGGTTCGTGTGAGGGTTAGGGTTAGGTTTATTGTTAGATTTAGGGTTAGGTTTACGGTTATGGTGAGGGTGAGGGTTAGCGTTAGGGTTTGGGTCAGGTTTAGTGTTAGGGTTAGCGTTAGAGTTAGGGTTATGTTGAGGTTGAAGTTTAGGGGTACAGTTAGGGTTAGGGTGAGGGTTAGGTTTAGGGAGCGCGTTAGCATGGGGGTGACAGTAAGCGTAAAGGTGAGGGTTAGGCTGAGGTTGAGGGTTATGTTAAGGGTGAGGGTTAGGGTTAGGATGACGGTTAGTGTTAGCTTTAGGGTGAGGTTGAGGATTAGATTGAGGATTAGTATTAGGGTTAGTATGATGTTTAGGATGAGGATGAGGGTTAGGGTTAGGGTGAAGTCTAGGTTGAGGGTGAGGGTTGGGGTTAGTGTTAGGCTGATGTTTAGGGTTTGGTTGATGTCTAGGGTCAGTGTGAGGGTTAGGCTTAGGGTGAGGTTTAGGGTTAGGGTTAGGGTTAGGGTGAGGTTGAGGTTTAGGGTTAGATTTAGGGTTAGTGTTAGTGTGAGGTTAGTGTTATCGTTAGGGTTAGTGTTACGGTGAGCGTAAGTCTTAGGGTGAGGGTTTGGGTCAGGGTGACGGTTATGGTTATTGTGAGCGTTAGGATTAGGGTTAGGGTTATTGTTAGGGTTTGGTTTAAGGTTATGGTTATGGTGCGAGTGAGCGTGAGGGTTAGGGTTAGTGTTAGGGTGAGGTTTAGGGTGAGGGTGAGGTTTAGGGTTAGAGTTAGGGTTAGGGTGAGGATTGGGGTTAGGTTTAGGCTTAGACTTAGACTTAGGCCGAGCATGAGGGTGAGTGTTAGGGTTCGTGTTTGGGTGAGGGTTAGGGTTAGGTTTAGGTTTAGGGTGAATGTTAGGATTAGGTTTAGGGTTAGGATAAGTGTAAGGGTGAGGGCTAGCCTGAGGGTTAGGGTGAGGCTTAGGGTTAGGGATAGAGTGAGGTTTAGGATTAGAGTTAGGGTGAGGGTGAGTGTGAGGGTTAGGATTAGGGTTAGGGTTAGGCTTAGAGTTAGGATGAGGGTTAGGTTTTGGGTTAGGGTGAGGGTGAGGCTGAGGATTAGGGTTAGGTTTAGGGTTAGTGATAGGGTTAGGGTTAGGGTTAGGGTTATAGTGTGGGGTGGGGTTAGGGTTAGGGTTAGGCTTATACTTAGGTTGAAGGTTAGGATGAGGATTAGTTTTACGATTAGGGTTAGGGTGAGGGCTAGGGTGAAGGTGAGGATTAGTGTTAGTGATAGGGTAACGTTTAGGTTTAGGGTTAGGGTTAGGGTGAGGGTTAGGATGAGCGTTAGGATTATGGTGAGGTGAGGGTTAGTGTTAGGGTGAGGGTTAGGGTTAGGTTTAGGGATAGCGTGAGGTTGAGTGTTAGCATTAGGGTTAGGGTTTGGGTTTGGTTTAGGTTTAGGGTTAGGATTACTGTTATTGTTAGGGTTAGGGTTAGAGTTATGTTGAGAGTGAGGGTGAGGGTGAGGATTAGGGTTAGAGTTAGGGTGAGGTTTAGGGTTAGGGTTAGTGTTAGGGTGAGGGTGAGGTTTATGGTTAGATTTAGGTTTAGTTTGAGGGTTAGGTCTAGGGTTAGGATTAGGGTAAGTGTTAGGTTTCAGGTTAGTTTCATGGTTAGGTTGAGGTTTAGGGTTAGGGTTAGTGTGAATTTTAGGGTGAGGATGAGGGTTAGGGTTAGGGCGAGGTCTAGGGAGAGGATGAGGTTTAGGGTTAGTGTTAGGGCGAGGTTTATGGTTAGGGTGATGTTTAGGATTAGTGTGAGGTTTAGTGTTAGGGTTAGGGTTAGTGTTAGGGTGAGGGTAAATGTTAGGGTGAGGGTTAGGGTTAGGGTGAGAGTTATGGTTAGAGTGAGCGTTAGGGTTAGGGTTAGGGTTATTGTTAGCGTTAAGGTTAGGGTTAAGGTTATGGTGAGGGTGAGGGTTAGGGTTAGGGCTAGGATGAGGTTTAGGGTTAGGGTTAGGGTGAGGTTTAGTGTTAGATTTAGGGTTAGGGTGAGGCTGAGGGTGAGGGTTAGGGTTAGGATTAATGTTAGGGTTAGGCTTAAGGTGAGGGTTAGGTTGAGGGTGAGGGTTAGTGTTAGGGTTAGGAGTAGGATTAGGGTTAGTGTTAGGGTGAGTGTGAGGGTTAGGGTTAGGATTAGGGATAGGCTTAGGGTTAGGCTGAGGTTGAGGGTGAGGGTTAGGGTTAGGGGAGGTTTAGGGTTAGGTTTAGGGTGAGTGTGAGGGTTAGGGTTAGGGTTAGGCTTAGGAATAGGCTGAGGGTGAGGGTGTGGGTTAGGGTTAGGATTAGTTTTAGGTTTTGGGTTAGGGTTAGATTTAGGCTTAGGGTGAGGTTTATGTTTATGGTTAGAGTTAGGGTTAGGGTGAGGTTTAGGTATAGGGTTAGGGTAAGGGTTAGTTTTAGATTTAGGGTTAGGTGAGAGTTAAGGGGATGGTTAGGGTTAGGGTTAGTGTTAGAGATAGGATTTGGGTTAGAGTGAGGGTGAGTGTGTGTGTTACGTTTAGGTTTAGGGTTAGGCTTACGGTTAGGCTGAGGGTGAGGTTGAGGTTGACGGTTAGGGTTAGGGGGAGGTTTAGGATGAGAGTTAGGGTTAGGATTAGGGTTAGGGTAAGGGCTAGGGTGAGTGTGAGGGTGAGGTTTAAGGTTAGGGTTAGGGTTAGGGTGAGGTTTAGTGTTAGGGTTACGGTTAATGTTAGGATTAGGGTGAGGGTGAGGTTTAGGGGTACAGCTAGGTTTAGGGTGCGGGTTAGCTTGGAGGTGACGGCAAGGGTAAACTTGAGGGTTAGTCTGAGGTTGATGGTTACGTTAAGGGTTAGGGTCAGGGTGAGCGTGAGGGTTAGTGTTAGCATTAGGGGGAGGCTGAGGGTTAGATTGAGAATTAGTGTTAGGTTTATTGTGAGGTTTATGGTGAGGATGAGGGTTAGGTTTAGGGTGAGGGCTAGGAAGAGGGTGAGGTTTAGGGTTAGTGTTAGGGTGAGGCTTAGGGTTAGGGTGATCATTAGGGTTAGTGTGAGGGTTAGTGTTAGGGTTAGAGTTAGTGTTAGGATGAAGGTAAGTGTTAGGGTGAGGGTTAGGTTTAAGGTGAGGATTATGGTTAGGGTGATGGTTAGAGTTAGGGTGAGGGTTATGGTTAGGGTGAGGGTTAGATTTAGGATTATTGTTAGCATTAGGGTTAGGATTACGGTTATCGTAAGGGTGAGGGTGAGGGTTAGGTTTAGGCCTAGGATGAGGTTTAGTGATAGGGTTAGGGTTAGGGTTAGGGTCAGGGTGAGGTTTAGTGTTAGTTAGGGTTAGGATGAGGCTGAGGTTGAGAGTTAGATTTAGGATTAATGTTAGGGTTAGGCTTAAGGTGAGGGTTAGGTTGAGGGTGAGTGTTAGAGTTAAGGTTAGGAGTAGGATTAGGGTTAGCGTTAGGATGAGTGTGAGGGTTAGGGTTAGGGTTAGGGATAGGCTTAGGGTTAGGCTGAGGTTGAGGTTGAGGGTTAGGTTTAGGGTTAGGCTTAGGGTTAGGCTGAAGATGAGGGTGAGGGTTAGGGTTAGGGTGAGAATTAGGGTTAGGGTTATGGCGAGGGTTAGTATGAGAGTTAGGGTTAGGATTAGGGTTAGAATGAGGGCTAGGAAGAGGTTGAGTTTTAGGGTTAGGGTTAGGGTGATGTTTAGGGTTAAGATTAGGGTTAGGGTTAGGGTGAGTGTAAGGTATAGGGTTAGAGTTAGGGTTAAGCTGAGGCTGAGGGTGAGGCTTTGGGTTAGGGTTCGGATTAGGATTAGGGTAAGGGTTAGGGTGAGTGTGAGTGTTAAGGTTCTGGTTAGGGTTAGGCTTAGGGTTACACTGAGGGTGAGGTTGAGGGTTAGGGTTATGATTAGGGTTAAGGTGAGGGTGAGTGTGTTAGGTTAGGTTTAAGTTTAGGTTAAGGGTTTGGCTAAAGGTGAGGTTGAAGGTGAGGTCAGGGTTAGGGTGAGGTTTAGGGTAAGTGTTAGGGGGAGGGTTAGGATGAGGTTTAGTATTAGGTTTATCATGATGGCTAGGGTGAGGGTGAGTTTTAGGATTAGGGTTAGGTTTAGGGTTAGGATTAGGGTTAGGGTTAGGGTGAGGGTGAGGTTTAGGGTTAGAGTTAGTGTAAGAGTGAGGCTGAGGTTGAGGTTTAGGTTTAGGGATAGTTTTCGAGTTAGGGTTAGGGTGACGGTTAGGGTGAGGGTGAGGATTACGGTTAGGGTTAGGATTAGGATTAGAGTAAGGTTAAGGGTGAATTTGAGGGTTAGGGTTAGGGTTAGGTTTGGCTTAGTGTTAGGCTGAGGCTGAGGGTGAGGGTGAGGGTTAGGGGTAGGGTTAGGGTGGGGTTTAGGGATAGGGTTAGTGTTAGTTTGGGGATGACTGTGAGGGTTAGGTTTAGGGTTAGGATTAGTGTTCTTTTTAGGGTTAGGGTTAGAGTTATGGTGAGGGTGAGGGTTAGGGTGAGGGTGAGATTTATGTTTAGATTTAGGTTCAGTTGGAGGCTTAGGTCAAGGGTTAAGGTTAGGGTTAGTGTTAGGGTTAAGGTTAGGGTGATGGTTAGGTTGAGGTTTAGGGATAGGGTTAGTGTTAGTTTGGGGATTACTGTGAGGGTTAGGTTTAGGGTTAGTATTACGGTTATGGAGAGGGTGAGGGTGAGTGTGTTGGTTAGGGTTAGGGTGAGAATTAGGGTTCGGTTAAGTTTAGGGGCAGGGGGAGGGTTAGGGTTAGGGTTAGGGTGAGAGTAAGTGTTAGGATTAGGGTGAGGATTAGGGTTAGGGTAAGAATGAGGGTTAGTGTTAGGGTTCGTGTGAGGGTTAGGGTGAGGATTAGGGTTATGATTAGGGTTAGGGTGAGGGCTAGGATGAGCGTGAGGATTAGGGTTTGTTTTAGGGTAAGGTTTAGGGTTAGGGTTGGGGTTAGGGTGAGGGTTAGGATGAGGGTAAGGGTTACGGTGAGGGTGAGGGTTAGGGTTAGGGTGAGGGTTAGGGGTAGGATTAGGGTTAGGGTGAGGTTGAGTGTTAGCATTAGGGTTAGGGTTAGGGTTAGGGTTAGGTTTAGGGTTAGGATTAGTGTTCTTTTTAGGGTTAGGTTTAGAGTTATGGTGAGGGTGAGGGTTAGGGTGAGGGTGAGATTTATGTTTAGATTTAGGTTCAGTTGGAGGGTTAGTTCGAGGGTTAGGGTTAGGGTTAGTGTTAGGGTGATGGTTAGGTTGAGGTTTAGGGTTAGGGTTAGGTTTAGGGTTAGGATTAGGGTTAGGGTAGGGTGAGTGTGAGTTTTAGTGTTAGGGTTAGGCTTAGGCTTAGGGTTAGGCTGAGGGTGAGGGTGGGGGTGAGGATTAAGGTTAGGGTGATGGTTAAGGTTAGTGTTATGGTGAAGGATAGTGTTAGGGTTAGGGTTAGAGTTAGGATTAGGTTGAGGATGAGGTTTATGGGTAGAGTTAGAGTTAGGGTGAGGGTTAGCATTACAGTGAGGGTTAGGGTGGCGTTGACGGTAAGGATAAAGTTGAGGTTTAGGCTGAGGGTTAGGGTTACATTAAGGGTGAGGGTTAGGGTTAGGGTGAGGGTTAGGGTGAGGGTTCAGGTGAGGGTGAGGGTTAGATTGAGGATTAGTGTTAGGGTTAGTGTGAAGTTTAGGGTGAGGATGAGGGTTAGGGTTAGGGTGAGGGCTAGGCAGAGGTTCAGGTTTAGGGTTAGTGTTAGGTTGAGGTTTAGGGTTAGCATGATGGTTAGGGTTACTGTGAGGGTTAGTGTTAGGGTGAGGGTAAGTGTTAGAGTGAGGGTTAGGGTTAGGGTGAGTTTTATGGTTAGGGTGAGGGTTAGGGTTAGGGTTAGGATTATTGTTCTCATTAGGGTTAGGGTTTCGGTTATGGTGAGTATGAGGATTAGATTTAGGGCTAGGATGAGTTTTAGGGATAGGGTTATGGTTAGGGTTAGGGTCAGGTTGAGGTTTAGTGTTAGAGTTACGGTTAGGGTGAGGCTGAGGGTGAGGGTTAGGGTTAGGGTTAATGTTAGGGATAGGCTTAAGGTGAGGGTTAAGTTGAGGGTGAGGGTTAGAGTTAGGGTTAGGAGTAGGATTAGGGTTACAGTTAGGGTGAGTGTGAAGGTTAGGGTTAGGCTTAGGGATAGGCTTAGGGTTAGGCTGAGGTTGAGGGTAAAGTTTAGGGTTAGGGTAAGGGTTAGGATGAGTGTGAGGGTTATTATTAATATTAGGGTTAGGGTTAGGGTGAGTGTATGTGTTAGTGTTAGGTTTAGGTTTAGGCTTAGGTTTAGGCTGAGTGTGAGGTTTAGTGTTAAGGTGAGGGTTAGGGTTAGGTTTAGGTTGAGGTTTGAGGTTTGGTTTAGGGTTAGAGTTAGGTTTAGGGTGAGGGTGAGGTTTAGGGTTAGGCTGAGGGTGAGGGTGGGTGTGAGGATAAGAGAGGGTTAGGATTAGGCTTAGGGTTAGGGTTATTGTTAGTGTTATGTTTAGGGTTAATTTTGTGGTGAGGGTGAGGCTGAGGGTGCGGGTGAGGTTGAGGGTTAGGGTTAGAGTTAGGGTGAGGTTTAGGTTGAGGGTGAGGTTTAGGGTTAGAGTTAGGGTTAGGGTGAGGTTTAGGTTGAGGTTTAGGGTTAGTGTTAGTGTTAGGGTTAGGGTTAGCGTGAGAGTTAGTGGGAGGTTTAGGGTTAGGGTTTGGGTGAGGGATAGGATTAGGGTTAGGGTGCGGGTGAGTGTGTGTGTTAGGGTTAGGTTTAGGGTTAGGCTTAGGGTTAGGCTGATGGTGAAGTTGAGGGTGAGGGTTAGGGTTCGGGTTGGGGTGAGGGTTAGGGTTAGGGTTTGGGTAGGTTGAGGGTTAGGATGAGGTTTAGGGTTAGGATTTGGGTAAGGCTGAGGGCTAGGCTGAGGGTTAGGTTGAGGGTTAGGATTAGGGATAGGTTTAGGTTTAGGATTAGGGTTAGGGTGAGGTTGAGTGTGAGGGATAGTGTTAAGGTTAGGGTTAGGCTTATAATTAGGGTGAGGGTTAGGGTTAGGTTTTGGGTTAGGGTGAGGGTGAGGCTGAAGATTAGGTTTAGGGTTAGGATTAAGGTTAGGGTTAGTGTTAGGGTTAGGGTTAGTGTTAGGGTTATGTTCAGGGTTAGGATTAGGATTAGGGTTAGGTTTAGACTTAGGGTTAGGTTGAGGGTGAGGGTGGATGTGATGATTAGTGTTAGGGTTAGGGTTAGGCTTAGGGTTAGGGTTATTGTTAGTGTTATGGTTAGGGTTAAGTTTGCGGTGAGGGTGAGGCTGAGGGTGAGGGTTATGTTTATTGATAGGGTTAGGGTTATGGTTAGTGTTAGGGTTATTATTATTGTTAGGGTTAGAGTTAGATTTACGGTGAGGGTGAGGATGCAGGTGAGGTTTAGGTTTAGGGTTAGGGTGGGGTTTATGTTTAGGGTTAGGATTAAGGTTTGAGTGAGGTCGAGGTTTAGGGTTAGATTTAGGGTTAGTGTTAGTGTGAGGGTTAGTGTTAGAGTTAGGGTTAGTGTTACAGTGAGAGTAAGACTTAGGGTGAGGGTCTGGGTTAGGGTAAGGGTTAGCATTAGGTTTAGGGTTGTTGTTAGGCTTCAGTTTAAGTTTACTGTTATGGTGCATGTGAGGGTGAGGTTTAGGGTTAGGGTTTAGTGTTAGGGTTAGGGTGAGGGTTAGGATTAGGGTTAGCATGCGGCTGAGTGTGTTTGTTAGGGTTAGGTTTAGGGTTAGGCTTAGGATTAGTCTGAAGGTGAGGTTGAGGGTGAGGATTAGGATTAAGGTTAGGGTGAGGGTGAGGTTGAGGTTTAGGATTAGGGTTAGGTTGAGGTTTAGGCTGAGGCTTAGGTTTAGGATTAGGGTTAGGGTGATGTCTAGGGTGAGGGTTAGGGTTAGGTTAAATTTTAGGCTTAGGGTTAGTTTTAGGCTGAGCTTGAGGTAGAGTTTGAGGGTTAGGGTTAGGGCGATGGTTAGGTTTATGGTAAGGGTGAGGGTTAGGATGAGGTTTAGGGTTAGGGTGAGGTTTAGGATGAGGATGATGGTAAGGGTAAAGGTGAGGTTTAGGCTGAGGGTGAGGGTTAAGATAATGGTGAGTGTTAGGGTTAGGTTTTCGGTTAGGGTAAGGGTTAGGATTAGGCTTAGGGTGAGGGTTAAATTGAGGTTTAGGGTTAGGGTTAGTGTAAGGTTTAGGGTGAAGATGAGGGTTAGGGTTAGGGTTAGGATTATTTTTAGGTTTAGGGTGAGGGTGAGGTTTTCTGTTGGAAATAGGGTTAGGGTGAGGGTTAGGGTGAAGGTTAAGGTTAGGGTAAGGGTTATCATGGGGGTGATGGTAAGGGTAAACCTGAGGGTTAGGCTGAGGGTGAGGGTTACAGTGGGATGAGTGTTAGGGTTAGGGTGAGGGTTAGGGTTTGGGGAAGGCTGTGGGTTAAGGTTAGATTGAGAATTAGTGATGAGTGTTAGGGTTAGTGTGAGGTTTAGGTTGAGGATGAGGGTTAGTGTTAGGGTGATGGCTAGGGTGAGATGAGGGTTAGGTTTAGCTTTAGGGTGAGGTTTCGGATTAGGGTGATGATTACGGTTAGTTTGAGGGTTAGTGTTAGGGTTAGGGTTAGTGTTAGGGTGAGAGTAAGTGTTAGGGTGAGTGTTATGTTTAGGGTGAGTGTTATGGTTAGGTTGAGGGTTAGGGTTAGGGTTAGGGTTATTGTTAGGGTTAGGGTTACAGTTATAGTGAGGGTGAGTGTGAGGGTTAGGGTTAGGATTAGGATGAGGTTTAGGTTTAGGGTTAGGGTTAGAGCTAGGGTTAGTGTGAGAGTGAGGTTTATGGTTAGAGTTAGGGTTAATGTTAGGGTTAGGGTTATGGTGATTGTTTGTGTTAGAGTTAGGCTTAGGCTTAGGCTTATGCCAAGCATGAGGGTGAGGGTTAGGGTTATGGTTAGGGTGAGGTTTAGGGTTAGGGTTAGGGTGAGGGTTAGGATGAAGTTTAGGGTTAGGATTAGTGTTAGGGTGAGGGTTAGGGTAAGGGTTAGATTTAGGGATAGGGTTAGGTTTAGGAGGGTTAGGGTTAGACTTAGGATGAGTGTGAGGGTCAGGGTAAGGGTTAGGCTTAGGTTTAGGGTGAGGGTTAGGGTTAGGGGTTTGGTTAGGGTGAGGGTGAGGCTGAGGATTAAGGTTAGGTTTAGGGTTAGGTTTTGGGTTAGGTTTAGGGTTAGGGTTTGGGTTACAATTAGGGTTAGCGTTAGGGTTAGGGTTAGGCTTAGGGTTAGGCTGAGGGTGAGGTTGGGGTTGAGATTTAGAGTTAGGGTTAGGATTACGGTTATTGTTAGTGTTATGGTTAGGGTTAAGTTTGCAGTGAGGGTGAGGCTGAGGATGAGGGTTATGGTTATGGTTAGGGTTAGGGTTAGTGTTATTTTTAGGGTTAGGGTTAGAGTTACGGTGAGATTGAGGGTGAGGGTGAGGGTTAGAGTTAGGGTGAGGTTTAGGGTTAGGGTTAGGGGGAGGGGGAGGTTTAGGGTTAGAGTTAGTGTTAGGGGGAGGGTCAGGGTGAGGTTTATGGTTAGGGTTAGTGTTAATGTTAAGGGCAGGGTGAGGTAAAGGTTGAGGTTTAGGGATAGGGTTAGGTTTAGTATTAGGTTTAGGGTGAGGGTGAGTGTGAGGGTTAGGGTGAGGTTTAGGCTTAGGCTTAGGTTTAGGCTGAGGGTGAGGGTGGGGGTGAGTATTAGGGTTTGGATGATGGTTCGGGTTAGGGTTAGTGTTATTGTTAGGGTTAGGGTTAGAGTTATGGTGAGGGTGAGGGTGCGGGTGAGGGTTAGGCTTAGGGTTAGGGTGGGATTTAGGGTTAGGGTTAGGGATAGTGTGAGGGTGAGGTTTAGGTTTAGATATAGGGTTAGGGGGAGGGTTAGGGTGAGGGTTAGGCATAGGGTTAGTGTTCCGGTTAGGGTGAGGGTGAGGGTTAGGTTGAGGTTTAGGGTTATGGTTAGGGTTAGTGTGAGGGTTAGTGTTAGGGTTAGGGTTAGTGTTAGGGTGAGGGTATGTTTTAGGGTGAGAGTTTTGGTTAGGGTGAGGGTTATGTTTTGGGTGAGGGATAGGATTAGGTTTAGGGTTATTGTTAGGGTTAGGTTTAGGGTTTTGGTTACGGTGAGGGTGAGGTTGAGGTTTAGGGTTTGGGTTAGGGTTAGAGTGAGGGTTAGGATGAGGGTGAGTTTTACGGTTGGATTTAGGGTTCGGGTGAGGGTTAGGGTGAGGTTTAGGGTTAGGGTTACTGTTAGGGTTAGGGTTAGGGTGAAAGTTAGTTGGAGGATTAAGGTTAAGGTTAAGGATAGGGTTAGGTTTAGGGTTTCAGTTACGGTGATTTTGAGGGTTAGGATTTGGGTTAGGGTGAGGGTGAGGTTTAGGGTTAGACTTAGGGATAGGGTGAGGCTGAGGATGAGGGTGAGGTTTAGGGTTAGGGTTAGGATGAGGTTTGGGGTTAGGTTTAGGTTGAGTGTGAGGGTTATGGTTAGGGTTAGGGTTAGCTGTAAGTTTAGGCTGAGGGTTTGGCTGAGGGTGAGGGTTAGGGTTAGTTTGAGGGTTAGGGTTAGGGTTAGGGTGAGGTTTAGTGTTAGGGTTAGGGTTAGAGTTATGGTTAGGGTGAGGGTGAGATTTAGAGTTAGAGTTAGTTTTAGGATGAGGGTTAGGGTGAGTGTTAGTGTTAGGGTGAGGGTTAGGGTAGGGTGACGGTAAGGGTAAATGTGAGGGTGAGGCTGAGGGTGATGGTTATGGTAAGGTTGAGGGTTAGGGTTAGGGTGAGGGTTAGAGTTAGGGTTAGGGTGAGAGTTAGGGTTCGGGTCAAGTTTAGGGTTAGGGTGAGGGTTAGAGGAAGGGTTATGGTGAGGGTGAGGGTTAGGGTTAGGTTGAGGTTTAGCGTTAGGATTAGGGTTAGGGTGAGGGTGAGGGTTAGTGTTAGTGTTAGGGTGAGGGTAAGTGTTAAGTTGAGGGTTAGGGTTATGTTGAGGGTTATGTTTAGGTTGAGGGGTAAAGTTAGGGTTAGGGTTAATGTTAGGGTTAGGGTTAGGGTTACCATTATGGTGAGAGTGAGGGTGAGGGTTAGGGTTAGGGTTAGGCTGAGTGTGAGCGTGCAGGTGAGGATTAGAGTTAGGAATAGGGTTAGGGTAATTGTTAGTGTTATAGTTAGGATTAAGTTTGCAGTGAGGGTGAGGCTGAGGGTGAGGGTTATGGTTAGTGTTAGGATTAAGGTTAAGTTAGTGTTATTGTTAGGGTTAGGGTTAGAGTTACAGTGAGGTTGAGGTTGACGGTTAGGTTTAGGGTGAGGTTTAGGTTTAGGGTTAGGGTTAGGGTTAGGGTGAGGGTGAGGTTTAGTGTTAGATTTAGGGTTAGGGGGAGGGTTAGGGTGAGGTTTAGGGTTAGTTTTAGGGTTAAGGGGAAGGTGTGTGTTAGGTTGAGTTTTAGGGATAGGCTTAGGGTTAGGATTAGGGGTAGGGTGAGCGTGAGTATGAGGGTTAGGGTGAGGGTTAGGCTTAGGCTTAGGGATAGGCTGAGGGTGAGGGTGGGGGTGAGGATTAAGGTTAGGGTGATAGATAGGGTTAGGGTTAGTGTTATTGTTAGGGTTAAGGTTCATATTAGGGGGAAGATGAAAGTACGGGTGAGGGTTAGGGTGAGGGTTAGGGTGAGGGTTAGGGTTAGGGTTAGTGTTAGGGTTAGGGTGAGGATGAGGTTTAGGGTTAGATATAGCGTTAGGGGGAGGGTTAGGGTTAGGGTTATGGTTAGGGTGAGGTTTAGGTTTAGGGTTAAGGTTAGGGTTAGAATTACAGTGAGGTTGAGGGTGCAGGTTAGTGTGAGGTTTAGGGTTAGGGTTAGGGTTAGGGTTAGGCTGAGTGTTAGGGTTAGTGTTAGTGTTAGAATTAGAGTTATAGTGAAGGTTAGGGTGAGGGTGAGGGTAAGGCTTAGTGTTAGGTTTAGGATTAGGGTAAGGGTTATTGTGAGTGTGAGGGTTAGGGTTAGGGTTAGTGTTAGGCTTAGGGTTAGGCTGAACATGAGGTTGAGTGTGAGCGTTAGGGTTAGGGATAGGGTGAGTTTTAATTTTAGGGTTAGGGTTAGGGTTAGAGTTAGGGTTAGGTTGAGGGTCAGGTTCAGGTGTAGGGTTAGGGTTAGGGTTAGAGTTATAGTGAAGGTTAGGGTGAGGGTTAGGGTAAGGCTTAGTGTTAGGATTAGGATTAGGGTAAGGGTTATTGTGAGTGTGAGGGTTAGGGTTAGGGTTAGTGTTAGGCTAAGGGTTAGGCTGAACATGAGGTTGAGTGTGAGCGTTAGGGTTAGGGATTGGGTGAGGTTTAATTTTAGGGTTAGGGTTAGAGTTAGGGTTAGGTTGACGGTGAGGTTTAGGGATAGGTTTAGGGTGGGGGTGAGGGTTAGGGTTAGGGTGAGGGTCAGGGTGAGGGTCAGGGTGAGTGTTAGGGTTAGGGTGAGAGTTAGGGTTCGGGTTAAGTTTAGGGTTAGGGTGAGGGTTAGGTTAAGGGTTACAGTGAAGGTGAGGGTTAGAGTTAGGTTGAGGGTTAGGGTTAGGGTTATTGTTAGGGTGAGGTTTGGGATGAGGATTAGGGTTAGGATTAGGGTGAGGGTGAGGGCTAGGTTGAGAGTGAGTTTTAGGGTTATGGTTAGGGTGAGGTTTAGGTTTAGGTTTAGGGTTAAAGTTAGCATTAGGGTGAGGGTTCGATTGAGGATTAGTGTATGGGTTAGGGTTAGTGTTAGGTTTAGGGTGAGCATGAGAGTTAGGGTTAGGGTGAGTTTGAGGTTTAGAATTAGGGTTATGGTGAGTGCTAGGGTGAGGGTTAGGATGATGGTGAGGGTGGGGGTGAGGATTAGGGTTAGGGTTAGGGTTATTGTTAGAGTGAGGGTGAGATTTAGGGTTAGAGTTAGGTTTTGGTGGAGGGTTTGGGTGGGGTTTAAGGTTAGGGTTCGTGTTAGGGTTAGGGTGAGGGTGAGGGTTAGGTTGAGGTTTAGCGATAGGTTTAGGTTTAGAATTAGGGTTAGGGTGAGCATGAGTATGAGGGTTAGGGTGAGGGTTAGGCTTAGGCTTAGGGTTATGCTGAGGGTGAGGGTGGGGGTGAGTATTAGGGTTAGGGTGATGGTTACGTTTAGGTTTAGTGTTATTGTTAGCGTTACGGTTTCAGTTACGGTGATGGTGAGGGTGGGGGTGAGGGTTAGGCTTAGGGTGAGGGTGGAGTTTAGAATTAGGGTTAGTTTTAGAATGAGGATGAGGTTTAGGTTTAGATATAGTGTTAGGGGGAGGGTTAGGGGGAGGGTTAGGGTTAGGGTTAGTGTTAGGGTTAGTGAGAGGTTGAGGGTTAGGGTTAGGTTTAGCGTTAGGGTTAGGGTGAGGTTTAGGGTTAGGGTTAGATTTTCGGTGAGGGTAAGGGTGCGGGTGAGTGTGAAGGATTAGGGATAGGTTTAGGGTTTGGTTTTGGGTGAGGTTGAGGGTGAGGGTTAAGTTTAGGTTGAGGGTTAGGGTTACGGTTAGGGGGAGGGTTAGGATGAGGGTTAAGGTTACGATTAGGGTTAAGGTAAGGACTAGGGTGAGGGTGAGGTTTAGGGTGAGGTTGAGCTTTAGGGTTAGGGTTAGGGATAGGGTGAGGTTGATGTTTAGGGTTAGAGTTAGGGTTAGGGTTAGGCTGAGTTTGAGGGTTAGGTTTAGGGTTAGTGTTAGGGTTACAGTTAAGGTTAGGGTGAGGTTTAGTGTGAGGGTGAGTGTTAGGGTTAGGGTTCGGATTACGATTAGGTTTAGGGTTAGGGGGAGTGTGAGGGTTAGGGTTAGGTTTAGGGTTAGGTTTAAGGTTAGGCTGACGGTGAGAGTGAGGGTGAGGGTTAGGGTTAGGGTTAGACTTAGGCTTAGCTTTAGGCTGTGAGTGAGGGTGAGGGTGAGGATTAGGGTTAGGGGAGGGTTAGAGTTAGGGTTGGGGTGAGAGTTAGGTTGCGGTTAAATTTGTGGTTAGGGTGAGAATTAGGGTTATGGTGAGGGCTAGGTTGAGGGTGAGGTTTAGGGTTAGTGTTAAGGTAAGGTTTACGTTTAGGGTTAGGGTTAGGGTGAGGGTTAGGTTGGGGATTAGGGTTACTGTGAGGGTGAGGGTTAGGGTTAATGTGAGGGTTAGGGTTAGGATTAGGTTTACGGTGAGTGTGAGTGTTATTGTTAGGGTTAGGGTTAGGGTTGGGTTTATGGTGAGGTTGAGGGTTAGGGTTTGGGTAAAAGTGAGGTTCAGTGTTAGGGTTAAGGTTAGAGTTAATGTTTAGCGTGAGTGCGAGGTTTAGGGTTAGAGTTAGGGTAAAGGTGAGGCTGAGGTTTAGGGTTAGGGTTAGGCTTAGGTTTAGGATTAGGATTAGGTTAAGGGTTGGGGTGAGTGTGAGATTTAGGGTTAGGGTTAGGCTTAGGGTTAGGGTTAGGCTGAGAGTGAGGGGGAGGGTGAGTGTTATGGTAAGGTTGAGGTTGAGGGTTAGGGTTAGGATTATGATTAGGGTTAGGGTTAGGGGGAGTGTGAGGGTTAGGGTTAGGTTTAGGGTTAGGCTTAAGGTTAGGCGGAGGGTGAGGGTGAGGGTGAGGGTTAGGGTTAGGGTGAGGGTTAGGGTTAGGGTTATGGGGAGGGTTAGGATGAGGGTTAGGGTTAGGATTAGGGTTAGGGTGAGGGCTAGGGTGAGGGTGAGGTTTAGGGTTAGTGTTAGGGTAAGGTGTAGGGTTAGGGGTAGGGTTTGGGTTAGGGGTAGGGTTTGGGTTAGGGTTAGGATGAGGGTTAGTGTTAAGATTATGGTTAGGGTGAGTGTTAGGATTAGGGTTAGGGTTAGGGTTAGGTTTAGGGATAAGATTAGTGTTATTTTTAGGGTTAGGGTTAGAGTTATGGTAAACGTGAGGGTGAGGGTGAGGGTGAGGGTTAGGGATAGGGTTAGGGTGAGGTTTAGGGTTAAGGTTCGGGTGAATCTAATGGTTATAGGGTTAGGATTAGGGTTAGGTTGAGGGTGAGTGTGAGGGTTAGGGTTAGGCTTAGGCTTAGGCTTTGGGTTAGGCTGAGGGCGAGGGTGCTGCTGAGGATTAGGGTTAGGGTGATGGTTATGGTTAGGGTTAGGGTGAGGGTTAGGATGAAGGTTAGTGTTAGGATTAGGGTTAGGGTGAGGGCTAGGATGAGGGTGAAGTTTAGGGTAAGGGATAAGCTTAGGCTTAGGGTTAGGCTGAGCATGAGGTTGAGGGTTAGGGATAGGGTAAGGTTTAGTGTTAGGTTTAGGGTTAGGGTGAGGGTGAGGTTTAGGGGTAGGTTTAGGGTCAGAGTGAGGAGTAGGGTTAGGGTGAGGGTTAGGGTGGGGGTTACGGTAAGGGTAAAGGTGAAAGTTAGGCTGAGGGTCAGGGTTATGGTAAGGGTGAGGGTTACCTTTAGGGTGAGGGTTAGTGTTAGGGTGAGGGTGAGGGTGAGGGTGAGGTTTAGATTGAGGATTAGTGTTAGGGTTAGTGTGAGGTTTAGGGTGAGGATGAGGGTTAGGGTTAGGTTGATGGCTAGGGTGAGGTTGAGGTTGAGGGTTAGATTGAGGATTAGTGTTAGGGTTAGTGTGAGGTTTAGGGTGAGATTGAGGTTTAGGGTTAGGGTTAGGGTTAGGATTAATATTAGGGTTAGTCTTAACATGAGGGATAGGGTTAGGGTGAGGTTTAGGGTTAGTGTTAGGATTAGGATTAGGGTTGGGTTTAGGGTGAGTGTGAGGGTTAGGGTTAGGGTTAGGCTTAGGCTTAGTGTTAGGCTGAAGGTGAAGGTGAGTGTGAGGGTTAGGGTTAGGATGAGTGTTAGGGTTAGGGTGAGAGTTAGGGTTCGGATTAAGTTTAGGGTTAGATTGAGGGTTAGCGTAAGGGTTACAGTGAGGGTGAGGGTTAGAGTTAGGTTGAGGGTTAGGGTCAGGGTTACTGTTAGGGTGAGGTTTAGGATCAGGGTTCGGGTTAGGATTAGGTTTAGGGTGAGGGCTAGGGTGAGGGTGAGTTTTAGGGTTAGGGTTATGGTGAGGTTTAGTGTTAGGTTTAGGGTTTGGGTTAGGGTGAGTGTGAGGTTTAGGGTTAGATGTAGCTTTAGGGTGAGGCTGAGGGTGAGGGTTAGGGTTAGGGTTAGTGTTAGAGTTATTGTTACTATGAGGGTTAGGGTGAGGGTGATGGTAAGGCTTCGTGTTAGGATTGGGATTAGAGTAAGGGTTTGGGTTAGTGTGAGGGTTAGGGTTAGGGTTAGGGTTAGGCTTAGGTTTAGGCTTAGGGTGAGCTTGAGGGTGAGGGTTAGGGTTAGGGTGAGGGTTAGGTGTAGGGTTAGGGTGAGAGTTAGGGTTCTGGGTAAATTTAGGTTTAGGGTGAGGGTTAGAGTTAAGGTTACAGTGAGGGTGAGGGTTAGGGTTAGCTTGAGGTTTAGGGTTAGGCTTAGGATTAGGGTGAGGGTTAGGATTAGGGTTAGGGTTAGGGTGAGGGCGAGGGTGAGGTTTAGGGTTAGATATAGGGTTAGGTTGAGGATGAGGGTTAGGGTTAGGGTGGGGGCTAGGGTGAGGGTGAGGTTGATGTTTAGATTGAGGATTAGTGTTAGGGTTAGTGTGAGTTTTAGGGTGAGGATGAGGTTTAGGGTTTGGGTTAGGGTTAGGATTATTGTTAGGGTTAGACTTAACGTGAAGGTTAGGGTGAGGGTGAGGTTTAGGATTAGTATTAGGGATGGGTTTAGGGTGAGTGTGAGGGTTAGGGTTAGGGTTAGGCTTAGGCTTAGTGTTAGGCTGAAGGTGAGGGTGAGTGTGAGGGTTAGGGTTAGGATGAATGTTACGGTTAGGGTTAGGGTGAGAGTTAGGGTTCAGGTTAAGTTTAGGGTTAGAGTGAAGGTTAGTGGAAGGGTTACAGTGAGGGTGAGGGTTAGAGTTAGGTTGACGTTAGGATTCAGATTAGGGTTAGGGTGAGGGTGAGGGTTAGGTTTAGTGTTAGGATGAGGGTTAGGTTCAGGGTTAGAGTTAGGATTAGGGTTAGGGTGAGGGCTAGGGTGAGGGTGAGGTTTAGGGTTAGGATTAGGGTTTTAGGGTTAGGGTTAGGGTTAGGGTGAGGGTGAGGTTTAGATTTAGAGTTACGGTTAGGGTGAGGATGAGGTTTAGGGTTAGGGTTAGGATTAATGTTAGGGTTAGTCTTAACGTGAGGGTTAGGGTGAGCTTGAGGTTTAGGGTTAGAGGTAGGTTTAGGGTGAGGCTGACGGTGAGGGTTAGGGTTAGGGTTAGTGTTAGAGTTATTGTTACTGTGAGGGTTAGGGTGAGGGTGATGGTAAGTCTTCGTGTTAGGATTGGGATTAGAGTAATGTTTAGGGTGAGTGTGAGGGTTAGGGTTAGTGTTAGGGTTAGGCTTAGGTTTAGGCTTAGGGTGAGGGTGAGGGTGAGGGTTAGGGTTAGGGTGAGGGTTAGGTGTAGGGTTAGGGTGAGAGTTAGGGTTCTGGTTAAATTTAGGGTTAGGGTGAGGGTTAGGGTTAGGGTTACAGTGAGGGTAAGGGTTAGGGTTAGTTTGAGGTTTAGGGTTAGGCTTAGGATTAGGGGAGGGTTAGGGTTAGGGTGAGGGTGAGGTTTAGGGTTAGATATAGGGTTAGAGTGAAGATTAGGGTTAGGGTTAGGGTTAGGGTTAGGGTGAGGTTTAGGGTTAGGGTTAGAGTTAGCGTTAGAATTACAGTGACGGTGAGGGTGCAGGTTAGTGTGAGGTTTAGGTTTAGAGTTAGGGTTAGGGTTATGCAGAGTGTTAGGGTTAGGGTTAGTGTTAGAGATAGGGTTATGATGAGGGAGTAGGGTGAGGGTGAGGATAAGGCTTAGTGTTAGGATTAGCAATAGGGTAAGGGTTAGGGTGAGTGTGAGGGTTAGCTTTAGGGTTAGTGTTAGGCTTAGGGTAAGGCTGAGCATGAGGTTGAGTGTGAGGGTTAGGGTTAGGGATATGGTGAGGTTTAGTGTTAGTGTTAGGGTTAGATTTAGGGTTAGGGTTAGGATGAGGGTGAGGGTGGCTCTGAGGATTAGGTTTAGGCTTAGGGTTATTGTTAGGGTGATGGTGAGTTTTAGGGTTAGAGTTAGGATTAGGGGGAGGGTTGGGGTGAGGGTTATGCTGAGGGTGAGGGTGGGGGAGAGGATTAGGGTTAGGGTGATGGTTAGGGTTAGGGTTAGTTTTATTGTTAGGGTTAGGGTTTGCGTTATGGTGACAGTGAGGGTGCGGGTGAGGGTTAGGTTTAGGGTTAGGGAGGGGTTGAGGGTTAGTGTTGGGTTTAGGGTGAGGGTGAGGTTTAGGGTTAGATATAGGGTTAGGGGGAGGGTTAGGGGGAGCGTTAAGTCTAGGGTTAGTGTTAGGGTTAGGTTCAGGTTGAGGGTTAGGGTTAGGGTTAGGGTTAGGGTTAGGGTGAGGGTGAGTGTGCATATGAGTGTGAGGTTTAGGGTTAGGTTTCTGCTTAAGCTTAGGTTTATGCTTAGGGTTAGGCTGAGGTTGAGTGTTAGGGTTAGGATGAGGGTTAGGGTTAGGTTTATGGGGAGGGTTAGGATGAGGGTTAGGGTTAGGATTAGTGTTAGAGTGAGGGCTAGGATGAGGGTTATGTTTAGGCTTAGGGTTAGGGTGAGGTTTAGGGTCAGAATTAGGGATAGAATTAGGTTTAGGGATAGGGTGATGGTTGGGGTTAGGCTTAGGCTTAGTCTTAGGCTTAGGCCGAGCATGAGGGTGAGGGTTAGGGTTAGGTTTAGGGTGAGGGTTAGGCTTAGGGTTAAGGTGAGTTTAAGGATGAGGTTTAGGGTTAGGATTAGGTTTAGGGTGAGGGCTAGGGTGAGGGTTAGGGTGAGGGTTAGGAATAGGTTTAGGTTTAGGATTTGGGTTAGGGTGAGGGTGAGGGTGACGGTTAGGGTTAGGGTTAGGCTTAGGCTTAGGGTTAGGGTAAGTGTTAGTGTTAGGATTTGGGTTAGGGTGAGGGTGAGGCTGAGGATTAGGGTTAGGTTTAGGGTTTGGTTGAGGGTTAGGGTTAGTGTTAGTGTTAGGGTTAGGGTTAGGTTTACCTTGAGTGTTATGATTAAGGTTAGGGTTAGGTTAGGCTGAGGTTGAGGGAGGGGGTGAGGATTAGGGTTAGGGTTAGGGTTAGGGTTATTGTTAGTGTTATGGTTAGGGTTAACTTTGCTGTGAGGGTGAGGCTGAGGGTTATGGTTATGGTTAGGGTTAGGATTAGGGTTAGGGTTAGTGTTATGGTTATGGTTAGGTTTAGAGTTACAGTGAGGTTGAGGCTGAGGGTGAGGGTTAGTTTTAGGGTGAGGTTTATTGTTACAGTTAGGGTTCGGGTAAGGGTAAGCGTGAGGTTTAGAGTTAGAGTTAGGTTTAGGGGGAGGGTTAGGGGGAGGTTTAGGCTTAGGGTTAGTGTTAGGGTTAGGGTGAGGGGGAGGGTTAGGTTGAGGTTTAGGGATAGGGTTAGGGTTAGGATTAGGGTTAGGGTGAGCATGAGTATGAGGCTTAGGGTGAGGGTTAGGCTTAGGCTTAGGGTTAGGCTGAGGGTGAAGTTGGGGGTGAGGATTAGGTTTAGGGTGATGGTTAGGGTTAGGGTTAGGGTGGGGTTTAGAATTAGGGTTAGTCTTAGGGTTAGGGTGAGGGTCACGTTTAGGGATAGATATAGGGTTATCGGGAGGGTTATGGTGAGGGTTAGGGTTAGGGTTAGTGTTAGGTTTAGGGTGAGGGTGAGGTTTAGGGTTAGATATAGGGTTAGGGTGAGGATTTGGGTTAGGGATAGGGTTAGGGTTAGGTTGAGGTTTAGGGTTAGGGTTAGTGTTAGGGTTAGAATTACAGTGAGGGTGAGGGTGCCTGTTAGTGTGAGGTTTAGGGTTAGAGTTAGGCTTAGGTTTATGCTGAGTGTTAGGGTTAGGGTTAGTGTTAGAGTTAGGGTTATGGTGAGGGTTAGGGTGAGGGTGAGGGTAAGGCTTAGTGTTAGGATTAGGAATTGGGTAAGTGTTAGGGTGAGTGTGAGGGTTAGGGTTAGGTTTAGTGTTAGGCTTAGGGTAAGGCTGAGCATGAGGTTGAGTGTGAGGGTTAGGGTTAGGGATATGGTGAGGTTTAGTTTTAGGGTCAGGGTTAGATTTGGGGTTAGGGTTATTATGAGGGTTTGGGTGAGGCTGAGGATTATGGTTAGGCTTAGAGTTATTGTTAGGGTGATGGTGAGTTTTAGAGTTTGAGTTATATTTAGGGGGTGGCTTAGGGTGAGGTTTAGGGTTTGGTTTAGTGTTAGGGTTAGGGTGAGGGTGAGGGTTAGGTTGAGGTTTAGGGATAAGGTTAGGTTTAAGATTAGGGTTAGGGTGAGCATGAGTATGAGGCTTAGGGTGAGGGTTAGGCTTAGGCTTAGGGTTAGGCTGAGGGTGAGGGTGAGTGTGAGGATTAGGGTAAGGGTAATGTTTAGGTTTAGGTTTAGTGTTATTGTTAGGGTTAGGGTTTGAGTTACGGTGAGGGTGAGGGTGCTGGTGAGGGTTAGGCTTAGGGTTAGGGTGGGTTTTAGGGATAGAGTTAGGTTTAGGGTGAGGGTGAGCTTTAGGGTTAGATATAGGGTTAGGGGGAGGTTTAGGGTGAGGGTTACGGTTAGGTTTAGTGTTAGGGTTAGGATGAGGGTGAGGGTTAGGTTGAGGTTTAGGGATAGGGTTAGATTTATGATTAGTGGTAGGGTGAGCATGATTTTGAGGCTTAGGGTGAGGGTTAGGCTTAGGCTTAGGGTTAGGCTGAGGTTGAGGCTGGGGGTGAGGATTAGGGTTAGTGTGATGGTTAGCGTTAGGGTTAGTGTTATTGTTAGGGTTAGGGTTTGAGTTATGGTGACGGTGAGGGTGCGGGTGAGGGTTAGGGTTAGGGTTAGGGTGGGGTTTAGGTTTAGGGTTAGGTTTAGGGTGAGGGTGAGGTTTAGGGTTAGATATAGGGTTAGGGGGAGGATTAGGGTGAGGGTTAGCGTTAGGGTTAGTGTTAGGTTTAGAGTCAGGTTGAGGGTTAGGTTTAAGGTTAGGGTTAGGTTGATCGTGAGAGTGCGGGTGAGTGTGAGGTTTAGGGTTAGGTTTAGGCTTAAGCTTAGGTTTATGCTTAGGGATAGGCTGAGGGTGAGGGTGAGGGTGAGGGTTAGGTTTAGCGTCAGGGTTAGGGTTAGGCTTATGGGGAGGGTTAGGATGAGGGTTAGGGTTAGAATGAGGGCTACGGCGAGGGTTATGTTTAGGGTTAGGGTGAGGGTGAAGTTTAGGGTTAGGGGTAGCGTTAGGCTTAGGCTTAGGGTGAGGATGAGGTTAATGATTAGGGTTAAGTTGAGAGTTATGGGTAGGGTCAGGGTGAGAGTTAGAGTTCGGGTTAAGTTTAGGGTTAGGGTGAGGGTTAGGGTTAGGGTTACAGTGAGGGTGAGGGTTAGGGTTAGGGTTAGGCTTAGGATTAGGGTGAGGGTTAGGGTTAGTGTTAGGGTGATGGTTAGGATGAGGATTAGGGTTATGATTAGGGTTCGGGTGAGGGCTAGGGTGAGGGTGAGGGTTAGGATTAGTGTTTGGGTGAGGTTTAGGGTTAGAGTTAGGGTGAGGGTTAGGATATGGTTTAGGGTCTCAGTGAGGGTTAGGGTGAGGGTTAGGGTTAGGGTTTGGGTTAGGGTGAGGCTGAGTTTTAGGATTATATTTAGGGTTAGGGGGAGGGTTAGGTCAAGGCTTAGGGTTAGGGTTAGTGTTAGGGTTAAGGTTAGGGTTAGGGTTAGGTTGAGGTTTAGGGTTAGGGTTAGGATTACAGTAATTATTAGGGTATGTGAGGGTTAGGGTTAGGGTTAGGCTTAGGGTTATGGTTATGCTGAGGGTGAGGGTGGGGATGAGGATTAGGGTTAGGGTGATGGTTAGGGTTAGGGATAGGGTGAGGTTTAGGATGAGGTTAGAGTGAGGATTATGGTTAGGGTGAGGGATAGGTTGAGGGTGAGGGTATGGTTAAGCTTAGGCTTTGGCTTAGGTTTAGGCTGAGCATGAGTTTGAGGGTTAGGGTTAGGGTTAGGGTGATGGTTAGATTTAAGGTTAGGGTGAGGGTTAGGGTTAGGGTTAGGGTTAGGGTGAGGGTGAGGGTGAGTTTGAGTGTTAGAGTTAGGGTAAGGTTGCGGCTGAAGTTGTGGGTTAGTGTTAGGGTTAGTGTTAGAGTTAGGGTTAGGGTGAGGTTTAGTTTGAGGGTAAGGGTTAGGCTTAGGGTTAGGATTAGGATTATAGTAAGGTAAAGGTGAGTGTGAGAGTTAGGGTTAGGGTGAGGGTTAGTGTTAGGATTATGGGGAGGGTTAAGGTGAGGTTTAGGGTTAGGATTAGGGTTAGGTTGAGGGCTAGGGTGAGGGTGATATTTAGGGTTAGGTTTAGGGTGAGGTTTATGGTAAGGGTGAGTGTTAGGATTAGGGTGAGTGTGAGGTTTAGGGTTAGATTTAGGGTTAAGTTGAGGCTGATGGTTAAGGTTAGGATTAGGGTAGGGATTAGGATTTGGGTAAGGGTTTGGTTGAGTGTGAGGGTTAATTTTAGGGTTAGGGTTAGGCTAAGCGTTACATTGAGGGTGAGGGAGAGGGTGAGGTTTACGGTTAGGGTGAGGGTTAGTGTTAGGGTTAGGATGAGAGTTAGATTTCAGGTTAAGTTTAGGGTTAGGGTGAGGGTTAGGGTTAGGGTTACGTTGAGGGTGAGGGTTAGGGTTAGGTTGTGGTTTAGGGTTAGGGTTAGGGTTAGGGTGAGCTTTAGGGTTAGGGTTAGGGTGAGGGTTAGGTTGAGGATTAGGGTTAAGATTAGGGTTAGGGTGAGGGCTAGGGTGAGGGCAAGTTTTAGGGTTAGTGTTAGGGTGAGGTTTAGGGTTAGGGTTAGGTTTAGGGTGATGGTTAGGTTGAGAGTTAGGGTTACAGTAATGGTTAGGGTTAGGTTTAGAGTTAGGGTTAGGGTTAGGGTTAGAGTGAGTGTGAGGGTTAGTTTTAGGATTAGGGTTTGGGTGAGGGTGATGGTTAGGATTAGGGGTAGAGTTAGTGTTATTGTTAGGGTTAGGGTTAGGGTTATGGTGAGAGTTAGGGTTAGCGTTATTGTTAGGGTTAGGGTTAGGCTGAGGGTGAATTTGGGGGTGGGGGTGAGGATTATGTTTAGGGTTAGGCTTATTGTTAGTGTTATTGTTAGGGTTAAGTTTGCGGTGAGGATGAGGCTGGGGGTGAGGGTTATGGTTATGGTTATGGTTAGGGTTAGGGTTAGTGTTATTGTTAGGGTTAATGTTAGACTTATGGTGAGGTTGAGGGTGAGGGTGAGGGTTAAGTTTATGGTGAGGTTTAGGGTATGGGTTAGGGTTAGGGTTAGTGTTAGTATGAGGGTGAGGTTTAGGGTTAGAGTTAGTGTTAGGGTGAGGGTTATGTTGAGGGTGAGGTTTAGTGTTAGTATTAGGGTTAGGTTTAGAGTGAGAGTTAGGGGGAGGGTTTGGGTTAGGGTTAGGGTTAGGGATAGGATTAGGGTTAGGGTGAGGGTGAGTGTGTGTGTTAGGGTTAGGTTTAGGGTTAGGTTTAGGGTCAGGCTGAGGATGAGGTTGAGGGTGAGGGTTAGGGTTAGGGTGAGGGTTAGGGTTAGGGTTAGTGAGAGGGTTAGGATGAGGTTTAGGGTTAGGTTTAGGGTGAAGGTAAGGGCAAGGGTGAGGGTGAGGTTTAGAGTTAGTGTTAGGGTGAGGTTTAGGTTTAGGGTTAGGGTTAGGATTAGGTTGACCATGAGGTTTAGGGTTAGAGTTAGGGTTAGGGTGAGGCTGAGGGTGAGTGTTATGTTTAGGGTTAGTGTTAGGATTAGGGTTAGGGTTAGGTGAGCGTTAGGGTTAGTGTGAGTCTGAGGGTTAGGGTTAGGTTTAGGGTTAGGGTTAGGGTGCCGTGAGTATGAGGATTAGGGTAAGGGTTTGGCTTAGGCTTAGGGTTAGGCTGAGGCTGAGGGTGAGGGTGCGGGTGAGGGTTAGGGTTAGGGTTAGGGTGGGTTAGGGTTAGGGTTAGGGTGAGGGTGAGGTTTAGGGTTAGATATTGGGTTAGGGTGAGGGTTAGGGCGAGGGTTAGTGTTAGGGATAGTGTTAGGGTTAGGGTGAGGGTGAGGGTTATGGTTAAGTTTAGGGTTAGGGTGAGGTTTAGGGTTAGGGTTAGTGTTAGGGTTAGAATTATGGTGAGAGTTAGCGTCCGGATGAGTGTGAGGGATAGGGTTAGATTTAGGTTTAGGCTTAGGGTTAGGCTTAGGGTTAGGCTGACTGTGAGGGTGAGGGTGAGGTTTTGGGTTAGGGTGAGGGTTAGGGTTAGAGTTATGGGGAGGGTTAGTGTGAGTGTTAGTGTAAGGATTAGGGTTAGGGTGAGGGCTAGCGTGAGGGTGATGTTTAGGGTTAGGGTTAGGGTGAGGTTTAGGGTTAGGGTTAGGTTAAGGGTGAGGGTAAGATTTAGGGTTAGTCGTAGGGTTAAGGTGAGGCTTAGGGTGAGGTTTAGGATTAGGGTTAGGATTAGGATTAGGGTAAGGTTTCGGGTTAGTGTTGGTGTAAAGGTTTGGGTGAGGGTTAGGTTGAGGTTTAGGGTTAGGGTTAGGGTTAGGATTAGGGTTAGGGTGAGGGTGAGTGTGATTGTTAGGGTTAGGGTTAGGCTTACGATTAGGCTGAGGGTGAGTGTGGGGGTGAGGATTAGGGTTAGGGTGATGTTTAGGGTTAGAGTTAGGGTGAGGGTTAGGATGAGGGTTAGGGTTAGGGATAGGGTTAGGTTTAGTGTTAGGGTTAGGTTTAGAGTTAGGGTTAGGGTGAGGGTGAAGTTTAGGTGTAGGGTTAGGGTCCGAGTGAGGGTTAGGGTTAGGTTGAGTGTTAGGCTTAGTGTTATGGGGAGGGTTAGGATGATGTTTAGATTTAGGATTAAGGTAAGGGTAAGAGCTACAGTGAGGGTGAAGTTCAGGATTAGGGTTAGGGTGAGGTTTAGGGCTAGGGTTACGGTTCAGGTTAGGGTGAGAGTGAGGTTTAAGGTTAGGTTTAGGGTTAGGTTGAGGTTTAGGGTGAGGGTTAAGATGAGGATTAGGGTTAGGATTAGCGTTAGGGTGAGGACTAGGTTGAGGGTGAGGTTTAGTGTTAGTGTTAGGGTGAGGTTCAGGGTTAGGGTTAGTGTTAGGGTGAGGGTTAGGGTGAGGGTTAAGGTTACAGTAAGTGTGAGGGTTAGGGTTATGGTGAGGGTTAGTGTTAGGATTAGGGTTAGTTAGGGTTATTGTTAGGGTTAGGGTTAGGGTTACAGTAAGGGCTAGGGTTAGTGTTAGGGTTAGGGTTGGGCTGAGGTTGAGGGTGGGGGTGGGGTTGAGGATGAGGATTAGGGTTAGGGATAGGGTTATTTTAAGTGTTATGGTTAGGGTTAAGTTTGCGGTGAGGTTGAGGCTAAGGGTGAAGGTTATGTTTAGGGTTAGGGTTAGGGTTAGGGTTAATGTTATTTTTAGGGTTAGGGTTAGAGTTACGTTCAGGTTGAGGGTGAGGGTGAGGTTTAGGTTTAGGGTAAGTTGTAGGTTTTGGGTTAGGGTTAGAGTTAGTGTTAGTGTGAGAGTGAGGTTTAGGGTTAGAGTTAGCGTTAGAGTGAGGGTTAAGTTGAGGGTTAGGTTTAGGGTTAGTGTTAGGGTTAGGTTTAGATTGAGAGTTAGGGGTAGTGTTTGGGTTAATGTTAGGCTTAGGGATAGGATTAGGGTTAGGATGAGGGTGAGTGTGTGTGTTAGGATTAGGTTTAGGTTTAGGTTTAGGGTTAGGCTGAGAGTAAGTTTGAGGGAGAGGGTTAGGGTTAGGGTGAGGGTTAGGGTTAGTGTTAGGGGGAGGGTTAGGATGAGGGTTAGGGGTAGGTTTAGGGTTAAGGTAAGGGCTAGGGAGAGGGTGAGGTTTAGGTTTAGGTTTAGGGTGAGGTTTAGGTTTAGGGTTAGGGTTAGGGTTAGGGTGAGGGTGAGGTTTAGTGGTATGGTTAGGGTTAGAGTTAGGGTTAGGGTGAAGATGAGGTTCAGGGTTAGAGTTAGGGTATGTTGAGGCTGAGGTTTAGGGTTAGATTTAGTGTTAGTGTTAGAGATAGGGTTAGGGTGAGGGTTACGGTGGGGTTGAGTTTGAGGGTGAGGGTTAGGCTTAGGTTTAGGATTAGGATTAGGGTAAGGGTTAGGGTGAGTGTGATGGTTAGGTTTAGTGTTAGGCTTAGGCTTAGGGTTAGGCTGAGAGTGAGGGTGAGTGTGAGGGTAAGGGTTAGGGTGAAGGTTAGGGTTAGGTTTAGGGTGAGAGTTACGGTTCGGTTAAGTTTTGGGTTAGGGTGAAGGTTAGAATTAGGGTTAGGGTGAGGGCTAGGGTGAAGGTGAGGTTTAGGTTTAGTTTTAGGGTAAGGTTTAGATTTAGGGTTAGGGTTTGGGTTAGGGATAGGATGAAGGTTAGGGTTACGGTGAGGGTGAGGGTTAGGGTTAGGTTGAGGGTTACGGTTAAGATTATGGTTAGGGTGAGGGTGAGTGTTAGGATTAGGGTGGGTTGAGGTCTAAGGTGGGGGTGAATGTTAGAGTTAGGGTTAGAATTAGGGTGAGGTTTAGGATTAGGGTGAGGGTTAGGGTTAGTGTGAGGGTTAGTGTTAGGTTTAGGGTTAGTGTTAGGATGAGGTTAAGTGTTAGGGTGAGGGTTAATGTTAGGGTGAGGGTTATGGTTAGGGTGAGGGTTAGGGTTAGGGTTATTGTTAGGGTTAGGGTTACGGTTACGGTTAAGGTGAGGGTGAAGTTGAGAGTTAGAGTTAGGGTAAGGTTTAGATTAGGGTTAGGGTAGAATTAGGGTTAGGGTGAGGGTGAGGTTTAGGGGTAGAGTTAGGGTTAGGGTGAGGGTTAGGGTTAGGGTGAGCGTTAGGGTGGGGTTATGGTAAGGGTAAAGGTGAGGGTTAGGCTGAGGGTGAGGGTTAAAGTAAGGGTGAGGGTTAGGGTTAGGGTGAGGGTTAGGTTTACGGTTAGGGTGAGGGTGAGGGTTAGTTTGAGGATTAATGTAAGGGTTAGTGTGAGGTTTAGGATGAGGATCAGGATTAGCGTTATGGTGAGGGCTAGGGTGAGGTTGAGGGTTAGGGTTATTTTTAGGGTGCGGTTTAGGGTTAGGGTGATAGAGTTAGTGTGAGCGTTAGTGTTAGTGTTAGGGTTCGTGTTAGGGTCAGGGTAAATGTTAGGATGAGGGTAAGTGTTAGAGTGAGGGTTATGGTTAGGGTGAGGGTTAGGAATAGGGTTAGGGTTAATGTTAGGTTTTGGGTTACTGTTACTGTGAGGGTGAGGGTTAGGGTTAGGGTTAGGTTTAGGATGAGGTTTAGGGTTAGGGTTAGGGTTAGAGTTAGGGTTAGGGTGAGGGTGAGGTTTAGGGTTAGAGTTAGGGATAGTGTTAGGGATAGGGATAGGGTGAGTGTTAAGGTTAGGCTTAGGCTTAGGCTTAGGCTTAGGCTGGGCATGAGGGTGAGGGTTAGGTTTAGGGTGAGGGTTAGGATGAGGTTTAGGGTTAGGATTAGGTTTAGGGTGAAGGCTAGGTTGAGGGTTAGGGTAAGGGTTAGGTTTAGGGATAGGGTTAGGTTTAGGATTTGGGTTTGGGTGAGGGTCAGTGTGAGGGTTAGTGTTAGGGTTAGGGTTAGGCTTAGGGTTAGGGTGAGGTTTAGTGCTAGGGATTGGTTAGGGTTAGGGTGAGACTGAGGATTAGGGTTAGGTTTATGGTTAGGTTTACGGTTTGGTTTAGGGTTAGGGTTAGTGTTAGGGTTAGGATTAGGGTTAGGGTTAGGGTTAGGCTGAGGGTGATGGTGTGTGTGAGGATTAGGGTTAGGTTTAGGTTTATTGTTAGGGTGAGGGTGAGGTTTAGGGTTAGAGTTAGGTTCAGGGGGAGGTTTAGGGTGAGGTTTATGGTTAGGGTTATTTTTAGGGTTCAGGGGAGGGAGAGGGTTAGGTTGAGATTTAAGGATAGAATTAGGTTTAGGATTAGGTTTAGGGTGCGGTGAGTTTGAGGATTAGGGTGAGGGTTAGGCTTAGGCTTAGGGTTAGGCTGAGGGTGATGGTGGCTGTGACGATTAGGGTTAGGGTGATCGTTAGGGTTAGGGTTAGGGTTATTGTTAGGGTTAGGGTTCGAGTTCCGGTGAGGGTGAAGGTGGGGGTGAGGTTTAGGGATAGGGTTAGGGTGAGGGTGAGGTTTATGGTTAGATATTACGTTAGGGTGAGGGTTAGTGTTAGGGATAGTGTTAGGGTTAGGGTGAGGGTGAGGGTTAGGTTTAGGGTTAGGGTTAGAATTATGGTGAGGGTGAGGGTGCGGGTGTGTGTGAGGGTTAGGGTTAGGTTTAGGGTTAGGCTTAGGGTTAGGCTTACGTTTAGGCTGACTGTGAGGGTGAGGGTGAGGTTTAGGGTTAGGTGAGGGTTAGGGTTAGAATTATGGGAGTGTTAGGGTGAGGGTTAGGGTTAGTATTAGGGTTAGGGTGAGGGCTAGGGTGAGGGTGATGTTTAGGGTTAGGGTTAGGGTGAGGTTTAGGGTTAGGGTTAGGGTTAGGGTGAGGGTGAGGTTTAGGCTTAGACTTAGGGTTATGGTGAGGCTTATTGTGAGGTTTAGGATTAGGGTTAGGATTAGGATTAGGGTAAGGTTTAGGGTTAGTGTTTGTGTTATTGTTTGGGTGAGGGTTAGGGTTAGGGTTGGGGTTAGGATTAGGGTTAGGATGAGGGTGAGTGTGATTATTAGGTTTAGGGTTAGGGTTAGGTTTAGGCTTAGGCTGAGGGTGAGTGTGGGGGTGAGGATTAGGGTTAGGGTGATGTTTAGGGTTAGGGTTAGGGTGAGGGTTAGGATGAGGTTTAGTGTTAGGATTAGGATTAGGGTGAGGGCTTGGGTGAGAGTAAGGCTTAGGGTTAGGGTTAGGCTTAGGCTTAGGGTTAGGCTGAGCATGAGGTTGAGGTTGAAGTTTAGTGTTAGGGTTAGGGTTAAAGTTAGGGTTAGGGTGAGGGTGAGGTTTAGGGGTAGGGTTAGGGTCAGGGTGAGGGGTAGGGTTAGGGTGAGGGTTAGGGTGGGGTTGATGGTAAGTGCAAGGGTTAGGGTTAGGCTGAAAGTGAGGGTTATGATAAGGGTGAGGGTTAGGTTTAGGGTGAGGGTTATGGTTAGCGTTAGGGTGAGGGTGAGGGTTAAGTTTGAGGATTAGTGTTAGGGTTAGTGTGAGGTTTAGGGTGAGAATGAGGGTTAGGTTTAGGGTGAGGTCTAGAGTGAAGGTGAAGGTGAGGGTTAGATTGAGGATTAGTGATAGGGTTAATGTGAGGTTTAGGTTGAGGATGTGGTTTAGTGTTAAGGTTAGGGTTAGAATTAATATTAGGGTTAGGCTTAAGGTGAGGGTTAGGGTGAGGGTGAGGTTTAGGATTAGTGTTAGGATTTGGATTAGGGTTAGGGTAAGGGTGAGTGTGAGGGTTAGGTTTGGGTTAAGTTTAGGCTTAGTGTTAGGCTGAAGGTGAGGGTGAGGGAGGAGGCTTATGGTTAGGTTGCGGGTTAGGATTAGGCTTATGGTGAGGGCTAGGGTGAGGGTGAGGTTTAGGGTTAGGGTTTGGGTGAGCTTTAGGTTTAGGTTTAGGTTTAGGGTTATGGTGAGGTTGAGGTTTAGTGTTAGAGTTAGGGTTAGGGTGAGGCTGAGGTTGAAGGTTAGGGTTAGGTTTAGTGTAAGAGTTAGGGTTACGCTGAGGGTTAGGTTGAGGGTGAGGGTTAGGCTTAGTGTTAGGATTAGAATTAGGGTAAGGTTTACGGTGAGTGTGAGGGTTATTAGGGTTAGGGTTAGGGTTAGGTTTAGGGTGAGGGTTAGGATGAGGATTAGGGTTAGGATTAGAATTAGGGTGAGGACTCGTGTGAGAGTGAGGGTTAGGGTTAGAATTTGCGTAAGGTTTATGGTTAGGGTTAGAGTTAGGGTGAGGGTTAGGATGAGGGTTAGGGTTACAGTGAGGATGAGAGTTAGGGTTAGGGTGAGCTTTAGGGTTTGGTTTAGGGTTACGGTGAGGGTGAGGGTTATTGTTAGGGTTAGGTTTAGGGTTACGGTTAAGGTGAGGGTGAGGGTTAGGATTAGGGTTAGGGTGAGGTTTAGTGTTAGTGTTAGGGTTAGGGTTAGTGTTAGGGTTAGGGTGAGGGTAAGGTGTAGGGTTAGAGTTAGGGTAAGGGTGAGGCTGAGGTTGAGGGTTAGGTTTAGGGTTAGTGTTAGAGTTAGGGTTAGGTTGAGGTTTAGGGTGAGGGTGAGGGTGATGGTGAGTCTTAGGCTTATGTTTACAATTAGGATTAGGGTATGGGTTATGTTGAGTTTGAGGGTTAAGGTTAGGCTTAGGCTTAGGGTTAGGCTGAGAGTGAGGGTGAGAGTGAGTGTTAGAGTTATGTTGAGGGTTAGGTTTAGGGTTAGGGTGAGAGTTAGTGTTCGGTTAAGTTTAGGATTAGGGTGAGGGTTAGGGTTAGGATTAGGGTTAGGTTGATGGCTAGGGTGAGGTTGAGGTTTAGGGTTAGTTTTAGGGTAAGGTTTAGGGCTAGGGTTAGTGTTTGGGTGAGGGTTAGGATGAGGGTTAGCTTTAAGATTATGGTTAGGGTGAGGGTGAATGTTAGGATTAGGGTTAGGGTTAGGGTTAATTTTAGGTTTAGGATTAGTGTTATTGTTAGGGTTAGGGTTAGAGTTATGGTGAGGGTGAGGGTGAGGGTTAGGGTTAGTGTTAGGGTTAGGGTGAGTTTTACGATAGGGTTAGTATTAGAGTTAGGGTGTGGGTTAGGTTTAGGGTTAAATTTAGGGTTAGGTGGAGCGTTAGGTCGAGGGTTAATGTTAGGGTTAGCATTGGGCTTATGGTTACGGTGATGGTTAGGTTGAGGTTTAGGGTTAGGGTAAGGTTTACGGTGAGGTCTATGGTGAGGGTGAGTTTTAGTGTTAGATTTAGCGTGAGGTTTAGCATTAGGTTTAGGGTTAGGTTTAGGTTGAGGTTGAGGTTAAGGTTAGAGTTAGGGTTAGGGTGAGGCTGAGTGTGAGGTTTAGGGTTAGGGTTAGTTATAGAGTTAGGGTTAGGGTGAGGGTTAGGGTGTGGGTGAGGGTTAGGCTTTGTGAAAGGATTATGATTAGGTTAAGGGTTAGGGTGTTGTGACGGTTAGGGTTAGGAAGAGGTTTAGGGTTTGGGTTAGGGTTAGAGTTAAGGTAAGGGTGAGGTTGAGGTTTAGGGTTTGGGTTAGGGTTAGAGTGAGGGTTAGGATGAGGGTGAGTTTTACGGTTGGATTTAGGGTTCGGGTGAGGGTTAGGGTGAGGTTTAGGGTTAGGGTTACTGTTAGGGTTAGGGTTAGGGTGAAAGTTAGTTGGAGGATTAAGGTTAAGGTTAAGGATAGGGTTAGGTTTAGGGTTTCAGTTACGGTGATTTTGAGGGTTAGGATTTGGGTTAGGGTGAGGGTGAGGTTTAGGGTTAGACTTAGGGATAGGGTGAGGCTGAGGATGAGGGTGAGGTTTAGGGTTAGGGTTAGGATGAGGTTTGGGGTTAGGTTTAGGTTGAGTGTGAGGGTTATGGTTAGGGTTAGGGTTAGCTGTAAGTTTAGGCTGAGGGTTTGGCTGAGGGTGAGGGTTAGGGTTAGTTTGAGGGTTAGGGTTAGGGTTAGGGTGAGGTTTAGTGTTAGGGTTAGGGTTAGAGTTATGGTTAGGGTGAGGGTGAGATTTAGAGTTAGAGTTAGTTTTAGGATGAGGGTTAGGGTGAGTGTTAGTGTTAGGGTGAGGGTTAGGGTAGGGTGACGGTAAGGGTAAATGTGAGGGTGAGGCTGAGGGTGATGGTTATGGTAAGGTTGAGGGTTAGGGTTAGGGTGAGGGTTAGAGTTAGGGTTAGGGTGAGAGTTAGGGTTCGGGTCAAGTTTAGGGTTAGGGTGAGGGTTAGAGGAAGGGTTATGGTGAGGGTGAGGGTTAGGGTTAGGTTGAGGTTTAGCGTTAGGATTAGGGTTAGGGTGAGGGTGAGGGTTAGTGTTAGTGTTAGGGTGAGGGTAAGTGTTAAGTTGAGGGTTAGGGTTATGTTGAGGGTTATGTTTAGGTTGAGGGGTAAAGTTAGGGTTAGGGTTAATGTTAGGGTTAGGGTTAGGGTTACCATTATGGTGAGAGTGAGGGTGAGGGTTAGGGTTAGGGTTAGGCTGAGTGTGAGCGTGCAGGTGAGGATTAGAGTTAGGAATAGGGTTAGGGTAATTGTTAGTGTTATAGTTAGGATTAAGTTTGCAGTGAGGGTGAGGCTGAGGGTGAGGGTTATGGTTAGTGTTAGGATTAAGGTTAAGTTAGTGTTATTGTTAGGGTTAGGGTTAGAGTTACAGTGAGGTTGAGGTTGACGGTTAGGTTTAGGGTGAGGTTTAGGTTTAGGGTTAGGGTTAGGGTTAGGGTGAGGGTGAGGTTTAGTGTTAGATTTAGGGTTAGGGGGAGGGTTAGGGTGAGGTTTAGGGTTAGTTTTAGGGTTAAGGGGAAGGTGTGTGTTAGGTTGAGTTTTAGGGATAGGCTTAGGGTTAGGATTAGGGGTAGGGTGAGCGTGAGTATGAGGGTTAGGGTGAGGGTTAGGCTTAGGCTTAGGGATAGGCTGAGGGTGAGGGTGGGGGTGAGGATTAAGGTTAGGGTGATAGATAGGGTTAGGGTTAGTGTTATTGTTAGGGTTAAGGTTCATATTAGGGGGAAGATGAAAGTACGGGTGAGGGTTAGGGTGAGGGTTAGGGTGAGGGTTAGGGTTAGGGTTAGTGTTAGGGTTAGGGTGAGGATGAGGTTTAGGGTTAGATATAGCGTTAGGGGGAGGGTTAGGGTTAGGGTTATGGTTAGGGTGAGGTTTAGGTTTAGGGTTAAGGTTAGGGTTAGAATTACAGTGAGGTTGAGGGTGCAGGTTAGTGTGAGGTTTAGGGTTAGGGTTAGGGTTAGGGTTAGGCTGAGTGTTAGGGTTAGTGTTAGTGTTAGAATTAGAGTTATAGTGAAGGTTAGGGTGAGGGTGAGGGTAAGGCTTAGTGTTAGGTTTAGGATTAGGGTAAGGGTTATTGTGAGTGTGAGGGTTAGGGTTAGGGTTAGTGTTAGGCTTAGGGTTAGGCTGAACATGAGGTTGAGTGTGAGCGTTAGGGTTAGGGATAGGGTGAGTTTTAATTTTAGGGTTAGGGTTAGGGTTAGAGTTAGGGTTAGGTTGAGGGTCAGGTTCAGGTGTAGGGTTAGGGTTAGGGTTAGAGTTATAGTGAAGGTTAGGGTGAGGGTTAGGGTAAGGCTTAGTGTTAGGATTAGGATTAGGGTAAGGGTTATTGTGAGTGTGAGGGTTAGGGTTAGGGTTAGTGTTAGGCTAAGGGTTAGGCTGAACATGAGGTTGAGTGTGAGCGTTAGGGTTAGGGATTGGGTGAGGTTTAATTTTAGGGTTAGGGTTAGAGTTAGGGTTAGGTTGACGGTGAGGTTTAGGGATAGGTTTAGGGTGGGGGTGAGGGTTAGGGTTAGGGTGAGGGTCAGGGTGAGGGTCAGGGTGAGTGTTAGGGTTAGGGTGAGAGTTAGGGTTCGGGTTAAGTTTAGGGTTAGGGTGAGGGTTAGGTTAAGGGTTACAGTGAAGGTGAGGGTTAGAGTTAGGTTGAGGGTTAGGGTTAGGGTTATTGTTAGGGTGAGGTTTGGGATGAGGATTAGGGTTAGGATTAGGGTGAGGGTGAGGGCTAGGTTGAGAGTGAGTTTTAGGGTTATGGTTAGGGTGAGGTTTAGGTTTAGGTTTAGGGTTAAAGTTAGCATTAGGGTGAGGGTTCGATTGAGGATTAGTGTATGGGTTAGGGTTAGTGTTAGGTTTAGGGTGAGCATGAGAGTTAGGGTTAGGGTGAGTTTGAGGTTTAGAATTAGGGTTATGGTGAGTGCTAGGGTGAGGGTTAGGATGATGGTGAGGGTGGGGGTGAGGATTAGGGTTAGGGTTAGGGTTATTGTTAGGGTGAGGGTGAGATTTAGGGTTAGAGTTAGGTTTTGGTGGAGGGTTTGGGTGGGGTTTAAGGTTAGGGTTCGTGTTAGGGTTAGGGTGAGGGTGAGGGTTAGGTTGAGGTTTAGCGATAGGTTTAGGTTTAGAATTAGGGTTAGGGTGAGCATGAGTATGAGGGTTAGGGTGAGGGTTAGGCTTAGGCTTAGGGTTATGCTGAGGGTGAGGGTGGGGGTGAGTATTAGGGTTAGGGTGATGGTTACGTTTAGGTTTAGTGTTATTGTTAGCGTTACGGTTTCAGTTACGGTGATGGTGAGGGTGGGGGTGAGGGTTAGGCTTAGGGTGAGGGTGGAGTTTAGAATTAGGGTTAGTTTTAGAATGAGGATGAGGTTTAGGTTTAGATATAGTGTTAGGGGGAGGGTTAGGGGGAGGGTTAGGGTTAGGGTTAGTGTTAGGGTTAGTGAGAGGTTGAGGGTTAGGGTTAGGTTTAGCGTTAGGGTTAGGGTGAGGTTTAGGGTTAGGGTTAGATTTTCGGTGAGGGTAAGGGTGCGGGTGAGTGTGAAGGATTAGGGATAGGTTTAGGGTTTGGTTTTGGGTGAGGTTGAGGGTGAGGGTTAAGTTTAGGTTGAGGGTTAGGGTTACGGTTAGGGGGAGGGTTAGGATGAGGGTTAAGGTTACGATTAGGGTTAAGGTAAGGACTAGGGTGAGGGTGAGGTTTAGGGTGAGGTTGAGCTTTAGGGTTAGGGTTAGGGATAGGGTGAGGTTGATGTTTAGGGTTAGAGTTAGGGTTAGGGTTAGGCTGAGTTTGAGGGTTAGGTTTAGGGTTAGTGTTAGGGTTACAGTTAAGGTTAGGGTGAGGTTTAGTGTGAGGGTGAGTGTTAGGGTTAGGGTTCGGATTACGATTAGGTTTAGGGTTAGGGGGAGTGTGAGGGTTAGGGTTAGGTTTAGGGTTAGGTTTAAGGTTAGGCTGACGGTGAGAGTGAGGGTGAGGGTTAGGGTTAGGGTTAGACTTAGGCTTAGCTTTAGGCTGTGAGTGAGGGTGAGGGTGAGGATTAGGGTTAGGGGAGGGTTAGAGTTAGGGTTGGGGTGAGAGTTAGGTTGCGGTTAAATTTGTGGTTAGGGTGAGAATTAGGGTTATGGTGAGGGCTAGGTTGAGGGTGAGGTTTAGGGTTAGTGTTAAGGTAAGGTTTACGTTTAGGGTTAGGGTTAGGGTGAGGGTTAGGTTGGGGATTAGGGTTACTGTGAGGGTGAGGGTTAGGGTTAATGTGAGGGTTAGGGTTAGGATTAGGTTTACGGTGAGTGTGAGTGTTATTGTTAGGGTTAGGGTTAGGGTTGGGTTTATGGTGAGGTTGAGGGTTAGGGTTTGGGTAAAAGTGAGGTTCAGTGTTAGGGTTAAGGTTAGAGTTAATGTTTAGCGTGAGTGCGAGGTTTAGGGTTAGAGTTAGGGTAAAGGTGAGGCTGAGGTTTAGGGTTAGGGTTAGGCTTAGGTTTAGGATTAGGATTAGGTTAAGGGTTGGGGTGAGTGTGAGATTTAGGGTTAGGGTTAGGCTTAGGGTTAGGGTTAGGCTGAGAGTGAGGGGGAGGGTGAGTGTTATGGTAAGGTTGAGGTTGAGGGTTAGGGTTAGGATTATGATTAGGGTTAGGGTTAGGGGGAGTGTGAGGGTTAGGGTTAGGTTTAGGGTTAGGCTTAAGGTTAGGCGGAGGGTGAGGGTGAGGGTGAGGGTTAGGGTTAGGGTGAGGGTTAGGGTTAGGGTTATGGGGAGGGTTAGGATGAGGGTTAGGGTTAGGATTAGGGTTAGGGTGAGGGCTAGGGTGAGGGTGAGGTTTAGGGTTAGTGTTAGGGTAAGGTGTAGGGTTAGGGGTAGGGTTTGGGTTAGGGGTAGGGTTTGGGTTAGGGTTAGGATGAGGGTTAGTGTTAAGATTATGGTTAGGGTGAGTGTTAGGATTAGGGTTAGGGTTAGGGTTAGGTTTAGGGATAAGATTAGTGTTATTTTTAGGGTTAGGGTTAGAGTTATGGTAAACGTGAGGGTGAGGGTGAGGGTGAGGGTTAGGGATAGGGTTAGGGTGAGGTTTAGGGTTAAGGTTCGGGTGAATCTAATGGTTATAGGGTTAGGATTAGGGTTAGGTTGAGGGTGAGTGTGAGGGTTAGGGTTAGGCTTAGGCTTAGGCTTTGGGTTAGGCTGAGGGCGAGGGTGCTGCTGAGGATTAGGGTTAGGGTGATGGTTATGGTTAGGGTTAGGGTGAGGGTTAGGATGAAGGTTAGTGTTAGGATTAGGGTTAGGGTGAGGGCTAGGATGAGGGTGAAGTTTAGGGTAAGGGATAAGCTTAGGCTTAGGGTTAGGCTGAGCATGAGGTTGAGGGTTAGGGATAGGGTAAGGTTTAGTGTTAGGTTTAGGGTTAGGGTGAGGGTGAGGTTTAGGGGTAGGTTTAGGGTCAGAGTGAGGAGTAGGGTTAGGGTGAGGGTTAGGGTGGGGGTTACGGTAAGGGTAAAGGTGAAAGTTAGGCTGAGGGTCAGGGTTATGGTAAGGGTGAGGGTTACCTTTAGGGTGAGGGTTAGTGTTAGGGTGAGGGTGAGGGTGAGGGTGAGGTTTAGATTGAGGATTAGTGTTAGGGTTAGTGTGAGGTTTAGGGTGAGGATGAGGGTTAGGGTTAGGTTGATGGCTAGGGTGAGGTTGAGGTTGAGGGTTAGATTGAGGATTAGTGTTAGGGTTAGTGTGAGGTTTAGGGTGAGATTGAGGTTTAGGGTTAGGGTTAGGGTTAGGATTAATATTAGGGTTAGTCTTAACATGAGGGATAGGGTTAGGGTGAGGTTTAGGGTTAGTGTTAGGATTAGGATTAGGGTTGGGTTTAGGGTGAGTGTGAGGGTTAGGGTTAGGGTTAGGCTTAGGCTTAGTGTTAGGCTGAAGGTGAAGGTGAGTGTGAGGGTTAGGGTTAGGATGAGTGTTAGGGTTAGGGTGAGAGTTAGGGTTCGGATTAAGTTTAGGGTTAGATTGAGGGTTAGCGTAAGGGTTACAGTGAGGGTGAGGGTTAGAGTTAGGTTGAGGGTTAGGGTCAGGGTTACTGTTAGGGTGAGGTTTAGGATCAGGGTTCGGGTTAGGATTAGGTTTAGGGTGAGGGCTAGGGTGAGGGTGAGTTTTAGGGTTAGGGTTATGGTGAGGTTTAGTGTTAGGTTTAGGGTTTGGGTTAGGGTGAGTGTGAGGTTTAGGGTTAGATGTAGCTTTAGGGTGAGGCTGAGGGTGAGGGTTAGGGTTAGGGTTAGTGTTAGAGTTATTGTTACTATGAGGGTTAGGGTGAGGGTGATGGTAAGGCTTCGTGTTAGGATTGGGATTAGAGTAAGGGTTTGGGTTAGTGTGAGGGTTAGGGTTAGGGTTAGGGTTAGGCTTAGGTTTAGGCTTAGGGTGAGCTTGAGGGTGAGGGTTAGGGTTAGGGTGAGGGTTAGGTGTAGGGTTAGGGTGAGAGTTAGGGTTCTGGGTAAATTTAGGTTTAGGGTGAGGGTTAGAGTTAAGGTTACAGTGAGGGTGAGGGTTAGGGTTAGCTTGAGGTTTAGGGTTAGGCTTAGGATTAGGGTGAGGGTTAGGATTAGGGTTAGGGTTAGGGTGAGGGCGAGGGTGAGGTTTAGGGTTAGATATAGGGTTAGGTTGAGGATGAGGGTTAGGGTTAGGGTGGGGGCTAGGGTGAGGGTGAGGTTGATGTTTAGATTGAGGATTAGTGTTAGGGTTAGTGTGAGTTTTAGGGTGAGGATGAGGTTTAGGGTTTGGGTTAGGGTTAGGATTATTGTTAGGGTTACACTTAACGTGAAGGTTAGGGTGAGGGTGAGGTTTAGGATTAGTATTAGGGATGGGTTTAGGGTGAGTGTGAGGGTTAGGGTTAGGGTTAGGCTTAGGCTTAGTGTTAGGCTGAAGGTGAGGGTGAGTGTGAGGGTTAGGGTTAGGATGAATGTTACGGTTAGGGTTAGGGTGAGAGTTAGGGTTCAGGTTAAGTTTAGGGTTAGAGTGAAGGTTAGTGGAAGGGTTACAGTGAGGGTGAGGGTTAGAGTTAGGTTGACGTTAGGATTCAGATTAGGGTTAGGGTGAGGGTGAGGGTTAGGTTTAGTGTTAGGATGAGGGTTAGGTTCAGGGTTAGAGTTAGGATTAGGGTTAGGGTGAGGGCTAGGGTGAGGGTGAGGTTTAGGGTTAGGATTAGGGTTTTAGGGTTAGGGTTAGGGTTAGGGTGAGGGTGAGGTTTAGATTTAGAGTTACGGTTAGGGTGAGGATGAGGTTTAGGGTTAGGGTTAGGATTAATGTTAGGGTTAGTCTTAACGTGAGGGTTAGGGTGAGCTTGAGGTTTAGGGTTAGAGGTAGGTTTAGGGTGAGGCTGACGGTGAGGGTTAGGGTTAGGGTTAGTGTTAGAGTTATTGTTACTGTGAGGGTTAGGGTGAGGGTGATGGTAAGTCTTCGTGTTAGGATTGGGATTAGAGTAATGTTTAGGGTGAGTGTGAGGGTTAGGGTTAGTGTTAGGGTTAGGCTTAGGTTTAGGCTTAGGGTGAGGGTGAGGGTGAGGGTTAGGGTTAGGGTGAGGGTTAGGTGTAGGGTTAGGGTGAGAGTTAGGGTTCTGGTTAAATTTAGGGTTAGGGTGAGGGTTAGGGTTAGGGTTACAGTGAGGGTAAGGGTTAGGGTTAGTTTGAGGTTTAGGGTTAGGCTTAGGATTAGGGGAGGGTTAGGGTTAGGGTGAGGGTGAGGTTTAGGGTTAGATATAGGGTTAGAGTGAAGATTAGGGTTAGGGTTAGGGTTAGGGTTAGGGTGAGGTTTAGGGTTAGGGTTAGAGTTAGCGTTAGAATTACAGTGACGGTGAGGGTGCAGGTTAGTGTGAGGTTTAGGTTTAGCGTTAGGGTTAGGGTTATGCAGAGTGTTAGGGTTAGGGTTAGTGTTAGAGATAGGGTTATGATGAGGGAGTAGGGTGAGGGTGAGGATAAGGCTTAGTGTTAGGATTAGCAATAGGGTAAGGGTTAGGGTGAGTGTGAGGGTTAGCTTTAGGGTTAGTGTTAGGCTTAGGGTAAGGCTGAGCATGAGGTTGAGTGTGAGGGTTAGGGTTAGGGATATGGTGAGGTTTAGTGTTAGTGTTAGGGTTAGATTTAGGGTTAGGGTTAGGATGAGGGTGAGGGTGGCTCTGAGGATTAGGTTTAGGCTTAGGGTTATTGTTAGGGTGATGGTGAGTTTTAGGGTTAGAGTTAGGATTAGGGGGAGGGTTGGGGTGAGGGTTATGCTGAGGGTGAGGGTGGGGGAGAGGATTAGGGTTAGGGTGATGGTTAGGGTTAGGGTTAGTTTTATTGTTAGGGTTAGGGTTTGCGTTATGGTGACAGTGAGGGTGCGGGTGAGGGTTAGGTTTAGGGTTAGGGAGGGGTTGAGGGTTAGTGTTGGGTTTAGGGTGAGGGTGAGGTTTAGGGTTAGATATAGGGTTAGGGGGAGGGTTAGGGGGAGCGTTAAGTCTAGGGTTAGTGTTAGGGTTAGGTTCAGGTTGAGGGTTAGGGTTAGGGTTAGGGTTAGGGTTAGGGTGAGGGTGAGTGTGCATATGAGTGTGAGGTTTAGGGTTAGGTTTCTGCTTAAGCTTAGGTTTATGCTTAGGGTTAGGCTGAGGTTGAGTGTTAGGGTTAGGATGAGGGTTAGGGTTAGGTTTATGGGGAGGGTTAGGATGAGGGTTAGGGTTAGGATTAGTGTTAGAGTGAGGGCTAGGATGAGGGTTATGTTTAGGCTTAGGGTTAGGGTGAGGTTTAGGGTCAGAATTAGGGATAGAATTAGGTTTAGGGATAGGGTGATGGTTGGGGTTAGGCTTAGGCTTAGTCTTAGGCTTAGGCCGAGCATGAGGGTGAGGGTTAGGGTTAGGTTTAGGGTGAGGGTTAGGCTTAGGGTTAAGGTGAGTTTAAGGATGAGGTTTAGGGTTAGGATTAGGTTTAGGGTGAGGGCTAGGGTGAGGGTTAGGGTGAGGGTTAGGAATAGGTTTAGGTTTAGGATTTGGGTTAGGGTGAGGGTGAGGGTGACGGTTAGGGTTAGGGTTAGGCTTAGGCTTAGGGTTAGGGTAAGTGTTAGTGTTAGGATTTGGGTTAGGGTGAGGGTGAGGCTGAGGATTAGGGTTAGGTTTAGGGTTTGGTTGAGGGTTAGGGTTAGTGTTAGTGTTAGGGTTAGGGTTAGGTTTACCTTGAGTGTTATGATTAAGGTTAGGGTTAGGTTAGGCTGAGGTTGAGGGAGGGGGTGAGGATTAGGGTTAGGGTTAGGGTTAGGGTTATTGTTAGTGTTATGGTTAGGGTTAACTTTGCTGTGAGGGTGAGGCTGAGGGTTATGGTTATGGTTAGGGTTAGGATTAGGGTTAGGGTTAGTGTTATGGTTATGGTTAGGTTTAGAGTTACAGTGAGGTTGAGGCTGAGGGTGAGGGTTAGTTTTAGGGTGAGGTTTATTGTTACAGTTAGGGTTCGGGTAAGGGTAAGCGTGAGGTTTAGAGTTAGAGTTAGGTTTAGGGGGAGGGTTAGGGGGAGGTTTAGGCTTAGGGTTAGTGTTAGGGTTAGGGTGAGGGGGAGGGTTAGGTTGAGGTTTAGGGATAGGGTTAGGGTTAGGATTAGGGTTAGGGTGAGCATGAGTATGAGGCTTAGGGTGAGGGTTAGGCTTAGGCTTAGGGTTAGGCTGAGGGTGAAGTTGGGGGTGAGGATTAGGTTTAGGGTGATGGTTAGGGTTAGGGTTAGGGTGGGGTTTAGAATTAGGGTTAGTCTTAGGGTTAGGGTGAGGGTCACGTTTAGGGATAGATATAGGGTTATCGGGAGGGTTATGGTGAGGGTTAGGGTTAGGGTTAGTGTTAGGTTTAGGGTGAGGGTGAGGTTTAGGGTTAGATATAGGGTTAGGGTGAGGATTTGGGTTAGGGATAGGGTTAGGGTTAGGTTGAGGTTTAGGGTTAGGGTTAGTGTTAGGGTTAGAATTACAGTGAGGGTGAGGGTGCCTGTTAGTGTGAGGTTTAGGGTTAGAGTTAGGCTTAGGTTTATGCTGAGTGTTAGGGTTAGGGTTAGTGTTAGAGTTAGGGTTATGGTGAGGGTTAGGGTGAGGGTGAGGGTAAGGCTTAGTGTTAGGATTAGGAATTGGGTAAGTGTTAGGGTGAGTGTGAGGGTTAGGGTTAGGTTTAGTGTTAGGCTTAGGGTAAGGCTGAGCATGAGGTTGAGTGTGAGGGTTAGGGTTAGGGATATGGTGAGGTTTAGTTTTAGGGTCAGGGTTAGATTTGGGGTTAGGGTTATTATGAGGGTTTGGGTGAGGCTGAGGATTATGGTTAGGCTTAGAGTTATTGTTAGGGTGATGGTGAGTTTTAGAGTTTGTGTTATATTTAGGGGGTGGCTTAGGGTGAGGTTTAGGGTTTGGTTTAGTGTTAGGGTTAGGGTGAGGGTGAGGGTTAGGTTGAGGTTTAGGGATAAGGTTAGGTTTAAGATTAGGGTTAGGGTGAGCATGAGTATGAGGCTTAGGGTGAGGGTTAGGCTTAGGCTTAGGGTTAGGCTGAGGGTGAGGGTGAGTGTGAGGATTAGGGTAAGGGTAATGTTTAGGTTTAGGTTTAGTGTTATTGTTAGGGTTAGGGTTTGAGTTACGGTGAGGGTGAGGGTGCTGGTGAGGGTTAGGCTTAGGGTTAGGGTGGGTTTTAGGGATAGAGTTAGGTTTAGGGTGAGGGTGAGCTTTAGGGTTAGATATAGGGTTAGGGGGAGGTTTAGGGTGAGGGTTACGGTTAGGTTTAGTGTTAGGGTTAGGATGAGGGTGAGGGTTAGGTTGAGGTTTAGGGATAGGGTTAGATTTATGATTAGTGGTAGGGTGAGCATGATTTTGAGGCTTAGGGTGAGGGTTAGGCTTAGGCTTAGGGTTAGGCTGAGGTTGAGGCTGGGGGTGAGGATTAGGGTTAGTGTGATGGTTAGCGTTAGGGTTAGTGTTATTGTTAGGGTTAGGGTTTGAGTTATGGTGACGGTGAGGGTGCGGGTGAGGGTTAGGGTTAGGGTTAGGGTGGGGTTTAGGTTTAGGGTTAGGTTTAGGGTGAGGGTGAGGTTTAGGGTTAGATATAGGGTTAGGGGGAGGATTAGGGTGAGGGTTAGCGTTAGGGTTAGTGTTAGGTTTAGAGTCAGGTTGAGGGTTAGGTTTAAGGTTAGGGTTAGGTTGATCGTGAGAGTGCGGGTGAGTGTGAGGTTTAGGGTTAGGTTTAGGCTTAAGCTTAGGTTTATGCTTAGGGATAGGCTGAGGGTGAGGGTGAGGGTGAGGGTTAGGTTTAGCGTCAGGGTTAGGGTTAGGCTTATGGGGAGGGTTAGGATGAGGGTTAGGGTTAGAATGAGGGCTACGGCGAGGGTTATGTTTAGGGTTAGGGTGAGGGTGAAGTTTAGGGTTAGGGGTAGCGTTAGGCTTAGGCTTAGGGTGAGGATGAGGTTAATGATTAGGGTTAAGTTGAGAGTTATGGGTAGGGTCAGGGTGAGAGTTAGAGTTCGGGTTAAGTTTAGGGTTAGGGTGAGGGTTAGGGTTAGGGTTACAGTGAGGGTGAGGGTTAGGGTTAGGGTTAGGCTTAGGATTAGGGTGAGGGTTAGGGTTAGTGTTAGGGTGATGGTTAGGATGAGGATTAGGGTTATGATTAGGGTTCGGGTGAGGGCTAGGGTGAGGGTGAGGGTTAGGATTAGTGTTTGGGTGAGGTTTAGGGTTAGAGTTAGGGTGAGGGTTAGGATATGGTTTAGGGTCTCAGTGAGGGTTAGGGTGAGGGTTAGGGTTAGGGTTTGGGTTAGGGTGAGGCTGAGTTTTAGGATTATATTTAGGGTTAGGGGGAGGGTTAGGTCAAGGCTTAGGGTTAGGGTTAGTGTTAGGGTTAAGGTTAGGGTTAGGGTTAGGTTGAGGTTTAGGGTTAGGGTTAGGATTACAGTAATTATTAGGGTATGTGAGGGTTAGGGTTAGGGTTAGGCTTAGGGTTATGGTTATGCTGAGGGTGAGGGTGGGGATGAGGATTAGGGTTAGGGTGATGGTTAGGGTTAGGGATAGGGTGAGGTTTAGGATGAGGTTAGAGTGAGGATTATGGTTAGGGTGAGGGATAGGTTGAGGGTGAGGGTATGGTTAAGCTTAGGCTTTGGCTTAGGTTTAGGCTGAGCATGAGTTTGAGGGTTAGGGTTAGGGTTAGGGTGATGGTTAGATTTAAGGTTAGGGTGAGGGTTAGGGTTAGGGTTAGGGTTAGGGTGAGGGTGAGGGTGAGTTTGAGTGTTAGAGTTAGGGTAAGGTTGCGGCTGAAGTTGTGGGTTAGTGTTAGGGTTAGTGTTAGAGTTAGGGTTAGGGTGAGGGTTAGGTTGAGGGTTAAGTTTAGGGTTAAGATTAGGGTTAGGTTGAGGGTTAGGTTTAGGGTTTGGGTTAGGGTGAAGGTGATGCTGAGTATTAGGGTTAACTTTAGGGTTCGGGTTAGATTTAGGGTTAGGGTTAAAGTTACAGTGAGGTTTAGGGTTAGGTTCAGGCATAGGGTTAGGCTGAGGGTGAGGGTGGGGTTGAGGATTAGGGTAGGGGTTAGGGTTAGGGTTAGGGGAAGTTTAGGATGAGCATTACGGTAAGGATTAGGGTTAGAGTGAGGGCTAGGATGAGGGTGAGATTTAGGGTAAGCTTAGGGTGAGGTTTAGGGTTAGGTTTAGGGTTAGGGTGAGGCTGAGGGTTAGGATTAGGGTTAGGGTTAGTGTCAGAGTTAGGGTTAGGGTGAGGGTTAGGGTGAGGGTGAGGTTTAGACTTAGGTTAAGGATTAGGATTAGGGTAAGGGTTAGGTTGAGTGTGAGGGTTAGGGTTAGGGTTAGGGTTATGCTTAGGATTAAGCTGAGGGTGAGGTTGAGGGTTAGGTTTAGGGTTAGGGTGAGGCTGAGGGTTAGGGTTAGGGTTAGGGTTAGTGTTAGAGTTAGGGTTAGGGTGAGGGTTATGGTGAGGGTGAGGTTTAGGCTTAGGTTTAGGATTAGGATTAGGGTAAGGGTTAGGTTGAGTGTGAGGGTTAGGGTTAGGGTTAGGGTTATGCTTAGGATTAAGCTGAAGGTGAGGTTGAGGGTGAAGGTTAGGGTTAGGTTGAGGGTAAGGTTTAGGATTAAGGTGAGCGTGAGGGTTAGGTTTAGTTTGAGGGTTAGGGTGAGGGTAAGCGTTAGAGTTAGTGTGAGGGTTAGGGTTAGGGTTAGGGTTAGGCCTCGGGTTACACTGAGGGAGAGGGTGAGCATGAGGTTTAGGGTTAGGGTGAGGTTTAGCGGTAGAGCTAGTGTTAGGGTGAGGGCTAGTGTGAGGGTTAGGGTTAGCATGAGGATTAGATTAGGGGTAGGGTGAGGGTGAGGGCTAGACTGAGGATTAGTGTTAGGGTTATTCTGAGGTTCAGGGTGAGGATGAGGGTTAGGTTTAGGTTCGGGCTTAGGTTGAGGGTGAGGGTTAGGGTTAGGGTGAGTGTGAGAATTAGGGTTAGGTTGATGGTTTGTGTTAGGGTTAGAGTTAATATTAGGGTGAGGATAAGTGTTAGGGTGAGGGTGAGGGTTAGGGTGAGGGTTATAGTAAGTTTGAGGGTTAGGGCTAGGGTTAGGGTTACTGTTAGGGTTAGGGCTAGGGTTACGGGGAGGGTGAGGGTGAGGGTTAGGTTTAGGGTTAGGATGAGGTTTAGGGTTAGGGTTAGAGTTAGGGTTAGGGTGAGGTCTAGGGTGAGGGTTAGGGTGAGGGATAGGTTTAGGGTTAGGGTTAGGTATAGGATTATGGTGAGGGTGAGTGTGAGGGTTAGGGTTAGGCTTAGGCTTAGGCTTAGGGTTAGGGTGGGGGTTAGGGTTACTGTTTGGGTTAGGGTGAGGGTGAGGCTGAGGTTTAGGGTTAGGTTTGGGTTAGGGTTTGGGTTAGGTTTAGGGTTAGGTTTAGGTTTAGGGTTAGGGTTACAGTGAGTGTTAGAGTTAGGGTTACGGTTTGGCTTAGGGTTAGGCTGAGGGTGAACATGGGGGTGAGGATTAGGGTGAGTTTTACAGTTAGGGTTATTGTTAGTGTTATGGTTAGGGTTAAGTTTGCGGTGAGGGTGAGGCTGAGGGTGAGGGTTATGGTTAAGTTTAGGGTTAGGGTTTGGGTTAGTGTTATTGTTAGGTTTAGAGTTAAAGTTACTTTGAGGTTTTGGGTGAGGGTGTGGGTTAGGGTTAGGGTTAGGTTTAGGGTGAGTCTTAGGTTTATGGTTAGGGTGAGGGTGAGGTTTAGGGTTAGAGTTAGGGTTAGGGGGATAGTTAGCGTGAGGTTCAGCGTAAAGGTTAGTGTTAGATTTAGGGTGAGGTTGAGGTTCAGGTTGAGGTTTAGGGATAGGTTTAGGTTTAGAATTAGGGTTAGGGTGAGGGTGAGTGTGAGTATTAGGGTGAGGGTTAGGTTTAGGCTTAGGGTTAGGCTCAGGGTGAGGGACAGGTTGAGGGTTAGGGTTAGGGTGAGGGCTAGGGTTAAGGTTATGGGGAGGGCTTGCATGAGCGTTAGGGTTAGTATTAGGGTTAGGGTGAAGGCTAGGGTGAGGGTGAGTTTTAGGGTTAGGTTTAGGGTGATGTTTAGAGTTAGGTTTAGGGTTAGGGTTAGGGTGAGGTTGAGGTTTATGGTTATATTTAGGGTTAGGTTGAGGCTGAGGGTGAGGGTTAGGGTTGGGGTTAGGGTTAGAGTTAGGATTAGGGTGAGGGTTAGGGTGTGGGTGAGGGTTAGGGTTAGGATGACGTTTAGGTTTAGGGTTATGATTAGAGTTAGGTTTAGGGTGAGGGTGAGGGCTAGGGTTAGGGTTAGGGTTAGCGTGAGGATTAGATTTAGGGGTAGGTTGAGGGTGAGGGCTAGATGGAGGATTAGTGTTAGGGTTATTTTGAGGTTCAGGGTGAGGGTGAAGGTTAGGTTTTGGGTGAGGGTTAGGGTTATGGTTAGGTTGAGTGTGAGTATTAGGGTTAGGGTGATGGTTTGTGTTAGGGTTAGAGTTAGTATTAGGGTGAGGTTAAGTGTTAGGGTGAGGGTGAGGGTTAGGGTGAGGGTTATAGTAAGGTTGAGGGTTAGGGTTAGGGTTAGGGTTAGGGTTAGGCTAGGGTTAGGGTTACTGTTAGGGTTAGGGCTACGGTTATGGTGAGTGTGAGGGTGAGGGTTAGTTTTAGGGTTAGGATGAGGTTTAGTTTTAGGGTTAGGGTTAGAGTTAGGGTTAGGATGAGGGCTAGGGTGAGGGTTAGGGTGAGGGTTAGGTTTAGGGATAGGGTTAGGTTTAGGATTAGGGTGAGGGTGAGTGTGAGTGTTAGGGTTAGGCTTAGGCTTAGGCTTAGGGTTAGGGTGGGGGTTAGGGTTAGTGTTTGGGTTAGGGTGAGAGTGAGGCTGAGGATTAGGGTTTGGGTTGGTTTAGGGTTTGGGTTAGGTTTAGGGTTAGGTTTAGGTTTAGGGTTAGGGTTACAGTGAGGGTTAGGCTTAGGGTTAGGGTTTGGAAAAGGGTTAGGCTGAGGGTGAGCATGGGGGTGAGTATTAGGGTGAGTTTTACGGTTAGGTTTATTGTTAGTTTTATGGTTAGGTTTAAGTTTGCGATGAGGGTGAGGCTGAGGGTGAGGGTTATGGTTAGGTTTAGGGTTAGGGTTAGGGTTAGTGTTATTGTTAGGTTTAGAGTTAGAGTTACTTTGAGGTTTTGGATAAGGGTGAGGGTTAGGGTTAGGGTGAGGTTTAGCGTTAGGTTTATGGTTAGGGTTAGGGTGAGGTTTAGGTTTAGGATTAGAGTTAGGGTTAGGGTGAGGCTGAGGGTGAGGGTTAGGGTTAGTGTTAGAGTTAGGGTTAGGGTGAGGGTTAGAGTGTGGGTGGGGGTTAGGCTTAGTGATAGGATTAGGATTTTGGTAATGCTTAGGCTATGTGTGAGGATTACGGTTAGGATGTGGTTTAGGTTTAGGGTTAGGGTTAGGGTTAGGGTTAGAATGAGGGTGAGGTTTAGGGTTAGCTTTAGGGTTAGTGTTAGGGTTAGGGTTAGTGTGAGGTTTAGGGTTAGGGTCAGGTTAGTGTGAGGGTGAGTTTTAGGTTGAGGTTTAGGGATAGGGCTAGGTTTAGGATTATGGTTAGGGTGAGGGTGAGTGTGAGGGTTAGGCTTAGGCTTAGGGTTAAGCTGAGGATGAGGGTGAGTGTGAGGATTAGGGTTAGGGTGATGGTTAGGGTTAGGGTTCGTGTTATTGTTAGGGTTAGGGTTAGAGTTATGGTGAGGGTGAGGGTGGGGGTGAGGGTTAGGTTTAGGGTTAGGGAGAGGATTAGGGTAAGGGTTACGGTGAGGGTGAGGTTTTGGGTTAGTTTGAGCTTTAGTGTTAGGTTTAGGGTTAGGGTGAAGTTGAGGATTAGGGTTAGTATGAGGGTGAGGGTTAGGATGAGGGTTAGGTTTAGCAATTGGTTTAGGGTGAGGGCTAGTCTGAGGGTGAGGTTTAGTGTTAGGTTTAGGGTGAGATATAAGATTAGGGTTAGGGTGAAGGTGAAGTTTAGGGTTAGAGTTAGGGTTAAGCTGAGGCTGAGGGTGATGGTCAGGTTTTGGGTTGGTGTTAGAGTTAAGGTTAGGTTGAGGGTTAGGATGATGGTGAGGGTTAGTTTTAGGGTTAGGATTAGGATTAGGGTAAAGGTTAGGGTGAGTGTGAGGGTTAGGGTCAGGGTTAGGGTTAAGCTTAGGTTTAGGGTGAGGGTGAGGGTGAGGGTAAGGGTTAGGGGAAGTTTAGGATGAGCATTATGATAAGGATTAGGGTTAGAGTGAGGGCTAGGATGAGGGTGAGATTTAGGGTTAGGCTTAGGGTGAGGTTTAGGGTTAGGTTTAGGGTTAGGGTGAGGCTGAGGGTGAGGGTTAGGGTTAGTTTTAGTGTTAGAGTTAGGGTTAGGGTGAGGGTTAGGGTGAGGGTGAGGTTTAGGCTTAGGTTTAGGATTAGGATTAGGGTAAGGGTTAGGTTGAGTGTGAGGTTTAGGGTTAGGGTTAGGGTTATGCTTAGGATTAAGCTGAGGGTGAGGTTGAGGGTGAAAGTTAGGGTTAGGGTGAGGGTAAGGGTTAGGGTTATGGTGAGCGTGAGGGTTAGGTTTAGGTTGAGGGTTAGGGTGAGGTTAAGCGTTAGAGTTAATTTGAGGGTTAGGGTTAGGGTATGGGTTAGACTTAGGGTTACCCTGAGGGAGAGGTTGAGCATGAGGGTTAGGTTTAGGGTGAGGTTCAGCGGTAGAGTTAGGTTAGGGTGAGGGCTAGGGTGAGGGTTAGGGTTAGCACGAAGATTAGGTTTAGGGTTAGCGTGAGGGTGAGGGCTAGATTGAGGATTAGTGTTAGGGTTATTGTGAGGTTCAGGGTGAGGATGAGGGTTAGGTTTAGGGTGCGTGTGAGGATTAGGGTTAGAGTTAGTATTAGGGTGAAGGTAAGTGTTAGGGTGAGGGTGAGGGTTAGGGTGAGGGTTATGGTAAGGTTGAGGATTAGGGCTAGGGTTAGGGTTACTGTTAGGGTTAGGGCTACGGTTATGGTGAGGGTGAGGGTGAGGGTTAGGTTTAGGTTTAGGATGAAGTTTAGGTTTAGGTATAGGGTTAGAGTTCAGGTTAGGTTGAGGGTAAGGTTTATTGTTAGAATAAGGGTTAGTGTTAGTGTTAGGGTTAGGTTGAGGTTTAGGGTTAGGCTTAGGCTTAAGCTTAGGCTGAGCATGAGGTTGAGGGTTACGGTTAGGGTTAGGGTGAGGGTTAGGGTTAGGGTTAGGGTGAGGGTTAGGATGAGTTTTAGGGTTAGGATTAGGGTTAGGATTAGGGCTAGGGTGAGGGTGAGTGTGAGGGTTAGGTTTAGGGATAGGGATAGGATTAGGGTTAGGATTAGGGTTAGCGTGAGGGTGAGTGTGAGGGTTAGGGTTAGCGTGAGGTTTAGGCTTAGGGTTAGGGCTAGGGTGAGTATTCGGGTGAGGGTTAGGGTTAGGGATAGGGTTAGGTTTAGGATTAGGGTTAGGGTGAGTGTGAGTGAGAGGGTTAGGGTTAGGGTGAGGATTAGGGTTAGGGTTAGGGTGAGGGTTAAGTTTAGGGATTGGGCTAGTGTGAGTGTGAGGATGAGGATTAGGGTTAGTTTTAGGATTAGGCTTAAGTTTAGGTTTAGGTATAGGGTTATGGTTAGGGTTAGGGTTATTGTGAGAGTTACTGTTAGGATTATGGTTAAGCTTAGGGTTAGGCTGAGGGTTTGTGTGGGGTGAGGAATAGGGTTAGGGTTAAGTTTAGGGTTAGGTTTAGGGCTATTGTTAGTGTTATGGTTAGGGTTAAGTTTGTGGTGAGGGTGAGACTCAGGGTGAGGTTTATGCTTATACTAAGGGTTAGGGTTAAGGTTAGTGTTATTGTTAGGTTTAGGATTAGAGTTTCGGTGAGGGTAAGGATGATGGTGAGGGTGAGGGTTAGGATGAGGTTTAGGGTAAGGTTTAGGGTTAGGTTTAGGGTTAGGGTGAGGGTGAGGTTTAGGTTTAGGGTGTGGGTGAGTGTAACGCTTAGGATGAGGGTTAGGCTTAGGCTTATGGTTAGGCTGAGGGTGAGATTGGGGGTGAGGATTAGGGTTAAGGTGATGGTTAGTGTTAGGGTTAGTGTTATTGTTAGGGTTAGGTTTAGAGTTAAGGTGAGGTTGAGGTTGCGGGTGAGAGTTAGGAGGAGGGTTAAGGTAGGGTTAGGCTTAGGATTAGAGTTAGGGTGAGGGTGAGTGTGTGTGTTAGGGTTAGTTTTAGGGTTAGGCTTATGGTTAGGCTGAGGGAGAGGTTGAGGGTGAGGGTTAGTGTGAGGGTGAGGGTTAGGGTTCGGGTTAAGTTTAGGGTTAGTGTGAGGCTTAGGGTAAGGGTTATAGTGAGGGTGAGGGGTAGGGTTAGGTTAGGGTTAGGTTTAGGGTTAGGGTGAGGGTGAGGGTGAGGATTAGGCTTATGGTGAGGGTTAGGATGAGGGTTAGTTTTAGGACTAGGGTTAGGGTGAGGGCTATTGTGAGGGTGAGGTTTAGGGTTAGGGTTAGGGTTAGGTTGAGGTTTAGGGTTAGGGTTAGGGTGAGTGTGAGGTTTAGGGTTAGAGTTAGGGTTAGGGTGAGGCTGAGGGTGTGGGTTAGGGTTAGTGTTAGTGTTAGATTTAGGGTTAGGGTGGGGGTGAGGGTTAGGCTAAGGGTTAGGATTAGGATTAGGGTAGGGGTTAGGGTGAGTCTGAGGGTTACTGTTAGCGTTAGGGTTAGGCTTAGGGTTAGGCTGAGGGTGATGGTGAGGGTGAGGGTTAGGATTAGGGTGAGGTTTAGGGTTAGGGTTAGGGTAATAGTTAGGGTTCGCCTTAAGTTTAGGGTTAGGGTGAGGTTTATGGTTAGGCTTACACTGAGCATGAGAATTAGGGTTAGGTTGACAGTTACGATTAGGGTTAGGGTTACTGTGGTGGTTAGGGTTAAGTATAGGGTGAGGGTTAGGATGAAGATTAGGGTTAGGATTAGGGTTAGAGTGAGGGCTAGTATGAAGTTGAGTGTTCTGGTTAGTGTTAGGGTGAGGTTTAGGGTTAGGGTTAGGGTGAGGGTTAGGATGAGGGTTAGGGTTATGGTGACATGAAGGTTAGGGTCAGGGTTGGGGTTAGGGTTAGAATTAGATTTAGGGTGAGGGTGAGTGCTAGGATTAGGGTTAGGGTTAGGGTTAGGGTTGGGTTTAGGCTTAGGATTAGTGTTATTGTTAGTGTTAGTGTTAGCGTTAAGGTAAGGGTGAGGGTGAGGGTGAGGTTGAGGGTTAGGGTTAGGGTGAGGTTTAGGGTTAGGTTTAGGATTAGGGTTAGGGTGAGGGTGAGGTTTAGGGTTAGATTTAGGGTTAGGGTGAGGGCTAGGGTGAGGGTTAGGGCTAGAGATAGGAGGTTGAGGGTAATGGTGAGGGTTAGCGTTAGGGTGAAGTTTAGGGTGAGGTTTAGGTTTAGGGTTAGGGTTATAGTTATGATTAGGGTTAGGGTGAAGGTGAGTGTGAGGGTTACAGTTATGGTTAGGCTTAGGCGTGGGGTTAGGGTGAGGGTGAGTGTGAGGGTTACAGTTAGGGTTAGGCTTAGGCTTGGGGTTAGGGTGAGGGTGAGTGTGGGGGTGAGGATTAGGTTTAGGGTGATGGTGAGGATTAGGGTTAGGGTGTTGCATAGGGTGAAGGTGAGGTGTAGGGTACGGCTTAGGCTTTGGCTTAGGGTTAGACTGAGTGTGAGGTAGAGGGTGAGGCTTAGGGTTAGCGTGATGGTTAGGTTTACGGTTAGGGTGAGGGTTAGAATGAGATTTAGTATTAGGGTGAGGGTGAGGCTTAGGCTTAGTCCGAGCATGAGGGTGAGGGTTAGGGTTAGGGTTAGGGTGAGGGTTAGGTTTAGGGTTATGGTGAGGGATACGATGAGGTTTAGGGTTAGGATTAGGGTTAGGGTTAGGGCTAGGGTGAGTGTTAGGGTGAGGGTTAGGGTTAGGGATAGAGTTAGGTTTAGGATTAGGGTTAGCTCGAGGGTGAGTTGGAGGGTTAGGGTTAGGGTTAGGATTAGGCTTAGGGTTAGGGTGAGGGTTAGGTTTAGTGTTTCGGTTAGGGTGAGGGTGACCCTCAGGATTTGGGTTAGGATGAGTTTTAGGTTTAGGGTTAGGGATAGAGTTAGGGTTAGGGTGAGGGTGAGATTTAGGGTTAGAATTAGTGTTAGGGTTAGGGTTTGTGTTAGAGTGAGGGTGATGTTTTGGGTTAGGATTAGGGTTAGGGTTAGGCTTAGGGATAAGTTTGCGGTGAGGGTGAGGCTGAGGGTGAGTGTTATGGTTAGGGTTAGGATTAGTGTTATTGTTAGGGTTAGGGTTAGAGTTACAGTGAGGTTGAGGGTGAGGGTGAGGGTTAGGGTTAGTGTGTGGTTTAGGGTTAGGGTTAGTGTTAGTGTTAGGGTGAGGGTGAGGTTTAGGTTTAGAGTTAGGGTGAGGGTTAGGTTTAGAAATTGGGCTAGGGTGAGTGTGAGGATGAGGATTTGGGTTAGGTTTAGGGTTAGGTTTAGGTTTAGGTTTAGGGTTAGGGTTAGGCTTATGGTTATGGTGAGAGTTAATGTTTGGATTAGGGTTAGGCTTCGGGTTAGGCTGAGGTGAGGTTGGTGGTGAGGATAAGGGTTAGGTTTAGGGTTAGGTTTAGGGTTATTGTTAGTGTAATGGTTAGGGTTAAGTTGGTGGTGAGGGTGAGGCTGAGGGTGAAGGTTATGTTTATACTGAGCGTTAGGGTTAGGGTTACTGTTATTGTTAGGGTTACGGTTAGAGTTACGGTTAGGTTGTGGGTGAAGGTGAGCATGAGGGTTAGGGTGAGGTTTAGGGTGAGGTGTAGGGTTAGGTTTAGGTTTAGGGTGAGGGTGAGGTTTAGGTTTAGAGTTAGGGTTACGAGGCGGGTTAGGTTAAGGTTTAGGGTTAAGGTTAGTGTTAGGGTTAGGATGAGGGTGAGGGTTAGGATGAGGTTTAGGGCTAGGTTTAGGGTTAGATTTAGGGTTAGGTTGAGGGTGAGTGCAAGGGTTAGGGTGAGGGTTAGGCATAGACTTATGGTTAGGCTGAGGGTGAGGGTGGGGGTGAGGATTAGGGTTAGGGTGATGCTTTGGGTTAGGTAGGGTTAGTGTTATTGTTAGGGTTACGTTTAGAGTTACGGTGAGGGTGAGGGTACAGGTGAGGGTTAGGTTTAGGGTGAGGTTAAGGTTTGGGTTAGGTTTAGAGTTAGGTTTAGGGTGAGGGTGAGGTTTAGGGTTAGAATTAGGTTTCAGGTGAGGGTTAGGTTGAGGGTTAGGGTTAGTGTTAGGGTTAGGGTTAGGTTTACGGGGAGAGTTAGAGGGCTGGTTAAGGTTAGGGTTAGGGTTAGGATTAGAGTTACGTTGAGGGTGAGTGTGTGTGTTAGGGTTAGGTTTAGGGTTGGGCTTAAGGTTAGGCTGACGGTGAGGTTGAGGGTGAGGTTTAGGGTTAGGGTTCGGGTTAGGGTTCAGGTTAAGTTTAGGGTTAGGGTGAGGGTTAGGGTAAGGGTTAGGGTGAGGTTGAGGGTGAGGGTTAGGCTTATGGTGAGAGTTAGGATGAGAGTTAGTTTCAGGATTAGGGTTAGGGTGAGGGCTATTGTGAGGGTGAGGGTTAGGGTTAGGTTTAGGGTGAGGTTTAGTGTTAGGGTTAGGGTTAGTGTGAGGGTGAGTTTTAGGGTTAGACTTAGGGTTAAGGTGATACTTAGGGTGAAGTTTAGTATTAGGGTTAGGTTTAGGATTAGGGTAAGGTTTAAGATTAGTGTTAGTGTTAAGGTTAGGGTGAGGGTTAGGATTAAGGTTAGGGTGAGGGTGAGGTTTAGGGTTAGATTTAGGGTTAGGTGGAGGGTTAGGTCGAGGGTTAGGTTTAGGGTTAAGGTTAGGGTGAGTGTTAGGCTGAGGTTTAGGGTGAGGTTTAGGGTTAGGGTTAGGATTAGGGTTAGGTTGAGGGTGAGTGTGAGGGTTACGGTTAGGGTTAGGCTTAGGCTTAGGGTTAGGCTGAGGGTGAGGGTGGGTGTGAGGATTAGGGTTAGGGTGAGGGTTAAGATGAGGTTTATGGTTAGGATTAGGGTTAGGGTGAGGGCTAGGGTGAGGGTGAGGTTTAGGATAAGGTTTAGGCTTAGACTTAGGGTTAGGATGAGCATGAGGTTGAGTGTGAGGTTTAGGGTTAGGGTTAGGGTGAGGTTTACGGTTAGGGTTGGTTTTAGATTTACAGTTAGTGTGAGGGTGAGTTTTAGGGGTAGAGTTATGGTTAGGGTAAGGTTTAGGGTTAGGATGAGGTTTAGGGTTGGGGTGACGGTAAGGGTAAAGGTGAGACTTGGGCTGAGGGTTACTGTAAGGGTCAGGGTTAGGGTTAGGGTGAGGTTTAGGGTTAAGGTAAGGGTTAGGGTGAGGGTGAGCGTGAGGTTTAGGGTTAGTGTTAGGGTTTGGGTGAGGCTGAGGGTGAGGGTTAGGGTTAGGGTTAGTGTTAGGATTAGGGATAGGGTTAGGGTGAGGGTTAGTGTGAGTGTGAGTGTGAGGTTTAGGGTTAGGATTAGGATTATGGATAGGGTTAGGGTGAGTGTGAGGGTTAGGGTTAGGGTTAGGGTTAGGCTGAGGTTGTGGTTGAGGGTGAGGTTAGGGTAAGTGTGAGGGTTAGGTTTAGGGTTAGGTTTAGGGTTAGGGTGAGCATGAGGTTTAGTGTTAGAGGTAGGGTTAAGGTGAGGTGAGTGTGAGGGTTAGGGTTCGGGTTAGGATTAGGATTAGGGTAAGGGTTAGGGTGAGCTTGAGGATTAGGGTTAGGCTTAGGCTTAGGCTTAAGGTTACACTGTGGATGAGGGTGAGGGTTATGGTTAGGGTGAGGATTAGGATGAGGGTAAGGGTTAGGGTGAGGTATATGGTTAGGCATAGTTTTAGGGTGAGGGTGAGGTTTAGGGTTAGAGTTAGGGTTAAGGTGAGGCTGAGGGTGAGGGTTAGGGTTAGGGATAGGATTAGGATTAGGGTAAGGGTTAGGGTGATTGTGAAAGTTAGGGTTAGGGTTAGGGTTAGGCTTAGGTTTATGCTGATGATGAGGGGGAGGGTTAGGGTTATGGTTAGGGTGAGCTTTAGGGTTTGGGTTAGGGTTAGAGTTAGGTTAAGGGTGAGGGTGAGGTTTAGGTATAGACTTAGGGTTAGGGTGAGTGTTAGGTTGAGGGTTCGGGTTAGGGTTAGTGTTAGGGTTAGGCTTAGGGTAAGATTTAGGGGGAGGGTTAGGGTTAGGGTTAGGGTTAGGTTTAGGGTTAGGCTGAGGGTGAGTTTGTGTGTTAGGGTTAGGTTTAGGGTTAGGGTTAGGGATAGGCTGAGGGTGAGGGTTAGGTTTAGGGTGAGGCTTAGGGTAAGGGTTAGGAGGAGGGTTAGGATGAGGGTTAGGGTTAGGATTAGGGTTAGTGTGAGGCCTAGGGTGAGCAGGAGGTTTAGGGTTAATGTTAGGGTTAAAGTTAGGGTGAGTGCTAGGTTGAGGTTTAGGGTGAGGATTAGGGTTAGGGTGAGGGGTTAGGCTGAGGTGAGGGTCGTGGTGAGGATTAGGGTTAGGGTGATGGTTAGGGTTAGGGTTAGTGTGAGGGTTAGGATGAGGGTTAGGGTTAGGATTAGTGTTAGGGTGAGGACTAGGTTGAGGGTGAGGGTTACGATAAGGGTTAGGCTTAGACATTGAGGTTGAGGGTGAGGTTTAGGGTTAAGGTTAGGGTGAGGTTTAGGGGTAGAGTAAGGGTTAGGGTGAGGGTTAGTGTTAGGGTGAAGGTTAGGGTTGGGGTGATGGTAAGGGTAAAGGTGAGGGTTAGGCTGAGGGTGAGGATTACTGTAAGGGTGAGGGATTAGGGTTATGGTGAGGTTTAAGGTTAAGGTTAGGGTGAGGGTGAGGTTTACATTGAGGATTAGTGTTAGGGTTAGTGTGAGGTTTAGGGTGAGGATGAGTGTTAGGGTTAGGGTGAGGGCTGGGGTGAGGATGAGGTTTAGGGTTAGTGTTAGGGTGAGATTTAGGGTTAGGGTGATGGTGACTGTGAGTGTGAGGTTTAGATTTAGGGTTAGGTTTAGTGTTAGGGTGAGGGTAAGTGTTAGGGTGAGGGTTAGGGTTAGGGTGAGGGTTATGGTTAGGGTCAGGGTGAGGGTTAGTGTTAGGATTTTTGTTAGGGTTCGGTTAGTGTTGCGGTTACTGTGAGCGTGAGGGTGAGAGTTAGTTTTAGGGTAGGATGACGTTTAGGGATAGGGTTAGGGTTAGGGTCAGGGTGAGGTTTAGGGGTAGATTTAGGTTTAGGGTGAGGCTGAGCATGATGGTTAGGGTTAGGATTAATGTTAGGGTTAAGGTGAGGGTTAGGGTGAGGGTGAAGGTTAGGGTTAGTGTTAGGTTTAGGGTTAGGGTTAGGTTGAGGGTGAGGGTGAGGGTGAGGGTGAGGTTTAGGATTAGGTTTTGGTTTATGATGAGGGTCAGGATGAGGGTAGGGTTTAGGATTAGGGTTAGGCTGAGGGCTAGGGTGAGGGTGAGGTTTAGGGTTAGGGTTAGGGTGAGGTTTAGGGTTAGGCTTAATGTTAGGGTGAGGGTGAGGGTGAGGTTTAGGATTAGAGTTAGGGTTAAGGTGAGGCTGAGGGTTAGGGTTAGGGTAGGATTAGGATTAGGATTAGGGTAAGGGTTAGGGTGAGTGTGAGAGTTAGGGTTAGTGTTAGGGTTCGGCTTAGGGTTAAACTGAAGGTGAGGTTGAGGGTGACGGTTAGGGTTAGTATTTGGATTAGTGTGAGGGTGATTGAGTGTGTTAGGGTTAGGTTTAGCGTTAGGCTTAGGGTTAGGCTGAGGGTGAGTTTGTGGGTGAGGGTTATTTTTAGGGTGAGTGTTGGAGTAAGGTTTAGGGGGAGGGTTAGGATGAGGGTTAGGATTAGGATGAGTGTGAGGCTGAGGGTGAGGATTAGGGTTAGAGTGATGGATAGGTTTAGGTGTAGGGTGAGTTTTAGGATCAGGGTTAGCGTTAGGGTGAGGATTAGGGTGAGTGTGACGGTAAGAGTAAAGGTGAGGATTAGGCTGAGGGTGAGTGTTCCACTAAGGGTGAGGGTTACATTTAGGGTGAGGGTTAGGGTAAGGGTTAGGGTGAGGTTTAGGTTGAGGGTGAGGGTTAGATTGAGGATTAGGGTTAGTATGAGGTTTAGGGTGAGGGTTACGGTTAGTGTTAGGGTGAAGGTTAGGGTTAGAATTAGGGTTAGGGTTAGGGTTAGGGTGAGGGTGAGGTTTAGGATTAGAGTTAGTGTTAGGGCGAGGTTTAGGTTAAGGTTGAGAGTTAGGGTTACTGTGAGGGTTAGTATTAGTGTTAGGGTTAGGGTAAGGCTGAGGGTAAGTTTTACGGTGAGGGTTAGGGTTAGGGTGAATGTTATTGTTAGGGTGAGGGTTAGGGTTAGGTTTAGGGTTATTGTTAGGTTTAGGGTTAGGTTTACAGTGAGAGTGAGGGTGAGGGTTAGTGTTAGGGTGAGGTTGAGGTTTAGGGTTAAGGTTTGAGTTAGGGTTAGTGTGAGGGTGAGGTTTAGGGTTAGGTTTAGGTTTAGGGTGAGGGCTAGGGTGAGGGGAAGATTTAGGGTTAGGGTTAGGGTGAAGTTTAGGGTTAGTATTAGGGTGAGTGTCCGGGTGAGTTTTAGGTTTAGGGTTAGAGATAGGGTTAGGGTGAAGGTTAGGGTAAGGGTTAGTGTTAGGATTAGGGTTAGGGTGAGATTTAGGGTGAGGTTGTGTGTTAGGGTTAGGGTTAGGATTAGGATTAGGGTTAGGGAGACAGTGAATGTGAGGGTTGTGGTTAGGGTTAGGGTTAGGCTTTGGGATAGGCTGAGGGTGAGGTTGAGGATGAGGGTGAGGGTGAGGGTTAGGGTGAGGGTTAGGGTTAGGGTTAGGATGATAGTTAGGTATCGGGTTAAGTTTAGGGTTAGGGTGAGATTTAGGTTGAGCGTGTCGGTAAGTTTAAAGGCGAGAGTTAGGCTGAGGATGAGGGTTACGGTAATGGTGAGGGTTAGGGTTAGTGTGAGGTTTAGGGTAAGGGTTAGGGTTAGAGTTAGGGTGAGGGTAAGGGTTAGATTGAGGACTAGGGTTAGGGTTAGTGTGAGGTTTAAGGTGAGGATGAGGGTTAGGGTTAGGGTGAGGTTTAGGGTTAGATTTAGGGTTAGGGTGAGGGTTAGGTTTAGGGTTAGGTTTTGGGTGAGGGTGATGGTTAGAATTAGGGTGAGGATTAGGGTTAGTGTGAGGTTTAGTGTTAGGGTTAGTGTTAGGGTGAGGGTAAGTGTTATGGTGAGGGTTATTTTTAGGGTGAGGTTTAGGTTTAGGGTTAAGCTGAGGGTGAGAGTGAGATTGAGGGTCAGGAATAAGGTAAGGGTTAGGGTGAGATTTAGGGTTAGGTTAGGGTTAGAGTTAGGGTTAGGGTGAAGTTGAGGTTTAGGGTTACAGTTAGGGTTAGGTTGATGGTGAGGGTGTGGTTTAGGGTTAGGTTTAGGGTTAGGGTTAGGGTTAGGCTGAGCTTTAGTGTGAGGGTTAGGGTTGGGTTTAGGATTAGGGTTAGGGTGAGTGTGTGTGTGAGGGTTAGGGTTAGGGCTAGGTCTAGGTTTAGGGTTAGGCTGAGGGAGAGGGTGAGGGTGAGAGTTAGGGTTACGGTTAGAATTAGCCTTAAGGAGAGGTTTATGTTTAAGGTTAAGGTTAGGGTTTTGGTAAGGGTGAGGTTTCGAGTTAGCATGATGGTTAGGGTGAGAAGTAGGATTAGGGTTAGGTTGAGGGTTAGGGTGAGTGTTATGTTGAGGGTTTGGGTTTGGGTTAAGGTTAGGGTAAGCATGAGGTTTAGGGTGAGGTTTAGGTTAGGCTTAGTTTTAGGATTAGGGTGAGGTTAAGCATTAGGGTGAGGATTAGGTTTAGGGTTAGGATGAGGGTTAAGATGAGGTTTAGGGTTAAAGTGAGGGTGAGGGTTAGGGTTAAGGTGAGGGTTCATGTTAGGATTAGGATTAGAGTGAGGGTGATGTTTAGGATTAATGTTAGGGTTATTGTAAGTGTTATGGTTAGGGATACATTTGCAGTGAGGGTGAGGTAGAGGGTGAAGTTTAGGGTTAGGGTTAGGGTTAGTTTTAGGTTTAGGATTAGTGTTAATGTTAGGGTTAGGTTTAGAGTTATGGTTTGGGTGAGGGTGAGGGTGAGGGTTAGGGTTAGGGTTATGGTGAGGTTTAGGGTTAGGGTTAGGATTAGGGATTGGGTGAGTGTGAGGTTTAGGGTTAGAGTTAGGATGAGGGGGAGGGGGAGTTTTAGGTTTAGGGTTAGCGTTAATGTGAGGTTTAGGGTTAGGGTTAGGGTTAGGGTGAGGGTGAGGGTTAGGTTAAGGGTTAGGGTTTGGGTTAGGGTAGGTTAAATTTTAGGGTGAGGTTTAGGGTTAGGTTAGGATGAGGGTTAAGATGAGGGTTAGGGTTTCAGTGAGGGTGAAGGTTAAGTTTCGGGTGAGAGTTAGGGTTAGGATTAGGATTCGGGTGAGTGGGATGGTTAGGATTAGGGTTAGGGTTATTGTAAGTGTTATGGTTAGGGTTACATTTGCAGATAGAGTGAGGCTGAGGATGAAGGTTAGGGTTAGGGTTAGTTTTAGGGTTAACATTAGTGTTAATATTAGGTTTAGGGTTACACTTGCAGTTTGGGTGAGGGTGAGGGTGAGGGTGAGGGTTAGGGTTAGGTTTAGGTTGAGGGTGAAGGTTATGGTGAGGGTTAGAGTTAGGGTTAGTCTTACGGTTAGCGTTAGGGTTAGGGTGAGGTTTAGGTTAAGGTTAAGCGTTAGAATTAGGGTTAGGGTTAGGATTAGGGTTAGTGTGAGGGTGAGTGTAGGGTTAGGGTTAAGATTAGGCTTGGGCTTAGGGTTAGGCTGAAGGTGACGGTGGGGGTGAGAATCAGGCTTAGGGTGATGGTTAGCCATATGGTGAGTGTGAGGGTTAGGATGAGGGTTAGGGTTAGGATACGGGTTAGGGTGAGGGCTAGTGTGAGGGTGAGGGATAGGGTTAGGGTTAGGCTTAGGCATAGGCTTTAGGCTGATGGTGATGGTGAGTGTGAGTGTTAGAGTTATAGTGATGGATAGGGTTAGATTTAGGGTGAGTGTTAGGATGAGGGTTCGGGTCAGGGTGAGGGTCAGTATGAGCATTGGGGTGATGGTAACGTTTAGGGTTAGGTTGAGGGTGAGGGTTAGGGTAAGGGTGAGGATTAGGGTTAGGGTGAGGTTTAGGGTAAGTGTTAGGGTTAGGGTTAGATTGAGGATTAGGGTTAGGGTTAGTGTGAGGTTTAGGGTGAGCATGAGGGTTAGGGTGAGAATTAGGGTTAGGGTGAGGGCTAGCTTGAGGGTGAAGGTTAGGGTTAGGGTTAAGTTTAGGGTGAGGGTTAGGGTGACGGGTAGGGTTAGGTTTAGGTTGAGGGTTAGGTTCAGTGTGAGGGTTACCGTTAGGGTGACGGTTTGGGTGAGGGTGAGGTTTAGGCTTAGGAAAAGTGATAGGGTTAGTGTTACACTGAGGGTGAGGGTGAGTGTGAGGGTGAAGGTTAGGGTTAGGGTGAGGGCTAGGGTGAGGGTTAGGGTAAGGGTGAGGGTTAGGGTGAGGGTGATGGTAAGGGTAAAGGTGAGGGTTAGGCTGAGGGTGATTATTAAGATAGGGGTGAGGGTTAGTGTTAGGATGAGGGTTAGGTTAAGGGTTCGGGTTAGGTTTAGGTTGAGGGTTAGATTGAGGATTAGGGTTAGGGTTAGTTTGAGGTTTATGGTGAGGATGAGGGTAAGGGTTAGGTTGAGGGTTAGGGTTAGAATGAGGGTTAGGGTGAGGGCTAGGGTGAGGGTGAGGTTTAGGGTTAGGGTTATTGTTAGGGTGAGTTTTAGGGTTAGGGTGAGGGCTATGGTTAGTGTGAGAGTTAGTGTTAGAGTTAGGGTTAGTGTTAGGCTGTGGGTAAGTGTTAGGGTGAGGGTTAGGGTTAGGATGAGGGTTAGGGTTAGGGTTAGGGTGAGGTTGCAGGTGAGAGTGAGGGTTAGGGTGAGGATTAGGGTGAGTTTTAGGTTTAAGGTGAGGGTTAGGGTTAGGGTTAGCAAGTGGGTGATGATGAGGGTGAGAGTTAAGGTTAGAGTTACGGTGAGGTTTCGGATAAGTGTGACGTTTAGGGTGAGGATGAAGTTAAGGGTTAGGGTGAGGGTTAGGTTTAGGGTTACGGTGAGGGGCAGGTTTAGTGTGAGTGGTAGGGTTAGGTTTAGGCTGAGGGTAAGGGTTAGGATGAGGGTTAGGGTGTGTTTGAGTGTTAGGGTTAGGGTAAGTGTTAGGGTGAAAGTAAGGCTTAGGGAGAGCATTAGGGTGAGAGACATTTTCAGGGTTAGAGTTAGGGGTATGTTGAGGGTTAAGTTGCGTGTTAGGGTTTGGGTTAAGGTTAGGGTGAGGGTGAGGGTGAGGCTTAGGGTTAGGATTAGGTTGAGGGTGAGTTTTAGGTGGAGGGTGAGGGTGAGGGTTCGTTTGAGGGTTTGGGTTAGGTTTAGGTTGAGGTTGAGGGTGAGGCTGAGGGTTAGGGTGAGGGTTAGGGTTAGGATTAGGGATAGGGTGAGGGTGAGGGTGAGGGTTATATTTAGGATTAGGGTTAGGTTGACGATGAGGGTGATAGTTAGGGTTAGAGTTAGGGTTAGGGTTTTTGTTATGGTTAGGGTTAGGGTGAGGTTGAGGATGAGGGTGAGATTTAAGAATGGGGTTAGGTTTAGTGTGAGGGTGAGGGTGAGGGTTAGGTTTAGGAATAGGGTTAGGGTTAGGGTTAGTCTGAGGGTGAGGGTGAGGTTGAGGATGAGGGGTACGGTTAGGTTTAGGGTTAGGTTTAGGATGAGGGTTAGGGTTAGTATGAGGGTTAGGTTTAGGGTTAAGGTGAGGTTAAGGGTTAGGTTGAGGGTTAGGGTGAGGGTGAGGGTTAAGGTTAGGGTTAGGCTGAATGTTAGGGTGAGGGTAAGGGTTAGGGTGAGGGTTAGGGTTAGGGTTAGGGTTAGTGTCAGGATTAGGGTTAGGGTGGAGGTTAGGGTTAGGGTGAGTGTTAGCGTTAGGGGTAGGGTTAGGTTGTGAGTAAGGGTGAGGGTGAGTGTTAGGATTTGTGTTCGGGTTAGGGTTAGGCTGGGGTGAGGTTGAGGGTGTGGGGTAGTGTGAAGCTTTAGATTAGGGTTAGGGTGAGGTTTAGGGCGAAGGTAAGTGTTAGGGTGAGGGTTAGGATTAGGGTGAGTTTTAGGGTGAGGTTGAGGGTTAGGGTTAGGTTTAGGGTTATGGTGAGGGCTAGGGTGCTAGTGAGAGTTAGGGTTAGCTTTAGGCTTATGGTGAGGTTTATGATTAAGGTGAGCGTTAGGTTTAGTGTGAGGATTAGTGTTAGGGTTAAGGGGTTAAGGTGAGTGTTAGGGTGAGCGTAAGGTTTATGGTGAGCTTTAGGGTTAGGGGGAGGGTTAGGCTAGGTTAGGGTTAGTGTCAGGATTAGGGTTAGGGTGGAGGTTAGGGATAGGGTGAGGGTTAGGGTGAGGGATAGGGTTAGGTGTAGGATTAGGTTTAGAGTGCAGGTGAGGTTTAGTGTTAGGATTAGAGTTAGGTTTAGGCTGAGGGTTTCGGCGAGGGAGAGGGTTAGGGTAAGGGTGAGGGTGAGGCTTAGGGTTAGGGTGATTATTAGGGTTAGGGTCATGTTTAGGGTGAGGGTGTGGGTTAGGTGGAGGGTGAGGGTGAGGGTTCGGTTGAAGGATTGAGTTACGTTTAGGGTGAGAGTGAGGGTGATGGTGAGGGTTAGAGTTAGGGATAGGGTTAGGCTTAGGGTTAGGGTGAGGGTGAGGGAGAGGGTTAGGTTTCGGATTAGGAATAGGGTTAGGGTTAAGCTTAGGGTGAGGGTGAGGGTGAGGGTTAGAGTGAGGTTAGGGTTATGGTTAGGGTTATTGTTAGGGTTAGGTTTAGGGTGAGGTTGAGGATGAAGGTGAGGGTGAGGGTTAAGATTAGGGTTAGGTTTAGGGGGAGGGGGAGGGTGACGGTTAAGGTTAGGATTAGTGTTAGGGTTAGGGTGAGGGTGAAGGTGAGGGTGAAGGTGAGGATGAGGGGTATGGTTAGGTTTAGGGTTTGGGTTAGGATGAGGGTTAGGGTTAGTGTGAGTGTTAGGTTTAGGGTTAGGGTGAGCATAAGGGTTAGGTTGAGGGTTAGGGTGAGGGTTAAGGTTAAGGTTATTGTTAGAGTCAGGATTAGGGTTAGGGTGGAGTTTAGGGTTAGGGTGAGTGTTAGCGTTGGGTTAGGGTTAGGTTGAGAGTGAGGGTGAGGGTTAGTGTTAGGGTTAGTGTTAGGTTGAGGGTAAGGGTTAGGGTTAGGGTGAAGGTGAGGTTTAGGTTTAGCGTTTGCGTTACAGTGAGGGTAAGGTTGAGGGTTAGGGTTTGGGTTAGTGTTAAGTTGAGGGTGAGGGTTAGGGTGAGGTTTAGGGTTAGGGTTAGTGATAGGGTGAGAGTTAGGGTGACAATAAGGTTTAGAGTGAGTGTTAGGGTTAGGGTGAGGTTGAGGGTGAGGTTGAGTGTTAGGGTTAGGGTGAGGTTAGGGTGACAGTAAGGGTAAGGGTGATGGTGAGGATTAGAGTGAGGGTGAGCATTACTGTAAGGGTGAGGATTGGGTGCGGGTGAGGGTTCCGGTGAGGGTTAGGGTTAGGATTAGGCCGAGGGTGAGGGCAAGGGTAAGGGTGAGGGTGAGGGTGAGGTTGAGGTTTAGCGTTAGGGTTACTGTTACAGTTAGGGTGAGGGCTAGAGTGAGGGGTAGGGATAGAGTTCGATTGATGGTTAGGTTTAGTAAGAGCATTAGGATTACAGTTAGGGTTAGGATTAGTGTGAGGGTAAGGGTTAGGGTGAGGCTTAGGGTGAGAGTGAGGGTTAGGGTTACCGTGAGTGTTACGGTGAGGGTTAGGGTGAGGGTTAGGGTTAGGGTTAGTGTTAGGGTGAGGGTTCGGGTTAGGGTGAGGGTCAGTATGAGCATTGGGGTGATAGTAACGTTTAGGGTTAGGTTGAGGGTGAGGGTAAGGGTAAGGGTGAGGATTAGGGGTAGGGTGAGGTTTAGGGTAAGGGTTAGGGTTAGGGTTAGATTGAGAATTAGGGTTAGGGTTAGTGTGAGGTTTAGGGTTAGGTTGAGGGTGAGGGTTAGGGTTAGGGTAAGAATTAGGGTTAGGGTGAGGGCTGGCGTGAGGGTGAAGGTTAGGGTTAGGGTTAAGTTTGGGGTGAGGTTTAGGGTGAGGGGTAGGGTTAGGTTTAGGTTGAGGATTAGGTTCAGTGTGAGGGTTACGGTTAGGGTGACGGTTTGGGTGAGGGTGAGGTTTAGGCTTAGGAAAAGTGATAGGGTTAGTGTTACACTGAGGGTGAGGGTGAGTGTGAGGGTGAAGGTTAGGGTTAGGGTGAGGGCTAGGGTAAGGGTTAGGGTAAGGGTGAGGGTTAGGGTGAGGGTGATGGTAAGGGTAAAGGTGAGGGTTAGGCTGAGGGTGATTGTTAAGATAAGGGTGAGGGTTAGTGTTAGGGTGAGGGTTAGGTTAAGGGTTCGGGTTAGGTTTAGGTTGAGGGTTAGATTGAGGATTAGGGTTAGGGTTAGTTTGAGGTTTATGGTGAGGATGAGGGTAAGGGTTAGGTTGAGGGTTAGGGTTAGAATGAGGGTTAGGGTGAGGGCTAGGGTGAGGGTGAGGTTTAGGGTTAGGGTTATTGTTAGGGTGAGGTTTAGGGTTAGGGTGAGGGCTATGGTTAGTGTGAGGGTTAGTGTTAGAGTTAGGGTTAGTGTTAGGCTGTGGGTAAGTGTTAGGGTGAGGGTTAGGGTTAGGTTGAGGGTTAGGGTGAGGTTGCGGGTGAGAGTGAGGGTTAGGGTGAGGATTAGGGTGAGTTTTAGGGTTAAGGTGAGGGTTAGGGTTAGGGTTAGCGTGTGGGTGATGATGAGGGTGAGAGTTAAAGTTAGAGTTACGGTGAGGTTTCGGATAAGTGTGACGTTTAGGGAGAGGATGAAGTTAAGGGTTAGGGTGAGGGTTAGGGTGAGGGTGAGGGATAGGGTTAGGTTTGGTTTAGGGTGATGTTTAAGGTTAGGGTTTTGCTTAGGGTTAGGGTTAGGGTGAGGGTGTGGGTGAGAGTGAGGGTTAGCATGAGGGTTAGGGTGAGGGTTAGAGTTAAGGTTAAGGTGAGGGTTAGGGTAAGGGTTAGGGTTACGGTTAGGGTGAGGGTTAGGTTTAGTGTGAGAGTTAGGGTTAGGTTTAGGGTTAGGGGTAGGGGTAGGGTTAGGGTTAGGGTTAGGGTTAGGGTTAGGGAGAGCGTTAGGGTGAGGGACAGTTTCAGGGTTAGGGTTAGGGGTATGGTGAGGGTTAGGTTGAGGGTTAGTGTTTTGGTTAAATTTAGTGTGAGGGTTAGGGTGAGGATGAGGATCAGGGTAAGGCTGAGTGTGAGGGTGAAGATTAGGTTGAGGTTTAGGGTTAGTGTTAGGGTGAGGGGCAGGTTTAGTGTGAGTGGTAGGGTTAGGTTTAGGCTGAGGGTAAGGGTTAGGATGAGGGTTAGGGTGTGTTTGAGTGTTAGGGTTAGGGTAAGTGTTAGGGTGAAGGTAAGGCTTAGGGAGAGCATTAGGGTGAGGGACATTTTCAGGGTTAGAGTTAGGGGTATGTTGAGGGTTAAGTTGCGTGTTAGGGTTTGGGTTAAGGTTAGGGTGAGGGTGAGGGTGAGGCTTAGGGTTAGGATTAGGTTGAGGGTGAGTGTTAGGTGGAGGGTGAGGGTGAGGGTTCGTTTGAGGGTTTGGGTTAGGTTGAGGTTGAGGTTGAGGGTGAGGCTGAGGGTTAGGGTGAGGGTTAGGGTTAGGATTAGGGTTATGGTAAGGGTGAGGGGAGGGTTATCTTTAGGATTAGGTTTAGGTTGACGATGAGGGTGATCCTTAGGGTTAGGGTTAGGGTTAGGGTTTTTGTTATGGTTAGGGTTAGGGTGAGGTTAAGGATGACGGTGAGGTTTAAGATTGGGGTTAGGCTGAGGGTGCGGGTGAGGGTTAGGGTTAGGGTGGAGGTTAGGGTTAGGGTGAGGGATAGTGTTTGGATTAGTGTATTGGTGAGGGTGAGGGTTAAGGTGAGGTTTAGGGTTAGGGTTAGGGATATTGTGAGGGCTAGGGTGAGGGTGAGGGTTAAGATGAAGGTGAGGGTGAGGGTTTTGTTTAGGTAAGGGTTATGGTTAAGGTGAGGATTAGGTGAGGGTGAGGGTTAGGGTGAAGGTTACCTTTAGGATGAGGTTTAGGGTTAGGGTTAGGGTGAGTGTTAGGGTTAGGGTGATGTGTAGGGTGATGTTGAGGGTGAGGGTGTGGAAGAGAGTTAGTGTTAGTGTGAGGGTTAGCCTGACAGTGAGAGTTAGGGTGAGGGTGAGGATTATGGTTACGTTTAGGGTGAAAGTTAGGTTTAGGGTTAAGGTTAGAGATAAGGTGAGGGGTAGGTTGAGGGGTAGGTTTTGGGTTAGTGTTAGGGTTAGGGTTAGGGTGAGGATAAGGTAAGTGTGAAGGTTAGGGTTAGGGTGAGGGTTAGGGTTAGTGTGAGTGTTAGGGTTAGGGTTAGGGTTTGGGTAAGGGTTAGGATGAGGTTTGAGGTGAGGGTGAGGGTTAGGGTTAGGGTGAGAGTAAGGGTTGGGGTGAGGGTTAGGGTGAGGATGAGGTTTAGGCTTATGGTTAGGGTTAAGGTGAGGGTTAGTTTGAGTGCTAGGGTTTAGGTTAGGGTTAGGGTGAGGGTGAGGGTCAGGGTGAGGTTTTGGGTTATGGTTAGGGTTAGGGTGAGGCTTAGAGTCAGGGTATGGTTTAGGGTGAGGTTTAGGGTTAGGGTGAGGAGTAGGGTTAGGGTTAGGGTGAGGGCTATGTTGAGGGTGAGTTTTAGGGTGAGGGTTATGGTGAGGGTGAGGGTTTGTGTTAGGTAAGGATTATGGTTAGGTTTAGGGTTAGGGTGAGGGTTAGGTTTAGGGTGAGTGTTAGCTTGAGGGGTACGGTTAGGGTTAGGGTGAGGATTAGGGTTAGTGTGAGGGTAAGGGTGATGGTGAGGATTAGAGTGAGGGTGAGGGTTACTGTAAGGGTGAGGATTGGGTGAGGATGAGAGTTAGGGTGAGTGTCAGGGTTACGATTAGGCCGAGGGTGAGCTCAAGGTTTAGGGTTAGGGTTAGGGTTAGGGTGAGGTTTAGCGTTAGGGTTAGTGTTACAGTTAGGGTTAGGGCTAGAGTGAGGGGTACCGATAGATTTCAATTGATGGTTAGGTTTAGTAAGAACATTAGGGTTAGAGTTAGGGTTAGGATTAGTGTGAGGGTAAGGGTTAAGGTGAGGGTTAGGGTGAGAGTGAGGTTTAGGGTTACCGTGAGTGTTACGGTGAGGGTTAGTGTTAGGGTGAGGGTTAGGGTTAGGGTTAGTGTTAGGGTGAGGGTTAAGGTTAGGCTAAGGGTTAGGGTGAGGGTTATGGTTAGGGTGAGGTTTAGGGTGAGGTTGAGTGTTAGGGTTAGTGTTAGGGTTGCGGTGAGGGCTAGGGTGAGAGTGAGAGTTAGGGTTAGAGTTAGGGTTAGGGTGAGGGTTAGGGTAAGGGTGACATTTAGGTTTAGTGTGAGGGTTAGTGTTAGGGTTAGGGTGAGTGTTAGGGTGAGGGTAAGGATTAGGGTGAGGGTTAGGGTCAGGGTGAGGTTTAGGTTTAGGATTAGGGTTAGTGTCAGGGTTAGGGTTACAGTGGAGGTTAGGTTTCGGGTGAGAGTTAGGGTTAGGGGTAGGGTTAGGTTTAGAGTGAGGGTGAGGTTTAAGGTTAGGATTGGAGTTAGGGTTAGGCTGAGGGTTAGGATTAGGCATAGGGTGAGGATCAGGTTTATGGTTAGGGTTAGGGTGAGGTTGAGGGTGAGGGTGAGTGTTAGGGTTAGGATTAGGGTTAGGGTGAGGGTTAGTGTGAGGGTGAGTGTAAGGTTAGCATTAGGGTTAGTGTGAGGGTGAGGGTTAGGATTAGGTTTAGGGTGAGAGCTAGGATGAGGGTGAGGGTTAGGGTAGGAATAGAGTGAGGATTAGGATTAGGGTTAGGGTTAGGGTTAGGGTGAGGGTTAGGGTGAGGGTGAGGGTTATGGTTTGCATTAGGGTTAGGGTTAGTATTAGGCTGAGGGTTAGGGTTAGGTTTAGGTTTAGGTTGAGGGTGAGGGTGAGGTTTAGCCTTACAGTTAGGTTGAGGGTTAAGTTTAGGATGAGGGTTAGGATTAGTGTTAGGTTCAGGGTGAAGGTGAGGGTTAGGTTTAGGGTAAGGTTTAGGTTTAGGGTGATGGTTAGGTTAGTGTGAGTGTTAGTGTTGGGGTTAGGGTTAGTGTTAGGTTGAGGGTAAGTGTTAGTGTGCGGTTAAGGATTAGGGTGATGTTTAGGGTTAGGGTTAAGTTTAGGATTAGGGTGAGGGTGATGTTTAGGATTAGAGTTAAGGTTAGGGTGAGGGTTAGGGTAAGGTTTAGTGTTAGGGTTTGGGTTATGGTGAGGTTTAGGGTGGGGGTGAGGGTTAGGGTTAGGGTTAGGATTAGGATGAGGGTTAAGGTGAGGGTGAGTGTGAGGGTTAGATTTAGGGTTAGGATTAGACTTAGGGTGAGGGTGAGGGTGAGGGTTAGGGTGAGGTTTAGGCTTAGGCTTAGGGATAGAGTATGGGCTAGGGTGAGGGTGAGGATTTGGGTTAGGGTTAGGGTATGGGTTAGGGTGAGGGTTAGGGTTAGGGTTATTGTTGGGGTTAGGGTTGGGGTTAGTTATAGGCTTAGTGTTAGGTGGAGGGTGAGGGTGAGGGTGAGGGTTAGGGTTAGTGTGAGGGTTAGGGTAAGGGTTAGTTTTAGGGTTAGCATGAGGTTAAGGGTTAGGTTGAGATTTAGGGTGAGGGTGAGGTTTAGGGTTAGGCTAAGGGTGAGGGCTAGGGTGAGGTTTAGGGTTAGGTTTAGGGTGAGGTTTAGGGTGTGCTTTAGGGTTAGGTTTAGGGTGAGCGTTTGGGTAAGGGCAAGTGTTCGGGTGAGGGTTAGGATGAGGATGAGTGTTAGGTTTACAGTTAGGGGTAGGGTGAGGGTTAGAGTTAGGGTTTAGGGTTAGTGTGAGGGTTTTGTTTAGTGTTAGGGTTACGGTTATGGTGAGGTTTAGGGTGGGGTTGAGGTTTAGGGTTAGGATTAGGATTAGGGTTAAGGAGAGGGTGAGTGGGAGGGTTTGGGTTAGGGTTAAAGTTAGGGTTAGACTTAGGATTAGACTTAGGGTGAGGGTGAGGGTGAAGGCAAGGGTTAGGTTTAGGGTGAGGTTTAGGGTTAGGGTTAGAGTGAGGGTTAGGGTGAGGGTGAGGGTGAGGGTTAGGGTGAGGGTGAGGGTGAGGGTTAGGGTGTTGATGACGGTTAGTGTTAGGGTGAGGTTTAAGGTGACGGTGAAGGATAGGGTTAGGGTGGTGGTTAGAGTTAGTGTGAGTATTAGGTTCAGGGTTAGGGTTAAGGTTATGGTGAGGGTAAGGGTTAGGTTAGGTTTAGAGTGAGGGTGAGGGTTAGGGTTAGGGTTAGGGTTACGGTGAGGTATAGGGTTTGGGTAAGGGTTAGGGTTAGGGTGAGGTTGAGTGTTAGATTTACGGTTTGGATGAGGTTTAGGGTTAGGGTGAGGGTTAGGGATAGGGTTAGGGTTAGGGTGAGGGTTATTGTTAGGGTTCGGGTTTGAGTTAGGGTGAGTATGAGGGTGAGGATTAGTGTTAGGATTATGGTAAAGGTTAGTGTTCGGCAGAGGTTGAGGGTGAGGGTGAGGGTTAGGTTTAGGGTTAGGGTTAGGGTGAGTGGTAGGGTTAGGGTTAGGGTGAGGGTTAGGGTTAGGATTCGGGTTAGGGTTAGGTTGAGGGTGAGGGTGGGGTTAGGGTTAGGGTGAGGGTGAAGGTGAGTGTTAGGGTTAGGGTTAGGTTTAGGATTAGGGTTAGGTTTAGGGTAAGGGTAAGGGTTAGGGTGAGGGTTAGGTTTAGGGTGAGGGTGAGGGTTAGGTTTAGGGTTAGGGTTAGGGTGAGGGTGAGGGTTACGTTTATGGTTAGTGTTAAGGTGTGGACTATGGTGAGGGAGAGGATTAGGGTGAGGGTTAGGGTTAGGGTTAGGGTTAGGGTCAGGGGTAGGTTGAGGGTTAGGATTAGGGTAAGGACTATGGTTAGGCTGAGGGTGAGGTTGAGGTTGATGGTGAGGGTTAGGTTTAGAGTGAGGGTTAGTGTGAGGGTGAGGGGGAAGAGGAGAATTTGGTTTTGGGTTAGAGTTAGGTTGAGGGTGAGGATTAGTATTAGGGGTAGCAGTAGGTTTAGGCTGAGGGTGAGGGTGATGCTGAGGGTGAGAGTTAGGTTAGGGTGAGGGTAAGGGTTAGGGTTAGGGTGAGGGTTAGGGTGATTTTTAGGGTGCCGCTGAGAGTTAGGGTGAGGGTGAGTTTGAGTGTGAGGTTTAGGGTGAGTGTGAGGGTGAGTGTGAGTTTGACGATTAGGATTAGGTTTAGGATGAGGGTAAGGGTTATCGTTAGGATTGGGGTTAGTGTAAGGCTTAGGCTGAGGGTGAGGGGGAGGGTGAGGTGAGGGTTAGGGTTAGGGTTAGGTTGAGGGTTAGGGTTAGTGTGAGGGTTAGGGTGAGGGTGAGCTTGAGGTTCAGGTTGAGGTTGAGAGTGACGTTGAGATTGAGGGTTAGGGTTAGGGTTACAGTTAGGGTGACGGTGAGGGTGAGGGTTACGGTTAGGGTTAGTGTTATTTTTATAGTTAGGGTTAGGGATAGTAATAGGGTGAGAGTGAGGGTGAGGGTTAGCATGAGGGTAAGGGTTAGGGTTATGGTTAGGGTGAGAGTGAGGGTGAGACTGAGGGTTAGGATTAGGGTTAGGGTAAGGGTTAGGATGAGGGTTAGGCTGAAGGTTAGAGTTAGGGTTAGTGTGAGGTTTAGGTTTAGGGTTATGGTTAGGGTGAGGGCAAGGTTTATGGTGAGGGTTAGTTTGAGTTTGAGGGTTAGGGTTAGGGAGAGGGTTAGGGTGAGATTTAGGGTTAAGGTTCGGGTGAATCTAATGGTTATAGTGAGAGTTATTGTGAGGGTGAGGGTTTGGGTTAGGGTGAGGGTAAGTGTTAGGGTGAGGGTTAGTGTGAGGGTTTGGGTTCGGGTTTGCATTAGGGTTAGGTTCAGGGTGAAGGTTAGGTTGAGGTTTAGGGTTAGTGTTCGGGATAGGGTGAGTATTAGGATTAGTGTGAGGGTGAGGGTCTGGATTAGGGTTAGATTTAGGGTGAGGGTGAGGGTGAGGGTTAGAATTAGGATTAGGGTTAGGGTTAGAGTTAGGTGACATTGAGGGTGAGGGTTAGGGTTTGGTTTAGAATTAGTGTGAGGGTGATCGTGAGGGTTAGGGTTAGGATTAGTTTTATGGTTATGGTTAGGTTTAGGATGAGGGTGAGGGTGAGGCTTATGGTTAGGGTTAGGGTGAAGTTTAGGTTTAGGGTTAGGGCTATGGTGAGGGTGAGTGTTAGGGTGAGTGTGAGGGTGAGGTTGAGGGTTTCGATTAGGTAATGGTTAGGGTTAGGGTTAGGGTGAGGATTAGGGTGAGAGTGAGGTTTAGGTTGAGGGTTACAGTTATGGTGAGGATTAGGGTGAGGCTGAGGGTTAGGGTGAGGGTTAGTGTTATGGCGAGGATTTGGGTTAGGGTTATGTTGATGCTGAGGGTTAGGTATACGGTAAGGGTTAGGGATACGGTGAGGGTTAGGGTTAGGGTTAGGGTTAGGGTGAGGGTGAGGGTGAGGGTTAGGGTAAGGGTGAGGTTTAGGGTTAGGGTTAGGGTTAGTGTAAGGGTTAGAGTTAGGGTGAATGTTAGGAATAGGGTTAGGGTGAGGTTTAGGGTGAGGGTGAGGGTTAAGGTGAGGGTGAGGGTAAGGGTGTGGGTGAGGATTAGGGTTAGGTTGAGTGTTAGTGTTAGGTTTAGGGTTAGTGTGAGGGTGAGGGTTAGGGTTCGGTTTAGGGATAGGATAAGGGTTAGGTTGAGGGTTAGGTTTAGGGCTAGTTTGAGGGTTAGGATTATGTTTAGGGTTAGCATCAGGGTAAAGGTTAGGGTGAGGAATAGGGTGAGGGTGAGGATTAAGGTTAGGGTGAGGGTTAGGGCAAGGGTGAGGGTTAGGGTTAGGGTGAGCGTTAGGTTGCGGGTTAGTGTGAGGGTTAGGGTGAGGGTAAGGGTTTGGGTGATTGTAAGTTTGTGAGTGAGGGATAGGATTATGTTGTGTGTAAGGGTTAGGGTGAGGGTTAGGGTGAGGGTTAGGGTTAGGGTGGGGGTTAGGGTTAGAGTTAGGTTGAGAGTTAGGTTTAGGTTGATGTTTATTGTGAGAGTATGGTTTAGGTTGAGGGTGAGTATTCGGCTGAGCGTGAGGGTTAGGATGTGGGCGAGGAGTAGGGTTACAGTTAGGGTTAGGGAGAGGAGTAGTGTGAGCATTAGGGTTCGGATTAGGGTTAGGATTAGGGTTAGAGTGAGGATGAGGGTGAGGGTTAGGGTGTGGGTAAGTGTTATGGTTAGGGATAGGGTTAGTGCTAATGTGAGGATGAGGGTTAGTGTGAGTGTGAGGGTTACATTTATGTTTGGGTTAGGGTTAGGGTGAGGATTAGGTTGAGGGTGATGGTTAAGCTGAGCTTAGGGTTAGAATGAGGGTTTGTGTTCGGTGAGGGTGAGGGTTAATGTTAGGGTTAGGTTTAGGTTGAGGGTGATTGTGAGGGTTAGGATTAGGAATAGGTTTAGGGTTACGGTGAGGGTGAGGGTCAGTGTGAGGGTGAAGGTTAGGGTTAGGTTTAGGGTTATGTTTAGGGTGAGGGTTAGGGCTAGTGTGAGGGTTATGATTAGGGTTAGGGTTAGGGTCAGAGTGAGGGTAAGAGTTAGGGTGAGGGTTATTGTGAAGGTGAGGATTAAGGTTCGGGTTAGGGTTAGTGTTTGGGTGAGGGCTAGGGTCAGGGTGAGGGTCAGTGTGAGGGTTAGGTTGAGGGTTTCTTTTCGGTCAGGGTTATGGTTATTGTGAAGATTAGAGTGAGGGTGAGTGTTAGTGTTAGGGTGATGTTTAGGGTGCGGATGAGGGTGAGGGTGAGGGTGAGGGTGAAGGTTCAGGTGAGGGTGAAGTTAGGTGTGGTTGAGGATTAGGGTTAGGGTTAGGGTTATGGTGAGGGTAAGGTATAGGGTGAGGTTTATTGTGAGGATGAGGGTTATGGTTAGTGTTAGGGTTAGGGTGAAGTTTAGGGTGAGGATTAGGTTTTGGTTTAGGATTAGGGTGAGGATGACATATAGGGTGAGTTTTAGTGTTAGGGTGAGGGTTAGGGATATGGTTAGGGTGAGGGTGAGGGTTAGGGTTAGGGTTAGAGTTAGGGTGAAGCTGAGGGTTAGGATTAGGGTAAGGATTAAGGTTGGGCTGAGGGTGAGGGTGACTGTAAGAGTGAGGGTTTGGGTGAGGGTTAGGGTGAGGGTGAGGGTTTGGGTTAGGGTGAGGGTGAGGGTGAGGATTAGGGTTAGGGTGAAGGTGTGGGTAAGTGTTAGGGTGAGCGTTAGGGCGAGGGTGAGGTTTAGGCTTAGGGTGAGGGTAAGGGTTAGAGTGAGGGTAAGGGTAAGGTTGAGGGTTAGGGTGAGGGTGAGGGTTAAGGTTATCATTAGGGTTAGGGTGAGGGTGAGGGTTAGGGTGAGGTTTAGGGTTAAGATTAGGGATAGTGTGAGGATTAGGGTTAGGGTTAGGTTTAGGGTGAAGGTTAGGCTGAGGGGTAGGGTTAGGGATAGAGTGACTTAGGTTTAGTGTGAAGTTTAGATTTAGGGTTAGGTTTAGGATTAGTGTTAGGGTTAGGTTGAGGGTGAGGGTGAGGGTGAGGGCTACGGTTAGGGTTATTGTGAGGGTTAGTGTTGGGGTGGGGGTTAGGTTTAGGGTGAGGGTTAGGATTAAAGTAAGGTTGAGGGTGAGGGTTAGGGTTACGGTTAGATTTAGGGTGAGGGTCAGGATGAGGGTTAGGTTTAGATTGAGGGTTAGGTTTAGGGTGAGGGTTAGGGTTAGGGTGAGCATTAGCATGATGGTGAGGGTTAGGGTGAGGGTGAGGGTTAGGTTTAGATTTAGGGTTAGGGTGAGTGTTAGGGTTAGAGTTAGGGTGAGATTTAGGTTGAGGTGGAGGGATATGGTTAGGTTGAGGGTTAGGATTAGTGTGAAGGTTAGGGTTAGGGTTAGGTTTAGTGTGAGGATACTGTTTCGGGTGAGGGTTAGTTTGAGGGTGAAGGTTAGGGTGAGCGTTAGAGTTAGGTTCAGTGTGAGGGTTAGGGTTAAGGTGATGCTTAGGGTGAGGTTGAGGGTTAGTGTTAGGGGGAAGGGGAGTTTGAGGGTTAGGGTGAGGGTGAAGTTAGTTTAGGATTAGGGTTAGAGTTAGGGTTAGGCTGAGTGTGATGGGGGAAGTGAGGGTGAGGGTTAGGGTTAAGGCTAGGGTGAGGGTTAGGGTTAGTGTGAGGGTTAGTGTGATGGTGAGGTTCAAAGTGAGGTTGAGTTTTAGAATGAGGGTGAAGGCGAGGTTGAGGGTTAGGGTTAGGATTAGGGTTAGGATGAGTTTTAGGGTTAGGGTTAGGTTTAGAGTTATTGTTAGGGTTAGAGTAAGGCTGAGAGAGAAGGGGCGGTTGAGGGTGAGGGTGAGGGTTAAGGTTAGGGTTAGGCTGAGGGCTTGGGTGAGGGTGAGGGATAGGCTGAGGGTGAGGGTGAGAGTTTCTGTTCGGTAAAGGTTACGGTTAGGGTGAGGATTAGGGCGAGGGTGAGGATTAAGCTGAGGTTAGGTTCAGGGTGAGGGTTAGGGTTAGGTTGATGGTGAGGGTTAGGGTTAGGGTGATGTTTAGGGTGAGGGTGAGGGTTAGGTTGAGAGAGAGGGTGAGGGTGATGGTTAGGGTTAGGGTTAGGGTTAGGTTTAGGGTGAGGGTGAGTGTTAGGATTAGGAATAGGATTAGGGTGAGGGTCAGGGTGAGGGGGAAGTTTAGGGTAAGCGTTAGGGTTAGGGTTAGAGTGAGGGTTACGGTTAGTGTGAGGGTTATGGTTAGGTTTAGGGTAAGGGAAAGGGTTAGGCTGAGGGTTAGGGTGAGTGTGAGTGTTTGGATTAGGGTTTGTGTAAGGGTTAAGGTGAGGATTAGGTTTTGGGTGATGTTTAGAGTGAGGATGAGAGTTAGGGTGAGTATGAGGCTTCGGGTGAGGGTGAGGGTTAGGGTGTGGGTGAGCATTAGGATTAGGGTGAGGGATAGCGTTAGGGGTAGGTTTCGGGTTAGGTTGAGGGTTAGGGTTAGCATTAGGATCAGGGTGAGTGGTAGGGAGAGGGGTAGGTTTAGGTTTAGGGTGAGGTTTAGGGTGAGGATGAGGGTTAAGTTGAGGGTCTGGGTGAGGGTTAGGGTTAGGTTTTGGGTTAGAGTTAGGGTGAGTTTGAGGGTGAAGGTTAGGTTTAGGATTAGGGTGAGGGTTAAGTTTATGTTGAGGCTTAGGGACAGTGTTATGGTTAGGGTAACTGTGAGGGTGAGTGTTAGGTTTAGGTTTAGGGTTACAGTTAGGGTGAGGGTGAGGGTTAGGATTAGGGTTAGGGTTAGGATGAGGGTTAGGCTGAGGGTTAGGATTAGGTTAGGGTGAGGTTTAGGGCTAGGTTTAGGGTAAGGATAAGGATTAGGCTGAGGGTTAGGGTTAATGTGAGGGTTAGGTTTAGGGTTAGGGTAAGGGTTAGGGTGAGGGTAAATGTTAGGGTGAGAGTTAGGGTGAGGGTGAGTTTTAGGGTTAGGGTGAGGGATAGGGTCAAGTTTAAGTTTAGGTTTAGGGTTAGGGTGAGGGTAAGGGTGTGGGTAAGTGTTAGGGTGAAGTTTAGGTTGAGGGGGAGTGTTAGCATGAAGGTTAGGTTTAGGTTTAGGTTTTGGGTGAGGTTTAGGGTTTGGGTAAGTGTTAGGGTGAGGTTTAGGGTGAGGGTGAGTTTTAGGGTTAGGGTAAGGGTTAGGGTCAAGTTTAAGTTTAGGTTTAGGGTTAGGGTGAGGGTAAGGCTTTGGGTAAGTGTTAGGGTGAAGTTTAGGTTGAGGGTGAGTGTTAGCATCAAGGTTAGGTTTAGGTTTAGGGTTTGGGTGAGGGTTAGGGTTTGGGTAAGTGTTAGGGTGAGGTTTAGGGTGAGGCTGAGGGTTAGGGTTAGCATTAGGGTGAGGGTGAGGGTGAGGCTTAAGTTGAATTTTGGGTTAAGATTAAGGATAGGGTGAGGATTAGGGTTAGGGTTAGTTTGAGGGTGAGGGTTAGGGTGAGGGGTTACATTAGAGTTTGGGTGAGGGTTAGGTTTAGTGTGAGGGTTAGGGTTAGGGTTAGGGTGACAGTAAGGGTTAGGGTGAGGGTTAGGGTGAGTGTGAGGTAGGGTGAGGGTTAGGGTTAGGGTGAGGGTTAGGGATATGTTTAGGGTTAGGGTGAGGGTTACAGTTAGGGTTAGGATTAGAGTTAGGGTGAGGGTAAGGCTTAGGGTGAGGTTTAGGGTGAGGTAGAGGGTTAGGGTTGGGGGAGTGTGAGGGTGAGGGTGAGGGTTAGTTTTAGGATGAGCGTTAGGGTTAGGGTTAGGGTGAGGGTGAGGGTTATGGTGAGGGTTAGTGTTAGGGTTAGGGTGAGTGTTAGCTTTAGAGTTATGTTTAGTGTGAGGGTGTGTGTTAGGGTGAGGGTGAGTGTTAGTGTGAGAGTTAGAGTTAGGGTTAGGTTTAGGGATACGTTTAGGGTGAGGGTAAGGTTTAGGGTGAGGGTTAGCGTGAGGGTGAGGGTTAAGGTTAGTGTGAGGGTTAGGGTTAGGGTTAGGGTTAGGATGAGGTTTAGGGTCAGTGTTAGGGTTAGGTTTAGGGTTAGTGTGAGGATTCCGGTTAGGGTGAGGGTTGGGGTTAGGTTTAGGGTTAGTATAAAGTATAGGGTGAGGGTTAGGTTTACAGTTAGTGTGAGTGTTAGGTTTAGGGTTCGGGTTTGGGTTATGTTGAGGTTAAATGTTAGGGTGAGGGTTAGGGTGAGGCTGAGGGTTAGGGTTAGGGTGAGGTTTAGGTTGAGGGTTAGGATTAGGTTTACGGTTAGGGTAAAGCTGAGGGGGAATGGGAGGTTGAGGGTGAGGGTTAGGGTTAAAGTGAGGGATAGGTTGAGGATTTGGGTTACGTTTAGATTTAGGGTGAGGGTTAGGCTGAGGGGTAGGGTTAGGTTTAGGTTGAGGCTTAGGTTTAGTGTGAGGTTTAGGGTTAGGGGTAAGGTGAGGATTAGGTTTAGGGTGTTAGTTAGGTTTAGGGTTAGGGTGAGGTTTAGGTTTTGTGTGAGGGTTACGGTTAGGGTTAGGGTGAAGGTAAATTGTAGGGTGAGGTTTAGGTTGAGGATGATGTTTAGGGTTAGCTTTAGGTTTAGGTTTAAGGTTAGGATGAGGGTTAGGGTGAGGGTGAGGGTGAGGGTGAGGGTGAGGCTTAGCTTTAGGATAATTGTTAGGGTTAGGATAAGGGTTCGGGATAAGTGTAGTGTGAGGGTTATGGTCAGGGTAAGTGTTAGGGTGAGGGTTAGGGTTATGGTTAGGTTTAGTGTGAGGGTCAGGGTGAGGGTTAGGGTTAGTTTGAGGGTTAGGATTAGGGTGAGGTTTAGGGTTAGCGTTAGGGTGAGAGTTAGGGTTAGGGTTAGTGTTGGGGTTAGATTGAGGTTTATGGTCAGGGTTAAGTGGAGGATTACGGTGAGGGTTATGGTTTGGGTAAGTGTTAGGGTTAGGGTTAGGCTGAGGGTGAGGGTGAAAGTGAGTGTGAGGGTTAGGGTTAGGGTTAGGGTGAGGGTTAGGGTTAGTGTGAGGGTTAGGGTTAGGGTGAGGGTTATCGTGTGGATTAGCGTTAGGTTTAGGGTGAGGGTGGGATTGAAGGTTAGGGATTGGATTAGAGTTAAGGTTAGTATAATGCTGAGGCGGAAGGGGAGGGTGAGGGTGAGGGTTAGGATGAGGTTTAGGGTCAGGGTGAGGGTGAGGGTTTCGGTTAGGTAATGTTAGGGTGAGGATAAGGATGAGGCTGGGGTTTAAGCTGAGGTTAGGTTTAGGGTGAGGGTTAGGGTTAGGGTGAGGGTTAGGGTTAGGGTGATGGTTAGGGTGATGGTGAGGCTTAGGATAAGGGTGAGGGTTAGGGTTAGGGTTAGGGTGAGGGTTAGGGTGAGTGGTAGGTTTAGGGATAGGGTTAGTTTGTGGGTTATTCTGAGGATAAGGGTTAGGGTGAGGGTTAGGTTGAGGGTGAGGGTTAGTATTAGGGTAAGGGTAAGGTTTAGGTTGAGGGATAGGGTGAAAGTGAGGGTTAGGGTTAGCATTAGAGTTAGGGTGAGGGTGAGGGTTAGGGTGAGGTGTAGTGTGAGGATGTGGGTTAGGTTTAGTGTGAGGGTTAGGGTGAGGTTTAGAGTTAGGATTAGGGTTAGGGTGTGAGTGAGGTGTAGGGTGAGGGTTAGGGTTAGGGTTAGGGTTAGGGATAGGGTTAGTGTGAGGATGAGGGTGAGTGTTAGGGTTAGGTTTAGGGTAAGTGTGAGTTTGAGAGTTAGGATTAGGAATAGGGTTAGGGTTAGGGTTAGGCTGAGGGTGAGGGTCAGGGTGAGGGTGAAGCTTAGGGTTAGGGTTAGGATGAGGGTAAGTGTTAGGGTGAGGGTTAGGGTTAGAGTCAGGTTTAGGGTTAGGGTTAGGATTTGGGTGATATTTAGGTTGAGCGTAAGGGTTAGCGTGGGACTGAGGGTTTGGATGAGGGTGAGGATTCGGGTGATGGTTCCGGTTAGGGTGTGGGTGATGATTAGGGTTAGGGTGAGGGTTAGCATTATGTTTAGGGTTTAGTTTGACGGTGAGGGTGAGGGGTAGGGTTAAGGTTAGGTTGAGGGTTAGGGTTATGGTTAGGGTTAGGGTGATGGTTAGGGAGAGGAGTAATGTTAGGGTTAGGGTGAGGTTTAGGGTGTGTATGAGGGTTAGGGTTAGGTTGAGGGTTAGGTTTAGGGTTAGGATTTGGTTGAGGATGAGGTATAGGTTGAGGTTTAGGATTAGGGTGAGGGTTATGGATAGTGTTAGTTTAGGTTTAAGGTGAGTGTTAGGTTTAGGTTTAGGTATAGAGTTAGGGTGAGGCTGACGGTGAGGGTTAGGATTAGGGTTAGTGTTAGGTTTAGGATGAGGGTTAATCTGAGGGTTAGGGTTAGGTTTAGTGTGAAGGTTAGGTTAAGGTTTAGGGTTAGGGTGAGGGTTAGGGTTTCGTTGATGTTTAGGGTGAGTATGAGAGTTTGGGTGTGGTTATGGGTTCAGGTGAGTTTTCGGGTTAGGGTGTGGGTTGAGGATTAGGGTTAGGGTGAGGGTTATCATTAGTTTTAGGTTTAGTGTGAGTGTGAGGGTGAGGGGTAGGGTTAGGTTGAGGGTTAGGTTTAGGTTTAAGCTGAGGTGAAGATCAGGGTGAGGGTGAAGGTTAGGGTTAGGGTTATAGTTAGGGTGAGGTTTAAGGTTAGTGTGAGGGCTATGGTTATGGTGAGGGTAAGGGTTATAGTGAGGGTAAGGGTTATGGTGAGGGGTAGGGTTAGGGTGAGGGGTAGGGTTAGGGTTAGGGTTAGGGTTAGGGTGAGGGTTCGGGTTTGGGTGATGTTTAGGGTGAGGGTGAGGTTTAGGTTGAGGATGAGTGTTTGCCGGTGGGTGTGGGTTCAGGTGAGATTTCGGGTTAGGTTGTGGATGAGGATTAGGGTTAGGGTGAGGGTTCTCATTAGGTTTAGGTTTAGTGTGAGGGTGAGGGTGGGGGTAGGGTTAGTTTGAGGGTTAGGGTTAGGGTGAGGTTTAGGATGATGGCTAGAGTGAGAGTTAGGGTTAGGGTGAAGTTTATTGTGACTGTGAGTGTTAGGGTGAGGGTTAGTGTTCAGGTGAGGGTGAGGGTTCGTGTGAGGGTGAGGATTAGGGTGTGGTTGAGGGTTAGTTTTAGGATTAGAGTCAGGGTGAGGTGTAGGGATAGGGTTAGGGTGAGGGTTAGGGTTAGTGTGAAGGTTAGGGTTAGGGTTATGGTTAGTTTGAGGTTAAGATTTAGGGTGTGGGTTAGTGTGAGGGTGAGGGTTAGGGTTAGCGTTAGGGGTAGGTTGAGGGTTAGGATGAGGTTTATGGTTAGGGTGAGGGTTAGGATTAGGGTTAGTGTGAGGGTGTGAGTTAGGGTGATGTTTAGGTTGAGGTTGAGGGTTAGTGTGAGGGTGAGGGTGAGGGTGAGGGTTAGGGTGAGTGTGTGGGTGCGGGTGAGGGTGAGGGTGAGGGTTAGGGTTAGGTTTAGGGTGAGGGTGAATTTTAGGTTTACAGTAAGGGTTAGGGTTGGGCTGAGGGTGAAGATGAAAGTGAGGGTGGGGGTTAGGGTTAGGGTTAGGGTTATTGTTAGTGTTAGGGTTAGGTGAGGGTGAGGTTGAGGGTTAGCATTAGGGTTAGGATTAGGTTTAGGTTTAGGGTAAGGTTGAGGGGGAAGGGGAAGTTGAGTGTGAGGTTTAGGGTTAGGGTTTGGTTCAGGGTGAGGGTTACTGTTAGGTTTAGTGTTACTATAAGGGTTAGGCTGAGGGTAAGTGTTAGGGTTAGTGTGAGGGTTAGGTTTAGGGTTAGGGTTTGTGTTAGGTTGAGGGTAAAATTAGGTTGAGGGTTAGGGAGAGGGTGAGGGTTAGGGTTACAGTGAGGGTTCAGGTGAGGGTTAGGTTTAGGGTTATATTTAGGGTTAGCGTGAGGGTTATGTTGAAGGTTAGGTTTAGGTTTAGGGTTAGGGTGAGGGTTATGGTGTGGGTAACTGTTAGAGTGAGGTTTAGGGTGAGGGTGAGGGTTAGGACCAGGAGGAGGGTTAGTGTTAGAATTACGGTTAGGGTGAGGTTGAGGGTTAGGGTGAGGGTTAGGGTTAAGTTTAGGGATAGGGTGAAGATTAGTGTTAGGATTAGTCATAGGGTGAGGGTTATGCTGAGTGGTAGGGTTAGATTTAGTGTGAGGGTTAGGTTTAGTGTGAGGATTAGGGTTAGGGTTAGGGTGAGGTTTAGGTTTAGTGTGAGGGTTAGGGTTAGTGTTAGGGTGTGGGTGAGGGTTATTGTTAGGGTTAGTGTGAGGGTGAGGCTTAGGTTTAGGATGAGGGTTAGGTTTAGGGTGAGGTTCGGGTTAGGTTTAGGGTTAGAGTTAGGGTCAGGGTAAGTGTTAGGGTGAGTGTTAGTGTTATGGTTAGGTTTAGTGCGAGGGTCAGGATGAGGGTTAGGGTTAGGTTGAGGATTAGATTTAGTGTGAGGGTTAGGTTTAGTGTGAGGATTAGGGTTAGGGTTAGGGTGAGGTTTAGGTTTAGGGTTAGGGTGAGAGTTAGGGTTAGGGTTAGTGTTAGGGTAAGGGTGAGGATTATTGTCAGGGTTAGGTGGAGGATTAAGGTTAGGGTTAGGGTTAGGTAAGTGTTTGGGTTAGGGTTAGGCTGAGGGTGAGGGTGTAAGTGAGGTTTAGGGTTAGGGTTAGGATTAGGGTGAGGGGTAGAGTGAGGGGTAGGGTTAGGGTTAGGGTGAGGTTTAGGGTTAGTGTGAGGGGTAGGGTTAGGGTTAGTGTGAGGATAAGGGTTAGGTTGAGGGTTAGGTTGAGTGTGAGGGTTAGGGTTATCGTTAGGTTTAGGGTGAGTGTTAGGGTGAGGGTTAGGGTTCAGGTTAGGGTAGGATTCAGTTTGGGTGAGGGTTAGGGTTAGGGTGATGTTTAGGGTGAGGTTGAGGGATAGGGTGAGGGTAAGGGTTTGGGTTAGGTTTTGTGTGAGGATTAAGGTTAGGGTTAGTGTTAAGTTTAGGGTGACGGTTAGGGTGTGGGTTAAGTTTAGGTCTAGGGTTAGGTTGAGGGTGAGGTATAGGGTGAGGGTTAGGGTTAGGGTGAGGGTTAGGGATAATGTTAGGTTAGGGTGAGGGTGAGGGTCAGTGTTTGGTTTAGTTTTACGTTTAGAGTTAGGGTGAGGGTGAGGGTGAGGGTTAGGATTAGTGTTAGGGTTAGGGTTAGGATGAGGGTTAGGCTGAGGGTTATGGTTAGGGTTAGTGTGAGGGTTAGGGTTAGGGTTAGGGATAGATTTAGGGTTATCATAAGGTTTAGGCAGAAGGTTAGGGTTAGGGTTAGTTTGAGGGTTAGGTATAGGGATAGGGTAAGGGTTACGGTGAGGGTAAAGGTTACGGTGAGGGTTAGGGTGAAGGTGAGTGTTACGGTTAGGGTGAGCGTTATGGTGAAGTTTTAGGGTGAAGTTTTGGGTTAGGTTTAGGGTGAGGGTGAGGGTGTGGGTAAGTTTTAGGGTGAGGGTGATGGTGAGGGTGAGTTTTAGGTTTAGGGTGAGGGTAAGGGTTAGCGTAAGTGTTAGGGTCAGGGTGAGGGTTAGGGTTAGCATTAGGTTTAGGGTGAGGTTTAGGGTGAGTTTTTGCCTTAAGGTTAATGATAGGGTGAGGATTAGGGTTAGGGTTAGGTTTGTGGTGAGGGTTAGGCTGAGGGGAAGGGTTAAGGTTAGGGTGAGTGTTAGGTTTAGTGTGAGGGTTTGGATTAGGGTTAGGGTGACGGTAAGGGTTAGGGTGAAGGTTACGGTGAGTGTGAGGTTTAGGGTTAGCATTAGGTTTAGAGTTAGGGTTAGGATGAGTGTTAGCGTTAGGTTTAGAGTTAGGGTTAAGGTGAGGGTGAGGATTCGGGTGAGGGTGATTTTTTCATTTAGGTACGGGTTAGGGATAGGGTTAGGATGAGGTTTAGGGTGAGGGTGTGGTTTGTGGTTAGGGTTAGGGTTAGGGTGAGGGTGAGGGTGAAGGTTAGTGTTAGGATGAGGGTTAGGTTTAGGGTGAGGGTGAGGGTTAGGTTGAGAGTTAGGGTTAGGGTTATGGTGAGGGTTAGGGTTGGGTGATGTTTAGTGTGAGGGTAAAGGTTAGGGTGAGGGTGAATGTTCTGTTGAGAGTTATGGTTAGGGTTAGGGTTAGGGATTGCGTTAATGTGAGGGTAAGGGTTAGGGTGAGGGTTACGGTGAGGGTGAGGTTTATGGTTAGGGTGAGTGTTAGGTTTAGGGTTAGGGTTATGGTGAGGTTGAGGGTTAGGGTGAGCAGTAGGTTTAGGGTTAAATTTAGTTTGCGGGTTAGGTTGAGGGTAAGGGTTAGGGTGAGGTTAAGGGTGAGGGTGAGTTTTAGGTTTAGGGTGAGGGTAAGGGTTAGGGTGAGGGTTTGGGTTAGGGTTAGGGATAGGGTGATGATTAGTGTTAGTGTGAAGGATAGGGAGAGGGTTAGGATTAGGGTTAGTGTTAGGATAAGGATAAGGGTGAGGGTTACTGTGAGGGTGAGGGTTAAGGTTAGGGTGAAGGTTAGGGTTAGGGTTATGGTCAGGGTGAGGGTTAGGGTGAGCCGTAGGTTTAGGGTTAGTGTTAGTTTGCAGCTTAGGGTGAGGGTAAGGATTAGGGTGAGGATAATGGTGAGGGTGAGGTTTAGGATTAGGGTGAGGTTAAGGGTTAGGGTGAGGGTTAGGGTGAGGGTGATGGTGAGGTTTAGGTTTAGGGTTAGGGTTAGGGTGAGGGTTAGGATTAGTGTGAGTGTTAGTGTGATGGTGAGGGTAAGGGAGAAGGTGAGGGTTAGAATGTCGGTGAGGGTGAGGGTGAGGTTTAGGGTTAGGATTAGTGTTAGGGTGAATTTTAGGATTAGGGTTAGTTTTAGGGTTATTGTTAGGGTTAGAGTTTGGGTTAGGGTGAGGCTGAGGGTGAGGTTCAGCATTAGGGTTAGGTTTAGGGTTAGGCTGAGTGCGAGGATGAGTGTGAGGGTTTGGATGAGGGTGAGTGTGTTTCGGTTATGTAAGTGTTAGGGTTAGGGTGAGGATTAGGGTGAGGCTGAGGGTTAAGCTGATGTTAGGTTTAGTGTGATGGTTAGGGTTAGGGTTAGGGTGAGGTTTAGGGATAGGTTGATGGTTAGGGTGAGGGTGAGAGTTAGGATTAGGAATAGAGTTAGTGTTAGGGTTAGGCTGAGGTGAAGGTCAGGGTGAGGGTGAAGGTTAGAGTTAGGGATATAGTTAGGTTCAGGGTTAAGGTTAGTGTGAGCGTTATGGTGAGAGTGAGGGTTAGGGCGAGGTTGAGAGTTAGTTTTAGGGTGAGGATTAGGATTAGGATGAGTGTTATGGTTAGGGTGAGTATGAGGGTTAGGGTTAGGTTGAGGATTAGGGTTAGGGTGAGGTTTAGGGTTAGGGTTAATGTGAGAGTTAGGGTTAGGGTGATGTTTATTGTGAGGGTGAGGGTTTGGGTGAGGGTGAGTGTTCGGTTCAGGATGAGGGTTCGGGTGAGGGTGAGAGTTAGGGTGTGGTTGAGGGTTAGGGTTACGGTGAGAGTTAGGTTGAGGTTTTGGGATAGGGATAGGGTTAGGGTTTGTGTGAGGGTAAGGGTTAGGGTGAGAGTTAGGGTGAGGGTGCCAGTGAGGGTGAGGGTGAGGGTGAGGGTTATAGTTAGGGTTACGGTGAGGCTGAGATTTAGGGTTAGGCTGAGGGTTCAGGTTAGTGTGAGGGTTAGTGTGATGGTGAGGGTCAGGGTGAGGGTGAGTGTTAGAATGAGGTTTAGGTGAGGGTTAGGGTTAGGATTAGGATTAGGGTGAGTTTTAGGGTTTGGGTTAGTGTTAGGGTTAGGGTAATTGTTAGGGTTAGGTTTAGGGAGAAGTGGAGTGTGATGCTGAGGTTTAGCGTTAGGGTTAGGGTTAGGGTTAGGGGGAGAGAGGGGTTGAGGGTTAGGGTTAGGATTTTGGTTAGGGTAACGGTAAGGCTGAGGGGGAAGGGGAGGTTGAGGGTGAGGGTTATGTTTAGGGTTAGGTTTAGGGTGAGGGTTAGGGTTAGGTTTAGGTTTAGTATAAGGTTTAGGCTGAGGGTAAGGGTTAGGGGTAGTGTGAGTGTTAGGTTTAGGGTTAGCGTTTGGGTTAGGTTGAGGGTAAAGCTTAGGGTGAGGTTTAGGGAGAGGGTGAGGGTTAGGGTTAGGGTGAGGGTTAGGTTTAGGGTTATGGTTAGGTTTAGGGTGAGGGTTAGGGTGAAGTTTAGGTTTAGTGTTAGGGTTAGCGTGAGGCTTAGGGTGTGGGTAAGTGTTAGGGTGAGTGTTAGAATAAGGATGAGGGTTAGGGTTAGGGTGAGGTTTAGGGTTAGGGTGAGTGTTAGGGTGAGGGAAAGGGATAGGGTTAGCATTAGGGTTAGGGTGAGGGTTAGGGTGAGGTTTATGGTTAAGGTTAGGTATAGGGTGAGGATTATGGTTAGGGTTAGGTTTAGGGGGCAGGTTAGGTTGAGGTTTAGGGTTACGGTTAGGGTGAGGGTTAGGTTTAGTGTGAGGTTTAGGGTTAGCATTAGGTTTAGGGTTAGGGTTAGGATGAGGATTAGGGTTAAGGTGATGGTTAGGTTGAGGGTGAGGTTTAGGTTTAGGATGAGGGTTAGGGTTAGGGAGAGTGTGAGGGTTAGGTTTAGGGTGAGGGTTAGGTATAGGATGAGGATTAGGGTTAGGGTGAGGGTGAGGGTTAAGGTTAGGTTGAGAGTTAGGGTTAGGGTGAGGTTTAGGCTTATGGTTAGTGTGAGAGTTAGGGTTAGGTTGAAGTTTATTGTGAGGGTGAGTGTTATGCTGAGGGTTAGTGTTCATGTGAGGGTGAGGGTTCGTGTGAGGGTTAGGGTGTGTTTGAGGGTTAGGGTTAGGGTGAGAGTTAGGGTGAGGTGTCGGGATAGGGTTTGGGTTAGGGTTAGTGTGAGGATAAGGGTTTGGGTGAGGGTTAGGTTGAGCGTGAGGTTTATGGTTAGCGTTAGGGTTAGGGTTAGGGTTAGGGTTAGTGTGATGTTTAGGGTGAGATTGAGGTTAGTGTGAGGGTAAGGGTGAGGGTGAGGTTTAGGTTGAGGTTGGGGGTGAGTGTGAGTGTGAGGGTGAGGGTGAGGGTTATCTTTAGGGTTATGATGAGGGTGAGGGTTAGGGTTAGGATTAGGTTTTGGGTTATGGTTAGGCTGAGGGTGAGGGTGAAAGTGAGGGTGAGGGTTAGGATTAGGGTTAGGGTGAGGGTTAGGGTTAGTGTGGGGGTTAGTGTGATGGTGAGGGTCAGGATGAGGGTGAGTGTTAGAATGAAGGTGAGGGTGAGGGTGAGGGTTAGGGTTAGGATTAGGGTTAGGGTGAGTTTTAGGGTAAGGGTTAGTGTTCGGGTGAGGGTTATTGTTAGGGTTAGGGTTAGGGTGAGGGTGAGGGTTAGCGTTAGGATTAGGATTAGGGTTAGGGTGAGGGTGGGGTTGAGGGATAGGGTTAGGATTAGGGTTAGGGTTAGGGTTAGGCTGAGGAGGAAGGGGAGGTTGAGGGTGAGGGTTAGGTTTAGGGTTAGGGTTACGTTGAGTGTTAGGATTAGGTTTAGGGTTATTATAAGGGTTAGGCTGAGGGTAAGGGTTAGGGTTAGTGTGAGTGTTAGGGTTTGGGTTAGGTTGAGGGTAAAGTTGAGGGTGAGGGTTAGGGAGAGGTTGAGGGTTAGGGTTATGGTTGGGTTAGGGTTAGGGTAAAGGTTAGGTTTAGGTTTAGGTTTCAGGTGAGGGTTAGGGTGTGGGTAAGTGTTAGGGTGAGGGTTAGGGTGTGGGTGAGGGTTACAGTTTGGGTGAGTGTAAGGGTTAGGGTTAGGGTTAGGGTGAGGGTGAAGGTTAGGGCTAGCATCAGGGTTAGCGTGAGGGTGAGGGTTAGGGTTAAGGTTAGTGATAGGGTGAGGGTTAGGTTTAGGGTTAGGTTTAAGGTGAGGGTTAGGCTGAGGGGTAAGGTTAGGGTTAGGGTGAGGGTTAGGTTTAGTGTGAGGATTAGGGTTAGGGTTTGGGTGAGGGTAAGTGTTAGGTTGAGGGTTAGGGTGAGAGCGCGGTTTAGGGTTAGCATTAGGTTTGGGGTTAGGGTTAGGATGAGGGTTATGGTAAGTGTGAGGGTGAGGTGTGGTTTAGGGTTAGGATGAGGGTTAGGGTGAGGGTGAGGGTGAGGGTTAGGTTTAGGGTGAGGATTAGGTTGAGTGTAAGTGTTAGGCTGAGGGTTATGGTTAGGTTTAGGGTGAGGGTCAGGGTGAGGGTTAAGGTGAGAGTTAGGGTTAGGGTTAGAGTTAGGGTGAGGGTGAGTGTTTTTTCAGGGTTAGGTGGAGGATTAGTGTGAGGGTTAGTGTTAGGATTAGTCTTAGTTTTAGGGTTAGGCTGTGGGTGAGGGTGAAAGTGAGGGTGAGTGTTAGGTTTAGGGTTAGGGTGAGGGATAGTGTGATGTGTAGGGTTAGGGTTAAGGTGAGGTTTAGGTTTAGTGTGAGGGTTAGGGTTAGGGTTAGGTTTAGGTTAGTGTGAGGATAAGGGTTAGGTTGAGGGTGAGATTGAGGGTGAGGGTTAGGTTTATCCTTAGGGATAGGGTGAGGGTGAGTTTGAGGGTTAGGTTTAGGTTTAGGGTGAGGGTTAGGGTTAGGGTGATGTTTAGGGTGAGGCTTAGGATGAGGGTGAGTGTGAGGGTTAGGGTGAGGGTGAGTGTGAGTGTTAGGTTTAGGATTAGGGTTAAGTTTAGGGTTAGAGTTAAGGTGAGGCTTATGTTTAGTGTGAGGTTAGGGTTAGGGTTAGGGTGAGGGTGAGGGTAAGTGTTTGGGTGAGGGTTAGGGTGAGGGTTATGGTGATTTTTAGGGTTAGGGATTGGGTTAGGTTTAGGGTTAAGGTTATTGTTAGAGTTAGGGTTAGGGTTAGGTTGAGGGTGAGGTTTAGCGTTAGGGATAGGGTTAGGGTTAGTGTGAGTGTGGGATTGAAGCTTAGGGTTAGGATTAGGGTAAGGGTTAGGGTAATGCTGAGGTTGAAGGGGAGGTTGAGGGTGAGGGTTAGGGTTAGGGTTAGGGTTTGGGTGAGGGCTAGGCTGAGGGTGAGGTTTAGGGTGAGGTTGAGGGTGAGGGTTTCGGTTAGGTAAGTGTTAGGGTTAGGGTGAGGATTGGGGTAAGAGTGAGTGTTAAGCTGAGTTTATGTTTAGGTTGAGGGTTAGGGTTAGGGTGACGGTTAGCATTAGGTTTAGGGTTAGTTTGAGGGTGAGGGTGAGGGGTAGGATTAGGGTTAGGTTGAGAGTTAGGGTTAGGGTTAGCGTTAGGGTGATGGTTAGGAAGAGTGGTAATGTTAGGGTTAGGGTCAGGTTTAGGTAAGTGTGCGGGTTAGGGTTAGGTTTAGGTTTAGGTTGAGGGTTAGGGTTAGGGTGTGGGTTAATGTTAGAGTTAGAGTTAGGGCTAGTTTGGGGGTGAGGGCTAGGTTTAGGAATAGGGTTAATGTTAGGGTGAGGGTTAGTGTTAGGGTAGGGTTAGGGTGATGGTTAGGGAGAGGGGTAATGTAAGGTTTAGTGTGAGGTTTAGGTGTGTGTGAGCGTTAGGGTTAGTGTTATGGTTAGGGTAATGGTTAGGTAGAGGGCTATTGTTAGGGTTAGGTTTAGGTTTAGGTGAGTTTGAGTGTTAGCGTTAGGGTTAGGGTTAGGTGGAGGGTTAGAGTTAGTGTTATGGTTAGGGTGATGGTTAGGAAGAGGGGTAATGTTAGGTTTAGGGTGAGGTTTAGGTGAGTGTGAGTGTTCAGGTGAGGGTGAGGATTAGGTTTAGGCTTAGGGTTAAGTTTATGGTGAGGGAAAGGGTTAAGGATGAGGGTTAGGATTAGTGTTAAGTTTAGGGTGAGGGTTAGAGTGAGTGTTAGGGTTAGGGTTAGGATGAGGGTGACGTATAGGGTGAGGGTTAGGGTTAGGATGAGGGTTAGGAATAGTGTTAGGTTAAGGTGAGGGTGAGGGTAAGTGTTATGTTGAGGGTGAGGGTGAGGGTGTGGGTTAGTGTGTGGGTGAGGGTTAGGGTTATGGTGAGGATTAGGTTTAGGCTGAGGGTTAAGGTTATGGTCAGGGTAAGGGTTATGGTTTGGTTTAGTGTGAGGGTGAGGGTTAGGGTTAGCGTTAGTGTTAGGGTGAGTGTTAGGGTTAGGGTTAGGGTGAGGGTGAGATATAGGGTGATGGTTACGGTTAGGGTGAGGTTTGGGGATAGTGTTAGGTTCGGGTGAGGATGAGGGTGAGTGTTAGGTTTAGGTTTAGGTTTAGAGTTAGGGTGAGGGTGAGAGTGAGGTTAGGATTACGGTTAGGTTTAGGGTTAGGATGAGGGTTAGGCTGAGGGTTAGGGTTAGGTTTAGTGTGAGGGTTAGGGTTAGGGCTAGGTTTAGGAGTATGGTGAAGGTTAGGGTTAGATTTAAGGTTAGCATAAGTTTTAGGCTGAGGGTTAGGCTTAGGTTAGTGTGAGGGTTAGGTTTAGGGTTAGGGTGAGGGTTAGGGTGAGAGTGAGGGTTAGGGTAAGGGTGAGTGTTAGGGTGAAGTATAGGTTTAGGGTTAGGGTGAGGTTGAGGGTGTGGGCAAGTGGTAGGGTGAGGGTTAGTGTGAGGGTGAGGTTTAGATTTAGGGTTAGGTTTAGGGTGAGTGTTAGGCTGAGGGGAAGGTTTAGGGTTAGCTTGAGGGTTAGGGTTAGGGTTAGGGTGACTGTAAGGGATAGGGTGAGGGTTAGGGTGAGTGTGAGGTTTAGGGTTAGCATTAGGTTTAGAGTTAGGGTTAGGATGAGTGTTAGGGTTAGGTTTAGGATTAGGGTTAGGGTGTGGGTGAGGCTTAGGTTTAGGGTTAGGGTGAGGGTTAGTTTTAGGGTGAGGGCCAAGGTGAGGGTGAGGATTAGGGTGAGGGTGAGTGTGAGGGTGAGGTTTTCGGTTAGGTAAGGGTTAGGGTTAGGGTTAGGGTGAGGTTTAGGGTGAGGGTGTGGGTTGGGGTTAGGGTAAGGTTTAGGGTCATGGTGAGGGTTAGGGTGAGGGTGAGGTTTAGGGTTAGGGTTTGGGTGAGTGTTAGGTTTAGGGTGATGTTTAGTGTGAGGGCGACGGTTAGCGTGAGGGTGAGTGTTCTTTTGAGAATAAGGGTTAGGTTTAGGGTGAGGGATAGGGTTAATGTGAGGGTAAGGGTTAGGGTGAGGGTTGGGGTGATGGTGAGGGTTAGGGTTAGGGTGAGGATTAGGTTAAGGGTTAGGGTTATGGTGAGGGTGAGGGTTAGGGTGTGCCGTCGGTTTAGGGTTAGGTTTAGTTTGCAGATTAGGTTGAGTTTAACGGTTAGGGTTAGGGTGAGGGTAAGTATTACGGTGAGGGTTAGGGTGAGGGTTTGGGTTAGGGTTAGGAATAGGGTGAGGATTAATGTTAGTGTGAGGGTTAGGGTGAGGTTTAGGATTAGGGTAAGTGTGAGGATAAGGGTTAGTGTGAGGGGTTGGGTGATGGTGAGGTGTTGGGTTAGTATTAGGGATAGGAAGAGCATTAGGGTGAGGGTTAAGTTTAGGGTGAGGGTTAGGGTTAGGTTTAGGGTGAGGGTTAGGGTTATGGTGATGTTTTTGGTCAGGGTGAGTATTAAGGTGAGGGTGAATGTTAGGTTTAGGGTTAGGGTTACGGTGAATTGGGGGTGAGGGTTAGGATTAGGATTAGGGTTAGGGTTAGCGTTAGGGTGAGTGTTAGGGTGAGGATAAGGGTTCCCGTGATGGTGAGGATTACGGTGTGTGCGAGGGTTAGGGTTAGGGTGAGGATTAGGTTTAGGGTTAGGGTTAGGGTTATGGTGAGTTTTAGGGTTATGGTGAGATTTAGGGTGAAGTTAAGGGTTAGGGCTATCATTAGAGTTAGGATGAGGGGTAGGGTTAGGTTAGGTTTAGGGTGAGGTTGAGGGTGAGGGTGAGGGTTAGGGTTTGGGTTAGTGTGAGGGTTAGGGTTAGTGTGACTGTGAGGGTGAGGGTGAGGTTTAGGGATATGGTAATTTTTAGGATGAGCATTTTAGGTTTAGCATTAGGGTTAGGGTTAGTGTGAGGATAAGAGTGAGGTTTAGGGTTAGGTTCAGGATTATAGTTAAGGTAAGGTTTAGCGTTGGGGTGATGTTGATTGTGAGGGTGAGGTTTAGGGTGAGGGTGAGTGTTAGGGTGAGGGTGAGGGTTCAGTTGAGGGAGAGGGTTAGGGTGTGGTTGAGGGTTAGGGTTAGAGTGAGGGTTACGGTGACTGTGATGGTTAGGGTGAGGGTTAGTGTTAGTGTTAGGGTTAGTGTGATAGTGAGGGTGAGGGTAAGGGTGAGGGTTAGGTTGAGGGTGAATGTGAGGTTTAGGGTAAGGATTAGGGTTAGGGTGAGTTTTAGGGTTAGGGTTAGGTTGAGGGAGAGGGTTAGGGTTAGGGTTATTTTTAGGGTAAGAGTTAAGGTTAGGGTGAGTGTGAGAGTGAGGTTTAGCGTTAGGGTTAGTGTTATGTTTCGCGTGAGGTTGGGGATGAGGGTTAGGGTTAGGATTAGTGTTACGCTTAGGGTTAGGTTGAGTGGAGGCAGAAGTTTAGTGTGAGGGTTAGGGTTAGGGTTATGGAGAGGGTGAGGGTTAGGCTGAGGGTGAGTGTTAGGGTTATCTTAGTGACAGGGTGAGGGTTAGGGTGAGGGTAAGGGTTAGGGCGAGGTTTATGGTGAGGGTAAGGGTTAGGGCGAGGTTTAGGGTGAGGTTGAAGGTTAATGTTAGCATTAGGGTTAGGGTGAGCATGAGCTTTAGAGTGAAGGTTAGGGTTTGGGTTAGGCATAGGTGATGATTAGGGTTAGGGTTAGGGTGAGGTTGAGGTTTAGGATGTGGGGTAGCGTTAGGGTTAGGGTGAGGGTGAGGGTGAGGGTTAGGCTGAGCGTTAGGGTGAGGGTAAGAGTTTCAGTTAGGAAAGACTTAGGGTTATGGTTAGGGTGAGGATTAGGTTGAGGGTGAGGTTTAAGGGGAGGATTAGGGTTAGGTTGAGGATTAGTGTTAGGATTAGGGTGAGGGTGAGGATTAGAGTTAGGTTTAGGGTTAGGGTTATGTGATGGAAAGGGTTAGGGTGAGGTTTAGGGTGAGGGTGAGGGTTAGGGTTAGTGTTAGGGTTAAGGTGAGGGTTAGTGGGAGGGTTTGTGTTAGGGGGAGGTTTAGGGTTAGGGTGAGGGTTAGGGTTAGGATGAGGGATAGGGTGAGAGTGAGGATTAGGGTTAGTGTTAGGGTGAGGGAGAGGATGAAGGTGAGGGTTTCGGTTAGGAAAGGCTTAGGGTTAGGGTTAGTGTGAGGGTGAGGATTAGGGTGAGGGTGAGGTTTAAGGTGAGATTTAGGTTTAGGGTGAGGATTACAGTTAGGTTTAGGGTGAGGGTTAGGATTAGGGTGATGTTTAGGGTTAGGGTGAGGGTGACGGTGAGGGTGAGGGTGTAGGTGAGTATTAGGGTTAGGGTGAGGTTTAGGGTGACAGTGACATTGAGGGTTAGTGGGAAGGTGAGGGTTATGGATAGGGCTAGGGTGAGGGTTAGGGTTTGGGTTAATGTGAGGGGTAGGGTGAGGGGTAGCATTAGGGTTAGTGTGAGGGTTAGGGTTAATGTGAGGATTAGGGTTAGGGTTAGGGTTAGTGTGAGGATAAGGGTTAGGATGAGGGTTAGTTTGAGAGTGAGAGTTAGGGTTAGCTTTAGGGTTAGCATGAGGGTTAGGGTGAGGTTTAAGGTGAGGGTTTGGGTTAGTATGAGGGTTAGGTTTAGAGTTAAGTTTAGGGTGAGGATTAGGATTCGGGTGAGGTTTAGGGTAGGGTTAGGGTGAGGGTTCGGGTTAGGGAGAGGGTGAGTTTTAGGGTGAGAGTGACGGTTAGGGTTAGGCTGAGGGTTAAGGTGACGGTGAGGGTTAGGGTGAGTTTCAGGGTTAGGGATATGGTGAGGATTAGTGTTAGGGTTAATGTTAGGGTTAGGGTGAGGGTAAGTTTTCGGGTGAGGGTTAGGGTGAGGGTGTGGTTTAGGTTTAGGTTGAGGGTTAGGGTGAGCGTTAGGGTGAGGGTTAGGTTTAGATTTAGGAATAGGGTGAGGGTTAGGGTGAGGTTTAGTGTTAGTGTTAGGGTTAGGGTTAGGGTGAGGGTTATGGTTAGGGTAAGGGTTAGAGTGAGGTTTAGGGTGATGGTGAGGGTTACGGATAGTATTAGGGTTAAGGTTAGGTTTAGGGTCAGGGTTAGGTTTAGGTTTCCTGTGACGGTGAGTGTTAGGGTTAGCATTAGGGTTATGATTAAGGTGAGGGGGAGGATTAGGGTTAGGGTTAGGGTGAGGGCTAGGGTTAGGGTTAGGGTAAGGTTTAGGTTTCGGGTGAAGGCGAGGGTGAGGTTTAGGTGTAGGATTAGGCTTAGGTGTAGGTTAAGGCTTAGGGTGAGGTTGAGGGTGAGTTTCAGAGTTAGGATTAGGGTGAGGGTTAGGGTTATGGTTAGGATTAGGGTGAGTGTGAGTGTTAGGGTGAGGGTGATGGTAAGGGTGAGGGTGAGGCTGAGGTTGAGGGTGAGAGTGAGGTTTTGGGTGAGGGTTAGGGTTAGAGTAAAGGTTAGGGTGAGGGTTAGGGTTAGGGTGAGCGTAAGGGTTAGGGTTAGGGTAAGGATTAGTTTTAGGATTAGGTTTAGGGTTAGCATGAGGGTTAGGGATAGGGTTAGGATTAGGGTGATGGTTTTGGTTAGGTTTAGAGTTAGGGTGAGGGTGAGGGTTAGAGTTTGGATTAGGGTTAGGGTTAGGGTTAGACTGAGGGTGAGGTTGAGTGTGAGTGTGAGGGTTAGGGTTAATATGAGGGTTACCTTTATGGTTAGCGTTAAGGTTAGAGTGAGGGGTAGGGTTAGGGCCAGGGTTAGGATGAGGGTTAGGCTGAGAGTTAGTGTTCGTGTGAGGGTAAGGGTTAGGGTGATTGTTAGCGTGAGAGTGAGGTTTAGGGTTAGGCTTAGGGTTAGGGTGAGGTTAGGGTGAGGGTAAGTGTTAGGGTGAGGTTTAGGGTAAGTGTGAGTGTGAGTGTTAGGGTTAGGGTTAGGCTTAGATTTAGGCTTAGGCTGAGGTTGAGGGTGGGGGTAAGGATTAGGGTTAGGATGATGATTAGGGTTAGGGTTAGTGTTATTGTTAGAGTAAGGTTAGATTTTCGTTGAGGGTGAGGTTGTGGGTGAGGGTTATGGTTAGGGTTGGGGTGAGGTTTAGGGTTAGGGTTAGAGTTAGGGTTAGGTTTAGGGTGAGATTTAGGTTTAGGGTTAGGGTTAGTGTTAGGGTTAGGCTTTGGGTTAGGCTGAGGTTGAGGGTGGGGTTGAGAATTAGGGTTAGGTTTAGGGTTAGGGTTAAAGTTAGGGTTAGGGTTAGGGTTAGGGTTATTGTTAGTGTTATGGTTAGGGTTTAGTTTCTGATGAGGGTGAGGTTTATGGTTAGGGTTAGGTTTAGGTTTAGGGTTAGGGTTAGTGTTATTGTTAATGTTAGGGTTAGAGTTAAGTTGAGGGTGAGGGGGAAGTTTAGGGTTAGAGTGAGATTTATGGTGAGGTTTAGGGTTAGGGTTAGGTTGAGGGTGAGGTTCAGGTTCAGAGTTAGTTTTAGGGGGAGGGTTAGGTGAGGGTTAGGGTGAGGTTGAGGTTTAGGGATAGGCTTAGAGTTAGGATTAGGGTTAGCGTAAGGGTGAGTGTGAGGTTTAGGTTTAGGGTTATGCTTAGGCTTAGGGTTAGGCTGAGGTTGAAGGTAGGTGTGAGGGTTAGGGTTATGGTTAGGGTGAGGATTAGTGTTAGGGTGAGTTTTAGAATTTGGATTAGGCTTAAGGTGAGGGTGAGGGTTAGGTTTAGGGTGAGGGTTAGGGTTAGGGTTAGGGTGAGGGTTAGGGTTAGGATTAGGGTTAGAGTGAGTGTGAGGTTTAGGATTAGGTTTAGGGTTAGGGTTATTGTTAGTGTTATGGTTAAGGTTACCTTTGCTGTGAGGGTGACGCTGAGAGTGAGGTTTAGGTTTAGGATTAGCGTTAGGGTTAGGGTTAGGGTTAGAGTTAGGATTAGTGTTATTGTTAAGTTTACTGTTAGAGCTATGGTGAGGGTGAGGGTGAGGGTGAGGGTTAGGTTTAGGGTTAGGGTGCGGGTTTGAATGAGGGTTGGGGTTAGGATTAGTGTTAGGGTGAGGGCTAGGGTGAGGGTGAGGGTTAGGGTTAGGGTTACGGTTAGGGTTACGGTTAGCTTTAAGGTTAGCATGAGGTTTAGGGATAGGGTGAGGTTTAGGGTGAGCGTGATAGTAAGCATAAAGTTGAGGGTTAGGCTGAGGGTGAGGGTTAAGATAAGGGTGAGGGTCAGGGTTAGGGTGAAGGTTAGGGTAAGGTTGAGGTTTGGGGTTAAGGTGAGGGTGAGGGTTAGATTGAGGATTAGGGTTATGTTGAGGGATATGGTTAGTGTGAGGGTTAAGTTTAGGGTTAGGGTTATTGTTAGGGTTAAGGTTAGGGTTAAGGTTATGGTGAGGGTGAGGGTTAGTGTTAGGGTTAGGGAGAGGTAAAGGTTTAGAGTTAGGGTTAGAGTTAGGCTTAGGTTGAGGATGAGGTTTAGGGTTAGAGTTAGTGTTAGTTTTAGGGTTAGGGTTAGCTTGAGGGTTAGGTTGAGGGTTATAGTTCGGGTTAGGCCTATTCTTAGGCTTAGGCTTAGGCCGAGCTTGAGGGTGAAGGTTAGGGTTAGGGTTAGGGTGAGGGTTAGGGTTAGGTTTAGGGTGAGGGTTAGGATGAGGTTTAGGGTTAGGGTTAGCTTTAGGGTTAGGGTTAGGTTTAGGATTAGGGTTGGGGTTAGGGAGAGGGTGAGGGTGAGGATTATGGATAGGGATAGTGTTAGGGTTAGGGTTAGGTTTAGGGTTAGGATTAGGGTTAGGGTTAACGTTATTTTTTGGGTTAGAATTAGAGTTACAGTGACGGTGAGAGTGAGGGTGAGGGTGAGGGTTAGGGTGAGGTTTAGGGTTAGGGTTAGAGTTAGGGTTAGGGTGAGGGTGAGATTTAAGTTTAGAGTTAGGGTTTGTGTTAGGGTAGGCTTAGGGTTAGGCTGAGGTTGAGGGTGGGGGTAAGAATTAGGGTTAGGTTTAGGGTTAAAATTAGGGTTAGGGTTAGGGTTATTGTTAGTGTTATGGTTACGTTTAAGTTTGCAGTGAGGGTGAGGTTTATGGTTAGGCTTAGGTTTAGGGTTAGGGTTAGGGTTAGTGTTATTGTTAGGGTTAGGTTTAGAGTTAAGTTGAGGTTGAGGGTGAGGGTTAGGGTTAGGGTGAGGTTTATGATGAGGTTAAGGGTTAGGTTTAGTTTGAGTGTGAGGTTTAGGTTTAGAGTTAGGTTTCGGGGGAGGTTTAGGGTGAGGGTGAGGGTTAGGTTGAGGTTTAGGGATAGGCTTAGGGTTTGGATTAGGGTTAGGTTAAGGGTGTGTGTGAGGGTTAGCGTTAGGGTTAGGTTTAGGCTTAGGGTTAGGCTGAGGGTGAAGGTAGGTGTGAGGGTTAGGGTTATGGTGAGGATGAGGATTAGTGTTAGGGTGAGTTTTAGAATTTGGATTAGGCTTAAGGTGAGCGTGAGGGTTAGGGTTAGGGTGAGGGTTAGGGTTAGGATTAGGGTTAGGGTGAGGGTGAGGTTTAGGATTAGGTTTAGGGTTAGGGTTATTGTTAGTGTTATGGTTAAGATTAACTTGGCTGTGAGGGTGAGGCTGAGGGTGAGGGTTAGGTTTATGATTAGCTTCAGGGTTAGATTTAGAGTTAGGATTAGTGTTATTGTTAAGGTTAGGGTTAGAGTTATGGTGAGGGTGAGGGTGAGGGTGAGAGATAGGGTTAGGGTGAGGGTTTGGATGAGGGTTAAGGTTAGGATTAGGGTTAGGGTGAGGGCTAGGGTGAGGGTTGGGTTAGAGTTAGGGTTAGGCTTAGGCTTAAGCTGAGGGTGAGGTTGAGGGTGAGGGTTAGGTTTAGGGTGATGGTTAGGGTTATGGTTAGGTTGAAGGTTAGCATGAGGTTTAGGGATAGGGTGAGGGTTAGGGTGAGTGTGATGGTAAGGGTAAAGTTGAGGGTTTGGCTGAGGGTGAGGGTTAAGATAAGTTTTAGGGTTAGGGTGAGGTTTAGGGTAAGTTTGAAGGTTAGGGGTTAAGATGAGGGTGAGGGTTAGGTTGAGGATTAGGGTTAGGTTTAGTGTGAGGTTTAGGGTGAGGATGAGGGTTAGGCTTAGGCTTAGGGTTAGGGTTTGGTTTAATGTGAGGGTGATGGTCAGGATTAGGGTTAGGTTTAGGGTTAGTGTTAGGATTACTTTTAGGGTTATAGTGAGGGTTAGGGTTAGGGTTAGGCTTAGGCGTAGGGTTAGTTTGAAGGTGAGGGTGGGGTGAGGATTAGGGTTAGGGTGATGGTTAGGTTTAGGGTTCGGTTTAGAATTATGGTGAGGGTGCGGTGGAGGGTTAGGGTTAGTGTTAGGGTTAGGGTGAGGTTTAGGGTTTGGGTTAGTGTTAGAGTTAGGTTTAGGGTGAGGTTGAGTTTTAGGGTTAGATTTAAGGTTAGTGTTAGGGTTAGGCTTAGGGTTAGGGTTAGGGTTATTGTTAGTATTATGGTTAGGGTTTAGTTTGCAGTGAGGGTGAGGTTTATGGTTAGGGTTAGGTTTAGCGTTAAGGTTAGTGTTAGTGTTATTGTTAGGGTTAGGGTTAGAGTTATGGTGAGGGTGAGGTTGTGGGTGAGGGTTAGGGTTAGGGTGAGGTTTAGGGTGTGGTTTAGTGTTAGGGTTAGGTTGAGGGTGAGGTTTAGGCTTAGTGTTAGTCTTAGGGTGAGTGTGAGGTTTAGGTTGCGGTTTAGGGATAGGGTTAGGGTTAGGATTATTTATGGTGAGGGTGAGTGTCAGGGTTAGGGTTAGGGTTATGCTTAGGCTTAGGGTTAGGCTGAGGGTGAGGGTGGGGATGAGGGTTAGTGTTACAGTCAGGGTGAGATTTAGGGTTAGAGTGAGGGTTTGGATGAGGTTTAAGGTTAGGATTAGGTTTGGTTTAGGGTGAGAGTGATTGTGAGGATTAGGGTTAGGCTTAGGGTTAGGGTTATGGTTAGGTTTATAGTGAGGTTTAGGGGTAGGGTTAGGTTTAGGCTTAGGGTTAGGCTGATGCTGAGTGTGGGGATGAGGCTTAGGTTTAGAGTGATGGTTAGGGTTATGGTTACATTGAGGGTTATGGTTTGGATTAGGGTTACTGTGAGGGCTAAGGTGAGGGTGAGGGTTAGGGTTTGGCTTAGGATTAAGGTTTGGCTGAGGCTGAGGGTGAGGGTGAGGGTTAGGGTTAGGGTGATGTTAGGGTTATGGTTAGGGTGAGGGTTAGGATGAGGGTTAGAGTTAGGGTGAGGGTTAGGGTTAGGGTGATGGTTAGGGTTATGGTTAGGGTGAGGGTTAGGATGAGGGTTAGGGTTAGGGTGAGGTTGAGGGTGAGGGTGAGGGTTAGGGTTTAGGTGAGGGTCAGGTTTACGGTTAGGGTTAAGTTTAGGGTGAGTGTTAGGGTTAGGATTACGATGATGGTTAGACTGATAATTTAGGGTTAGGGTGAGGGAAAGGTTTAGAGTGATGGGTTAGGGTGAGGATTAGGTTTTGGATTAGGGTTATGGTTAGGGTGAGGGTTAGGGATAGGTTTAAGATTAGGGTGAGGGTTTTGGTTAGGATTAGGTTTAGCGTTAGGGTGAGGGGTACGGTTAGTTTTGGATTAGGGTTAGGGTTAGGTTTAGGCTGAGGGTGAGGTTGAGCATGACAGATAGTGTTAGGGTTAATGTGAGGGTTAGGTTTAGGGTTAGCATTAAGGTTAGGGTGAGAGTTAGAGTTAGGTTTAGGGTTAGGATGAGGGTTAGGCTGAGGGTTAGGTTGAGCGTGAGGGTTAGGGTTAGGGTTAATGTGAGGGTTAGGGTTAGGGTTAGCATTAAGGTTAGGGTGAGGGTTAGGGTTAGGGGTAGGTTTAGGATGAGGGTTAGGCTGAGGGTTAGGTGTAGGGTTCGGGTTCGGGTAAGGGTTTGGGTGAGGTTTAGGGTGAAGTTGAGGGTTAGGTTTAGGCTTAGGTTTACGGTGAGGGTTAGGGTGAGGGTTAGGGTTAGGGTGAGGGTGAGGGTTAGGGTGAGGGTTAGGGACAGGGTTAGGGTTAGGTGAGGGTTAGGGATAGGGTTGTGTTTAGGGTGAAGGTCAGGGTTAGTTTTAGGGTTACAGTTAGGGTGAGGGTGAGTGTGAGGGTTAGGTTTAGGTTTAGCTTTAGGGTTAGGTTTAGGCTGAGGCTGAGGGTGAGGGTGGGGTTTAGGGTTAGGGTTAGGGTTAGAGTTAAGGTTAGGGTTAGGGTTGGGTTGAGGGTTAGGGTTAGGGTTAGGAAGTGCGTTTGGCTGAGGGTTAAGGTTATGTTTAGGGTGAGATTTAGGTTTAGTGTGATGGTTAGGATGAGGGTTAGGCTGAGTGTTATGGTTAAGGTTAAGGTGAGGGTAAGGGTTAGGTTTACTGTGAGGGTTATGTTTAGTATAAGCGTTAGGGTGAGGGTGAGTGTGAGGGTTAGGGTTAGGGTTAGGCTTAGGCTTAGGGTTAGGCTGAGGGTGAGGGTGGGGGTGAGGGTTAGTGTTACAGTGAGGGTGATGATTTGGTTTAGAGTGAAGTTAGGATGAGGTTTAGGGTTATAGTGAGGGTGAGGGTTAGGGTTAGGGTAAGGGTTAGGGTTTGGATTAGGGTGAGGGTGAGGGTTAGGATCAGGGTTAAGGTGAGGGTTATTGCCAGTTTTATGGTTAAGGTTAACTTTGCTGGGAGGGTGAGGCTGAGGGTGAGGTTTAGGGTTAGGATTAGGGTGAGGATGAGGGTTAGGGTAAGAGTGAGGGTTAGAGATAGGGTTAGGGTGAGGTTTAGGGTTAGGGTGAGGGTTAGGGTTAGTGTGAGGGTTAGTGTTAGGGTAAGGGTTAGGGTTAAGGTTAGGGGGAGGGTTAGGTTCAGGGTTAGGGTTAGGGTTAGGATTAGGGTTAGGGTTAGGGTGAGGGTTAGGTTGAGGTTTAGGTTTAGGGTTAGGATTAGGTTTAGGATTAGGGTTAGGGTGAGGCTGAGTGTGAGGGTTAGGGTTAGGTTTAGGCTGAGGCTGAGGCTGAGGGTGGGTGTGAGGATTAGTGTTTGGGTGATGGTAAGGGTTAGGATTATGGTGAGGGTTAGGATGAGGGTTAGGGTTAGGATTAGGGTTTGGGTGAGGGCTATGGTGAGGGTGAGTGTTAGGGCTAGGGTTAGGCTTAGGCTTAGGTTTAGGCTGATGGTAAGTTTGAGGGTGAGGGTTAGGGTTAGGTTGATGGTTAGGGTTACGGTTAGCTTGAAGGTTAGGATGAGGTTTAGGGTTGGGGTTAGTGTTAGGGTGAGGGTGATGGTAAGGGTAAATTTGAGGGTTAGGCTGAGGGTGAGGGTTAAGATAAGGGTGAGAGTTAAGGTTATGGTGAGGGTTAGTTTAAGGGTGAGGGTTAGGGGTTAGGGTGATTGTGAGGGTTAGATTGAGGATTAGGGTTATGCTTAGTGTGAGGTATAGGGTGAGAACAATGGTTAGGGTTAGGTGAGGGTAACGGTTAGAATTAGGGTTAGGGTGAGGGCTAGGGTGAGGTTGAGGGTTAGGATTAGTGTTAGTGTGAGGTTTAGGGTTAGGGTGAGAGTTACGGTTATTGTGAGGGTGAGTGTTAGGGTTAGATTTAGTGTTAGGGTGAGGGTAAGTGTTAGGGTGATGGTTAGGGTTAGGGTGAGGGTTATTGTTAGAGTGAGGGTTAGGATGAGGGCTCGGGTTAGGATTAGGGTTAGGGTGAGTACTAGGGAGAGGGTGAGGGTTAGGGTTAATTTTAGGCTTAGGCTTAGGGTTACGCTGAGGCTGCGGGTGAGGGTGAGTGTTAGGGTTAGGGTTAGGGTAATAGTTGGGCTTACCGTTAGGGGGAGGGTTAGGATGAGTATTAGGGTTAGGGTGAGGGTGAGGGTAAGCATAAAAGTGAGTTTTCGGCTTAGGGTGAGGGTTATGGTAAGGGTGATATTTAGGATTAGGGTGAGGGTGAGGGTTAGATTGAGGATTATTGTTAAGTTTAGTGTGAAATTTAGGGTGAGGATGAGGGTGAGGTTTAAGTTGCAGGCTAGGTTGAGGGTGAGGGTTAGGTTTATGGTGAGATTTAGGGTTAGGGTGATGGTTAGGGTTAGTGTGAGTGTTAGTGTTAGGGATAGGGTTAGTGTTAGGGTGAGGGTAAGTGTTAGGGTGAGGGTTAGGGTTAGGGTGAAGGTTATGGTTAGGATGAGGGTTAGGGTTAGGGTTGGGGTTATTGTTAGGGTTAGGGTTAGGGTTACGTTTACGGTGAGGTTGAGGGTGAGGGTGAGGGTTAGGGTAAGGATGAGGTTTAGGTTTAGGGTAAGGGTTAGAGTTAGGGTTAGGGTGAGGGTGAGGTTTAGGATTAGAGTTAGGGTTAGCATTAGTGTTAGGGTTAGGGTGAGGGTTAGGGTTAGGGTTAGGCTTAGGCTTTGGCTTAGGCCAAGCATGAGTGTGAGGGTTAGGGTTAGGGTTACGGTGGGGTTTAGGGTTAGGTTTAAGGTGAAGGTAAGGGTGAGGATGAGGGTTAGATATAGGGTTAGGGGGAGGTTTAGGGTGAGGGTTAGGGTTAGGGTTAGTGTTATGGTTAGGGTGAAGGTGAGCGTTAGGTTGAGGTTTAAGGTTATGGTTAGAGTTTCGGTTAGTCTTAGGTTTAGTGTTAGGGTTAGGGTTTTTTTAGGTTGAGGGTAAGTGTTAGGGTGAGGGTTTGGGTTAGGGTGACTGTTATGGTTAGGGTGAGGGTTAGGAGTAGGGTTAGGGTTATTGTTACGGTTAGGTTTAGGGTTACAGTTACTGTGAGGGTGCGGATGAGTGTTAGGTTTAGGTTTAGGGTGCGGTTTAGGGTTTGTGTTAGGGTTAGACTTAGGGTTAGGGTCAGGGTGAGGTTTAGGGTTATCGTTAGTGTTAAGGTGAGGGTTGGTGTGAGGGTTAGTGTTAGGGTTAGGTTTAGGGTTAGGGTTAGGGTGAGGGTGAGGGTGAGGGATAGGGTTAGGGACAGGGTTAGGTTTAGGATTAGGGTTTGGGTGAGGGTGAGTGTGAGGCTTCGGTTTAGGGTTAGGTTTAGGCTTAGGGTTAGGCTGAGAGTGAGGGTGAGGGTTAGGGTTAGGGTGACGGTTAGGGTTAGGTTTAGGGTGAGAGTTAGGATGAGGGTTAGGTTTAGGATTAAGGTTAGGGTGAGGGCTAGTTTGAGGGTGAGGTTTAGGGTTAGGGTTAGGTTGAGGTTTAGGGTTAGGGTTAGGTTTAGAGACAGGGTGAGGTTTAGGATTATTGTTATGTTGAGGGTGAGGTGTAGGGTTAGGTTGAGGGTTAGGATTAGGGCTAGGGATAGCGTGAGGTATAGGGTTAGGTTTAGGGTAAGGGTTAGCATGAGGGTTAGGGTTAGGATTTGGGTTAGGATGAGGTCTATGGTGATGGTGAGGGTTAGGGTTAGGTTTAGGGTGAGGTTTAGGGTTCAGTTTAGGTTTAAGGTTAGGTTGAGGGTTAGGGTTAGGGTTACGGTGAGGGTCAGGGTTAGGGTTAGCTTGAGGGGTAGAATTAGGTTTAGGGTTAGGGTGATGGTTAGTGTTAAGAATAGGGTGAGGGTTAGGATGAGGGTTAGGGTTACAATTAGGGTTAAGGTGAGGGCTAGTGTGAGGGTGATGGTTAGTGTTAGTGTTAGGGTGATGTTTAGGATTAGGATTAGGGGTAGGGTTAGGGTGAGCGTTAGTGTTAGGGTTATGGTGAGGGTGAGGGTTAGGTTTGGGGTGAGGGTGAGGGTGAGGACGAAGGTGGGGGTGAGGGTTAAGATTAGTGTTGGGGTTAGGGTGAGGATCAGCTTGAGGTTTAGGTTTATTGTTAGGTTTAAGGTTAGAATTAGGGTTACGGTGAGGGTGAGTGTGAGGGTTAGGGTTAGGGTTAGGCTTAGGCTTAGGGTTAGGCTGAGGGTGAATATGGGGATGAGGATTAGGTTTAGAGTGATGATTCTGGTTATGGTTAGGTTGAGGGTTACGATGAGGGTTAGGGTTAGGATTAGGGTTAGGGTGAGGGCTAGGGTGAGTGTGAGGTTTAGGGTTGGGGTTAGCCTTAGGCTTAGGGTTAGGCTGAGGCTGAAGGTGAGGTTCAGGGTTAGGATTAGGGTGATGGTTAGGGTTACACTTAGGGTGAGGTTTAGGGTGAGGGTTAGGTTTAGGGTGAGGGTTAGGATGAGGGTGACATTAAGAGTAAAGTTGAGGGATAGGCTGAGCTTGAGGGTTATGGTAAGGGTGAGGGTTCGGGTTAGGGTTAGGGTGAGGGTGAGAGTTAGATTGAGGATTAGTGTTAGGGTTAGTGTGTGGTTAAGATGAGGATGAGGATTAAAGTTAGGGTGAGGGCTAGGGTGAAGTTGAGGGTTATGTTTAGGGTTAGGGTGAGGTTTAGGGTTAGGGTTAGGTTTAGGGTTAGGGTGAGGGTTAGGATTAGTGTTATGGTGAGGGTGAGGGTGAAGGTGAGGGTTAGGGTTAAGGTGAGGGGTAGGGTGAGGGTGAGGGTTAGGGTTAGTGTTAGGGTGACGTTTAGGGTTAGGGTTAGTGTGAGGGTTAGGATGAGGGTTAGGGTTATGGTGAGGGTGAGGGTTAGGGTTAGGGTGAGGGTTAGGGTTAGGATGAGGGTTACATGAGGATGAAGCTTAGGATTAGGGTTAGGTTAGGATTATTGTTAGTGTTATCGTTATGGTTATGTTTGCAGTGAGGGTCAGGCTGAGGGTGTGGGTTATATATAGGATTAGAGTTAGGGTTAGGTTTAGGCATAGGATTAGTGTTATTGTTAGGGTTAGAGTTACGGTGAGGTTGAGGGTAAGGATGAGTGTTAGTGTTAGTGTCAGGGTGAGGTTTAGGGTTAGGGTTAGGATAAGGGTTAGGGTGAGTGGGAGGTTTAGGGTTAGAGTTAGGGTTAGGGGGAGGGTTAGGGGGAGGTTTAGGGTTAGGGTTAGTTTTAATGTTAGGGTTAGGGTGAGGGTTAGGTTGAGGTTTAGTGTTAGGGTAAGGGTTAGGGTTAGTGTTAGGGTTAGGGTTAGTGTTATTCTAAGGCTTAGGGTTAGAGTTACATTAAGGTGCAGGATGAGGGTGAGGTTGAGGTTGGGTGTGAGGATTAGGGTTCGGGTGATGGTTAGGTTTAGGGTTAGTTTGAGGGTTAGGATGAGGGTTAGGTTTAGTATTAGGATTAGGGTGAGGGCTAGGGTGAGGTTGAGGGTTAGGGTTAGTGTTAGGCTTAGGGTTAGTCGGAGGGTGAGGTTGAGAGTGAGAGTTAGGGTTAGGGTTATGGTTAGGGTTATGGTTAGGGTGAGGGTTAGCATGAGTGTTAGGGTTAGGGTGAGGGTTAGGGTGAGGGTGATGGTACCGTAAAGGTGAGGGTTAGGCTGAGGGTGAGGGTTAAGATATGGGTAAGTGTTAGGGTTAGGGTTAGGGTGAGAGTTAGGGGGAGGGTTAGGGTTAGGATTACGGTTAGGATTAGGGTTAGGGTGAAGGTGAGGGTTTGTGCTAGGGATAGGTTTGGGGTTAGGCTTAGGGTTAGGCTGAGAGTGAGAGTGAGGGTGAGGGAGAGGGTTAGGGTTAGGGTTAGGGTTAGGATTAAGTTTAGGGTGAGGTTTAGTGTTAGGGTTAGTGTTAGAGTTAAGGTTCGGGTGAGGGAGAGGGTGAGGTTTAGGGTTAGGGTTAGTGTTAGAGTTAGGGATCGGGTGAGGGAGAGGGTGAGGTTTAGGGTTAGGGTGAGGGTTAGGGTTAGGGTTAGGGTGAGGTTTAGTTTTAGGGTTAGGGTTAGATTTAGGGTTAGGGTGAGGGAGAGGTTGAGGTTTAGTTTTAGGGTTAGGGTTAGCTTTAGGGTTAGGGTGAGGGAGAGGGTGAGGTTTAGGGTTAGAGTTAGGGTTAGGGGGAGGGTTATGGGGAGGGTTAAGGTTAGGGTTAGTGTAAGCATTAGCGTTAGGGTGAGGGTTAGTTTGAGGTTTAATGTTAGGGTTAAAGTTAGGTTTAGGATTAGGTTTATATTAAGGGTGAGTGTGAGGATTAGGTTTAAGCTTCGGCTTAGGCTAACGTTTAGGCTGAGGGTATGGGTGGGGATGAGGATTAGGTTTAGAATGATGGTTAGGGTTATAGTTATGTTAAGGTTTAGGATGAGGGTTAGGGTTAGGATTAGGGTTAGGGAGAGGTCTAGGGTGAGGGTGAGGGTTAGGGTTAGTTTAAGGCTTAGGCTTAGGGTTAGCCTGAAACTGAGGGTGAGGGTGAGGGTTAGGGTTAGGGTGATGGTTGGGTTTACCCTTATAGTCAGGGTTAGGATGAGGATTAGTGTTAGGGTGAGTGTTAGGGTGAGGGTGACAGTAAGGGTAAAGGTGAGGTTTAAGCTGAGTGTGTGGGTTATGGTAAGGGGTTAGGGTAAGGGTGAGGGTGCTGGTTAGATTGAGAATTAGTGTTAGGGTGAATTTGAGGTTTAGGGTGAGGATGAGGGTTAGGGTTAGGTTGAGGGCTAGGTTGACGGTGAGGGTTAGGGTTAGGGTGAGGTTTAGGGTTAGGGTGATGGTTAGGTTTAGTGTGAGGGTTAATATTAAGGTAAGGGTTAGTGTTAGGGTGAGGGTAAGTGTTAGGGGGAGGGTTAGGGATAGGTTGAAGGTTGTGGTTAGGATGAGGGTTAGGGTTAGGTTTAGGGTTTTTTTAGTGCTAGGTTTAGGGTGAGGTTTAGGGTTAGGGTTAGGGTTAGGGTGAGGGTGAGGATGAGGGTTTGGGTTAGGGTTAGGGTTACAGTGAGGGTGAGGGTTAGGGTTAGGGTTAGGATTAGTGTTATTTTGAGGGTTAGGATTAGAGTTATGGTGAGTGTGAAGGTGAGGTTTAGGGTTAGGGTGAGGTTTAGGGTTAGGGTTAGGGTAAGGATGAGGTTGAGGGTGAGGTTTAGGTTTAGAGTTAGTGTTAGTGAGAGGGTTAGGGTGAGGGTTAGTGTTAGGTTTAGTGTTAGGTTTAGGGTGTGGGTTAGGATGAGGGTGAGTGTTAGGCTTAGGGTTAGGATTAGTATTAGGGTTAGTGTTAGGGTGAGGGTTAGGGTTAGGATGAGGGTTAAGTTTAGGGTTAAGATTAAGATTAGGGTGAGTGTGAGGGTGAGTGTGAGGGTTAGGGTTAGGGTTTTGCTTAGGGATAGGCTGAGGGTGAGGGTGAGGGTGAGGGTTAGGTTTAGGGTGAGGGTGAGGTTTAGGGTTATTATTAGCATTAGTGTGAGGGTTATTGTGAGGGTTAGTGTTAGGGTTAGTGTTAGGTTTAGGGTTAGGGTGAGGGTTAGGGTGAGGTTTAGGGTTAGGGATAGGGTTAGGTTTACAATTAGGGTTTCGGTGAGGTTGAGTGTGAGTGTTAGGGTTAGGGTTATGCTTAGGGTTTTGCTGAGGGTGAGTGTGAGGGTTAGGGTTAGGGTGAGGGTTAGGGTTAGAGTTAGGGTTAGGGTTAGGGTTAGGGTGAGGGTTAGGGTTAGGGATAGGGTGAGGGTTAGGATGAGGGTTAGGTTTCAGTTAGGGTTAGGGTGAGGGCTAGCATGAGGGTGAGGTTTCGGGTTACGTTTAGGGTGAGGCTTAGGTTTATGGATAGGTTTAGGGTTAGGGTGATGTTTCGGGTTAGGGTTATGGTGCGGGTGAGGGTTAGGGTTAGGTTGAGAGTTAGGATTAGGGCTAGGTTTAAGGTGAGGGTTAGTGTTAGGCTTAGGGTGAGTGTTTACATGAGTGTTCGGGTTAGGCTTAGGTTTAGGATGACGGATAGGGTGAGGATGAGGGTTAGGGTTAGGGTTATGTTTAAGGTTCGGATTAGGTTTAGGTTAGGGTGCGGGTTATTGTTAGGGTTACGGTGAGGGTCAGGGTTAGGGTTATGTTGAGGTTTAGAATTAGGTGTAGGGTTAGGTTGACGGTTAGGGTTAGGGTTAGGGTGAGTGTTTGGATGAGGGTTAGGGTTGCAATTAATGTTAGGGTGAGGGCAACGGTGAGGGTGAGGCTTAGTGTTAGGCTTAGTGTGAGGTTTAGTTTTAGGGTTAGGGGTAGGTTTAGGGTGAGTGTTAGGGTTCGGGTTACGGTGAGGGTGAGTGTTAGCTTTGGGGTGAGGGTTAGGGTGAGGCCTAAGGTGAGGGTGAGGGTTAGGGTTAGGTTTATGGTGGGGATTATGTTGAGGTTTAGGTTTAGTGTTAGGGTTAGGATTAAGGTTAGGGTGAGGGTGAGTGTGAGGGTTAGGGTTAGGCTTAGGCTTTGGGTTATGCTGAGGGTGATTGTGGGGATGAGGATTAGGTTTAGAATAATGGTTCAGGATATGGTTAGCTTGAGGGTTAGGATGAGGGTTAGGGTTAGGATTAGGTTTAGGGTGAGGGCTAGGGTGTTGTGAGGTTTAGGGTTAGGTTTAGGCTTAGGCTTAGGGTTAGGCTGAGGCTGAAGGTGAGGGTGAGGTTTAGGGTTAGGGTGATGGTAAGGGTTACAGTTAGGGTTTGGTTTAGGATGAGGGTTAGGTTTAGGGTGAGGGTTAGGATGAGGGTGACAGTAAGAGAAAAGGTGAGGGTTAGGCTGAGGGTGAGGGTTATGGTAAGGGCGAGCGTTCGGGTTAGGGTTAGGGTGAGGGTGAGTGTTAGATTGAGGATTAGTGTTAGTGTAACTGTGAGGTTTAGGGTTAGGATGAGGGTTAGAGATAGGGTGAGGGCTAGGGTGAAGTTGACGGTTAGGGTTAGGGTTACGGTGAGGTTTAGGTTTAGGGTGAGGTTTAGGATTAATGTTAGGGTTACGGATAGGGTGAGGATGAGGCTTAGGGTTAGAGTTAGGTTTAGGGTGAGGGTTAGGGTTAGGGTTAGTGTTAGGGTGATGTTATTTTGGGGGTGGGGGTTGGTGTTAGGGTTAGGATTAGGATTAAGTTTAAGGTGAGGGTGAGTGTTAGGGTTAGGGTTAGGATTAGAGTTAGGGTGAGTGTGAGGGTGAGGGTTAAGGTTAGGGTGAGTGTTGGGTTTAGGGTTAGAGTGAGGGTTATGGTGAGGGTTAGGCTTAAGCTTATGATTTGGGTATGGGCTAGGGTGAGGGTGAGGGTTAGGGTTAGGGTTTGGGTGAGCGTTAGGGTGAGGGTTAGGTTTAGTGTTAGGGTTAGGGTTGGGGTTAGAGTTAGGCTTAATGTTAGGCTGAGACTGAGGATGAGGGTGAGGGTTAGGGTTAGGGTGATGGTTGGGATTACCGTTAAGGTGAGTGTTCAGATGAGGATTAGGATTAGGCTGAGGGTTAGGGTGAGGGTGACGGTAAGGGTAAAGGTGAGGGTTAGGCTGAGCGTTCCGGTAAGTGTAAGGGTTAGGGTTAGGGTGAAGGTGAGGGTTAGATTGAGGATTAGTGTTAGGGTTAGTGTGAGGTTTAAGGTGAGGATGAGGGTTAGTGTTAGGTTGAGGGCTAGGTTGAGGTTTAGGGTTAGGGTTAGTGTGAGGTTTAGGGTGAGGATGAAGGTTAGGGTTAGGTTGAGGGTGATGGTTAGAATTAGGTTGAGGGTGTGGGCTAATGTGAGGGTGAGGTTTAGGGTTAGGGTTGGGGTTAGGGTGAGGTTTAGGATTAGGGTCAGGGTTAGGGTTAGTGTGAGGGTTAGTGTTAGGGTTAGGGTTGCTGTTAGGGTTAGGGTAAGTGTTAGGGTGAGGGTTAGGGTCAGGGTGAGTGTTATGGTGAGGGTGAGGGTTAGAGTTAGGGTTAGGTTTTTGTTAGGGTTAGGGTTAGGGTGACCCTTACAGTGAGGGTGAGGGTTAGGGTTAGGTTTAGGGTGAGGTTTAGGGTTTGGTTTATGATTAGAGTTTGGGTTAGGGTTAGGGATAAGGTGAGGGTGATGATGAGTGTGTGGGTTAGGGTTAGGTTTAGGGTTATGCTTAGGGTTAGGGTAAGGGTGAGGTTGAGAGTGAGGGTGAGGGTCAGGTTTAGGGTGAGGGTTAGGGTTAGGTTTAGGTTGAGGGTGAGTGTGTGGATTAGGGTTAGTGTTAGGGTTAGGCTTAGGGTTAGGCTGAGGGTGAGGGTGAGGGTTAGAGTTAGGGTGAGTGTTAGATTTAGTGTTAGGGTGAGGTTTAGTGTTAGGGTTAGGGTTAGAGTTTGGTTTAGGGTGAGGGTGAGGTTTAGGGTTAAAGTTAGGGTTAGGGTTAGGGTGAATGTTAGGATGAGGATTAGGGTTAGGATTAGGGATACTGTTAGGTTTAGGATTAGGGTTAGGGTAGAGTGAGTGTGAAAGTTAGGGTTAGGGTTAGGCTTAGGCTTAGGTTTAGGGTGAGGTTTCTGGTTAGGGTTTGGGTTAGGGTGAGGGTGAAGCTGAGGATTAGGGTTAGGTTTAGGGTTAGGCTTAGGTTTAGGGTTAGGGTTAGTTATACGGTTAGGGTTTCGGTGAGGGTTAGTCTTAGGGTTAGGGTTAGGCTTAGAGTTAGGCTGAGGATGAGGGTGGGGCTGAGGATTAGTGTTAGGGTTAGGGTTAGGGTTATTGTTAGTGTTATGGTTAGGGTTAAGTTTGCAGTAAGAGTGAGACTGAGGGTGGGGTGAGGAATAGGGTTAGGGTGATAGTTAGGGTTAGGGTTAGTGTTATTGTTAGGGTTAGGGTTAGAGTTACGGTGAGGTTGAGGGTGCGGGTGAGTGTTAGGGTTAGGGTTAGGGTGGGGTTTAGGGTTAGGGTGAGGGTGAGGTTTACGTTTAGATATAGGGTTAGGGGGAGGTTGAGGGTGAGGTTTAGGGTGAGGGTTAGGATGAGGTTTAGGGTTAGGATTAGGGTTAGGGTGAGGGCTAGCGTGAGGGTGAGATTTAGGGTTAGGGTTAGGATGAGGTTTAGGTTTAGGGTGAGGGTTAGGATGAGGGTGAGGTTTAGGGTTAGAGTTAGGGTCAGGATGAGACTCAGGGTGAGGTTTAGGGTTATGGTCCGTGTTACAGTTAGGGTTAAGGTGAGGGTTAGGGTGAGTGTGAGGGTTAGGTTTAGGGTTAGAATGAGGGTTAGGGTTAGGGTTTGGGATCAGTTTAGGGTTCAGTGAGGGTTAGGGTAAGACTTATGGTGATGGTGATGGTTAGGGTTAGGTGGAGGGTTAGGGTTATGTTTAGGGTTAGGGTGAGGCTGAAGATGAGGTTTAGGGTTAGTGTTAGAATGAGGGTTATGATGAGGGTTAGGTTTGGATTCGGGATAGGGTGAGGGCTAGGGTGAGGGTGAGGTTTAGGTTTAGGGTTAGGCTGAGGTTTAGAGTTAGGGTTAGGGTTAGGGTTAGAATGAAGGGGAGGTTTAGGGTTAGAGTTAGGGTTAGGGGGTAGCTGAGGGTGAGGGTTAGGGGTAGGGTTAGTGTTAGCGTTAGGGTTAGGGTAAAGGTAAGTGTTAGGGTGAGGTTTAGGGTTAGGGTGAAGGGTATGTTTAAGATGAGGGATAGGGTTAGGGTTAGTGTTATTGTAAGGGTTAGGTTAGGGTTATGGTTACAGTGAGGGTGAGGGTGAGGGTTAGGATTAGGGTTAGGGTCAGTTTTAGTTTTACGGTTAGGGTTAAAGTTAGGGTTAGGTTTAGGTTTAGGGTTAGGGTGAGGGTGAGGGTTATTGTTAGTGTTATGGTTTGGGTTAAGTTTGCGTTGAGGGTGAGGCTGAGGGTGAGGTTTATGATTATGGTTAGGGTTAGGTTTAGTGTTAGTGGTAGAGTTAGGGTGAGGTTGAGGTTTAGGTTTAGGGTTAGGGTTAGCGATAGGGTTAGGATTAGGGTTAGGGTGAGAGTTAGTGTTAGGGTGAGGGCTAGGGTGAGTGTGAGGTTTAGGTTTAGGGTTAGGCTTAGGCTTAGGGTTAGGCTGAGGCTAAAGCTGAGGATGAGGTTTAGGGTTACGGTGATGTTTAGGGTTACCGTTAGGGTGAGGGTTAGGATGAGTGTTAGGTTTAGGGTGAGGGTTTGGATGAGGGTGACAGTAAGAGTAAAAGTGAGGTTTAGGCTGAGGGTGAAGGTTATGGTAAGGGTGAGGGTTCACATTAGTGTTAGGGTGAGGGTGAGGGTTAGATTTAGGATTAGTGTTAGGATTAGTGTGAGGTTTTGGGTGAAGATGATTAGGGTTAGCGTGAGGATTATGGTGAAGTTGATGGTTAGGTTTAGGGTTATGGTGAGGTTTAGGGTTAGGTTTAGGGTTAGGGTGAGGGTTAGGGTTAGGGTTAGGGTGAGTGTGAGGGTTAGATTAGAGTTAGGGTTAGGGTTATTGTTAGTGTTTTGGTTAGGGTTAAGTTTACAGTGAGGGTGGGGCTGAGGGTGAGAGTTAGGGTTAGGTTTAGGGTGAGTTTTAGGGTTAGGGTTAGGGTGAGGGTTAGGGTGAGGGTTTGGGTTAGCGTTAGGGTTATGATGAGGGTGAGGGTTAGGGTTAAGGTTAGGATTAGTGTTATTGTTAGGGTTAGGATTAGAGTTATGGTGAGGGTGAGGGTGAGGGTGTGTATTAGGGTTAGGGTGAGGTTTAGGGTTAAGGTTAGGGTTAGGGTGAGGTTGAGGGTGAAGTTTAGGGTTAGGTTGGGAGTGACGATTAGGCAAGGTTTAGGGTTCGAGGTAGGTTTAGAGTTATGGTTAGGGTTATTGTTAGTGATATGGTTAGGGTTAATTTTGCGGTGAGGATGAGGCTGAGGGTGAGGGTTATGGTTAGGGTTAAGGTTAGGGTTAGGGTTAGGATTAGGGTTAGTCTTATTGTTAGGTTTTGGGTTAGAGTTACAGTGAGGTTTAGGGTAATGTTAAGGGTGAGGGTTAGGTTGAAGTTTATGGTGAGGGTTAGGGTTAGGGTGAAGGTAAGTTTTAGGGTTAGAATTAGGGGTAGGTGGAGGTTTAGGGTGAGGGTTAGGGTTAGGTTTATTGTTAGGGTTAGGGTGAGGGTGAGGTTTAATTTGATGTTTAGGGATATGGTTACAGTAGAATTAGGGTTAGCGTGAGGGTGGGTGTGAGGGTTAGGTCTAGGGTAAGGCTTAGTTTAAGGGTAAGGCTGAGGGTGAGTTTGGGGGTTAGGATTAGGGTTATGGTGATGGTTAGGGTTTGGGTTAATATTATTCTTAGGATTAGGGTTAGATTTAAGGTAAGGGTGAGGGTGCGGGTGAGGGTTAGGATTAGGTTGAGGTTTAGGGTTCGGGTTAGGGTTGGGGTTAGGGTGAGAGTAAGGGTGAGGTTTAGGGTTAGTGTTAGGGCTAGGGTTATGGTGAGGTTTAGGATTAGGGTTAGGGTTATTGTTAGGGTAAGGTTTATGTTTATGGTTACATTGAGGTTGTGGGTTAGGGTTAAGGTTACGGTGAGGTTTAGGGATTGGTTTAGGGTTAGAGTTAGTGTTAGAGTGAGGGTGAGGTTTAGGTTTAGAGTCAGGGTTAGGGTGAGGGTTAGGATGAAGTTTAGGGTTAGTGTTAGTGTTAGTGATAGTGTTAGGGTGAGAGTTAGGTGTAGGGATAATGTTAGGGATAGGGTTAGGATTAGGGTTAGGGTGAGTGGGACTGTGTGGGTTAGGGTTAGATTTAGGGTTAGGCTGAGTGTGAGGTTGAGGGTGAGAAAGTTAGGGTTAGGGTGAGGGTTAAGCATAGGGTTAGGGGAGGGTTAGGATGAGGTTTAGGGTTGGGAATAAGTTTTGGGTGATTGCTCAGGTGAAGTTGAGGGTTACGGTTTGGCTGAAGGTGAGGTTTAGGGTTAGGGTTAGGGTTCGGGTAAGAGTGACGTTTTGGGTTAGAGTTAGGGTTAGGGTGAGGCTGAGGGTGTGTGTTAAGTTTAGGGTAAATGTTAGGTTTAGGGTTAAGGTGAGGTTAGGGTGAGGGAGAGGGTTAGGTTTAGGGTTAGGATTAGGGTTAAGGTTAGGGTGAGTGTGAGTGTTAGGGTTAGGGTTAGGCTTAGCCTTAGGATTAGGCTGAGGGTGAGGGTGAAGGTGAGAGTTAGGTTTAGGGTGAGGTTTAGGGTTAGGTTTAGGGTGAGAGTTAGGTTTCGGGTTAAGTTTAGTGTTAGGGTGAGGGTTAAGGTAAGGGTTACTCTGAGGATGAGGGTTAGGGTTAGGGTTAGGCTTAGTCTTAGGGTGGGGATGAGGATTAGGTTTAGAGTGATGGTTCTGGTTATAGGTTGAGGTTTCGGATGAGGGTTAGGGTTACGATTAGGGTTCGGGTGAGGTCTAGGGTGAGTGTGAGGTTTAGGGTTAGGTTTAGGATTAGCGTGAGGCTGAAGGTGAGGGTGAGGGTTAGGGTTAGGGTGATGTTTAGGGTTACGGTTAGGGTGAGGGTTAGGATGAGGGTTAGGTTTAGGGTGAGGGTTAGGATGAGGGTGATAGTAAGAGTAAAGGTAAGGGTTAGAGAAAGTGTGAGGGTTAGGGTTAGGATTAGGGTTAGGGTTAAGGTTAGGGTGAGTGTGAGGTTTAGGGTTAGCCTTAGGCTTAGGCTTAGGCTGAGGGTGAGCGTGAGGGTGTGGGTTAGGTTTAGGGTGAGGGTTAGGGTTAAGTTTAGGCGAAGAGTTAGGGTTTGGGTTAAATTTAGGTTTAGGGTTAGGGTTAGGGTGAGGGTTATGTTGAGGTTTAGGTTTAGGGTTAGGGTTAACATTAGGATTAGGGTTCTGGTGAGGGTGAGTGTGAGGGTTAGGGTTAGGGTTCCGCTTAGGTTTAGGATTAGGCTGAGGGTGAGTGTGGGGATGAGGATTAGGTTTAGAGTGATGGTTCATATGGTTAGGTTGAGGTTTAGGATGAGGTTTAGAGTTAGAATAATTGTTAGGGTGAGGGTTAGGGTGAGTGTGAGGTTTAGGGTTAGGGTTAGGCTTAGTCTTAGGGCTAGGCTGAGGCTGAAGGTGAGGCTGAGGGTTAGGGTTAGGGTGATGTTTAGGGTTACGGTTAGGGTGAGGGTTAGGATGAGGGTGAGGTTTAGGATGAGGGTGACAGTAAGAGTAAAGGTGAGGGTTATGCTGAGGGTGAGGGTTATGGTAAGGGTGACGGTTCGGGTTCGGGTTAGGGTGAGGGTGAGGGTTAGATTGAGGATTAGTGTTAGGGTTAGTGTGAGGTTTTGGGTGAGGATGATTAGGGTTGGGGTGAGAGCTAGGGTGAAGTTGAGGGTTAGGGTTTGGGTTAGGGTGAGATTTAGCGTTAGGGTTAGGTTTAGGGTTAGGGTGAGGTTTAAGGTTAGGGTTACAGTGAGGGTGCTTGTTATGGTTAGGGTGAGGGTTATGGTTAGGTTTAGGGTGAGTGTGAGGGTTAGATTAGGGATAGGGTTAGGTTTATGTTTTGTGTTATGGTTAGGGTTAAGTTTACGGTGAAGGTGAGGCTGAGGGTGAGGTTTAGGGTTAGGGTTAGGGTGAGGTTTAGGGTGAGCGTTAGGTTTAGGGTTAGGGTTTGGATTAGTATTATTGTTAGGTTAGGATTAGACTTATGCTGAGGGTGAGGGTGAGGGTGAGGGTTAGGGTTAGGGTGAGATTTAGGGTTAGGGTTAAGTTTAGGGTGAGGGTGAGAGTGAGGTTTAGGGTTAGAGTTAGGGTTAGGGTGAGGGTTAGGGTGAGGTTTAGGGTTAGGATTAGAGTTAGAGTTAGGGTGAGGGTTAGGATGAGGGTGAGGGTTAGGATTAGTATTACGTTTAATTTTAGGATGAATGTTTGGGTTAGGCTTAGGTTTAGGGTTAGGCTAACAGTTAAGCTGAGGGTGAGTGTAAGGGTGAGGGTTAGGATTAGGGTTCCGGTTAGGGTTAGCGTTAGGGTATGAATTAGCGTTCAGGTTAATTTTAGGGTTTGGGTTAGGTTTAGGGTTCAGGATACAGTGAGGGTGAGGGTTAGGGTTAGTTTGAGGGTTAGGGTTAGGATTAGGGTTAGGGTGAGGGTTAGGGTTAGGGTTAGGGTGAGTGGTAGGATGAGGTTTAGGCTTAGTATTAGGGTTAAGGTGAGGGCTAGGGTGAGTGTGAGGGTTAGGGTTAGTGTTAGGTTGAGGTTTAGCGTTAGGGTTAGGGTGAGGGTTAGGATGATGGTTAGGATTATGGCGAGGGTTAGGATTAGGGTTAGGGTGAGGGTTAGGGTTAGGATAAGGGTTAGGGTGAGGGTGAGGGTTAGGGTTAGGGTTAGGATTATTGTTAGTGTTATGGTTATGGTTTCATTTGCAGTGAGGGTGAGGCTGAGGGTGAGGGTTAGATATATGATTAGGGTTATTGTTAGGTTTAGGGTTAGGATTAGTGTTATTGTTAGGGTTATGGTTAGAGTTACGGTGAGGTTGAGGGTGAGGGTTAGGGTGAGGTTGGGTGTAAGGATTTCAGTTGGAGTGTTGGTTAGTGTTAGGGTTAGATTGAGGGTTAGGAGGAGGGTTAGGGTTAGGATTAGGGTTAGGGTGAGGGCTAGGGTTTGGTTGAGGGTTAGGGTTAGGTTTAGGCTTATGGTTAGTCCGAGGGTGAGGTTGAGAGTAAGGGTTCGGGTTAGGATGATGGTTAGGGTTACGGTTAGTGTGAGGGTTAGGATGAGATTTAGGGTTAGGGTGAGGGTTATTGTGAGGGTGACGGTACCATAAAGGTGAGGGTTAGGCTGAGGGTGAGGGTTAAGATAAGGATAAGGATTAGGGTTAGGGTGAGGGTTAGGGTTAGGGTTACACTTAGGGTTAGGTTGAGGGTGAGGGTTAAATTAAGAATTAGGTTTAGGGTTAGAGTGAGGTTTATGGTGAGGGTTAGGATTAGGGTGAGGGTTAGGGTGACAATTAGGGTTATGGTGAGGGTGTGGGTTAGGGTTAGGGTTAGGGTGAGTTTTAGGTTTAGGTTAAGGTTTAAGATTAGTGTGAGGGTTAGTGTTAGTGTTAGGCTTAGTGTAAGGGTGAGGGTAAGTGTTAGGGTGAGGGTTAGGCTTACGTTGAGTGTTATGGTTAGGGTGAGGGTTAGAGTTAGGGTTAGGGTTATTGTTAGGGTTAGGGTTAGGGTTACCCTTACAATGAGGGTGAGCGTTAGGGTTAGGTTTAGAGTGAGATTTAGGGTTAGGGTTAGGGTTAGAGTTTGGGTTAGGTTAGGATTAGGGTTAGGGTGAACGCTAGGGTGAGGGTGAGGGTTAGGGTTGGGGTTAGTGTTGGGAATAGTGTTAGGGTGAGAGTTAGTGTGTGGGTTAGGCTTAGTTTTAGGGTTAGGCTTAGGGTTACGCTAAAGGTGAGGTTGGGGGAGAGAGTTTGGGTTAGGGTGAGGGTAGGGTTAGGCTTGGTTTGAGGGTGAGTGTGTGGTTTAGGGTTAGGTTTAGGGTTACGCTTAGGTTTAGGCTAAGGGTGAGGTTAAATGTGAGGGTTAGGGTTAGGGTGAGGGTTAGGTTTAGGGTTAGGGTGAGGGCTTGCATGAAGGTTAAGTTTAGGATTAGGTTTAGGGTTACGGCTAGGCTGAGGATGAGGGTGAGGGTGAGGGTTAGTGTTAGGATGAGGGTGAGATTTAGGGTTAGAGTTAGCGTTAGGGTGACGGTTAGTGTGAGGGTTAGTGTTAGGGTTAGGGTTAGTGTGAGGGTTAGAGTGAGGTTTAGGGTTAGGGATAGGGTTAAGTTTAGGATTAGAGTTTGGGTGAGGGTGAGTTTGAGGGTCAGAGTTAGGGTTAGGATTAGGCTTATGGTTAGGCTGAGGTTGAGTGTAAGGGCTAGGTTTAGGGTGAGGGTTAGTGTTAGGGTTAGGATGAGTGTTAGGTTTAGGATTAGGGTTAGGGTGAGGGCTAGGGTGAGGGTGTGGGTTAGGGTTACGGTTAGGGTGAGGTTTAGGGTTAGGTTAAGGTTTACGATTAGTGTGAGGGTTAGTGTTAGGGTTAGGCTTAGTGTAAGGGTGAGGGTAAGTGTTAGGGTGAGGGTTAGGGTTAGGGTGAGTGTTATATTTAGGGTGAGGGTTAGAGTTAGGTTTAGGGTTATTGTTAGGTTTAGGGTTAGGGTTACCCTTACAGTGAGGGTGAGGGTTAGGGCTAGGTTTAGGGTGAGATTTAGGATGAGGGTTATGGTTAGAGTTTGGTTAGGGTTAGGATTAGGGTTAGGGTGAAGGCTAGGGTGAGGTTGAGGGTTAGGGTTGGGGTTATGGTTAGGAATAGATTTAGTGTGAGGGTGAGTGTGTGGGTTAGTTTTAGGTTTAGGGTTAAGCTTAGGGTTAGGCTAAAGGTGAGGTTGGGGGTGAGAGTTTGGGTTAGGTTGAGGGTTAGGGTTAGGGTTAGGTTGAGGGTGATTGTGTGGGTTAGGGGTAGGTTTAGGGTTAGGCTTAGTTTTATGCTAAGGGTGAGGTTAAGTGTGAGGGTTAGTGTTAGGTTGAGGGTTAGGTTTAGGGTTAGGGTGAAGGTTAAGATGAGGGTTAATGTTAGGATTAGTGTTAGGGTTACGGCTAGGCTGAGGGTGAGGGTGAGGGTGAGGGTTAGGTTTAGGGTGAGGTTTAGGGTTAGGATTAAGTTCAGGGTTCGGGTGAGTTTTTGCCTTAGGGTTATGGTTATGGTTAGGTTGAGGATTAGGATTAGGGCTAGGTTTAGGGTGAGGGTTAGGGTTAGGGTTAGGGTGAGGGTTAGCATTAGGGTTAGGGTTAGGATTAGGGTTATGAGGAGGGATAGGGTGAGGGTAATGGTTCTGGTTAGTGTTAGGATAAGGTTTAGGGTTCGGTTTAGGTTTAGGATTACGGAGAGGGTTAGGGTTAGGGTTACGGTGAGGGTCAGGGTTATGGTTAGGTTGAGGGTTAGCATTAGGTTTAGGGTTAGGTTATGCGTTAAGGTTAGTGTTTGGATGAGGGTTAGGGTTGCAATTAGGGTTAGGGTGGGGGCTCAGGTGAGGGTGAGGGTTAGTTTTAGGCTTAGGGTGAGGTTTAGGTTTAGGGTTAAGATTCGGGTTAGGGTGAGGGTTACGGTGAGGGTTATGGTGACGGTGAGGGTTAGGTTTGTGGTGAGGGTTAGGGTGAGGACTAAGGTGAGGATGAGGGTTAGGGTTAGGGTTAGGGTGAGGATTAGGTTGAGGTTTAGGTTTAGGGTTAGGGTTATGATTAAGGTTAGGGTGAGTGTGAGTGTGAGGGTTAGGGTTAGGGTTAGGCTTCGGCTTTGGTTTAGCCTGAGGGTGAATGTGGGAATTAGAATTAGGTTTAGAGTGATGGTTCAGGTTATGGTTGGGTTGAGGGTTAGGATGAGGGTTAGGGTTAGGATTAGTTTTAGGGTGAGGGCTTGGGTGAGTGTGAGGTTTAGGGTTAGTTTTAGGCTTAGGCTTAGGGTTAGGCTGAGGCTGAAGGTAAGCGTGTGGGTTAAGGTTAGTGTGATGGTTAGTTTTATGGTTAGGGGGAGGGTTAGCATGACGGTTAGGTTTAGGGTGTGGGTTAGGATGAGGGTGACAGTAAGAGAAAAGATGAGGTTTAGGCTGAGGGTGAGGGTTATGGTAAGGTTTCGGGTTCAGGTTAGGTTTAGGGTGAGGGTGAGGGTTAGATTGAGGATTAGTGTTAGGGTTAGTGTGAGGTTTGGGGTTAGGATGAGTGTTAGCGTTAGGGTGAGGGCTATGGTGAAGTTGAGGGCTAGGGTTAGGGTGAGGTTTAGGTTTAGGTTGATGGTTAGCCTTAGTGTGAGAGTTAGTGTTAGGGTTAGTGTTAGTGTTAAGGTGAGGGTAAGTATTAGGGTAAGGTTTAGGTTTAGGGTGAGGTTTAGGATTAGGGTTAGCTTTATGGTTAGGGTGAGGGTGAGGTTTAGGGTTAGAGTTAGGGTTAGGGTTAGGGTTAGGGTTAGGGTTAGTGTAAGGTTTAGTGTGGGGGTGAGCATTGGTATTAGGGTTAGGATTAGGATTAGGGTTAAGGTGAGGGTGAGTGTTAGGGTTAGGATTACAGTGAGGGTTAGGGTGATGGTTAGGCTTAGGCTTAGGGTTTGGGTATGGGCTAGGGTGAGGTTGAGGTTTCAGCTTAGGGTTAGGGTGAGTGTTAGAATGAGGGTTAGGGTTAGTGTTAGGGTTAGGGTTGGGGTTAGGGTTATGCTTAATGTTAGGCTGAAGCTGAGGGTGAGGGTGAGGGTTAGGGTTAGGGTGACTAGGGTTAGGGTGAGGGTTAGGGTGAGGGTGACGGTAAGGGTAAAGTTGAGGGTTAGGCTGAGCATGAGGGTTACGGTAAGTGTGAGTGTTATGGTTAGGGTGTGGGTGAGGGTTAGATTGAGGATTAGTGTTAGGGTTAGTGTGAGGTTTAGGGTGAAGATGAGGGTTAGGGATAGGTTGAGGGCAAGGTTGAGGGTGAGGGTTAGGGTTAAGGTGAGTTTTACGGTTAAGGTGATGGTTAGGGTTAGTGATAGGGTTAGGGTTAGTGTTAGGGTGAGGGTAAGTGTTAGTGTGAGGGTTAGGGTTAGGGTTTGTGTTATGGTTAGGATGAGGGTTAGAGTTAGGCTTAGGGTTATTGTTAGGTTTAGGGTTAGGGTTACCCTTACAGTGAGGGTGAGGGTTAGGGTTAGGTTTAGGGTGAGGTTTAGGTTTAGGGTTATGGTTAGAGTTTGGGTTAGGTTTAGGATTAGGGTTAGGGTGAAGGCTAGGTTGACGGTGAGGTTTAGGGTTAGGGTTAGGGTTAGGATTAGGGTTAGGGTGAGGGTGAGTGTGTGGGTTAGGATTAGGTTTAGGGTTAGGCTTATTTTTAGGCTCAGGGTGCGGTTAAGCTTGAGGGTTAGGGTGAGTGTGAGGGTTAGGTTTAGGATTAGGCTGAGGGTTAGGATCAGGTTTAAAGTTAGGATTAGCGTTAGTGTGAGGGCTAGGGTGAAAGTGAGGTTCAGGGTTAGGGTTAGTGTTAGGGTGAGGGTCAGGTTTAGGGTTAGAGTTAGGGTTAGGCTGAGGGATAGGTTGAGGTTTAGGGTTACGGTTAGTGTTAGGGTTAGGGTGAGTGTTAGGGTTAGGATGAGGCTTAGGTTTAGGGTCAGGATTAGGGTTAAGGTGAGGGTGAGTGTGAGAGTTAGGGTTAGGCTTAGGCTTAGGGATAAGCTGAGGGTGAGAGTGACGGTGAGGGTTAGCGTTAGGGTGAGGGTGAGCTTTAGGGTTAGAGTTAGTGTTAATGTGAGGGATAGTGTGAGGCTTAGTTTTAGGGTTAGGGTGAGGGTTAGGGTTAGGGATAGGGTTAGTTTTAGGATTAGGGTTTGGGTGAGGGTGAGTGTGAATGTTAGGGTTAGGGTTGGGGTTTGCTTAGGGTTAGAGGTAGGTTTAGCGTGAGGGTGAGGGTTAGGGTTAGGGTTTTAGAGTTAGGGTGAGGGTTAGGATAAGGTTTAGGCATAGCATTAGGGTTAGGGTGAGGGTTAGAGTGAGGGTGAGGGTTAGGGTTAGCATTATGGTGAGGTTTAGGGTTAGGGTTCGGATTAGGATTATGGTGAGTGTGAGAGTTAGGGTTAGGGTGAGTGTTATGGTTAGGGTGAGGGTGAGGGTGAGGGTTAGGATTAGGGATAGGGTTAGAGTTACAGTGAGGGTGAGGATGACGGTTAGGATCAGGGTTAGGCTGTGGTTTCGGGTTAGGGTTATGGTTAGGGTTAGGGTGTCATTTATTGTTAAGTTAGGGGTATGGGGAGGGTTAGGGTGAGGGTTAGGGTTAGGGTTAGTGTTAAGGTTAGGTTTAGGGTGAGGGTTAGATTGAGGTTTAATGTTAGGGTTAGGGTTAGGTTTAGGATTAGGTTTACGGTGATAGTGAGTGTGAGGGTTAGGGTTAGGGTTCGCCTTAGGCTTAGGGTTAGGCTGAGGGTATGGGTGGGGATGAGAGTTAGGTTTAGAAAGATGTTTAGGGTTATGGTTAGTTTAAGGGTTAGGATGAGGGCTAGGTTTAGGATTAGGGTTAGGGTGAGGGCTAGGTTGAGGTTGAGGGTTTGGGTTAGGGTTAGGCTTAGGGTTAGGGTTAGGCTGAGGCTGAGTGTGAGGGTGAGGGTTAGGGTTAGGGTGATGGTTGGGGTTACCATTAGGGTGAGTGTTAGGATGAGGATTAGGGTTAGGGTGAGTTTTAGTGTGAGGGTGATGGTAAGGGTAAAGGTGAGGGATAGGCTGAGGGTTAGGGTTACGTTAAGGGTGGGGGTTAGGGTTAGGGGAGGGTGAGGGTTAGATTGAGGATTAGTGTTAGGGTTAGTGTGAGGTTTAGGGTGAGGATGAGAGTTAGGGTTAGGTTGAGGGCTAGGTTGAGGGTGAGGGTTAGGGTTAGGGTGAGGTTTAGGATTAGGGTGATGGTTAGGGTTAGTGTTCCTGTTAAGTTTAGGGTTAGGGTGAGAGTTATGGGTAGGGTTAGGGTTAGGGTAAGGATTAGTGTTAGGGTGAGGGTGAGTGTGTTTGTCAGGGATAGGTATAGGCTTAGGCTTAGGGTTAGGCTGAGGATGAGGGTGAGGGTGTGGATTAGGGTTAGGTTTAGGGTGAGGTTTAGTGTTAGGTTTAGAGTTAGAGTTAGGGTGAGGGTGAGGTTTAAGCGTAGAGTTATGGTTAGGGTGAGGGTTAGTGTTAGGATAGGGTTAGGGTGAGGGCTAGCGTGAGGGTTACGTGAGTGTTAGGTTTAGGGATACTGTTAGGTTTAGGAATAGGCTTAGGGTAGAGTGAGTGTGAAGGTTAGATTTAGGGTTAGGATTAGGCTTAGGGTTATGGTTCGGGTTCGGGTTCAGGTTCGGGTTTGGTTTAGGCTGAGGTTGAAGCTGAGGATTAGGGTTAGGTTTAGGGTTAGGGTTAGGTTTAGGGTTAGGGTTAGGTATAGGGTTAGGGTTAATGTTAGGGTTAGGGTTTCGGTGAGGGTTAGCCTTAGGGTTAGGGTTATGCTTAGTGTTAGGCTGAGAATGAGGGTGGGGGTGAGGATTAGGGTTAGGGTTAGGTTTAGGTTTAATGTTAGTGTTATGGTTAGGGTTAAGTTTGCTGTGAGGTTGAAGCTGAGGGTGGGAGTGAGGATTAGGGTTAGGGTGATAGTTAGGGTTAGGGTTAGTGTTATTGTTAATGTTAGGGTTAGGGTTACGGTGAGGTTGAGGGTGCGAGTGATGGTTAGGGTTAGGGTGGGGTTTACGGTTAGGGTTAGGGTTAGGGTGAGGGTGAGGTTTACGGTTAGATATAGGTTTAGGGGGAGGGGGAGGGGGAGGTTTAGGGTTAGGGTTAGTGTTAGTGTTAGCATGAGGGTGAGGGTTTTGTTGAGGTTTAGGGTTAGTGTTAGGGTTAGGGTTAGTGTGAGGGTTAGTTTTATGGTTAGGGTTAGTGTTAGTGTGAGGGTAAGTGTTTGGGTGAGGGTTTGGGTTAGGGTGAGGGTTATGGTTACGGTGAGGGTTAGGATTAGAGTTAGGGTTATTGTTTGGGTTAGGTTTAGGGTTACTGTTACGGTGAGGGTGAGGGTTAGGTTTAGGGTTAGGGTTTGGGTTAGGGTTAGATTTAGGTTTAGGGTGAGGGTGAGGTTTAGGGTTAGAGTTAGGGTTAGGGTGAGTGTTAGGTTGAGGATTAGATTGAGGGTTAGGGTTAGGGTTAGTGTTAGGGTTAGGGTTAGCGTGAGAGTTATGGGGAGGCTTAGGGATAGGGTTAGGTTTAGGGTTAGGATTAGGGTAAAGGTGAGGGTGCATGTGTGTGTTAGGTTTAGGTTTTGGGTTATGCTCAGGGTTAAGCTGAGGGTGAGTTTGAGGGTGAGGATTAGCGTTAGGGTAAGGGTTAGGTTTAGGGTCAGAGGGAGGGTGAGGATGAGGGTTAGGGTTAGGATTAGGGTTAGTGTGAGGGCTAGGGTGAGGGTGAGGTTTAGTGTTAGGGTTAGGATGAGGTTTAGGGTTAGGGTTAGGGTTAGGACGAGGGTGAGGTTTAGGGTTACAATTAGGGTTAGGGGTGAGGTTGAGGGTTAGGGTTAGGGTTAATGTTAGGGTTAGGGTTAAGTTGAGGATTAGCGTGAGGGTGAGAGTTAGGGTTAGGATTAGGATTAAGTTTAGGGTTAGGGTGAGATTTAGGGTTAATATTAGGGTTAGGGTTAGGGTTTGGGTGAAGTTTAGGTTTAGGGTGATGGTTAGGGTGATGGTGATGGTTGTGGTTAGGTTGAGAGTTAGGGTTAGGTTTAGGGTTAGGCTGAGTGTTAGTGTTAGGGTTAGTGTTAGTGTGAGGGTTAGGATGAGGTTAAGGTTTAGAATTCGGGTTAGCATGAGGGCTAGGGTGAGGGTTAGGTTTAGGTTTAAGATTAGGGTGAGGTTTAGGGTTAGGTTTTTGGTTAGGGTTAGTGGGAGGGTGAGGTTTAGGGTTAGAGTTAGGGTTAGGGGGAAGCTGAGGGTGAGGTTTAGGGTTAGGGTTAGTGTTATAGTTAGGTTTAGGGTTAGGGTTAGGGTGACGGTGAGGGTTAGTCTTAGGGATAGGATTTGGATTAGGGTAAGGGTTAGGGTGAGTGTGAGGGTTAATGTTAGGGTAGGGTGAGGGTTAGTGTTACTGTGAGGATTAGGTTTAGGTTGAAGTATATGGTTAGGATGAGGGATAGGGTTAGGGTTATTGTAAGAGTTAAGGTTAGGGTTATGTGTACTGTGAGGGTGAGGGTGAGGGTTAGGATTAGTGTTAGGGTCAGATTTAGGTTTAGGTTTAAGGTTAGCGTTAGGTTTATGGTTAGAGTTAGGGTTAGGGTGAGGGTTAGGGTTATTGTTAGTGTTATAGTTTTGGTTGTTTTTGCTGAGGGTAAGGCTCATGGTGAGGGTTACGGTTAGGGTTAAAGTTAGGGTTAATGTTAGGGTTAGGGTTAGGGTGAGGTTTAGGGCAAGGGTGAGAATTAGCATTAAGTTTAGGATTAGGTCTAGGGTTAAGGTGAGGGTGAGTGTGAGGATTAGGGTTAGGGTTAGGATTAGAGTTAGGGTGAGGGTTGGGGTTAGGGTTAGAGTGAGAGTTAGGGTGAGGCTTAGGCTTAGGCTTAGGTTTAGGATGTGGGCTTGGGTGAGTTTGAGGGTTAGGGTGAGGGTAAGGGTGAGGGTTAGGGTTAAGGTTAATGTTAGGGTTAGGGTTGGAGTTAGGGTTAGGCTTAGTGTTAGGCGGAGGGTGAGGGTGAGGGTGAGGGTTAGGGTTAAGTGAGGGTGAGGTTTAGGGTTATATTTAGCTAGTGTGATGGTTAGGCTTTTAGGGTTAGAGTGAGGGTTAGGATGAGGTTTAGGGTTAAGATTAGTGTTAGGGTGAGGGCTAGAGTGAGGGTGAAGTTTATGGTTAGCATTAGGATGAGGTTTATTGTTACGGTTAGGGTTAGAGTACGGTGAGTGTGAGGATTAGGGTTAGGTTTAGGGTTAGGGTTATTGTTAGGCTTAGGGTTAGAGTTAAGTTGGAGGTAAGGGTGAGGGTGAGGATTAGGTTTAGGGTTAGGGTGAGGTTTAAGATGAGGTTTAGGGTTAGGATTAGGGTTTGTTTGAGGGCTAGGGTGAGGGTTAGGTTTAGGGACAGTGTTAGGTTTAGGATTAGGGTTAGGGTGAGGTTTACGGTTTGGGTTAGGTTTAAAGTTAGGGTTAGGGTATGGGTGAGGTTTAGGGTTAGAGTCAGGGTTAGGGTGAGTGTAAGGTTGAGATTTAGGGTTAGGGATAGTGTTAGTGTTAGGGTTAGGGTGAGAGTTAGGGGGAGGTATAGTGTAAGGGTTAGGGTTAGGATTAGGTTTAGGGTGAGGGTGAGTGTGTGGGTTAACGTTAGTTTTAGGTTTAGGCTTAAGGTTAGGCTGAGGGTGAGTGTTTGTGTTAGTGTCAGGTTTAGGTTTAGGCTTAGGGTTAGGATGAGGGTGAGGCTGAGGGTGAGAAAGTTAGCGTTAGGGTGAGGGTTAGTCATAGGGTTAGGAGGAGGGTTAGGATGAGGTTTAGGGTTAGGATTAGGGTTTGGGTGAGCGCTAGGGTGAGGATCACGGTTAGGGTTAGGGTGAGGGTCAGGTTTAGGGTTAGGGTTAGGGTTAGGGTGAGGCTGAGGGTGTGCGTTAGGGTTAGGGTTAATGTTAGCGTTAGGGTTAAGGTGAGGGTTAGGGTGAGCGTGAGGGTTAGGGTTAGGTTTAGGGTTAGGATTAGGGTAAACGTGAGGGTGAGTATGTGTGTTAAGGTTAGGTTTAGGGTTAGGCTTAGGGTTAGGCTGAGGGTGAGGTTGAGGGTGGGGGTTAGCATTAGGGTGAGGGTTAGGGTTAGGGTTAGGGGGAGTGTTAGGATGAGGGTTAGGGGTAGGATTAGGGTTAGGGTGAGGGCTAGGGTGAGGGTGAGGTTTAGGGCTAGGGTTAGGATGAGGTTTAGGTTTCGGGTGAGGGTTAGGGTTACTGTTACGGTTAGGATGAGATTGAGGTGAGGAATAGGGTTATGGTTAGTGTTAGGGTTAGGGTTAAGGTGAGGGTTAGGGTGAGTTTCAGGGTTAGGGTTGGGTTAGGATTAGGATTAAGGTTAGGGTTAGGGTGAGGTTTAGTGTTAGGATTAGGGTTATGGTTATGGTGATGGTTAGGCTGAGGGTAATGTTTAGGGTTATGGTTAGGCTTAGGCTTATGCTTAGGTTGAGGGTGAGGATGAGGGTTCAGGTTAGGGTGAGGGTTAGGGTTAGGGTTAAGGTGAGAGTTAGGGTTTGGGTTAAGTTTAGGGTTAGAGTGATGGTTAGGGTAAGGGTTTTTTGAAGGTGACGGTTAGGGTTAATTTGAGGGTTAGGGTGAGGTTTAGGATAAGGGTTAGGATTAGGGTTAGGGTGAGGGCTATGGTGAGGGTGAGTTGTAGGGGTAGGGTTAGGGTGAGGTTTAGGGTTAGGGTTAGGGTTAGGGTTAGGGGGAGTGGGAGGTTTAGGGTTACAATTAGGGTTAGGGGGTGGCTGAAGGAGAGGGTTAGGGGTAAGGTTAGTGTTAGGGTTAGGGTGAGGGTTAGGGTGAGGGTGAGGGTTAGGCTTAGGGTTAGAATTAGGATTAGGGTAAGGGTTAGGGTGAGTGTGAGGGTTAGGGTTAGGTTTAGGATGAGGGTAAGTGTAAGGGTGAGGGTTAGGGTTAGGGTGAAGGATTTGATTAAGATGAGGGATAGGTTTAGGGTTAGGGTTATTGTAAGGGTTAGGGTTAGGGTTATGGTTACTTTGAGGGTGTGGCTGAGGGTTAGGATTAGGGTTAGGTTTAGGATTAGGGTTAGGGTTAGAGTTAGTTTTAGGGTTAGGGTTTGGGTTAGGGTGAGGGTTAGGGTTATTGTTAGTGTTATGGTTTGGGTTAAGTTTGCAGTGAGGGTTAGGCAGAGGGTGAGGGTTATGCTTAGGGTTAGGGTTAGGGTTACTGTTAGTGTTAGGGTTAGGATGAGGTTTATGGTGAGGGTGACGGTTAGGGTTAAGGTTAGGATTAAGTCTAGGGTTAAGGTGAGGGTGAGTGTGAGGGTTATGGTTAGGGTTAGGGTTAGGATTAGAGTTAGGGTGAGGGTGAGGTTTAGGATTAGGGTGAGGGTTGGGGTTAGGGTTAGAGTGAGAGTTAGGGTGAGGGTTAGGCTTAGGCTTAGGTTTAGGGTGTGGGCTAGGGTGAGGTTGAGAGTTAGGGTGAGGGTTTGGGTTAGGGTTAGTGTTAGGGTTAGGGTTGGAGTTAGGGTTAGGCTTAGTGTTAGGCAGATGATGAGGGTGAGGGTGAGGGTTAGCGTTAGGTGAGGGGGAGGTTTAGGGTTAGATTTAGTGTTAGGTGGAGGGCTAGTGTGAGGGTTATTGTTTTAGTGTTAGGGTGAGGGTTAGGATGAAGTTTAGGGTTATGATTAGGGTTAGTATTAGGGTTAGGGTAAGGGCCAGAGTCAGCGTGAGGCTTATGGTTAGCGTTAGGGTCAGGTTTAGTGTTAGGTTTAGGGTTAGAGTTTCTGTGAGTGTGAGTGTTAGGTTTAGGTTTAGGGTTAGGGCTATTGTTAGGGTTAGGGTTAGAGTTAAGTTGAGGGTAAGGGTTAGGGTTAGGTTTAGGGTTTGGGTTTCTTGTTAGGGTTAGTGTTAGAGTTAATTTGAGGGTAAGTTTGAGGGTTAGGTTTAGGTTTAGGGTTAGGGTGAGGGTTAGGTTGAGGGTTAGGGTTATTGTTAGTGTTATGGTTTGGGTTAAGTTTGCGGTGATGTTGAGGCTGAGGGTGAGGGTTATGATTTTGGTTAGGTTTAGGGTTAGTGTTAGGGTTAGGGTTAGGGTGAGGTTTAGGGTTTGGGTTAGGGTTAGCCTTAGGGCTAGGCTGAGGGTGAGGTTGAGGGTAAGAAAGTTAGGGTTAGGGTGAGGGTTAGTCATAAGTTTAGGTGGAGGTTTAGAATGAGGTTTAGTGTTAGGATTAGGGTTTGGGTGAGGGTGAGTGTTATGGTTCGGGTGAGGGTGAGGTTTAGGGTTAGGGTTAGGTTGAGGGTTAGAGTGAGGGTTAGGGTTAGCGTTAGGGTGAGGGTGAAGTTTAGGGTTAGAGTTAGGGTTAGGGTGAGGCTGATTGTGAGGGTTAGGGTTAGGGTTAGTGTTAGAGGTAGGGATAGGTTGAGGGTTAGGGTGTGGGTGAGGGTTAGGCTTAGGGTTAGGATTAGGTTTAGGGTAAGGTTTAGGGTGAGTGTGAGGTTTAGGGTTAGGGTTAGGGTTAGGTTTAGAGTAGGATGAGGGTGAGGGTGAGGGTTAGGGTTAGGGTGAGTGTTAGGGTTAGGGTTAGGGTAAGAGTTAGGGTTCAGGTTAAGTTTAGGGTTAGGATGAGGGTTAGGGTTAGGGTTAGTGTTAGGGTGAGGGTTAGGGTTAGGTTTAGGGTGAGGGTGAGGATTAGGATGAGGATTAGGGTTAGGATTAGGGTTAGGGTGAGGGCTATGATGAGGGTGAGGGTTAGGGTTAGTGTTAGCATGAGGTTTAGGTTTAGGATTATGGTGAGTGTTAGGATGAGGGTTAGGGTTACAGTGAGGGTGAGGGTTAGGTTTAGGTTGAGGGATAGGATTAGGGTAAGGGTTAGGGTGAGTTTTTGGATTAAGGTTAGGTTTATGGTTATATTTAGGGTTAGGATTATTGTTATTTTTATTGTTAAGGTTAGAGTTAAGATGAGGGTGAGGGTGAGGGTGATGATGTGGGTTAGGGTGAGGTTTAGGTTTAGGGTTAAGTTTAGGGTTAGGGTGAGGGTGAGGTTTAGGGTTAGATTTAGAATTAGGGGGAGGGTTAGATCGAGGGTTAGGGTTAGGGTTAGTGTTAGGGTTAAGGTTAGGGCAAAGGTTAGCTTGAGGTTTAGGGTTAGTGTTAGGTTTATGATTAGGTTTAGGGTGAGTGTGAGTGTGAGGGTTAGGGTTAGGGTTAGGCTGAGGGTGAGGCTGGGGGTGAGGATTAGGGTTAGGCTAATGGTTAGGGTTAGGGTGAGGGTGAGGTTTAGGGTTTGGGTTAGGGTTAGCCTTAGGGCTAGGCTGAGGGTGAGGTTGAGGGTAAGAAAGTTAGGTTTAGGGTGAGGGTTAGTCATAAGTTTAGGTGGAGGTTTAGAATGAGGTTTAGTGTTAGGATTAGGGTTTGGGTGAGGGTGAGTGTTATGGTTCGGGTGAGGGTGAGGTTTAGGGTTAGGGTTAGGTTGAGGGTTAGAGTGAGGGTTAGGGTTAGCGTTAGGGTGAGGGTGAAGTTTAGGGTTAGAGTTAGGGTTAGGGTGAGGCTGATTGTGAGGGTTAGGGTTAGGGTTAGTGTTAGAGGTAGGGATAGGTTGAGGGTTAGGGTGTGGGTGAGGGTTAGGCTTAGGGTTAGGATTAGGTTTAGGGTAAGGTTTAGGGTGAGTGTGAGGTTTAGGGTTAGGGTTAGGGTTAGGTTTAGAGTAGGATGAGGGTGAGGGTGAGGGTTAGGGTTAGGGTGAGTGTTAGGGTTAGGGTTAGGGTGAGAGTTAGGGTTCAGGTTAAGTTTAGGGTTAGGATGAGGGTTAGGGTTAGGGTTAGTGTTAGGGTGAGGGTTAGGGTTAGGTTTAGGGTGAGGGTGAGGATTAGGATGAGGATTAGGGTTAGGATTAGGGTTAGGGTGAGGGCTATGATGAGGGTGAGGGTTAGGGTTAGTGTTAGCATGAGGTTTAGGTTTAGGATTATGGTGAGTGTTAGGATGAGGGTTAGGGTTACAGTGAGGGTGAGGGTTAGGTTTAGGTTTAGGGATAGGATTAGGGTAAGGGTTAGGGTGAGTTTTTGGATTAAGGTTAGGTTTATGGTTATATTTAGGGTTAGGATTATTGTTATTTTTATTGTTAGGGTTAGAGTTAAGATGAGGGTGAGGGTGAGGGTGATGATGTGGGTTAGGGTGAGGTTTAGGTTTAGGGTTAAGATTAGGGTTAGGGTGAGGGTGAGGTTTAGGGTTAGATTTAGAATTAGGGGGAGGGTTAGATCGAGGGTTAGGGTTAGGGTTAGTGTTAGGGTTAAGGTTAGGGCAAAGGTTAGCTTGAGGTTTAGGGTTAGTGTTAGGTTTATGATTAGGTTTAGGGTGAGTGTGAGTGTGAGGGTTAGGGTTAGGGTTAGGCTGAGGGTGAGGCTGGGGGTGAGGATTAGGGTTAGGCTAATGGTTAGGGTTAGGGTGAGGGTGAGGTTTAGGGTTTGGGTTAGGGTTAGCCTTAGGGCTAGGCTGAGGGTGAGGTTGAGGGTAAGAAAGTTAGGGTTAGGGTGAGGGTTAGTCATAAGTTTAGGTGGAGGTTTAGAATGAGGTTTAGTGTTAGGATTAGGGTTTGGGTGAGGGTGAGTGTTATGGTTCGGGTGAGGGTGAGGTTTAGGGTTAGGGTTAGGTTGAGGGTTAGAGTGAGGGTTAGGGTTAGCGTTAGGGTGAGGGTGAAGTTTAGGGTTAGAGTTAGGGTTAGGGTGAGGCTGATTGTGAGGGTTAGGGTTAGGGTTAGTGTTAGAGGTAGGGATAGGTTGAGGGTTAGGGTGTGGGTGAGGGTTAGGCTTAGGGTTAGGATTAGGTTTAGGGTAAGGTTTAGGGTGAGTGTGAGGTTTAGGGTTAGGGTTAGGGTTAGGTTTAGAGTAGGATGAGGGTGAGGGTGAGGGTTAGGGTTAGGGTGAGTGTTAGGGTTAGGGTTAGGGTGAGAGTTAGGGTTCAGGTTAAGTTTAGGGTTAGGATGAGGGTTAGAGTTAGGGTTAGTGTTAGGGTGAGGGTTAGGGTTAGGTTTAGGGTGAGGGTGAGGATTAGGATGAGGATTAGGTTTAGGATTAGGGTTAGGGTGAGGGCTATAATGAGGGTGAGGGTTAGGGTTAGTGTTAGCATGAGGTTTAGGTTTAGGATTATGGTGAGTGTTAGGATGAGGGTTAGGGTTACAGTGAGGGTGAGGGTTAGGTTTAGGTTTAGGGTTAGGATTAGGGTAAGGGTTAGGGTGAGTTTTTGGATTAAGGTTAGGTTTATGGTTATATTTAGGGTTAGGATTATTGTTATTTTTATTGTTAGGGTTAGAGTTAAGATGAGGGTGAGGGTGAGGGTGATGATGTGGGTTAGGGTGAGGTTTAGGTTTAGGGTTAAGATTAGGGTTAGGGTGAGGGTGAGGTTTAGGGTTAGATTTAGAATTAGGGGGAGGGATAGATCGAGGGTTAGGGTTAGGGTTAGTGTTAGGGTTAAGGTTAGGGTAAGGGTTAGCTTGAGGTTTAGGGTTAGTGTTAGGTTTATGATTAGGTTTAGGGTGAGTGTGAGTGTGAGGGTTAGGGTTAGGGTTAGGCTGAGGGTGAGGCTGGGGGTGAGGATTAGGGTTAGGCTAATGGTTAGGGTTAGGGTGAGGGTGAGGGTTAGTTTGAGGGTTAGAGTTAGGATTAGTGTTAGGGTGAGGGCTAGGGTGAGGGTGAGGGTTAGTGTTATGCTTAGTGTTAGTGTTAGGGTGAGTGGAAATGTTAGAGTGAGGGTTAGGGTTACGGTGAGTGTTAGGGTAAGGCTTAGGCTTAGGCTTAGGCTTAGGCTGAGTGTGAGGTTGAGGTTGAGGGTTAGGGTTAGGGTTATGGTTAGGTTTACGGTTAGGGTGTTGGTTAGGATGAAGTTTAGGTTTAGGTTGAGGGTTAGTGTGAGGATGATGGTAAGGGTAAACGTGAGTTTCGGGCTGAGGGTGAGGCTTAAGATAAAGGTGAGGGTTAAGGTTAGGTTTAGGGTTAGGGCAAGGGTTAGGTTTAGGGTTAGGGTGAGGTTTAGATTGACGATTAGGGTTAGGGCTAGTGTGAGGTTTACGGTGAGAATGAGGGTTAGGGTTAGGGTGAGTGTGAGGGTTAGGACTAGGGTTTAGGTGAGGGCTAGGGTGAGGGTGAGGGTTAGTGTTATGCTTAGTGTTAGTGTTAGGGTGAGTGGAAGTGTTAGAGTGAGGGTTAGGGTTACGGTGAGGGTTATGGTTAGGGTTAGGGTTAGGGTTTGGGTTAGGTTTATTGTTAGGGTTAGGGTTACGGTTACGGTTACGGTGAAAGTGAGGGTGAGGTTTAGGTTTAGTTATAGTGTTAGGGTTAGGGTGAGGGTTACGTTGAGGGTTGGGTTTAGGGTTAGTGTTAGTTTTAGATTTAGGGTGAGAGTTAGGGGGAGGTTGACGGTTAGGGTTAGGGTTAGGGTTAGGATTAGTGTTAGGGTGAGGATGAGTGTATGTGTTAGGGTTAGATTTAGGGTTAGGCTTAGGGTTAGACTGAGTGTGCAGTTCAGGGTGAGGGTAAGGGTTAAGGTCCGGGTTAGGTTTAGGTTTAGGTTGAGGGTTTGGATGAGGGTTAGGGTTACAGTGAGGGTGAGGTTTAGGGTTAGTGTGTGGGTTAGGGTTAGGATTAGGGTTAGGTTGAGGGTAGGTTTTAGGATTAGGGTTAGGTTTACGGTTAGGTTTAGGGTTAGGGTTTGGTTTAGGGTTAGGATTAGTGTTATTGTTAGGGTTACGTTTAGAGTTACTGTGAGGCTGATGGTGAGGGTGAGCGTTAGAGTTAGGTTTAGGGTGAGGTTGTGGGTTAGGGTTAGGATTAGTGCTAGGGTAAAGGTTAGGTTTATGGTTAGACTTAGGGTTAGGGGAAGGGTTAGGATGAGTGTTAGGGTTAGAGTTAATGTTAGGGTTAAGGTTAAGGTGAGGGTTAGGTTGAGGTTGAGGGGTAGGGTTAGGGTGAGGATTAGGGTCAGGGTTAGGGTTAGGGTGAGGGTTGGGTTTAGGGTTAGAGTTAGGGTTAGGGTGAGGCTGAGCGTGAGGTTTAGGGTTAGGGTTAGTGTTAGAGTTAGGGATAGGGTGAAGATTAGGGTGAGGGTAAGGGATAGGCTTAGGGTTAGGATTTGGTTTAGGATAAAGATTAGGGTGAGGGTTAGGGTGAGGGTTAGGGTTACCGTGAGGGACAGGTTTAGGGTTAGAGTTAGGGTTAGGCTTAGGGTTAGGTTGAGGCTGAGGATGAGGGTGAGGGTTAGGATTAGGGTGATGGTTGGGGTTACCGTTAGGTTGAGGGTTAGGATGAGGATTAGGATTATGGTGAGGGTTAGGTTGAGGCTGAAGGTAAGGGTAAATTTGAGGGTTAGGCTGAGGATGAGGGTTAGGGTAAGGGTGAGGGTTAGGGTTAGGGTGAGGGTGAGGGTTAGATTGAGGATTAGTGTTAGGTTTAGTGTGAGGTTTAGGGTGAGGATGAGGGTTAGGGTTAGGTTGAGGGCTAGGTTGAGGTTGAGGGTTAGGGTTAGGGTAAGGTTTATGTTTAGGGTGAGGTTTAGGGTTAGTGTGAAAGTTAGTGTTAGGTTTAGGGTTAGTGTTAAGTTGAGGGTTAGTGTTAGGGTGAGGGTTAGGTTTAGGGTGAAATTTATGGTTAGGATGAGGGTTAGGGTTAGGGTTAGGTTTATTGTTTGGTTTAGGGTTACGGTTACGGTTACGGTGAGGGTAAGGGTGAGGGTGAGGGTTAGGGTTAGAATGAGGCTTAGGTTTAGGGTTAGGGTTATAGTTAGGTTTAGGGTGAGGGTGAGGTTTAGGGTTAGAGTTATGGTTTGTGTTAGTGTTGGGGTTATGGTGAGGGTTAGGGTTAGGGTTAAGCTTAGGCTTAGGCTTAGGCTGAGCATGAGGGTGAGGGTTAGGGTCAGGGTTAGGGTGGGGTTTAGGGTTAGGGTTAGGGTGAGTGTGAGGTTGAGGTTGAGGGTTAGGTATAGGTTGAGGGGGAGGGTTAGGGTGAGGGTTATGTTTAGGGTTATTGTTAGGGTTAGTGTGAGGGCGATGGTTAGGTTGAGGTTTAGGGTTAGGGTTAGGGCTTCGGTTAGTGTGAGGGTTAGTGTTAGGTTTAGGGTTAGTGTTAGGGTAACGGTAAGTGATAGGGTGATGGTTTGGGTTAGGGTGAGGGTTATGCTTAGGGTGAGGGTTAGGGATAGGGTTAGGGTTACTGTTAGGGTTACGTTTAGGTTTAGGGTTAATGTGAGGGTGAGGATGAGGGTTAAGTTTAGGTTAAAGGTGAGGTTTAGGGTTTGGCTTAGGGTTAGAGTAAGGGTTATGGTTAGGTTGAGGGTTACGGTGAGTGTTCCTGTTAAGGTTAGGGTTAGGGTGAGAGTTAGGGGGAGGGTTAGGGTTAGGGTGAGGGTTAGGGTTAGTGTAAGTGTGAGGATTAGGATGAGGGTTAGGTTTAGGATTAGGGTTAGGGTGAGGGCTAGGGTGAGGTTGAGGTTTAGGGTTAGGGTTAGGGTGAGGTTTAGGTTTAGGGTGAGGGTAAGTGTGTGTTAGGGATAGGTTTAGGGTTAGGCTTCGGCTTAGGCTGAGGGTGGGGTTGAGGGTGAGGGTTAGGGTTAGGGTGAGGGTTAGGGTTAGGATTAGGGTGATGTTTAGTGCTAGTGTTAGGGTTAGAGTTAGGGTTAGGGTGAGGTTGAGGTTTAGGGGTAGGTTTAGGTTTAGGGTGAGGTTTAGCGTTAGTATTAGGGTTAGGGTGAGGGCTAGGGTGAGGGTTACGGTGAGGGTTAGGTTTAGGGGTACTGATAGGTGTACGGGTAGGATTAGGGTTAGAGTGAGGGTTCGGGTGAGTGTGATGGTAAGCCTATAGGTGAGGATTAGGCTGAGGCTGAGGGTTAAGATAAGGGTGAGTGTAAGTGTAAGGGTGAGGGTTAGGGTTAGGGTGAGTGTTATGGTTAGGGTGAGGGTTAGAGTTAGGGTTATGGTTATTGTTAGGGTTAGTGTTAGGGTTACCCTTACAGTGAGGGTGAGGGATAGGGTTAGGTTTAGGGTGAGGTTTAGGGTTAGGTTTAGGGTGAGGTTTAGGGTTAGGTTTAGGGTTAGAATTTGGGTTAGGGTTAGGATTAGGGTTAGGGTGAAGGCTAGGGTGAGGGTGAGTGTTAGGGTTAGGGTTAGGGTTTGGGTTCGGATTTTTGTTAGGGTGAGTGTGTGTGTGTGGGTTCGGGTTAGTTTTAGGGTTAGGCTTAGGCTTAGGCTAAGGGTGAGGTTGAGGGTGAGGTTTAGGGTTAGGGTGAGGGTTCGGTTTATGGTTAGGGTTCGGGTTACTATGAGGGTTAAGGTTAGGATTATGGTTAGGTTGAAGGGTAGGGTGAGGGTGATGTTTAGGGTTAGGGTTACGGTTAAGGTGAGGGTCAGGTTTAGGGTTAGAGTTATGGTTAGGGTGAGGGATAGGGTGAGGTTTAGGCTTAGGATTAATGTTAGGGTTAGGGTGACGGTGAGGGTTAGGGTTTGGATGAGTGTTAGGTTTAGGGTGAGGGTTAGGTTTAGGGTTACGTTGGTGTCTGTGTTAGGGTTAGGTTGAGGGTTAGAATTAGGTTTAGGGTTAGGTTTAGAGTTAGGGTGAGGTTTAGGGTTAGATATAGGGTTAGGGGAGGGTTAGGGTAAGGGTTAGGAATAGGGTTAGTGTAAGGGATTGGGTGAGGGTGAGGGTTAGGTTGAGGTTTATGGTTAGGGTTAGTGTGAGGGTTAGTGTTAGGGTGAGGGTAAGTGTTAGGGTGAGGGTTTGGGTTAGGGTGAGGGTTATGGTTAGGGTGAGGGTTAGCATTAGCTTTAGGGTTATTGTTAGGGTTAGGTTTAGGGTTACGGTTACTGTGAGGGTTAGGGTTAGGGTTAGGGTTAGGGTGAGGTTAATTTTTTGGATTAGGGTTAGAGTGAGGGTTAGGGTAATGGTGAGGTTTAGGGATAGAGTTAGGGTTAGGGTGAGGGTTAGGTTTAGGTTTAGGGTTAGGGTTAGTGTTAGTGTTAGGGTTAGGGTGAGATTTAGGTGGTTGTTAGTGTCAGGATTAGGGTTAGGGTTAGCATTATGGTTAGGGTGTGGGTGAGGTTTAGTTTTAGAATTAGGGTTAGGGTAAGGCTGAGTGTGAAGGTTAGTTTTAGGGTTAGTGTTAGGGATAGGGTGAGGGTTAGGATGAGGGTGAGGGTTAGAGCTAGGGTTAGGATTAGGATTAGGGTTAGAATTAGGGTGAGTGTGAGTGTTAGCATTAGTGTTAGGGTTAGCCTTAGGTTTAGGCTGAGGGTGAGGGTGAGGGTGTGGGTTAGGTTTAGGGTGAGGGTTAGCGTTAGGGTTAGGGTGAGGTTTAGTGTTAGGTTTAGAGTTAGGTTGAGTGTTAGGTTTAGGGTGAGGGTGAGTGTTAGGGTTAGGGTTAGGGTTAATATTCGGCTTAGGTTTAGGCTGAGGGTGAGGGTGAGTGTTAGGGTTAGGGTTAGGGTGAGGTTTAGGTTTAGGGTTATGGTTAGAATTAGTGTTAGGGTGAGAGGGAGGTTTAGGGTTAGATTTAGGGTTAATGTTAGGGTTGGGGTTAGGGTGAGGGTTTGGGTTATGGTTAGGCTCAGGCTTAGGCTTAGTCCGAGCATGAGGGTGAGGTTTAGGGTTAGGGTGAGGGTGATGGTTCAGGTTAGGGTTAGTGTTATTGACAGGTTTAGGTTTAGAGTTACCGTGAGGGTGAGGGTGCGGGTCACTGTTAGGGTTAGGGTTATGGTGGGGTTTACGGGTAGGGTTAGGGTTAGGGTTAGGGTGAGAGTTAGGGTGAGTGTTCGGGTGAGTGTGATGGTAAGCCTAAAGGTGATGATTAGGCTGAGGCTGAGGGTTAAGATAAGGATGAGTGTAAGTGTTAGGGTTAGGGTTAGGGTGAGGGTTTGGATGAGGGTTAGGGTTACAATTAGGTTTAGGGTGATTGCTAGGGTGAGAGTGAGGGTTATTGTTAGGGTTAGGGTGAGGTTTAGGATTAGTGTTAGGGTTAGGGTTAGAGTTACAGTGAGGGTGAGGGTGAGTGTAATGATCAGGGTTAGGGTGAGGTTTAGGGTTAGGGTAATGGTTAGGGTGAGGGTGAGGTTTAGGGTTAGAGTTAGGGTTAGGTGGAGGGTTAGGGTGAGCCTTAGTGTTAGGGTTAGGGTGAGGATGAGGGTGAGGGTGAGGGTTAGGGTGAGGTTTAGGGTTTCAGTTAGGGTTACAGTTTTGTTTAGGGTGAGGGTGAGGTTTAGGATTTAAGGTGAGGGTGAGTGTGAGGGTTAGGGTTATGGTTCCCGTTAGGATTAGAGTTAGAGTGAAGGTGAGGTTGAGGGTTAGGTTTTGGGTGATATTTGGGGTTAGGGTTAGATTGAGATTTAGGTTTAGGGTTAGGCTTAGGCTTAGGTTAAGGTTGTGGCCTAGGGTTAGGCTTAGGGCTAGGGGTAGGATTAGGGTTAGGGTGAGGGTTAGGGTTATTGTTAGTGTTATGGTTTGGGTTAAGTTTGCTGTGAATATGAGGCTGAGGGTGAGGGTTATGGTTATGGTTAGGGTTAGGGTTAGTGTTAGGGTGAGGGTTAGGGTTAGGGTGAGGGTGAGGGTTAGATTGAGGATTAGTGTTAGGGTTAGTGTGAGGTTTAGGGTGAGGGTTAGTGTTATGGTTAGGATTATTGTTAGGGTGAGGGTGTGTGTTAGGATTAGGTTTAGGGTTAGGGTTAGGGTTAGGTTTAGGTTTAGGATTAGTGTTATTGTTAGGGTTCGAGTTAGAGTTAAAGTGAGAGTGAGGGTTAGGGTTAGGGTTAGGTTTAGGGTTGCTATTAGGACAACTTTTAGGGTTAGGGTTAGGGTTAGGGTGAGGGCTAGGCTGAGGGTTAATGTGAGGGTTAGGTTTAGGGATAGGGTTAGGTTTATGATTATGGGAAGGGTGAGGGTGAGTGTGAGGGTTAAGTTTAGGGTTAGGCTTAGGGTTAGGGTGAGGGTTAGGGTTACGGTTTGGGTTAGGGTGAGGGTGAGGCTGAGGATTAGGATTTGGTTCAGGGTTAGAGTTAAGGTTAGGGTTAGGGTTAAGGTGATGGTTAGGGTTAGGGTGAGGGTTAGGCTTAGGGTTAGGCTGAGGGTGAGGGTTTGGGTTAGGATTAGGGTTTGGTTTAGGGTGAGGGAGAGGCTGAGGTTAGGGTTAGGATTAGGATTAGTATTAGGGTTAGGTTGAGTGTGAGGGTTAGTGTTAGGGATAGGGTTAGGCTTAGGTTTAGGCTGAGAGTGAGGGTGAGTGTTAGGATTAGTGTGAGGGTTAGGTTTAGGGTTAGGGTGAGAATTAGGGTTCGGTTAAGTTTAGGGTTAGGGTGAGTGTTATGGTAAGGGTTACAGTGAGGGTGAGGGTTAGGGTTAGGTTGAGGGTTAGGACGAGGGTGAGGGTGCGGATGAAGTTTAGGGTTAGTGTTAGGGTGCGGGTTAGGATGAGTGTTAGGGTTAGGATTAGGTTTGGGTAAGGGCTAGGGTGAGGGTGAGGTTTAGGGTTAGGGTTAGGGTAAGGCTGAGGTTTAGGGTTAGAGTTAGGGTTATGGTGATTCTGAGGGTGAGGGTTAGGTTTAGGGTTAGTGTTAGAGTTAGGGTTGCAGTGAGGGTTAGGGTGAGGGTGAGGGTTAGGCTTAGTGTTAGGATTAGGATTAGTGTAAGGGTTAGGGTGAGTGTGAGGGTTATGGTTATTTTTAGGCTTAGGATTAGGGTTAGGCTGAGGGTGATGTTTAGGGTTAGGGTGAGGGTTAGTATTAGGGTTAAGTTGAGAGTTAGGGTTCGGGTTAAGTGTATGGTTATGGAGAGGGTTAGGGTTAGTTTTATTGTTAGGGTTAGGTTATTGTTAGCGTTAGTGTGAGGGTGAGGGTTAGGTTGAGGGTTATTGTTAGGGTGAGGTTAACTGTTAGGGTGAGTGTTTGGTTTAGGGTGAGGGTTATGGTTAGGGTGAGGTTTAGGATTAGGGTTATGGTTATTGTTAGGATTAGGTTTATGGTTAAGGTTATGGTGAGGTTGAGGTTTAGGGTAAAGGTTAGGGTGAGGTTTAGGGTTTAGTTTAGGGTTACAGTTAGGGTTACAGTTAGGTTTAGGTTGAGGGTGAGGTTTAGGGTTAGAGTTATGGTTAGGGTGAGGGTTAGATTGAGGGTTAGGGTTAGTGTTAGGTTTAGGGTTAGGGTAAGAGTTAGGGTGAGGGTTAGGTTAGGGTGAAGGTTTGGGTTAGGGTTAGTGTTATTTTTAGGGTTAGGTTTAGAATTACGGTGAGTGTGAGGGTTAGGGTTAGGTTTAGGGTTAGGGTTAGGATTACGGTTAGGGTGAGGTTGAGGTTTAGGTTAGATTTAGGGTTAGTTGGAGGTTTAGGTCGAGGGTTAGCGTTAGGATTAGTTTTAGGGTTAAGGTTAGGGTGAGGGTTAGGTTGATGTTTAGGGTTATGCTTTGGGTTAGTTTTAGGAGTATGGTGAGTGTGAGTGTGAGGGTGAGGGTTAGGGTTAGTCTTAGGCTTAGGCTTAAGGTTAGGCTGAGGGTGAGGGTGGTGGTGAAGATTAGGTTTAGGGTGATGGTTAGGGTTGGGGCTAGGGTGAGGGTTAGGGTTAGGGTTAGAGTGAGCTTTAGGGTTAGGGGTTGGGTTAGGGTTAGAGTTACGGTGAGGGTGAGGGTGCGGGTGAGTGTGAGGGTTAGGTTTAGTTTTAGGTTTAAGGTTAGGGTGAGGGCTAGGGTGAAATTGAGGTTTAGGGTTAGGTTGAGGGTAAGGTTTAGTGTTGGGGTTAGTGTTAGGGTTAGGGTGAGTGTGAGGTTTAGGTTTAGAGTTAGGGTTAAGGTGAGGCTGAGGGTGAGGGTTAGGGTTAGGGTTAGGTTCACTGTTAAGTTTAGGGTTAGGGTGAGGGTTAGCGTGAGTTTTAGGGTTTGGGTTAGGATTAAGCTTAGGGTTAGGGTTAGGGTGAGTGTGAGGGTTAGGGTTTGGGTTAGGCTTAGGCTTAGGATTAGGCTGAGGGTGAGGGTGGGTGTGAGAAATAGGTTTTGGGTGATGGTTAGCGTTAGGTTTAGGGTGAGGTTTAGGATGAGGGTTAGGGTTAGGATTTGGTTTAGTTTAGGGCTAGGGTGAAGGTGAGGGTTAGGGTTAGGGATAGGGTTAGATTTAGGATTAAGGGTAGGATGAAGTTGAGGGTGAGGGTTAGGGTTAGGGTTAGGCTTAGGCTTAGGTTTAGGCTGAGGGTGAGGTTGAGAGTTAGGGTTAAGGTGAGGGTTAGGGTTAGGGTTAGGGTGAGGGTTAGTATGTGGTATAGGGTTAGGATTCGGTTTAGGTTGAGGTCTAGGGTGAGGGTTACGTTTAGGGTTAGGTTAAGGGTGAGGTTTAGGGTTCGGGTTAGGTTTTGGTTTAGGGTGAGGGTTAGGTTTAGGTTATGGTGAGGGTGAGGGTTAGGGTTAGGTTGAGGGTTATGGTTAGGGTTAGGTTGAGGTTTAGGTTTAGGTTTAGGATGAGTGTTAGGATGAGGCTGATATGGTTTGGATTAGGGTTAGGGTGCGGGCTAGGGTGAGGATGAGGGTTAGGGTTAGGGATAGGCTTAGGCTTAGGGTTAGGCTGATGGTGCGGGTGGAGGTGAGAAATAGGTTTTGGGTGGTGGTTAGGGTTAGGGTTAGGGTGAGGGTTAGAGTTAGGATTAGGTTTAGGGTTAGGGCTAGGGTGAGGGTGAGGGTTATTGTTAGGGTTAGGCTTAGGCTTAGTGTTAGGCTGAGTGTTAGGGTAAGGGTGAGGGTTAATGTTTGGGTGATGGATAGGGTTAGGGTTAGGGTGAGTGTTAGGATGAGGGTTAGGGTTAGGGTGATGGTTAGGGTGAGGGTGACAGTGAAGGTTAAGGTATGGATGAGTGTTAGTGTTAGGGTGAGGTTTAAAGCTACGGTGAGGGTTAGGGTGAGGGTGAGGGTAAGGGTTAGGTTTATGGTGAGGGTTAGGGTTAGAGGTAGGGTGAGGTGTAGGGTTAGAGTTAAGGTTAGGGGTAGTGTGAGGGTCAGGATTAGGGTTAGGGTTAGGGTTAGGGTTAGGGTTAGGTTTGGGGTTAGTGTTAGTGTTTTGGTTAGGATTAGGCTTACGGTTAGGGTTTGGGTTACAGTGAGGGTTAGGGTTAGGGTTAGGGTTAGGCTTCGGATTAGGCTGAGGGTGAGGTTGGTGGTGACGAGTAGGTAAGGGTTAGGGTTAGGGTTAGGTTTGGGTGAGGGTTAGTGTTAGGGTTAGGGTGAGGGTGAGGGTTAGATTGAGGATTAGTGTTAGGGTTAGTGTGAGGTTTACTGTAAGGATCAGTGTTAGGGTTAGGGATAGGGCTAGGGTTAGGTTGAGGTTTAGGGTTAGTTTTAGGGTGAGGGTTAGGGTTATGGTGATGGTTAGGGTTAGTGTGAGGCTTAGTGTTCGGTTTGCAGTTAGTGTTAAGGTGAGGGTAACTGTTAGAGTGAGGGTTAGGTTTAGTGTGAGGGTAATGGTTAGGGTGAGGGTTAGGGTTATCATTAGGAAATTTGTTAGGATTATGGTTTGGGTTACTGTTACTGTGAGGGTGAGTGTTAGGGTTAGGGTTAGGATTAGTATTAGGGTTAGTGTTAGGGTGAGGGTAAGTGTTAGGGTGAGGGTTAGGGTTAGGGTGAAGGTTAGGGTTAGTGTGAGGCTTAGTGTTCGGGTTACGGTTAGTGTTAAGGTGAGGGTAGTTGTTAGGGTGAGGGTTAGGTTTAGGGTGAGGGTAATGTTTAGGGTGAGGGTTAGGGTGAATGTTAGGGTTTTTGTTAGGATTATGGTTTGGGTTACTGTTACTGTGAGGGTGAGTGTTAGCGATAGAGTTAGGATTAGTATTAGGGTTAGTGTTAGGGTGAGGGTAAGTGTTAGGGTGAGGGTTAAGGTGAGGGTGAGGGTTATGGTTAGGGTGAGGGTCAGGGTTAGGGTTAGGGTTACATTGAGAGTGAGGGTTAGGGTTAAGTTGAGGGTTAGGTTTAGGGTTAGCGTTAGGGTGAGTTTAGGGTTAGGCTTAGTGTGAGGGTTAGTGTTAGGGTTAGGGTTAGTGGTAGGTGAGGGTAAGTGTTAGTGTGAGGTTTAGGGTTAGGGTGAGGATTATGGTTAGGGTGAGGGTTAGGGTTATTGTTAGGGTTAGGATTAGGTTTAGAGTTAGGGTTAGGGTGAGGATAAGATTTAGGGTTAGAGTTAGGATTAGGTTTACGATTAGGGTTAGTTTGAGGGCTGGGGTGAAGGTGAGAATTAGGGTTAGTGATAGGGTAACGCTTAGGGTTAGGGTTACGGTTAGGGTGAGGGTTAGGATGAGGGTTAGGCTTATGGTGAGGGTGAGGGTTAGGGTTAGGTTGAGGTTTAGGGTTAGGATTAGGGTTAGGGTGAGGTTGAGTGTTAGCATTAGGGTTAGGGTTAGGGTTAGGGTTAGGTTTAGGGTTAGGATTACTGTCATTGTTAGGGTTAGGGTTAGAGTTATGTTGAGAGTGATGGTGAGGATGAGGATTAGGGTTAGAGTTAGGGTTAGGTTTAGGGTTAGGGTTAGTGTTAGGGTGAGGGTGAGGTTTATGGTTAGATTTAAGTTTAGTTGGAGGGTTAGGTCTAGGGTTAGGATTAGGGCAAGTGTTAGGGTTAAGGTTAGTTTCAGGGTTAGGTTGAGGTTTAGGGTTAGGGATAGTGTGAATTTTAGGGTGAGGATGAGGGTTAGGGTTAGGGCGAGGTTTATGGTTAGGGTGATGTTTAGGGTTAGTGTGAGGTTTACTGTTAGGGTTAGGGTTAGTGTTAGGGTGAGGGTAAGTGTTAGGGTGAGCGTTAGGGTTAGGTTTAGGGTTACGGTTAGAGTGTGGGTTAGGGTTAGGGTTATGGTTATTGTTAGCATTAGGGTTAGGGTTAAGGTTATGGTGAGGGTGAGTGTGAGGGTTAGGGTTAGGGCTAGGATGAGGTTTAGGGTTAGGTTTAGGGTGAGGGTTAGGGTGAGGTTTAGTGTTAGATTTAGGGTTAGGGATATCCTTAAGGTGAGGGTTAGGTTGAGGTTGAGTGTTAGGGTTAGGGTTAGGAGTAGGATTAGGGTTAGTGTTAGGGTGAGTGTGAGGTTTAGGGTTAGGATTAGGGATAGGCTTAGGGTTAGGCTGAGGTTGAGGGTGAGGTTTAGTGTTAGGGTGAAGTTTAGGGTTAGGGTTATTCTTAGGATTAGCCTGAGGGTGAGGGTGTGGGTTAGGGTTAAGATTAGTGTTAGGTTGAGGTTTAGGGTTTGGGTTAGGGTTAGGGTGAGGTTGAGGTTTAGGTTTAGAGTTAGGGTTAGGGTGAGATTTAGGTTGAGAATTAGGGTCAGGGTTAGTTTTAGGTTTAGGGGTAGAGTGAGAGTTAGGGGGAGGGTTAGGGTTAGGGTTAGTATTAGGGATAGGATTTGGGTTAGAGTGAGGGTGAGTGTGTGTGTTAGGTTTAGGTTTAGGGTTTGGCTGAGGGTGAGGTTGATGTTGATGTTTAGTGTTAGCGGGAGGTTTAGGATGAGGGTTAGGGTTAGGATTAGAGTTACAGTAAGGGGTAGGGTGTGTGTGAGGGTGAGGTTTAAGGTTAGGGTTAGGGTTAGGGTGAGGTTTAGTGTTAGGGTTAGGGTTAGAGTTAGGGTTAATGTGAGGGTGAGGTTTAGGGGTACAGTTAGGGTTAGGGTGCGGGTTAGCTTGGGGGTGACAGTAAGGGTAAATTTGAGGGTTAGGCTGAGGGCGATGTTTATGGTAAGGGTTAGGGTTAGGGTTAGGGTGAGGGTTAGTGTTAGCTTTAGGGTGAGGGTGAGGGTTAGATTGAGGATTAGTGTTAGGGTGATGGTGAGGGTTAGTGTGAGGATTAGTGTTAGGGTTGGTGTTAGTGTTAGGGTGAAGGTAAGTGTTAGGGTGAGGATTAGTGTTAAGGTGAGTGTTATGGTTAGGGTGAGGGTTAGGATTATTTTTAGCATTAGGGTTAGGGTTACGGTTATAATGAGGGTGAGGGTGAGGCTTAGGTTTAGGACTATGATGAGGTTTAGTTATAAGGTTAGGGTTAGGGTCAGGGTGAGGTTTAGTGTTAGAGTTAGGGTTAGGATGAGACAGAGGGTGAGAGTTAGGTTTAGAATTAATGTTAGGGTTAGGCTTAAGGTGAGGGTTAGGTTGAGGGTGAGGGTAGAGTTAGGGTTAGGAGTAGGATTAGGGTTAGGCTTTGGGTGAGTGTGAGGGTTAGGTTTAGGGTTATGGATAGGCTTAGGGTTAGGCTGAGGTTGAGGGTGAGGGTTAGGGTTAGGATTAGAGTTAGGATTAGGAATAGGTTTAGGGTTAAGATTAGTGTTAGGTTGAGTTTTAGGGTTAGGGTTAGGATTAGTGTTAGAGTGAGGGCTAGGAAGAGGTTGAGGTTTATGGTTAGGGTTAGGGTGAGGTTTAGGGTTAGGTTTAGGGTTAGGGTTAGGGTGAGTGTGAGGTATCGGGTTAGATTTAGGGTTAAGCTGAGGCTGAGTGTGAGGCTTAGGGTTAGGGTTAGGATTAGGATTATGGTTAGGGTTAGGGTGAGTGTGAGGGTTAAGGTTCTGGTTAGGGTTAGGCTTAGGGTTACAGTAAGGGTGAGGGTGAGGGTTAGGATTAGGATTAGGGTTAAGGTGAGGGTGAGTGAGTGTGTTAGGTTAGGTTTAGGTTTAGGTTAAGGGTTAAGCTAAGGATGAGGTTGAAGGTGAGGGTTAGGGTTAGGGTAAGGTTTAGTGTAAGGGTTAGGGGGAGGGTTAGGATGAAGTTAGGGTTAGGATTAGGGTTAGGGTGAGAGTGAGGATGAGGGTTAGGCTTAGTGTTAGGGTGAGTGTTAGGATGAGGTTTAGGATTAGGGTTAGGGTGAGGGCTAGGGTTAGGGTGAAGTTTAGGGTGAGGGTGAGGATTAGGGTTAGGTTTAGGATTAGGATTAGAGTAAGTGTTAGGTTGAGTTTGAGGGTTAGGGTTAGGGTTAGGTGTAGGGCTAGGGTTAGGCTGAGGCTGAGGGTGAGGGTGAGGGTTAGGGGTAGGGTTAGGGTGGGGTTTAGGGATAGGGTTAGTGTTAGGTTGGGGATTAGTGTGAGTGATAGGGTCAGGGTTAGTATTACGGTTATGTTGAGGGTGAGGGTGAGTGTGATGGTTAGGGTTAGGGTGAGAGTTAGGTTTTGGTTAAGTTTAGGGGTAGGGTGAGGGTTAGGGTTAGGGTTAGGGTGAGTGTCAGTGTTAGGGATAGGTTGAGGTTTAGGGTTAGGGTAAGGATGAGGGTTAATGTTAGTGTTTGTTTGAGGGTTAGGGTGAGGATTTGGGTTACAATTAGGGTTAGGGTGAGGGCTAGGGTGAGCGTGAGGATTAGGGTTTGTTTTTGGGTAAGGTTTATGGTTAGGGTTGGGGTTAGGGTGAGGGTTAGGATGAGGGTTAGGGTTACTGTGAGGGTGAGGCTTAGGGTTAGGGTGAGGGTAAGGAGGAGGATTAGGGTTAGGATTAGGTTTAGAGTGAAGGCTAGGGTGAGGGTGCGGGTTAGGGTTAGTGTTAGATTAAAGTTTAGGGTAAGGGTTAGGGTTAGAGTTATGGTTAGTTTGATGGTCAGGGTTACGGTGAGGGTGAGGATTAGGGCTAGGGTGAGGGTTAGGGTTAAGATTAGGTTTAGCATGAGGCTGAGTGTTAGGATTAGGTTTAGGGTTAGGGTTAGATTTGGGGTTAGGTTTAGTGTTATTTTTAGGGTTAGGGTTAGAGTTACGGTGAGGGTGAGGTTGAGGGTGAGGGTGATGTTTAGGGTGAGGGTTAGGGTGAGGGTTAGGGTTAGGGATAGGATTAGGATTAGGGTGAGTGTGCGGTTTAGGGATAAATTTAGGGTTAGGTGGAGGGTTAGGTCGAGGGTTAGCGTTAGGGTTAGGTTTAGGTTTAAGGATAGGGTGAGGGTTAGGTTGAGGTTTAGGGTTATGGTTAGGGTTAAGGTTAGGATTAGGGTGAGGGTGAGGGTGTCTGTGAGGGTTATTGTTAGGGTGAGGCTTAGGCTTAGGTTTAGGCTGAGGGTTAGGGTGGGGATGAGGATTAGGTTTAGGGTGATGGTTAGGGTTAGGGTTAGGGTGAGGTTTAGGATGACGGTTTGGATTAGAATTAGTGTTAGGGTGAGGGCTAGGGTGAGGTTGAGGGTTAGGGTAAGGGTTAGGCTTAGGCTTAGGTTTAGGCTGAGCGTGAGGTTGAGTGTGAGGCTTAGGTTTAGGGTGATGGTTAGGTTTACGGTTAGGGTGAGGGTTAGGATTAGTTTTAGGGTTAGGCTTAGGGTTAGGGTGAGGATGATGGTAAGGGTAAAGGTGAGGTTTAGGTTGAGGGTGAGGGTTAAGATAAGGGTGAGTGTTAGGGTTAGGTTTAGCTTTAGGGTGAGGGTTAGATTGAGGATTAGGCTTAGGATTACTGTGAGGTTTAGGATGAGGAGGAGGGTTAGGGTGAGGGTGAGGTTTAGGGTTAGGTTGAGGGTAAGTGTTAGAATTAGGGTTAGTGTTTGGGTTAGGGTGTGGGTGAGGGTTAGGATTAGGTTTAGGGTTAGGGTGAGGTTTAGGATTAGGGTGAGGCTTAGGGTTAGTGTGAGGGTTATTGTTAGGTTTAGGGTTAATGTTAGGGTGTGGGTTAGTGTTAGAGTCATGGTTAGGGTTAGGGTGAGGGTTAAGGTTAGGGTGAGGGTTAGGGTTAGGTTTAGGGTTATTGTTAGCATTAGGGTTAGGGTTAAGGTTATGCTGAGGGTGAGGGTGAAGATTAGGCTTAGGGCTAGGATAAGGTTTAGGGTTCGGGTTAGGGTGAGGTTTAGCATTAGAGTTAGGGTTAGGGTTAGGCTTAAGGTGAGGGTTAGGTTGAGGGTGAGGGTTAGGGTTAGGGTTAAGAGTAGGATTAGGGTTAGTGTTAGGGTGAGTTTGAGGGTTAGGGTTAGGATTAGGGATAGGCTTAGGGTTAGGCTGAGGTTGAGGGTGAGGTTTAGGGTTAGGGTGAGGTTTAGGGTTACGGTTAGGGTGTGTGTGAGGGTTAGGGTTAGGGTTAGGCTTCGGATTAGCCTGAGGGTGAGGGTGTGGGTTAGGGTTAAGTTTAGTGTTAGGGTGAGGTTTATGGTTTGGGTTAGGTTTAGAGTTAGGGTTGGGGTGAGGCTGAGGTTGACGGTTAGATTTAGGATTAATGTTAGGTTTATGCATAAGGTGAGGGTTAGGTTGAGGGTGAGGGTTAGATTTAGGGTTAGGAGTAGGATTAGGGTTAGGTTTAGGGTAAGTGTGAGGGTTAGGGTTAGGGTTATGGATAGGCTTATGGTTAGGCTGTGGTTGAGGGTGAGGGTTAGGGTTAGGGTGAGGTTTAGGTTTAGGGTTACGTGAGGGTTAGCGTTAGGGTTAGGGTGAGAGTTAGGTTTCAGTTATGTTTAGGGTTATGGTGAGGGTTAGGGTTAGGGTTACGGTGAGCTTGAGGTTTAGGGTTAGGTTGAGATTTAGGGTTAGGTTTTGGGTTAGGGTGAGGGTAAGGATGAGCATTTGGGCTTGGATTAGGTTTAGGGTGATGGCAATTTTGAGGCTGAAGGTTAGGGTTAGTGTTTGATTAAGGTTTAGGGTTAGGTTTAGGGATATGGGGAGGGTTAGTTTGAGGGTTCGGGTTATGGTGAGGGTGAGGATTAGGGTTAGGTTGATGGTTAGGGTTAGGATTATGGTTAGCAAGAAGGTGAGTGTTAGGATTAGTGTTAGGGTTAAGGTTAGGGTTATTTTTAAGTTTAGGATTACTGTTATTGTTAGGGTTAGGGTTAGAGTTATGGTGAGGGTGAGGGGGAGGGGGAAGGGGAGGGTTAGGGTTAGGGTTAGGGTGAGTTTTAGGGTTAGGGTTAGGATTAGCGTTAGGGTGAGGGTGAGGTTTAGGGTTAGGGTTAGAGTTAGTGTGATAATTAGTGTTAGGGTTAGGGTTAGTGTTAGGGTGAGGGTAAGTGTTAGCGTGAGGGTTTGGTTTAGCTGAGGTTTATGGTTAGGTTGAGGGTTAGGATTAGGTTTAGGGTTTTTTTTAGGGTTAGGTTTAGAGTTACAGTTACGGTGAGGGTGTGGTTGAGGGTGAGGGTTAGGTTTAGGGTGAGGCTTGGGTTGAGTTTAAGATTTAGGGTTATGGTTAGGGTTAGGATTAGGGTTAGGATGCCGGTAAGTGTGAGGGTTAGGGTTAGCCTTAGGCTTAGGGTTAGGCTGAGGGTGAGGGTGAGTGTTAGGATTAAGGTTAGGGTTAGGGTTATGGTTAGGTTTAGGGTTAGGATTAGTGTTATTGTTAGGGTTTGGGTTAGCGTTAAGGTGAGGGTGAGGGTGAGGGTGAGGGTTAGGGTTAGGTTAAGGGTGAGGTTTAGGATTAGGGGTAGGATTAGACTTAGGGTGAGGGTGAGGTTTAGGGTTAGATTTGGGTTAGGGGGAGTGTTAGCTTGTGGTTTATGGTTAGGGTTAGTTTTATGGTTAATGTTAGAGTGAGGGTTAGGTTGAGGTTATGGCTTAGGGTTAGGGTTAGTGTTAGGGTGAGGGTTAGGATGAGGGTTAGGATTAGGATGGTTTAGGGTGATGGCTAGGGTGAGGGTGAGGGTTAGGTTTAGGTTGATGGTTACGTTTACAGTTAGAGTGACTGTTAGGATGAGGTTTAGGGTTAGGGTGAAGATAATAGTAAGGGTAAAGGGGAGGTTTAGGCTGAGGGTGAGGTTTAAAATGAGGTTGAGGGTTACGGATAGGTTTAGGGTTAGGGTTAGGGTTAGGGTTATGGTGAGGGTTAAATGAAGGATTAGGGTTAGGGTTAATGTGAGGTTCAGGGTGAGGGATTGGGATAGGGTTAGGTTGAGGGTGAGGGTTAGAATTAGGCTTAGGTTGAGGGCTAGGGTGAGGGTGAGGGTTAGTGTTAGAGTTAGGGTTAGGGTGAGATTTAGGATTAAGGTGAGGGTTAGGGTTAGTGTAAGGGTTAGTGTTAGGTTTAGGGTTAGGGTTAGGGTGAGAGTAAGTGTTAGGTTGAGGGTTATGGTTAGGGTGAGGGTTAGGGTTAGGGTTATTGTTAGGGTTAGGGTTACGGTTACGTTTATAGTGAGGGTTAGTGTGAGGGTTAGGGTTAGGGTTAGGTTGAGGTTTAATGTTAGGGTTAGATTTCGAGTTAGGTTTAGTTTAGGGTGAGGGTGAGGTTTAGGGGTAGAGTTAGGGTTAGGGTGAAGGTTAGGTGAGCATTAGGGTTATGGTAAGGGTTAGGGTGGGGTTGACAGTAAGGGTAAACTTGAGTGTTAGGCTGAGTGCAATGGTTACGGTCGGGTGGGGGTTAGGGATATGGTGAGGGTTAGGGTTATGGGAAGGATGTGGGTGAGGGTTAGAATGAGTTTTAGTGTTATGGTTAGTTTGCGGTTTAGGGTGAGGATGAGGGTTAGGTTTAGGGTGAGGGCTAGGGTGACGTGAGGGTTAGTGTTAGGGTTAGGGTGAGGTTTAGGGTTAGGGTGATGGTTAGATTTAGTGTGAGGTTTAGTGTTAGGGTTAGGTTTTGTGTTAGGGTGAGGGCAAGTGTTAGGTCGAGGGTTACGGTTAGGGTGAGGGTTATGGATAGGTTGAGGTTTAGGGTTAGGTTTAGGGTTATTGTTATGTTTAGGTGTAGGGTTATGGTTACAGTGAGGGTGATGCTGATTGTGAGGTTAGGGTTAGGATGAGGTTTAGCTTTAGGGTTAGGGTGAGAGTTAGGGTTAGGGTGAGAGTGAGGTTTACAGCTAGAATTAGGGTTAATGTTAGGGTTAGGGTGAGGGTGAGGTTTAGGGTTAGGCTTAGGCTTAGGCTTTGGCCGAGCATGAGGGTGAGGGTTAGGGTTAGGGTTAGGGTGAGGGTTAGTGTTAGGGTTAGGGTGAGTGTTACTATGAGGTTGAGGGTTAGGATTAGGGTTAGGGTGAGGGCTAGACTGAGGGTTAGGGTGAGGGTTAGGTTTAGTGTTAGGGTTAGGTTAGGATTAGGGTTAGTGTGAGGGTGAGGGTGAGGGTTAGTGTTAGGGTTACCATAAGGCTTAGGGTTATAGTGAGGTTTACGGTTAAGGTTTGGGTTAGTGTGAGGGTGAGGCTTAGTGTTAGGGTGAGGGTGAGGATTAGTGTTAGCTTTAGGGTTAGTGTTTGGGTTAGATTGAGGTTTAGGCTTAGGGTTAGAGTGAGGGTTACGATGAGAGTTAGGGATAGGGCTAGGTTTAGGCTTAGGGTTAGGCTGAAGGTGAGTGTGAGGGTTAGTTTAAGGGTTTGGGTTATGGTGAGGGTGAGGCTGAGCATTACTGTTAATTTTATGGTTAGGCTTAGGGTTAGGTTTAGGGTTAGGGCTAGGCTTAGGTTGAGGGTTAGGGTTAGGGTTAGGGTTAGGGTTATGGGCAGAGTTACGGTGAGGTTTAGGGTTAGGGTTAGTGTTAGGGTGAGGGTGAGGCTGAGGGTTAGTTTGAGGTTTAGGGATAGGGTTAGGTTTAGGACTAGGGTTAGGGTGAGCGTGAGGGTGTGGGTTAGCCTTAGGCTTAGGGTTAGGGTGAGGGTGAGGGTGGGGGTGAGAATTAGGGTTAGTGTTATGGTTAGGTTTAGGGTTAGGGTGAGTGTGAGGGTGGGGGTGAGCATTAGGTTTAGGGTGATGGTTTGGGTTAGGGTTAGTGTTATTGTTAGGGTTAAGGTTATAGTTACAGTGAGTTTGAGGGTGAAGGTGAGGGTTAGGGTTAGGGTTAAGGTGGGGTTTAGGGTTAGGGTTAGGGTGAGTGTGAGGTTTCGGGTTAGATATAGGGTTAGGTAGAGGGTTAATGTGAGGGTTAGGGATAGGGTTAGTGTTAGGGTTAGGGTGAGGTTGAGGGTTAAGTTGAGTTTTAGGGTTAGGGTTAGTGTTAGTGTTAGCGTTAGGTTGAGAGTTAGGGGGAGGTTTAGAGTTAGGGTTAGGGTTAGCGTTAGCGTTAAGATGTGGGTGAGGTTTAGTTTTAGAAGTAGGATTCGGGTAAGGCTGAGGGTGAGGGTTAGGTTTAAGGTTAGTGTTAGGGTTAGGGTGAGGGTTAAGGTGAGGGTGTGGGTGAGGGTTAGGGTTAGGATTAGGGTTATGGTAATTGTGAGTGAGAGTGTTAGGATTAGGCTTAGGCTTAGCCTTATGTTTAGGCTGATGGTGAGTGTGAGGTTATGGGGTAGAGTTAGGGTTAGGGTGATGGTTAGGTTGAGGATTAGGGTTTGGGTGAGGGTTAGGGTTAGGGTGAGGGTGAGGGTTAGACTTAGACTTAGGGTTAGGCTGAGGGTGAGGGTGGGGGTGAGGATTAGGGATAGTGTTAGGGTTAGGATTAGGGTTAGGCTGAGGGTGAGGGGGGCGGTGAGCATTAGAGTGATTGTTCGGGTTAGGGTTAGTGTTATTGTTAGGGTTAGGGTTAGAGTTACAGTGATAGTGAGAGTGCGGATGAGGGTTAGGTTTAGGGTTAGGGTGTGCTTTAGGGTTAGGGTAAGGGTTAGGGTGAGGGTGAGTTTCAAGGTTAAATATAGGGTTAGGGAGAGGGTTAGGGTGAGGATTAGGGATAGGGTTAGTGTTAGGTTTAGGGTTACGGTTACTGTGAGGGTGAGGGTGAGGGTTAGTTTAGGGTCAGGGTGAGGATTAGGGTTTGGGTTTGGGTTACAGTGAGGGTTAGGGAGAGGCTGAGTTTTAGGGATAGATTGAGGGTTAGGGTGAGGGTTAGGTTGAGGTTTAGGGTTAGGGTTAGTGTTAGTGTTAGGGTTAGGTTGAGAGTTAGGGGGAGGGTTAGGGTTAGGGTTAGTGTTATTTTAGGATGTGGGTGAGGTTTAGTGTTAGAATTAGGGTTAGTGTGAAGCTGAGGTTGAGGGTTAGGGTTAGGGTTAGGATTAGGGTTAGGGTGAGGGTGAGGGTTAGGTTTAGGGTTAGGATTAGGATTAGGGTTAGGGTTAGGGTGAGTGTGAGGGTTAGGGTTACGGTCAGTGTTAGCCTTAGGTTTAGGCTGAGGGTGAGGGTGAGGGTTAGGTTTAGGGTGAGGGTTGGGTTTAGGGTGAGGGTGATTTTTAGTGTTAGGTTTAGGGTTACAGTTAGGGTTAGGGTGAGGGTGAGGTTTAGGGGTAGAATTAGGGTTAGCGTCAGGGTTAGAGTTAGGGGAAGGGTGTGGGTGAGGTTTAGATTGAGGATTAGCTTTAGAGTGAGGGCTAGGTTGAGGGAGAGTGTTAGCGTTTGGGTTAGTGTGAGGTTTAGTGTTAGGGTTAGGGTTAGTGTTAGGGTGAGGGTAAGTGTTAGGGTGAGGGTTAGGATTAGGGTTAGGCTGAGATTGAGGGTGGGGGTGAGGATTAGGGTTAGGGTGATGGTTCGGTTTAGGGTTAGTGTTATTGTTAGGGTTACGGTTAGAGTTACAGTGAGGGTGAGGGTGAGGTTGAGGGTTAGGTTTAGGGTAAGGATGGGGGTTAGGGTTAGGGTTAGGGTTATGGTGAGTGTGAGGTTTAGGGTTAGATAAAGGGTTAGGGAGAGGGTTAAGGTGAGGGTTAGGGATAGTTTTAGTGTTAGGGTTAGGGTGAGGTTGAGGGTTAGGTTGAGGTTTAGGTTTAGGGATAGGGTTAGGGTTAGTGTGAGTGTTAGTGTTAGGGTTAGGGTTAGTGTTAGGGTGAGGGTAACTGTTAGGATGAGGGTTTGGGTTTGGGTGAGGATTATGGTTAGGATGAGGGTTAATATTAGGGTTAGGGCTATTGTTAGGGTTAGGTTTAGGGTTAAGGTTACTGTGAGCGTGAGGGTGAGTTTTAGGGTTAGGGTGAGGGCTAGGGTTGGGGTTTGGGTTAGGGTGAGGTTGAGGCTGAGGACTAGGGTTAGGCTTAGGGTTAGGTTTAGGGTTAGGATTAGGGTTAGGGTTACAGTGAAGGTTAGGGTTAGGCCTAGGGTTACGCTTAGGGTTAGGCTGAGGGTGAGGGTGGGGGTGAGGATTAGGGTTAGGTTAGGGTTTAAATTAGGGTTATTTTTATTGTTATTTTTTGGGTTAAGTTTGCATTGAGGGTGAGGCTGAGGGTGAGGGTTAGGGCTAGAGTTAGGCTTAGACTTAGGTTTAGGCTGAGGGTGATCTTGGGGGGTTAGGAATAGGTTTTGGGTGATGGTTAGGATTAGGGTTAGGGTGAGGGTTATGATGAGGGTTAGGGTTAGGATTTGGTTTAGGGTGAGGGCTAGGGTGAGGGTGAGTATTAGGGTTAGGGTTAGGCTTAGGCTTTGGTTTTGGCTGAGGGTGAGTGTGAGGGTGAGGTTTAGGGTTTGGTTGATGGATAGGTTTCGGGTTAGGGTGAGTGTTTGGTTGAGGGTTAGGGTTAGGGTGAGAGTTAGGGTGAGGGTGAGGGATAGATTGAGGATTAGGGTTAGGGTTAGTGTGAGGTTTAGAGTGAAGATGAGGGTTAGGTTTAGGGTGAGGTTTAGGGTTAGGGTGAGAGTTTGGGTTACTGTGAGGGTTAGTGTGAGAGTTAGGGTTAGTGTTAGGGTGAGAGTAAGTGTTAGGGTTAGGGTTAGGGTTAGGTGTAGGCTTAGGGTTAGGGTGAGGGTTAGCGTTAGGGTTTGTGTAAGGGTGTGGGTGAAGCTGAGGATTAGGGTTAGGTTTAGGGTTAGGGTGAGGGTTAGGTTTAGGGTTAAGTTTAGGATTATGGTGAGGGTTAGTGTTAGCGTTAGGCTTAGGCCTAGGGTTAGGCTGAGGGTGAGGGTGAGGGTAGGGGTGCGGATTAGGTTTTGGGTTAGGGGTTGGGTTTGGTTTATTGTTAGTGTTATGATTAGGGTTAAGTTTGCAGTGAGGGTGAGGCTGAGGGTGAGGGTTATGGTTAGGGTCAGGTTTAGTGTTCGTGTTAGGGTTAGTGTTAATGTTAGGTTTAGGGTTAGAGTTACGGTGAGGTTGAGGGTGAGGGTGAGGGTTTTGGTTAGGGTGAGGTTTAGAGTGAGTTTTAGGGTAAGGGTTAGGGTTAGGGTGAGGGTGAGGTTTAGGGTTAGTTCGGGTGAGGGGGAGGTTTAGGGTGAGGGTCAGCGTTAGGTTTAGTGTTATGGTTAGGGAGAGGTTGAGGGTTAGGTTGAGCTTTAGGGATAGGGTTAGGTTTAGGATTAGGGTTAGGGTGAGGGTGAGTATGAGGGTTAGTGTGAGGGTTAGGCTTAGGCTTAGGGTTAGGCTGAGGGTGAGGGTGGGGGTGAGAATTAAGGTTAGGGTGATGATTCGGGTTTGGTTTAGTGTTATTGTTAGGGTTAGGGTTAGAGTTATGGTGAGGAGGAGGGGGAGGGTGTGGGTGCGGGTTAGGGTTAGGTTTAGGGTGAGGGTTAGGGTTAGTGTTAGGGGGAGGGTTAGGGTGAGGTTTAGGGTTAGGATTAGGGTTAGGTTGAGGGCTAGGGTGCGGGTGAGGTTTAGGGCTAGGGTGAGGGTGAGGTTTAGGGTTAGAGTTAGGGTGAGGTTTAAGGTTAGGTTTTGGGTTAGGGTTAGGGTGAGGGTGAGGTTTAGGGTTAGAGTTAGGTTAAGCTGAGGCTGAGGGTGAGGGATAGGGTTAGGTTTTGGATTTGGGTAAGGGTTAGGGTGAGTGTGAAGGTTAGGGTTAGGGTTAGGCTTAGGCTTAGGGTTAAACTGAGGGTGAGGGTGAGGGTGAGGTTTAGGGTTAGGATTAGGGTTAGGGTGAGGGTGAGTGTGTGTGTTATAGTTAGCTTTAGGGTTAGGCTTAAGGTTAGGCTGAGGGTGAGGTTGAGGGTGAGGTTTAGGGTTAGGGTGAATGTTTGTGCAAGACTTAGGGGGAGGGTTAGGATGAGGGTTAGTGTTAGGATTAGGGCTAGAGTGAGGGTGAGGTTTAGGTTTAGGGTCAGGGTGAGGTTTAGTGTTAGAGTTAGTGTTAGGGTGAGGCTGAGGGCGAGGGTTAAGGTTAGGATTAATGTTAGGCTTATCCTTAAGGTGAGGTTTAGGTTGAGGGTGAGGGTTAGGATTAGGGTTAGGAGTAGGTTTAGGGTTAGGGTGAGGGTGAGGGTTAGGGTTAGGTTTAGCTATATGCTTAGGGTTAGGCTGAGGTTGAGGTTGAGGGTTAGGGTAAGGGTGAGGTTTAGGGGTATGGTTAGGGTGAGTGTGAGGTTTAGGGTTAGGGTTAGGGTGAGGCTTAGGATTATGCTGAGGGTGAAGGTGTGGGTTAGTGTTTGGGTTATGGTTAGGGTTATGGGGAGGGTTAGGATCAGGATTAGGGTTAGTGTGAGGTTTAGGATGAGGGTGAGTGTGTGTGTAGGGTTAGGTTTAGGGTTAGGCTTAGGGTTAGGCTGAGGGTGAAGTTAGGGTTAGGGTTAGGCTTAGGCTTAGGCTTTGGTTTAGGCTGAGGATGAGGGTGAGGCTGTGGGTTAGGGTTAGGGTGAGGGTTAGGGTAAGGATTAGGGGGAGGTTTAGGAAAAGGGATAGGGTTAGGATTATGGTTGGGTGTGGCTAGGGTGAGAATGAGGTTTAGGGTTAGGGTTAGCTTGAGGGTTAGAATTATTTTAAGGGTGAGAGTTAGTGTTCGGGTAATGTTTAGGGTTAGGTTGAGGGTTAAGGTAAGGGTTACGATGAGGGTGAAGGTTAGGGTTTGGTTGAGGGTGAGGGTTCGGGTTAGGGTTAGGGTGAGCTTGAGGGTTATGGTTAGTGTTAGGGTGAGGGTTAGGATGAGGGTTAGGGTTAGGATTAGTGTTAGGGTGAGGTCTAGGGTGAGGGTGAGATTTAGGGTTAGGGTTAGGGTTAGGGTGAGGTTTAGGGTTAGGGATAGGGTTAGTGTTAGGCTGAGTGTGACGTTTATGTTTAGAGTTAGGGGTAGAATGAGGCTGAGGTTGAGGGTTAGGGTTAGGGTTAGTGTAAGATTTAGGGTTAGGGTGAGGGTTAGGATTGAGGGTGAGTGTTAGGTTTAGGGTTAGGTTTAGGTTTAGGGTAAGGGTTAGGGTGAGTGTGAGCATTAGGGTGAGTGTGAGCATTAGGGTTTGGCTTAGGGTTAGGCTGAGGTTAAGGGTGAGGGTTAGGGTTAGTGTTAGATTAAGGTTTAGGGTTAGGATTAGGGTTAGGGTGAAATTTAGGGTTCGGTTATATTTAGCGTTAGGGTGAGGGTTATGGTTTAGGTTAAGGTGAGCATGAGGTTTAGGATTATGTTGAGGATTAGGCTTAGGTTTAGATCTAGGGTGAGGGTTAAGGTTAGGGTGAGGGTGAGGGTAAGGATGAGGATTAGGGTTAGGATTAGGGTTAGGGTGAAGCCTAGGGTGAGGGTGAGGGTTAGGGTTAGTGTTAGATTAAGGTTTAGGGTTAGGGTGAGGGTGATGGTAAGTTTGAGGGTTAGGGTTACGGTCAGGGTGATGATTACGTTTAGGGTGAGGGTTAGGTTTAGGATTAGGGTTAGCCTGAGGATGAGTGTTAGGATTAGGGTTAGGGTTAGGGTTAGGGTTAGGTTTCAGGTTAGGATAAGTGTTATTGTTAGGGTTAGGGTTAGATTTATGGGGAGGGTGAGGGTGAGAATGAGGGTTAGGGTTAGGCTGAGGTTTACGTTTAGGTTTAGGATTAGGGTTAGGGTGAGGGTGATGGTTAGAGTTAGGGTGATTGTTAGGGTTAGGGTGAGAGTGAGAGTTAGGGTTCGGTTATGTTTAGGGTTAGGGTGAGTGTTAGGGTTAGGGTTATGGTGAGCATGAGGTTTAGGGTTAAGTTGAGGATTAGGCTTAGGGTTAGGGCTAGGGTGAGGGTTAAGTTTAGGGTTAGGGTGAGGGTAAGGATGAGGATTAGGGTTAGGATTAGGGTTAGGGTGAGGGATAAGGTGAGTTTGAGGGTTAGGGTTAGTGTTAGATTAAAGTTTAGGTTTAGTGTTACGGTTAGGGTGAGGGTTCGTTTGAGGGTTAGGTTATGGTGTGGGTGATGATTAGGGTTAGGGTGAGGGTTTGGTTTAGGATTAGGGTTAGCTTGAGGGTGAGTGTTAGGATTACTGTTAGGGTTAGGGTTAGGTTTCGGTTTAGGATTAGTGTTATTGTTAGGGTTAGGGTTAGAGTTATGGTGAGGGTGAGGGTGAGGATTAGGGTTAGGGTGAGGTTTAAGGTTAGGGTTAGGATTAGGGTTAGGGTGAGGGTGAGGGTTAGAGTTAGGGTGAGGGTGAGGATTAGGGTTGCGATGAGGGTTAGCGTTAGGATTATGGTTAGCAAGAGGGTGAGTGTTAGGATTACAGTTAGGGTTAGGATTAGGGTTAGGATTAGTGTTCTTGTTAGGGTTAGGGTTAGAGTTATGGTGAGGGGAAGGCGAGGGTGAGGGTTAGGGTTTGGGTTAGGGTGAGGTTTAGGGTTAGGGTTAGGATTAGAGTTAGTGTGAGGGTGAGAATGAGGGTTAGGGTTATGGTGAGAGTTAGTGTTAGGGTTAGGCGCAGGGTTAGTATGAGGGTTAGGGTTAGGATTAGGGTTAGGGTGAGTACTAGGGTGAGGGTGAGGTTTAGGGTTAGGGTTAGGGTGAGGTTTAGGGTTAGGGTTAGGGTGAGTGTGAGGGTTAGGGTTAGGGTTAGGTTTAGGCTTAGGGTTACACTGAGGGTGAGGGTGAGCATGAGGTTTAGGCTTCGGATTAGGGTTAGGGTGAGGGTGAATTTGTGTGCTAGAGTTAGGTTTAGGATTAGGCTTAGGGTTAGGCTGAGGGTGAGGTTGAGGGTAAGGGTTAGTGTTAGGGTGAGGTTAAGGTAAGGGTTAGGGGGAGGGTTAGGATGAGGTTTAGTGTTAGGATTAGGGTTAGGGTGAGGGCTAGGGTGAGGGTGAGGTTTAGGTTTATGGTCAGGGTGAGGTTTAGTGTTAGAGTTAGTGTTTGGGTGATGCTGAGGGTGAGGGTTAGGGTTAGTATTAATGATAGGCTTAGGCTTAAGGGGAGGTTTAGTTTGAGGGTTAGGATTTGGGTTAGTAGTAGGATTAAGGTTAAGGTGAGGGTGAGGATTAGGGTTAGGGTTAGGGTAAGGCTTTGGGTAAGGCTGAGGTTGAGGGTGAGGGTTAGTGTTAGGGTGAGGTTTAGGGTTAGGTTTAGGGTGAGTTTGAGGGTTAGGGTTAGGCTTAGGCTTAGGATTATGCTGAGGGTGATTGTGTGGTTTAGTGATAGTGTTAGGGTTAGTGTTATGGGGTGGGTTAGGATGAGGGTTAGGGTTAGTGTGAGGTTTAGGTTGAGGGTGAGTGTGTTGTTAGGGTTAGGTTTTGGGTTAGGCTTAGGGTTAGGCTGAGAGTGAGTTTGAGGCTGAGGGTTAGTGTTAGGGTGAGGGTTAGGATAAGGGTTAGGGGGAGGTTTAGGAAAAGGGATAGGGTTAGGATTAGTGGTGGGTGAGGTTAGAGTGAGAATGAGGTTTAGGGTTAGGGTTAGCTTGAGGGTTAGGATTATGGTAAGGGTGACAGTTAGTGTTCGGGTTAAGTTTAAGGTTAGGTTGAGGGTGAAGGTAAGGGTTACGGTGAGGGTTCGGATTAAGGTTAGGGTGAGCATGAGGGTTATGATTAGTGTTAGGGTGTGGGTTAGGATGAGGGTTTGGGTTAGGATTAGTGTTAGGTTGAGGGCTAGGCTGAGGATGAAGTTTAGGGTTAGGGTTAGGTTTAGGGTGAGGTTTAGGTTTAGGGGTAGGGTTAGTGTTTGGGTGAGGGTGACGTTTACGGTTAGTGTTAGGGGTAGGATGAGGCTGAGGTTGAGGGTTAGGGTTAGGGTTAGTGTTAGTTTTAGGGTTAGGGTGAGGGTTAGGTTGAGGGTGAGGGTTAGTGTTAGGGTTAGGATTAGGTTTAGGGTAAGGTTTAGGGTGAGTGTGAGCATTAGGTCTAGGGTTAGGGTTTGGCTTAGGGTTAGGTTGAGGGTGAGGGTGAGGATCAGGGTTAGGGTTAGTGTTAGATTAAGGTTTAGGGTTAGGGTTAGGGTTAGGGTGAGAGTTAGGGTTCGATTATGTTTAGGGTTAGGGTAAGGGTTATGGTTATGTTTAAGTTGAGCATGAGGTTTAGGGTTACATTGAAGATTAGGCTTAGGGTTAGGGCTAGGGTGAGGGTTAAGTTTAGGGTTAGTGTGAGTGTAAGGTTGAGGATTAGGGTTAGGGTGAGGGCTAGGGTGAGGTTGAGGGTTAGGGTTAGTTTTAGATTAAGGTTTAGGTTTAGGGTTTGGGTTAGGGTGAGGGTTAGGTTTAGGATTAGGTTTAGCCTGAGGATGAGTGTTAGGATTAGGGTTAGGGTTAGGGTTAGGGTTAGGTTTCGGGTAAGGATTAGTGTTATTTTTAGGGTTAGGGTTAGAGTTATGGTGAGGGTGAGGGTGAGGGTGAGGGTGAGGGTGAGGGTTAGGGTGAGGTTTAGGGTTAGTGTTAGGATTAGTGTTAGTGTGAGGGTGAGGTTTAGGGTTAGATTCAGGGTTAGTTGGAGGGTTAGGTCTAGGGTTAGGCTTAGGGTTAGTTTTAGGGTTAGGGATAAGGTGAGGGTTAGGTTGAGGTTTAGGTTTTTGGTTAAGGTTAGGATTAAGATGAGCGTGAGGGTGAGTGTGATGGTTAAGTTTAGGGATAGGCTTAACCTTAAGATTAGGCTGAGGGTGAGGGTATGGGTGAAGATTAGGTTTAGGGTGATGGTTAGCATTAGGGCTAGGGTGAGGGTTAAGATGAGGGTTAGGATTAGGATTAGGTTTAGGGTGAGGGCTAGGGTGAGGGTGAGGGTTAGTGTAAGGTTTTGGCTTAGGCTTAGGTTTAGGCTGAGCATGAGCTTGAGGGTGAGGGTTAGGGTTAGGGTGATGTTTAGGTTTACAATTAGGGTGAGTTTTAGGATGAGGTTTAGGGTTAGGGTGAGGATGATGGTAAGGGTAAAGGTGAGGTTTAGGCCAAGGGTCAGGTTTAAGATAAGGGTGAGGTTTAGGGTTAAGTTTAGGGTTAGGGTAAAGGTTAAGGTTAGGGTTAGGTGAGGGTTAGATTGAGGATTAGGGTTATGGTTAGTGTGAGATTTAGGGTGAGGATGAAGGTTAGGGTTAGGGTCAGGGTGATGGTTAGAATTAGGGTTAGGGTGAGGGCTAGGGTGAGGGTGAGGATTAGTGTTTTGGTTAGGTTAAGGGTGAGGTTTAGGATTAGGGTGAGGTTTAGCGTTAGTGTGAGGGTTAGTGTTATGGTTAGGGTTAGCATTAGGGTGCGGGTTATGGTTAGTGTGCGGGTTAGGGTTAGTTTTAGGGTTATTGTTAGGTTTAGGGTTAGGGTTAAGGTTATGGTGATGGTGAGGGTTAGGGTTAGGGTTAGGGTGAGGTTTAGTGTTAGGGTTAGGGTTAGAGTTAGGTTTATGATGAGGGTGAGGTTTAGGGGTACAGTTCGGGTTATGGTGAGGGTTAGGGTTAGGGTGTGTGTTAGCGTGGGGGTGACAGTAAGGGTAAAGTTGAGGGTTAGGCTGAGGCTGAGGGTTACGGTAAGGGTGAGGGTTAGGGTTAGGGTGAGGGTTAGTGTTAGCTTTAGGGTGAGGTTGAGGGTTAGATTGAGGATTAGTGTTAGGGTTAGTGTGAGGTTTAGGGTGAGGATGAGGGTTAGGATTAGGGTGAAGGCTTGGGTGAGTGTGAGGGTTGGGGTTAGTGTTAGGCTGAGGTTTAGGGTTAGGGTATTGTTTAGGGTTAGTGTGCGTGTTAGTGTTAGTTTTAGGTTTAGTATTAAGGTGAGGGTAAGTGTTAGGGTGAGCATTAGGGTTAGGGTGAGGGTTATGGTTAGGGTGAGTGTAAGGGTTAGAGTTATGTTTATTGTTAGGGTTTGGTATAGTGTTACGGTTTCGGTGAGGGTGAGGGTGAGGGTTAGGGTTAGGGTGAGGTTTAGGGTTAGGGTTAGGGTTAGGATTAGGGTGAGGTTGAGCTTTAGGGTTAGATTTAGGGTTAGTGTTAGTGTGAGGGTTAGCGTTAGCATTAGGGTTAGTGTTACAGTGAGGGTACGTCTTAGGGTGAGGGTTTGTGTCAGGGTGAGGGTTATGGTTAGTGTGAGGGTTAGGATTGGTGATAGGGTTATTGTTAGGGTTCGGTTTAAGGTTATGGTTATAGAGCGAGTGAGGGTGAGGGTTAGGGTTAGGGTTAGGGTGAGGTTTAGAGTGAGAGTGAGGTTTAGGGTTAGAGTTAGGGTTAGGGTGAGGATTAGGTTGAGGGTTAGGGTTAGGGTTAATGTTAGGTTTAGGCTTACGGTGAGAGTTAATGGGAGGTTTAGGGTTAGGGTTAGGGTTAGGATTACGGTTAGGGTGAGGGTGAGTGTGTGTGTTAGGGTTTGGTTTAGGGTTAGGCTTAGCGTTAGGCTGAGGGTGAGGTTGAGGGTGATGGTTAGGTTTAGCTTTAGGGTTAGGGTTTCGGTGAGTTTGAGGGTTAGGATTAGGTTGAGGGTGGGGTTAGGATTAGGCTTAGGGTGAGGGTGAGGGTGAGGTTTATGTTTAGGGTTAGGATGATGGTTAGGGTTAGGATTAGTGTTAGGGTGAGTGCTAGTGTGAGGGTGATGGTTAGTGTTAGGGTGACGGTTAGGTTTACGGTTAGGGTGAGGGTTTGGATGAGGTTTAGGGTTAGGAGGAGGTTTAGGGTGAGCATGATGGTAAGGGTAAAAGTGAGGTTTAGGCTGAGGGTTATGGTTAAGATAAGGGTGAGTGTTAGGGTTAGGTTTAGTGTTAGGGTAAGGGTTAGGATTAGGGTTAGGATGAGGGTTAAATTGAGGTTTAGGGTTAGGGTTAGTTTCAGGTTTAGTTTGAGGATTAGGGTTAGGGTTAAGGTTAGGGTTAGGGTGAGGATGAGTTTTTGTGGTGTCATTAGGGTTAGGGTGAGAGTTAGGGTGAGGGTTAAGTTTAGGATTAACGTGGGGGTGCTGGTAAGTGTAAACGTGAGGGTTAGGCTGAGGTTGAGGGTTATAGTGGGGTGAGATTTAGGGTTAGGTTGAGGGTTAGGGTTATGGGAAGGGTATGGGTGATAGTTAGATTGAGGATTAGTGTTAGGGTTAGTGTGAGGTTTAGGGTGAGGATGAGGGTTAGGGGTAGGGTGAGGGCTAGGGTGAGGGTGAGGGTTAGGTTTAGGTTTAGGGTGAGGTTTAGGGTTAGGGTCATGATTAGGGTTAGTGTGAGGGTTAGTGTTAGGTTTTGGGTTAGTGTTAGGCTGAGGGTAAGGGTTAGGGTCAGGGTGAGGGTTATGGTTAGGTTGAGTGTTAGGGTTTGGGTTAGCGTTATTGTTAGGTTTAGGGTTACGGTTATGGTGAGGGTGAGGGTGAGGGTTAGGGTTAGGGTTAGTATGAGGTTTAGGTTTAGGGTAAGTGTTAGTGTTAGGGTTAGGGTGAGAGTGAGTTTTACGGTTAGAGTTAGGGTTAGTGTTAGGGTTAGTGTTAGTGTGATAGTTTGGGTTAGCGTTATGCTTATGCTTAGGCTTAGGCTTAGGCCAAGCATGAGTGTGAGGTTTAGGGTTAGGGTTAGGGTGCAGGTTAGGGTTAGGGTTAAGGTGAGGTTTAGGATGAGGTTTAGGGTTAGGATTAGTGTTAGGGTGAGGACTAGGGTGAGGGTTAGGATGAGGGTTAGGATTAGGGTTAGGGTTAGTTTGACTGTGAGTCTGAGGGTCAGTGTTAGGGTTAGGGTGAGGGTGATGGTTAGGGTTTTGGTTAGGGTGAGGGTGAGGCAAATGATTAGGGTTAGGTTTAGGCTTGGGTTTAGGGTTAGGGTTAGGTTTAGGGTTAGGTTTACAGTTAGGGTTCAGGTTAGGTTTAGGCTTAGGTTTAGGCTGAGGGTGAGGGTGGGGTTTAGCATTAGGGTTAGGGTTAGGATTAGGGTTATTGTTAGTGTTATGGTTAGGGTTAAGTTTGCACTTAGATTGAGGCTGAAGGTGAGGGTTATGGTTAATGTTAGGGTTAGGGTTAGGGTTAGTGTTATTTTTAGGGTTAGGTTTACAGTTACGGTGAGATTGAGGGTGAGGGTTAGGGTTAGGGTTAGGGTGAAGTTTAGCGTGAGGTTTAGGGTTAGGGTTAGGGTGAGGATGAGGTTTAGGTTTAGAGTTAGTGTTAGGGGGAGGGTTAGCAGGAGGTTTACGGTTATTGTTAGTGTTAGGGTTAGGGGATGATGAGTGATCGGTTGAGGTTTAGGGATAGGGTTAGGTTTAGTATTAGGGTTAGGGTGAGGATGAGGGTGACCATTAGGGTGACGGCTAGGCTTAGGCTTAGGGTTAGGCTGAGGGTGAGGGTGGGGGTGAGGATTAGGATTAGGGTGATTGTTTGCGTTAGGGTTAGTGTTACTGTTAGTGTTAGGGTTAGAGTTACAGTGAGGGTGAGGGTGAGGGTTAGGGTTAGTGTTAGGTTGAGGTTTAGGGTTAAGGTTAGGATTAGGGTTAGGGTGAGGGTGAGGTTTAGGTTAGATTTAGGGTTAGTTGGAGGGTTAGGTTGAGGTTTAGGGTTATGGTTAGGGTTAGTGTTAGGAGTAGGGTGAGTGTGAGGGTGAGGGTGAGGGTTAGGGTTAGTCTTAGGTGTAGGCTCAAGGTTAGGCTGAGTGTGAGGGTGGGGGTGAAGATTAGGTTTATGGTGATGGTTAGGGTTGGGGCTAGGGTGAGGGTTAGGATTAGGATTAGGGTTAAGGTGAAGGCTAGGGTGAGGGTGAGGGTTAGGGTAAGGGTTAAGCTTCGGCTTAGGGTTAGGCTGAGCGTGAGTTTGAGGGTGAGGGTTAGGTTTAGAGTGATGGTTAGGTTTACGGTTAGTGTGAAAGTTAGGATGAGCTTTAGGGTTAGGGTGAGGGTTAGGGTGAGGATGATGGTAAGGGTAAAGTTGAGGTTTAGGCTAATGGCGAGGGTTAAGATAAGGGTGAGGGTTAGGGTTTGATTTAGGTTTAGGGTTAGGGTTAGGGTTATGGTTAGGGTGAGGATTAGATTGAGGATTAGGGATAGGGTTAGTGTGAGGTTTAGAGTGAGGATGAGGGTTAGGGTTAGGGTGAGGGTCAGGGTTAGGATGAGGTTTAGTTTTAGGACTAGGGTTAGAGTGAGGGGTAGGGTGAGGTTGAGGTTTAGGGGTTGGTTTAGGGTTAGGGTTAGGGTGAGGGTGAGGTTTAGGGATAGAGTTAGGGTTAGGGGGAGGGTTAGGGTGAGGTTTATTGTTATTGTTAGTGTTAGGGTTATGGGATGGTGAGGGTTAGGTTGAGGTTTAGGGATTGGGTTAGGTTTAGTATTAGGGTTAGCGTGAGGGTGAGTGTGATGGCTAGGGTGAGGGCTAGTCTTAGTCTTAGGGTTAGGCTGAGGGTGAGGGTGGGGGTGAGTATTAGGGTTAGGGTGATGGTTTGGGTTAGGGTTAGTGTTATTGTTAGGGTTACGTTTAGAGTTACGGTGAGGGTGAGGGTGCGGGTGAGGGTTAGGGTTAGAGTTAGGGTGGGGTTTAGGGTTAGTGTGAGGTTGAGGTTTAGGGTTAGATATAGGGTTAGGGGGAGGGCTAGGGTTAGGGTTACGGATAGGGTTAGTGTTAGAGATAGGGTGAGGTTGAGGGTTAGGTTGAGGTTTAGGGTTAGGTTTATGGTTATGGTTAGTTTGAGGGTTAGTGTTAGGATTAGGGTTAGTATTAGGGTGATGGTAAGTTTTAGGGTGAGGGTTTGGGTTAATGTGAGGGTTATGGTTAGGGTGAGTGTTAGGATTACGGTTGGGGTGATTGTTAGGTTTAGGTTTAGGGTTTGGGTTACGGTGATGGTGAGGTATAGGGTTAGGGTTAGGGTGAGGTTTAGGGTTTGGGTTAGGGTTAGAATGAGGGTTAGGATGAAGGTGAGGTTTGTGGTTAGATTTAGGGTAATGGTGAGGGTTAGGGTTAGGATTTGGGTTAGGGTGAGGGTGAGTGTGTGTGTTAGGGTTAGGTTTAGGTTTAGGCTAATAGTTAGGCTAAGGGTGAGGTTGAGGGTGAAGGTTTGTGTTAGGGTTTGGGTTTGGTTTAGTGTTAGGGTGATGGTTAATGTGAGTGTTAGGATTAGGGTTAGGGTTATGGTGAGTGTTAGGGTTAGGGTTAGGTTGAGGTTTTGGGTTAGGGTAAGAGTTAGGGTTCGATTAAGTTCAGGGTTAGGGTGAGGTTTAGGGTTAGGGTTATGGTGATCATTAGGGTTACTGTTAGGTTGAAGGTTTGGGTTAGGTTAAGGATGAGGGCTAGTTTTAGGATTAGGGTGAGGGTTAGGATGAGGATTAGGGTTAAGATTTGTGTTAGGGTGAAGGATAGAGTGAGGGTGAGAACTAGGGTTAGTGTTAGGTTAAGGTTTAGGGTTAAGGATAGCATAAGGATGAGGGTTAGGACGAGGGTTTGGGTTACGGTGAGGGTGAGGTTTAGGTTTAGGGTGAGGGTTAGGGTTAGGGTTATGGTTAGGGTGAGGGTGAGGTTTACTGTTAGAGTTAGGGTTAGGGTGAAGCTGAGGGTGAGTGTTAGGGTTCCAGTTAGTGTTAGGTTTAGGGTGAGTGTAAGGGTCAGGGTTAGAGTGAGGGTAAGGGTGAGTGTTAGGGTTAGGGTTAAGGTTATGGGGAGGGTTAGGATGAGGGTTAGGACAAGGATGAGGGTTAGGGTGAGGGCTAGGCTGAGGGTGAGGTTTAGGGTTAGCTTTAGGGTGAGGTTTAGGTTTAGGATTAGGATTAGGGTAAGGGTTAGGGTGAGTGTGCGGGTTAGGGTTAAGTTTATGGTTAGGCTTAGGGTTACACTGAGGGTGAGGGTGAGGATTAGTGTTAGGATTAGTGTTAAGGTGAGGTTGAGTGTGTGTGTTAGAGTTAGGTTTAAGGTTAGGCTTCAGGTTAGGCTGAGGGTGAGGATTAGGGTTTGGGTGAGGGTTAGGGTAAGTGTTAGGGGGAGGGTTAGGATGTGGGATAGTGTTAGGATTAAGGTTAGGGTGAGGGCTAGGGTGAGGGAGAGGATTAGGGTTATGATTAGGGTGAGGGTGCGGTTTAGCATTAGGGTGAGGGTTAAGGTTAGTGTGAGGATTAATGCTACGGTTAGGTTTAGTGTTAGGGTGAGGGTATGTGTTAGGGTGAGGGTTAGGGTTACGGTGCATGTTATGGTTAGTGTGAGGGTTAGGGTTAGGGTTAGCATTATTGTTAGGTTTAGGATTAGGGTTACGGTTACAGTGAGGGTGAATATTAGGGTTAGTGTTAGTGTGGGGGTTAGCGTGGGGGTAATGGTAAGGGTAAAGGTTAGGGTTAGGGTGAGGTTGAGCGGTACGATAAGGGTGAGGGTAAGGGTTAGGGTTACAGTTAGGCTGAGGGTGAGGGTGGGGGTGACGATTAGGGTTAGGTGATGGTTAAGGTTAGGGTTATGGTGAAGTCTAGGTTGAGGGTAAGGGTTGGGGTTAGTGTTAGGCTGAGGTTTAGGGTTTGGGTGATGTTTAGGGTGAGTGTGAGGGTTATGGTTAGATTGAGGTTTAGGGTTAGGGTTAGGGTTAGGGTTAGGGTTAGGGTGAGGTTGAGGTTTAGGGTTAAATTTATGGTTAGTGTTAGTGTGATGTTAGTGTTAGCGTTAGGGTTAGTGTTATGGTTAGGGTAAATCTTAGGGTGAGGGTTTGGGTCAGGGTGAAGTTTATGGTTAGGGTGAGCGTTAGGATTAGGGTTAGGGTTATTTTTAGGGTTTGGTTTAAGGTTACGGTTATGGTGCGGTTGAGGGTGAGGGTTAGGGTTAGTGTTAGGGTGAGGTTTAGGGTGAGGGTGAGGTTTAGGGTTACAGTTAGGGTTAGGGTGAGGATTGGGGTTAGGGTTAGGCTTAGGCTTAGGCTTAGGCTTAGGCCGAGCATGAGGGTGAGTGTTAGGGTTCGTGTTTGGGTGAGGGGTAGTGTTAGGATTAGGGTTAGGTTGAGGGTGAGTTTTAGGGTTAGATTTAGGGTTAGTGTTTGGGTGAGGTTTAGTGTTAGAGTTAGGGTTAGTGTGAGGCTGAGGGTGAGGGTTAGGGTTAGGATTAATGTTAGGGTTAGGCTTAAGTTGAGGGTTAGGTTGAGGGTGAGGGTTAGGGTCAGGGTTAGGAGTAGGATTAGTGTTAGTGTTAGGGTGAGTGTGAGGGTTAGGGTTAGGTTTACTGATAGGCTTAGGGTTAGGCTGAGGTTGAGGGTGAGTGTTAGGGTTAGGGTGAGGGTTTGTGTTAGTGTTAGGTTAGTGTTACCGTTAGGGTTAGTGTTAAGATGAGGGTAAATCTTAGGGTGAGGTTTGGGTCAGGGTGACGGTTATGTTGCGGGTGAGGTTGAGGGTTAGGTTTAGTGTTAGGGTGAGGTTTAGGGTTAGGGTGAGGTTTAGGATTAAAGTTAGGGTTAGGGTGAGTGTGAGGGTTAGGGTTAGGGATAGGCTTAGGATTAGGCTGAGGGTGAGGGTGTATGTTAGGGTTAGGATTAGTGTTAGGGTGAGGTTTAGGATTTGGGTTAAGGTTAGAGTTAGGGTTAGGGTGAGGTTGAGCTTTAGGGTTAAAGTTAGGGTTAGGGTGAGGTTTAGGTTGAGGGTTAGGATAAGGGTTATATTTAGGTTTAGGGTTACAGTTAGAGTTAGGGGGAGGGTTAGGGTTAGGTTTAGTGTTAGGGATAGGATTTGGGTTAGAGTGAGGGTGAGTGTGTGTGTTAGGTTTAGGTATAGGGTTAGGCTTATGATTAGGCTGAGGGTGAGGTTGAGGGTGAGGGTTAGGGTTAGGGGGAGGTTTAGGTTGAGGGTTAGGGTTAGGATTAGGGTTAGGGTAAGGGATAGGGTTAGTGTGAGGGTGAGGTTTAAGTTTACGGTTAGGGTTAGGGTGAGGTTTGCGTTGGGGTTAGGGTTAGAGTTAGGGTTAGGGTGAGGGTGAGGTTTATGGGTACAGTTAGGGTTAGGGTGCGGGTTAGCTTGGGGGTGACGGTAAGGGTAAAGTTGAGGGTTAGGCTGAGGGTGAGGGTTATGGTAAGGGTTAGGTTTAGGTTTAGGGTGAGGGTTAGTGTTCGCTTTAGGGTGAAGGTGAGGGTTATATTGAGGATTAGTGTTAGGGTTAGTGTGAGATTTAGGGTGAGGATGAGGGTTAGGGTTAGGGTGCTGGCTAGGAAGAGGGTGAGGTTCAGGGTTAGTGTTAGGGTGAAGTTTAGGGTTAGTGTGATGGTTAGGGTTAGTGTGAGTGTTAGTGTTAGGGTTAGAGTTAGTGTTAGGGTGAAGGTAAGTGTTAGGTTGAGGGTTAGGTTTAAGGTGAGAGTTATGGTTAGGGTGAGGGTTAGGGTTAGGGTGAGGGTTATGGTTAGGGTGAGGGTTAGTGTTTGGGTTAGGATTATAGTAAGCATTAGGGTTATCGTTAAGGTTATGGTGAGGGTGAGGGTGAGCCTTAGGTTTAGGGCTAGGATGAGGTGTAGTTATAGGGTTAGGGTTAGGTTTAGTGTCAGGGTGAGGTTTAGTGTTAGAGTTAGGGTTAGGATGAGGCTGAGGGTGAGAATTAGGTTTAGGATTAATGTTAGGTTTAGGCTTAAGGTGAGGGTTAGGTTGAGGGTGAGGGTTAGATTTAGGGTTAGGATTAGGATTAGGTTTAGGGTTAGGGTTAGTGTTAGGTTTAGGGATAGGCTTAGGGTTAGACTGAGGTTGAGGGTGAGTGTTAGGTTTAGGGTGAGGGTTAGGGTTAGGGTTAGGATTAGGAATAGGTTTAGAGTTAGGGTGAGTGTGAGGGTTAGGGTTAGGTTTAGGGTTGGGCTTAGGTTTAGGCTCAGGATGAGGGTGAGGGTGAGGGTTATGGTTAGGGTGAGGGTTAGGGTTAGGGTTATGGGGAGGGTTAGGATGAGGGTTAGGGTTAGGATTAGGGTTAGAGTGAGGGCTAGGAAGAGGTTGAGGTTTATGGTTAGGGTTAGGGTGAGGGTTAGTGTGAGTGTTAGTTATAGTGTTAGAATTAGGTTTAAGCTGAGGATGAGGGTGAGGCTTAGGGTTCTGGTTAGGATTAGGATTAGGGTAAGGGTTAGAGTGAGTGTGAGGGTTAAGGTTCTGGTTAGGGTTAGGCTTTGGATTACACTGAGGGTGAGGGTGAGGGATAGGATTAGGCATAGGGTTAAGGGGAGGGTGAGTGAGTGTGTTAGGTTAGGTTTAGGTTTAGGTTAAAGGTTAGGCTAAGGGTGAGGTTGAAGGTGAGTGTTAGGGTTAGGGTGAGGTTTAGGGTTAGGGTTAGGGTTAAGTTGAGAGTAAGGGTGAGGGTTAGGGTTAGTGTTAGGGTGAGGGTTAGGATGAAGTTTAGAATTAGGGTTAGGGTGAGGGCTAGGCTGAGGGTGAGGTTTAGGTTTAGGGTTAGGTTTAGGGTTAGGGTTAGGTTTAGGGTGAGGGTGAGGTTTAGGGTTAGAGTTAGTGTAAGGGTGAGGCTGAGGTTGAGGTTTCGTTTTAGGGTTAGTTTTCGAGTTAGGGTTAGGGTAACGGTTAGGGTGATGGTGAGGATTAGGGTTAGAGTTAGGATTAGGATTAGAGTAAGGATTAGGGTTAGTTTGAGGGTTAGGTTTAGGGTTAGGTTTAGGCTTAGGTTTAGGCTGAGGCTGAGGATGAGGGTGAGGGTTAGGGTTAGGGTTAGGGTGGGTTTTAGGGATAGGGTTAGTGTTAGGTTAGGGATTAGTGTGAGGGTTAGGGTTAGGGTTAGTATTATGATTATGGTGAGGGTGAGGGTGAGTGTGATGGTTAGGGTTAGGGTGAGAGTTAGGGTTCAGTTAAGTTTAGGGGTAGGGTGATTGTTAGGTTTAGGATTAGGGTGAGTGTAAGTGTTAGGGTTAGGTTGAGGGTTTGGGTTAGGGTAAGGATGAGGGTTAGTGTTAGGGTTCGTGTGAGGGTTAGGATGATGATTAGGGTTATGATTAGTGTTAGGGTGAGGGTTAGGGTGAATGTGAGGATTAGGGTTTGTTTTCGTGTGAGGTTTAGTATTAGGTTTGGGGTTAGGGTGAGGGTTAGGATGAGGGTTAGGGTTCCGGTGAGGGTGAGGGTTAGGGTTAGGGTGAGGTTTAGGGTTAGGATTCGGGTTAGGGGGAGGTTGAGTGTTAGCATTAACGTTAGGGTTAGGGTTAAGTTTAGGGTTAGGATTACTGTTATAGTTAGGGTTAGGGTTAGAGTTATGGTGAGGGTGAGGGTTAGGGTGATTGTGAGGTTTATGGTTAGATTTAGTTTCAGTTGGAGCGTTAGGTCGAGGGTTAGGGTTTGTGTTAGGGTTAAGGTTAGGGTGAGGGTTAGGTTGAGGTTTAGGGTTAGGGTTAGGGTTAGGATTAGGGTTAGGGTGAGGGTGAGTGTGAGGTTTAGGGTTAGGGTTAGGCTTAGGCTTAGGGTTAGGCTGAGGGTGAGGGTGGGGGTGAGGATTAGGTTTAGGGTGATGGTTAGGGTTAGGGTTATGGTGAAGGTTAGTGTTAGGGTTAGGGATAGACTGAGGATTAGGGTGAGGATGAGGTTTAGGGATAGAGGTAGGGTTACGGTGAGGGTTAGCGTTAGAGTGAGGGTTAGGGTGGAGTTGACGTTAAGGATAAAGGTGAGGGTTAGGCTGAGGTTGAGGTTACAGTAAGGGTGCGGGTTAGGGTTAGGGTGAGGGTAAGTGTTAGGGTGAGGGTTAGGGTTAAGGTGAGAGTAAGTGTTAAGGTGAGGGTTAGGGTTAGGGTGAGGGTTATGGTTAGTTTCAGGTTTAGGGTTAGGGTTAGGATTATTGTTAGCATTAGGATTAGGTTTACGGTTATGGTGAGGGTGAGGGTGAGGGTTAGGGTTAGGGCTAGGATGAGATTTAGGGATAGGGTTAGGGTTAGGTTTAGGGTCAGGTTGAGGTTTAGTATTAGAGTTATGGTTAGGGTGAGACTGAAGGTGAGGGTTAGGGTTAGGGTTAGTGTTATGGTTAGGGTTAGGGTGAAAGTTAGGAGTAGAGTAAGGGTTAGGGTTAGGCTTAAGTTTAGAGTTAGGTTTAGGGTTTCAGTTACGGTGAGGGTGAGTTTCAGTATTAGGGTTTGGGTGAGTTTGAGGTCTAAGGTTAGAATTAGGGTTAAGATTAGGATTATGGTTAGGGTTAGCTTGAGTGTGAGGGTTAGGGTTAGTGTTAGCCTTAGGTTTAGGCTGAGGTTTTGCGTGAGGGTTAGGGTTATGGTTAGCTTGATGGGTAGGGTTAGGGTTAAGGTGAGTTTTAGTGTTAGGGTTATGTTTAAGTTATGGTTAGGGTGAGGGTGAGGTTTAGGGGTAGAGTTAGTTTTAGGGTGAGGGTTATGGTGAGTGTAAGTTTTCTGTTGAGGGTTAGGTTAGGGGTGAAGTTAAGGGTAAACGTGAGGGTTAGGCTGAAGGTCAGGGTTACGTTAAGGTTGAGGGTTAGGGTTAGGGTGACCATTAGGGTTAGGGTTAGTGTGCGAGTTAGGGTATAGGTTAAGTGTAGGGTTAGGGTGAGGTTTAGGGTAAGTGTTAGGGTGAGGGTGAGGGTTAGGTTTAGGTTAAGGGCTAGGTTGAGGGTGAGGGTTAGGGTAAGGGTTAGGATGAGCACTAGGGTGAGGGTTAGGGTGAGGGTTAGGGTTAGATATAGGGTTAGGTTTAGGATTAGTGTTAGGTTGAGGGTGGGTGTGAGGGTTAGGGTTAGGGTTAGGATTAGGCTTAGAGTTAGGTTGAGGATTAGGGGTAGGGTTTGGGTTAGGGTGAGGCTGAGGCTGAGGATTAGGGAAAGGTTTAGGGTTAAGGATATGCTTAGGGTTAGGCTGAGGTTGAGGGTGGTGGTTAGGATTAGAGTTAGGTTTAGCTTAGGCTTAGGTTTAGGGTTATTGTTAGTGTTACGGTTCGGGTTAAGTTTGCAGTGAGGGTGAGGCTGAGGGTGAGGGTTATGGTTAGAGTTAGGGTTAGCGTTAGGGTTAGTGTTATTGTTAGGTTTAGGGTTAGAGTTACGGTGAGGTTGAGGGTGAGGGTGAGGTTAGAGTTAGGGTGAGGTTTAGGGTTAGGGTTTGGGTTAGGGTTAGGGTGAGGGTGATATTTAGGGTTAGAGTTAGGGTTAGGTGGAAGGTTAGGGTGAGGTTTAGGGTTAGGGTTAGTGTTATGGTTAGTTTGAGGGTGAGGGTTAGGTTGAGGTTTAGGGATAGGGTTAGGTTTACTATTAGGGTTTGTGTGAGGGTTAGGGTGAGCATTAGGATGAGGGTTAGGCTTATGCTTTTGGTTCAGCTGAGGGTGAGTGTGGGGGTTAGGATTAGGGTTAGGGTGATGGTTTGGGTTATGGTTAGGGGGAGGTTTAGGGTGCGGGTTAGGGTTAGGTTTAGTGTTAGGATTAGGGTAAGGATGAGGGTTAGGGCTCGGGTTCGGGTTAGGGTTAGGGTAAGGGTGAAGTTTAGGGTTAGGGTTAGGGTTAGGGTTAGATTTATGGTGAGGGTGACAGTGCGGATGAGTGTGAGGTTTAGGGTTAGGCTTACGGTTAGGCTTAGGGTTAGGCTAATGGTCAGGGTGAGTTTTAGGGTTAGGGTGAGGGTTAGGGTTAAGGTTATGGTGGGGTTAGGATGAGGGTTAGTGTTAGGATTAGGGTTAGGGTGATTGCTATGGTGAGGGTGAGGTTTAGGTTTAGGTTAGGTTGAGGTTCATGGTTAGGGTTAGGGTTAGGGTTAGGGTCACGTTGAGGTTTATGGTAAGAGTTAGGGTTAAGTTGAGGCTGAGGGTGAGGGTTATGGTTAGGGTTAGGTTAAGGATTAGGGTAAGGGTTGGGGTGAGTGTGAGTGAAAGGGTTAGGGTTAGGGTTAGGCTTAGGTTTACACTGAGTTGAGAGTGAGGGTGAGGCTTAGGGTTAGGGTGAGAGTTAGGGTTCAGGGTAAGTTTAGGTTTAGGTTGAGGGTTAGGGTTAGGTTTACGTTGAGTGTTAGGTTTAGAGTTACGTTGAGGGTTAGGGTTAGGGTTAGGGTTGGGGTGAGGGTTAGGGTTAGTGTTAAAGTGAGGTTTAGAGTTAGGATTAGAGTTAGAGTGAGGCTTAGTATGAGGGTAAGGGTTACGGTAAGTGTGAGGGTTAGGGTTAGGGTGAGGGTTAGGGTTAGGGTTAGGGTTAGGGTGAGGGTGAGGGTTAGGATTATGGTTAGTTTTAGGGTTATTTTTAGGGTTACGGTTACGGTGAGGGTGAGGGTGAGGGTTAGGGTTAGGGTTAGGTTGAGGTTTTTAGTGTTAGGGTTAGGGTTAGAGTTAGGGTTAGGGTGAGGTTAGTGTTAGGGTTAGTGTGAGGGTTAGTGTTTGGGTTATGTTATGCGTTACGGTTAGGGTTGTGGTTAGGGTTACTGTTAGAATAAGAGTTAGGGTTACAGTAAGGGTGTGTTTTAAGGTTTGGGTGAGGGTTAGCATTAGGTTTAGGGTTAGGGTGAGGGTCTGGGTTAGGATTAGGGTTAGGGTTAAGGTTATTGTTAGGGTTAAGGTTATGGTGAGGTTGCTGGTGAGGATTATGGTTAGGGTTCGGTTGAGGTTTTTAGTGTTAGTGTTAGGGTTAAAGTTAGGGTTAGGGTGAGGCTAGGGTTAGGGTTAGTGTGAGGTTTAGTGTTTGGGTTAGGGTATGGGTTAGGGTGATGGTTGTGTTTAGGGTGAGGGTTAGGATTAGGGTTAGGGTTATTGTTTGGGTTAGGTTTAGGGTTACGGTTAAGGTGAGAGTAAGGTTGAGGGTTCAGGTTTAGGGTTAAGGTCAGTTTTAGGGCTTGAGTAAGGGTTAGAGTTAGTGTTAGGGTTAGGGTAAGGTTTAGGGTCAGAGTATGGTTAGGATGATGGTTAGGTTGAGGGTTAGGGTTAGGGTTAGTGTTAGGGTTAGCGTGAGGTTTAGGTTGAGGTTGAGGGTTAGGGTTAGGGTTATGGGGAGGGTTAGGATGAGGGTTAGGGTTAGGATTAGGGTTAGGGTGAGGGCTAGGGTGAGGGTGAGTTCTAGGGTTAGGGTTAAGGTGAGGTTTAGGTTTAGGGTTAGGGTTAGTGGTAGAGTGAGGATTACGGTTAGGGTTATGGTGATGGTTAGGATTAGGGTTAGGGTCAGGATGGGGGTGAGGGTGGCGTTGAGGATTAGGGTTAGGGTTACCGTTAGGGTTATTGTGAGTTTTATGGTTAGGGTTAAGTTTGCAGTGAGGCTGAGGCTGAGGTTGAGTGTTATGTTTAGGGTTAGGGTCAGGTTTAGGGTTAAAGTTATTGTTATGGTTAGGGTTAGAGTTACAGTGAGGTTGAAGGTGAGGGTGAGGATTAGCGTTAGCGTGAGTTTTAGAGTTAGGTTTAGGGTTAGGGTTAGGGTGAGTTTGAGCTTTAGGGTTAGATTTAGGGTTAGGGGGAGGGTTAGGGTGAGGTTTAGGTTTAGGGGTAGTGTTAGGGTTAGGGTGAGGTTGAGGGTTAGGTTGAGGTTTAGGGAAAGGGTTAGGTTTAGGATTAGGATTAGGGTGACCATGAGTGTGAGGATAAGGGTAAAGGTTAGGCTTAGGCTTAGGAATAGGCAGAGGGTGAGGGTGGGATGAGGATTAGTTTTAGGGTGATGGTTAGGTTTAGGGGTAGTTTTATTGTAAGGGTTAGGGTTAGAGTTACGGTGAGGGTGAGGGTGCGGGTGAGGTTTAGGGTTAGGGTTAGGGTGGGGTTTAGGGTTAGGTTTAGGGTTAGGGTTAGGGTGAGGGTGAGGTTTAGGGTTAGATATAGCGTTAGGGTGACTGTTAGGGTGAGGGTTAGGGTTGGGTTTAGTATTAGGGTTAGGGTGAGGATGAGGGTTAGGGTTAGGGTTAGGGTAAGGGTTAGGTTTAGGGTTAGGGTTAGAGTTAGGGTTAGAGTTACGGTGAGGGTGATAGTGGGGAATGAGTGTGAAGGTTACGGTTAAGTTTAGGGTTAGGCTTAGGGTTAGGCTTAGGTTTGGGCTAAGGGTGATTGTGAGGTTAATGGTTATTGTGAGGGTTAGGGTTAGGGTTATGGGGAGGGTAGGATGAGGGCTAGTGTTAGGATTAGGGTTAGCGTAATGGCTAGGGTGAGGGTGATGTTTAGAGTTAGTTTAGTGTGAGGTTTAGGGTTAGGGCTGGGGTAGGGTTAGGGTGAGGGTGAGGTTTAGGGTTAGAGTTTGGGTTAAGGATTAAGATTTGGGTAAGGGTTAGGGTGAGTGTGAGGGTTAAGGTTAGGGTTAGCGTTAGGCTTAGGGTTACATTGAGCGTGAGCATAAGGGTGAGGGTTAGGGTGAGAGTTAGGGGTCAGGTTAAGTTTACAGTTAGAATGAGGGTTAGGGTTAGGTTTACGTTGAATGTGAGTGTTAGGGTTAGGTTGAGGATTAGGGTTAGGGTTAGGGTGAGGTTTAGGTTTAGGGTTAGGGTGAGGGTTAGGATGAGGATTAGGGTTAGGATTAGGGTTAGGTTGAGGGCTAGGTTTAGGGTGATGGTTAGGGTTAGTTTTAGGGTGAGTTTTAGGGTTAGGGATAGGTTTATGGTGAGGGTTAGGATGAGGGTTAGGGTTACGTAAGGGTGAGGGTTAGGGTTTGGGTGAAGGTTAGAGTTAGGTTTAGTTTTAGGATGAGTGTGAGGGTTACGGTTAGTGTTAGGGTGAGGGTTAGGATGAGGGTTAGGGTTAGGATTAGGGTTAGGCTGAGGGCTAGGTTGAGGTTGAGGGTTAGAGTAAGGGTTAGGCTTAGGCTTAGGGTTAGGCTGAGCATGAGGTTGAGAGTGAGGGTTAGGGTTAGGGTGATGGTTAGGTTTAAGGTTAGGGTGAGGGTTAGGATGAGGTTTAAGGTAAGGTGAGCTTTAGGGTGAGGATGATGGTAAGGGTAAAGGTGAGGTTAAGGCTGAGGTTGAGGGTTAAGATAAGGGTGAGGGTTAGGGTTAGGTTTATGGTTAGGGTTAGGGTTATGATGAGGGTTAGATTGAGGATTAGGGTTAGGGTTAGGGTTAGTGTGAGGTATAGGGTGAGGATGAGGGTTAGGGTTATGGTGAGAGTGAGGGTTAGAATTAGGGTTAGTGTGAGGGCTAGGGAGAGGGTGAGGGTTAGAGTTAGGGTTCGGGTTAGGGTGAGGTTTAGGTTAGGGTGAGGTTTAAGGTTAGTGTGAAATTTACTGTTAGGGTAAGGGTTAGTGTTAGGGTGAGGGTAAGTGTTAGGGTGAAGGTTAATGTTAGAGTTAGGGTTATGTTTAGGGTGAGGGTTAGTGTTAGGGTTAGGGTTATTTTTAGAGTTATTGTTAGGATTAGGGTTAGGGTAACAGTTACTGTGAGGGTGAAGCTTAGGGTTAGGGTTAGGGTGAGGTTGAGGCAGAGTTGGAGGGTAAGGTTTAGGGTTAGGTTTAGAGTAAGGGTTAGGGTGAGGGTTAGGATGAGGATGAGTGTTAGGGTGAGGGTTAATCGTAGGGTTAGGATTAGTATTAGTGTAAGGGTTCGGGTGAGTTTGAGGGTTAGGTTTAGGGTTAGGCTTAGGCTTAGGGTTCGCCTGAGACTGACGGTGAGGTTGAAGGTTAGGGTTAGGGTGAGGGTTAGGGTTAGGATTAGGGTGAGGGTAAGGGCTAGGGTGATGGTAAGGGTTAGGATTGGTTAGGGTTAGTGTTTGGGTAAGGTTTAGAGTTACGGTTAGGGTTTCGGTTAAGGTTAGGTTGAGGGTTATTGTTACGGTGAGGTTGAGGGTTAGGGTTAGTTTGAGGGTTAGGGTTAATATTATGTTTAGGGAGAGGGTGAGTGTTAGGATTAGGGTTAGAGTTATGGTTAGGTTTAGGGTTAGGGTTAGGGTTAGTTTTAGGGTGAGGTTTAGGGTTAGGGTTAGGATTAGTGTTAGGGTGAGGGTGAAATTTAGGGTTAGATTTAGGCTTGGTTGGAGGGTTAGGTCGAGCGTTAATGTTAGAGTTAGTGTTAGGGTTAAGGTTAGGTTGTGGGTTAGGTTGAGGTTTAGGGTTAGGGTTAGGGTTAGGATTAGGCTTAGGGTGAGGTGAGTGTGAGTTTTAGGGTTAGGGTTAGGCTTAGGCTGAGGGTTTAGCTGAGGGTGAGGGAGTGGGTGAGCATTAGGGTAAGGTTGATGTTTAGGGTTCGGGTTAAGGTGAGTGTTAGGATGAGGGTTAGAGTTAGGCTTAGGTTTAGGGTGAGGGCTAGGGTGATGGTGAGGGTTAGGGTAAGTGTTAGGCTTAGGCTTAGGGTTAGCCTGAGCATGAGGTTGAGGGTGAGGTTTAGGGTTGAGAATAGGGTGTGATTTAGTGTTAGGGTTAGGGTTAGAGTTAGGGTTAGGACGAGAGTGAGGTTTATGGGTAGGGTTAGGGTCAGCGTGAGGGTTACGGTTCGGTTGAGGGTTAGGGTGGGAGTGACTGTATGGGTAAAGGTGAGGGTTAGGCTGAGGGTGAGGGTTATGGTAAGGGTGAGGGTTAGGTTTAAGATGAGCGTTAGGGTTAGGGTTAGGGTGAGGGTTAGATTGAGGATTAGTGTTAGGGTTAGTGTGAGGTTTAGGGTGAGGATGAGGGTTAGGTTTAGGGTGAGGGCTAGGGTGAGGGTGAGGGTGAGAGTTAGATTGAGGACTAGTGTTTGGGTTAGTGTGAGCTTTAGGGTGAGGATGAGTTTTAGGGTTAGGGTTATGATTAATGTTAGGGTTAGGCTTAAGGTGAGGGTTAGAGTGTGGTTGAGCTTTAGTGTTAGTGTTAGGATTAGGATTAGGGTTAGGGTTAGGGTGAGTTTGAGGGTTAGTGTTAGGGTTAGGGTTTGGCTTAGTGTTAGGGTGAATGTGAGGGTGAGGTTGAGGGTTACTGTGAGGGTGAGGGTTAGGGTTAGGGTTAGGGTGAGAGTTAGGGTTAGGGTTAGGTTGAGGGTTAGGTTTAGGGTTAGGGTTAGGGTGAAGGTGAGGGTGAGGGTGAGGGTTAGTGTTAGGGTGAGGGTTAGGATGAGTGTTAGGTTTAGGATTAGGTTTAGGGTGAGGGCTAGGATGAGGGTGAGGTTTAGGGTTAGGTTTAGGTTTAGGTTTAGGGTTAGGTTTAGGGTGAGGTTCAGGTTTAGGGTTAGAGTTAAGGTTAGCGTGAGGCTGATGGTGAGGGTTAGGGTTAGGGTTAGTGTTAGAGTTAGGGTTACAATGAGGGTTCGGGTGAGGGTGAGGTTTAGGCTTAGTGATAGGATTAGGATTAGGGTACAGGTTAGGGTAAGTGTGAGGGTTAGGGTTAGGGTTACGGTTAGCCTTATGATTAGGCTGAGGGTGCGGGTAAGGGTGAGGGTGAGGGATAGGGTTAGGGTGAGAGTTAGGGGTAGGATTAGGGTGAGTGTTAGGGTTCTTGTTAAGTTTAGGGTTAGGGTGACTGTTAGGGTTATGGTGAGGGTTAGGGTTAGGTTGAGGGTTAGGTTTAGGATTAGGATTAGGGTGAGGGTTAGTGTTAGGGTTAGGGTGAGGGTTAGGATGAGGATTAGGGTAAGGATTAGGGTTAGGGTGAGGGCTAGGGTGAGGGTGAGTGTTAAAGTGAGGGGGTAGGGTTAGGGTAAGGGTGAGGGTTAAGGTTATGATTTGGGTTACTGTAAGGGTGACTTTTAGAGTTAGATTTAGGGTTAGGGGGAGGGTAAGGTCAAGGTTTAGGGTTACGGTCATAGTTAGGGTTAAGGTTATGGTGAAGGTTAGGTTGAGGTTTAGGGTTAGGGTTAGGGTTCGGATTAGGGTTAGGGTGAGGGTATGTGAGGGTTAGGGTTAGGATTAGGGTTAGGGTTAGGCTTAGGGTTAGGGTTATGCTGAGGGTGAGGTTGGGGGTGAGTATTAAGATTAGGGTGATGGTTAGGGTTAGGATTAGGGTGAGAGTTAGGATGAAGGATAGGGTTAGGATTTGGTTTAGTGTCAGTGCTAGGGTGAGGGTGAGGTTTAGAGTAAGATATAGGATTAGGCTTCGGGTTAGGCTGAGCATGAGGTTGAGGGTGAGGGTTAGGGTTATGGTGATGGTAAGGTTTAAGGTTAGGTTGAGTGTTCGGATGAGGTTTAGGGTTAGGGTGAGGATGATGGTAAGGGTAAATGTGAGGTTTAGGCTGAGGGTGAGGAATAAGATAAGGGTGAGGTTTAGGGTTAGCTTTAGCCTTAGGGTTAGGGTTATTGTGAGGTTTAGATTGAGGATTAGGGTTAGGTTTAGGGTTAGTGTGAGGTTTAGGGTGAGGATTAGGGTAAGGGTTAGGGAGAGGGTGAGGGTTAGAATTAGGGTTAGGGTGAGGGCTACAGTGAGGGTGAGGGTTAGAGTTAGGGTTAGGGGGAGGTTTAGGATTAGGGTGAGGTTTAGGGTTATTGTGAGTTAGTGTTATGGTTAGGGTTAGTGTTAGGGTGAGGTTAAGTGTTAGGGTAAGGGTAAATGTGAGGGTGAGGATTATGGTTAGGGTGAGGGTTCAGGTTAGGTTTAGGGTGAGGTTTATTGTTGGGGTTAGGATTAGAGTTAGGGTTAGCGTGAGAGTGAGGTTTAGGTTTAGAGTTAGGGTAAGGTTGAGACTGAGGTTGAGAGTTAGGTTTAGGGTTAGTGTTAGAGTTAGGGTTAGGGTGAGGTTTAGGGTGAGGGTGAGGGTGAGGGTTAGGATTAGGATTGGAATTAGGATTAGTGTAGGGGTTTGAGTGAGTGTGAGGGTTAGGGTTAGGCTTAGGCTTAGGCTTAGGGTTAGGCTGAGAGTGAGGGTGAGGTTGAGGGTTAGGGTTAGGGTGAGGGTTAGAGTTAGGTTCAGGGTGAGAGTTAGGGTTCGGTTTAAGTTTAGGGTTAGGGTGAGGTTTAGGGTAACGGTTACAGTGAGGGTGAGGTTTAGGGTTAGGTTGAGGGTTAGGGTTAGGTTTAGGGTTAGGGTGAGATGAGGGTGAGTGTTAGGGTTAGTGTTAGAGTGAGGGTTAGGATGAGGGTTAGTTTAAGGATTAGGGTTAGTGTGAGGGCTAGGGTGAGGGTGAGGTTTAGGGTTTGGGTTAGGTTGAGGTTTAGGGTTAGGTTTAGGCTTAGGGTTAGGGTGAGGGTGAGGTTTAGTGTTAGAGTTAGGGTTTGGGTGAGGCTGAGGGTGAGGGTTAGGTTTAGGCTTAGTGTTAGAGTTAGGGTTACGGTGAGGGTTAGTATGAGGGGGAGGGTTGGGTTTATGGTTAGGATTCAGGTAAGGGTTAGGGTGAGTGTGAGAGTTAGGGTTAGGGTTAGGCTTAGGGTTAGGGTTAGGCTGAGAGTGAGGTTGAGGTTCAGGGTTAGGGTTGGGGTGAGGGTTAGGGTTAGGGTTAGAGTGTCAGTTAGGGTTCGGTTAATTTTACGGTTAGGGTGAGGGTTAGGGTAAGGGTTAAATTGAGGGTGAGGGATAGGGTTAGGCTGAGCGTTAGGGTTAGGGTTACGGTGGGGGTGAGGGTGAGTGTTAGGGTTAGCTTTAGGGTGAGGCTTAGGATGAGGGTTAGGGTTAGGATTAGGGTTAGGGTGAGGGCTAGGGTGAGGGTGAGGTTTAGGGTTAGGATCAGGGTGCGATTTAGGGTTAGGTTTAGGATTAGGGTTAGGGTGAGGGTGAGGTTTAAGTTTAGAGTTAAGGTTAGGGTGAGGCTGAGGGTGAGGGTTAGTGTTAGGTTCAGTGTTAGAGTTAGTGTTACCTTGAGGGTTAGGGTGAGGGTAAGGTTTAGCCTTAGTGTTAGGATTAGGTTTAGGGTAAGGTTTAGGGTGAGTGTGAGGGTTAGGGATAGGGTGAGAGTTAGGGGTAGAGTTAGGGTGAGGGTTAGGGTTCGGGTTAAGTTTAGGGTTACTGTGAGGGTTAGTGTTAGGTTGAGGGTTAGGGTTAAGCTTAGGATTAGGGCGAGGGTTAGGGTTAGGTTTAGGGTTAGTAGAGGATTAAGGTTAGGATTAGGGTTAGGGTGAGGGCTAGGGTGAGGGTGCGGGTTAGGGTTAGTGTTTTGGTGAGATTTAGGGTTAGGGTTAGGGTTAGGGTGAGGGTTAGGAAGAGGGTTATGGTTACAGTGAGGATGAGGTTTAGGGTGTAGTGTCAGGGTTAGGTTTAGGATTCGGGTTAGGGTGATGGTGAGTTTTAGGGTTAGATTTAGGGTTAGGGGGAGGGTAAAGTCGAGGGTCAGGGTTAGGATTAGTGTAAGGGTTAAGGTTAGGGTGAGGGTTAGGTTGATGTTTAGGGTTAGGTTTAGGGTTAGTGTTCGGGTTAGGAAGAGGGTTAGGGTATGTGAGGGTTAGGGTTATGGTTAGGCTTAGGGTTAGGGTTATGCTGAGGGTGAGGGTGGGGTTTAGGATTAGGGTTAGGGTGATGGTTAGGGCTAGGGTTAGGGTGAGGGTTAGGATGAGGGATAGGGTTAGGATTAGGGTTAAGGTGAGGGTTAGGGTGAGGGTTAGGTTTAGAGTAAGGTTTAGGCTTAGGCTTAGGGTGACGCTGAACTTGAGTTTGATGGTGAGGGCTAGGGTTAGGGTGATGGTTAGGGTTAAGTTTAGGTTGAGGGTTAGGATGTGGTTTTGGGTTAGGGTGAGCTTTAGGGTGAGGATGATGGTAAGGGTAAAGTTGAGGTTTAGGCTGAGGTTGCGGGTTCAGATAAGGGTGAGAGTTAGGGTTAGGTTTATATTTAGGGTTAGGTTGAGGGTTAGATTGAGGATTAGGGTTAGGGTTAAGGTTAGTGTGAGGTTTAGGGTGAGTATGAGGGTTAGAGTTAGGGTGAGGGTGAGGGTTAGAATTAGGGTTAGGATGAGGGCTAGGGTGAGGGTGAGGGTTAGAGTTAGGCTTAGGGTTAGTTTGAGATTTAGTGTTAGGGTTAGGGTTAGTGTTAGGTTGTGGGTAAGTGTAGGGTGAGGATTAATGTTAGGTTGAGGGTTATGATTAGGGTGAGGGTTAGTGTTATTGTTTGGGTTAGGGTTAAGTTTACTGTGAGGGTGAAGATTAGGGTTAGGGTTAGGGTGAGGTTTAGTGTAAGGGTTAGGGTTAGAGTTAGGGTAAGTTTGAAGCTGAGGTTGAGGGCTAGGTTTAGTATTAGTGTTTGAGTTAGGGTTAGAGTTATGGTGAGAGTGAGGGTGATGGTGAGGGTGAGTGTTAGGTTTTGGGTTAGGGTGAGGTTTAGGTTTAGGTTTAGGGTTACGGTTCGGCTGAGGGTGAGGTTTAGGATTAGAGATAGGGTTAGGGTAAGGGTTAGGGTTAGTTTTAGAGTTAGGGTTACAGTGAGGGTTAGGGTGAGGGTGAGTGTTAGGCTTAGTGTTAGGGTTAGGATTAGTGTAAGGTTTCGGGTGAGTGTGAGGGTTAGGGTTAGTGTTAGGCTTAGGCTTAGGTTTAGGCTGAGAGTGAGGGTGAGGGTGAGGGTTATGGTTAGTGTGAGGGTTAGGGTTAGGTTTAGAGTGAGAGTTAAGGTTCTGTTAACTATAGGGTTAGGGTGAGGATCAGGGTTAGGATTAGGGTGATGTTGAGGGCTAGGGTGATGGTGAGGGTTAGGGTTAATGTGAGGGTAAGGTTTTGGGTTACGGTTAGGATGACGCTTAGGCTTACAGTGAGGTTGAGGGTTAGGGTTAGGTTGAGGGTTAGGGTTAAGGTTATGGTTAGTGTGAGGGTAAGTTTTAGGATTATGGTTAGGGTTAGGGTTAGGTTTAGGGTTAGGATTCGTGTTATTGTTAGGGTTAGGGTTAGACTTATGGTGAGGGTGAGTGTGAGGGTTAGGGTTAGTGTTAGCGTGAGGTTTGGGGTTAGGGTTAGGATTAGGGTGAGGGTGAGGGTGAGGTTTAGGGTTAGATTTAGGGTTAAGTTGGAGGGTAAGGTCGAGGGTTAATGTTAGGTTTAGTGTTAGGGTTAAAGTTAGGGTGAGGGATAGGTTGAGGTTTAGGGTTAGGGTTAGGGTTAGGATGAGGGTTAGGTTGAGGGTGAGTGTGAGGGTTAAGGTTAGGGTTAGGCTTAGGCTTAGGGTTAGCCTGAGGGTGAGGATTAGGTTTAGGGTGATGGTTAGGGTTTGGGTTAGGCTTAGGGTTAGAATGAGGTTTATGGTTAGGCTTAGGTTTAGGGTGAGGGCTAGGTTGAGGGTGAGGGTTAGGGTAAGGGTAAGGATTAAGCTTAGGCTTAGGGTTAGGCTGAGCATGAGGTTGAGGGTGAGAGTTAGGGTTAGGGATATGGTGAGGTTTAGTGTTAGGATTAGGGTTAGAGTTAGGGTTAGGATGAGGGTGAGGTTTAGGGGTAGGGTTAGGGTCAGGGTGAGGGTTAGGGTTCGGGTGAGGGTTAGAGTGGGGGTGACGGTAAGTGTAAAGGTGAGGGTTAGGCTGAGAGTGAGGGTTATGGTAAGGGTGAGTGTTAGGTTTAGGATGAGGGTTAGGGTTAGGGTTAGGGTGAGGGTGAGGGTTAGATTGAGGATTAGTGTTAGGGTTAGTGTGAGGTTTAGGGTGAGGATGAGGTTTAGGGTTAGGGTTAGGCTTACCATTAATGTTAGGGTTAGACTTAAGGTGAGGGTTAGGGTGAGGGTGAGCTTTAGTTTTAGTGTTAGGGTTAGGATTAGGGTTAGGTTTAGGGTGAGTTTGAGGGTTAGGTTGAGGTTTAGGGTTAGGGTTAGGGTTAGGATGAGGGTGAGTGTGATTGTTAGGGTTAGGCTTAGGCTTAGGCTTAGGCTGAGGGTGAGTGTGGGGGTGAGGATTAGGGTTAGTGTGATGTTTAGGGTTAGGGTTAGGGTTAGGGTGAGGGTTAGAATGAGTGTTAGGGTTAGGGATAGGGTGAAGTTTAGTGTTAGGGTTAGGTTTAGAGTTAGGGTTAGGGTGAGGGTGAGGTTTAGGGATAGGGTTAGGGTCCGGGTGAGGGTTAGGTTTAGGTTTAGTGTTAGGTTTAGGGATAGGGTGAGGGTTAGGATGAGGTTTAGGGTTAGGATTAGGGTTAGGGTAAGGACTAAGGTGAGGGTGAAGTTTAGGATTAGGTTTAGGGAGAGGTTTAGGGCTAGGGTTACGGTTCAGGTTAGGGTGAGGTTGAGGTTTCAGGTTAGGTTTAGGGTTAGGTTGAGGTTTAGGGTTAGGTTTAGGGTGAGGGTTAGGATGAGGATTAGGGTTAAGATTAGGGTTACGGTGAGGGCTAGGTTGAGGGTGAGGTTTATTGTTAGTGTTAGGGTGAGGTTCAGGGTTAGGGTGAGGGTTAGGTTGGGGGTTAAGGTTACAGTAAGTGTGAGGGTTAGGGTTATGGTGAGGGTTAGTGTTAGGATTAGGGTTAAGGTGAGTGTGAGGGTTAGGATTGGGGTTAGTGTTAGGGTCATTGTTAGGGTTAGGTTTAGGGTTACAGTGAGGGCTAGGGTTAATGTTAGGGTTAGGGTTAGGTTTAGGCTGAGGGTAAGGGTGGGGGTGGGATTGAGGATGAGGATTAGGGTTAGGGATAGGGTAATTGTAAGTGTTATGGTTAGGGTTAAGTTTGCGGTGAGGTTGAGGCTAAGGGTGAAGGTTATGTTTAGGGTTAGGGTTAGGGTTAGGGTTAATGTTATTTTTAGGGTTAGGGTTAGAGTTATGTTGAGGTTGAGGGTGAGGGTGAGGTTTAGGTTTAGGGTGAGGTGTAGGTTTTGGGTTAGGTTTAGAGTTAGGGTTAGTGTGAGGGTGAGGTGTAGGGTTAGATTTAGGGTTAGAGTGAGGTTTAAGTTGAGGGTTAGGTTTAGGGTTAGTGTTAGGGTTAGGTTTAGATTGAGAGTTGGGGGTGTGTTTGGGTTAGGGTTAGGCTTAGGGATAGGATTAGGTTTAGGATGAGGGTGAGTGTGTGTGTTAGGATTAGGTTTAGGATTAGGTTTAGGGTTAGGCTGAGAGTAAGTTTGAGGGTGAGGTTTAGGGTTAAGTTGATGGTTAGGGTTAGGGTTAGGGTTAGGGGGAGGGTTAGGATGAGGGTTAGTGCTAGATTTAGGGTTAAGGTAAGGGCTAGGGAGAGGGTGAGGTTTATGGTTAGGGTTAGGGTGAGGTTTAGGTTTAGGGTTAGGGTGAGGGTGAGGTTTAGTGGTATGGTTAGGGTTAGAATTAGGGTTAGGGTGAAGATGAGGTTCAGGGTTAGAGTTAGGGTATGTTGAGGCTGAGGTTGAGCGTTAGGTTTAGTGTTAGTGTTAGAGTTAGGGTTAGGGTGAGGGTTAGGATGTGGTTAAGTTTGAGGGTGAGGGTTAGGCTTAGGGTTAGTATTAGGATTAGGGTAAGGGTTAGGGTGAGTGTGACAGTTAGGATTAGGTTTAGGCTTATGCTTAGGGTTAGGCTGAGAGTGAGGGTGAGTGTGAGGGTAAGGGTTAGGGTGAAGGTTAGGGTTAGGTTTAGGGTGAGAGTCATGGTTCGGTTAAGTTTTGGGTTAGGGTGAGGATTAGGATTAGGGTTAGGGTGAGGGCTAGGGTGAAGGTGAGGGTTAGGTTTAGTTTTAGGGTAAGATTTAGAGTTAGGGTTAGGGTTTGGGTTAGGGTTAGGATGAGGGTTAGGGTTATGGTGAGGGTAAGGGTTAGGCTTAGGTTGAGGGTTAGGGTTAAGATTATGGTTAGGGTGAGGGTGAGTGTTAGGAATAGGGTTGGGTAGAGGTCTAAGTTGGGGGTGAGTTTTAGAGTTAGGGTTAGGGTTAGGCTGAGGTTTAGGATTAGGGTGAGGGTTAGGGTTAGTTTGAGGGTTACTGTTAGTGTTAGGGTTAGTGTTAGGATGAGGGTAAGTGTTAGGGTGAGGGTTAATGTTAGGGTGAGGCTTATGGTTAGGGTGAGGGTTAAGGTTAGGGTTAGGGTTATTGTTAGGGTTAGGTTTAGGGTTACGGTTAAGGTGAGGGTGAAGTTTAGGGTTAGATTTAGGGTAAAGTTTAGAGTTAGGGTTAGGGTTAGAATTAGGGTTAGGGTGAGGGTGTGGTTTAGGGGTAGAGTTAGGGTGAGGGTGAGGGTTAGGGTTAAGGTGAGCGTTAGGGTGGGGTTGATGGTAAGGGTAAAAGTGAGGGTTAGGCTGAGGGTGAGGGTTACACTAAGGGTGAGGGTTAGGGTTAGGGTGAGGGTTAGGTTTATGATTAGGGTGAGGGTGAGGGTTAGTTTGAGGATTAGTGTAAGGGTTAATGTGAGGTTTAGGATTCGGACCAGGATTAGCGTTATGGTGAGGGCTAGGGTGAGGTTGAGCGTTAGGTTTATTTTAGGGTGCGGTTTAGGGTTAGGTTGATAGTTAGGGTTAGTGTGAGCCTTAGTGTTATTGTTAGGGTTCGTGTTAGGGTGAGGGTAAATGTTAGGATGAGGGTAAGTGTTAGAGTGAGGATTATGGTTAGGGTGAGGGTTAGGAATAGGGTTAGGGTTATTGTTAGGTTTTGGGTTACTGTTACAGTGAGGGTGACTGTGAGGGTTAGGGTTAGGTTTAGGATGAGGTTTAGGTTTAGGGTTAGGATTAGAGTTAGGGTTAGGGTGAGGGTGAGGTTTAGGGTTAGAGTTAGGGATAGTGTTAGGGATAGGGATAGGGTGAGTGTTAGGGTTAGGCTTAGGCTTAGGCTTAGGCTTAGGCTTAGGCTGAGCATGAGGGTGAGGGTTAGGTTTAGGGTGAGGGTTAGGATGAGGTTTAGGGTTAGGATTATGTTTAGGGTGAAGGCTAGGCTGAGGGTTAGGGTAAGGTTTAGGGTTAGGGATAGGGTTAGGTTTAGGATTTGAGTTAGGGTGAGGGTCAGTGTGAGGGTTAGTGTTAGGGTTAGGGTTAGGCTTAGAGTTAGGGTGAGGTTTAGTGTTAGGGATTGGTTAGGGTTAGGGTGAGACTGAGGATTAGGCTTAGGTTTAGGGTTAGGTTTAGGGTTTGGTTTAGGGTTAGGGTTAGTGTTAGGGTTAGGTTTAGGGTTAGGCTGAGGGTGAGGGTGGGTGTGAGGATTAGGGTTAGGTTTAGGTTTATTGTTAGGGTGAGGGTGAGTTTTAGGGTTTGAGTTAGGTTCAGGGGGAGTGTTAATGTGAGGTTTATGGTTAGGGTTATTGTTAGGGTTCGGGGGAGAGAGAGTGTTAGTTTGAGATTTAGGGATAGTGTTAGGTTTAGGATTAGGGTTAGGGTGCCGTGAGTATGAGGATTAGGGTGAGGGTTAGGCTTAGGCTTAGGGTTAGGCTGAGGGTAAGGGTGGCTGTGACGATTAGGGTTAGGGTGATGGTTAGGGTTAGGGTTAGGGTTATTGTTAGGGTTAGGGTTCGAGTTACGGTGAGGGTGAGGGTGGGGGTGAGGTTTAGGGTTAGGGTTAGGGTGAGGGTGAGGTTTAGGGTTAGATATTGGGTTAGGGTGAGAGTTAGTGTTAGGGATAGTTTTAGGGTTAGGGTGAGGGTGAGGGTTAGGTTTAGGTTTAGGGTTAGAATTACGGTGACGGTGAGGGTGCAGGTGTGTGTGATGGTTAGGGTTAGGTTTAGGGTTAGGCTTAGGGTTAGGCTGACTGTGAGGGTGAGGTTGAGGTTTAGGGTTAGGGTGAGGGGTAGGGTTATAGTTATGGGGAGGGTTAGGGTGAGGGTTAAGGTTAGTATTAGGTTTAGGGTGAGGGCTAGGGTGAGGGTGATGTTTAGGGTTAGGGGGAGGTTTAGGATGAGGTTTAGGGTTAGGGTGAGGTTGAGGTTTAGGGTTAGACTTAGGATTAAGGTGAGGTTTAGTATTATGTTTAGGATTAGGATTAGGGTAAGGTTTAGTGTTAGTGTTTGTGTTAAGGTTAGGGTGAGGGTTAGGTTGAGGTTTAGGGTTAGGGTTAGGGTTAGGGTTAAGATTAGGGTTAGTGTGAGGTTTAGGGTGAGGATGAGGGTTAGGGTTAGGGTGAGGTCTAGAGTGAGGGTGAGGGTGAGGTTTAGATTGAGTATTAGTTTTAGGGTTAATGTGAGGTTTAGGTTTAGGGTGTGGTTTAGTGTTAAGGTTAGGGTTAGAATTAATATTAGGGTTAGGCTTAAGGTGAGGGTTAGGGTGAGGGTGAGGTTTAGGATTAGTGTTAGGATTAGGATTAGGGTTAGGGTTAGGGTGAGTGTGAGGGTTAGGTTTGGGTTAGGCTTAGGCTTAGTGTTAGGCTGAAGGTGAGGGTGAGGGAGGAGGGTTAGGGTTAGGGTGCGGGTTAGGATTAGGGTTATGATGAGGGCTAGGGTGAGGGTGAGGTTTAGGATTAGGGTTAGGGTGAGCTTTAGGTTTAGGTTTAGGTTTAGGGGTATTGTGAGGTTGAGGTTTAGGGTTAGAGTTAGGGTTACGGTGAGGCTGAGGGTGAGGTTTAGGGTTAGGTTTAGTGTTAGAGTTAGGGTTACAGTGAAGGTTAGGTTGAGGGTGAGGGTTAGGCTTAGTTTTAGGATTAGGATTAGAGTAAGGTTTAGGGTGAGTGTGAGTGTTAGTGTTAGGGTTAGGGTTAGGTTTAGGGTGAGGGTTAGGATGAGGATTAGGTTTAGGATTAGGGTTAGGATGAGGCCTCGTGTGAGAGTGAGCGTTAGGGTTAGAATTTGGGTGAGGTTTAGGGTTAGGGTTACAGTTAGGGTGAGGGTTAGGATGAGGGTTAGGGTTACGGTGAGTGTGAGAGTTAGGGTTAGGGTGAGCTTTAGGGTTAGGTTTAGGGTTACGGTGAGGGTGAGGGTGAGTGTGAGGGTTAGGGTTAGGGTTAGGGTTAGGCTTAGGCTTAGGGTGAGGGTTAGGTTTAGGGTTTGGATTAGGGTGAGGGTGAGGCTGAGGATTAGGTTTAGGATGAGGTTTAGGGTTAGGCTGAGGGTGAGGGTGGGGTGAGTATTAGGGTTAGGGTTAGGCTTTTGGTTATTGTTATTGTTATGCTTATGGTTAAGTTAGTGGTGAGATTGAGGCTGAGGGTGAGGAATACGGTTAGGGTTAGGGTTATTGTTAGGGTTAGTGTTATTTTTAAGGTTAGGGTTAGAGTTATGTTGAGGTTGAGAGTGTGGGTGTGGGTTACGGTTAGGGTGAGTGTTAGAGTGAAATTTAGTGTTAGGGTGAGGGTGAGTGTGAGGTTTAGGATTAGAGTTAGTGTTAGGGTGAGGGTTAGGGTGAGGTTTAGGGTTAGGGTTAGTGTTAGGGTTAGGGTGTGGGTGAGGTTTAGGTTGAAGTTTAGGGATAGGGCTAGCTTTAGGATTCGGGTTAGTGTGAGGGTGAGTGTGAGGGTTAGGCTTTGGCTTAGGTTTAGGCTGAGGATGAGGGTGGGGCTGAGGATTACGGTTAGTGTGATGGTTAGGGTTAGGTTTAGTGTTAGAGTTAGGGTTAGAATTATGGTGAGGGTGAGGGTGGGGCTGAGGGTTAGGTTTAGGTTTAGGGTGAGGGTTAGTGTAACGGTTATGGTGAGGGTGAGGGTTAGGGTTAGGTTGAGCTTCAGTGTTAGGTTTAGGGTTAGGGTGAGAGTGAGTGTTAGGGTTACTGTGAGGTTGAGGTTTAGGTTGAGGGTTAGGTTTAGGATTAGGGTTAGGGTGAGGGCTCGGGTGAGGGCTCGGTTTAGGGTTAGGTTTAGGGTGAGGTTTAGGGTTAGGGTTAGGGTTAAGGTGAGGTTTAGGGTTAGAGTTAGGGTTAGGATATGGCTGAGGGTAAGGGTTAAGGTTAGGGTTAGTGGTAGAGTTTGGGTTAGGGTGAGGATTAGGATGAGCGTGAGGGTTAAGCTTAGGGTTAGGATTAGGATTAGGGTAAGGGTTAGGTTGAGTGTGGTGGTTAGGTTCAGGGTTAGGCTTAAGCTTAGGGTTAGGCTGAGGGTAAGGGTGAGGGTGAGTGTTAGGGTTAGGGTTAGTGTTATTGTTAGGTTAGTGTTAGATTTACGGTGAGGGTGAGGGTTAGGTTTAGGTTTTGGGTGGGGTTAAGAGTTAGGGTTAGGGTTAGGCTGAGTGTGAGGTTTAGCATTAGATATAGTGTTAGGGGTAGGCTTCGGGTGAGGGTTAGTTTTAGGTTTAGTGTTAGTGTTACTATTATGGTTAGTGTTAGATTTGGGGTTAGGGTGAGGTTTAGGTTTAGGGTTAGTGTAAGGGTTAGGGTGAGGGTGAGGGTTCAGTTGAGGTTTAGGGATAGGTTTAGATTTAGGATTAGGGTTAGGGTGAGGGTGAGTGTGAGTGTTAGGGTGAGGGTTAGGCTTAGGATTAGGGTTAGGCTGAGGGAGAGGTTGGGGGTGCGGACTAAGATGATGGTGATGGTTCGGGTTAGGGTTAGTGTTATTGTTAGGGTTAGGCTTAGTGTTAGGGTTAGGGTGAGGGTGAGGCTTAAGTTGAGGTTTAGGCTTAGGGTTACAGTTAGTGTTAGTGTGAGGGTTAGTGTTAGGGTTAGGGTTAGTGTTAGGGTGAGGTTTAGGTTTAGGGTTTAGGGTTAGGGTGAGGGTTATGTTGAGGGTTAAGGTTACTATAAGGGTGAGGGTTAGCATTAGGCTGAGGGTTAGGGTTAGTATTAGTGTTAGGGTGAGGTTGAGTGTTAGGATTAAGGTAGGTTTAGGGTTAGGATTTGGTATAGGCTTAGGATTAGTTTCATTGTTTGGGTTAGGGTTAGAGTTACAGTGAGGGTGAGCATGAGGGTAAGGGATAGGCTTAGGCTTATGCTTAGGAATAGGCTGAGCGTGAGGTTGACGGTGAGGGTTAGGGTTAGGGGGATGGTAAGGTTTATGGTAGGGTGTGGATTAGGATGTGATTTAGGGTTAGGGTGATGTTTAGGGTGATAAAGATGCTAAGGGTAAAGGTATGGTTTAGGCTGAGGGTGAGGGTTAAAGTTCGGTTTAGGGTTAGGGTAAGCGTTAGGGTTAGAGTTAGGGTGAGTGTTAGATTGAGGATTAGGGTTAGGGTCAGTGTGAGGTTTAGTGTGAGGATGAGGGTTAGGGTTAGGGTGAGGGTGAGCATTAGAATTAGGGTTAGGGTGGGCGTTACGGTGAGGGTGAGGGTATGGGTTATGGTTAGGGAGAGGTTTAGTATTAGAATGAGGGTTAGGTTTAGTGTGAGGGTTAGTGATAGGGTTAGGGTTAGTGTTAGAGTGAGGGTAAGTGTTATGTTGAGGGTTAGGCTTAGGGTGAGGGTTATGGTTAAGGTGAGGGTTAGGGATAGGGTTAGGGTTAATTTTAGGGTTAGGGTTAGGGTTACGGTTATGGTGAGGGTGAGGGTGTGGATTAGGCTTAGGATTAGGGTGAGGTTTAGTGTTAGGGTTAGGGATAGAGTTAGGGTTAGGGTGAGGCTGAGGATGTGGCTTAGGGTTAGGGTTAATGTTAGAGTTAGGGATAGGGTGAAGGTTAGATTGAGTTTTAAGGTTAGGGTTAGGATTAGGGATAGGTTGAGGGTTAGGTTTAGGGTTTGGGTTAGGGTGAGGGTGATGTTGAGTATTATGGTTAGGTTTAGGGTTAGGGTTAGGGTTAGAGTTAGGGTTAGGGTTAAAGTTACAGTGAGGTTTAGAGTTAGGGTCAGGCTTAGGGTTAGGCTGAGGGTGAGGGTGGGCTTGAGGATTAGGGTAGGGGTTAGGGTTAGGGTTAGGGGAAGGTTAGGATGAGCATTACGGTAAGGATTAGGGTTAGAGTGAGGGCTAGGATGAGGGTGAGATTTAGGGTTAGCTTAGGATGAGGTTTAGGGTTAGGTTTAGGGTTAGGGTGAGGCTGAGGGTGAGGGTTAGGGTTAGGGTTAGTGTTAGAGTTAAGGTTAGGTTGAGGGTTAGGGTGAGGGTGAAGTTTAGGCTTAGGTTTAGGATTAGGATTAGGGTAAGGGTTAGGTTGAGTGTGAGGGTTAGGGTTAGGGTTAGGGTTATGCTTAAGATTAAGCTGAGGGTGAGGTTGAGGGTGAAGGTTAGGGTTGGGTTGAGGGTAAGGGTTAGGGTTACGTTGAGCGTGAGGGTTAGGTTTAGGTTGAGGGTTAGGGTGAGGGTAAGCGTTAGATTTAGTGTGAGTGTTAGGGTTAGGGGTAGGGTTAGGCCTAGGGTTACACTGAGGGAGAGGGTGAGCATGAGGTTTAGGGTTAGGGTGAGTTTTAGTGGTAGAGTTAGGGTTAGGGTGAGGGCTAGGGTGAGTGTTAGGGTTAGCTTGAGGATTAGATTAGGGGTAGGGTGAGGGTGAGGGCTAGATTGAGGATTAGTGTTAGGGTTATTGTGAGGTTCAGGGTGAGGATGAGGGTTAGGTTTAGGTTGAGGGTTAGGTTGAGGGTGAGGGTTAGGGTTAGAGTGAGTGTGAGAATTAGGGTTAGGTTGATGGTTTGTGTTAGGTTTAGAGTTAGTATTAGAGTTAGGGTGAGGGTAAGTGTTAGGGTGAGGGTGAGGGTTAGGGTGAGGGTTATAGTAAGGTAGAGTGTTAGGGCTAGGGTTAGGGTTACTGTTAGATTTAGGGCTACGGTTACGTGGAGGGTGAGGGTGAGGGTTAGGTTTAGGGTTTGGATGAGGTTTAGGTTTAGGGTTACGGTTAGAGTTAGGGTTAGGGTGAGGGCTAGGGTGAGGGTTAGGGTGAGGGTTCGGTTTAGGGATAGGTTTAGGTTTAGGATTATGGTGAGGGTGAGTGTGAGGGTTAGGGTTAGGGTTAGGCTTAGGCTTAGGGTTAGGGTGGGGGTTAGTGTTAGTGTTTGGGTTAGGGTGAGGGTGAGGCTGAGGATTAGGGTTAGGGTTTGGGTTAGGTTTAGGGTTAGGTTTAGGGTTAGGGTTAGGGTTACAGTGAGGGTTAGGGTTAGGGTTTAGCTTAGGATTAGGCTGAGGGTGAGCTTGGGAGTGAGGATTAGGGTGAGTTTTAGGGTTAGGTTATTGATAGTGTTATGGTTAGGGTTAAGTTTGTGGTGAGGGTGAGGCTGAGGGTGAGGGTTATGGTTAAGTTTAGGGTTAGGGTATGGGTTAGTGTTATTGTTAGGTTTAGAGTTAGACTTAATTTGAGGTTTTGGGTGAGGATGTGGGTTAGGGTTAGGGTTAGGTTTAGGGTGAGTCTTAGGTTTATGGTTAGGGTGAGGGTGAGGTATATGGTTAGAGTTAGGGTTAGGGGGATAGTTAGGGTGAGGTTCAGCGTTACGGTTAGTGTTAGGTTTCGGGTAAGGGTGAGGTTTAGGTTGAGATTTAGGGATAGGTTTAGATTTAGAATTAGGGTTAGGGTGAGGGTGAGAGTGAGTATTAGGGTGAGGGTTAGGTTTAGGCTTAGGGTTAGGTTGAGGGTGAGGGAGAGGTTGAGGGTTAGGGTTAGGGTGAGGGCTAGGGTTAAGGTTATGGGGAGGGCTTGCATGAGCGTTAGGGTTAGTATTAGGGTTAGGGTGAAGGCTAGGGTGAGGGTGAGTTTTAGGGTTAGGGTTAGGGTGAGGTTTAGCGTTAGGTTTAGTGTTAGGGATAGGGTGAGGTTGAGTTTTATGGTTATAGTTAGGGTTAGGGTGAGGCTGAGGGTGAGGGTGAGGGTTGGGGTTAGGGTTAGAGTTAGGGTTAGTGTAAGGGTTAGGGTGTGGATGAGGGTTAGGCTTAGTGAAAGGATTAGGATTAGGGTAAGGGTTAGGGTGTGTGTGAGGATTAGGGTTAGGATGAGGTTTAGGTTTAGGGTTAGGTTTAGAGTTAGTGTTCTGTTGAGGGTGAGTTTTAGGGTTAGGGTTAGGGTTAGTGTTAGGTTTAGGGTTAGGGTGAGGGTTAGGCTTAGGGTTAGGCTTAGGTATAGGCTTAGGTGTAGGCTTTGGCTGAGCATGAGGGTTAGGGTTAGGGTTAGGGTGAGGGTGAGGGTTAGGGTTAGGATTAGGGTGAGGGTTAGGATGAGGTATAGGTTTAGGATTAGGGTTAGGGTGTGGGCTAGGTTGGGGCTGACTGTGAGGTTTGGGGTTAGGGATAGATTTAGGTTTACGATTAGGTTTAGGGTGAGTGTGAGCGTGAGAGTTAGGGTTAGGGTGAGCATTAGGCTTAGGGTTAGGGTTAGGATTTTGATTATGGTGAGGGTGAGGCTGAGGATTAGTGTTAGGTTTAGGGTTAGGGTTAAGGTTAGAGTTACAGTGAAGGTTATGGTTATGGTTATGGTTATGTTTAGGTTTAGGGTTAGGGTGGGGGTTAGGGTTAGGGTTGGTGTTAGGGTGAGGGTGAGGCTGAGGATTAGGGTTAGGTTTAGGATTAGGGTTTGGGTTAGGGTTAGGGTTAGGTTTAGGTTTATGGTTATGGTTATGGTGAGGTTTAGGGTTAGGTTTTAGCTTAGGGATAGGCTGAGGGTGAGGGTGGGGGTGAGGATTAGGGTTAGTGTTAGGGTTAGGGTTATTTTTAGTGTTATGTTTAGGGTTAAGTTTGCTGTGAGGGTTAGGCTAAGGGTGAGGGTTATGGTTATGTTTATGGTTAGGGTTAGGGTTATTGTTAGGTTTAGAGTTAGACTTACTTTGAGGTTTTGGGTGAGGGTGAAGTTAGGGTTAGTGTGAGGTTTAGGGTGAGGTTTAGGTTTAGGGTTAGGGTTAGGGTGAGTGTGAGGTTTAGGGTTAGATTTAGGGTTAGGGGGACAGTTAGCGTGAGGTTTAGGTTTAGGGTGAAAGTGAGTTTTAGGGTGAGGTTGAGGTTTAGGTTGAGGTTTAGGGATAGTGCTAGGATTAGGATTAGGGTTACGTTGAGGGTAAGTGTGAGGGTTACGGTGAGGGTTAGGTTTAGGCTTAGGGTTAGGCCGAGGGTGAGGGTGAGTTTGTGGGTTAGGGTTAGGGTGAGGGATAGGGTGAGGGTGAGTTTTAGGGTTAGTGTTAGGGTGAGGTTTAACGTAAGGTTTAGGGTGAAATTGAGGTTTAGGGTTAGAGTTAGGGTTAGGGTGAGGCTGAGGGTGAGGGTTAGGGTTAGTGTTAGAGTTAGGGTTAGGGTGAGGGTTAGGGTGTGGATGAGGGTTAGGCTTAGTGAAAGGATTAGGATTAGGGTAAGGGTTAGGGTGTGTGTGAGGTTTAGGGTTAAGGTGAGGTTTAAGTTTAGGGTTAGGGTTAGAGTTAGGGTTAGGATGAGGGTGAGGTTTAGTGTTAGGGTTAGGGTTAGTGTTAGGTTTAGGGTTAGTGTGAGGGTTAGGGTTAAGGTTAGGCTTGGGTTTAGGCTTAGGTGTAGGCTTTGGCTGAGCATGAGTGTGAGGGTTAGGGTTAGGGTTAGGATGAGGTTTAGGGTTAGGATTAGGGTTAGGGTGAGGGCTAGGTTGAGGCTGACTGTGAGGGTTGGGGTTAGGGATAGATTTAGGTTTACGATTAGGTTTAGGGTGAGTGTGAGTGTGAGAGTTAGGGTTAGGGTGAGGGTTAGGCTTAAGGTTAGGGTGAGGATAGGGTTAGGATTTTGGTTATGGTGAGGGTGAGGCTGAGGATTAGTGTTAGGTTTAGGGTTAGGGTTCGGGTTAGAGTTACAGTGAAGGTTATGGTTATGGTTATGGTTATGGTTAGGTTTAGGGTTAGGGTGGGGGTTAGGGTTAGGGTTTGTGTTAGGGTGAGCGTGAGGCTGAGGATTAGGTTTAGGTTTGGGTTTAGGGTTTGGGTTAGGTTTAGGGTTGGTTTAGGTTTAGCGTTATGGTTATGGTGAGGTTTAGGGTTAGGGTTTATCTTAGGGTTAGGCTGAGGTTGAGGGTGGGTGTGAGGATTAGGGTTAGTGTTTGGGTTAGGGTTATTTTTAGTGTTATGGTTAGGGTTAAGTTTGCTGTGAGGGTGAGGCTAAGGGTGAGGGTTAGGGTTAGGGTTAAGGTTAGGTTATTGTTAGGTTTAGAGTTAGACTTACTTTGAGGTTTTGGGAGAGAGTGAAGGTTAGGGTTATTGTGAGGTTTAGGGTGAGGTTTAGGTTTAGGGGTAGGGTTAGGGTGAGGGTGAGGTTTAGGTTTAGAGTTTGGGTTAGGGGGACATTTAGGGTGAGGTTTAGGGTTAGGGTTAGTGTTAGGTTTAGGGTGAGGGTGAGGTTTAGGGTGAGGTTTAGGGATAGTGCTAGGTTTAGGATTAGGGTTACGTTGAAGGTGAGTGTGAGGGTTAGGGTGAGGGTTAGGTTTATGGGGAGAGTTTTGGATGAGAGTTAGGGTTAGGATTAGGGTTAGGGTGAGGGCTAGGGTGAGGGTGAGTTTTAGGGTTAGTGTTAGGGTGAGGTTTAGCATTAAGTTTACGGTTAGGGTTAGGGTGAGGTTGAGGTTTAGGGTTAGAGTTAAGGTTAGGGTGAGGCTGAGGGTGAGGGTTAGCTTTAGTGTTAGAGTTAGGGTTAGGGTGAGGGTTAGGGTGTGGGTGAGTGTTAGGCTTAGTGATAGGATTAGGATTGTGGTAATGGTTAGGCTGTGTGTGAGGATTAGGTTTAAGAAGAGGTTTAGGTTTAGGGTTAGGGTTAGGGTTAGGGTTAGGGTGAGGGTGAGTTTTAGGTTGAGGTTTAGGGATAGGGCTAAGTTTAGGATTAGGGTTAGGCTGAGGGTAAGTGTGAGGGTTAGGGTGAGGGTTAGGCTTAGGCTTAGGGTTAAGCTGAGGATGAGGGTGAGTGTGAGGATTAGGGTTAGGGTGATGTTTAGGGTTAGGATTAGTGTTATTGTTAGGGTTAGGGTTAGAGTTATGGTGAGGGTGAGGGTGGGGGTGAGGGTTAGGTTTAGGGTTAGGGTGAGGTTTAGGGTAAGGGTTATGGTGAGGGTGAGGTTTTGGGTTAATTTGAGCTTTAGTGTTATGTTTAGGGTTAGGGTGAATTTGAGGATTAGGGTTAGTGTGAGGGTGAGGGTTAGGTTTAGGAATAGGTTTAGGTTGAGGGTGAGGGTGAGGGTAAGTGTTAGGGGAAGTTTAGGATGAGCATTACGGTAAGATTAGGGTTAGAGTGAGGACTAGGATGAGGGTGAGATTTAGGGTTAGGCTTAGGGTGAGGTTTAGGGTTAGGTTTAAGGTCAGGGTGAGGCTGAGGGTGAGGGTTAGGGTAGGGTTAGTGTTAGAGTTAGGGTTAGGGTGAGGGTTAGGTTGAGGGTGAGGTTTAGGCTTAGATTTAGGATTAGGATTAGGGTAAGGGTTAGGTTGAGTGTGAGGTTTAGGGTTAGGGTTATGCTTAGGATTAAGCTGAGGGTGAGGTTGAGTGTGAAGGTTAGGGTTAGGGTGAGGGTAAGGGTTAGGGTTAGGGTGAGGGTGAGGGTTAAGTTTAGGTTGAGGTTTACTGGGAGGGTAAGCATTAAAATTAGTGTGCAGGTTAAGGTTAGGGTTAGGATTAGGCTTACGGTTACACTGAGGGAGAGGGTGAGCATGAGGTTTAGGTTTAGGGTGAGGTTTAGCAGTAGAGTTAGGGTTAGAGTGAGGGCTAGGGTGAGGGTTAGGGATAACGTGAGGATTAGGTTTAGGGGTATGGTGAGGGTGAGGGCTACATTTAGTATTAGTGTTAGGGTTATTGTGAGGTTCAGGGTGAGGCTGAGGGTGAGGGTTAGTGTTAGGATTAGGATTAGGATTAGGGTAAGGGTTAGGGTGAGTGTGAGAGTTAGGGTTAGTGTTAGGGTTCGGCTTATGGTTAAACTGAGGGTGAGGGTGAGGGTGATCGTTTGGGTTAGTATTGGGATTAGTGTGAGGGTGATTGTGTGTGTTAGGGTTAGGTTTACCGTTAGGCTTAGGGTTAGGCTGAGGGTGAGGTTGTGGGTGAGGGTTAGGTATAGGGTGAAGGTTGGCGTAAGGGTTAGGGGGAGGGTTAGGATGAGGGTTAGGGTTAGGACGAGGGTGAGCGTGAGCCTGAGGATTAGGGTTAGGGTGATGGTTAGGGTTAGGTTTAGGGTGAATTTTAGGATCAGGGTTAGGGTTAGGGTGAGGATTAGGGTGAGTGTGACGGTAAGAGTAAAGGTGAGGGTTAGGCTGAGGGTGAGTGTTTCACTAAGGGGGAGGGTTACATTTAGGGTGAGGGTTAGGGTAAGGGTTAGGGTGAGGGTAGGGTGAGGGTGAGGGTTAGATTGAGGATTAGGGTTAGTATGAGTTTTAGGGTGAGGATTAGGGTTAGTGTTAGGGCGAGGTTTAGGTTTAGGTTGAGAGTTAGGGTTACTGTGAGGGTTAGTATTAGAGTTAGGGTTAGGGAAAGGTTGAGGGTAAGTGTTAGGGTGAGGGTTAGGGTTAGGGTGAGTGTTAAGGTTAGGGTGAGGGTTATGGTTAGGTTTAGGATTATTGTTAGGTTTAGGGTTAGGGTTACAGTGAGAGTGAGGGTGAGGGTTAGAGTTAGGGTGAGGTTTAGGTTTAGGGTTAAGGTTTGAGTTAGGGGTAGTGTGAGGGTGAGGTTTAGGTTTAGGTTTAGTTTTAGGGTGAGGGCTAGGGTGAGGGTAAGGTTTAGAGTTAGGGTTAGGGTGAAGTTTAGGGTTAGGATTAGGGTGAGTGTCAGGGTGAGTTTGAGGTTTAGGGTTAGATAGGGTTAGGGTGAGGGTTAGGGTAAGGGTAAGTGTTAGGATTAGGGTTAGGGTGAGGGTTAGGGTGAGGTTGTGTGTTAGGGTTAGGGTTAGGATTAGGATTAGGGTTAGTGAAACAGTGAATGTGAGGGTTAGGGTTAGGGTTAGGCATTGGGATAGGCTGAGGGTGAGGTTGAGGGTGAGGGTGAGGGTTAGGGTGAGGGTTAGGGTTAGGGTGATAGTTAGGTTTCGGGTTAAGTTTAGGGTTAGGGTGAGATTTAGTTTGAGGATGTCGGTAAGTTTAAAGGTGAGAGTTATGCTGAGGATGAGGGTTACGGTAATGGTGAGGGTTAGGGTTAGGGTGAGGGTTAGGTTAAGGGCTAGGGTTAGAGTTAGGGTGAGGGTAAGGGTTAGAATGAAGATTAGGGTTAGGGTGAGGGTGAGGTTTAGGGTGAGGATGAGGGTTAGGGTTACGGTGAGGTTTAGGGTTAGGTTTAGGTTTAGGGTGAGGGTTAGTGTTAGGGTTAGGGTTTGTGTGAGGGTGAGGGTTAGAATTAGGGTGAGGGTTAGGTTTAGTGTGAGGTATAGTGTTAGGGTTTGTGTTAGGGTGAGGGTAAGTGTTATGGTGAGGGTTAGGTTTAGGGTGAGGTTTAGGGTTAGAATTACGCTGAGGGTGAGGGTGAGGGTGAGGATTAGGGTTAGGGTTAGGGTGAGATTTTGGGTTAGGGATAGGGTTAGAGTTAGGGTTAGGGTGAAGTTGAGGTTTAGGGTTAGAGTTAAGGTTAGGGTAAGGGTGAGGGTGTGGTTTAGGGTTAGGGTTAGTGTTAGGGTTAGGGTTAGGGTGAGCTTTAGTGTGAGGGTTAGGGTTGGGTTTAGGATTAGGGTTAGGGTGAGGGTGAGTGTGAGGGTTAGGGTTAGGGCTAGGTCTAGGTTTAGGGTTAGGCTGAGGGAGAGGTTGAGGGTGAGAGTTAGGGTTAGGGTTAGAATTAGCCTTAAGGAGAGGTTTAGGGTTAGGGTTAAGGTTAGGGTTCTGGTAAGGTTGAGGTTTAGAGTTAGCATGATGGTTAGGGTGAGAAGTAGGATTAGGGTTAGGTTGAGGGTTAGGGTGAGGGTTAGGTTGAGGGTTTGGGTTTGGTTTAGGGTTAGGATGAGCATGAGGTTTAGGGTGAGGTTTAGGTTAGGCTTAGTTTTAGGATTAGCGTGAGGTTAAGCATTAGGGTGAGGATTAGGTTTAGGGTTAGGGTGAGGGTTAAGATGAGGTTTAGGGTTAAAATGAGGGTGAGGGTTAGGGTTAAGGTGAGGGTTCATGTTAGGATTAGGATTAGAGTGAGGGTGATGTTTAGGATTAATGTTAATGTTATTGTAAGTGTTATGGTTAGGGTTACATTTGCAGTGAGGGTGAGGTTGAGGGTGAAGTTTAGGGTTAGGGTTAGGGTTAGTTTTAGGTTTAGGATTAGCGTTAATGTTAGGGCTAGGTTTAGAGTTATGGTTTGTGTGAGGGTGAGGGTGAGGGTTAGGGTGAGGGTTAGGGTGACGTTTAGGTTTAGGGTTAGGATTAGGGATTGGGTGAGTCTGAGGTTTAGGGTTAGAGTTAGGATGAGGGGGAGGTTGAGGTGTAGGTTTAGGGTTAGCGTTAATGTGAGGTTTAGGGTTAGGGTTAGGGTTAGGGTGAGGGTGAGGGTTAGGTTGAGGGTTAGGGTTTGGGTTAGGGTAGGTTATAGGTTAGGGTGAGGGCTAGGGTTAGGGTTAGGATGAGGTTTAAGATGAGGGTTAGGGTTTCAGTGAGGGTGAGGGTTAAGTTTCGGGTGAGAGTTAGGGTTAGAATTAGGATTCGGGTGAGGGTGATGGTTAGGATTAGGGTTAGGGTTATTGTAAGTGTTATGGTTAGGGTTACATTTGCATATAGAGTGAGGCTGAGGGTGAAGGTTAGGTTTAGGGTTAGTTTTAGGGTTAGCATTAGTGTTAATAATAGGTTTAGGGTTACACTTGGGGTTTGGGTGAGGGTGAGGGTGAGGGTGAGGGTTAGGGTTAGGTTTAGGTTGAGGGTGAAGGTTAGGGTGAGGGTTAGAGTTAGGGTTAATGTTAGGCTTAGCGTTAGGTTTAGGGTATGGGTTAGGTTGAGGTTAAGCGTTAGGATTAGGGTTAGGGTTAGGATTAGGGTTAGTGTGAGGGTGAGTGTAGGGTTAGGGTTAAGATTAGGCTTAGGCTTAGGGTTAGGCTGAGGGTGGGGGTGGGGGTGAGAATTAGGCTTAGGGTTATGGTTAGCCATAGGGTGAGGGTGAGGGTTAGGATGAGGGTTAGGGTTAGGATACGGGTTAGGGTGAGGGCTAGGTTGAGGGTGAGGGATAGGGTTAGGTTTAGGCTTAGGCATAGGCTTTAGGCTGAAGGCAATGGTGAGTGTGAGTGTTAGAGTTATGGTGATGGATAGGGTTAGAGTTAGGGTGAGTGTTAGGTTGAGGGTTCAGGTTAGGGTGGGGGTCAGTATGAGCATTGGGGTGATAGTAACGTTTAGGCTTAGGTTGAGGGTGAGGGTTAATGTAAGTGTGAGGGTTAGGGTTAGGGTGAATTTTAAGGTAAGTGTTAGGGTTTGGGTTAGATTGAGGATTAGGTTTAGGGTTAGTGTGAGGTTTAGGGTGAGCATGAGGGTTAGGGTGAGGGTTATGGTAAGAATTAGGGTTAGGGTGAGGGCTGGCGTGAGGGTGAGGGTTAGGGTTAGGGTTAAGTTTAGGGTGAGGGTTAGGGTGAGGGGTAGGGTTAGGTTTAGGTTGAGGGTTAGGTTCAGTGTGAGGGTTACGGTTAGGGTGACGGTTTGGGTGACGGTTAGGTTTAGGGTTAGGAAAAGTGTTAAGGTTAGTGTTACACTGAGGGTGAGGGTGAGTGTGAGGGTGAAGGTTAGGGTTAGGGTGATGGCTAGGGTGAGGATTAGGGTAAGGGTGAGGGTTAGGGTGAGGGTGATGGTAAGGGTAAAGTTGAGGGTTAGGCTGAGCGTGATTGTTAAGATAAGGGTGAGGGTTAGTGTTAGGGTGAGGGTTAGGTTAAGGTTTCGGTTTAGGTTTAGGGTGAGGGTTAGATTGAGGATTATGGTTAGGGTTAGTTTGAGGTTTATGGTGAGGATGAGGTTAAGGGTTAGGTTGAGGGTTAGGGTTAGAATGAGTGTTAGGGTGAGGGCTAGGGTGAGGGTGAGGTTTAGGGTTAGGGTTATTGTTAGGGTGAGGTTTAGGGTTAGGGTGAGGGCTATGGTTAGTGTGAGGGTTAGTGTTAGAGGTATTGTTAGTGTTAGGCTGTGGGTAAGTGTTAGGGTGAGGGTTAGGGTTAGCGTGAGGGTTAGGGTTAGGGTAGGGTGAGGTTGCAGGTGAGAGTGAGGGTTAGGGTGAGGATTAGGGTGAGTTTTAGGGTTAAGTTGAGGGTTAGGGTTAGGGTTAGGGTGTGGGTGATGGTGAGGGTGAGAGTTAAGTTTAGAGTTATGGTGAGGTTTCGGTTAAGTGTAACGTTTAGGGTGAGGATGAAGTTAAGGGTGAGGGTGAGGGTTAGAGTGAGGTTAGGGTTAGGGTTAGGGTTATTGTTAGGGTTAGGTTTAGGGTGAGGTTGAGGATGACGGTGAGGGTGAGGGTTAAGATTAGGGTTAGGTTTAGGGGGAGGGGGAGGGTGACAGTTTAGGTTAGGATTAGGGTTAGGGTTAGGCTGAGGGTGAGGGTGAGGGTGAAGGTTAGGATGAGGGGTACGGTTAGGTTTAGGGTTTGGTTTAGGATGAGGGTTAGGGTTAGTGTGAGGGTTAGGTTTAGGGTTAGGGTGAGGGTAAGGGTTAGGTTGAGTGTTAGGGTGAGGGTTAGGTTTAGGGTTAGCGTTAGAGTCAGGATTAGGGTTAGGGTGGAGTTTAGGGTTAGGGTGAGTATTAGCGTTGGGGTAGGGTTAGGTTGAGAGTGAGGGTGAGGGTTAGGGTTAGGGTTAGTGTTAGGTTGAGGGTAACGGTTAGGGTTACGGTGAGGGTGAGGTTTAGGTTTACCGTTTGCGTTATAGTGAGGGTTAGGTTGAGGGTTAGGGTTTGGGTTAGTGTTAGGTTGGGGGTGAGGGTTAGGGTGAGGTTTAGGGTTAGCGTTAGTTATAGGGTGAGAGTTAGGGTGACAATAAGGTTTAGCGTGAGTGTTAGGGTTAGGGTTTTGTTGAGGGTGAGGTTGAGGGTTAGGGTTAGGGTGAGGGTTAGGGTGACATTAAGGGTAAGGGTGATGGTGAGGATTAGACTGAGGGTGAGGGTTACTGTAAGGGTGAGGATTGGGTGAGGGTGAGGGTTAGGGTGAGGGTTAGTGTTAGGATTAGGCCGAGGGTGAGGGCAAGGGTTAGGGTGAGGGTGAGGGTGAGGGTGAGGTTTAGCGTTAGGGTTAGTGTTACAGTTAGGGTGAGGGCTAGAGTGAGGGGTAGGGATACAGTTCGAGTGATGGTTAGGTTTAGTAAGAGCATTAGGGTTACAGTTAGGATTAGGATTAGTGTGAGGGTAAGGGTTGGGTGATGGTTAGGGTGAGAGTGAGGGTTAGGGTTACCGTGAGTGTTACGGTGAGGGTTAGGGTTAGGGTTAGGGTGAAGGTTAGGGTTAGGGTTAGTGTTAGGGTGAGGGTTCATGTTACGGTGAGGGTCAGAATGAGCATTGGGGTCATAGTAACGTTTAGGGTTAGGTTGAGGGTGAGGGTTACGGTAAGGGTGAGGGTTAGGGTTAGGGTGAAGTTTAGGGTAAGGGTTAGGGTTAGGGTTAGATTGAGGATTACAGTTAGGGTTAGTGTGAGGTTTAGGGTGAGCATGAGGGTTAGGGTGAGGGTTAGGGTAAGAATTAGGGTTAGGTTGAGGGCTGGCGTGAGGGTGAGGGTTAGGGTTAGGGTTAAGTTTAGGGTGAGGGTTAGGGTTACAGTGGAGGTTAGGGTTCGGGTGAGAGTTAGGGTTAGGGGTAGGTTTAGGTTTAGAGTGAGGGTGTGGTTTAAGGTTAGGATTGGAGTTAGGATTAGGCTGAGGGTTAGGGTGAGGGTGAGGGTTAGGGTTAGGGTGGAAGTTAGGGTTAGGGTGAAGGCAAGAGTTTGGGTTAGAGTATTGGTGAGGGTGAGGGTGAAGGTGAGGTTTAGGGTTAGGGTTAGGGATATTGTGAGGGCTAGGGTGAGGGTTAGGTTTAAGGTGAAGGTGAGGGTGAGGGTTTTGTTTAGGTAATGGTTATGGTTAAGGTGAGGATTAGGTGAGGGTGAGGGTTAGGGTGAGGGTTACCTTTAGGGTCAGGTTTAGGGTTAGGGTTAGGGTGAGTGTTTGGGTTAGGGTGATGTGTAGGGAGATGTTGAGGGTGAGAGTGTGGAAGAGAGTTAGGGTTAGCGTGAGGGTTAGCCTGACAGTGAGAGTTAGGGTGAGGGTGAGGATTAGGGTTACGTATAGGGTGAAAATTAGATTTAGGGTTAGGGTTAGAGATAGGGTGAGGGGTAGGTTTTGGGTTAGTGTTAGTGTTAGGGTTAGGCTGAGGATAAGGTAAGTGTGAGGGTTAGGGTTAGCGTGAGGGTTAGGGTTAGTGTGAGTGTTGAGGGTAGGGTTAGCGTTAGGGTAAGGGTTAGGATGAGGTTTGAGGTGAGGGTGAGGGTTAGGGTTAGGGTGAGAGTAAGGGTTGGGGTGAGGGTTAGGGTGAGGATGAGGTTTAGGCTTAGGGTTAGGGTTATGGTGAGGGTTAGTTTGAGGGTTAGGGTTTGGGTTAGGGTTAGGGTGAGTGTGAGGGTTAGGGTGAGGTTTTGGGTTACAGTAAGGGTTAGTGTGAGGGTTAGAGTGAGGGTATGGTTTAGGGTGAGGTTTAGGGTTAGGGTGAGGATTAGGGTTAGGGTTAGGGTGAGGGCTAAGTTGAGGGTGAGTTTTAGGGTGAGGGTTATGGTGAGGGTGAGGGTTTGTGTTAGGTAAGGATTACGTATAGGTTTAGGGTTAGGGTGAGGGTTAGGTTTAGGGTGAGGGTTAGCTTGAGGGGTACGGTTTGGGTTAGGGTGAGGATTAGGGTTAGTGTGAGGGTAAAGGTGATGGTGAGGATTAGAGTGAGGTTGAGAGTTACTGTAAGGGTGAGGATTGGGTGAGGGTGAGGGTTAGGGTGAGGGTTAGGGTTAGGATTAGGCCGAGGGTGAGGGCAAGGGTTAGGGTGAGGTTTAGGTTTAGTGTGAGGGTTAGTGTTAGGGTTAGGGTGAGTGTTAGGGTGAGGGTAAGGATTAGGGTGAGGGTTAGGGTCAGGGTGAGGTTTAGGTTTAGGATTATGGTTAGTGTCAGGGTTAGGGTTACAGTGGAGGTTAGCGTTCGGGTGAGAGTTAGGGTTAGGTGTAGGGTTAGGCTTAGAGTGAGGGTGAGGTTTAAGGTTATCATTGGAGTTAGGGTTAGGCTGAGGGTGAGGGTGAGGGTGAGGGTTAGGGTTAGGTTGAGGGCTAGAGTTTGGGTTAGAGTATTGGTGAGGGTGAGGGTGAAGGTGAGGTTTAGGGTAGGGTTAGGGATATTGTGAGCGCTAGGATGAGGGTGAGGGTTAAGGTGAAGTTGAGGGTGAGGGTTTCGTTTTGGTAAGGGTTATGGTTAAGGTGAGGATTAGGTGAGGGTGAGGGTTAGGGTGAGGGTTACCTTTAGGGGGAGGTTTAGGGTTAGGGTTAGGATGAGTGTTAGGGTTAGGGTGATGTGTAGGGTGATTTTGAGGGTCAGGGTGTGGAAGAGAGTTAGGGTTAGCGTGAGGGTTAGCCTGACAGTGAGAGTTAGGGTGAGGGTGAGGATTAGGGTTACGTTTAGGGTGAAAGTTAGGTTTAGGGTGAGGGTTAGGGTTAGGCTTAGGGTGAGGTTTAAGGTTAGGTTTAGGGTGAGGGTGAGGGTTTGTGTTAGGTAAGGATTACGGTTAGGTTTAGGGTTAGGTTGAGGGTTAGGTTTAGGATGAGGGTTAGCTTGAGGGGTACAGTTAGGGTTAGGGTGAGAATTAGGGTTAGTGTGAGGGTTAGTGTTGGGTTAGGGTTAGGGTGAGGGTTAGGGTGAGCCTAAGGGTTAGGGTGAGGGTGAGGGTTAGGTTTAGGGTTAGGGTTAGGGTTAGGGTTAGGTTGAGAGTGAGAGTTAGGGTGAGGGTAAGGGTTAGGGTGAGGGTTAGGTTGAGTGTAAGGGTTAGAATTAGCATTAGGGTTAGGGAGAGGGTTAGGGTGAGGTTTAGGGTTCAGCTGAGGGTGAGGGTTAGGGTTAGGGTGAGGGTTAAGTTTAAGGCGAGGTTTAGTGTTAGGGTTAGGGTTAGGGTGAGGGTGAGGGTGATGGTGAGGTTTAGGGTTAGGTTGAGTGTGAGGGCTAGGGTTAGGGTGAGGGTTAGGGTTAGGCTTAGGGTGAGGTTTAAGGTTAGGTTTAGGGTGAGGGTTAGGGTGAGTGTGAGGGTTTGTGTTAGGTAAGGATTACGGTTAGGTTTAGGGTTAGGTTGAGGGTTAGGTTTAGGATGAGGGTTAGCTTGAGGGGTACAGTTAGGGTTAGGGTGAGAATTAGGGTTAGTGTGAGGGTTAGTGTTGGGTTAGGGTTAGGGTGAGCCTAAGGGTTAGGGTGAGGGTGAGGGTTAGGTTTAGGGTTAGGATTAGGGTTAGGTTGAGAGTGAGAGTTAGGGTGAGGGTAAGGGTTAGGGTGAGGTTTAGGTTGAGTGTAAGGGTTAGAATTAGCATTAGGGTTAGGGAGAGGGTTAGGGTAAGGGTTAGGGTTCAGCTGAGGGTGAGGGTTAGGGTTAGGGTGAGGGTTAAGTTTAAGGCGAGGTTTAGTGTTAGGGTTAGGCTTAGGGTGAGGGTGAGGTTGATGGTGAGGGTTAGGCTTAGGGTGAGTGTGAGGGCTAGGGTTAGGGTGAGGGTTATGGTTAGGCTTAGGGTGAGGTTTCAGGTTAGGTTGAGGGTGAGGGGTAGAGTGAGGGGTAGGGTTATGGTTGGGTTAGTGTGAGGGCTAGGGTGAATGTAAGGGTTAGGGTGTTGGGGAGGGTTAGGGTTACAGTGATGGTTTGGGTTAGGTTTAGGCTGAGTGTTAGGGTGAGGGTTTGTGTTAGGGTTAGGTTTAGGGTGCAGGTTAGGGTTAGGTTTAGGTTTACGGTTCGGGTGAGTTGTAGGGTTAGGGTTAGGGTTAGTGTGAGGTCTAGGGTGAGGGTGAGGGTTAGGCTTAGGCATAGGGTGAGGATCAGGGTTATGGTTAGGGTTAGGTTGAGGGTGAGGTTGAGGGTTAGGGTTAGGATTAGGGTTAGGGTGAGGGTTAGTGTGAGGGTGAGTGTAGGGTTAGCATTAGGGTTAGGGTGAGGGTGAGGTTTAGGATTAGGTTTAGGGTGAGAGCTAGGGTGAGGGTGATGGTTAGGGTTAGGGATATAGTGAGGATTAAAGGTTAGGGTTAGTGTTAGGGTGAGGGTTAGGGTGAGGGTGAGTGTTATGGTTAGCATTAGGGTTAGGGTTAGTATTAGCCTGAGGGTTAGGGTTAGGTTTAGGTTTATGTTGAGGGTGAGGGTGAGGTTTAGCCTTACAGTGAGGGTGAGGGTTAAGTTTAGGATGAGGGTTAGGGTTATTGTTAGGGTTAGGGTGAGGGTCAGGCTTAGGTTTAGGGTGAGGTTTAGGTTTAGGGTGATGGTTAGGTTAGTGTGAGTGTTAGTGTTGGGGTTAGGGTTAGTGTTATGTTGAGGGTAAGTGTTAGTGTGAGGTTAAGGATTAGGGTGAGGTTTAGGTTTAGGGTTAAGTTTAGGATTAGGGTGAGGGTGATGTTTAGGATTAGAGTTAAGTTTAGGGTGAGGGTCAGGGTAAGGTTTAGTGTTAGGGTTTGGGTTATGGTGAGGTTTATGTTGGAGGTGAGGGTTAGGGTTAGGTTTAGGATTAGGATTACGATTAGGGTTAGGGTGAGGGTGAGTGTGAAGGTTAGGTTTAGGGTTAGGATTAGACTTATGTTGAGGGTGAGGGTGAGGGTTAGGGTGAGGTTTAGGCTTAGGCTTAGGGATAGAGTATGGGCTAGGGTGAGGGTGAGGGTTTGGGTTAGTGTTAGGGTATGGGTTAGGGTGAGGGTTAGGGTTAGGGTTATTGTTGGGGTTAGGGTTGGGGTTAGGTATAGGCTTAGTGTTAGGTGGGGGGTGAGGGTGAGGGTGAGGGTTAGGGTTAGTGTGAGGGTTAGGGTAAGGTTTAGGGTTAGGGTTAGCGTGAGGTTAAGGGTTAGGTTGAGATTTAGTGTGAGGGTGAGGGTTAGGGTTAGGGTTAGGGTGAGGGTGAGGTTAAGGGTTAGGGTGAGATGTAGTGTGAGGCTGAGGTATAGGGTTAGGCTAAGGGTGAGGGCTAGGGTGAGGTTTAGGTTTAGGTTTAGGGTGAGGTTTAGGGTGTGGTTTAGGGTTAGGTTTAGGGTGAGCGTTAGGGTAAGGGTAAGTGTTCGGGTGAGGGTTAGGGTGAGGATGAGTGTTAGGGTTACTGTTAGGGGTAGGGTGAGGGTTAGAGTTAGGGTTTAGGGTTAGTGTGAGGGTTTTGTTTAGGGTTAGGGTTACGGTTATGGTGAGGTTTAGGGTGGGGGTGAGGGTTAGGGTTAGGATTAGTATTAGGGTTAACGTGAGGGTGAGTGTGAGGATTTGGGTTAGGGTTAATGTTAGGATTAGACTTAGGGTGAGGGTGAGGATGAGGGCAAGGGTTAGGTTTAGGGTGAGGTTTAGGGTTAGGGTTATGGTGAGGGTTCGGGTGAGGGTGAGTGTGAGTGTGAGGGTGAGGGTTAGGGTGTTGATGATGTTTAGTGTTAGCGTGAGGTTTAAGGTGACGGTGGTGGTTAGGGTGAGGATGATGGTTAGAGTTAGTGTGAGTATTAGGTTTAGGGTTAAGGTTAAGGTTATGGTGAGGGTAAGGGTTAGGGTTAGGTTTAGAGTGAGGGTCAGGGTTAGGGTTAGCTTTAGGGTTACGCTGAGGTATAGGGTTTGGGTTAGGGTTAGGGTTAGGGTGAGGTTGAGGGTTAGATTTACGGTTTGGATGAAGTTTAGGGTTAGGGTGAGGGTTAGGGATAGGGTTAGGGTTAGGGTGAGGGTTATTGTTAGGGTTCGGGTTTGATTTAGGTTGAGTATGAGGGTGAGGGTTAGTGTTAGGATTATGGTTAGGGTTGGTGTTAGGCAGAGGGTGAGTGTGAGGGTGAGAGTTAGGTTTAGGGTTAGGGTTAGGGTGAGTGGTAGGGTTAGGGATAGGGTGAGGTTTAGGGTTAGGGTGAGGGTTTGGGTTAGTTTGAGTGTTAGGGTGAAGGTGAGTTTGAGTTTGAGGGTTAAGGTTAGTGTGATGGTGACGGTGAGGTTTAGGGTTAGGATTCTGGATAGGATTAGGTTGAGGGTGAGGGTTGGGGTTAGGGTTAGGGTGAGGGTGAGGGTGGGTGTTAGGTTTAGGGTTAGGTTTAGGATTAGGGTTAGGTTTAGGGTAAGGGTAAGGTTTAGGGTGAGTGTTAGGTTTAGGGTTAGTGTGAGGGTTAGGTTTAGGGTTAGGGTGAGGGTTAGGGTTAGGGTTAGGGTTAGGGTCAGGTGTAGGTTGAGGGTTAGGACTGGGTAAGGACTAGGGTTAGGCTGAAGGTGAGGGTGAGGTTGATGGTAAGGGTTAGGGTTAGAGTGATTGTTAGTGTGAGGATGAGGGGGAATTGGAGAATTTGGTTTAGGGTTAGAGTTAGGTTGAGGGGGAGGGTTAGGATTAGGGGTAGCAGTAGGTTTAGTCTGAGGGTGAGGGGGAGGTTGAGGGTGAGGTTTAGGGTTAGGGTGAAGCTAAGGGTTAGGGTTAGGGTGAGGGTTAGGGTTAGGGTGATTTTTAGGGTGCCGCTGAGAGTTAGGGTGAGGGTGATTTTGAGTGTGAGGTTTAGGGTGAGTGTGAGGGTGAGTGTGAGTTTGACGATTAAGATTAGGTTTAGGATGATTGTAAGGGTTATCGTTAGGATTATGGTTAGTGTAAGGCTTAGGCTGAGGGTGAGGGTGAGGGTGAGGGTTAGGGTTAGGGTTAGGTTGAGGGTTAGGGTTAGTGTGAGGTTTAGGGTGAGGGTGAGGTTCAGGTTCAGGTAGAGGTTGAGAGTGACATTGAGGGTGAGGTTTAGGGTTAGGGAAATGGTTAGGTTGAAGGTGAGGGTGAGGGTTAGGGTTAGGGTTAGTGTTATTTTTATGGTTAGGGTTAAGGATAGTAATAAGGTGAGAGTGAGGGTGAGGGTTAGCATGAGAGTGAGGGTTAGGGTTATGGTTATGGTGAGGGTGAGGGTGAGACTTAGGGTTAGGATTAGGGTTAGGGTTAGGGTTAGGATGAGGGTCAGGCTGAGGGTTAGAGTTAGGGTTAGTGTGAGGTTTAGGTTTAGGGTTATGGTTAGGGTGAGGGCAAGGGTGATGGTGAGGGTTAGGTTGAGTTTGAGGGTTAGGTTTAGGGAGACGGTTAGGGTGAGATTTAGGGTTAATGTTAGGGTTAAGTTTAGGGTGAGTCTAATGGTTATAGTGAGAGTTACTGTGAGGGTGAGGGTTTGGGTTAGGGTGAGGGTAAGTGTTAGGGTGAGGGTTAGTGTGAGGGTTTGGGTTCGGGTTAGCATTAGGGTTAGGTTCAGGGTGAAGGTTAGGTTGAGGTTTAGTGTCAGTGTTCCGGATAGGGTGAGTATTAGGGTTAGTGTGAGTGTGAGGGTCTGGATTAGGGTTTGGGTTAGATTTATGGTGAGGGTGAGGGTGAGGGTTAGAATTAGGATTAGGGTTAGGGTTAGAGTTATGTGACATTGAGGGTGAGGGTTAAGGTTTGGGTTTGAATTAGGGTGAGGGTGATCGTGAGGGTTAGGGTTACGATTAGGGTTAGGTTTATGGTTAGGTTTAGGATGAGGGTGAGGGTGAGGCTTATGGTTAGGTTTAGGGTGAAGTTTAGGTTTAGGGTGAGGGCTATGGTGAGGTTGAGTGTTAGGGTGAGTGTGAGGGTGAGGTTGAGGGTTTCTATTAGGTAATGGTTAGGGTTAGGGTTAAGGTGAGGATTAGGTTGAGGGTGAGGTTTAGGTTGAAGGTTAGAGTTAGGGTGAGGATTAGGATGAGGCTGAGTGTTAGGGTGAGGGTTAGTGTTATGGCGAGGATTAGGATTAGGGTTATGTTGATTCTGAGTGTTAGGTATACAGTAAGGGTTAGGGTTACGGTGAGGGTTAGGGTTAGGGTTAGGGTTAGGGTGAGGGTGAGGTTGAGGTTTAGTTTAGGGTGAGGTTTAGGGTTAGAGTTAGGGTTAGTGTAAGGGTTAGAGTTAGGGTGAAGGTTAGGATTAGGGTTAGGGTGAGGTTTATGGTGAGGGTTTTTGTTAGAGTTAGGGTGAGTGTGAGGTTTAAGGTTAGGGGGAGTTTTAGGTTTAGGGTAAGGGCTACAGTGAGGATGAGGGTTAGGGTGAGTGCGAGCGTGAGGGTTTCAGTTAGGTCATGATTAAGGTTAGGGTTGGGGTGAGGATTAGGGTAGGGTGAGGTTTAGATTGAGGGTTAGGGTTACGGTGAGGGTTAGGGTGAGGCTGAGGGTTAGGGTTTGGGTTCGGGTTCGGGTGAGGGTTCGGGTGAGGGTGATGGTGAAGGTTAGGTTGTGGATTAGGGTTAGGTTTAGGCTGAGGGTTAGGGTGATTTTCAAGGTTAGGGTGAGGGTGAGGGTTAGGATTAGGGTTAGGGTGAGGGTTAGGTTTAGGGTGAGATTTAGGGTGATGGGTTGGGTTAGGGTTAGGGAGAGGGTTAGGGTTAGGGTGAGAGTTAGGTTTAGTTTGAGGGTTAGGTTGAAGTTGAGTTTGAAGTTGAGGGATAGGGTGAGGGTGATGGTGACGGTGAGATTTAGGGTTAGGATTCGGGTTAGGGTTAGGGTGAGGTTTAGGTTTAGGGTTTGGATTAGGTGAGGGTAGGTTGAGGATGAGGGTTAGGGTTAGGGTTAGGATTAGGGTTAGATTTAAGGTAAGGATTAGGGTTAGGGTGAGTGTTAGGTTTGGGGTTAGGTTGAGGGTTAGGGTTTGGTTTAGGTTTAGGGTGAGGGTTAGGGTAAGGATTAGCGTGAGAGTGAGGGTAGGGTAAAGGATAGGGTAAGGGTTAGGGTAAGGATGAGGGTTAGTTTTAGGTTTAGTGTTAGGGTGAGGGTGATGCTGAGGGTTAGGGTTAGGGTTAGTGTGAGGATAAGGGTTAGGGTGAGGATTAAGTTGAGGGTGAGGGTTAGGGTTAGCATAAGGTTTAGGGTGAGAGATAGGGTTAGGCTTAGGGTTAGGTAAGGGTTAGGGTTAGGGTTAGGTAAGGGTTAGGGTTAGGGTAAGGGTTAGGGTTAGGCTTAGTGTGAGGGTTAGGGTTAGGCTGAGGGTTAGGCTTAGGGTTAGGTTTAGGGTGATGGTTAGGTTTATGGTGATATTTAGGGTGACAGTGAGGGTTAGAGTGAGGGTGAGGTTGAGCGTGAGGATTATGGTTAGGGTGAGGGTGAGTGGGAGGGTGACGGTGAGGGTTAGGGCTACAGTTAGGTTTAGGGTGAGGGTAAGAGTTAGGGTTAGGATTAGGGTTAGGGTAAGGGTTAGGCTGAGGGTGAGGGTGAGTGTGAGGTTGAGGTTGAGGGTTTCGGTTAGGTAAGTGTTAGGGTTAGGGTTAGGGTGAGGGTGAGGTTAAGGATAAGGTTTAGTGTCAGGGTTAGGGTGAGGGTGAGGGTTAGGTTTAGTATTAGGGTTAGGATTAGGGTAAAGTTGTATGTTAGGTTTAGGGTTAGGGTTAGGGTGCACGTTAGGGCTAGGGTGAGAGTGAGGGTGAGGGTGAGGATTATGGTTAGATTAGGTTTAGGTTTAGGGTGAGGCTGAGGGTGAGGGTTAAGATTAGGGTTAGGTTTAGGGTGAGAGCTAGGGTGAGGGTGATATTTTTGGTTAGGAAAGGTTTAGGGTTAGGTTTAGGGTGAGGATTGGGGTGAGGGTGAGGTTTAAGGTGAGGTTTACGGTTAGGGTGAGGGTTAGGGTTAGGGTTAGGGTGACGGTTAAGGTTATGGTGATATTTAGGGTGAGGGTGAAGGTGAGAGTGAGGTTTCGGGTGAGGGTTAGGGTTAGGGTTTGGGTTAGGATTAGGGTGAGGGTGAGGGTGAGGGTAAGGATTAGGATGACAGTTAGCGTGAGGGTGAAGTTTATGGTTAGGTTTAGGGGTATGGTGAGGCTCAGGGTGAGGGTTAGTGTTAGGGTTAGTTTGAGGGTTAGGGTGAAGGTTCGGGTTAGGGTTAGGGTTTGGGTTAAGGTTAGGGAGAGGTTGAGGCTGAGGGTTAGGGTAAGGATGAGGGTTATGGATAGTGTGAGGGTGAGGGTTAGGTTTAGGGTGAGGTTTAGGTTTAGGGTGAGGGTGAGCGTTATGTTTAGGTCTAGGGTTAGGTTTAGGCTTAAGGTGAGGGTGAGGTTGAGCGTGAGGTTTAGGGTTAGGGCTAGGTTTAGGGTGAGGGTTAGGTTTAGGGTGAGGGTTAGTGTTAGTGTTAGGGATAGGGTTAGGATGAGCGTTAGGCTGAGGGTTAGGTTTAGGGTTAGTGTGAGGGTTAGGGTTAAGTTTTGGTTTAGAGTTAGTGTTTGGTTAGGGTGAAGGTTAGTTATAGGTTTAGGGTTAGGATAAGGTTGAGGCTGCGGGTTAGGTTTAGGGTTAGTGTGAGGGTTATGTTTAGCGTTAGGGTTAGGGTGTGGGCTACGGTGAGGGTGAGGGTTAGGTTCAGGGTTGAGTTTAGGTAATGGTTAAGGTTAGGTTAGGGTGAGGATTAGGGTGAGTTTGAGTTTTAAGATGAGTGTTAGGGTTATGGTGACCGTTAGGGTTACGATTAGGGTGAGGGTTAGTGTAAGGGTGATGTTTATGGTGAGGGTGAGGGTGAAGGTTCGGCTGAGGGGGAGGGTTAAGTTTAGGGTTAGCGTGAGGGTTAGGGTTAGGTTTGGGTTAGAGTTAGAGTTAGGGTGAGCGTGAGGGTTAGGGTGAGGGGTAGGGATAGGTTTAGGGTGAGGGTTTGGGTTAGTGTGAAGGTTAGGGTTAGGTGAAGGTGAGGGTAAGGGTTAGGGTGAGGGTTAGGGTGAGGTTTAGTGTTAGTGTGAGGGTTAGGGTTATTGTTAGGGTTAGGGTGCTGTTGAGGGTGAGGGTGAGGATTAGTGTTAGGGTAGGGTTAGGTTTATGCTGAGGTTGAGGGTGAGGGTGAGGTTGATGGTTAGTGTTAGGGTTAGGGTGAGGGTGAGGGCTTGGGTGAGGGTGAGGGTTAGTGTGAGGGTGAGGGTGACGGTTTTGTTTATGTCAGGGTTAGGGTTAGGGTGAGGATTAAGGTGAGGTTGACGGTGAGTGTCGTTTATATCAGGGTTAGGGTTAAGCTGAGTATAGGTTTAGGGTGAGGGTTAGGGTTAGGCTTAGGGTGTGGATTAAGTTTAGGGTGACGTTTAGTGTGACGGTGACGGTTAGGGTGACAGGGTGAGGTTTAGGGTTAGTGTTAGGATTAGGGTTCAGGTGAGGGTGAGGTTTAGGGTTAGAGTTAGAGTTATGGGGAGGCTTAAATTGAGGGTCAGGTTTAGGGTTAGTGTTAGGGTTAGGGTTAGTCTGAGGGTTATGTTGAGTTTTAGAGTTAGGGTTAGGGTTAGGGTTAGGATGAGCTTTAGGCTGAGGGTTAGGGTTAGGGCTAGTCTGAGGGTTACGGTTAGGTTAGGGTTAGGGTTAGGTTTTGGTTAGGGTGAACGTTAGTTTTACGTTTAGGGTTAGGATAAGGTTTAGGCAGAGGGTTAGGGTTAGGGTTAGTGTGAGGGATAGGTTTAGGGTTAGGATTAGGGTGTGGACTATGGTGAGGGTGAGGGTTAGGGTGAAGGTTAGGGTTAGGTTTAGGGTTAGGGTCAGGGGTAGGTTGAGGGTTAGGATTAGTTTAAGGACTAGGGTTAGGCTGAGGGGGAGGGGGAAGTTGAGGGTGAACGTTAGGGTTAGAGTGATGGTTAGAGTGAGGGTGAGGGGGAAGGGGAGAGTTTGGTTTAGTCTTAGAGTTAGGTTTAGGGTGAGGGTTAGGATTAGGGTTAGCACTAAGTTTAGGCTGAGGGTCAGGGTGAGGTTGAATGTGAGGTTTAGGGTTAGGGTGAGGGTTAGGTTTAGGGTTAGGGTTTGGTTAGGGTGAAGGTTAGTTTTAGGTTTAGGGTTAGGATAAGGTTTAGGCTGAGATTTAGGGTTATGGTTAGTGTGAGGGTTAGGGTTAGGGTTAGTGTTAGGGTTAGCTTTAGGCTGAGGTTGAGGGTGAGGGTGAGGGTGAGATTGAGGGTTAGAGTTACGGTTAGGGTGAGGGTGAGGGCTAGGGTGAGGGTGAGGGTTAGTGTGAGGGTGAGTGTATCGTTTACGTCAGGGTTAGGGTTAAGATGAGGTTAGGGTTATTGTAAGGGTTAGAGTTAGGGTTAGGGTGAGGTTTATGGTTAGAGTGATGTTTAGGGTGAGGGTGAAGGTTAGGGTGAGGGTGAGGGTTAGGGTAAGGGTGAGGGTGAGGGTTAGGATTGGGAATAGCGTTAGGGTTAGGGTTAGGCTGAAGTTGCGAGTGAGGGTGAGGCTGAGGGTTAGGTTTAAGGTTAGTGTTAGGGTTAGGGTTAGGCTGAGGGTTATGGTTAATGTGAGAGTTATGGTTAGGAATAGGGTTAGGGTTAGGGTGAGGGAAAGGGTTAGAGTGAGGTTTAGGGTGAGGTTGAAGGTTAGGGTTAGGTTTAGGATTAGGTTGAGGGCTAGGGTGAGGGTGAGGCTTAGTGTGAGGGTGAGGGTTAAGATTATTTTTGGGTTAGGTTTAGGGTGAGGATTAGGTTGAGGGTGAGGTTTAAGCTGAGGTTAAGGTTAGGGTGAGGGTTTGTGTTCGGTGAGGGTGAGGGTGAGGATGAGGGTTTGTGTGAGTTTAAGGTTGAGGGTTTCTTTTAGCCAAGGGTTAGGCTTATGGGGAGGAATAGGGTGAGATTGAGGATTAGGTTTTGGGTTAGGTTTAGGGTGAGGGTTAGAGCTAGGGTTAGGGTGATGGTTAGGGTTTGGGTGATGTTTAGCGTGAGGGTGAGGGTTAAGGTGAGGGTGAGGGTTAGGGTGTGGTTGAGGATTAGGGTTAGGTTGAGTTTTAGTGTTAGGTTAAGGGTTAGTGTGAGGGTGAGGGTTAGGGTTATCTTTAGGGTTAGGTTGAGGGTTTGGATTAGGGTTAGGGTTAGTGTGAGGGTTAGAGTGAAGGGTAGCGTTAGGTTTAGGGTGAGGGTTAGGGTGACGGTGAGGCTTAGGGTGAGGGTGTGTGTGAGGGTAAGGGTTAGGTGTAGGGTTAGGGTGAGTTTAAGTGTGAGGCTTAGGTTTAGGAATAGGGTTAGGTTTAGGGTTAGGGTGAGTTTAAGGGGGTGGATGAGGCTTAGGTTTAGCGTGAGGATTAGGGTTATAGTTAGGTTTATGGTGAGGGTAAAGTTAGGGTGAGTTTCAGTGTGAGGGCTAGGTTTAGGGTTAGGGTGAGGGTGAGGTATAGGGTTTGGGTTAGGCTTAGAGTGAGGGTTAGGGATAGGTTTAGGGTTAGGGTGAGGGTGAGGGTGAGGTTTAGGATTAGGTTTAGGGTTAGAGTTAGGGTGAGGGTGAGGGTTAGGGTTAGTATTAGAGTTAGCCTGAGGGTGAGTGGGAGGGTTAGGGATAGGGTGAGTTTTATGGGTAGGGTTTCGGTTAGGGTGAGGGTTAGGGTTACGTTTAGGGTTAGGATGAGCGTTAGGCTGAGTGTTAGGTTTAGGGTTAGTGTGAGGGTTAGGTTTAGGGTTTGGGTGAGGGTTAGGGTTAGGTTTAGGGATAGAATAAGGGTTAGGTTGAGGGTTAGGTTTAGGGTTAGTTTGAGGGTTAGGTTTAGGGTTAGGGTTAGGATCAGGGTAAAGGTTAGGGTGAGGGTTAGGGTGAGGGTGAGGGTAAAGGTTAGGGTGAGGGTTAGGGCAAGGTTGAGGGTTAGGGTAAGGGTGAGCGTTAGGTTGCGGGTTAGGCTGAGGTTTAGGGTGAGGGTAAGGGTTTGGGTGATGGTAAGTTTGTGAGTGAGGGATAGGATTATGTTGTGTGTAAGGGTTAAGGTGAGGGTTACGGTGAGGGTTAGGGTTAGGTTGGGGGTTAGGGTTAGAGTTAGGTTGAGGGTTAGGGTTAGGGTGATGTTTATTGTGAGAGTATGGTTTAGGTTGAGGGTGAGTATTCGGCTGAGCGTGAGGGTTAGGATGAGGGTGAGGGTTAGGGTTACAGTTTGGGTTAGGGAGAGGGGTAGTGTGAGCATTAGGGTTAGGATTAGGGTTAGGATTAGGGTTGGAGCGAAGATGAGGGTGAGGGTTAGGGTGTGGGTAAGTGTTATGATTAGGGTTAGGGTTAGTGCTAAGGTGAGGATGAGGGTTAGTGTGAGGGTGAGGGTTACATTTACGTTTGGGTTAGGGCTAGGGTGAGGATTAGGTTGAGGGTGAGGGTTAAGCTGAGCTTAGGGTTAGAATGAGGGTTTGTGTTCGGTGAGGGTGAGGGTGAGGGTGAGGGTTAGTGTTAGGGTTAGGTTTAGGTTGAGGGTTATTGTGAGGGTTAGGATTAGGAATAGGTTTAGGGTTACGGTGAGTGTGAGGGTCAGTGTGAGGGTGAAGGTTAGGGTTAGGTTTAGGGTTATGTTTAGGGTGAGGGTTATGGCTAGTGTGAGGGTTATGATTAGGGTTAGGGTTAGGGTTAGGGTGAGGGTAACGGTTAGGGTAAGGGTTAGGGTGAATGTGAGGATTAGGGTTCGGGTTAGGGTTAGTGTTTGGGTGAGGGCTAGGGTCAGGGTGAGGGTTAGTGTGAGGGTGAGTTTGAGGGTTTCTTTTCGGTCTGGGTTAGGGTTATGGTGAGGATTAGCGTGAGGGTGAGTGTTAGTGTTAGGGTGATGTTTAGGGTGCGGATGAGGGTGAGGGTGAGGGTGAGGGTGAAGGTTCAGGTGAGGGTGAAGTTAGGTGTGGTTGAGGATTAGGGTTATGGTTAGGGATATGGTGAGGGTAATGTATAGTGTGAGGTTTATTGTGAGGATGAGGGTTATGGTTAGTGTTAGGGTTAGGGTGAAGTTTAGGTTGAGGGTTAGGTTTTGGTTTAGGGTTAGGGTGAGGGTGAGATATAGGGTGAGTTTTAGTGTTAGGGTGAGGGTTAGGGTTAGGGTTAGAGTTAGGGTGAGTGTGAGGGTTAGGATTAGGGTAAGGATTAGGGTTAGGCTGAGGGTGAGGGTGACCGTAAGAGTGAGGGTTAGGGTTAGTGTGAGGGTTAGGGTTAAGGTGAGGGCTAGGGTTAGGGTGAGGGTGAGGGTGAGGATTAGGGTGAGGGTGAGGTTGTGGGTAAGTGTTAGGGTGAGGGTTAGGGCGAGGGTGAGGTTAGGCTTAGGGTGAGGGTAAGGGTTATAGTGAGGTTAAGGGTTAGGTTGAGGGTTAAGGTGAGGGTGAGGGTTAAGATTAGCATTAGGGTTAGGGTGAGGGTGAGGGTTAGGGTTAAGTTTAGGGATAGTGTGAGGATTAGGGTTAGTGTAAGGTTTAGGTTTAATGTGAAGTTTAGATTTAGGATTAGGTTTAGGATTAGTGTTAGGGTGTGGGTTAGGTTTAGGGTGAGGGTTAGGGTTAGGGTGAGGGTAAGTGTTAAGGTGAGGTTTAGGGTGAGGCTGAGGGTTAGGGGGTGAGGGTTAGGGTTACGGTTAGATTTAAGGTGAGGGTCAGGGTGAGGCTTAGGTTTAGTTTGAGGCTTAGGTTTATGGTGAGTGTTAGGGTTCGGGTGAGCATTAGCGTGATGGTGAGGGTTAGGGTGAGGGTGAGGGTTAGGTTTAGATTTAGGGTTAGGGTGAGTGTTAGGGAGATTTAGGTTGAGATGGAGGGATATGGTTAGGTTGAGGGTTAGGATTAGTGTGAAGGTTAGGGTTAGGGTTAGGTTTAGTGTGAGGATACTGTTTAGGGTGAGGGTTAGTTTGAGGGTGAGGCTTAGGGTGAGCGTTAGGGTTAGGTTCAGTGTGAGGGTTAGGGTTAAGGTGATGCTTAGGGAGAGGTTGAGGGTTAGTGTTAGGGGGAAGGGGAGTTTGAGGGTGAGGGTTAGGGTGAGGGTGCGGGTGAGGTTAGTTTAGGATTAGGGTTAGAGTTAGGGTTAGGCTGAGTGTGATGGGGGAAGTGAGGGTGAGGGTTAGGGTTAAGGCTAGGGTGAGGGTTAGGGTTAGTGTGAGCGTTAGTGTGATGGTGAGGTTCAGCATGAGGGTAATGTTTAGAATGAGGGTGAGGGCGAGGTTGAGGGTTAGGGTTAGGATTAGGTTTAGGATGAGTTTTAGGGTTAGGGTTAGGGTTAGAGTTATTATTAGGGTTAGAGTAAGCCTGAGAGAGAAGGGGAGGTTGAGGGTGAGGGTGAGGGTTAAGTTTAGGGTTAGGGTGAGGGCTTGGGTGAGGGTGAGGGTTAGGCTGAGTGTGAAGGTGAGAGTTTCTGTTAGGTAAAATTAAGGTTATGGTGAGGATTAGGGCGAGGGTGAGGATTAAGCTGAGGTTAGGTTCAGAGTGAGGGTTAGGTTGAAGGTGAGGATTAGGGTTAGGGTGATGTTTAGGGTGAAGGTGAGGGTTAGGTTGAGGGAGAGGGTGAGGGTGATGGTTAGGGTTAGGTTTAGGATGAGGTTTAGAGTGAGGGTGAGGGTTAGGTTGAGGGTCTGGGTGAGGGTTAGGGTTAGGTTTTGGGTTAGAGTTAGGGTGAGTTTGAGAGTGAAGGTTAGGTTTAGGATTAGGGTGAGGGTTAAGGTTATGTTGAGGCTTAGGGACAGTGTTAGGGTTAGGTTAACTGTGAGGGTGAGTGTTAGGGTTAAGTTTAGGGTTACAGTTATGGTGAGGGTGAGGGTTAGGATTAGGGTTAGGGTTAGGATGAGGGTTAGGCTCAAGATTAGGATTAGGTTAGCGTGAGGTTTATGGCTATGTTTAGGGTTAGGATAAGGGTTAGGCTGAGGGTTAGGGTTAGGGTTAGCGTGAGCATTAGGTTTAGGGGTAGGCTAAGGGTTAGGGTGAGGGTAAATGTTAGGGTGAAAGTAAGGGTGAGGGTGAGTTTTAGGGTTAGGGTGAGGGTTAGGGTCAAGTTTAAGTTTAGGTTTAGGGTTAGGGTGAGGGTAAGGGTTTGTGTAAGTGTTAGGGAGAAGTTGAGGTTGAGGGTGAGTGTTAGCATCAAGGTTAGGTTTAGGTTTAGGGTTTAGGTGAGGTTTAGGGTTGGGGTAAGTGTTAGGGTGAGGTTTAGGGTGAGGGTGAGGGTTAGGGTTAGGGTGAGGGTAAGTGTTAAGGTGAGGTTTAGGGTGAGGCTGAGGCTGAGGGTTAGCATTAGTGTGAGGGTGAGGGTGAGGTTTACGGTGAATTTTGGGTCAAGATTAAGGATAGGGTGAGGATTAGGGTTAGGGTTAGTTTGAGGGTGAGGGTAACATTAGAGTTAGGGTGAGGGTTAGGTTTAGTGTGAGGGTTAGGGCTAGGGTTAGGGTGACAGTAAGGGTTAGGGTGAGGGTTAGGGTGAGTGTGAGGTAAGGTGAGGGTTAGGGTTAGGGATAGGTTTAGGGTTGGGGTGAGGGTTAAGTTTAGGGTTAGGATTAGAGTTAAGATGAGGGTATGGCTTAGGGTGAGTTTTAGGGTGAGGTAGAGTGTTAGGGTTAGGGTGAGTGTGAGTGTGAGGGTGAGGGTTAGTGTTAGGATTAGGGTTAGGTTTAGGGTTAGGGTGAGGGTCAGGGTGAGGGTGAGGGTTAGTGTTAGGATGAGGGTTAGGGTTAGGGTGATGGTTAGGGTTAGGGTTAGGGTGAGTGTTAGCTTTAGGGTTATGTTTAGTGTGAGGGTGTGTGTTAGGGTGAGGGTGAGTGTTAGTGTGAGAGTTAGAGTTAGGGTTAGGTTTAGGGATACGTTTAGGGTGAGGGTAAGGTTTAGGGTGAGGGTTAGCATGAGGGTGAGGGTTAAGTTTAACGTGAGGGTTAGGGTTAGGGTTAGGGTTAGGATGAGGTTTAGGGTCAGGGTTAGGGTTAGGTTTAGGGGTAGTGTGAGGTTTCCGGTTAGGGTGAGGGTTGGGGTTAGGTTTAGGGTTGGTATAAAGGATAGGGTGAGGGTTAGGTTTACAGTTAGTGTGAGTGTTAGGTTTAGGGTTCGGTTTTGGGTTATGTTGAGGGTAAAGTTTAGGGTGAGGGTTAGGGTGAGGCTGAGGGTTAGGGTTAGTGTGAAGTTTAGGTTGAGGGTTAGGATTAGATTTACGGTTAGGGTAAAGCTGAGGGTGAAGTGGAGGTTGATGGGGAGGTTTAGGGTTAAGGTGAGGGATAGGTTGAGGATTTGGGTTACGGTTAGATTTAGGGTGAGGGTTAGGCTGAGTGGTAGTGTTAGGTTTAGGTTGAGGCTTAGGTTTAGTGTGCGGTTTAGGGTTAGGGGTAGGGTGAGGGTTAGGTTTAGTCTGTTGGTTAGGTTTAGGGTTAGGGTGAGGTTTAGGTTAATGTGAGTGTTACGGTTGGGGTTAGGGTGAAGGTAAATTTTAGGGTGAGGTTTAGGGTGAGGTTTAGGGTTAGCATTAGGTTTAGGTTTAAGGTTAGGATGAGGGTTTGGGTTAGGGTGAGGGTGAGGGTGAGGGTGAGGCTTAGGTTTAGGATTATTGTTAGGGTTAGGGTTCGGGTTCGGGTTAGGTGTAGTGTGAGGGTTAGGGTCAGGGTAAGTGTTAGGGTGAGGGTTAGGGTTATGGTTAGCTTTAGTGTGAGGGTCAGGGTGAGTGTTAGGGTTAGTTTGAGGGTTAGCGTTAGGGTGAGGTTTAGGGTTAGGGTTAGGGTGAGAGTTAGGATTAGGGTTAGTGTTAGGGTTAGAGTGAGGGTTATGGTCAGGGTTAAGTGGAGGATTACAGTGAGGGTTATGGTTAGGGTAAGTGTTAGGGTTAGGGTTAGGCTGAGGGTGATGGTGAAAGTGAGTGTGAGGGTTATCGTTAGAGTTAGGGTGAGGGTTATGGTGAGAGTTAGGGTTAGGGTTTGTGTTAGAGTTTGGGTTAGGGTGAGAGTTAGTGTTAGGGTGAGGGTGATCGTGTGGATTAGCGTTAGGGTTAGGTTTAGCGTGAGGGTGGGATTGAAGGTTAGGGATTGGATTAGAGTTAAGGTTAGTATAATGCTGAGGGGGAAGGGGAGGTTGAGGGTGAGGGTTAGGGTGAGGTTTAGGGTCAGGGTGAGGGTTAGGGTTTCGGTTAGGTAAGTGTTAGGGTGAGGATTAGGATGAGAGTGGGGGTTATGCTGAGGTTAGGTTTAGGGTGAGGGTTTGGGTTAGGGTTAGGGTGAGGGTTAGGGTGAGGGTGATGGTTAAGGTGATGGTGAGGGTTAGGATAAGGGTGAGGGTTAGGGTTAGGGTTAGGGTTAGGGTGAGGGTTAGGGTGAGCGGTAGGTTTAGGGTTAGGGTTAGTTTGCGGGTTATTCTGAGGATAAGGCTTAGGGTGAGCTTTAGGTTGAGGATGAGGGTTAGGATTAGGGTAAGGGTAAGGGTTAGGTTGAGGGATAGGGTGAAAGTGAGGGTTAGGGTTAGCATTAGAGTTAGGGTGAGGGTGTGGGTTATGTTGAGGTGTAGTGTGAGGGTTAGGGTGCAGATGAGGGTTAGGGATAGGGTTAGGGTGAGGATGAGGGTGAGTGTTAGGGTTAGGTTTAGGGTAAGTGTGAGTTTGAGAGTTAGGATTAGGAATAGGGTTAGGGTTAGGGTTAGGCTGAGGGTGAGGGTCAGGGTGAGGGTGAAGGTTAGGGTTAGGGTTAGGATGAGGGTAAGTGTTAGGGTGAGGGTTAGGGTTAGAATCAGGGTTAGGGTGAGGGTTAGGATTTGGGTGATGTTTAGGGTGAGGGTGAGGGTTAGGGTGGGGATTTGGGTTTGGATGAGGGTGAGGGTTCGGGTGATGGTTCCGGTTAGGGTGTGGGTGATGATTAGGTTTAGGGTGAGGGTTAGCATTATGTTTAGTGTTAGTTTGACGGTGAGGGTGAGGGGTAGGGTTAAGGTTAGGTTGAGGGATAGGGTTATGGTTAGGTTTAGGGTGATGGTTAGGGAGCGGAGTAATGTTAGGGTTAGGGTGAGGTTTAGGGTGAGTGTGAGGATTAGGGTTAGGTTGAGGGTTAGGTTTAGGGTTAGGGTTTGGTTGAGGATGAGTTATAGGGTGAGGTTTAGGGTTAGGGTGAGGGTTATGGATAGTGTTAGGTTAGGGTTAGGGTGAGTGTTAGGTTTAGGTTTAGGTATAGAGTTAGGGTGAGGGTGACGGTGAGGGTTAGGATTAGGTTTAGGGTTTGGGTTAGTGTGAGGTTAGGTTTAGGTTTAGGGTTAGTGTGAGGGTTAGGGTTTGGTTGATGTTTAGGGTGAGGGTGAGGTTTAGGGTGAGTATGAGAGTTTGGGTGTGGTTGTGGGTTCAGGTGAGTTTTCGGGTTAGGGTGTGGGTTGAGGATTAGGGTTAGGGTGAGGGCTATCATTAGTTTTAGGTCTAGTGTGAGTGTGAGGGTGAGGGGTAGGGTTAGGTTGAGGGTTAGGTTTAGGTTTAGGCTGAGGTGAAGGTCATCGTGAGGGTGAAGGTTAGGGTTAGGTTTGTAGTTAGGGTGAGGTTTAAGGTTAGTGTGAGGGTTATGGTTATGGTTATGGTTAGGGTTATGGTGAGGGTAAGGGTTAAGGTGAGGGGTAGGGTTAGGGTGAGGGGTAGGGTTAGGGTTAGGGTTAGGGTGAGGGTTTGGGTTTGGGTGATGTTTAGGGTGAGGGTGAGGTTTAGGTTGAGGATGAGAGTTTGGGGGTGGGTGTGGGTTCAGGTGATATTTCGGGTTAGGGTGTGGATGAGGATTAGGGTTAGGGTGAGGGTTCTCATTAGGTTTAGGTTTAGTGTGAGGGTGAGGGTGAGGGGTAGGGTTAGCTTGAGGGTTAGGGTTAGGGTGAGGTTTAGAATGATGGCTAGAGTGAGAGTTAGGGTTAGGGTGATGTTTATTATGACTGTGAGTGTTAGGGTGAGGGTGAGTGTTCGGGTGAGGGTTCGGTTTCGGGCGAGGGTCACGATTAGGGTGTGGTTGAGGTTTAGGTTTAGGATGAGAGTCAGGGTGAGGTGAAAAGATAGTGTTAGGGTGAGGGTTAAGGTTAGTGTGAAGGTTAGGGTTAGGGTTAGGGTTAGTGTGAGGTTAAGATTTAGGGTGTGGGTTAGTGTGAGGGTGAGGATTAGGGTTAGCGTTAGGGGTAGGGTGAGGTTTAGGATGAGGTTTATGGTTAGGGTGAGGGTTAGGATTAGGGTTAGTGTGAGGCTTTGAATTAGCATGATGTTTAGGTTGAGGTTGAGGGTTAGTGTGAGGGTGAGGGTGAGGGTGAGGGTTAGGGTGAGTGTGTGGGTGCGGGTGAGGGTGAGGGTGAGGGTTAGGGTTAGGTTTAGGGTGAGGGTGAGGTTTAGGGTTAGGGTTAGGGTTAGGATTGGGCTGAGGGTGAAGGTGAAAGTGAGGGAGGGGATTAGGGTTAGGGTTAGGGTTATTGTTAGTGTTAGGGTTAGGTGAGGGTGAGGGTGAGGGTTAGCATTAGGGTTAGGAACAGGTTTAGGTTTAGGGTAAGGTTGAGGGGGAAGGGGAGGTTGAGTGTGAGGTTTAGCGTTAGGGTTTGGTTCAGGGTGAGGGTTAGTGTTAGGTTTAGGGTTAGTATAAGGGTTAGGCTGAGGGTAAGGGTTAGGGTTAGTGTGAGGGTTAGGTTTAGGGTTAGGGTTTGGGTTAGGTTGAGGGTAAAGGTTAGGTTGAGGGTTAGGGAGAGGGTGAGGGTTAGGGTTACAGTGAGGGTTCGGGTGAGGTTTAGAGGTAGGGTTATATTTAGGGTTAGCGTGAGGGTTATGGTGAATGTTAGGTTTAGGTTTAGGGTTAGGGTGAGGGTTATGGTGTGGGTAACTGTCAGAGTGAGGTTTACGGTGAGGGTGAGGGTTAGGAGAGGAGGTGGGTTAGTGTTAGAATTAGGGTTAGGGTGAGGTTGAGGGTTAGGGTGAGGGTTAGGGTTAAGTTTAGGGATAGGGTGAGGATTAGTGTTAGGATTAGGCATAGGGTGAGGGTTATGCTGAGTGTTAGGGTTAGATTTAGTGTGAGGGTTAGGTTTAGTGTGAGGATTAGGGTTAGGGTTAGGGTGAGGTTTAGGTTTAGTGTGAGGGTTAGGGTTAGTGTTAGGGTGAGGGTGAGGGTTAGGGTGAGGTTTAGGGTGAGGGTGAGGTTTAGGATTAGCATTAGGTTTAGGTTTAAGGTTAGGATGAGGGTTAGGGTTAGAGTGAGGGTGAGGCTTAGGTTTAGGATGAGGTTTAGGGTTAGGGTGAGGTTCGGGTTAGGTTTAGGGTTAAGGTTAGGGTCAGGGTAAGTGTTAGGGTGAGGGTTAGAGTTATGGTTAGGTTTAGTGTGAGGGTCAGGATGAGGGTTAGGGTTAGGTTGAGGATTAGGGTTAGGGTTAGGTTTAGGTTTAGGGTTAGGGTGAGTGTTAGGGTTAGGGTTAGTGTTAGGGTGAGGGTGAGGGTTATGGTCAGGGTTAGGTGGAGGATTGAATTTAGGGTTAGTGTTAGGTAAGTGTTAGGGTTAGGGTTAGGCTGAGGGTGAAGGTGAAAGTGAGGTTTAGGGTTAGGGTTAGGATTAGGGTGAGGGGTAGAGTGAGGGGTAGGGTTAGGGTTAGGGTGAGGTTTAGGGTTAGTGTGAGGGGTAGGGTTAGGGTTAGTGTGAGGATAAGGGTTAGCTTGAGGGTTAGGTCGAGGGTGTGGTTTAGGGTTATCGTTAGGTTTAGGGTGAGTGTTAGTGTGAGGGTTAGGGTTCAGGTTAGTGTTAGGATTCAGGTTAGGGTGAGGGTTAGGGTTAGGGTGATGTTTAGGGTGAGGGTGAGGGATAGGGTGAGGGTGAGGATTAGGGTTAGTGTTAAGGTTAGGGTGAGGGTTAGGGTGAGGGTTAAGGTTAGGTTTAGGGTTAGGTTGAGGGTGAGGTATAGGTTGAGGGTTAGGCTTAGGGTGAGGGTTAGGGATAATGTTAGGTTAGGGTGAGGGTGAGGGTCAGTGTTAGGTTTAGGTTTACGTTTAGATTTAGGGTGAGGGTGAGGATGAGGGTTAGGATTAGTGTTAGGGTTAGGGTTAGGATGAGGGTTAGGCTGAGGGTTAGGGTTAGGGTTAGTGTGAGGGTTAGGGTTAGGGTTAGGGATAGATTTAGGCTTATCATAAGGTTTAGGCTGAAGGTTAAGTTTAGGGTTAGTTTGAGCGTTAGGTTTAGGCATAGGTTAAGTGTTACGGTGAAGGTAAGGTTACGGTGAGGTTTAGGGTGAGGGTGAGGGTTAGGATTAGGGTGAGCGTTGTGGTGAAGTTTTAGGGTGAAGTTTTGGGTTAGGTTCAGGGTGAGGGTGAGGGTGTGGGTAAGTTTTAGGGTGAGGGTTGTGTTGAGGGTGAGTTTTAGGTTTAGGGTGAGGGTAAGGGTTAGCGTGAGTGTTAGGGTCAGGGTGAGGGTTAGGGTTAGCATTAGGTTTAGGGTGAGGGTTAGGGTGAGTTTTTGCCTTAAGGTTAATGATAGGGTGAGGATTAGGGTTAGGGTTAGGTTTGTGGTGAGCGTTAGGCTGAGGGGAAGGGTTAGGTTTAGGGTAAGTGTTAGGTTTATTGTGAGGGTTAGGATTAGGGTTAGTGTGACGGTAAGGGTTAGGGTGAAGGTTACGGTTACTGTGAAGTTTATGGTTAGCATTAGTTTTAGAGTTAGGGTTAGGATGAATGTTAGCGTTAGGTTTAGAGTTAGGGTTAAGGTGAGGGTGAGGATTCGGGTGAGGGTGATTTTTTCATTCAGGTAAGGGTTAGGGATAGGGTTAGGGTGAGGTTTAGGGTGAGGGTGTGGGTTGTCATTAGGGTTAGGTTTAGGGTGAGGGTGAGGGTGAAGGTTAGTGTTAGGATGAAGGTTAGGGTTAGGCTGAGGGTGAGGGTGAGGGTGAGAGTTAGGGTTAGGGTTATGTTGAGGGTTAGGGTTGGGTGATGTTTAGTGTGAGGGTAAAGGTTAGGGTGAGGGTGAGTGTTCTGTTGAGAATTAGGGTTAGGTTTAGGGTTAGGGATTGCGTTAATATGAGGGTAAGGGTTAGGGTGAGGGTTACAGTGAGGCTGAGGTTTATGGTTAGGTTGAGTGTTAGGTTTAGGGTTAGGGTTATGGTGAGGGTGAGGGTTAGGGTGAGCAGTAAGTTTAGGGTTAAGTTTAGTTTGCAGGTTAGGTTGAGGGTAAGGGTTAGGGTGAGGTTAAGGGTGAGGGTGAGTTTTAGGGTTAGGGTGAGGGTAAGGGTTAGGGTGAGGGTTTGGGTTAGGGTTAGGGTTAAGGTGAGGGATAGGGAGAGGGTGAGGGTTAGGGTTAGTGTTAGGGTGAGTTTTAGGGTTATGGTTAGGGTGAGGGTGAGGGTTAGGATGAGGGTTAGGGTTATGGTGAGGGTTAGGGTTAGGGTTAGGGTGACGGTTAGGGTTAGGATAAGGGTTAGGGTGAGGGTGAGTGTTAGGGTTAGGGTTAGGGTTAGGATTATTGTTAGTGTTATGGTTATGGTTACGTTTGCAGTGAGGGTTAGGGTTAGGGTTAGGGTTTGGGTGAGGTTAAGGTTGAGGGTGAGTTATAGGATTAGGGTGAGGGTAAGGGTTAGGGTGAGGGTTAGGGTTAGGGTTAGGGATAGGGTGAGGATTAGTGTTAGTGTGAAGGATAGGGAGAGGGTTAGGATTAGGTTTAGTGTTAGGATAAGGGTAAGGGTGAGGGTTAGTGTCAGGGTGAGGGTTAGGGTTAGGGTTATGGTCAGGGTGAGGGTTAGGGTGAGCCATAGGTTTAGGGTTAGTGTTAGTTTGCAGCTTAGGGTGAGGGTAAGGATTAGGGTGAGGTTTAGGGTGAGGGTGAGGTTTAGGATTAGGGGGAGGTTAAGGGTTATGGTTAGGGTTAGGGTGAGGGTGATGGAGAGGTTTAGGTTTAGGGTTAGGGTTTTGGTGAGGGTTACGATTAGTGTGAGTGTTAGTGTTATGGTGCGAGTCAGGGAAAAGATGAGGGTTAGAATGAGGGTGAGTGTGAGGGTGAGGTTTAGGGTTAGGATTAGGGTTAGGTTTAATTTTAGGGTTCGGTTTAGTTTTAGGGTTATTGTTAGGGTTAGAGTTTGGGTTAGGGTCAGGGTTAGGGTGAGGTTCAGCATTAGGGTTAGGTTTAGGGTTAGGGTGAGCGCGAGGGTGAGTGTGAGGGTTTGGATGAGGGTGACGGTGTTTCGGTTATGTAAGTGTTAGGGTTAGGGTGAGGATTAGGGTGAGGCTGAGTTTTAAGCTGATGTTAGGTTTAGTGTGATGGTTAGGGTTAGGGTTAGGGTGAAGTTTAGGGTTAGGTTGATTGTTAGGATGAGGGTGAGGGTGAGAGGATTAGGACTAGAGTTATTGTTAGGTTTAGGCTGAGGTGAAGGTCAGGGTGAGGGTGAAGGTTAGGGTTAGCGTTAAAGTTAGGTTCAGGGTTTAGGTTAGTGTGAGGGTGAGGGTGAGGGTGAGGGTGAGGGTTAGGGTGAGGTTGAGAGTTAGTTTTAGGGTGAGGGTTAGGATTAGGATGAGTGTTATGGTTAGGTTGAGTATGAGGGTTAGGGTTAGGTTGAGGATTAGGGTTAGGGTGAGGTTTAGGGTTAGGGTTAAGGTGAGAGTTAGGGTTAGGGTGATGTTTATTGTGAGGGTGAGGGTGAGTGTTCGGTTCAGGATGAGGGTTCTGTTGAGGGTGAGAGTTAGGGTGTGGTTGAGGGTTAGGGTTACGGTGAGAGTTAGGTTGAGGTGTTGGGATAGGGATAGGTTAGGGTTTGTGTGAGGGTAAGGGTTAGGGTGAGAGTGAGGGTGAGGGTGCCAGTGAGGGTGAGGGTGAGAGCGAGGGTTATAGTTAGGGTTATGGTGGGGCTGAGGGTTAGGGTTAGGATGAGGGTTTAGGTTAGTGTGAGGGTTAGTGTGATGTTGAGGTTCAGGGTGAGAGTGAGTGTTAGAATGGGGTTTAGGTGAGGGTTAGGGTTAGGATTAGGATTAGGTTGAGTTTTAGGGTTAGGGTTAGTGTTAGGGTTAGGGTTATTGTTATGGTTAGGGTTAGGGAGAGGTTGAGTGTGATGCTGAGGTTTAGCGTTAGGGTTAGGGTTAGGGTTAGGGTGAGAGTGGGGTTGAGGGTTAGGGTTAGGATTTGGGTTAGGGTTACCGTAAGGCTGAGGGGGAAGGGGAGGTTGAAGGTGAGGGTTAGGTTTAGGGTTAGGTTTAGGGTGAGGGTTAGGGTTAGGTTTAGGTTTAGGTTTAGTATAAAGTTTAGGCTGAGGGTAAGGGTTAGGGTTAGTGTGAGTGTTAGGTTTAGGGTTAGGTTTTGGGTTAGGTTGAGGGTAAAGCTTAGGGTGCGGTTTAGGGAGAGGGTGAGGGTTAGGGTTAGGGTGAGGGTTAGGGTGAGGGTTAGGTTTAGGGTTATGGTTAGTTTTAGGGTGAAGTTTAGGTTTAGTTTTAGGGTTAGCGTGAGGCTTAGTGTGTCGGTAAGTGTTAGGGTGAGTGTTAGAATGAGGATGAGCGTTAGGGTTAGGGTGAGGTTTAGGGTTAGGGTGAGTGTTATGTTGAGGGTAAGGGATAGGGTTAGCATTAGGGTTAGGGTGAGGGTGAGGGTGAGGGTTAGGGTGAGGTTTATGGTTAAGGTTAGGTATAGGGTGAGGATTAGGGTTAGGGTTAGGTTTAGGGGGCGGGTTAGGCTGAGGTTTAGGGTTACGGTTAGGGTGAGGGTTAGGTTTAGTGTGAGGGTTAGGGTTAGCATTAGGTTTAGGGTTAGGTTTAGGATGAGGATTAGGGTTAAGGTTAGGGTGAGGTTGAGGGTGAGGGTTAGGGTTAGGATGAGGGTTAGGGTTAGAGAGAGTGTGAGGGTTAGATTTAGGGTGAGGGTTAGGTATAGGATGAGGATTAGGGTTAGGGTGAGGGTGAGGGTTAAGATTAAGTTGAGAGTTAGGGTTAGGGTGAGGTTTAAGTTTAGTGTTAGTGTGAGAGTTAGGGTTATTTTGAAGTTTATTGTGAGGGTGAGTGTTATGCTGAGGGTGAGTGTTCAAGTGAGGGTGAGGTTTCGTGTGAGGGTTAGGGTGTGTTTGAGGGTTAGGCTTAGGGTGAGAGTTAGGGTGAGGTGTTGGGATAGGGTTAGGGTTAGGGTTAGTGTGAGGATAAGGGTTTGGGTGAGGGTTAGGTTGAGCGTGAGGGTTATGGTTAGCGTTAGGGTTAGGGTGAGGGTTAGGTTTAGGGTGATGTTTAGGGTGAGATTGAGGTTAGTGTGAGGGTAAGGGTGAGGGTGAAGGTTAGGTTGAGGGTGGGGGTGAGTGTGAGGTTGAGGGTGTGGGTGAGGGTTATCTTTAGGGTTATGATGAGGGTGAGGGTTAGGGTTAGGATTAGGTTTTGGGTTATGGTTAGGCTGAGGGTGAGGGTGAAAGTGAGGGTGAGGGTTAGGGTTAGGGTTAGGGTGAGGGTTAGGGTTAGTGTGGGGGTTAGTGTGATGGTGAGGGTCAGGATGAGGGTGAGTGTTAGAATGAAGGTGATGGTGAGGGTGAGGGTTAGGGGTAGGATTAGGGTTAGGGTGAGTTTTAGGGTTAGGTTTAGTGTTAGGGTGAGGGTTATTGTTAGGATTAGGGTTAGGGTGAGGGTGAGGGTTAGCGTTAGGGTTAGGATTAGGTATAGGTTGAGGGTGGGGTTGAGGGATAGGGTTAGGATTAGGGTTAGGGTTAGGGTAAGGCTGAGGGGCAAGGGGAGGTTGAGGGTGAGGTTTAGGTTTAGTGTTAGGGGTAGGTTGAGTGTTAGGATTAGGTTTATGGTTAGTATAAATATTAGGCTGAGGGTAAGGGTTAGGGTTAGTGTGAGTGTTAGGTTTAGGGTTAGGGTTTGGGTTACGTTGAGGGTAAAGTTGAGGGTGAGGGTTAGGGAGAGGTTGAGGGTTAGGGTTATGGTTAGGGTTAGGTTTAGGGTGAAGGTTAGGGTGAAGGTTAGGTTTAGGTTTAGTTTTCGGGTGAGGGTTAGGGTGTGGGTAAGTGTTAGGGTGAGGGTTAGGGTGTGGGTGAGGGTTACAGTTAGGGTGAGGGTAAGGGTTAGTGTTAGCGTTAGGGTGAGGGTGAAGGTTAGTGTTAGCATCACGGTTAGGGTGAGGGTGAGGGTTAGGGTTAAGCTTAGTGATAGGGTGAGGGTTAGGTTTAGGGTTAGGTTTAAGGTGAGGGTTAGGCTGAGGGGTAGGGTTAGGGTTAGGGTGAGGGTTAGGTTTATTGTGAGGATTAAGGTTATGGTTAGGGTTAGGGTAAGTTTTAGATTGAGGGTTAGGGTGAGAGTGCGGTTTAGGGTTAGCATTAGGCTTGGGGTTATGTTTAGGATCAGGGTTATGGTAAGTGTGAGGGTGAGGTGGGGGTTAGGGGTAGGATAACGGTTAGGGTGAGGGTGAGCGTTAGGTTTAGGGTGAGTGTAAGTGTTAGGCTGAGGGTTAGGTGCCGCGGACCGGGTTCTGTCGGGACGACGGAGGATACCTAGGGGAGGAACCTGGAATAGGACGGGGAGATGGTAAACCGACAACTCACACACATTAGGAGTGGATGCTGAGTGCTGAGTGCTGAGTGCGATTTAATGCAGAGGATAACAAACTTTTATAGCAAAAAGTCTCCATAAGAAAGGGCAAAAGGTTACATAATCTTGCTGCAGGGCTTCATTCTTGGGCGGTCACTAGCTGGTCGCCTGAAAGGGCAAAAGGTTACACAACCTTGCTGCAGGGCTTCGTCCTTGGGTGGTCACCAACTGGTCGCCTGATAGGCACTTGTTTCCAGCTTTACCTCTATTTTTAAGAAATACAATGGGTTTCGATGATTGTCACCAATTAACCACTACTTTTTTCGATAGAGGCCTTAACTGTCCCATTAAGATCTTTCCTGTTTCTTCTTTAATAGTAAGCACCAAGGAGACTTAGATTTAGCAAGTCTCTTAGTAAATGAGGAAGTTCTTTCTCCTAAGTAGTTATCTCAGCAATTGCCATACATTCTTTCTATTCTAGCCGCGCCTACAACTTTTTGTAAATTTCTTACAATTCCTTCTGCTGGAGTGACTTTGTGAAACCCCCAATACTTTTATATTTACTTATAACTTGTCTACTAGCCTCCATAAGAGGGGTTTCAGGGTAGCACTTAACTCTGGTGAGTTAGTCATATTTTTAAGACACTCATCAGATATTGGAGTCGTCAACACTCTTAAAGAGCTTTGAATAAGGGAACGTTGACAATGAGTAAGTACAATGAGCAGTAGAAACAGTAAAAGATTAATAGGCACTCTTATGAGGAAAAGATAGGCAGAAACACATCTTTTCCAGGGGTTTTTGCCAGCCTTTTCCCAGGAGTAGGCCTCTTAGAAGCCTTATTCTCCGAGGTAGACTTCGGTGAAGTCCCAAAACTTGGAGATAGGTTTTGTAAAGCCCCATTCTCTGAGGTAGACTTCGGTGAAGTCCCAAAACTCAGAGATAGGTCTCGAGGCCCCTATCATGGTCTGATAGATGGTTTCCCATGCTAAGCAGACTCTACTGGGGTCGGCGTGGCAGTTAGGGTTAGGTTTAGGGTGAGGGTCAGGGTGAGGGTTAGGGTGAGAGGTAGGGTTAGGGTTAGAGTTAGGGTGAGGGTGAGTGTTTTTGTCAAGGTTACGTGGAGGATTAGTGTGAGGGTTAGTGTTAGGGTTAGTCTTAGTTTTAGGGTTAGGCTGTGGGTGAGGGTGAAAGTGAGGGTAAGGGTTAGGTTTAGCTTTAGGGTGAGGGGTAGTGTGATGTGTATGGTTAGGGTTAAGATGAGGTTTAGGGTTAGTGTGAGGGTTAGGGTTACGGTTAGGTTTAGGGTTAGTGTGAGGATAAGGGTTAGGTTGAGGGTGAGATTGAGGGTGAGGATTAGGTTTATCGTTAGGTTTAGGGTGAGGGTTAGTTTGAGGGTTAGGTTTAGGGTTAGGGTGAGGGTTATGGTTAGGGTGATGTTTAGGGTGAGGGTTAGGATGAGGGTGAGTGTGAGGGTTAGGGTGAGGGTGAGTGTGAGGGTTAGGTTTAGGATTAGGGTTAGGTTTAGGTTTAGAGTTAGGGTGAGGCTTAGGTTTAGTGTGAAGTTAGGGTTAGGGTTAGGGTTAGGGTGAGGGTAAGTGTTTGGGTGAGGGTTAGGGTAAGGGTTAGGGTGATTTTTAGGGTTAGGGATTGGGTTAGGGTTAGGGTTAAGGTTATTGTTAGAGTTAGGTCTAGGGTAAGGTTGAAGGTGAGGTTTAGCTTTAGGGATAGGTTTAGGGTTAGGGTGAGCGTGGGATTGAAGGTTAGGGTTAGGATTAGTGTTAGGGTTAGGGTAATGCTGAGGTTGAAGGGGAGGTTGAGGGTGAGGGTTAGGGTTAGGGTTAGGGTTTGGCTGAGGGCTAGGCTGAGGGTGAGGTTGAGGGTGAGGGTTTCGGTTAGGTAAGTGTTAGGGTTAGGGTGAGGATTGGGGTGAGAGTGAGTGTTAAGCTGAGTTTATGTTTAGGTTGAGGATTAGGGTTAGGGTGACGGTTAGCATTAGGTTTATGGTTAGTTTGAGGGTGAGGGTGAGGGGTAGAATTAGGGTTAGGTTAAGGGTTAGGGTTAGGGTTAGCGTTAGGGTTATGGTTAGGGATAGTGGTAATGTTAGTGTTAGGGTCAGGTTTAGGTATGTGTGCCGGTTAGGGTTAGGTTTAGGGTTAGGTGGAGGGTTAATTTTAGGGTTAGGGTTAGGGTGTGGGTTAATGTTAGAGTTGGGGTTAGGGCTAGTTTGAGGGTGAGGGCTAGGTTTAGGAATAGGGTTAAGGTTAGGGTGAGTGTTAGTGTTAGTGTGGGATTAGGGTGATGGTTAGGGAGAGGGGTAATACAAGGTGAGGTTTAGGTGAGTGTGAGGGTTAGGGTTAGTGTTATGGTTAGGGTGATGGTTAGGTAGGGGGTTAATGTTAGGGTTAACCTTAGGTTTAGGTGAGTTTGAGTGTTAGCGTTAGGGTTAGGGTTAGGTTGAGGGTTAGGGTTAGTGTTATGGTTAGGGTGATGGTTATTTAGAGGGGTAATATTAGGGTTAGGGTGAGGTTTAGGTGAGTGTGAGGGTTCGGGTGAGGGTGAGGGTTAGTGTGTGGGTGAGGGTTAGGGTTAGGGTGAGGATTAGGTTTAGGCTTAGGGTTAAGTTTATGGTGAGGGAAAGGGTTAAGGTGAGGTTTAGTGTGAGGATGAGGGTTAGGATTAGTGTTAAGTTTAGGGTGAGGGTTAGAGTCAGGGTTAGGGTTAGGGTTAGGATGAGGGTGACATATAGGGTGAGGGTTAGGGTTAGGATGAGGGTTAGGAATAGTGTTAGGTTAAGCTGAGGGTGAGGGTAAGTGTTTTGGTGAGGGTGAGGGTGTGGGTTAGTGTGTGGGTGAGGGTTAGGGTTATGGTGAGGATTAGGTTTAGACTGAGGGTTAAGGTTATGGTCAGGGTAAGGGTTATGCTTTGGTTTAGTGTGAGGGTGAGGGTTAGGGTTAGCGTTAGGGTTAGGGTGAGTGTTAGGGTTAGGGTTAGGGTGAGGGTGAGATATAGGGTGATGGTTAGCGTTAGGGTGAGGTTTAGGGATAGTTTTAGGTTAAGGTGAGGATGAGGGTGAGTGTTAGGTTTAGGTTTAGGTTTAGAGTTAGGGTGAGGGTTAGGCTGAGGGTTAGGTTTAGGGTTAGGATGAGGGTTAGGCTGAGGGTTAGGTTTAGGTTTAGTGTGAGGGTTAGGGTTAGGGCTAGGTTTAGGGGTATGGTGAAGGTTAGGGTTAGATTTAGGGTTAGCATAAGTTTTAGGCTGAGGGTTAGGCTTAGGTTAGTGTGAGGGTTAGGTGTAGGGTTAGGGTAAGGGTTAGGGTGAGGGTAACGGTTAGGGTGAGGGTTAGGGTGAGAGTGAGGGTTAGGGTAAGGGTGAGCGTTAGGGTGAAGTATAGGTTTAGGGTTAGTGTAAGGGTGAGGGTGAGGGTGTGGGCAAGTGTTAGGGTGAGGGTTAGTGTGAGGGTGAGTTTTAGGTTTAGGGTTAGGTATAGGGTGAGTGTTAGGCTGAGGGGAAGGTTTAGGGTTAGTGTAAGGGTTAGGGTTAGGGTTAGGGTGACTGTAAGGGATAGGGTTCAGGTTAGGGTGAGTGTGAGGTTTAGGGTTACCATTAGGTTTAGAGTTAGGGTTAGGATGTGTGTTAGGGTTAGGTTTAGGGTTAGGGTTAGGGTGTGGGTGAGGCTTAGGTTTAAGGTTAGGGTGAGGGTTCGTTTTAGGGTCAAGGCTAGGGTGAGGGTGAGGATTAGGGTGAGGGTGAGTGTGAGGGTGAGTTTTTCGGGTAGGTAAGGGTTAGGGTTAGGGTTAGGGTGAGGTTTAGGGTGAGGGTGTGAGTTGGGGTTAGGGTAAGGTTTAGGGTCATGGTGAGGGTTAGGGTGAGGTTGAGGGTTAGGGTTAGGGTTTGGGTGAGTGTTAGGGTTAGGGTGATGTTTAGTGTGAGGGCGACGTTTAGCGTGAGGGTGAGTGTACTTTTGAGAATAAGGGTTAGGTTTATGGTGAGGGATAGGGTTATTGTGAGGGTAAGGGTTAGGGTGAGGGTTAGGGTTTTGGTGAGTGTGAGGGTTAGGGTGTGCCGTCAGTTTAGTGTTAGGGTTAGTTTGCGGATTAGGGTGAGGGTAAGGGTTAGGGTGAGATTTAGGGTGAGGGTGATGGTTAGGGTTACGGTGCGGGTAAGGATTATGGTGAGGGTTAGGGTGAGGGTTTGGGTTAGGGTAGGTATAGGGTGAGGATTAAGGTTAGTGTGAGGGTTAGGGTGAGGTTTAGGATTAGGGTAAATGTTAGGATAAGGGTTAGTGTGAGGGTTTGGGTGATGGTGAGGTGTTGGGTTAGTTTTAGGGATAGGGAGGGCATTAGGGTGAGGGTTAAGTTTAGGGTGAGGGTTAGGGTTAGGTTTAGGGTGAGGGTTAGGGTTATGGTGATGTTTTTGGTCAGGGTGAGTGTTAAGGTGAGGGTGAGTGTTAGGTTTAGGGTTAGGGTTAGGGTGACGGTGTAGTTGAGGGTGAGGTTAGGTTTAGGATTAGGGTTAGTGTTAGCGTTAGGGTGAGTGTTAGGGTGAGGATAAGGGTTCCGGTGAAGGTGAGGATTAGGGTGTGTGTGAGGGTTAGGGTTAGGGTGAGGATTAGTGTTAGGGTTAGGGTTAAGGTTATGGTGAGTTTAAGGGTTAGGGTGAGATTTAGGGTGAAGTTAAGGGTTAGGGTTATCATTTAAGTTAGGATGAGGGTTAGGGTTAGGGTTAGGTTTAGGTTGAGGTTGAGGGTGAGAGTGAGGGTTAGGATTTGTGTTAGTGTGAGGGTTAGGGTTAGTGTGAGGGTGAGGGTGAGGGTGAGGTTTAGGGATATGGTAAGTGTTAGGATGAGGTCTAGGGTTAGGTTTAGCATTAGGGTTAGGGTTAGGGTGAGGATAACAGTGAGGGTTAGGGTTAGGTTCAGGGTTATAGTTAGGGTAAGGGCTAGCGTTAGCATGATGTTGATTGTGAGGGTGAGGTTTAGGGTGAGGGTGAGTGTTAGGGTGAGGGTGAGGGTTCGGTTGAAGGGGAGGATTAGGGTGTGGTTGAGGGTTAGGGTTAGAGTGAGGGTTAGGGTGACTGTGATGGTTAGGGTGAGGGTTAGTGTTAGTGTTAGTGTTAGGGTTAGTGTGATAGTGAGGGTGAGGGTAAGGGTGAGGGTTAGGTTGAGGGTGAGTGTGAGGTTTAGGGTAAGGATTAGGGTTAGGGTGAGTTTTAGGGTTAGGGTTAGGTTGAGGGAGAGGGTTAGGGTTAGGGTTAGAGTTATTTTTAGGGTAAGAGTTAAGGTTAGGGTGAGTGTGAGAGTGAGGTTTAGCGTTAGGGTTAGTGTTATGGTTCGGGTGAGGTTGGGGATGAGGGTTAGGGTTAGGATTAGTGTTACGTTTAGGGTTCGGTTGAGTGGAGGCAGAAGTTTAGGGTGAGGGTTTGGGATAGTGATAGGGTGAGGGTTAGGCTGAGGGTGAGTGTTAGGGTTATCTTAGTGATAGGGTGAGGGTAAGGGTTAGGGCGAGGTTTAGGGTGAAGGTTAGGGTTAGGGCGAGGTTTAGGGTGAGGTTGAAGGTTAATGTTAGCATTAGGCTTAGGGTGAGCATGAGCTTTCGCGTGAGGGTTAGGGTTTGTGTTAGGGATAGGTGATGATTAGGGTTAGGGTTAAGGTGAGGGTGAGGTTTAGAATGTGGGATAGGGTTAGGGTTAGGGTTAGGGTGAGGGTGAGGGTTAGGCTGAGCGTTAGGGTGAGGGTAAGGGTTTCAGTTAGGAAAGGCTTAGAGTTACAGTTAAGGTGAGGATTAGGTTGAGGGTGAGGTTTAAGGGGAGAATTAGGGTTAGGTTGAGGATTAGTGTTAGGATTAGGGTGAGGGTGAGGATTAAGGTTAGGGTTAGGGTTAGGGTTATGTGAGGGAAAGGGTTAGGGTGAGGTTTAGGATGAGGGTGAGGGTTAGGGTTAGTGTTAGGGTTAGGGTGAGGGTTAGGGGGAGGGTTTGTGTTAGGGGGAGGGTTACGGTTAGGATTAGGCTTGGGGTGAAAGATAGGGTTAGGGTGAGGGTTAGGGTGAGAGTGAGGATTAGGGTTAGTGTTAGGGTGAGGGTGAGGATGAAGGTGAGGGTTTCCATTAGGAAAGCCTTAGGGTTAGGGTTAGTCTGAGGGTGAAGATTAGGGTGAGGGTGAGGTTTAAGGTGAGATTTAGGGTTAGGGTGAGGATTACAGTTAGGTTTAGGGTGAGGGTTAGGATTAGGGTGATGTTTAGCGTGAGGGTGAGGGTTAGGGTGAGGGTTAGGGTGAGGGTGAGGGTGTAGGTGAGTATTAGGGTTAGGGTGAGGGTTAGGGTGACAGTGACATTGAGGGTTAGTGGGAAGGTGAGGGTTACGGATAGGGCTAGGGTGAGGGTTAGGGTTAGGGTTAATGTGAGGGGTAGGGTGAGGGGTAGCATTAGGGTTAGTGTGAGTGTTAGGGTTAATGTGAGGATTAGGGTTAGGGTTAGGGTTAGTGTGAGAATAAGGGTTAGGATGAGGGTTAGGGTGAGAGTGAGAGTTAGGGTTAGCTTTAGGGTTAGCATGAGGGTTAGGGTGAGGTTTAAGGTGAGGGTTTGGGTTAGTATGAGGGTTAGTTTTAGAGTTAGGTTTAGGGTGAGGATTAGGATTCGGGTGAGGTTTAGGGTAGGGTTAGGGTGAGGGTTCGGGTTAGGGAGAGGGTGAGTTTTAGGGTGAGAGTTACGGTTAGGGTTAGGGTGAGGGTTAAGGTGATGGTGAGGGTTAGGGTGAGTTTCAGGGTTAGGGATATGGTGAGGATTAGTGTTAGGGATAGGGTGAGGGTATGTTTTAGGGTGAGGGTTAGCGTGAGGGTTAGGTTTAGATTTAGGAATACGGTGAGGGTTAGGGTGAGGTTTAGTGTTAGTGTTAGGGTTAGGGTGAGGGTGAGGGTTATGGTTTGGGTAAGGGTTAGAGTGAGGTTTAGGGTGACGGTGAGGGTTATGGATAGTATTAGGGTTAAGGTTAGGTTTAGGGTGAGGGTTAGGATTAGGTTTACTGTGACGGTGAGTGTTAGGGTTAGCATTAGGGTTAGGGTTAAGGTGAGGGGAAGGATTAGGGTTAGTGTTAGGGTGAGGGCTAGGGTTAGGGTTAGGGTAATTTTTAGGTTTAGGGTGAGGGTGAGGGTGAGGTTTAGGTGTAGGATTAGGCTTAGGTGTAGGTTTACGCTTAGGGTGAGGGTGAGGGTGAGTGTCAGAGTTAGGTTTAGGGTGAGGGTTAGGGTTATGGTTAGGATTAGGGTGAGGGTGAGTGTTAGGGTGAGGGTGATGGTAAGGGTGAGGGTGAGGCTGAGGTTGAGGGTGAAAGTGAGGTTTTGGGTGAGGGTTAGGGTTAGGGTTAAGGTTAGGGTGAGGGTTAGGGTTAGGGTGAGGATTAGTTTTAGGATTAGGATTAGGGTTAGCATGATGGTTAGGGATAGGGTTAGGTTTAGGGTGAGGGTTTTGGTTAGGTTTAGAGTTAGGGTGAGGGTGAGGGTGAGGGTTACGTTTTGGATTAGGGTTAGGTTTAGGGTTAGACTGAGGGTGAGGTTGAGTGTGAGTGTGAGGGTTAGGGTTAATATGAGGGTTACCTTTATTGTTAGCGTTAAGGTTAGAGTGAGGGGTAGGGTTAGGGCTAGGGTTAGGATGAGGGTTAGGCTGAGAGTTAGTGTTCGTGTGAGGGTAAGGGTTAGGGTGATTGTTAGCGTGAGAGTGAGGTTTAGGGTTAGGCTTAGGGTTAGGGTGAGGGTTAGGGTGAGGGTAAGTGTTAGGTTGAGGTTTAGGGTGAGTGTGAGTGTGAGGGTTAGGGTTAGGGTTAGGCTTAGACTTAGGGTTAGGCTGAGGGTGAGGGTGGGGGTGAGGATTAGGGTTAGGGTGATGATTAGGTTTAGGGTTAGTGTTATTGTTAGGGTAAGGTTAGATTTTCGTTGAGGGTGAGGTTGCGGGTGAGGGTTAGGGTTAGGGTTAGGGTGAGGTTTAGGGTTAGGGTTAGAGTTAGGGTTAGGTTTAGGGTGAGATTTAGGTTTAGGGTTAGGGTTAGTGTTAGGGTTAGATTTAGGGTTAGGCTGAGGTTGAGGGTGGGGTTGAGAATTAGGGTTAGGTTTAGGGTTAGGGTTAAAGTTAGGGTTAGGGTTAGGGTTATTGTTAGTGTTATGGTTAGGGTTTAGTTTCTGATGAGGGTGAGGTTTATGGTTAGGGTTAGGTTTAGGTTTAGGGTTAGGGTTAGTGTTATTGTTAGGGTTAGGGTTAGAGTTAAGTTGAGGGTGAGGGTGAGGGTTAGGTTTAGGGTGAGATTTATGGTGAGGTTTAGGGTTAGGTTGAGGGTGAGGTTTAGTTTTAGAGTTAGGTTTAGGGAGAGGGTTAGGTGAGGGTTAGGTTTAGGTTGAGGTTTAGGGATAGGCTTAGGGTTAGGATTAGGGTTAGGGTAAGCATGAGTGTGAGGTTTAGGTTTAGGGTTAGGCTTAGGCTTAGGGTTAAGCTGAGGGTGAAGGTAGGTGTGAGGGTTAAGGATATGGTTAGGGTGAGGATTAGTGTTAGGGTGAATTTAGAATTTGGATTAGGCTTAAGGTGAAGGTGAGCTTTAGGTTTAGGGTGAGGGTTAGGGTTAGGATTAAGGTTAGGGTGAGTGTGAGGTTTAGGATTAGGTTTTGGGTTAGGGTTATTGTTAGTGTTATGGTTAATGTTACCTTTGCTGTTAGGGTAACGCTGAGGGTGAGGTTTAGGTTTAGGATTAGCGTTAAGGTTAGGGTTAGGTTTAGAGTTAGGATTAGTGTTATTGTTAAGTTTAGGGTTAGAGCTATGGTGAGGGTGAGGGTGAGGGTGAGGGTTAGGTGTAGGGTTAGGGTGAGGGTTTGGATGAGGGTCAGGTTTAGGATTAGGGTTAGGGTGAGGGCTAGGGTGAGGGTTAGGGTTAGGGTTAGGGTTAGGGTTAGGGTTACGGTTAGCTTTAAGGTTAGCATGAGGTTTAGAGATAGGGTGAGGGTTACGGTGAGTGTGATATAAGGGTAAAGTTGAGGGTTAGGCTGAGGGTGAGGGTTAAGATAAGGGTGAGGGTTAGGGTTAGGGTGAAGGTTACGGTAAAGTTGAGGGTTAGGGGTTAAGGTGAGGGTGAGGGTTAGATTGAGGATTAGGGTTATGTTGAGGGATATGGTTAGAGTGAGGGTTAAGTTTAGGGTTAGGGTTATTGTTAGGGTTAATGTTAGGGTTAAGGTTATGGTGAGGGTGAGGGTTAGTGTTAGGGTTAGGGTGAGGTAAAGGTTTAGGGTTAGGTTTAGAGTTAGGCTTAGGTTGAGGGTTAGGTTTAGGGTTAGAGTTAGTGTTAGTTTTAGGGTTAGGGTTTGGGTGAGGGATAGGGTGATGGTTAGAGTTCGGGTTAGGCCTATTCTTAGCCTTAGGCTTAGGCCGAGCTTGAGGGTGAGGGTTAGGGTTAGGGTTAGGGTGAGGTTTAGGGTTAGGTTTAGGGTGAGGGTTAGGATGAGATTTAGTGTTAGGGTTTTGTTTAGGTTTAGGGTTAGGTTTAGGATTAGGGTTAGGGTTAGGGTGAGGGTTAAGGATAGGGTTTGGGTTAGGGTGAGGGTGAGGGTGAGGATTATGGATAGGGATAGTGTTAGGGTTAGGGTTAGTTTTAGTGTTTGGATTAGGGTTTGGGTTAGCGTTACAGTGAGGGTTGGGTTAGGGTTAGGGTTATTGTTAGTGTTATGGTTAGGGTTAAGTTTGCGGTGAGGGTGAGGGTTACGGTTAGTGTTAGGGTTAGGGTTAGGGTAAGGGTTAGCGTTTTTGTTAGGTTTAGGGTTAGAGTTACAGTGACGGTGAGAGTGAGGTTGAGGGTGTGGGTTAAGGTGAGGTTTAGGGTTAGGTTTAGAGTTAGGATTAGGGTGAGGGTGAGATTTAAGTTTACGGTTAGGGTTAGTGTTAGGGTAGGCTTAAGCTTAGGCTGAGGTTGAGGGTGGGGGTATGAATTAGGGCTAGGGTTAGGGTTAAAATTAGGGTTAGGGTTAGGGTTATTGTTAGTGTTATGGTTACGGTTAAGTTTGCGTTGAGGCTGAGGTTTATGGTTAGGGTTAGGTTTAGGGTTAGGGTTAGGGTTAGTGTTATTGTTAGGGTTAGGTTTAGAGTTAAGTTGAGGGTGAGGGTGAGGGTGAGGGTTAGGGTTAGGGTGAGGTTTATGGTGAGGTTTAGGGTTAGGGTTTGTTTGAGTGTGAGTTTTAGGTTTAGAGTTAGGTTTAGGGGGAGGTTTAGGGTGAGAGTTAGGGTTAGGTTGAGGTTTAGGGATAGGCTTAGGTTTTGGATTAGGGTTAGGGTAAGGGTGAGTGTGAGTGTTAGCGTTAGGGTTAGGTTTAGGCTTAGGGTTAGGCTGAGGGTGAAGGTAGGTGTGAGGGTTAGGGTTATGGTGAGGATGAGGATTAGTGTTAGGGTGAGTTTTAGAATTTGGATTAGGCTTAAGGTGAGGGTGAGGGTTAGGGTTAGGGTGAGGGTTAGGGTTAGGATTAGGGTTAGGGTGAGGGTGAGGGTTAGGATTAGGTTTAGGGTTAGGGTTATTGTTAGTGTTATGGTTAAGATTAACTTGGCTGTGAGGGTGAGGCTGAGGGTGAGGGTTAGGTTTACGATTAGCTTTAGGGTTAGGTTTAGAGATAGGATTAGTGTTATTGTTAAGGTTAGGGTTAGAGTTATGGTGAGTGTGAGGGTGAGGGTGAGAGTTAGGGTTAGGGTGAGGGTTTGGATGAGGGTTAGGGTTAGGGTTAGGGTGAGGGCTAGGGTGAGGGTGGGGGTTAGGGTTAGGGTTAGTTTTAGGCTTAGGCTAAAGGTGAGGTTGAGGGTGAGGTTTAGGATTAGGGTGATGGTTAGGGTTAGGGTTAGGTTGAAGGTTAGCATGAGGTTTAGGGATAGGGTGAGGGTTAGGGTGAGTGTGATGGTAAGGGTAAAGTTGAGGGTTAGGCTGAGGGTGAGGGTTAAGATAAGTTTGAGGATTAGGGTTAGGGTGAGGGTTAGGGTAAGTTTGAAGTTTAGGGGTTAAGCAGAGGGTGAGGGTTATATTGAGGATTAGGGTTAGGTTTAATGTGAAGTTTAGTGTGAGGATGAGTGTTAGGCTTAGGGTTAGGGTTAGGGTTAGGGTTTGGTTTAATGTGAGGGTGATGGTCAGGATTAGGGTTAGGGTTAGGGTTAGTGATAGGATTATGTTTAGGGTTATAGTGAGGGTTAGGGTTAGGCTTAGGCTTAGGTGTAGTGTTAGCCTGAAAGTGAGGGTGGTGTGAGGATTAGGTTTAGGGTGATGGTTAGGTTTAGGGTTAGGGTTAGAGTTATGGTGAGGGTGAGGGTGTGGTTGAGGGTTAGGGTTAGGGTTAGGGTGAGGTTTAGGGTTTGGGTTAGTGTTAGAGTTAGGTTTAGGGTGAGGTTGAGTTTTAGGGTTATATTTATGGTTAGTTTTAGGGTTAGGCTTAGGGTTAGGGTTAGGGTTATTGTTAGTATTATGGTTAGGGTTTAGTTTGCAGTGAGGGTGAGGTTTATGGTTAGGGTTAGATTTAGGGTTAGGGTTAGTGTTAGTGTTATTGTTAGGGTTAGGGTTAGAGTTATTGTGAGGGTGAGGTTGTGGGGGAGGATTAGGGTGAGGGTGAGGTTTAGGGTGAGGTTTAGTGTTAGGGTTAGGTTGAGGGTGAGGTTTAGGGTTAGTGTTAGTCTTAGGGTGAGTGTGAGGTTTTGGTTTCGGTTTAGGGATAGGGTTAGGGTTAGGATTATTTACGGTGAGGGTCAGTGTCAGGGTTAGGGTTAGGGTTATGCTTAGGCTTAGGGTTAGGCTGAGGGTGAGGGTGGGGATGAGGGTTAGTGTTACAGTCAGGGTGAGATTTAGGGTTAAAGTGAGGGTTTGGATGAGATTCAGGGTTAGGGTTAGGGTTTGGTTTAGGGTGAGAATGATTGTGAGGATTAGGGTTAGGGTTAGCATTAGGTTACGGTTAGGTTTATGGTGAGGTTTAGGGGTAGGGTTAGGCTTAGGCTTAGGCTTAGGGTTAGGCTGATGCTGAGAGTTGGGATGAGGCTTAGGTTTAGAGTGTTGGTTAGGGTTATGGTTACGTTGAGGGTTAGGATGAGGGTTATGGTTTGGATTAGGGTTACTGTGAGGGCTAAGGTGAGGGTGAGGGTTAGGGTTTGGCTTAGGATTAAGGTTTGGCTGAGGCTGAGGGTGAGGGTGAGGGTGAGGGTTAGGATGATGGTTAGGGTTACGGTTAGGGTGAGGGTTAGAATGAGGGTTAGGGTTAGGGTGAGGGTTAGGGTGAGTGTGAGGGTTAGTGTGAGCGTGAGGGTTAGGTTGAGGGTGAGGGTGAAGGTTAGGGTTTAGGTGAGGGTCAGGTTTACGTTTAGGGTTAAGGTTAGGGTGAATGTTAGGGTTAGGGTTAGGATGAGGGTTAGACTGACAATTTAGGGTTAGGGTGAGGGAAAGGTTTAGAGTGATGTTAAGGGTTAGGGTGAGGATTAGGTTTTGGATTAGGTTTATGGTTAGGGTGAGGGTTAGGGATAGGTTTACGATTACGGTGAGGTTTTTGGTTAGCATTAGGTTTAGCGTTAGGGTGAGGGGTAGGGTTAGTTTTGGATTAGGGTTAGGGTTAGGTTTATGTTGAGCGTGAGGTTGAACATGACAGATAGGGTTAGGGTTAATGTGAGGGTTAGGGTTAGGGTTAGGGTTAGGATGAGGGTTAGCCTGAGGGTTAGGTTGAGCGTGAGATTTAGGGTTAGGGTTAATGTGAGGTTTAGGGTTAGGATTAGCATTAAGCTTAGAGCGAGGGTTAGGGTTAGGGGTAGGTATAGGATCAGGGTTAGGCTGAGGGTTAGGTTTAGGGTTCGGGTGAGGATAAGGTTTAGGGTGAGGTTTAGGGTGAAGTTGAGGGTTAGGTTTAGGCTTATGTTTACGGTGAGGTTTAGGGTGAGGGTTAGGGTGAGGGTTAGGAACAGGGTTAGGTTTAGGTGAGGGTTAGGGATAGGGTTGTGTTTAGGGTGAAGTTCAGGGTTAGGTTTAGGGTTAGAGTTAGGGTGAGGGTGAGTGTGCGGGTTAGGTTTAGGTTTAGCTTTAGGGTTAGGTTTAGGCTGAGGGTGAGAGTGAGGGTGGGGTTTAGGGTTAGGGTTAGGGTTAGAGTTTAGGTTAGGGTTAGGTTTGGGTTGAGGGTTAGGGTTAGGGTTAGGAAGTGCGTTTGGCAGAGGGTTAAGATTATGGTTAGGGTGAGTTTTAGGTTTAGTGTGATGGTTAGGATGAGGGTTAGGCTGTGTGTTACAGTTAAGGTTAAGGTGAGGGTAAGGGTTAGGGTGAGTGTGAGGGTTATGGTTAGGATAAGTGTTAGGGTTAGGGTGAGTGTGAGGGTTTGGGTTAGGGTTAGGCTTAGGCTTAAGTTTAGGCTGAGGGTGAGGGTGGGGGTGAGGGTTAGTGTTACAGTGAGGGTGATGATTTGGTTTAGAGTGAAGTTAGGATGTGGTTTAGGGTTATAGTGAGGGTGAGGGTTATGGTTAGGGTGAGGGTTAGGGTTAGGATTAGCGTGAGGGTGAGGGTTAGGATCAGGGTTAAGGTGAGGGTTATTGCTAGTGTTATGGTTAAGATTACCTTTGCTGGGAGGGTGAGGCTGATGGTGAGGTTTAGGGTTAGGATTAGGGTGAGGATGAGGGTTAGGGTGAGAGTGATGGTTAGAGTTAGGGTTAGGGTGAGGTTTAGGGTTAGGGTGAGGGTTAGGGTTAGTGTGAGGGTTAGTGTTAGGGTAAGGTTTAGGGTTAAGTTTAGGGGGAGGTTTAGGTTCAGGGTTAGGGTTAGGGTTAGGATTAGGGTTAGGGTTAGGGTGAGGGTTAGGTTGAGGTTTAGGGTTAGGGTTAGGATTAGGTTTAGGGTGAGGGTGAGTGTGAGGGTTAGGGTTAGGGTTAGGGTTAGGCTGAGGGTGAGGGTGGGTGTGAGGATTAGTGTTCGGGTGATGGTTAGGGTTAGGATTAGGTGAGGGTTAGGATGAGGGTTAGGGTTAGGATTAGGGTTTGCGTGAGGGCTAGGGTGAGGGAGAGGGTTAGGGTTAGGCTTAGGCTTAGGCTTAGGTTTAGGCTGAGGGTAAGGTTGAGGGTGAGTGTTAGGGTTAGGGTGATGGTTAGGGTTACAGTTAACTTGAAGGTTAGGATGATGTTTAGGGTTGGGGTGAGGGTTAGGGTGAGGGTGATGATAAGGGTAAATTTGAGGGTTAGGCTGAGGGTGAGGGTTAAGATAAGGGTGAGAGTTAAGGTTACGGTGAGGGTTAGTTTAAGGGTGAGGGTTAGGGGTTAGGGTGAGGGTGAGGGTTAGATTGAGGATTAGGGTTATGCTTAGTGTGAGGTTTAGGGTGAGGACGATGGTTAGGATTAGGTGAGGGTAACGGTAAGAATTAGGGTTAGGGTGAGGGCTAGGTTGAGGGTGAGGTTTAGGATTAGTGTTAGGGTTAGGGTGAGGTTTAGGGTTATGGTGAGGGTTATGGTTATTGTGAGGGTGAGTGTTAGGGTTAGATTTAGTGTTAGGGTGAGGGTAAGTGTTAGGGTGATGGTTAGGGTTAGGGTGAGTGTTATTGTTAGGGTGAGGGTTAGGATGAGGGCTCAGGTTATTATTAGGGTTAGGGTGAGTACTAGGGTGAGGGTGAGGGTTAGGGTTAAGGTTAGGCTTAGACTTATGTTTACGCTGGGGCTGTGGGTGAGGGTGAGGTTTAGGGTTAGGGTTAGTGTAATGGTTGGGGTTACCGTTAGGGTGAGGGTTAGGATGAGGATTAGGGTTTGGGTGAGGGTGACGGTAATCATAAAGGTGAGTTTTCGGCTTAGGGTGAGGGTTATGGTAAGGGTGATGGTTAGGATTAGGGTGAAGGTGAGGGTTAGATTGAGGATTAGTGTTAGGGTTAGTGTGAAATTTATGGTGAGGATGAGGGTTAGGGTTAGGTTGCGGGCTAGGTTGAGGGTGAGGGTTAGGATTATGGTGAGATTTAGGGATAGGGTGATGGTTAGGGTTAGTGTGAGGGTTAGTGTTAGGGATAGGGTTAGTGTTAGTGTGAGGGTAAGTGTTAAGGTGAGGGTTAGGGTTAGGGTGAAGGTTATGGTTAGGATGGTTAGGGTTAGGGTTGGGGTTATTGTTATGGTTAGGGTTAGGGTTACGTTTACGGTGAGGTTGAGGGTGAGGCTGAGGGTTAGGGTTAGGATGAGGTTTAGGTTTAGGGTAAGGGTTAGAGTTAGGGTTAGGGTGAGGGTGAGGTTTAGGATTAGAATTAGGGTTAGATTAGCGTTAGGGTTAGGGTGAGGGTTAGGGTTAGGGTTAGGCTTAGGCTTTGGCTTAGGCCGAGCATGAGTGTGAGGGTTAGGGTTAGGGTTACAGTGGGGTTTAGGTTTAGGCTTAAGGTGAAAGTGAGGGTGAGGATGAGGGTTAGATATAGGGTTAGGGGAAGGTTTAGGTTGAGGGTTAGGGTTAGTGTTATGGTAAGGGTGAAGGTGAGCATTAGGGTGAGGGTTTGGTTTAGGGTGAATGTTATGGTTAGGGTGAGGGTTAGGAGTAGGTTTAGGGTTATTGTTAGGGTTAGGTTTAGGGTTACAGTTACTGTGAGGGTGCGGATGAAATTTAGGTTTAGGTTTAGGGTGAGGTTTAGGGTTTTGGTTAGGGTTCGACTTAGGGTTAGGGTCAGGGTGAGGTTTAGGGTTAGAGTTATTGTTAAGGTGAGGTTTGGTGTGAGGGTTATTGTTAGGGTTAGTGTTTGGGTTAGGGTTAGGTTGAGGGTGAGGGTGAGGGTTAGGGTTAGGGATAGGGTTAGGTTTAGGATTAGGGTTTGGGTGAGGGTGAGTGTGAGGGTTAGGGTTAGGGTTAGGGTTAGGCTTAGAGTTAGGATGAGAGTGAGGGTGAGGGTTAGGGTTAGGGTGAGGGTTAGGGTTAGGGTTATGGTGAGAGTTAGGATGAGGTTTAGGGTTAGGATTAGGGTTAGGGAGAGGGCTAGGGTGAGGGTTAGTGTTAGGGTGATGGTTGGGGTTACCCTTATAGTCAGGGTTAGGATGAGGATTAATGTTAGGGTGAGGGTTAGGGTGAGGGTGACAGTAAGGGTAAAGTTGACGTTTTAGCTGAGTGTGAGGGTTATGGTAAGGGTGAGGGTTAGGGTAAGGTTGAGGGTGCTGGTAAGATTGAGAATTAGTGTTAGGGCGAGTTTGATGTTTAGGGAGAGGATGAGGGTTAGGGTTAGGTTGAGGGCTAGGTTGACGTTGAGGGTTAGTGTTAGGGTGAGGGTTTAGGTTAGGCTTAGGGTTAGGTTTAGGCTAATTGATACTCTGAGGGTGAGGATAAGGGTCAGGTTTAGGGTTAGGGTGAGGGTTAGGGTTAGGGTTAGGATGAGGGATAAGGTTAGGATTAGTGTTAGGGTGAGGTTTAGGGTAAGGGTTAGGGTTAGGGTGAGGGATAGGGTGAGGTTTAGGGTTAGGGTTAGTGTTAGGGTTATTGTTAGGGTCAGCATTAGGGTTAGGATGAGGGTTAAGTTTAGGGTTAGGATTAGGATTAGGGTCAGTGTGAGGGTGAGTGTGAGGGTTAGGGTTAGCGTTTTGCTTAGGGATAGGCTGAGGGTGAGGGTGAGGGTGAGGGTTAGATTTAGGGTGAGAGTGAAGTTTAGGGTTATTATTAGCGTTAGGGTGAGGGTTATTGTGAGGGTTAGTGTTAGGGTTAGTGTTAGGTTTAGGGTTAGTGTGAGGGTTAGGGTTAGGGTTAGGGTTAGGGTTAGGGTTAGGGTGAGGGTTAGGGTTAGGGTTAGGGTGAGGGTTAGGATGAGGGTTAGGTTTAGGTTAGGGTAAGGGTGAGGGCTAGCATGAGGGTGAGTTTTCGGGTTAGGTTTAGGGTGAGGTTTAGGGTTAGGGTTAGGTTTAGGGATAGGGTGATGTTTCGGGTTAGGGTTATGGTGAGGGTGAGGGTTAGGGTTAGGTTGAGAGTTAGGATTAGGGCTAGGTTTAGGGCGAGGTTTAGTGTTAGGGTTAGGGTGAGTGTTTACATGAGAGTTCGGGTTAGGATTAAGTTCAGGATGAGGGATAGGGTGACGATGAGGGTTAGGGTTAGGGTGAGGTTTAAGGTTCGGATTAGGTTTAGGTTAGGGTGCGGGTTATTGTTAGGGTTACGGTGAGGGTCAGGGTTAGGGTTATGTTGAGTGTTAGAATTAGTTGTAGGGTTAGGTTGACGGTTAGGGTTAGGGTTAGGGTGAGTGTTTGGATGAGGGTTAAGGTTGCAATTAATGTTAGGGTGAGGGCAACGGTGAAGGTGAGGCTTAGGGTTAGGGTTAGGGTGAGGTTTAGTTTTAGGGTTAGGGGTAGGGTTAGGGTGAGGGTTAGGGTTCTGGTTATGGTGAGGGTGAGTGTTAGGTTTGGGGTGAGGGTTAGGGTGAGGCCTATTGTGAGGGTGAGGGTTAGGGTAAGGTTTAGGGTGAGGGTTAGGTTGAGGTTTAGGTTTAGGGTTAGTTTTAGGATTAAATTTAGGGTGATGGTGACTGTGAGCGTTAGGGTTAGGGTTAAGCTTAGGCTTTGGGTTAGTCTGAGGGTGAGTATTGGGATGAGGATTAGGTTTAGAATAATGGTTCAGGATATGGTTAGCTTGAGGGTTAGGATGAGGGTTAGGGTTAGGATTAGGTTTAGGGTGAGGGCTAGGGTGAGTGTGAGGTTTAGGGTTAGGTTTAGGCTTAGGCTTAGGGTTAGGCTGAGGCTGAAGGTGAGGGTGAGGTTTAGGGTTAGGGTGATGGTAAGGGTTACAGTTTGGGTGAGGGTTAGGATGAGGGTTAGGTTTAGGGTGAGGGTTAGGATGTGGGTGACAGTAAGAGAAAAGGTGAGGGTTAGGCTGAGGGTTCGGGTTATGGTAAGGGTGAGGGTTCAGGATAGGGTTAGGGTGAGGTTTCGGGTTAGATTGAGGATTAGTGTTAGTGTAACGGTGAGGTTTAGGGTTAGGATGAGGGTTAGAGATAGGGTGAGGGCTAGGGTGAAGTTGAGGGTTAGGGTTAGGGTTACAGTGAGGTTTAGGTTTAGGGTGAGGTTTAGGATTAGTTTTAGGGTTACGGATAGTGTGAGGGTAAGGTTTAGGTTTAGAGTTAGGTTAAGGGTGAGGGTTAGGGTTAGAGTTAGTGTTCTTGTGATGTTTAGTTTGGGGGTGAGGGTTGGTGTTAGGGTTAGGATTAGGATTAACGTTAAGGTGAGGGTGAGTGTTTGGGTTAGGGTTAGGATTAGAGTTAGGGTGAGGGTGAGGGTGAGGGTAAAGGTTAGGTTGAGTGTTGGGGTTAGGGTCAGAGTGAGGGTTATGTTTAGGGTTAGGCTTAAGCTTATGGTTTGGGTATGGGCTAGGGTGATGTTGAGGGTTAGGGTTAGGGTTTGAGTGAGCGTTAGGGTGAGGGTTAGGTTTATTGTTAGGGTTAGGGTTTGGGTTATAGTTAGGCTTAATGTTAGGCTGAGGCTGAGGGTGAGGGTGAGGGTTAGGGTTAGGTTGATGGTTGGGATTACGGTTAAGGTGAGTGTTCAGATGAGGATTATGTTTAGGATTAGGGTTAGGGTAGAGTGAGTGTGAAGTTTAGGGTTAGGGTTAGGCTTAGGCTTAGGGTTAGGGCGAGGTTTCGGGTTAGGGTTTGGTTTAGGGTGAGGGTGAAGCTGAGGATTAGGTTAAGCTTTAGGATTAGGGTTAGGTTTAGGTTTAGGGTTAGGTACAGGGTTAGGGTTAGGGTTTCGGTAAGGGTTAGTCTTAGGGTTAGGGTTAGGCTTAGAGTTAGGCTGAGGATGAGGGTGGGGCTGAGGATTAGTGTTAGTGTTAGGGTTAGGGTTATTGTTAGTGTTATGGTTAGGGTTAAGTTTGCAGTGAGGGTGAGGCTGAGGGTGGGGTGAGGAATAGGTTTAGGGTGATGGTTAAGGTTAGGGTTAGTGTTATTGTTAGGGTTAGGGTTAGAGTTACTGTGAGGTTGAGATTGCAGGTGAGTGTTAGGGTTAGAGTTAGGGTGGGGTTTAGGTTAGGTTTAGGGTTAGGGTGAGGGTGAGGTTTACGGTTAGATATAGGGTTAGGGGGAGGCTGAGGGTGAGGTTTAGGGTGAGGGTTAGGATGAGGTTTAGGGTTAGGATTAGGGTTAGGGTGAGGGCTAGCGTAAGGGTGAGTTTTAGGGTTAGGGTTAGGATGAGGTTTCTGTTTAGAGTGAGGATTAGGATGAGTGTGAGGTTTAAGGTTAGAGTTAGGGTTAGGATGAGACTGAGGGTGAGGTTTTGGGTTAGGGTTCGTGTTACAGTTAGGGTTAAGGTGAGGGTTAGGGTGAGTGTGAGGGTTAGGTTTAGGGTTAGAATTAGGGTTAGGGTTAGGGTTTGGGTTAAGTTTAGGTTTAGGGTGAGGGTTAGGCTAAGAATTATGGTGATGGTGACGGTTAGGTTTAGGTTGAGGGTTAGGGTTATGTTTAGTGTTAGGGTTAGGCTGAAGGTGAGGGTTAGGGTTAGTGTTAGAATGAGGGTTAGGATGAGGGTTAGGTTTGGATTCGGATTAGGGTGAGGGCTAGGGTGAGGGTGAGGTTCAGGTTTAGGGTTAGGCTGAGGTTTAGAGTTAGGGTTAGGGTTAGGGTTAGAGGGAGGGGAAGGTTTAGGATTAGAGTTAGGGTTAGGGGGTAGCTGAGGGTGAGGGTTAGGGTTAGGGTTAGTGTTAGCATTAGGGTTAGGGTGAGGGTAAGTGTTACGGTGAGGGTTAGGGTTAGGGTGAAGGATATGTTTAAGATGAGGGATAGCGTTAGGATTAGTGTTATTGTAAGGGTTAGGTTAGGGTTATGGTTACAGTGAGGTTGAGGGTGAGAGTTAGGATTAGGGTTAGAGTCAATTTTAGTTTTAGGTTTAGGGTTTAAGTTAGGGTTAGGTTTAGGTTTAGGATTAGGGAGAGGGTTAGGGTTATTGTTAGTGTTATGGTTTGGGTTAAGTTTGCGGTGAGGGTGAGGCTGACGGTGAGGGTTATGATTATGGTTAGGGTTAGATTTAGTGTTAGGGTTAGGGTTAGGGTGAGGTTGAGGTTTAGGTTTAGGGTTAGGGTTAGGGTTAGGGTTAGGATTAGTGTTAGGGTTAGGGTTAGTGTTAGGGTGAGGGATAGGGTGAGTGTGAGGTTTAGGTTTAGGGTTAGGCTTAGGATTGGGGTTAGGCCGAGGCTAAAGCTGAGGATGAGGGTTAGGGTTGGGGTGATGTTTAGGGTTACGGTTAGGGTGAGGGTTAAGATGAGTGTTAGGTTTAGGGTGAGAGTTTGAATGAGGGTGAAACTAAGAGTAAAAGTGAGGTTTATCTTGAGGATGAGGGTTATGGTAAGGGTGAGGATTCACATTAGTGTTAGGGTGAGGGTGAGGGTTAGATTAAGGTTTAGTGTTAGGATTAATGTGAGGTTTTGGGTGAGGATGATTAGGGTTAGTGTGAGGGTTAGGGTGAAGTTGATGGTTAGGATTAGGCTTATGGTGAGGTTTAGGGTTAGGGTTAGGTTTAGGATTAGGGTGAGGGTTAGGGTTAGGGTTAGGGTGAGTGTGAGGGTTAGATTAGAGTTAGGGTTAGGGTTATTGTTAGGGTTATGGTTAGGGTTAAGTTTACAGTGAGGGTGGGGCTGAGGGTGAGAGTTAGGGTTAGGGTTAGGGTGAGTTTTAGGGTTAGGGTTAGTGTTAGGGTTAGGGTGATGGTTTGGGTTAAGGTTAGGGTTACGAGGAGGGTGAGGGTTAGGGTTAGGGTTAGGATTAGTGTTATTGTTTGGGTTAGGATTAGAGTTATGTTGAGGGTGAGGGTGAGGTTGTGCATTAGGGTTAGGGTGAGATTTAGGGTTAGGGTTAGGGTTAGGGTTACGGTGAGTTTGAGGGTGAAGTTTAGGGTTAGAGTTAGGTTTAGGGTGAGGTTTAGGGTGAGGGTTAGGGTGAGGGTTATGGTTAGTGTTAGGGTTAGGGTGAGGTTTGGGATGAGGGTGAGGGTTAGGGTTAGGTTTAGGGTTAGCATTAGGGTTAGTGTTAGGGTTAGTGGTTTAGGCTTAGGGTTAGGTTTAGGCTAAGGGTTAATCTGAGGGTGAGTGTAAGGGTAAGGGTTAGGTTTAGTTTTCGGGTTATGGGTAGTGTTAAGGTGAGAGTTAGGGTTCAGGTTAAGTTTAGCGTTTGGGTGAGGTTTACGGTTCAGATTACAGTGAGGGTGCAGGTTAGGGTTACTTTGAGGGTTAGGGCTAGGTTGAGGGTTAGGGTTTGTGTTAGGCTGAGTGTTAGGATGAGGATTAGGGTTAGGATTAGCATTAGGGTGTGGGCTATGATGAGGGTGAGCATTAGGTTTAGTGTTAGGGTGAGGTTTATGTTTAGGGCTAGGGTTAGGGTGATGGTTAGGATGAGGTTTAGGGTTATTGTTAGTGTTATGGTTATGGTTATGTTTGTAGTGAGGGTGAGGCTGAGGGTGAGGGTTGGATATAGGATTAGGGTTAGGGTTAGGTTTAGGGTTAGGATTTGTGTTATTATTAGGGTTAGGGTTAGAGTTACCTTGAGGGTGAGGGTGAGGTTAAGGGTGAGGGTTAGGGTTAGGGTGAGGTTAAGGGTTAGGTTTAGGATTAGGGTTAGGTTGAGTGTGAGGCTTAGGGTTAGAGTTAGGCTTAGGGGCAGGGTTAGGGTTAGTGTTAGGTTTAGGGTTAGGGGGAGGTTTAGGTTGAGGTTTAGGGTTAGGGTTAGGGTTAGGAATAGGGTTAGTGTTATTGTTAGGGTTATGGTTAGAGTTAAATTGAGGTGGAGGGTGAGGCTGAGGGTGAGTTTGGGTGTGAGGATTAGGTTTCGGGAGATGGTTAGGGTTAGGGTTAGGTTGAGGGTTAGGATGAGGGTTTGAATAAGGATAAGGGTTAGGGTGAGGGCTAGGGTGAGGTTTAGGGTTAGAGTTAGATTTATGCTTAGGCTTAGAGTTAGTCTGATTTTCAGTTTGTGGGTGAGTGTTAGGGTTAGGGTGATGGTTAGGGTTACGGTTAGGGTGAGGGTTAGGATGAGGGTTAGGGTTAGGGTGAGGGTTAGGGTGAGGGTGATGGTACCGTAAAGGTGAGGGTTAGTCTGAGCGTGAGAATTATGATAAGGGTAAGGGTTGGGGTTAAGGCGAGGGTTAGGGTAAGGGTTACAGTTAGGGTTAGGGTGAGGGTAAGGGTTAAATTGAGAATTAGGGTTAGGGTTTGTTTGAGGTTTAGGGTGAGGGCTACTCTGAGGTTGTGGGTTAAGGTTAGGTTTAGGGTGAAGTTTAGGGTTAGGTTAAGGGTTAAGATTAGTGTGAGGGTTAGTGTTACAGTTAGGGTTAGTGTAAGGGTGAGGGTAAGTGTTATGGTGAGGGTTAGAGTTAGGGTTAGGGTTATTGTTAGGGTTAGGGTTACCCTTACAGTGAGGGTGAGGGTTAGGATTAGGTTTAAGGTGAGGTTTAGGGTTAGGGTTATGGTGAGAGTTTGGGTTAGGGTTAGGATTAGGGTTAGGGTGAAGGCTAGGGTGAGGGTTAGGGTTGGGGTTAGGGTTAGGATTAGAGTTAGGGTGAGAGTGAGTGTGTGGGTTAGGGTTAGATTTAGGGTTAGCCTTAGGGTTAGTCTAAGTATGAGGTTGAGTGTGAGGGTTAGGGTTAGGGTGAGGGTTATGGTTAGGGGATAGCGTGAGGTTGAGTGTGTTGGTTAGTGTTAGGTTTAGGATTAGGCTTAGGCTTCGGCTAAGGATGAGGTTAAGGGTGAGGGTTAGGGTTAGGGTGAGGGTTAGGTTTAGGGTTAGGGTGAGGTTTAGGATTAGTGTTAAGGTTAGGATTAGGGTTAGGGTGAGGGCTAGGGTGAGGGTGAGGTTTAGGGTTAGGTTCAGGGTTAGGGTGGGGGTGAGGTTCAGGGTTAGTTAGGGTTAGGTTGAGGGATAAGGTGAGGTTTAGGGTTAGGGATAGTGTTAGTGTTAGGGTTAGGGTGAGGGTTAGAGTTAGGATGATGGTTAGGTTTAGGTTTAGGTTTAGGATTAGGGTTAGGGTGAGGGTGAGTCTGAGGGTTAGGGTTAGGGCTAGGCTTAGGGAAAGGCTGAGGGTGAGGGTGAGTGTGAGGTTTGGGGTTAGGGTGAGGGTGAGTTTTAGGGTTAGAGTTAGTGTTAGGGTGACGGTTAGTGTGACGGTTAGAGTTAGGGTTAGTTTTAGGTTTAGGGTTAGGGTGAGGTTTAGGGTGAAGGTTAGGGTTAGTGATATGGTTAGGTTTAGGATTAGCATTTGGGTGAGGGTGCGTGTGAGGGTTAGGGTTAGGGTTAGGGTGAGGTTTAGTGTTAGGGTTAGGGTTAGGGATAGGGTGAGGTTTCACTTTAGGTTTATGGTGAGTGTGAGGGTTAGGTTTAGGTTGAGGTTTAGGGTTAGGTTGAGGGTAAGGGTTAGAATGACGATTAATGTTAGGGTTAGTGTGAGGTTTAGGGTGAGGATGATGGTTAGGGTTAGGTTGCGGTCTAGTTTGAGGGTCAGGGTTAGGGTTAGGGTGAGGTTTAGGGTTAGGTTCGAGTAAGGTTTAGTATTAGGGTGAGGGTTAGGGTTAGGGTTATGGTAAGGTTCAGGATTACAGTTAGGTTGAGGGTTAGAATTAGGTTTAGTGTTAGGTTAAGGGTTAGCATTAGCGTTAGGGTGAGTGTTTGGATGAGTTTTAGGGTTGCAATTAGGGTTAGGGTGAGGGCAAGGGTGAGGGTGAGGGTTAGTGTTAGGCCTAGGGTTAGGTTTAGGTTTAGGGTTAGGGGTAGAGTTAGGGTGAGTGTTAGGGTTCGGGTTCCGGTGAGGGTTCAGGTTAAGTTTGGGGTGGGGTTAGGGTGAGGCCTAAGGTGAAGGTGAGGGTTAGGGTTAGGGTTAGGGTGAGCATTAGGTTGAGGTTTAGTTTTAGGGTTAGGGCTAGGATTAAGGTTAGGGTGAGTGTGAGTGTGAGGGTTAGGGTTAGGGTTAGGCTTCGGCTTTGGGTTAGGCTGAGGGTGAGTGTGGGGATGAGGATTAGGTTTAGAGTGATGGTTCATGTTATGGTTAGCTTGAGAGTTAGGATGTTGGTTAGGGTTAGGATTAGGGTTAGTGTGAGGGCTAGGGTCAGTGTGAGGTTTAGGGTTAGGTTTAGGCTTAGGCTTAGGGTTAGGCTGAGGCTGAAGGTGAGGGTAAGGTTAGGGTTAAGTTGATTGTTAGGGTTAAGGTTAGAGTGATTGTTAGGATGAGGGTTACGTTTAGGGTTACGTTGAGGGTTAGGATTATGGTTATGGATAGGGTTACAGTTAGGATGAGGGTTTGGCTGAGGATTAGGTTTAGGGTGAGGGTTAGGATGAGGGCGACAGTAAGAGAAATCTGAGGGTTATGCTGAGGGTGAGGGTTATGGTAAGGGTGAGTGTTCGGGTTAGGGTTAGGGTGAGGTTGAGGGTTAGAATGAGGATTAATGTTAGCGTTAGTGAGAGGTTAAGGGTTAGGATGAGGGTTAGAGTTAGGGTGAGGCTTAGGGTGACATTGAGTGTTAGGGTTAGGGATAGGATGAAGTTTTGGTTTACGGTGATGGTTAGCGTTAGTGTGAAGGTTACTGTTAGGGTTAGTGTTAGTATTAAGGTGAGGGTAAGTGTTAGGGTAAGGTTTAGGTTTAGGCTGAGGTTTAGGATTAGGGTTAGGGTAACGGTTAGGGTGAGGGTGAGGTTTAGGGTTAGAGTTAGGTTTAGGGTGAGGGTTAGGGTTAGGGTTATGTTTAGTGTTAGGGTTAGGGTTAGGGTGAGGTTTAGTGTGGGGGTGAGAGTTTGTCTTAGCGTTAGGATTAGGATTAGGCTTAAGGTGAGGGTGAGTGTTAGGGTTAGGGTTAGGATTAGACTTAAGATGAGGGTGAGGTTGAGGGTTACCCTTAGGGTGAGTGTTGGGGTTAGGTTTAGAGTGAGGGTTAGGGTGAGGGTTAGGGTTTGGGTATGGGCTAGGGTGAGGGTGAGAGTTAGGGTCAGAGTTAGGGTGAGTGTTAGGGTGATGGTTAGGGTTATTGTGAGGGTTAGTGTTAAGGTTAGGTTTAGTGATATGGTGAGGGTAAGTGTTAGGGCGAGGGTTAGGGTTAAGGTGAAGGTTATCTTTAGGATGAGGGTTAGGGTTAGGTTTAGGGTTATTGTTAGGGTTATGGTTACGGTGAGCGTGAGGTTGAGGGTGAGGGTTAGGGCTAGGATGAGGTTTAGGTTTCTGGTTAGGATTAGAGTTAGGTTTAGGGTGGGTGTGAGGTTTAGGGTTGGAGTTAGGGTTAGTGTTAGTGTTGGGGTTAAGGTGAGGGTTAGAGTTAGTGTTAGGCTTAGGCTTAGGCTTAGGCTTAGGACAAGCATGAGAGTGATGGTTAGGGTTATGGTTAGGGTGGGGTTTAGGGTTAGGGTTAGGTTGAGGGTGAGGGTGAAGTTGAGGGTTAGGTATAGAGTTAGGGGGAGGGTTAGGGGGAGGGTTACGATTAGGGTTAGAATTAGGGTTATGGTGAGTTTGAGGGTTAGGTTGAGGTTTAGGGTTAGGGTTAGTGTTAGCGTTAGTGTGAGGGTTAGGCTTAGGGTTAGGTTTAGTGTTAGGGTGAGGGTAAGTGGTAGTGTGATGGTTTGGGTTAGAGTGAGGGTTATGGTTAAGGTGAGGGTTGGGAATAGGGTTAGGGTTATTGTTAGCGTTAGGTTTAGTGTTACCGTTACTGTGAGGGTGAACATGAGGGTTAGGGTTAGTGTTAGGGTGAGGTTTAGGGTTTGGCTTAGGGTTAGAGTTAGGGTTAGGGTGAGGGTTAGGTTGAGGGTTAGGGTTGGTGTTCGTGTTTAGTTTAGGGTTAGGGGGAGAGTTAGGGGGAGGGTTAGGTTTAGGGTTAGGATTAGTGTTAGGGTGAGGCTGAGTGTGTGTGTGTTAGGGATAGGTTCAGGGTTAGGCTTAGGGTTAGGCTAAATGTGAGGGTGAGGGTGAGGGTTAGGGATAGGATGAGGGTTAGAGTTAGAGTAAGGGTGCGTTTTAGTGTTAGGGTTAGTGTTAGAGTTATGGTTAGGCTGAGGGTGAGGTTTAGGTTTAGAGTTAAGGTTAGGGTCCAGGTTAGGGATAGGATTAGGGTTAGGGTGAGGATGAGGGTGGGGGTGAGGATTAGGATTAGGGTTTGGGTTAGGGTTATTGTTAGTGGTATGGTTAGGGTTAAGTTTGAGGTGAGGGTGAGGCTCAGGGTGGGGTGAGGATTAGGGTTATGGTGATTGTTAGGGTTAGGGTTAGTGTTATTGTTAGGGTTAGGGTTAGAGTTACGGTGAGGTTGAGGGTGCGGGTGAGGGTTAGGGTTAGGATTAGGGTGAGGTTTATGGTTAGATATAGGGTTGGGGGAGGGGGAGGGGGAGGTTTAGGGTTAGGGTTAGTGTTAATGTTAAGGTGAGGGTGAGGTTTAGGTTGAGGTTTAGGGTTAGGGTTCGGTTTAATGTGAGGGTTAATTTTAGGGTTAGAGTTAGTGTTAGTGTGAGGGTAAGTGTTAGGGTGAGGGTTAAGGTGAAGGATATGGTATGGATGAGGCATAGGGTTAGGGTTAGGGTTATTGTAAGGGTTAAGGTTAGTGTTATGGTTACTGTGAGGGTTAGTATTAGGGTTATGGTTAGGTTTAGATTTAGGGTTAGGGTTAGGGTTAGCTTTAGGGTTAGGGTTAGGGTGAGGGTGAGGGTTTGAGTTATTGTTAGTGTTATGGTTTGGGTTAAGTTTGCGGTGAGGGTGAGGCTGAGAGTGAGGTTTATGGTTAGGTTTATGGTTAGGGTTAGGTTTATGGTGAGGTTTAGGGTGAGGGTGAGTGTGAGGGTTAAGGCTAGGATTAGTTCTAGGGTTAAGGTGAGGGTGAGTGTGAGGGTTAGGTTTAGGGTTACGATTAGAGTTAGAATGAGGGTGATGGAGAGGGTTAGGGTTAGGGTGAGGGTTGGGGTTAGGGTTATAGTGAGAGTTAGGGTGAGGGTTATGCTTAGGCTTAGGTTTAGGGTGTGGGCTAGGGTGAGGTTGAGGGTTAGGGTGAGGGTTGGGGTGAGGTTTAGCGTTAGGGTTAGTGTTATGGTTAGGGTTGGTGTTAGAGTTAGGCTTAGTGTTAAGCGGAGGGTGAGGGTGAGGTTGAGGGTTAGGGTTAGGTGCGGGTGAGGTTTAGGGTTAAATTTAGCATTAGGTAGAGGGCTAGTGTAATGGTTAGCCTTTTAGGTTTGGGGTGAGGGTTAGGATGAGGTTTAGGGTTATAATTAGGGTTAGGGTGAAGGCTAGAGTGAGGGTGAGGCTTATTGTTAGCGTTAGGGTGAGGTTTAGGGTTAAGGTTAGTGTTAGAATTATGGTGAGTGCAAGGGTTAGGGTTAGGTTTAGGGTTAGTGTTATTGTTAGGGTTAGGGTTAGAGTTAAGTTGAGGGTAAGGGTGCGGGTGAGATTAGGTTTCGGGTTAGGGTGAAATTTAGGTTTAGGGTTAGGGTTAGTGTGAAGGTTAAGGTTAGGGTCAGGGTGAGGTTTAGGATGAGGTTTAGGGTTAGGATTTTGGTTAGGTTGAGGGCTAGAGTGAGGGTTTGGGTTGGGGATAGGGTTATGTTTAGGATTAGGGTTAGGGTGAGGGTGAGTGTGAGGGTTAGGGTTAGGCTTAGGCTTGGGTTACGGTGAGGGTTAGGGTTATTGTTTGGGATAAGGTGATGGTGAGGTTGAGGTTTAGGGTTAGGGTTAGTGTTAGGTTTGGGGTTAGGGTTAGGGTTTCGGTTAGGGTTAGGGTTACGGTTAGGGTTTGGGATACGGTGAGGGTTAGGGTTAGGGTTATTCTTAGGGTTAGGCTGAGGGTGAGGTTGGGAGTGAGGATAAAGCAAGGTTTAGGGTTCGAGTTAGGTTTAGAGTTATGGTTAGGGTTATTGTTAGTGTTATGGTTAGGGTTAATTTTGCGGTGAGGGTGAGGCTGAGGGTGAGGTTTATGGTTAGGGTTAAGGTTAGGGTTAGGTTTAGGATTAGGGTTAATCTTATTGTTAGGTTTTGGGTTAGAGTTACAGTGAGGTTGAGGGTGATGTTGAGGGTGAGGGTTAGGGTGAAGTTTATGGTGAGGGTTAGGGTTAGGGTGAGGGTAAGTTTTAGGGTTAGAGTTAGGGTTAGGTGGAGGTTTAGGGTGAGGGTTAGGGTTAGGTTTATTGTTAGGGTTAGGGTGAGGCTGAGGTTTATGTTGATGTTTAGGGATATGGTTAGAGTAGAATTAGGGTTAGCGTAAGGGTGAGTTTGAGGGTTAGGTTTAGGGTAAGGCTTAGGCTAAGGGTAACGCTGAGGGTGAGTTTGGGGGTTAGGATTAGGGTTATGGTGATGGTTAGGGTTAGGGTTAGTGTTATTCTTAGGGTTAGGGTTAGAGTTACGGTGAGGTTGACGGTGCGGGTGAGGGTTAGGGTAAGGTTGAGGTTTAGGGTTCGGATTAGGGTTGGGGTTAGGGTGAGGGTGAGGGTGAGGTTTAGGGTTAGTGTTAGGGCTAGGGTTATGTTGAAGTTTAGGGTTAGGTTTAGGGTTATTGTTAGGGTAAGTTTTATGTTTACGGTTACATTGAGGGTGTGGGTTAGGGTTAGGGTTAAGGTGAGGTTTAGGGTTTGGGTTAGGGTTAGAGTTAGGGTTAGGGCGAGGGTGAGGTTTAGGGTTAGAGTCAGGGTTAGGATGAGGGTTAGGATGAGGTTTAGGGTTAGTGTTAGTGTTAGGGTTAGGGTTAGGGTGAGAGTTAGGGGTAGGGATAGTGTTAGGGATAGGGTTAGGATTAGGGTTAGGGTGAGGGTGACTGTGTGGGTTAGGGTTAGGTTTAGGGTTAAAAATTAAGGTTAAGGTTAGGGTGAGTGTGAGTGTTAGGTTTAGGGTTAGGCTTAGGCTTAAGATTAGGCTGAGGGTGAGGGTGAGGTTGAGGGTTAGGTTTAGGGTGAGGTTTAGGGTGAGGTTTAGGGTGAGAGTTAGGTTTCGGGTTAAGTTTAGTTTTAGGGTGAGGGTTAGGGTAAGGGTTACTCTGAGGATGAGGGTTAGTGTCAGGGTTAGGCTTAGGCCTAGGTTCGGGATGAGTATTAGGTTTAGAGTGATGGTCCTGGTTATGTTTAGGTTGAGGGTTAGGATGAGGGTTAGGGTTAGGATTAGGGTTCGGGTGAGGTCTAGGGTGAGTGTGAGGTTTAGGGTGAGTTTAGGCTTAGGTTTAGGATTAGCCTGAGGCTGAAGGTGAGGGTGAGGGTTAGGGTTAGGGTGATGTTAAGGGTTACGGTTAGGGTGAGGGTTAGGATGAGGGTTAGGTTTAGGGTGATGGTTAGGATAATGGGTGATAGTAAGAGTAAAGGTAAGCGTTAGAGAGAGTGTGAGGGTTAGGGTTAGGATTAGGGTTAGGGTTAAGGTTAGGGTGAGTGTGAGGGTTAGGGTTAGGCTTAGGCTTAGGTTTAGGCTGAGGGTGACGGTGAGGGTGTGGGTTAGGTTTAGGCAGAGGGTTAGGGTTAGGTTTAGGGTGAGAGTTAGGTTTCGGGTTAAGTTTAGGGTTAGGGTTAGGGTTAGGGTGAGGGTTAGGTTGAGGTTTAGGTTTAGGGTTAAGGTTAGGATTAGAATTAGGGTTCTGGTGAGGGTGAGTGTGAGGGTTAGGGTTAGGGTTCGGCTTAGGTTTAGGATTAGGCTGAGGGTGAGTGTGGGGATGAGGATTAGGTTTAGTGTTATGGTTCATATTATGGTTAGGTTGAGGTTTAGGATGAGGGTTAGGGTTAGGATTAGGGTTAGGGTGAGGGCTAGGGTGAGTGTTAGGTTTAGGGTTAGGGTTAGGCTTAGGCTTAGGGCTAGGCTGAGGCTGAAGGTGAGGGTGAGGGTTAGGGTTAGGGTGATGTTTAGGGTTACGGTTAGGGTGAGTGTTAGGATGAGGGTGAGTGTTAGGATGAGGGTGACAGTAAGAGTAAAGGTGAGAGTTGTGCTGAGGGTGAGGGTTATGGTAAGGGTGAGGGTTCGGGTTCGGGTTAGAGTGAGGGTTAGGGTTAGATTGACGATTAGTGTTAGGGTTAGTGTGAGGTTTAGGGTGAGAATGATTAGGGTTAGGGTGAGAGCTAGGGTGAGGGTTAGGGTTTGGGTTAGGGTGAGATTTAGGGTTAGGGTTAGGTTTAGGGTTAGGGTGAGGTTTAGTGTTAGGGTGACAATGAGGGTGATTTAAGTTGACGGTGAAGGTGAGGCTGAGGGTGACGTTTAGGGTTAGGTTTAGGGTGAGGATTAGGGTGAACGTTAGATTTAGGGTTATGGTTTGGATTAGTATTATTGTTAGGGTTAGGATTAGAGTTATGCTGAGGGTGAGGGTGAGGGTGAGGTTTAGGGTTAGGTTGAGATTTAGGGTTAGGGTTAAGTTTAGGGTGAGGGTGAGGGTGAGGTTTAGGGTTAGAGTTAGGGTTAGGGTTAGGGTTAGGGTGAGGGTTAGGGTTAGGATTAGTGTTAGTGTTAGGGTGAGGGTTAGGATGAGGGTGAGGGTTAGGGTTAGGGTTAGGATTAGTATTAGGTTTAGTTTTAAGGTGAGTGTTTGTGTTAGGCTTAGGTTTAGGGTTAGGCTAAGGGTTAAGCTGAGGGTGAGAGTAAGTTGAGGGTTAGGGATAGGGTTCGGGTTAGGGTTAGCATTAGGGTGAGAATAAGCGTTCGGTTAATTTTAGTTTTTGGGTGAGGTTTACCGTTCAGGTTACAGTGAGGGTGGGGGTTAGGGTTAGTTTGACGGTTAGGGTGAGGATTAGGGTTAGGGTGAGGGTTAGGGTTAGGGTTAGGGTGAGTGTTAGGATGAGGATTAGGGTTAGTATTAGGGTTAGGGTGAGGGGTAGGGTGAGGGTGAGGGTTAGGGTTAGTTTTAGGGTGAGTTTAGGGTTAGGGTTAGGGTTAAGGTGAGGGTTAGGGTTAGGATGAGGGTTAGGGTTAGGATAAATGTTAGGGTGAGGGTGAGTGTTAGGGTTAGGTTTAGGGTTACGATTATTTTTAGTGTTATGGTTATGGTTACGTTTGCAGTGAGGGTGAGGCTGAGGGTGAGGGTTAGATATATGATTAGGTTTATTGTTAGGTTTAGGGTTAGGATTAGTGTTATTGTTAGGGTTAGTGTTAGATTTAAGGTGAGGGTGAGGGTTAGGGTTAGGGTGAGGTTGGGTGTGAAGATTTCGGTTGGAGTGATGGTTAGTGTTAGGGTTAGGGTGAGGGTTAGGAAGAGGGTTAGGTTTAGGATTAGGGTTAGGGTGAGGTCTAGGGTGTGGTTGAGGGTTAGGGTTAGGTTTAGGCTTAGGGTTAGTCCGAGGGTGAGGTTGAGGGTAAGGGTTCGGTTTATGATGATGGTTAGGGTTACGGTTAGGGTGAGGGTTAGGATGAGGGTTAGTGTTAGGGTGAGGGTTAGGGTGAGGGTGATGGTACCATAAAGGTGAGGGTTAGGCTGAGGGTGAGGGTTAAGATAAGGATAAGGCTTAGGGTTAGGGTGAGGGTTAGGTTTAGGGTTACACTTAGGGTTAGGGTGAGGGTGAGGGTTAGATTAAGAATTAGGGTTAGGGTTAGTTTGAGGTTTATGGTGAGGGTTAGGATTAGGGTGAGGGTTAGGGTGACAATTAGGGTTATGGTGAGGGTGTGGGTTAGGTTTAGGGTTAGGGTGAATTTTAGGGTTAGGTTAAGTTTAAAGATTAGTGTGAGGGTTAGTGTTAGGGTTAGGCTTAGTGTAAGGGTGAGGGTAAGTATTAGGGTGAGGGTTAGGGTTAGGGTGAGTGTTATGGTTAGGGTGAGGGTTAGAGTTAGGATTAGGGTTATTGTTAGGGTTAGGGTTAGGGTTACCCTTACAGTGAGGGTGAGGGTTAGGGTTAGGTTTAGGGTGAGATTTAGGGTTAGGCTTATGGTTAGTGTTTGGTTTAGGGTTAGGATTAGGGTTAGGGTGAAGGCTAGGTTGAGGGTGAGGGTTAGGGATGGGGTTAGTGTTGGGAATAGTGTTAGGTTGAGGGTGAGTGTGTGGTTTATGTTAGGGTTGGAGTTAGCGTTAGGCTTAGTGTTCGGCGGAGGGTGAGGGTGAGGGTGAGGGTTAGTGTTAAGTGAGGGTGAGGTTTAGGGTTATATTTAGCTAGTGTGATGGTTAGGCTTTTAGGGTTAGAGTGAGGGTTAGGATGAGGTTTAGGGTTAGGATTAGTGTTAGGGTGAGGGCTAGAGTGAAGGTGAAGTTTATGGTTAGCATTAGGATGAGGTTTAGTGTTAAGGTTAGGGTTAGAGTAGTGTGAGTGTGAGGATTAGGGTTAGGTTTAGGGTTAGGGTTATTGTTAGGCTTAGGGTTAGAGTTAAGTTGGGGGTAAGGGTGAGGGTGAGGATTAGGTTTAGGGTTAGGGTGAGGTTTAGGATGAGGTTTAGGGTTAGGATTAGGGTTTGTTTGAGGGCTAGGGTGAGGATTAGGGTGAGGGTTAGGGACAGTGTTAGGTTTAGGATTAGGGTTAGGGTGAGGTTCAGGGTTTGGGTTAGGGTTAGAGTTAGGGTTAGGGTGAGGGTGAGGTTTAGGGTTAGAGTCAGGGTTAAGGTGAGGGTTAGTTTGAGATTTAGGGTTAGGGATAGTGTTAGTGTTAGGGTAAGGGTGAGAGTTAGGGGGAGAGATAGTGTAAGGGTTAGGGTTAAGATTAGGGTTAGGGTGAGGGTAAGTGTGTGGGTTAACGTTAGTTTTAGGTTCAGGCTTAAGGTTAGGCTGAGGGTGAGTGTTTGTGTTAGCGTCAGGTTTAGCGTTAGGCTTAGGGTTAGGCTGAAGGTGAGGTTGAGGGTGAGAAAGTTAGCCTTAGGGTGAGGGTTAGTCATAGGGTTAGGAGGAGGGTTAGGTTGAGGTTTAGGGTTAGGATTAGGGTTTGGGTGAGCGCTAGGGTGAGGGTGAGGGTTAGGGTTAGGGTGAGCGTGAGGTTTAGTGTTAGGGTTAGGGTGAGGCTGAGGGTGTGTGTTAGGGCTAGGGTTAATGTTAGCGTTAGGGTTAAGGTGAGGGTTAGGGTGAGCATGAGGGTTGGGTTAGGTTTAGGGTTAGGATTAGGGCAAACGTGAGGGTGAGTATGTGTGTTAGGGTTAGGTTTAGGGTTAGGCTTAGGGTTAGGCTGAGGGTGAGGTTGAGGGTGAGGGTTAGCATTAGGGTGAGGGTTAGGTTTAGGGTTTGGGGAAGGGTTAGGATGAGGTTTAGGGTTAGGATTAGGGTTAGGGTGAGGGCTAGGGTGAGAGTGAGCATTAGGGCTAGGGTTAGGATGAGGTTTAGGTTTAGGGTGAGGGTTAGGATGAGGGTGAGGTTTAGGGTTACTGTTATGGTTAGAATGAGATTGAGGTGAGGAATAGCGTTATGGTTAGTGTTAGGGTTAGGGTTAAGGTGAGGGTTAGGGTGAGGGTCAGGGTTAGGGTTAGGGTTAGGATTAGGATTAAGTTTAGGGTTAGGGTGAGGTTTAGTGTTATGATTAGGGTTATGGTTTTGGTGATGGTTAGGGTGATGGTAATGTTAGGGTTAGGCTTAGGCTTAGTGTTAGGCTGAGGGTGAGGGTGAGGGTTCAGGTTAGGGTGAAGGTTAGGGTTAGGGTTAAGGTGAGAGTTAGGGTTTCGGTTAAGTTTAGGGTTAGAGTGATTTTTAGGGTAAGGGTTTTGGTGACATTGACGGTTAGGGTTAGGTTGAGGTTTAGGGTGAGGGTTAGGATAAGGATTAGGGTTAGGGTGAGGGCTAGGGTGAGGGTGAGGTGTAGGGGTAGGGTTAGGGTGAGGTTTAGGGTTAGGGTTAGGGTTAGGGTTAGGGGGAGTGGGAGGTTTAGGGTCAGAGTTCGGGTTAGGGTGTGGTTGAATGTGAGGGTTAGGGGTAAGGTTAGTGTTAGGGTTAGGGTGAGGGTTAGGGTGAGGGTGAGTGTTAGGCTTAGGGTTAGAATTAGGATTAGGGTAAGGATTAAGGTGAGTGTAAGGGTTAGGGTTAGGGTTAGGATGAGGGTATGTGTTAGGGTTAAGGTTAGGGTTAGGGTGAAGGATTTGGTTAGGATGAGGGATAGGTTTAGGGTTAGGGTTTTTGTAAGGGTTAGGGTTAGGGTTATGGTTACTTTGAGGGTGTGGCTGAGGGTTAAGATTAGGGTTAGGTTTAGGTTTAGGTTTAGGTTTAGGATTAGGGTTAAGGTTAGGGTTAGGTTTAGGGTTAGGGTTAGGGTTACGGTGAGGGTTAGCGTTATTGTTAGTGTTATGGTTTGGGTTAATTTTGCGGTGAGGTTTAGGCTGAGGGTGAGGTTTATGCTTAGGGTTAGGGTTAGGGTTATGGTTACTTTGAGGGTGTGGCTGAGGGTTAAGATTAGGGTTAGGTTTAGGTTTAGGTTTAGGTTTAGGATTAGGGTTAAGGTTAGGTTTAGGTTTAGGGTTAGGGTTAGGGTTACGGTGAGGGTTAGCGTTATTGTTAGTGTTATGGTTTTGGTTAATTTTGCGGTGAGGTTTAGGCTGAGGGTGAGGTTTATGCTTAGGGTTAGGGTTAGGGTTTCTGTTAGTGTTAGGGTTAGGATGAGGTTTAGGGTGAGGGAGAGGGTTAGGGATAAGTTTAGGATTAGGTCTAGGGTTAAGGTGAGGGTGAGTGTGAGGGTTAGCGTTAGAGTTAGGGTTAGGATTAGAGTTAGGGTCAGGGTGAGGGTTAGGATTAGGGTGAGGGTTGGGGTTAGGGTTAGAGTGAGAGTTAGGGTGAGGGTTAGGCTTAGGCTGAGGTTTAGGGTGTGGGCTAGGGTGAGGTTGAGGGTTAGGATGAGGGTTAGGGTTAGGGTTAGTGTTAGGGTTAGGGTTGGAGTTAGGGTTAGGCTTAGTGTTAGGCAGAGGATGAGGGTGAGGGTGAGGGTTAGGGTTAGGTGAGGGGGAGGTTTAGAGTTAGATTTAGTGTTAGATGGAGGGCTAGTGTGAGGGTTAGGGTTTTAGGGTTAGGGTGAGGTTTAGGATGAAGTTTAGGGTTATGATAAGGGTTAGTATTAGGGTTAGGGTAAGGGCCAGAGTGAGGGTGAGTCTTATGGTTAGCGTTAGGGTCTGCTTTAGTGTTAGGGTTAGGGTTAGAGTTACTGTGAGTGTGAGGGTTAGGGTTAGGATTAGGTTTAGGGCTATTGTTAGGGTTAGGTTTAGAGTTTAGTTGAGGGTAAGGGTTAGGGTTAGGTTTAGGGTTTGGGTTTCTTGTTAGGGTTAGGGTTAGAGTTAAGTTGAGGGTAAGGTTGAGAGTGAGGTTTAGGTTTAGGTTTAGGGTGAGGGTTAGGGTTATTGTTACTGTTATGGTGTGGGTTAAGTTTGCGCTGATGGTGAGGCTGAAGGTGAGGGTTATGGTTTTGGTTAGGGTTAGGGTTAGTGTTAGGGTTAGGGTTAGGGTGAGGTTTAGGGTTTGGGTTAGGGTTAGCCTTAGAGCTAGGCTGAGGGTGAGGTTGAGGGTTAGAAAGTTAGGGTTAGAGTGAGGGTTAGTCATAAGTTTAGGTGGAGGTTTAGAATGAGGTTTAGGGTTAGGATTAGGGTTTGGGTGAGGGTGAGTGTTATGGTTCAGGTGAGGGTGAGGTTTAGGGTTAGGGTTAGAGTGAGGGTTAGGGTTAGCGTTAGGGTGAGGGTGAAGTTTAGGGTTAGAGTTAGGGTTAGGGTGAGGCTGATTGTGATTGTTAGGGTTAGGGTTAGTGTTAGAGGTAGGGATAGGTTGAGGGTAAGGCTTAGGCTTAGGCTTAGGCTTAGGCTGAGTTTGAGGTTGAGGTTGAGGGTTAGGGTTAGGGTGATGGTTAGGTTTACGATTAGGGTGTTGGTTAGGATGAAGTTTCGGTTTAGGGTGACGGTTAGGGTGAGGAGGATGGTAAGGGTAAACGTGAGGGTTAGGGTTAAGATAAAGGTGATGGTTAGGTTTAGGTTTAGGGTTAGGGAAAGGGTGAGGTTTAGGGTTAGGGTGAGGTTTAGATTGAGCATTAGGGTTAGGGTTAGTGTAAGGTTTAGGGTGAGAATGAGGGTTAGGGTTAGGGTGAGGGTGTGGGTTAGAACTAGGGTTTAGGTGAGGGCTAGGGTGAGGGTGAGGGTTAGTGTTATGCTTAGTGTTAGTGTTAGGTTGAGTATATGTGTTAGAGTGAGGGTTAGGGTTACGGTGAGGGTTATGGTTAGGGTTAGGGTTAGGGTTTGGGTTAGGGTTTTTGTTAGAGTTAGGGTTACGGTTATGGTTACGGTGAAAGTGAGGATGAGGTTTAGGGTTAGTTATAGTGGTAGGGTTATGGTGAGGGTTACGTTGAGGGTTGGTTTTAGGTTTAGTGTTAGTTTTAGATTTAGGGTGAGAGTTAGGGGGAGGCTGAGGGTTAGGGTTAGTGTTAGGGTTAGGTTTAGTGTTAGGGTGAGGGTGAGTGTATGTGTTAGGGTTAGATTTAGGGTTAGGCTTAGGGTTAGCCTGAGTGTGCGGTTCAGGGTGAGGCTAAGGGTTAATGTGAGGGTTAGGTTTAGGGTTAGGTTGAGGGTTTGGATGAGGGTTAGGTTTACAATGAGGGTGAGGTTTAGGGTTAGTGTGAGGGTTAGGGTTAGGATTAGGGTTAGGTTGAGGGTAGGTTTTAGGATTAGGGTTAGGTTTAGGGTTAGGTTTAGGGTTAGGGTTTGGTTTAGGGTTAGGATTAGTGTTATTGTTAGGGTTAGGATTAGAGTTACTGTGAGGGTGAGGGTGAGGGTGAGCGTTAGGGTAATATTTAGGGTGAAGTTTTGGGTTAGGGTTAGGATTAGGGCTAGGGTAAGGTTAGGTTTATGGTTAGACTTAGGGTTAGGGGAAGGGTTAGGATGAGTGTTAGGGTTAGAGTTAATGTTAGGGTTAAGGTTAAGGTGAGGGTTAGGTTGAGGTTGAGGGGTAGGGTTAGGGTGAGGATTAGGGTCAGGGTTAGGGTTAGGGTGAGGGTTGGGTTTAGGGTTAGAGTTAGGGTTAGGGTGAGGCTGAGCGTGAGGTTTAGGGTTAGGGTTAGTGTTAGAGTTAGGGATAGGGTGAAGATTAGGGTGAGGGTAAGGGATAGGCTTAGGGTTAGGATTTGGTTTAGGATAAAGATTAGGGTGAGGGTTAGGGTGAGGGTTAGGGTTACCGTGAGGGACAGGTTTAGGGTTAGAGTTAGGGTTAGGGTGAGGGATAGGGTGGGTTTAGGGTTAGGATTAGTGTTATGGTTAGGGTGAGGGTGAGGGCTAGTTTTAGGATGAGGGTTAGGTTTAGGGTGATGGTTAGGGTTAGGGTTACAGTGGGGTCAGGGTTAGGGTTAGGTTGAGGGTTAGAATTATGTTTAGGTTTAAGTTGAGTGTTAGGGTTAGGATTAGGGTGAGGGTTTGGATGAGGGTTAAGGTTACAATTAGTTTTAAGGAGAGTCCTAGGGTGAGGGTGAGGGTTATTGTTAGGGTTAGGGTGAGGTTTAGAGTTTGGATTATGGTTAGGGTGAGGGTGAGGTTTAGGGTTAGAGTTAGGGTTAGGGGGAGGGTTAGGGGGAGCATTTGAGTTAGGGTTAGTATTAGGGTTAGGGTTAGGGTGAGTGTTAGATTGAGGTTTAATGCTAGTGTTTGGGTTATGTTTAGGATTAGGTTGACTGTGAGGGTGAGTGTGAGGGTTAGGGTGAGGTTGAGGTTTATGGTTAGGGTTACAGTGAGGGTGAAGGTTAGGTTAAGGGTGAGAGTTAGGGTTAGGGTCAGGGTGAAGTTGAGGGTTAGGATTAGGGTTAGGTTTAGAGTTACAGTGAGGGTGAGGGTGAGGGTGAGGTTAAGGAACAGGGTTAGGGTGAGGTTTAGGGTTAGGTTTATGGTTAGGATCAGGGTGAGGTTCAGGGTTAGAGTTAGAGTTAGGGGGAGGGTTAGAGTTAGTGTTAGGCTGAGTGTTAGATTGAGGTTTAATATTAGGGTTAGGGTTACGTTTAGGATTAGGTTTACGGTGAGGGTGAGTGTGAGGGTTAGGGTTAGGGTTCGGCTTAGGCTTAGGGTTAGGCTGAGGATATGGTTGGGGATGAGGATTAGGTTTAGAAAGATGGTTAGTTTTATGGTTAGGTTAAAGGATAGGATGAGGGTTAGGGTGAGGGTTTGGGTGAGGGTGAGGGTTAGGTTTAGGTTTAGGCTTAGGCTTAGGTTTAGGCTGAGGCTGAGGGTGAGGGTGAGGGTAGGGTTAGGGTGATGGTTGGGATTCCCGTTAGGGTGAGGGTTAGGATGAGGATTAGGGTTAGGGTGAGGGTTAGTGTGAGGGTGACGGTAAGGTTAAAAGTTATCGTTAGGCTGAGGGTGAGGGTTATGGTAAGTGTGTGGGTGAGGGTTAGGGAGAGTTTGAGGGTTAGGGTTAGCACGATGGTTAGGGTTAGTGTGAGGGTTAGTGTTAAGGTGAGTGTTAGTGTTAGGTTGAGGGTAAGTGTTAGGGTGAGGGTTAGTGTAAGGGTGAAAGTTATCCTTAAGATGAGGATTAGGGTTAGGGTTAGGGTTATTGTTAGGTTAGGGTTAGGGTTACGGTTAAGTTGAGGGTGAGGGTGAGTTTGAGGTTTAGGGTTAGGATGAGGTTCAGGTTTAGGGTTAGGGTTAGAGTTAGGGTTAGGGTGATGGTTAGGGTTTGAGTTAGGTTTAGGGTTATTGTTGGGGTTAGGGTGATGTTTAGGGTTAGTGTTAGGATTAGGCAGGCTTAGGCTTAGGCTGAGCATGAGGGTGAGGGTTAGGGTTAGGGTTAGGGTGGGGTTTAGGGTTAGCGTTAGGGTATGGGTGAGGTTGAGTGTTAGATATAGGGTTAGGGGGAGGGTTAGGGTTAGTGTTAGAGTGAGGGTGAGTGTTAGGGTGAGGGTTAGCTATATGGTTAAGGTTATTTTTAGGGTTAGGTTTAGGGTTACGGTTACCTTGAGTGTGAGGATGAGGGTTAGGGTTAGGGTTAGGGTAAGGTTTAGGGTTTGGGTTAGTGTTAGAGTTAGGTTTACGGTGAGGGTGTGGTTTAGGTTAGAGTTAGGGTTAGGGTAAGGGTTATTGTGAGGGTTAGGGTTAGTGTTCCTTTTTAGGTTAGGGTAAGTGTGAGTGTTAAGGGGAGGGTTAGAGTTAGGGTTAGGATTAGGAATAGAGTTAGGGTGAGGGTGAGGGTTATGTTTAAGGTGAGTATTGGGGTTAGGGTTAGAGTGAGGGTTAGTTTGAGGGTTAGGCTTAGGCTTAGGGTTTGGTTATGGGCTATGGTGAGGGTGAGGGTTAGGGTTAGGGTTAGGGTGAGGGTTAGGTTGAGGGTTTGTCTTAGTGTTAGGGTGGGGATTGGGGTTAGGTTTAAGTTTAATATTAGGTAGAGGGTGAAGCGACTGTGAGGTTAGGGTTAGGGTGAGGGTGTGGTTTAGGGTTAGAGTTAGCATTAGGGTGAGGGTTAGTGTGAGGGTTAGGGTTAGGGTAAGTGTTACAGTTAGGGTTAGTGTGAGGGTGAATGTGAGTGTCAGTGTTAGTCTTAGGCTTAGGCTTAGGCTTAGGGCGAGCATGAGGTTGAGGGTTAGGTTTAGGGTTAGCATTCGGGTTAGGGTGAGGGTTAGAGTGAATGTGACGGTTAAGTTAGCATTAGGGTGAGGTTTAGGGTTAGGGTTAGTGTTATGGTGAGGGTGAGAGTTAGGGTTAGGGTTAGGGTTAGGGTGAGGGTGAGGGTTAGGATTAGGGAAAGGGTTAGAGTTACAGTGAGGGTGAAGATGAGGCTGAAGGTTAGGATCAGGGTTAGGGTGAGGTTAAGGGTTAGGGTTATGGTTAGGGTGAGGGTGTTGTTTAGGGTTAGATTTATGGTTAGGGGGTGGGTTAGGGTGAGGGTTAGGTTTAGGGTTAGTGTTAGGGTTAGGGTTAGGGTGAGGGTCAGGTTGAGTTATAATGCTAGGATTAGTGTTAGGTTTAGGATTAGGTTTACGGTGAGGTGAGTGTGAGGGTTAGGGTTAGGGTTCGGCTTAGGCTTAGGGTTAGGCTGAGGGTATGGGTGGGGATGAGGATTAGGTTTAGAAAGATGGTTATGGTTATGGTTATATTAAGGGTTCGGATGAGGGTTAGGGTTAGGATTAGGGTTAGGGTGAGTGTGAGTGTTTGTGTTAGGGTTAGGCTTAGGCTTAGGGTTAGGTTGAGGCTGAGGTTGAGGGTGAGGGTTAGGATTAGGGTGATGGTTGGGGTTACCGTTAGGGTGAGGGTTAGGATGAGGATTAGGGTTAGGCTGAGGGTTAGGTTGAGACTGAAGGTAAGGATAAAGGATGAGGGTTAGGCTGAGGGCGAGGGTTAGGGTAAGGGTGAGGGTTAGGGTTAGGATGAGGGTGAGGGTTAGATTGAGGGTTAGGAGGTTTAGGGTGAGGATAAGGGTTAGCGTTAGGTTGAGGGCTAGTTTGAGCGTGAGGGTTAGGATTAGGGTGAGGTTAAGGTTTAGGGTGAGGGGTAGGGTTAGTGTGATAGTTAGAGTTAGGGTCAGGGTTTGTGTTAAGATGAGGGTAAGTGTTAGGGTGACGGTTAGGTTTAGGGTGAAATTTCTGGTTAGGATGAGGGTTAGGGTTAGGGTTAGGGTTATTGTTAGGTTTAGGGTGACGGTTACGGTTACGGTGAGGGTGTGGTTGAGGGTGAGGGTTAGGGTTAGATAGAGGCTTAGGTTTAGGGTTAGGGTTATAGTTAGGTTTAGGGTGAGGGTGAGGTTTAGAGATAGGGTTTGTGTTAGGGTTGGGGTTATGGTGAGGGTTAGGGTTAGTGTTAAGATTAGGCTTAGGCTTAGGCTGAGCATGAGGGTGAGGGTTAGGGTGAGGGTTAGGGTGGGGTTTAGGGTTAGGGTTAGGGTGAGGGTGAGGTTGAGTTTGAGGGTTAGGTATAGGTTGAGGGGGAGGGTTAGGGTGAGGGTTATGTTTAGGGTTATTGTTAGGGTTAGGGTTAGGGTTAGGGTTAGGTCTTCGATTAGTGTGAGGGTTAGTGTTAGGTTTAGGGTTAGTGTTAGGGTGAGGGTAAGTGATAGGGTGATGGTTTGGGTTAGGGTGAGGGTTATGTTTAGGGTGAGGGTTTGGAATAGGGTTAGGGTTACTGTTAGGGTTAGGTTTAGGGTTAGGGTTAAGGTTAGGGTAAGGGTGAGGTTTAGGGTTTGGCTTAGGGTTAGAGTAAGGGTTAGGGTTATGGTTAGGTTGAGGGTTAGGGTTAGGATGAGAGTTAGGGGGAGGGTTAGGGTTAGGGTGAGGGTTAGGGTTAGTGTAAGTGTGAGGGTTAGGATGAGGGTTAGGGTTAGGATTAGGGTTAGGGTGAGGGCTAGGGTGAGGGTGAGGTTTAGGTTTAGGGTTAGTGTGAGGTTTAGGTTTAGGGTGAGGGTAAGTGTGTGTTAGGGATAGGTTTAGGGTTAGGCTTAGGGTTAGGCTTAGGGTGGGGGTGAGGTTGAGGGTTAGGATTAGGGTGATGGTTAGGGTTATCTTAGGGTGAGGTTTAGTGTTAGTGTTAGGGTTAGAGTTAGGGTTAGGGTGAGGTTGAGGTTTAGGAGTAGGTTTAGGGTTAGGGTGAGGTTTAGGGTTAAGATTAGGGTTAGGGTGAGGGCTAGGGTGAGGGTTACGGTGAGGGTTAGGTTTAGAGGTACTGTTAAGTTTAAGGGTAGGGTTAGGGTTAGGGTGAGGGTTAGGGTGAGGTTTCGGGTGAGTCTGATGGTAAGCCTAAAGGTGAGGATTAGGCTGAGGCTGAGGGTTAAGATAAGGGTGAGTGTAAGTGTTAGGGTGAGGGTTAGGGTTAGGTTGAGTGTTATGGTTAGGGTAAGGGTTAGATTTAGGGTTATGGTTATTGTTAGGGTTAGGGTTAGGATTACCCTTACAATGAGGGTGAGGGATAGGGTTAGGTTTAGGGTGAGGTTTAGGGTTAGGGTTATGGTTAGAGTTTGGGTTAGGTTTAGGATTAGGGTTAGGGTGAAGGCTAGGGTGAGGGTGAGGTTTAGGGTTAGGGTTAGGGTTTGGGTTAGGATTAGAGTTAGGGTGAGGGTGAGTGTGTGGGTTCGGGTTAGGTTTAGGGTTAGGCTTAGGGTTAGGCTAAGGGTGAGGTTGATGGTGAAGTTTAGGGTTATGGTGAGGGTTAGGTTTAGGGTTAGATTGAGGGTGAGTGTCTTGGTTAGGGTTAGGTTTAGGATTAGGCTTAGGGTTAGACTAAGTGTGAGGTTAAGGGTGAGGGTTAGGGTTAGGGTGAGGGTTAGTTTTAGGTTTAGGGTGAGGGTTAGGATGAGGGTTAAGGTTAGGATTAGGGTTAGGTTGAAGGCTAGGGTGACGGTGATGTTTAGGGTTAGGGTTACGGTTAAGGTGAGGGTCAGGATTAGGGTTAGAGTTATGGTTAGGTTGAGGGATAGCGTGAGGTTTAGGGTTAGGATTAATGTTAGGGTTATGGTGAGGTGAGGGTTAGGGTTAGGATGTGTGTTAGGTTTAGGGTGAGTGTTAGGGTTAGGGTTACGTTGGTGTCTGGGTTAGTGTTAGGTTGAGGGTTAGAATTAGGTTTAGGTTTAGATTGAGGGTTAGGTTTAGGGTTAGGGTGAGGTTTAGGGTTAGATATAGGGTTAGGGGAGGGTTAGGGTAAGCGTTAGGAATAGGGTTAGTGTTAGGGATTGGGTGAGGGTGAGGGTTAGGTTGAGGTTTATGGTTAGGGTTAGTTTGAGGGTTAGTGTTAGGGTGAGGGTAAGTGTTAGGGTGAGGGTTTGGGTTAGGGTGAGGGTTATGGTTAGGGTGAGGGTTAGCATTAGCTTTAGGGTTATTGTTAGGGTTAGGTTTAGGGTTATGGTTATTGTGAGGGTGAGGGTGAGGGTTAGGGCTAAGGTTAGGGTGAGATTTAGTGTTTGGATTAGGGTTAGAGTTGGGGTTAGTTTGAGTCTGAGAGCTAGCGTTAGGGTGAGGGTTAGTGTAAGAGTTATGGTTAGGGTGAGGGTTAGGTTGAGGGTGAGGGTTAGGCTTAGGGTTAGGATTAGGATTAGGGTAACGTTTAGGGTGAGTGTGAGGTTTAGGGTTCGGGATAGGGTGAGGGTAAGTGTTAGGGTGAGCGTTAGGTTTAGGGTGAAGGATATGGTTAGGATGAGGATTAGGATTAGGGTTATTGTTATTGTAAGGTTTAGGGCTAGGTTTATGGTTACGGTGAGGGTGAGGGTTAGGATTAGGGTTAAGGTGAGGTTGAGGTTTAGGTTTAGGGTTAGATTTAGGGTTAGGGTGAGGGTTAGGATGAGTGTTAGTGTTAGGGTTAGGGTGAGAGTTAGGTGGAGGTTAAGGATTAGGGATAGGGTTAAGATTAGTGTTAGGGTGAGGGTGAGTGTGTATGTTAGGGTTAATTTTAGGGTTAAGTGTAGGGTTAGGCTGAGGGTGAGTTTGAGGGTGAGGGTTAGGGTTAAGATGGTTAGGTTTAGGGTTAGGGGGAGGGTAAGGATGAGGGTTAGGATTAGGATTAGGGTTAGGTTGAGGGCTATGGTGAGGGTCAGGGTGAGGTTTAGGGTTAGGGTTAGGATGAGGTTTAGGGTTAGGGTTAGGGTGAGGGTGAGATTTAGGTTTAGATTTTGTTTTAGGTTGAGACTGAGGGTGAGTGTTATGGTTAGGGTTTGTGTTAGGGTTAGGGTTAAGGTGAGGGTTAGCGTGAGGGTGAGGGTTAGGGTTAGGGTTAGGATTAGGATTAGCGTAATAGGGTGAGTGTGAAGGTTTTGATTAGGGTTAGTTTTAGGCTTAGGTTTAGGCTGAGTGTGAGGGTGAGGATGAGGGTTAGGGTAAGTGTGAGGGTTAGGGTTAGGGTTAGGGTTAGGGTGAGAGTTTGGGTTCAGGGTCAGATTAGGGTTAGGATGAGAGTTAGGGTTACAGTTACGGTCAGCGTGAGGGTTAGGGTTACGTTGAGGGTTAGGGTTAGGGTGAGGGTTAGGGTGAGTTTAGGATGAGGATTAGGTTTAGGATTAGGTTTAGGGTGAGGGCTAGGGTGAGGATGAGGTTTAGTGTTAGTGTTAGTGTGAGGTTTAGGTTTAGAGTTAGGGTTAGGGTGAGGTTTTGGATGAGGGTTAGGTTAACGATGAGGGTCAGGTTTAGGGTGAGGTTGAAGGTTAGGGCTAGGATTAGGGTTAGGTTGAGGGTGAGTGTTAGGATTAGGGTTAGGGTTAGGTTTAGGTTTAGGTTTAGGCTTACCATTAGTGTTATTGTTAAGGTTATGGTTAGAGTTACGGTGAGGGTGAGGGTCAGCGTCAGGGTGAGGTTTAGAGTTAGGGTGAGGTTTAGGGTTAGGGTTAGGGTGAGGGTGAGGTTTAGGGTTAGATTTAGTGTTAGGGGGAGGGTTAGTTCGTGGGTTAGTGTTAGTGTTAGTGTTAAGGTAAAGGTTAGGTTGAGGTAAAGGTTTAGGGTTAGGATTGGTTAGGGTGAGGGTGAGTGTGAGGTTTAGTGTTAGGGTTAGGCTTAGGCTTAGGGTGAGGCTGAGGGTGAGGGTGGGGCTGAGGATTAGGGTTAAGTTGATGGTTAGGGTTTGGGTTAGGGTGAGGGTTAGGGTTTGGGTTAGTGTTAGAGTTAGGTTTAGGGTGAGGTTGAGGTTTATGGTTAGAGTTACGTTTAGGGTGAGTGTTAGGTTGAGGGTTTGGGTTAGGGTTATTTTTAGGGTTATGTTTAGGGTGAGATTTAGGGGGAGGGTTAGGGTTAGGGATAGGTTTAGGATTAGGGTTACAGTGAGGGTGAGTGTGTATGTTTGCTTTAGGTTTAGATTTAGGCTTAAGTTTAGGCTGAGGTTGAGGTTGAGGGTGAGGGTTAGGGTTAGTTGAGGGTTAAGGGGAGGGGGAGGTTTAGGGTTAGAGTTGGGGTTAGGGTGAGGGTGAGCATGAGGTTTAGGGTTAGTGTTAGAATTAGGGTTAAGTTGAGGGTTAGGGTGAGTGTCCAATTTCGGGTTAGGGTTAGGATTAGGATTAGGATTTGGCTTAGGGTTAGTGTGAGGATTAGGTTTAGGGTTAGGCTTAGGCTTAAGCTTAGGCTGAGGGTGAGCGTGAGGGTTAGGGTTAGGGTGAGGGTTAGGGTTATGGTTAGGGTGTGAGTTAGGGTTCAGGTTAAGTTTAGGGTTAGTGTGAGGGTTAGGGTAAGTGTTATTGTGAGGTTTAGGGTTAGGGTTCGGTTGAACGTTAGGGTTAGTGTTAGGGTTAGGGTGATGATGAGGGTTAGGTATAGGATTAGGTTAGGGTGAGGGTGTGTGCTAAGATCAGGATTAGGGCTGTGGTTAGGGTTAGGTTTATGGTTAGGATTAATGTTATTGTTAGGATTAGAATTAGAGTTAAGGTGAGGGTGATGGTCAGGGTTAGGTTTAGGTTGAGGTTGAGGTTTAGGTTTAGGGGTAGGATTAGGGTTAGGGTGAGGGTGAGGTTTATGGTTAGATTTAGGGTTAGGGGGAGGGTTAGTTCTTAGATTAAGGTTAGGGTTAGTGTTAGGGTTAAGGTTAGGGTGAGGATTAGGTTGAGGTTAAGGGATAGGGGTAGGGGTAAGTTTAGTATTAGGGTTAGGGTGGGGGTGAGTGTGAGGGTTAGGGTTAGGGTTAGGATTATGCTTAGGGTTAGGCTGAGGGTGAGTGTGAGCGTGAGGGTTAGGTTTAGGGTGAGGGTTAGGGTTAGGTTTAGGGTGAGGTTTAGTGTTAGGTTTAGGATTAGGTTCAGGGTGAGGTTTAGGGTTAGAGTTAGGTTTAGGGTGAGGGTGAGTGTGAGGGTTAGGGTTAGGGTTAATATTCGGCTTAAGTTTAGGCTGAGGGTGAGGGTGAGTGTTAGGGTTAGGGTTAGGATGAGTTTTAGGGTTAGGGTTAGGGTTAGAATTAGTGTTAGGGTGAGAGTGAGGTTTAAGGATAGAGTTAGGGTTAGTGTTAGGGTTAGGGCTAGGGTGAGGGTTAGGGTTAGGCTTAGGCTTAGTCCGAGCATGAGGGTGAGGGTTAGGGTTAGGGTTATGGTGCTTGTTTGTGTTAGGGTTAGTGTTATTGATAGGTTTAGGGTTAGAGTTACCGTGAGGGTGTGGGTGCGGGTCACAGTTAGGGTTAGGGTTAGGGTGGGGTTTACGGGAAGGGTTAGAGTGAGGGTTAGGGTGAGGGTTCGGGTGAGTGTGATGGTAAGCCTAAAGGTGAGGTTTAGGCTGAGGCTGAGGGTTAAGATAAGGGTGAGTGTGTTAGGTTGAGGGTTATGGTTAGGGTGAGTGTTATGGTTAGGGTAAGGGTTAGAGTTAGGGTTACGGTTATTGTTAGGGTTAGGGTGAGGTTTAGGGTTAGAGTTAGGGTTAGGGGGAGGGTTAGGGTGAGCGTTAGAGTTAGGGTTAGTATTAGGGTTAGGGTTAGGGTGAGTGTTAGATTGAGGTTTAATGTTAGGTTTTGGTTTATGTTTAGGATTAGGTTTACGGTGAGGGTGAGTGTGAAGGTTAGGGTGAGGGTGAGGGTTAGATTGAGGATTAGTGTTAGGGTTAGTGTGAGCTTTAGGGTGAGGATGAGGGTTAGGGTTAGGTTGTGGGCTATGTTGAGGGTGAGGGTTAGGATTAGGGTGAGGTTTAGTGTTAGGGTTATGCTTAGGGTTAGTGTGAGTGTTAGTGCTAGGGGGAGGGTTAGTGTTAGGATGAGGTTAAGTGTTAGGGTGAGGGTTAGGTTTAGGGTGAAGGTTATGGTTAGGATGAGGGTTAGGGTTCGGGTTCGCGTTATTTTTAGGGTTAGGGTTAGGGTTACGGTTACGGTGAGGGTGAGAGTGAGGGTTAGTTTTAGGATGAGTTTTAGGTTTAGGGTTAGGGTTAGTGTAAGGGTTAGGGTGAGGGTGAGGTTTAGGGTTGGAGTTAGGTTTAGTGTTATTGTTGGGGTTAGGGTGAGTTTTAGGGTTAGTGTTAGACTTAGGCTTTGGCTTAGGCTTAGGCTGAGCATGAGAGTGAGGGTTAAGGTCAGGGTTAGTGTGCGGTTTAGGGTTAGAGTTAGGGTGAGTGTGAGGTTGAGGGTTAGATATAGGGTTAAGGGGAGGGTTATTGTGTTGGTTAGGGTTAGTGTTAGGGTGAGGGTAAGTGTTAGGGAGAGGGTTAGGAATAGGGTTAAGGTTATTCTTAGGGTTAGGTTTAGGGTTACGGTTACGTTGAGGGTGAGGATGAGGGTTAGGGTTAGGGTTGTGGTGAGGTTTAGGGTTTGGGTTAGTGTTAGAGTTAAGTTTAGGGTGAGGGTGAGGTTTAGGTTAGAGTTAGGGTTAGGGTGAGGGTTAGGTTGAGGGTTAGGGTTAGTGTTCGTGTTAAGGTTAGGGTTAGGGTGAGTGTGAAGGTTAGGATTAGGTTTAGGGTAAGGGTTAGTTTGAGGGTGAGGTTGAGGTTGAGGGTTAGGGTTAGGGTGAGGTATAGGGTTAGGGTTAGGGTGAGAGTTAGGGTTCTGGTTAAGTTTAAGATTAGGGTGAGGGTTAGGGTTAGGGTTAGGGGGAGCATGAGGATTAGGGTTAGGTTGAGGGTGAGGGTTAGTGTTAGGGTTAGGGGGTGGGTTAGTGTTAGGTTTAGAGTGAGGGTTAAGAGGAGTATTAGGGTTACCATTATGGTTAGGGTGAGGGCTACGGTGGGGTTGAGGGTTAGGGTTTGTGTTAGGGTGAGCTTTACGCTTAGGGTTAGGTTTAGTGTGAGGGTTTGGTTGAGGGTTAAGGTTAAGTTGAGGGTGAGGTTTCGGGTTAGGGTTAGTGTTAGGGTTAGGGTTATTGTTAGGGTTAGGGTTCAGGTTATGATTATGGTTAAGGTGCCCGTGAAAGGTAGGATTAGGGTAAGGATTAGGATGAGGTTTAGGTTTAGAGTTAGGGTTAGGGTGAGAATAAGGTTTAGGGTTAGATTTTGGGTTAGTGTTAGGGTTAGCGTTAGGGTGATGGTTAGGGTTAGGGTTCGGCTTAGGCTTAGGCCGAGCATGAGGGTGAGGGTTAGGGTTAGGGTGAGGGTTACAATGATGTTTAGGGTTAGGATTAGGGTTAGGGTGAGGGCTAGGTTGAGTGTTAGGGTGGGCGTTAGGGTTAGGGATAAGGTTAGGTTTAGGATTAGGGTTAGGGTGAGGGTTAGGTTTAGGGTTTTGATTAGGGTGAGGGTGAGGCTGAGGATTATGGTTAGGTTTAGGGTTAGGGTTAGGTTTAGGGTTAAGTTTAGGGTTATGGTTAGGGTTAAGGTGAGGTTTAGGGTTAGGGTTAGGGTTAGGATTAGGCTTAAGGTTAGGCTGAGGTTGACAGTGGGGGTGAGGATTCGGGTTAGGTTTAGGGTTAGGGTTATTGTTAGTGTTATGGTTAGGGTTAAGTTTGCTGTGAGGATGTGGCTGATGGTGAGGTTTATGGTTAGGTTTAAGGTTAAGGTTAATGTTAGGGTGAGGCTTAGGGTTAGGCTCAGGGTGATGGTGGGGGTAAGGATTAGAGTTAGGGTTAGTGTTAGGGTTATTGTTAGTGTTATGGTTAGGGTTAAGTTTGCGGTGAGGTTGAGGCTGAGGTTGACGATTATGGTTAGGGTTAGGGTTTGGGTTAGAGTTAGGGTTATTGTTAGGTATAGAGTTAGATTTACAGTGAGGTTGAGGGTGAGTGTGAAGGATAGGGTTACAGTGAGTTTTAGGGTGAGTTTTAGGGTTAGGGTTAGGGTTAGGGTGAGGGTGAGGTTAAGGGTTAGACTTTGGGTTAGGGGGAGGGTTAAGGTGAGGTTTAGGGCTAGGGTTAGTGTTCGGGTTAGGGTGAGGTTTAGGGTTAGGGTTAGGGTTAGGATGAGGGTGAAATTTTTAGTGTTAGGCTTAGGGTTAGAGATAGGGTTAAGGTGAGGTTGAGATTTAGGGGTAGAGTTAGGATTTGGGTGAGGGTTAGGTTGAGGGTTAGGGTTAGGGTGAGGGTTAAGCTGGGGGTGACGGTAAGGGTATAGTTGAGGGTTAGGCCTAGGGTGAGGGTTACAGTAGGGTGAGGGTTAGGTTATGGGTGGGAGTTAGGGTTAGGGTCAGGGTAAGAGTGAGGGTTAGATTGAGGATTAGTGTTAGTGTTAATGTGAGGTTTAGGGTGAGGATGACCGTTAGGGTTAGGGTGAGGGCTAGGGTGAGGGTGAGGATTAGGTTTAGTGTTAGGGTGAGGTTAGGGTTAGTTTGAGGGTTATGGTTAGGGTCAGGGTTAGGGTTAGTTTTAGTGTTAGTGTTAGGGTTAGGTTAAGGTTAGGGTTACGGTTATTGTTAGGCTCAAGGTTAGGATGAGGTTTAGGTTTAGGTTTAGTTTTAGAGTTAGGGTTAGTGTGAGGGTGAGGTTTAGGGTTAGAGTTAGAGTTAGGGTTAGTCTTAGGGTTAGGGTTAGGGTGAGAGTTAGGTTTAGGGTTAGGCTTAGGCTTTGGCTTTGGTTTAGTTAGGCCCAGCATGTGGATGAGGGATAGGGTTAGGGTTAGGGTGAGGGTTAAGGTTAGGGTTAGAGTGAGGATTAGGATGAGGTTTAGGGTTAGGATCAGGGTTAGGCTGAGGGTTAGGGTGAGGGTTAGGATTAGGGATAGTGTTAGGTTTAGGATTAGGTTTAGGGTGAGAGTGAATATGAGGGTTATAATTAGGGTTAGGGTTAGGCTTAGGGTTAGGGTGAAGGTTAGGGTTAGGGTTTGGTTAGGGTGAGGGTGGGCTGAGGATTAGGGTTAGGTTTAGGTTTAGGGTTAGTGTTAATTTTAGTGTTAGGCTTAGGGTTAAGGTTATTGTTAGAGTTAGGGTTAGGGTTACAGTTACAGTGAGGGAGCGGGTGAGGTTTAGCGTTAGGATTATGGTGAGATTTAGTGTTAGGGTTAGGGTTAGAGTTAGGATTAAGGTGAGGGTGAAGTTTAGGGGTAGAGTCATGGTTAGGGTGAGGGTTAGGGTGAGGGTTAGTGTTAGGGTGAGGGTTAGCATGGGGGTGACGGTAGGGGTAAACGTGAGGGTTAGGCTGAGGGTGGGGGTTATCATAAGGGTGAGGGTTAGGGTTAGGGTGAGAGTTAGGGTTAGAGGTAGGGTGAGGATGAGGGTTAGATTGAGGATTAGTGTTAATGTTAGTGTGAGGTTTAGGGTGAGGATGATTGTTAGGGTTAGGGTGAGGGCTAGGGTGAGGGTGAGGTTTAGGTTTAGGTTTAGGGTAAGGTTTAGGGTTTGGGTGATGGTTAGGGTTAGTGTCAGTGTTAATCTTAGGGTTAGGGCGAGGGTTAGGATGAGGTTTATGGTTAGGATTAGGGTTAGAGTGAGGGCTAGGATGAGGCTTAGGGTGAGGGTTAGGGTAAGGTATAGGGTTATGTTTAGGAATAGGGTTAGGGTGAAGGTGAGTTTGAGGGTTAGGGTTAGGGTGAGGGTGAGCGTTAGGGTTAGGGTTGCAGTGAGGGTTCGTCTTAGGGGTAGGGTTAAGCTTAGGGTTAGGCTGAGGGTGAGGGTGGGGGTGAGGATTAGGTTTCGGTTAGGGTTAGGTTTAGGGTTATTGTTAGTGTTATGGTTAGGGTTAATTTGCCGTGAGGGTGAGGCTGAGGGTGAGGGTTATGGTTGGGTTAGGTTTAGTGTTAGGTTTAGTGGTAATGTTAGGTTTAGGGTTAGAGTTATGGTGAGGTTGAGGTGAGGGTGAGTGTTAGGGTAAGGGTGAGGTTTAGGGTGAGGTTTAGGGTGAGTGTTAGGGTTAGGGTTAGGGTGACTGTAAGGGTTAGGTTGAAGGTTAGGCTTAGGTTTAGGGTTAGGATGAGGGTGAGAGTGGGGGTGAGGATTAGGGTAAGTGTGATGGTTCGGGTTAGTGTTAGTGTTATTGTTAGGGTTAGGGTTAGAGTTCCTGTGAGGGTGAGGGTGCGGGTGAGGGTTAGGTTTAGGGTTTGGGTGAGGTTTAGGGTTAGGGTTAGGGTTAGTGTTAGTTTGAGGGTGAGGTTTAGGTTTAGATATATGGTTCAGGAGAGGGTTAGGTATAGGGTTAGTGTTAGCGTTAGTGTTGGGGTTAGGTTGAGGGTGAGGGTTAGATTGAGGTTTAGAGTTAGATTTAGGGTTAGTGTGATGGTTAGTGTTAGGGTTAGGATTAGTATTAGGGTCAGGGTAAGTGTTAGGGTGAGGGTTTGGGTTAGTGTGAAGGTTATGTTTAGGGTTAGGGTGAGGTTTAGGTTTTGGGTTAGAGTTAGGTTTAGGATGAGTGGTAGGTTGAGGGTTAGGGTTAGGGTTAATGTTAGGGTTAGGGTTATGGTGAGAGTCAGGGGGAGGTTTAGGGTTAGGTTTAGGGTTCGATTAGGTTTAGGGTGAGGGTGAGTGTGTGTGTTAGGGTTAGGTTTAGGGTTAGGCTTAGTTTTAGGCTCAGGTTGAGGTTGAGGATGAGGGTTAGGGTTAGGGTGAGGGTTAGGCTTCGTTTAAGTTTATGGTTAGGGTAAAGGTTATGGTGAGGGTGAGGGTTAGGGTTAGGTTGAAGGTTATGGTTAGCGTGAGGGTGAGGGTGAGGGTTAGCGTTAGGGTTAACGTGAGAGTTAGGATGAGGGTTAGTTTTAGGATTAGGGTTAGAGTGAGGGCTATTGTGTGTGTGAGGTTTAGGGTAAGGGTTAGGGTGAGGTTTAGGGTTACGGTAAGGGTTAGGGTTAGGGTGAGGGTGAGGTTTAGGGTTAGAGTTAGTGTTAGGGTGAGGCTGAGGGTAAGGATTAGGGTTAGGGTTAGTTTTAGATTTAGGGTTAGGATGAGGGTTAGCGTTCGGCTTAGGGTAAGGCTTAGGGTTAGGATTAGGATTAGGGTAAGGTTTCAGGTAAGTCTGAGGGTTTGGCTTAGGTTTAGGGTTAGGCTTTGGGTTAGGCTAAGGGTGAGGGTGAGGGTGAGAGTTAGGGTTAGGGTGAGGTTTAGGGTTAGGGTTAGAGTGAGTGTTAGGGTTAGGTTGAGGGTTAGGCATAGGGTTATGGTGAGGGTTAGGGTTAGGGTTAGGGTGATGGTTAAGATGAGGATTAGCGTTAGGATTAGTGTTAAGGTGAGGGCTAGGGTGAGGGTGAGGGTTAGGGTTAGGGTTAGGGTGAGGTTTAGAGTTATGGTTAGGGATAGCGTGAGGGTTAGGATGAGGGTTAGGTTTACGGTGACATGAGGGTTAGGGTTAGGGTGGGGCTTAGGCTTAGGGTTAGGCTGAGGGTGAGGGTGGGGTGAGGATTAGGGTTAGTGTGTTGGTTAGGATTAGGGTTAGGATGAGGGCTAGTGTGATGGTGAGGTTTAGGGTAAGGCTTAGGATTAGGCTTAGGTTTAGGCTGAGTGTGCGATTGAGGGTGAGGCTTAGGGTTAGGGTGATGTTTAGGTTTAAGTTTAGGGTGAGGGTTAGGATGAGTTTTAGTGTTAGGGTGAGCGTAAGGTTGAGGATGATTGTAAGGGTAAAAGTGAAGTTTAAGCTGAGGGTTAGGGTTAAGATAAGGCTGAGGGTTAGGGTTAGATTTAGGGTTAGGGTAAGGGTTAGGGTTAGGGTTAGGGTGAAGGTTAGATTGAGTATTAGGGTTAGGGTTAGTGTGAGGTTTAGGGTGAGCATGAGGGTCTGGTTTAGGTTGAGGGTGAGGGTTAGAATTAGGTTTATGGTGAGGGCTAGGGTGAGGGTGAGGGTTAGGGTTAGGGTGAGGTTTAGGAGTAGGGTGAATGTTAGAGTTAGTTTGAGGCTTAGTGTTAGAGTTAGGGTTAGTGTTAGGGTGAGTGTAAGTTCTAGGGTGAGGATTACCGTTAGGGTGAGGGTTATGGTTAGGGTGAGGGTTAGGGTTAGGGCTAATGTAATTGTTAGAGTTAGGGTTAGGTTTAAAGTTACGGTGAGAGTGAGGGTGATGGTTAGGTTTAGGGTTAGGGTGAGGTTTAGTGTTAGGTTTAGGGTTAGAGTTAGGGTTAGGTGAGGGTGAGGTTTAGGGGTAGATTTAGGGTTAGGGTGAGGGATAAGGTGAGGGTGAAGTTTATGGTTAGTGTATGGTTAGGGTTGGTGTTAGGGTGAAGGTAAGAGTTAGGGTAAGGGTTAGGGTGAGTTTAGGGTGAGGGTTAGGCTTATGGATAGTGTTAGGTTTAGGATTAGTGTTAGGGTGAGGGTGAGTGTGAGGTTTAGTGTTAGGGTTAAGCTTAGGGATAGGGATAGGGTTTCATTGAGGGTGAGGGTGAGGCTAAGGATCAGGGTTAGGTTGAGGGTTAGGGTTAGGATTATGGTGATGGTTAGGGTTAGGGTTAGGCTTAGGCTGAGGGTGAGGGTGATGGTGGGGGTGCAGAATAGGGTTAGGGTTAGGGTTATGTTTATTGTTAGTGTTATGGTTAGGGTTAAGTTTGCTGTGAAGTTGAAGCTGAGGGTGAGGTTTATGTTTAGGGTTAGGGTTAGGGTTAGTGATATTGTTAGGGTTAGGGTTAGCGTTCCAATGAGGTTGAGGGGGAGGGGAGGTTTAGGGTTAGGGGGAGGGTTAGGGTGAGATTTAGGGTTAGAGTTAGTGTTAGGGTTAGGGTGAGGGTTAGGGTTAGGTTGAGGTTTAGGGATAGGGTTAGGTTTAGGATTAAGGTTAGGGTGAGGATGAGTATGTGGGTTAGGTTGAGGGATAGGCTTAGGCTTAGGGTAAGGATGAGGTTGAGTGTGGGGGTGAAGATTAGGGTTAGGGTGATGGTTTGGGGTAGGCTTAGTGGTATTGTTAGGGTTAGGATTAGAGTTCCCGTGATGGGGAGGGTGCGGGTGAGGGTTAGGGTTAGGGTTAGTGTGGGGTTTACGGTAAGGGTTAGGGTGAGGGTGAGATTTAGGGTGAGATATTGGTTTAGGGGGGGTTAGTGTTAGGGTTAGTGTTAGGGTTAGGGTGAGGGTCAGGATTAGGTTGAGGTTTTGGGTTAGGGTTAGGTTAGTTGGAGGGTTAGTGTTAGGGTTATGGTTAGTGTTAGGGTGAGGGTAAGTGTTAGAGTGAGGGTATGGGTTAGGGTGAGGGTTATGGTTTGTGTGCGGGTTAGGATTAGGGTTATGGTTTTTGTTAGGTTTAGGTTTAGGGTTAGGCTTAGGGTTAGGCTGAGGGTGATGTTGAGGGTGAGGGTTACTGTTAGGATGAGGGTTAGAGTTAGGGTTAGGTTGATGGTTAGGGTTAGTGTTAGGGTTAGGGTGAGTGTTAGGTTGAGGGTAAATGTTAGGTTGAGGCTTATGGTAAGGGTGAGGGTTAGGGTAAGGGTTAGAGATACTGTTAGATTTAGGTTTAGTGTCAGAGTTAGGGTTAGGGTGAGAGTGAGGTTTAGGGTTAGAGTTAGGCTTAGTGTTAGGGTTAGGGTTAGGGTGAAGGTTAGGGTTAGGACTAGGCTTAGGTTTAGGCTTAGGCTTAGGCCGAGCTTGAGGGTGAGGGTTAGGGTCAAGGTGAGGGATAGGGTTAGGGTTAGGGTTAGGGTGAGGTTAAGGATGATGTTTAGGGTTAGGATTAGGGTTAGGATGAGGTCTAGGGTGAGACTTAGGGTGAGGGTTAGGGTTAGGTTTAGGGTGAGGTTAGGTTTAGGGTTAGGGTTATGGTTACAGTGAGGGTTAAGGTTAGGGTTAGGGTTAGGCTTAGGGTTAAGCTGAGGTTGAGGGTGGCGGTGAGGATTAGGGTTAGGGTTAGGGTTAGGGTTATTGTTAGTGTTATGGTTAGGGTTAAGTTTGCGGTGATGGTGAGGCTGAGGGTGAGGGTTATGATTAGGGTTAGGGTTAAGGTTAGGCTTAGGGTTAGGCTGAGGGTGTGGTTGAAGGTGAGGGTTAGGGTTAGGGTTAGTGTTAGAGTTAGGTTTAGGTTTAAGGTGAGGGTTAGGGTGAGGGTTAGGTTTAGGGTTAGGGTAAGGTTTAGGGTTCGGGTTAGGGTTAGGTTTAGCGTTAGGGTTAGGGTGAGGTTGAGGTTTTGGGTTAGAATTAGGGTTAGGTTGAGGCTGAGGGTGAGGGTCAGGTTTACATTTAGGCTTAGGATTAGGCTTAGGCTTAGGCCGAGCATGAGGGTGAGGTTTAGGGTTAGGGTTAGTGTTAGGGTTAGGGTTAGATGAGTGTTACGGTGAGTGTAAAGGGTTAGTGTTAAGGTTAGGTTTAGCCTTAGGTTTAGGCTGAGGCTGAGGCTGAGGGTGAGGTTGAGTTTTAGAGTTAGTGTTAGGGTTAGGGTTAGGGTTAGGGTGAGGGTCAGGTTTACGGTTAGGCTTAGGATTAGGCTGAGGCTTAGGCCAAGCATGAGCGTGAGGTTTAGGGTTAGGATGAGGGTTAGGGTGGGGTTGTCGGTAAGGGTAAACGTGAGGGTTAGGCTGACGGTGAGGGTTACTGTAAGGGTGAGGGTTAGCATTAGGGTGAGGGGTAGAGTGAGGGTGAGGTTTACATTGAAGATTAGTATTAGGGTTAGGGTTTGGTTTAGGGGGAGGATGAGGGTTAGGGTTATGGTGAGGGCTAGGGTGAGGGCTAGGTTTAAGGCTAGGGTTAGCTTTAGGGATAGGGTGATGGTTAGGGTTCGTGTGAGGGTCAGTGTTAGTGTTAGGGTTTGTGTGAGGGTGAGGGTAAGTGTTAGGGTGACGGTGAGGGTTAGGGTGAGGGTTACGGTGAGGGTGAGGGTGAAGGTTCGGATTAGGATTAGGATGAGGTTTAGGTTTAGGTTTAAGGTTAGAGTTAGGGTTAGGGTGAGAGTGAGGTTTATGTTTAGAGTTAGGGTTAGTGTTAGGGTTAGGGTTAGAGTTAGGATTAGTGTTAGGGTTAGGGTTAGGTTTAGGGTTAGGTTTAGGGTTAAGATGAGGGTTTGATTTAGGATTAGGGTTATGTTGAGGGCTAGGGTGAGGTTGAGGTTTAGTGTTAGGTTTAGGGTGAGGTTTAAGTTTAGGTTTAAGGTTAAGGTCGGTGTGAGTTTGAGGTTTAGGGTTAGAGATAGGGGAAGGGTAAGGGTTAGGGTTAGGGTTAGGGTTAGGGTTAGTGTTAGGGTTAGGGTTAGGGTGAGGGTGAGGGTGAGTGTGTGTGTTAGAGTTAGGGTTAGGATTAGGATTAGGGTTAGTTAGAGCATGAGTGTGAGGGTGAGTGTTAGGGTTAAGGTGAGGCTTAGGTTTATCGTTAGGGTGAGAGTTAGGGTTAGGGTTTAGGGTTAGGGTGAGGGTTATTTTTAGTGTTATGATTACGGTTAAGTTTGTGGTGAAGGTGAGGCTGAGGGTTAGGTTTATTGTTAAAGTTAGGTTTAGGGTTAGGATTAGTGTTATTGTTAAAGTTAGGGTTAGAATTAGGGTGAGGGTGGGGGTGAGGGTTAGGGTTAGGGTTAGGGTGAGTTTTAGGGTTAGGGTTAGGGTTAGTGTGAGGGTTAGTGTTTGGGTTAGGGTTAGTGTTAGGTTAAGGTAAGTGTTAGGGTGAGGGTCAGGGTTAGGGTGAGGGCTATGGTGAGTGTGAGGGTGAAGGTTAGGGTTAGGCTTAGGCTTAGGGTTAGACTGAGGCTGAGGTTGAGGTTGAGGGTTAGGGTTAGTGTGATGGTTAGGGTTACGGTTAGGGTGAGGGTTAGAATGTGGGTTAGGGTTAGGGTGAGGTTTAGGGTGAGGGTGACAGTAAGGGTAAAGGTGAGGGTTAGGGTTAGGGTGAGGATTAGGTTTATTGTTAGGGTGAGGGTTAGGATGAGGTTTAGGGTTAGGATTAGTGTTAGGATGAGGGCAAGGGCGAGGGTGAGGTTTAGGGTTAGCATTATGTAGAGGTTTAGGATTAGGATTAGGTTTAGGGTTAGGGTGAGGTTTAGGGTTAGGGTTACGGCGAGGGTGAGGGTGAGGGTTAGGGTTAGGGTTAGGGTGAGGGTGAGGGTTAGATTTATTGTTAGGGTTAGGATTTTTGTTAGTGTTATCGTTAAGGTTAATTTTACAGTGAGGTTGAGGCTGAGGGTGAGTGTTAGGGTTAGGGTTAGTTTGAGGTTTAGGGTTAGGGTTAGGGTAGTGTTAAGGTGAGGGGTTGGGTTAGGGTGAGGGTTATTGTGAGGGTGAGGTTTAGGGTTAGGTTTAGGGTTTGTGTTATTGTTAGGGTTAGGGTTAGAGTTACTGTGAGGATGAGGGTGAAGGTGAGTGTGAAGTTTAGGGTTAGGGTTAGCCGTAGTCTTACGCTTAGGCCGAGCATGAGGATGAGGGTAAGGGTTAGGGTTAGGGTGATTGTTAGGGTTTTAGGGTTAGGGTGAGGTTTAGGTTTAGGATTAGGGCTACGGTGAGGGCTAGGGTAAGGGTGAGGGTTAGGGTTAGCCTTAGGTTGAGGTTTAGGGTTAGGGTTAGTTTTAGGGTTAGGGTGAGTGTTAGGGTGAGAGTTACGGTGAGGTTGAGGGTTAGGGTTAGGTTGAAGGTTAGGGTTAGGGTTAGGGTGAGGGTTAGGGTTAGGTTTAGTGTTAGGGTTAGAGTTAGGGTTAGGTTAGGATTAGGGTTAGGGTTATTGTTAGGGTTAAGGTTAGGATGAGGTTTAGGTTTAGGTTTAGTGTTAGAGTTAGAGTTAGTGTGAGGGTGAGGTTTAGGGTTAGAGTTAGTGTTATGAGGAGGGTTATGGGGAGGGATAGGGTTAGTGTTAGTGTTAGGGTTAATGTTAGGGTGAGGGTTAGGTTGAGGTTTAGTGTTAGTGTTAGGGTTGGGTTTAGGATTAAGGTTATGGTGAGGATGAGTGTGTGAGTTAGGGTTAAGATTAGGCTTAGGCTTAGGGTTAGGCTGAGGGTGAGGGTGGGGTTGAGGATTAGGTTAAGGGTGATGGTTAGGGTTAGGGTTAGGGTTAGGATTAGGGTTAGGGTGATGTCTAGGTTGAGGGTGAGGGTTAGGGTTAGGGTTAGGCTTAGGGTTACAGTCAGGGTGAGGGTTAGGATGAGGGTTAGGCTTAGGGTGAGGGTTAGGGTGAGGGCGACATTAATGGTGAAAGTGAGAGTTAGGCTGAGAGTGAGGATTAAGGTAAGGGTGAGCGTTAGAGTTAGGGTGAGGGTTAGGGTTAGGGTTAAGGTGAGGGTGAGTTTTATATTGAGGATTAGTTTTAGGGTTAGTGTGAGGTTTAGGGTGAGGATGAGGGTTAGGGTTAGGGTGAGGGCTAGGGTGAAGTTGTGAGTTAGGGTTAGTGTGAGTGCTAGTGTTAGGGTTAGGTTTAGTGTTATGGTGAGTTTAAATGTTAGTAGGAGGGTTAGGGTTAGGTTGAGTGTTATGGTTAGAATGATTGTTAGGGTTAGGGTTATTGTTAGGATTAAGATTAGGGTTACGGTTACGGTGAGGGTGAGGGTTAAGGTTAGGGTGAGGGTTAGGTTTATGTTTAGCGTTAGAGTTAGAGTTACGGTTAGGGTGAGGGTGAGGTTTAGGGTTAGTGTTTGCTTTTGTGTTAAGGTTAGGGTTAGGGTGAGCGTTAGTGTGAGGGTTAGAGTTAGGCTTAAGCTTAGGCTTAGGGTTAGACTTAGGCCGAGCATGAGGGTGAGGGTTAGGGTTAGGGTTAGGGTGAGGGTTAGGGTTAGGGTGAGCGCTAGGATGAGGTTTAGGGTTAGGATTAGGGTTAGGGTGAGCGCTAGGGTGAGGGTTACTGTGAGGGTTATTGTTAGGTTTAGGATTAGGTGTAGGTTGAGGGTCATTGTGAGGGTTAGGGTTAGGGTTAGGGTTAGGCTTAGGGTTAGAGTGAGGGTTAGGATTAGGGTTTGGTTTAGGGTGGGGGGAGGGTTAGGATTAGGGTTACGGTATGTGCTAGGTTGAGTGTTAGGGTTAGAGCCAGGGTGAAGTTGAGGGTTAGGGTTAGGGTTAGCATGCGGTTTAGGTTTAGGGTGATGGTTAGCGTTAGTGTGAGGGTTAGTGTTAGTGTTAGTGTTAGGGTGAGGGTAAGTGTTAGGGTAAGTTTTAGGTTTAGGGTAAGGTTTAGCATTAGGCTTAGGGTTAGGGTTAGGGTGTGGGTGAGGTTTAGGGTTAGAGTTAGGGTTAGGGTGAATGTTAGGGTTACGGTTAGGGTTAGGGTTAGGGTGAGGTTTAGGGTTTGGTTTAGGGTTAGAGTTAGTGTTAGGGTGAGGGTGAGATTTAGGGTTAGAGTTAGGGTTAGGGTGAGGGTTAGTTTGAGGGTTAGGGTTAGGCTTAGAGTTAGGGTTAGGGTGAGGATGAGAGTTAGGGGGAGGGTTAGGGTTAGGGTTAGTGTTAGGGTTAGGATTAGGGTTAGGGTAAGGTTGAGTGTGCGTGTTAGGGTTAGGTTTAGGGTTAGGCTTAGGGTTAGGCTGAGGGTGACGTTGAAGGTGAGAGTTAGGGTTAGGGTTAGTGTTAGGGTTAAGTTTAGGGTGAGAGTTAGGGTGAGGGTGAGGGATAGGGTTAGGGTTATGATTAAAATTAGGGTTAGGGTTAGGGTTAGTGTGAGGGTTAGTGTTAGGGTTAGTGTTAGGCTTAAGGTTAGGCTGATCATGAGGGTGAGGGTGAGGGTTAGGGTTAGGGTGAGGGTTAGGGTTAGGGTGAGGTTTAGTGTTAGGGTTAGGGTTAGAGTTAGGGTTAGTGTTATTGTTAGGTTTAAGGTGAGAGTTAGGGGGAGGGTTAGGGTTAGGCTTAGGTTTAGGGCTCGGGTTAGGGTCAGCTTTAGCGTTAGCATTAGGGTGACGTTGAGGTTTTGGGTTACAATTAGGGTTAGGGTGAGGCTGAGCGTGAGGATTAGGGTTAGGGTTAGTGTTAGGGTTAGGGTTAGGGTGAGTGTTAGGGTGAGTGTGAGGGTTAGTGTTAAGGTAAGGTTTAGCCTTAGGTTTAGGCTGAGGGTGAGGTTGAGGTTTAGAGTTAGTGTTAGTGTTAGGGTTAGGGTTAGCGTGAGGGTCAGGTTTAAGGTTAGGCTTAGGATTGGGCTTAGGCTTAGGCCGAGCATGAGGGTGAGGTTTAGGTTTAGGGTGAGGGTTAGGGTGTGGGTGACGATAAGGGTAAAAGTGAGGATTAGGCTGATGGTGAGGGTTACTGTAAGGGTGAGGGTTAGCATTAGGGTGAGGTTTAGGGTTAGGGGTAGAGTGAGGGTGAAGGTTACATTGAAGATTAGTGTTAGGGTTAGGGTGAGGTTTAGGGGGAGGATGAGGGTTAGGGTTAGGTTGAGGGCTAGGGTGAGGGCTAGGTTTAAGTTTAGGGTTAGCTTTAGGGTTAGGGTGATGGTTAGGGTTAGTGTGAGGTCAGTGTTAGTGTTAGGGTTTGTGTTAGGTGAGGGTTAGGGTTAGGGTGAGGTTACGGTGAGGGTGAGGGTGAAGGTTAGGATTAGGATTAGGATGAGGTTTAGGTTTAGGTTTAAGTTTAGAGTTAGGGTTATGGTGAGTGTGAGGTTTATGTTTAGAGTTAGGGTTAGTGTTAGGGTTAGGGTTAGAGTTAGGATTAAGGTTAGGGTGAGGGTGAGTGTGAGGGTTAGTGTTTGGGTTAGGCTTATGCTGAGGGTGAGGATGGGGGTGAGGATTAGGGTTAGAGTGATGGTTAGGGTTAGGGTTAGGTTGAGGGTTAGGATGAGCGTTAGATTTAGGGTGAGGGTTAGGGTGAGGGTGAAAGTAAGTGTAAAGGTGAGGGTTAGGGTAAGGGTGAGGGTTAAGATAAGTGTGAGGCTTAGGGTTAGGGTTAGCCTTAGTGTAAGGGTTCAGGTTAAGGTTAGGGTTCGGGTTAGATTGAGGATTAGGTTTAGGGTTAGTGTGAGGTTTAGCGTGAGGATGAGGATTAGGGTTAGGGTGAGGGTGTGGGTTAGAATTAGGGTTAGGGTGAGGGCTAGAGTGAGGGTAAGGTTTAGGGTTAGGTTTAGGGTTAGGATGAGGTTTAGGATTAGGATGAGAGTTAGGGTTAGTGTGAGGGTTAGTTTTAGGGTTAGGGTTAGTGTTAGGGTGAGGTTAAGTGTTCGGTTGAGGGTTAGGTTTAGGGTGAGTGTTATGGATAGTGTTAAGGTTAGGGTTATGGTTACATTGAGTTTGAGGGTGAGGGTTAGGGTTAGGGTGAGTTTTAGTGTTCGTGTTAGTGTTAGGGTTAGTGTTAGGGTGAGGTTTAGGGTTACGATGATGGTTAGGGTTAGTGTGAGGGTTAGTGTTAGTGTTAGGGTTAGTGTTAGGGTGAGGGTTAGTGTTAGGGTGAGGGTTATGATTAGGGTGAGGTTCAGGGTTAGGGTTAAGTTTCTTGTTAGGGTTAGGGTTAGGGTTAGGGTTAGGGTTACGGTGAGGGTAAGGCTGAGGGTTAGGTTTGGGTTAGAATGAGGTTTAGGTTTAGGGTTAGGCTTAGAGTTAGTGTTAGGGTGAGGGTGAGGTTTAGGGTTGGAGTTAGGGCTAGTGATAGGGTGAGGGTTAGGGTTAGGGTTACGGTGAGGGTAAGGCTGAGGGTTAGGTTTGGGTTAGAATGAGGTTTAGGTTTAGGGTTAGGCTTAGAGTTAGGGTTAGGGTGAGGGTGAGGTTTAGGGTTGGAGTTAGGGTTAGTGTTAGGGTGAGGGTGAGGGTGAGGGTTAGGGTTAGGGTGAGGGTTAGGATGAGGCTTAGCGTTAGGATTAGGTTTAGGGTTAGGGCGAGGGTGAGTGTGAGTGTTAGATTTAGGCTTAGGTTTAGGCTTAGGGTTACGCTTAGGTTGAGGGTGAAGTTGAGGGCTTGTGTTAGGGTGATGGATAGGGTTAGGGTTCGAATGAGTGTTAGGATGAGTGTTAGGGTTAGGGTGAGGTTTAGGATGAGTGTGACGGTAAGAATAAAGGTGAGGGTTAGGCTGAGGGTGCGTGTTCCCTTAAGGGTGAGAGTTAGGATTAGGGTGAGGGTTAGGGTAAGGGTTAGGGTGAGGTTTAGGGGGAGGGTGAGGGTTAGATTGAGGATCAGTGTTGGGGTTTGTGTGAGGTTTAGGGTTAGGATGAGGGTTAGGTTTAGGTTGAGGGTTAGGGTTAGAATTAGGGTTAGGGTGAGGGCTAGGGTGAGGGTGAGGGTTAGGGTTAGTGTTAAGGTGAGGTTTAGGGTTAGGGTGAGAGTTAGGGTTACTGTGAGGGTTAGTGTTAGAGTTAGAGTTAATGTTAGGGTGAGGGTAAGTGTTAGGGTGAGGCTTTGGGTTAGGGTGAGGGTTATGTTAGGGTGAGGGTTAAGGTTGGGTTTAGGGTGATTGTTAAGTTTAGAGTTAGGGTTACGGTGAGGGTGAGGATGAGGGTTAGGGTCAGAATGAGGTTTAGGGTTATGGTTAGGGTTAGAGTTAGGGTGAGGATGAGGGTGAGGTTTAGGGTTAGAGTTAGGGTGCAAGTGAGGGTTAGGATGAGGGTGCGGGTGAGGTTTATTGTTAGGTTTAGGGTTAGGGTGAGGCTTTGGGTTAGGGTGAGAGTTAGGGTTAGTGTGAGGGTTAATGTTAGGGTTAGGGTTTGTGTTAGGGTGAGGTTAAGTGTTAGGTTGAGGGTTAGGTTTTGGGTGAGTGTTATGGATAGTGTTAAGGTTAGGGCTACGGTTACGTTGAGTGTGATTGTGAGGGTTAGGGTTAGGGTGAGGTTTATGTTTCGGGTTAGGGTCAGGTTTAGCATTAGGTTTAGTGTGAGGTTGAGGTTTTGGGTTAGAATTAGGGTTAGGGTGAGGCTGAGGGTGTGGATTGGGTTAGGGTTAGTGTTAGAATTAGGGTTAGGATGAGTGTTAGGGTGAGTGTGAGGGTTAGTGTTAAGGTTAGGTTGAGCCTTAGGTTTAGGCTGAGGGTGAGGGTGAGGGTGAGGTTGAGGTTTAGAGTTAGTGTTAGTGTTACGGTAAGGGTTAGGGCGAGGGTCAGGTTTACAGTTAGGCTTAGGATTAGGCTTAGGCTTAGGCCGAGCATGAGGATGAGGTTTATGGTTAGGGTGAAGGTTAGGGTGGGGGTGACGGTAAGGGTAAACGTGAGGGTTAGGCTGAGCGTGAGGGTGACTGTAAGGGTGAGGGTTAGCATTAGGGTGAGCTTAAGGGTATTGGTAGAGTGAGGGTGAGGGTTAGATTGAGGATTAGTGTTAGTGTTAGGGTGAGGGTTAGGGTGGGGGTGACGGTAAGGGTACATGTTAGGCTTAGGCTGAGCGTGAGGGTTACTGTAAGGGTGAGGGTTAGCGTTAGGGTGAGGTTTATGGTTAGGTGTAGAGTGAGGGTACGGGTTAGATTGAGGATTAGTGTTAGGGTTAGGGTGAGTTTTAGGGGGAAGATGATGGTTAGGGTTAGGGTGAGGGCTAGGGTGAGGGGTAGGGTTAAGGTTAGGTTTAGCTTTAGGGTTAGGGTGATGGTTAAGGTCAGTGTGAGCGTCAGTGCTAGTGTTAGGGTTTGGGTTAAGGTGAGGGTAAGTGTTAGGGTGAGGGTTAGGGTTAGTGTGAGGGTTACGTTGAGGGTGAAGTTAAAGGTTAGGATTAGGATTAGGATGAGGTTTAAGTTTAGGTTTAGCGTTAGAGTTAGGATTAGGGTGAGAGTGAGGTTTATGTTTAGAGTTAGGGTTAGTGTTAGGGTTCGGGTTAGGGTGAGGGTCAGGTGTACGGTTAGGCTTAGGCTTAGGCTTAGGCTTAGGCCGAGCATAAGGGTGAGGTTAGGATTAGGGTTTGGGTGAGAGTTAGGATGAGGTTTAGGGATAGGATTAGGGTTAGGGTGAGGGTTAGGTTTAGGATTAGGGTTAGGATGAGGGCTAGGGTGAGGATGAGGGTTAGGGTTAGTGTGATGGTTAGGTTTACGGTTAGGGTGAGGGTTAGAATGTGGGTTAAGGTTAGGGTGAGGGTTAGGGTGAGGGTGACATTATGGGTAAAGGTGAGGGTTAGGCTTAGGTTGAGGGTTAGGATGAGGATTAGGGTTAGGGTTAGGCTGTGGGTGAGGGTTAGATTGAGTATTAGTGTTAGGGTTAGTGTGAGGTTTAGGGTGAGGATGAGGGTTAGGGTTAGTGTGAGGGCTAGGGTGAGGTTGAGGTTTAGGTATAGGGTTAGGTTGAGGTTTAGGGTTAAGGTGATGGTTAGGGTTAGTGTGAAGGTTCGTGTTAGTATTAGGGTGAGTTTTAGGGTGAGGTTTAGCATTAGGGTGAGGGTTATATTTAGGGTTACTCTTAGGGTTAGGGTTAGGGTTATTGTTAGGGTTAGGGTTACTGTTACGGTGAGGGTGACAGTTAGGGTTAGGGTTAGGGTGAGGTTTAGGTTTACGGTCAGGTTTAGAGTTAGGGTTAGGGAGAGGGTGAGGTTTAGGTTTAGGGTTAGGGTTACTGGGAGGGTTAGGGTGAGGGTTAGGGTGAGTGTTAGTGTTAGGATTAGGGTTAAGGTGAGGGTGATTGTGAGGGTTAGGGTAGGCTTAGGATTAATGTTAGGCTGAGAGTGAGGGTGAGGGTGAGGGTTAGGGTTAGCTTGAGGGTTAGGGTTAGGGTTAGGTTGAGGGTTAGGGTTATTGTTAGGGTGAGGGTTAGGATGAGGTTTAGGGTTTGGATTAGGGTTAGGATGAGGACAAGGGTGAGGGTGAGGTTTAGGGTTAGCATTATGGTGAGGTTTTGGATTAGGGTTGGGTTTAGGGTTTGGGTGAGGGTTAGGGTTAGTGTTACGGTGTGGGTGAGGGTTAGGGTTAGGTTGAGGGTTAGGGTTAGGTTTAGGGTGAGGGTTAGTGTTAGTGTTAATGTTAGAGTTAGTGTTATTATTAGGGTTAGGGTTAGAGTTACGGTGAGGTGGTGGGTAAGGGTGAGGGTTAGGGTTAGGGTGAGGTTTAGGGTGAGGTTTAAGGTTAGGGTCAGGGTTAGGGTGAGGGTGAGGTTTAGGGTTAGAATTAGGGTTAGGGGGAGGGTTAGGGTGAGGTTTAGGGTTAGAGTTAGTGTTAGGGTTAGGGTGATGGTGAGGGTTAGTTTGAGGTTTAGAGATAAGTTTAGGGTTAGGATTAGGGTTAGGTTGAGGGTGACTGTGAGGGTTAGGGTGAGGTTTAGGCTTAGGCTTAGGGTTAGGCTGATGGTGAGGGTAGAGGTGAGGATTAGGTTTAGGGTGATGGTTAGATTTAGGGTCTGTGTTATTGTTAGGGTTAGGGTTACAATTATGTTGAAGTTGATGGTGCGGGTGAGGATTAGTTTTAGGGTTAGGGTGGTGTTTAGGGTTAAGGTTAGGGTTAGGGTGAGGGTGAGGTTTATGGTTAGATATTGGGTTAGGGGGAGAGGGAGAGGGAGGTTTAGTGCTAGGGTTAGTGTTAGTGTTAGGGTGAGGGTCAGGGTTAGTTTGAGTTTTACGGTTAGGGTTAGGGTTAGGGTTAATGTGAGGGTTAGCTTTAGGGTTACGGTTAGTGTTAGGGTGATTGTAAGTGTTAGGTTGAGGGTTTGGGTTAGGGTGAGTGTTATGGTTAGGGTGAGGGTTAGTATTAGGGTTAGGGTTATTGTTAGGGTTAGGTTTAGGGTTACAGTTACGCTGAGGGTGAGGGTGAGGGTTAGGTTTAGGGTTAGGGTGAGGTTTAGGCTTTGGGTTAGGTTTAGAGTTAGGTTTAGGGTGAGGGTGAGTTTTAGGGGTAGAGTTAGGTTTAGGGTTAGGGTTAGGTTGAGGGTTAGGGTTAGGGTTACGTTGAGGGTGAGTGTGAGGTTTAGGGTTAGTCTTAGGGTGAGGGTTAGTGAGAGGGTTAGGGTTAGGCTTAGGGTTATTTTTAGGGTTAGGGTTAGGGTGAGGGTGAGGTTTAGGTTTATAGCTAGGGTTAGGGTGAGGGTGAGGGTGAGGGTTAGGGTTAGGGTTAGTGTTGGAATTAGGGTTTGGGTGAGTGTTAGGATGAGGGTGAGGGTTAGGCTTAGGGTTAGGAGGAGGGTAAGTGTTAGTGTGAGGTTTAGGGTCAGTGTGATGGATATGGTTAGGATGAGCGTTAGCGTTAGGGTTAGGGTTATTGTTAGGGTTAGGGTTAGTGTTATTGTTAGGGTAAGGTTTATATTTATGGTTAAGGTGAGGTTGAGGGTTTGGTTTATGGTTAAGGTGAGGTTTAGGGTTTGGGTTAGGGTTAGAGTTATGATTAGGGTTAGGGTGAGGTTTAGGGTTAGAGTCAAATTAGGTTGAGGGTTAGGTTGAGGGTTAGGGTTAGGGTTAGTGTTAGGGTTAGGGTTAGGGTGAGATTTAGGGGGAGGGATAGGGTTAGGATTAGGCTTAGGCTTAGGGTTAGGTTGAGGGTGAGTGTGTGTGTTAGGGTTAGATTTAGGTTTAGGTTTAGGGTTAGGCTGAGGGTGAGGTTGAGGGTGAGAAGGCTAGGGTTAAAGTGAGGGTTATGCTTAGGTTTAGAGGGAGGGTTAGGATGAGGTTTATGGTTAGGATTAGGGTTAAGGTGAGGGCTAGGGTGATGTTGAGGTTTAGGTTTAGGGTTAGGGTGAGGTTTAGGGTTAGGTTTAAGGTTAGGGTCAGGGTGACCTTTAGGTTTAGAGTTAGGGTTAGTGTGAGGCTGAGGGTGTGGGTTAGGTTTAGGTTTAATGTTAGGGTTAGTGTTAAGGTGAGGGTTAGGGTGAGGGTGAGGGTTAGGGTTAGGTTCAGCATTAGGATTAGGGTTAGGGTTAGGGTGAGTGTGAGGGGTAAGGTTAGGGTTAGGCTTAGGCTTAGGCTGAGGGTGAGGGTGAGTGTGAAGTTTAGGGTTAGGGTGAGGGTGAGGGTAAGGGTTAGGTGAGGGTTAAGTTTCGGATTAGAGGGAGGGTTAGGATGAGGGTTAGGGTTAGGATTAGTGTTAGGGGGAGGGCTAGGGTGAGGGTGAGGTTTATGGTGATGATTAGGGTGAGTTTTAGGGTTAGGGTTAGAGTGAGGGTGAGATTTAGGGTTACAGTTAGGGTTAGGGTGTGGCTGAGGGTGAGGGTTAGGTTTAGGGTTAGTGTTAGGGTTAGGGTTAAGATGAGTGATAGGGTGAGAGTGAGGTTTAGGCTTAGGGTTAGTATTAGGATTAGGGTTAGGCTTAGGGTGAGTGTTAGGGATAGGGTTAGGGTGAGAGTTAGGGTTAGTGTTAAGTTTAGGGTTAGGGTGAGGGGTACGGTAAGGGTTTTGTGAGGGTGATGGTTAGGGTTAGGGTTAGTGTTAGGGTGAGGATTAGGGTTATTATTAGCGTTAGGGTGAGGGCTAGGGTGAGGATGAGGTTTAGGGTTAGGGTTATGGTGAGGTTTATGGTTAGGGTTAGGTTTAGGGTGAGATTGAGGTTTAGGGTTAGAGTTAGGTTTAGGGTGAGGCTGATTGTGAGGTTTTGGGTTAGGGTTATTTTTAGATTTAAGGTTTGGGTGAGGTTTAGGGTAAGGGTGAGTGTTAGGCTTAGAGTTATGATTAGGATTAATGTTAGTGTTAAACTGAGGGTGAGGGTGACGGTGAGGTTAGGGTTAGGATGTGGTGTAGGGTTAGGATTAGGGTTAGGGTGAGCACTAGGGTGAGGGTTACTGTGACGGTTAGGTTTAGGTTTAGGATTAGGTTTAGGTTGAGGGTGAGTGAGAGGATTAGGGTTAGGGTTAGGGTTAGGCTTAGGGTTAGGGTGAGAGTTAAGGTTAGGGTTTGGTTTAGGGTAAGGGGAATGGTTAGACATAGGGTGAGGGTGAGGGTGAGGGTGAGGTTTAGGGTTAGGGTTAGTGTGAGTGTTAGGGTTATGGTGAGGGTTATGGTTAGGTTGAGGGTTAGGGTTAGGGTTAGGGTTAGGTTGAGGGTTAGTGTGAGGGTGAGGTTTAGTGTTAGGGTGAGGGTGAGGTTTAGGGTGAGGGTGAGGTTTAGGGTTAGGGTTCGGGTGAATTTTAGGGTTACGTTTAGTGTTAGGGTTAGGGCAAGTGTGAAGTTTATGGTTAGAGTTAGGGTTAGTGTGAGGGTTAGGTTGAGGTTTAGTGCTAGTGTGAGGGGGTAGGGTTAGGTTAAAAGTTAGCATTTGAGTGAGGGTTAGGGTTAGGGTTAGGTTTAGAGTGAGGGTTAGGATGAGCGTTAGGGTTAGGATTAGGATTAGGGTATGTGCTAGGGTGAGTGTTAGCGTTAGGGTTAGTGTTATGTTGAGGGTTAGGATTAGGGTTAGTGTTAGGTTTAGGCTTGGGGTTAGGGTTAGGATTAGGGTTAAGGTGAAGGTGAGTGTGAGGGTAAGGGTTAGTGTTAGCCTTAGGGTTAGGCTGAGGCTGAGGGTGAGGGTGAGGGTTAGATTAAGGGTGAGGGTTAGGTTTAGGGTTAGAGTGAGGGTTAGTGTGAGTGTTAGGGTTAGGATTTGGGTTAGTGTATGTGCTAGGGTGAGGGTTTGGGTTAGGGTTAGGCTGAGCGTGAGGGTGGCGATAAGGATTAGGTTTAGAGTGATGGTTCAGGTTATCGTTAGTTTGAGGGTTAGGATGAGGGTTAGGGTTAGGATTAGGGTTAGGGTGAGGGCTAGGCTGAGTGTGAGGTTAAGGGATAGGTTTAGGACTAGGCTTAGGTTAGGCTGAGGCTGAAGGTGAGGGTGAGGTTTAGGGTTATTGTGATGGATAGGGTTATGGTTAGGGTCACGTTTAGGATGAGGGTTTGGATTAAGGTGAGGGTGAGGATGAGGGTGACAGTAAGAGTAAAGGTGAGGGTTAGGCTGAGGGTGAGGGTGCGGGTTAGATTGAGGATTAGTTTTAGGGGTAGTGTGAGGTTTAGTGTGAGAGTGAGGGTTAGGGTCAGTGTGAGGGCCAGAGTGAAGTTGAGGGTTAGGGTTAGTCTTAGGGTGAGGTTTAGGTTTAAGGTGATGGTTAGCGTTAGTGTGAGAGTTAGTGTTAGTGTTAGTGTTAGGGTGAGGGTAAGTTTCAGGGTAAGGTTTAGGTTTAGGGTGACGTTTAGCATTAGGCTTAGTGTTAGGGTTAGGGTGAGGGTGAGGTTTAGGGTTAGAGTTAGGGTTAGGATGAATGTTAGCGTTAAGGTTAGTGTTAAGGTTAGGGTGAGGTTTAGGGTTTGGTTTAGGGTTAGAGTTAGGGTTAGGGTGAGGGTGAGATTTAGGGTTAGAATTAGGGTTAGGGTTAGGGTTAGGTTGAGGGTTAGGGTTAAGCTTAGTCTTAGGGTTAGGGTGAGGGTGAGAGTTGGGGGAGGGTTAGGGTTACGGTTAGGGTTAGGTTTAGGATTAGGGTTAGGGTGAGGGTGACTGTGAGGGATAGGGTTAGGGTTAGTCTTTGGCTTAGGGTTAGGCTGAGGGTGAGGGTGGGGATAAGGATGAGGTTTAGAGTGATGCTTCAGGTTATCGTTAGGTTGAGGGTTAGGATGAAGGTTACGGTTAGGATTAGGGTTAGGGTGAGGGCTAGTGTGCGTGTGAGGTTTAGGGATAGTGAGGGTGAGGGTTAAGGTTAGTGTGATGGTTAGGGTTATGGTTAGGTTGAGGTTTAGGATGAGGGTTTGGTTTAAGGTGAGGGTTAGGATGAGAGTGACAGTAAGAGAAAAGGTGAGGGTTAGGCCGAGTGTGAGGGTTATGGTAAGGATGAGGGTTCGGTTTAGTTTTAGGGTGAGGGTGAGGGTTAGATTGAGGATTAGTGTTAGGGTTAGTGTGAGGTTTAGTGTGAGGGTGAGGGTTAGGGTTAGGGTGAGGGCCAGGGTGAAGTTGAGGGTTAGGGTTAGGGTTAGGGTGAGGTTTAGGTTTTGCGGTATGGTTAGCGTTAGTGTGAGGGTTAGTGTTAATGTTAGTGTTAGTGTTAGGGTGAGGGTAAGTGTTAGGGTAATGTTTAGGTTTAGGGTGATGTTTAGCATTGGGTTAGGATTAGGGATAGGGTGAGGGTGAGTTTAAGGTTATAGTTAGGGTTAGGGTGAATGTTAGGGTTAGGGTTAGGGTTAGGGTTAGGGTGAGGTTTAGGGTTTGGTTTAGGGTTAGAGTTAGGGTTAGGGTGATGGTGAGATTTAGGGTTAGAGTTAGGGTTAGGGTGAGGGTTAGGTTGAGGGTTAGGGTTAGGCTTCGTCTTAGGGTTAGGGTGAGGATGAGAGTTAGGGGGAGGGTTAGGGTTAGGGTTAGGGTTAGGATTAGGATTAGGTTTAGGGTGAGGGTGAGTGTGAGGGTTAGGTTTAGGGTTAGTCATTGGCTTAGGGTTAGGCTGAGGGTGATTTTGGGGATAAGGGTTAGAGTTAGGGTTAGGGTGAATGTTAGGGTTACGGTTAGGGTTAGGGTTAGGGTGAGGTTTAGGGTTTGGTTTAGGGTTAGAGTTAGGGTTAGGGTGAGGGTGAGATTTAGGGTTAGAGTTAGGGTTAGAGTGAGGGTTAGGTTTAGGGTTAGGGTAAGGTTTAGTCTTAGGCTTAGGGTGAGGGTGAGAATTAGGGGGATGCTTAGTGATAGGATTAGGATTAGGGTTAGGGTAAGGGTGAGTGTGTGTGTTAGGGTTAGGTTTAGGGTTAGGCTTAGGGTTAGGCTGAGGGTGAGGTTGAAGGTGAGGGTTAGGGTTAGGGTTAATATTAGTGTTAGGGTTACGGTGAGGGTTAGGGTGAGGGTGAGGGATAGGGTTAGGGTTAGGATTAGGTTTAGGTTTAGGGTTAGGGTTAGTGTGAGGGTTAGGGTTAGGTTTAGGGTTAGGCTTAGGGTTAGGCTGAGGGTGAGGGTGAGGGTGAGGGTTAGGGTTAGGGTGAGTGTTAGGGTTAGGGTTAGGGTGAGGTTTAGTTTTAGGGTTAGGGTTAGAGTTAGGGTTAGTGTTAATGGTAGGGTTAGGGTGAGAGTTAGGGGGAGCGTTAGTGTTTGGGTTAGGTTTAGGGTTAGGTTTAGCATTAGGGTTAGGTTGAGGGTGAGGTTTAGGGTTAGAATCAGGGTTAGTGTGAGACTGAGGGTGAGGGTTAGTTTTAGGGTTAGTTTTAGGTTTAGGGTTAGGGTGAGGTTTAGGGTGAGGGTGAGGGTTAGGGTTAGGGTTAGGATTAGGATTAGGGTTAGGGTTATGGTGAGTGTGAGGGTTAGTTTTAGGGTTAGGGTTAGCCTTAGGTTTATGGTGAGGGTGAGAGTTAGTGTGCGGTTTAGGTTTGAATTAGGGTTAGTGTTAGGGTAAGGGTAATGTTTAGCTTAGTGTGAGGGTCAGTGTTAGTTTTAGGTTTTGGGTTAGGGTGAGGGAAAGTGTTAGGTTGAGGGTTAGGTTTAGGATGAGGGTTACGGTGAGGGTGAGGGTGAATGTTACGGTTAGGGTAGGATGAGGTTTAGGTTTACGTTTAGGGTTAGAGTCAGGCTTAGGGTGAGAGTGAGATTTAGGTTTAGAGTTCGGGTTAGTGTTAGGCTTAGGGTTAGGGTGAGGGTCAGATGTACGGTTAGGCTTAGGCTTGGGCTTAGGCTTAGGCCGAGCATGAGGGTGAGGGTTAGGTTTAGGGTTATTGTGAGTGTTAGGATGAGGTTTAGGGTAAGGATTAGGGTTAGGGTGAGGGCTATGGTGAGGGTTACGGTTAGGGTGATGTTTAGAGGTATGGTTAGGTTTAGGATTAGGGTTAGGATAGAGTCAGTGTGAAGGTTAGGGTTAGGCTTAGGCTTAGGCTTAGGGTTAGGGTGAGGGTTCGGGTTAGGGTTTGGATTAGGGTGAGGGTAAAGCTTAGGATTAGTGTTAAATTTAGGTTTAGGTTTAGGTTTAGGTATAGGGTTAAGGATAGGGTTAGGCTTACTGTCAGGGTTAGGGTTAGGGTTATAGTTAGGCTTAGGGTTAGGCTGAGGATGAGGGTGGGGGTGACGATGAGGGTTAGGCTTAGGGTTATGGTTATTGTTAGTGTTATGGTTAGGGTTAAGATGGCGGTGATGGTGAGGCTGAGGGTGAGGGTTATGGTTAGGGTTAGGGTTAGTGTAAGGGTTATGGTTAGTGTTATTATTAGGGTTATGGTTAGAGTTACTTTGAGGTGGTGGGTAAGGGTGATGGTTAGGATTAGGGTGAGGTTTAAAGTTAGGGTTAGTGTTAGGGTGAGGGTTAGATTTAGGGTTAGAGTTAGGGTTAGGGGGATGTTAGGGTGAGGTTTAGCGTTAGGGTTAGTGTTAGGGTTAGGGTGAGGGTTAGGGTTAGGGTGAGGTTGAGGTTTAGTGTTAGAGTTAGGGTTAGGGGGAGGGTTAGGTTGAGATTTAGGGTTAGGGTTAGGGTTAGGTTTAGGGTGAGGGTTAGGTTGAGCTTTAGGGATATGGTTAAGGTTAGTTTTAGGTTTAGGGTGAGGTTGAGTGTGATGGTTAGGGTTAGGGTTAGGCTTAGGCTTAGGGTTAGGCTGAGGGTGAGGGTGGAGGTGAGGATTATGTTTAAGGTGATTGTTAGGGTTAGGGTTAGGGTTACTGTTAGGGTTAGGGTTATAGATATTGTGAAGTTGAGAGTACTGGTGAGGATTAGGGTTAGGGTTAGGGTGGTGTTTAGAGTTAAGGTTAGGGTTAGGGTAAGGGTGAGGTTTCCGGTTAGATATAGGGTTATGGGTAGAGTGAGGGTGAGGTTTAGGCTTAGGGTTAGTGTTAGGCTTAGGGTGAGGGTGTGATCTAGGTTGAGGTTTAGGTTTAGCGTTAGGGTTAGGGTTAGTGTGAGGGTTAGCTTTAGGGTTAGGGTTTGTTTTTGGGTGAGGGTAAGTGTTAGGGTGAGGGTTTGGGTTAGGGTGAGGGTTATGGTTAGGGTGAGGGTTAGGATTAGGGTTAGGGTTATTGTTAGGTTTAGGTTTAGGGTTACAGTTACTGTGAGGTTGAGGGTGAGGATTAGGGTTAACGTTAGGGTGAGGTTTAGGGTTTGGGTTATAGGTAGCGTTAGGTTTAGGGTGAAGGTGAGGTTTAGGGTTAGAGTTAGGGTTAGGGTGAGAGTTAGGTTGAGGGTTAGTGTTAGGGTTAGTGTTAGGGTTAGGTTGAGGGTGTGGTGAGGGTTAGGTTTAGGGTGAGTGTTAGGGTTAGGGTTAGGTTGAGAGTTAGGATTCAGGTTTAGTTTAGAATTAGGTTGAGGGTTAGGGTAAGGGTTATGTTGAGGGTGAAGTTTAGGGTTAGGTTGAGGGTTATGGTTAGGGTTAGGGTTAGGGTGAGGGTGAGTGTGAGTGTTAGGCTTAGGGTTATCATTAGGATTAGGGTAAAGTTTAGGGTGAGTGTGAGGGTTAGGGTTAGGGTTAGGTTGAGAGTAAGTGTTAGGGTGAGGGTGAGGGTTACGGTGAAGGATATTGTTAGGATGAGGGTTAGAGTTAGGGTTATTGTTTGGGTTAGGGTTAGGTTTATTGTTAGGGTAAGGTTTATATTTACAGTTACGGTGAGGGTGAGGGTTAGGTTAGGGTTAGGGTTTGTTTCAGGGTTTGGGTTAGGGTTTGAGTTAGGGTTAGGGTGAATGTGAGGTTTAGGGTTAGACTCAGGGTTAGGGTGAGGGTTAGGTTGAGGGTTAGGTTTAGGGTTAGTGTTAGGTTTAGTGTTAGGGTGAGAGTTAGGGGGAAGGTTAGGGTTAGGGTTAGGGTTAGGATTAGGTTTAGGGTGAGGGTGAGTGTGTGGGTTAGGGTTATATTTAGGGTTAGGCTTAGATTTAGGCTGAGGGTGAGTGTGTGAGTTAGGGGTAGGTTTAGGGTTAGGCTTAGGGTTAGGCTGAGGGTGAGGTTGAGGGTGAGAACGTTAGGGTTAAGGTGAGCGTTATGCTTAGGTATAGGGGGAGGGTTAGGATGAGTTTTACGGTTAGGATTACGGCTAGGGTGAGGGCTAGATTGAGGGTGATGGTTAGGTTTAGGGTTAGGGTTGGGTTTAGGGTTAGGTTAGGGTTAGGGTCAGGGTGACGTTAATGGCTAGAGTTAAGGTTAGCGTGAGGCTGTGGGTGTGGGTTAGGGTTAGGGTTAATGTTAGGTTAGGGTTAAGGAGAGGGTTTGAGTGAGGGTGAGGGTTAGGCTTAGTGTCAGCTTTAGGATTAGTGTTAGGGTTAGGGTGAGTGTGATGGTTAGGGTTAGGCTTAGGCTTAGGCTTAGGCTGAGGGTGAGGCTGAGGGTGAGAGTTAGGGTTAGGGAGAGGGTTAAGGCTAGGGTTAGGGGGAGGATTAGGATGAGGGTTAAGGTTAGGGGGAGAGCTAGGTTGAGGGTGAGGTTTATGGTTATGGTTAGGGTGAGGATTAGCGTTAGGGTTAAGGTGAGGGTAAGATTTAGGGTTAGAGTTAGGGCTAGGGTGAGGCTCAGGGTGAGGGTTAGGTTTCGGGTTAGTGTTAGGGTTAAGGTTAAGGTGAGGGATAAGGTGAGGGTGAGGGTTAGGGTTAGGATTAGGATTAGGGTTAGGGTTAGGGAGAGTGTAATGGTTAGTGTTAGGGTTAGGCTTAGGCTTAGGCTTAGGCTGAGGCTGAGGCTGAGTGTGAGGGTTACGCTTAGGGTGAGGTTTAGTGTTAGGATTAGGGTGAGAGTTAGGGTTTGGGTTAAATTTAGGGTTAGGGTGAGGATTAGGTTAAGGGTTTTGGTGACGGTGAGGTTTAGGGTTAGTGTGAGGGTTAGGATGAGGGTTAGGGTTAGGATTAGGGTGAGGGTGAGGGCTAGGGTGAGGATGAGGATTAGGGTTAGGGTTAGGGTTAGGGTGAGGTTAAGGGTTAGGGTTAGGGTTAGGGTTAGGGTGAGAGTCATTTTTAGGGTTAGAGTTAGGGTTAGGGTGAGGCTGATTTTGAGGGTTTGGGTTATGGTTATTGTTAGATTTAGGGTTAGGGTGAGGGTTAGGGTGCTGATGAGGGTTAGGCTTAGGGTTAGGATTTGGTATTAGGGTAAGGGTTAGCGTGACTGTGAGGGTTAGGATTAGGGTTAGGTTTAGGATGAGAGTTATGGTTAGGCTTTCGGTTTGTGTTAATGTTATGGTGATTGTGAGGGTTAGGTTGAGGTTTTGGGGTAGGTTTAGGTTTAGATTTAGGGTTAGGGTAAGGGTGAGTGTGTGTGTTAGGGTTAGGTTTAGGGTTAGGCTTAGGGTTAGGCTGAGGGTGAAGTTAAGGGTGGGGGTTAGGGTTAGGGTGAGGGTTAGGGTTTTGGTTAAGTTTAAGGTTAGGGTGATGGTTAGAATTAGGGTTATGGTGAGAGTGAAGGTTAGGATTAGGTTGAGGGTTAGGGATAGGTTTAAGGTGAGGATTAGGGTTAGGGTTAGGGTGAGGTTTATGATGAGGATTAATGTTAGGATTAGGGTGAGGGCTGGTGTGAGGGAAGATGAGGTTTAGAGTTAGGATTAGGGTTAGGGTGAGGTTTAGTGTTAGAGTTAGGGTTAGTGTTCAGATTAAGGTTAGGTGAGGGTTACGGTTAGGCTTAGGCTTAGGCTTAGGCCTAGCATGAGGGTGAGTCTTAGAATTCAGTTTAGGGTGAGCGTTAGGTTAGGTAGAGGTTTAGGGTTAGGATAAGGTTTAGGGTGAGCACTAAGTTGAGGGTTACTGTGAGGGCTAGGGTTAGGGATAGGGTTAGTTTTAGGATTAGGTTTAGGTTGAGGGTGAGTGTGAGGGTTAGGGTTTGTGTCACGCTTAGGGTTAGGGTTTGATTTAGGGTGAGGGTGAGGGTTAGGGTGAGGGTGTGGGTGAAGGTGAGGGTTAGGGTTAGGGTTAGGGTTATGGTTAGGATGAGGGTTAGTGTTAGGTTTAGGCTTAGTCTTAGGGTAAGGCTGAGTGTTAGGGTTAGGGTGAATGTGATTGTTAGGGTTTGGGTTAGGTTTAAGCTTAGGGATAGGCTGAGGGAGAGGGTGAGGGTGAGGGTTAGGGTTAGGGTGAGGGTGAGGTTTAGAGTTAGAGTTTGTGTTAAGGTGAGGGTTAGTGTGAGGGTTAGTGTTAGGCTTAATATTAGGTTTAGGGATAGGGTGAGTTTTAGGGTGAGGTTTAGGGTTAGGGATAGGGTTAGTTTTAGGATTAGGGTTTGGGTGAGGGTGAGTATGAGGGTTAGGGTTCGGATTAGTGTTAGGGTTAGGCTTAGGGTTAGGCTGAGTGTGAGGTTGAGGGTTAGGATGAGGGTTAGGTTTAGGATTAGGTTTAGTGTGTGGGCTATCGTGAGGGTGAGTTTTAGGGTTAGGGTTAGGGTGAGGTTTAGGGCTCGGGTTAGGTTTAGGGTTAGGTTGAGAATTAGTGTTAGGGTTATGGTGAGGGTCAGGGTTAGGTTTAGTTTGAGGGTTAAAATTAGGTTTAGGGTGAGGATGAGGGTTAGGGTGAGGGTTAGGATGAGGTTTAGAGTTACCATTAGAGTTAGGTTGAGGGCTAGGGTGATTGTGAGTTTTAGTGTCAGGGTTAGGGTGAGGTTTAGGGTTAACTTTAGGCGTAGGTTTAGGGTGAGGGTTAAGGTTCGGGTTTGGGTGAGGGTGAAGGTTAGGTTTGGTGTGAGGGTTAGGGTGAGGACTAAGGTGAGGGTGAGGGTTAGGGTTAGTGTTAGGTTTAGGGTGAGGGTTAGGTTGAGGTTTAGGTTTAGGTTTAGGGTTAGTGTTAGGATTAGGGTTTGGGTGAGGGTGAGTTTGAGCCTTAGGGTTAGGGTTAGGCTTAGGCTTAGGGTTAGGCTGAGGGTGAGTGTGGGGATGAGGATTAGGTTTAGAGTGCTGGTTTAGTTTATGGTTAGGTTTAGGGTTAGGATGAGGGTTAGGGTTAGGATTAATGTTAGTGTGAGGGCTATGGTGAGTGTCAGGTTTAGTGATTGGTTTAGGCTTAGGCTTAGGGTTAGGCTGAAGCTGAAGGTGAGGGTGAGGGCTAAGTTTAGGGTGATGGTTAGGGTTACTGTTAGGCTGAGGGTTAGGGTTAGGGTTAGGTTTAGGGTAAGGGTGACAGTAAGGGTAAAGGTGAGGGCTAGAGTTAAGTTGTGGGTTAGGGTGAGGATTAGTGTTAGGGTTAGGGTGAGGGTGAGGGTTAGATTGAGTATCAGTGTTAGGGTTAGTGTGAGGTTTAGGGTGAGGATTAGGGGTAGGGTTAGGGTGAGGGCTAGGGTGAGGGTGAGGGTTAGGGATAGGGTTAGGTTGAGGTTTAGGGTAAAGGTGATGGTTAGGGTTAGGGTGAGGGTTGGTGTTCGGATTAGGGTTAGTTTTAGGGTGAGGGTAAATGTTAAGGTGAGGGTTAGGGTTAGGGTGAGAGTTATGGTTAGGGTTAGGATTAGTATTAGGGTTAGGGTTATTTTAGGGTTAGGGATAGGTTTATGGTTACGGTGAGTGGGAGGGGGAGGGTTAGGGTTAGGGTTAGGGTGAGGTTTAGGTTTTGGGTTATGATTAGAGTTAGGGTTAGGTTGAGGGTGAGGTTTAGGTTTAGAGTTAGGATTAGGGGGAGGGTTAGGGTGAGGGTTAGGGTTAGGCTGAGTGTTAGGATTAGGGTGAGGGTGAGTGTGAGTGTTAGGGTTAGGGTTAGGCTTAGGCATACGGTTACGCTGAGGGTAAGGTTGAAGTTGAGAGTTATGGTTAGGTTGAGGATAGGATTAGGGTTAGAGTGAGGATTAGGATGAGGTTTAGAGTTAGGTTTAGGGTTAGGATGAGGGCAAAGGTGAGGGTGAGGTTTAGAGTTAGCATTATGGCGAGGTTTAAGATTAGGGTTAGGTTTAGGGTTAGGGTGAGTGTTAGGGTTAGGGTTACTGTGATGGTGAGGCTTAGGGTTAGGGTGAGAGTTAGGTTAGTTTGAGGGTGAGGGTTAGGATTAGGGTTAGGGTTATTGTTAGTGTTATGGTTAAGGTTAAGTTCACAGTGAGGGTGAGGCTGAGGTTGAGGTTTAGGGTTAGGGTTAGGGTGAGGTTTAAGGTTAGGGTTAGGGTTAAGGTTAGTGTTATTGTTAGAGTTATGGTTAGAGTTATGGCGAGGGTGAGGGTGAGGGTCAGGTTTAGGGTTAGGGTTAGGTTTAGGGTGAGGGTGAGATTTAGGCTTACAGTAAGGTTTAGGGTAAGTGTTATGGTTAGGGTTAGGGTGAGAGTTAGGTTGAGGTTTAGGGTTAGGTTTAAGGTTAGGTTGAGGATTAGGCTTATGGTGAGGGTGAGTGTGAGGGTTAGGGTTAGGGTTAGGCTTAGGCTTAGGGTTAGGCTGAGAGTGAGGGTGGGGATGACGATTAGGTTTGGGTGATGGTTATGGTTATGGTTAGATTTAGGGTTAGGATTAGGGTTAGGGTTAGGATTAGGGTTTGGGTGAGGGCTAGGGTGAGGGTGAGTGTTAGGGTTAGGTTTAGGCTTAGGGTTAGGTTTAGGCTGAGGCTGTGGGTGAGGGTGAGTTTTAGGGTTACGGTGATGCTTAGAGTTATAGTCAGGGTGAGTGTTAGGATGAGGGTTAGGGTTAGGGTGAGTGTTAGAATCAGGGTGACGGTAAGGGTAAAAGTGAAGGTTAGGCTGAGAGTGAGGATTATGGTAAGGCTGAGGGTTAGGGTTAGGTTGAGGGTTAGGTTTAGGGTTAGGGTGAGGGTGAGGTTAAGATTGAGGATTAGTTTTAGGTTTAGTCTGAGGTTTAGGGTGAGGATGAGGGTTAGGGTTAGGGTGAGGGCTAGGGTGAGGGTTAGGGTTAGGGTGAGGTTTATGGTTAAGGTGACGGTTAGGTTTATGGTGAGGATTAGTGTTAGTGTTAGGTTTAATGTTAGGGTGAGGGTTCGTGTCAGGTTGAGGTTTAGGTTTCGGGTGAGGGTTATGGTTAGAATGAGGGTTAGGGTTTTGTTTAGGGTTATTGTTAGGGTTAGGGTTACGGTTACAGTGAGGGTGAGGTTTAGAGTTAGGTTTAGGTTGAGGTTTATGTTTAGGGTTAGGGTTAGAGTTAGGGTTAGGGTGAGGGTGAGTTTTAGGGTTAGAGTTAGCGTTAGTGTTAGTGTTAGGGTTAGGGTGACAGTTAGTGTGAGGGGTAGGGTTAGGCTTAAGCTTAGTATTAGGCTTAGGCTTAGGCCGAGCATGAGGGTGAGGGTTAGGGTTAGGTTGAGTGTGAGGATTAGTGTTAGGGTTAGGGTTAGGTTTAGGGTTAGTGTTAGGATGAGGTTTAGGGTTAGGATTAGGGTTAGGGTGAAGGCTAGGTTGAGGGTGAGTTTTAGGGTTAGGCTTAGGCTTAGGTTTAGGCTGAAGGTGAGGGTGAGGTTTAGGGTTATGATCAGCGTGATGGTTAAAGTTACATTTAGGCTGAGGGTTAGAATGAGGGTCAGGGTTAGGATGAGGGTTAAGGTGAGGGTGACAGTAAGGGTAAAGGTGAGGATTAGGGTTAGGGTGAAGGTTAGGGTGAGGATTAGGGTTAGGGTTAGGGTGAGTGTGAGGTTTAGATTATTAGTGTTAGGGTTAGTGTGAGGTTTAGGGTGAGGATGAAGGGTAGCGTTAGGGTGAGGGCTAGGGTTAGGTTCAGGGTTAGGGATAGGGTTAGTTTGAGGTTTAGGCTTAAGGTGATGGTTAGTGTTAGTGTGAGGGTTAGTGTTAGGATTAGGGTTAGTTTTAGGTTGAAGGAAAGTGTTAGGATGAGGGTTAGTGTTATGGTGAGAGTTATGGTTATGGTTAGGATTAGTGTTATTTTTAGGGTTAGGGTAAATATTATGGGTACAGTGAGGTTGAGGGAGAGCATCAGGGTTAGGCATAGCCTGAGGTTTAGGTTTAGGGTTATGGTTAGAGTTAGGGTTAGGTTGAGGGTGAGGTTTAGGTTTAGAGTTAGGGTTAGTGGGAGGGTTAGGGTGTGGGTTAGGGTTAGGGCTAGGGTTAGTGTTAGGATTAGGGTTAGGGTGAGGGTGAGTGTGAGGATTAGGGTTAGCGTTAGGCTTAGGCTTAGGGTTAGGCTGAGGTTGAGGGTGAGGGTGAGGGTTAGGGTTAGGGTGAGGGTTAGGTTTAGGGTTAGGGTGAGTATGAGGTTTAGGGTTAGGATTAGGGTTAGAGTTAGGGTTAATGTGAGGGTGAGGTTTAGTGTTAGATTTAGACTTAGGGTGAGGGTTAGTTTGAGGGTTAGGTTTAGGGTTAGTGTTAGGTTAGAGTTAGGGTGAGGGTTAGTGTGAGGGTTAGGGTTAGAGTTAGGGTTAGGGTTAGGATTAGGGTTAGGTTGAGGGTGAGTGTGTGGGTTAGGGTTATGTTTAAGGTTAGGCTTATGTTTAGGCTGAGGGTGAGGTTGAGGGTAAGGGTTAGGTTTAGGTTGAGGGTTAGGATTAGGGTTAGGGTGAGAGTTAGGATGAGGGTTAGGGTTAGGATTAGGGTTAGGGCTAGTGTGAGGGTGAGGTTTAGGGTTAGGGTTAGGGTGAGGTTTAGGGTTTGGGTTAGGGTGAGGGTGAGGTTTACTGGTAGATTTAGGGTTAGGTTGAGGGTTAGGGTTAGGGTTTGTGTTAGGCTTAGGGTTATTGTGAGTGTTAGGTTTAGTTTGAGGGTTATGTTTATGGTTAGGATTAGGATTAGGCTTAGGATTAGGCTGAGGGTGAGGGTGAGGGTTAGGGTTAGGTTGAGGGTGAGGTTTAGGGTTAGACTTAGTGTTAGTTTGAGCAGTAGTGTGAGGTTTAGTGTTAGGTTTAGTGTGTGGGTGAGGTTTATGGTTAGGGTGATGCTTAGGTTTACGGTCAGGGTGAGAGTTAGGATGAGGGTTAGGGTTAGTGTGAGGTTTGGGGTGAGGGTGACAGTAAGCGTAAAGTTGAGGGTTAGGCTGAGAGTGAGGATTAGGGTAAATGTGAGGATTGGGTTAGGGTAAAGGTGAGTGTTAGGGTTAGGGTGAGTGTGTGGTTTAGGTGGAAGATTAGTTTTAGGGTTAGGGTGAGGTTTAGCGTGAGGATGAGGGTTAAGGTTAGGGTGAGGGCTAGTGTGAGGGTGAGGGTTAGGATTAGGGTTAGGGTGAGTGTTAGGGTTAGCGTGATGGTTAGGGTTAGTGTGAGGGTTAGTGTTACGGTTAGGGTTAGTGTTAGGGTGACAGTAAGTGTTAGAGTGAGGGTTAGGGTTAGGGTTAGGGTTATTGTTAGGGTTAGGGTTAGGATGAGTGTTAGGGTTTGCTTTAGGTTTAGGGTGAGGGCTAGGATGAGGGTGATGGTTAGGGTTAGGGTTAGGCTTAGTGTTATTCTGAGAGTGAGGGTCAAGTTGAGGGTTAGTGTTAGGGTCATGGTTTGGGTTACGGTTAGGATGAGGGTTAGGTTTAGGGTGAGGGTTAGAGTTAAGGTGACAGCAAGGGTAAAGTTGAATGTTAGAGATAGGGTGAGGGTTTGTGTGAGGAATAGTGTTAGGGTTAGTGTGAGTTATAGGGTAAGGATGAGGGTTAGGGTTAGGGTGAGGACTAGGTTGAGGGTGAGGGTTAGGGATAGAGTTAGATTGAGGGTTAAGGTTAAGGTGATGGTTAAGGTTAATATGAGGGTTAGTGTTAGGATTAGGGTTAGTTTTACGGTAAGGGTAAGTGTTAGGGTGAGGGTTAGTGTTAGGTTGAGGTTTATGGTTAGTGTTAGGGTTAGTGTAATTGTTATGCTTAGGGTTATGGTTACTGTTACCGTGAAGGTGAGGGTGAGGGTTAGGGTTAGGGTGAGGTTGAGTGTGAGGATTAGGGTTAGGGTTAGCCTTAGGATTAGGCTGAGGATGAGGGTGAGGGTGAGTGTTAGGGTTAGGGTGAGGGTGAGTTTTAGGGTTAGACTCAGTGTTAGTGTGAGCATTAGTGTGAGGTTTAGTGTTAGGTTTAGGGTGTGGGTCAGGTTTAGGGTTAGGGTCATGCTTAGGTTTACGATCAGGGTGAGGGTTAGGATGAGGTTTAAGGTTAGTGTGAGGTTTAGGGTGAGGGTGACAGTAAGGGTAAAGTTGAGGGTTACGCTGAGAGTGAGGATTAGGGTAAATGTGAGGATTGGGTTAAGGTGAAGGTGATTGTTAAGGTTAGGGTGAGGGTGTGGTTTCTGTTGAGGATTAGTTTTAGGGTTAGTGTGAGGTTTAGCGTGAGGATGAGGGTTAGGGTTAGGGTGAGGGCTAGGATGAAGGTGAGGGTTAGAGTTAGGGTTAGGGTGAGTGTTAGGTTTAGCGTGATGGTTAGGGTTAGTGTGAGGGTTAGTGTTAGGGTTAGGGTAAGTGTTAGGGTGACAGTAAGTGTTAGGGTTAGGGTTAGGGTTAGAGTTAGTCTTAGTGTTAGTCTGAGGGTGAGGGTCAGGTTGAGGGTTAGTGTTAGGGTGATGGTTTGGGTTACGGTTAGGATGAGGGTTAGGATGAGGGTTAGGTTTAGGGTGAGGGTTAGGGTGAAGGTGACAGCAAGGGTAAAGTTGAGGGTTAGGGTTAGGGTGAGTGTTATGGTTAATGTTAGGGTTAGGGTTATTGTTATGTTTAGAGTTATGGTTACTGTTACGGTGAGGGTGACGGTGAGGTTTAGGGTTAGGGTTAGGGTGAGGTTTAGGTTTAGGTTTAGGGTTAGAGTTAGTGTTTGGGTGAGGGTGCGGTTTAAGGTTTAGAGTTAGAGTTAGGGGGAGGGTTAGGGTGAGGGTTAGAGTTAGGGTTAGTGTTAGGATTACGGTTAGGGTGAGGGGGTGTGAGGGTTAGGGTTAGGGTCAAGCTTAGGCTTAGGGTTAGGCTGAGGGTGAGGATGAGGGTGAGGTTTAGGGTTAGGGTTACTGTGAAGTTGAGGGTTAGGGTTCGGGTGAGAGTTAGGGTTAGGGTTAGGGTGAGGGTGAGGGTTAGGATTAGGGTTAGGATTAGGGTTATTGTTAGTGTTATGGTTAAGGTTAAGTTTACAGTGAGGATGAGGCTGAGGGTAAGAGTTAGGGTTAGGATTACGGTTAGGGTGAGGGCTTGGGTTAGGTTTAGGGTTACGGTGAGGGTGAGGGTTAGGTTTAGGTTTAGGGTTAGTGTTATTGTTAGGGTTAGGGTTAGGGTTAGAGGGTGAGGATGAGGGTGAGGTTTAGGGTTAGGTTTAGATTTAGGGTGAGCGTGAGGTTTAGGGTTAGAGTTAGGTTTATGTGGAGGGTTAGGGTGAGGGCTAGGGTTAGGGTTAGTGTTAGGGTTAGGGTTTGGTTGAGGGTTAGGTTGAGGTTTGGGTTAGAGTTAGGGTTAGATTTAGGATTAGGGTTATGGTGAGGGTGATTGTGAGGTTTAGGGTTAGGATTAGGCTTAGGCTTAGGGTTAGGCTGAGGGTGAGGGTGGGGATGAGGATTAGTTTTAGTGTGATGGTTAGGGTTAGGGTTAGGTTTAGGATTAGGATTAGGGTTAGGGTTAGGATTAGGGTTATGGTGAGGGCTAAGGTGAGTGTGAGGATTAGGGTTAGGTTGAGGTTTAAGGTTAGGATGTTGTTTAGGGTTGGTGTGAGGATTAGTGTTAGGGTTAGGGTTAGTGTTAGGGTGAGGGTACGTGTTAGGATGAGGGTTAGGGTTAGGGTGAGGGTTATGGTTAGAATGAGGGTTAACCTTAGGTTTAGGGTTATTTTTAGGGTTAGGGTTAAGGTTAGAATTAGAGTTAGGGTGAGGGTGAGGTTTAGGTTTAGAGCTAGGATTAGGGTGAGGGTTAGTGTGAGTGTTAGGGTTAGGGTTAGTTTTAGGTTAGGGTTAGGGTTAGGGTTAGTGTGAGGGTTAGGGTTAGAGTGAGGGTTAGGTTTAGGATTAGGGTTAGGGTGAGTGTGAGTGTGTGGGTTAGGGTTAGGTTTAGGGTTAGGCTTAGGGTTAGGCTGAGGCTGAGGGTGAGGGTTAGCGTCAGGGTTAGGGTGTGGGTTAGGGTTAGGTTTAAGTTGAGGGTTAGGATGAGGGTTAGGGTTAGTATTACTCTTAGAGTGAGCGCTGGGGTGATGGTTAGTTTGAGGGTTAGTGTTAGGTATAGGATTAAGTTTATGATTTGGGTTAGGTAGAGGGTGAGTGTGAGGTTTAGGGTTAGGGTTAGGGTTAGGTTTAGGATTAGGGTTAGGGTGAGGGCTAGGGTGAGGGTGAGGTTTAGGGTTAGGCTTAGGCTTAGGCTTAGGGCTAGGCTGAGGCTGAGGGTGAGGGTGAGGGTTAGGGTTAGGGTGATGCTTAGGGTTACAGTCAGGGTGAGGGTTAGGATGAGTGTTAGGGTTAGGGTGTGGGTTAGGGTGAGGAAAACGGTAAGGGAAAATTTGAAGTTTAGGCTGAGAGTGAGGATAAAGGTAAGGGTGAGGGTTAGGGTTAGGTTGAGGGTTAGAGTTAGGGGTAGGGTTAGGGTGAGGTTAAGATTGAGGATTCGTTTTAGGGTTAGTTTTAGGTTTAGGCTAAGGATGAGGGTTAAGGTTAGGGTGAGGGCTGGGTGAGGGTGAGGTTTAGGGTTAGGGTGAGGTTTAGTGTTAGTGTGATGTTTAGGGTTAGTGTGAGGATTAGTGTTAGGGTTAGGGTTAGTGTTAGGGTGAGGTTAAATATTAGGGTGAGGGTTAGGGTTAGGGTGACGGTTATGGTTACAATGAGGGTTAGGGTTAGGTTTAGGGTTGTTGTTTGGTTTAGGGTTAGGTTTACAGTTACTGTGAGTGTGAGGGTTAGGGTTATGTTTATGGTGAGGTTTATGTTAAGGGTTAAGTTTAGAGTTAGTTTTAGGGTGAGGATGAGGTTTTGGGTTAGATTTAGCGTTAGTGTTGGTGTTAGGGTTAGGGTGAGGGTTAGTGTAAGGGTTAGGGTTAGGCTTAAGCTTAGGGTTAGGCTTAGGCTTAGGCCGAGATTGAGGGTGAGGGTTAGGGTTAGGGTTAGGGTGAGGGTTAGGGTTAGGTTTAGGGTGAGTGTTAGGATGAGGTGTAGGGTTAGGTTTAGGGTTAGGGTGAGGGCTAGGGTATGGTTGAGGGTTAAGGTTAGCGGTAGGGTGAGGTTTAGGCTTAGGGTGAGGGTTTGGGTTAGTGTGAGGGTTAGTCTTAGTGTTAGAGTTAGGGTGAGGGTAAGTTTTAGGGTGAGGGTGAGGGTGAGGGTGAGGGTTATAGTTAGGGTGAGGGTTAGATTTAGGTTTAGGTTTATTGTTAATTTTAGGTTTCGGCTTATGTTGAGGGTGAGGGTGTGGGTGAGGTTTAGGGTTTGGGTTAGGGTGAGGTTTAGGGTTAGGTTTAGTGTTAGAGTTAGGGTGAGGGTGAGCGTGAGGTTTAGGTTTAGAGCTAGGCTTAGGGTGAGGGTTAGTGTGAGTGTTAAATTAAGTGTTAGGCTTAGGTTTAGGTTGAGGGTGAGGGTTAGGTTTAGGGTGAGGGTGAGTGTGAGGGTTAGAGTTAGTGTTAGGGTTAGGGTGAGGGTTAATGTGAGGGTTAGTCTTAAAATTATGGTGTGGGTGAGGGTTAGGGTTAGGGTGAGGCTTAGTGTTACTGTCAGGGAGAGGGTTAGCATGACGTTGAGAGTTAGTGTGAGGGTTAGGATGAGGGTGACAGTAATGGTACAGTTGAGGGTTAGGCTGAGAGTGAGGATTACGGTAAATGTGAGGGTTAGGGTTAGGGTTAGGGAGAGGGTTAGGGTTAGGGGTAGGGTGAGGGTGAGGGTAAGATTGAGGATTAGTGTTAGGGTGAGGTTTAGGGTGAGGATGAGTGTTAGGGTTAGGGTTATTGTTAGTGTTATGGTTACAGTTATGTTTGCAGTGAGGGTGAGGTTTATTTTTAGGTTTAGATTCAGCGTTAGAGATAGGGTTAGTATTATTTAGAGGGATAGGTTTAGATTTACAATGAGGGTGAGGGTGAGGGTTAAGGTTAGGATGAGTTTTACGGTGAGGTTTAGGCTTAGGTTTATGTTGAGGGTGAGGTTTAGAGTTAGAATTAGGTTGATGGGGAGGGATAGGGTGACAGGTAGGGTTAGGGGTAGTGTTAGTCTTAGGGTGAGGGTAAGGGTTAGGTTGAGGTTTAGGGATAGTCTTAGGGTTAGGATTAGGGTTAGGGTGAGGTTGATTGTGAGGGTTAATTTTAGGCTGAGGCTTACTGTTAGGTTGAGGGTGAAGGTAGGTGTGAGGGTTATGGTTACGGTGAGGGTGAGGATTAGGGTTAGGGTGAGGGTTAGAATTTGGGTTAGGATTAAGGTGAGGGTGAGGTTTAGGATTAGGGTGAGGGTTAGGGTTAGGATTAGGATTAGGTGAGGGTGAGGTGGGAGGGTTATGGTTACGGTGAGGGTGAGGATTAGAGTTAGGGTGAGGGTTAGGATTTGGGTTAGGATTAAGTTGAGGGTGAGGGTTAGGATTAGGATGAGTGTTAGGGTTAGGATTAGGATTAGGGTGAGGGTGAGGGTGAGGGTTAGGATTAGGGTTAGGGTTATTGTTAGTGTTATGGCTAAGGTTACCTTTGCAGTGATGGTGAGGCTGAGGATGATGGTTAGGTTTAGGATTAGAGTGAGGGTTAGGTTTTGGCTTATTATTAGTGTTTTTGTTAACGTTAGGGTTAGAGTTATGGTGAGGGTGAGAGTGAGGGTGAGGGTTAGGTTTAGGGTGAGTTTAACGTTAGGGTGAGGATTAGGGTTAGGGTGAGGGTGAGGTTTAGGGTTAGAGTGAGGGTTAGGGGGAGGGTTAGGGTGAGGGTTAGGGTTAGGCTTAAGCTTAACCTTCGGGATATGCTGAGGATGAGGGTGGGGTTGAGGATTATGGTTTGGATGTTGGTTAGGGATAGGATTTGGGTGAGGGTTAGGATGAGGGTTAGGGTTATTAGGGTTAGGTTGAGGGCAATGGTGAGGGTGAGGGTTAGGGTTAGGTTTAGGCTTAAGTTTAGGGTTAGGCTGAGGGTGAGGTTGAGGGTGAGGGTTAAGGTTAGGGTGATGGTTAGGGTTACGGTTAGGTTGAAGTTTAGCATGAGGTTTAGGGATAGGGTGAGGGACAGAGTGAGGGTGATGGTAAGGGTAAAGTTGAGGGTTAGGCTGAGGGTGAGAATTAAGATAACGGTGAGGGTTAGGGTTAGGGTGAGGGTTAGGGTAAGGGTGAGGGTGAGGGTTAGATTGAGGATTAGGGTTAGGTTCAGTGTGAGGTTTGGGGTGAGGATGAGGGTTAGGGTTAGGTTGAGGGTTAGTGTTAGGTTTAGTGTTATTGTTAGGTTAAGGATTAGATTTACGGTGAGGGTGAGGTTGCGGGTCCTGGTTAGGGTTAGGGTTAGGGTGAGGTTTAGAGTTAGGTTTGGAGATAGGGTTAGGTTGAGGGTGATGTTTAGGGTTAGATTTCAGGTTAGTGTTAGGGTTGGGCTTAGGGTTAGGCTGAGGGTGAGAGTGGGGGTGAGGATTAGGGTTGGGTTTAGGGTTAGGGTTAGAGTTAGGGTTAGGGTAAGGTTAGGGATTAGGGTTAAGGTGAAGGTGAGGGTGAGTGTTAGAGTTAGGGTTAGGCTTAGGCTGAGGGTGAGGGTCGGGGTGAGGATTAGTTTTCGGGTGATGGTTAGGGTTAGGATTAGGGTTAGGGTGAGGGCTAGGGTGAGAGTGAGGTTTAGGGTTAGGGTTAGGGTGAGGTTTAGGGTTAAGGTGAGGGTTAGGGTTAGTGTGAGGGTTAGTGGTAGGTTTAGGTTTAGAGTTAGGGTTAGGGGGAGGGTTAGGGTCAGGGTTAGGGTTAGGGTTAGTGTTAGGGTTATGGTTAGGGTGATGGTTAGGCTTACGGTTAGCTTGAAGCTTAGGATGAGGTTTAGGGATAGGGTGAGGGTTAGGGTAAGGGTGATGGTAAGGGTAAATTTGAGGGTTAGGCTTTGGGTGAGGGTTAGGATAAGTGTGAGGGTTACGGTTAGGGTGAGGGTTAGGGTAAGGGTGAGGGTTAGGGATTAAGGTGAGGCTGAGGGTTAGATTGAGGATTAGGGTTATGGTTAGTATGTGGTTTAGGGTGAGGATGAGGGTTAGTGTTAGGTGAAGTTAAGTGTTAGAATTAGGGTTATGGTGAGGACTAGGGTGAGGGTGAGGGTTAGGTTTAGGGGTAGGGTGAGGTTTAGGCTTAGGGTGAGGGTTAGGGTTAGTGTGAGGGTTAGTGTTAGGGTTAGGGTTAGTGTTAGGGTGAGGGTAAGTGTTAGGGAGAGGGTTAGGGTGAGGGTGAGGGTTATAGTTAGGGTGAGGCTAAGGGTTAGGGTTAGGGTTATTGTTAATTTTTGGCTTAGGTTTATGTTGAGGGTGAGGGTGAGGGTGAAGTTTAGGGTTAGGTTTAGGGTGAGGTTTAGGGTTAGATTTATCTTAGGGTTAGGGTAAGTGTTATGGTTACGGTTAGGATTAGTGTTATGTTAGGGTTAGGGTTAGGGTTATGGTGTGGTTGAGTGTGTGGTTTAGCGTTAGGTTTAGGGGTAGGCTTGGGGTTAGGCTGAGGGTGAGGTTGAGGGTGATGGTTACGGTTAGTCTGAGGGTTAGGATTAGGGTTAGTGTGAGGGTTAGGATGAAGGTTAGGGTTAGGATTAGGGTTAGAGTGAGGGCTAGGGTGAGCGTGAGGTTTAGTGTTAGGGTTAGGGTGAGGTTTGGGGTTAGGGTTAGTGTGAGGGTGAGGTTTAGTGTTAGAGTTCGGGTTAGGTTGAGGGTTAGGATTAGGGTTAGTGTTAGCGTTAGGGTTAGGGTGAGTGTTAGGGTTAGGTTGAGTGTTATGGTGATGGTTAGGATTAGGATTAGGGTAGGGTTAGGGTGAGTGTGAGGGTGAGGATAAGGGTTAGGCTTAGGGTTAGCCTGAGGGTGAGGGTGAGTGTGAGGGTTAGGGTTAGGGTGAGGGTGAGTGTGAGTGTTAGGGTTAGTGTTAGGGTTTGGCTTAGGTTTAGGCTGAGGGTGATGGTGAGGGAGAGGGTTAGGGTTAGGGTGAGGGTTTGGTTAGGGTTAGGGTGAGGGTTAGGGTTAGGGGTATGAAGAGTTTTAGTGTTAGGGTAACGGTTAGGGTGAGGGTGAGGTCTAGGGTTAGAGTTGGGCTTAGGGTGAGGGTTAGCCTGAGGGTTAGGGTTAGGGTGAGGTTTAGGGTGGGGTTGACAGTAAAGGTAAACTTTAGGGTTAGGCTGAGGGTGAGAGTTACTGTAAGGGTTTGGGTTAGGGTTAGGGTGAGGGTTAGGTGTAGGGGTAGGGTGAGGGTGAGTGTAAGATTGAGGATTAGTGTTAGGGTGAAGTTTAGGTTAAGGATGAGGGTTTGGGTTAGGGTTTTTGTTAGTGCTATGGTTATAGTTAAGTTTGCAATGAGGGTGAGGCTGAGGGTGAGGTTTATGGTGAGGGTTAGATTTAGGTTAGGGTTAGGGTTAGTATTATTTTTAGGGTTAGGGTTAGATTTACAGTGAGGATGAGGGTGAGGGTTAGGGTTAGGGTGAGGTTTATGGTGAGGTTTAGGGTTAGTGTTAGGTTGAGCGTGATGTTTAGAGTTAGAATTATGTTTATGGGGAGGGTTAGGGTGAGAGATAGGGTTAGGGTTAGAGTTAGTCTTAAGGCGAGGGTGAGGGTTAGGTTGAGGTTTAGGGATAGGCTTAGGGTTAGGATTAGGGTTAGGGTGGGGTTGAGTGTGAGGGTTAGGTTTAGGATTAGGCTTAGGTTTCGGTTGAGTGTGAAGGTAGGTGTGAGTGTTATGGTTACGGTGAGGGTGAGGATTAGGTTTACAGTGAGGGTTAGGATTTGGGTTAGGATTAAGGTGAGGGTGAGGGTTAGGGTTAGGGTGCGGGTTAGGGTTAGGATTAGGATTAGGGTGAGGGTGAGGATTAGAGTTAGTGTTAGTGTTAGGTTTAGGGTTAGGCTGAGGGTGAGGGTGGCGGTGAGGATTAGTGTTAGGGTGATGGTTAGAGTTAGGTTTAGTGTTATTTTTAGGGTTAGGGATAGAGTTATGGTGAGGGTGAGGTTCTGGGTGAGGTTTAGGGTTAGTGTTAGGGTGAGGTTTAAAGTTAGGGTTGGAAATAGGGTTAGGGTGAGGGTGATGTTTAGGGTTAGAGTTCGGGTTAGTGTTAGGGTTGGGCTTAGGGTTAGGCTGAGGGTGAGAGTGGGGGTGAGTATTAGGGATACGGTTAAGGTTAGGGTTAGAGTTAGGTTTATTGTTAGGGTTAGGGTTATTGTTAGTGTTATGTTTAGGGTTAAGTTTGCAGTGAGGGTGAGGCTGAGGGTGAGGTTTATGGTTAGGGTTAGGTTTTGGGTTAGGTTTATTGTTAGTGTTAGTGTTAGGTTTAGGGTTAGGGTTAGAGTTAAGGTCAGAGTGAGTCTTAGGGTTAGGTTGAGGTTTAGGGTGACGTTTAGGGTTAGGATTAGGTTGAGGGTGAGGTTTATGGTTAGAGTGAGGGTTAGTGGGAGGGTTAGGGTTAGGATTAGGGATAGGGTTAGGTTTAGGGTTAGGATTAGTGTTTTTGTTAAGGTTAGGGTTAGACTCATGGTTAGTGTTAGGGTGAGGGTGAGGGTTAGGGTTAGGGTTAGGGTGTGGTTTAGGGTTAGGGTGAGGATTAGGGTTAGGGTGAGGGTGAGGTTTAGGGTTAGAGTTAGGTTTAGGCAGAGGGCTAGGGTGAGGGTTAGGGTTAGGGTTAGGGTTAGGGTTAGGAATAGGGTTAGGGTGAGGGTGACTCTGAGGGTTAGGGTTAGGCTTATTCTTAGGTTTAGGGTTAGGCTGAGGATGAGGGTGGGGGTGAGGATTAGGGTTTGGTTGATTGTTAGGTTTAGGATTAGGGTGACTGTTAGGATGAGGGTTAGTGTTAGGATTAGGGTTAGGGTTAAAGCTAGGGGGAGGGTGAGGGTTAGGGTTAGGCTTAGGCTTAGGGTTAGGCTGAGGGTGAGGTTGAGGGTGAGTGTTAAGTTTAGGGTGATGTTTAGGGATACGGTTATGTTGAAGGTTAGCATGAGGTTTAGGGATAGGGTGAGGGTTAGCGTGAGGGTGATGGTTCGGGTAAAGTTGAGTGTTAGGCTGAGGGTGAGAATTAAGATAAGGGTGAGGGTTGGTGTTAGGTTGAGGGTTAGGGTTGGGGTTAGTGTTAGGGTTAGGATGAGTTTTAGGATTAGGGTGAGGGTTATGGTTATTTTTAGGATTAGGATTAGGGTTAGGGTGAGGATGAGTGTGAGGTTAGGGTAAGGGTTTGGCTTAGGGTTAGGTTGAGGGTGTGGGTTAGGTTTAGGGTGAGGGCGAGTGTGAGGGTTAGGATTAGTTTTAGGGTTAGGGTGAAGGTTAGTGTGAGGGTTAGTGTTAAAGTTAGGGTGTGGTTGAGTTTTAGGTTTAGGGTCATGCTTAGGGTTACGGTCAGGGAGAGGGTTAGCATGAGGGTGAGAGTTAGTGTGAGGGTGACAGTAAGGGTAAAGTTGAGGGTTTGGCTGAGAGTGAGGATTATGTTAAATGTGAGGGTTAGGGTTAAGGTGAGGGTGAGGGTTAGGGTTAGAGGTAGGGTGAGGATGAGTGTAAGATTGAGTATTAATGTTAGGGTGAGGTATAGGGTGAGGATGAGGGTTAGGGTTAGGGTTATTGTTAGTGTTATGGTTACAGTTAAGTTTGCAGTGAGGGTGAGGCTGAGGGTGATGTTTATAGTTAGGGTTAGTTTTAGGTTTAGGGTTAGGGTTAGTATTATTTTTAGGGTTAGGGTTAGATTTACAGTGAGGATGAGGGTGAGGGTTAGGGTTAGGGTGAGGTTTATGGTGAGGTTTAGGGTTAGTGTTAGGTTGAGCGTGATGTTTAGAGTTAGAATTATGTTTATGGGGAGGGTTAGGGTGAGAGATAGGGTTAGGGTTAGAGTTAGTCTTAAGGCGAGGGTGAGGGTTAGGTTGAGGTTTAGGGATAGGTTTAGGGTTAGGATTAGGTTTTGGTTGAGGATAAGTGTGAGAGTTAGGTTTAGGCTTAGACTCAGGGTTAGGTTAAGGGTGAAGGTAGGTGTGAGCGTTATGGTTACAGTGAGGGTGAGGATTAGGGTTAGGGTGAGGGTTAGAATTTGGGTTAGGATTAAGGTGAGGGTGAAGGTTAGGGTTAGGGTGAGTTTAAGGTTTACGATTAGGATTAGGGTGAGTGTGAGTGTTTGGATAATGGTTAGGGTTATTGTTAATGTTATGGTTAAGGTTACCTTTGCAGTGATGCTGAGGCTGAGGGTGAGGGTTAGGTTTAGGATTAGGGTTAGGGTTAGGTTTAGGGTTAGGATTAGTGTTTTTGTTAAGGTTAGGGTTAGAGTTATGGTGAGGGTGAGGCTGAGCGTTAGGGTTAGGTTTAGGGTGAGCTTTAGGGTTAGGGTGAGGATTAGGGTTTTGGTGAGGGTTAGGTTTAGGGTTAGAGTGAGGGTTCGGGGGAGGGTTAGGGTGAGTGTTAGGGTTTGGGTTAGGGTTAGGTTTGGGAGTAGGGTTAGGTTGAGGGTGAGTGTGAGTGTTAGGGTTAGGCTTAGGCTTAGGCTTGGGGTTAGGCTGAGGATGAGGGTGGGGGTGAGGATTAATGTTCGAGTGATGATTAGGGTGAGGATTAAGGTGAGGGTTAGGATGAGGGTTAGGGTGAGGATTAGGGTTAGGGTGAGGTCTAGGGTGAGGTTGAGGGTTAGGGTTAGGGTTAGGTTTAGGGTTAGGCTGATAGTGACGTTGAGGGTAAGGTTAATGGTTAGGGTTAAGGTTAAGTTGAAGATTAGCATGAGGTTTAGGGATAGGGTGAGGGTTAGAGTGAGGGTGATGGTAAGGGTAAAGTTCAAGGTTAGGCTGACTGTGAGAATTAAGATAAGGGTGAGGGTTAGGGTTAGGGTGAGGCTTAGGTTAAGGGTGTGGGTTAGGGGTTATGGTGAGGGTTAGGGTTAGGTTGAGGGTTATAGTTAGGGTGAGGGTTAGGGTTAGGGTTATTGTTATTGTTAGGTTTAGAGTTAGGTTGAGGGTGAGGGTGACAGTGAGGGTTAGGTGTAGGGTCAGGATTAGGGTGAGATTTAGGGTTAGGATTAGTGTTATAGTTAGGGTTAGGGTGAGGGTGAGGTTTAGGGTTAGAATTAGGCTTCGGTTGAGTGTTAGTTTGAGGGTTAGGGTTAGGGTAAGTGTTAGGTTAGTGTTAGGGTGAGGGTTAGGTTTAGAGTGATAATTAGGGGTAGTATTAGGGTTAGGGTGAGGTTGAGTGTGTGGGTTAGGCTTAAGTTTAATGTTATGCTTATGGTTAGGCTGAGGGTGAGGTTGAGGGTGAGGGTTATGGTTAGGGTGAGGGTTAGAGTTAGGGTAGATTGAGGGTTAGGATGAGGGTTAGTGTTACGATTAGTGTTAGGTTGAGCGCTGGGGTGATGGTTAGTGTGAGGTTTAGGGTTAGGGATAGGGTTAGGTTTAAGATTAGGGTTAGGTTTTGGGTGAGTGTGAGGGTTAGGCTTAGTATTAGGGTTAGGATTAGGGTTAGGGTTATGGTTAGGATTTGATTTAGAGTGAGATTGAGGGTAAGAATTAGAGTTAGTGTTAGGGTTAGGGTTAGGCTAAGGGTGAGGGTGGGGTGAGGATTTGGGTTAGGGTGATGGTTAGGGTTAGGGTTAGTGTTATTGTTAGGGTTAGGGTTAGAGTTAAGGTGAGGGTGAGGGTGAGGGTGCGGGTGAGTTTTAGGGTTAGGGTTACGTGAGGTTTAGGGTTAGTGTTAGAGATAGGGTTAAGGTGAGGGTGAGGTTTAGGGTTAGAGTTCGGGTTAGTGTTAGGGTTACGCTTACCGTTAGGCTGAGGTTGAGGGTGGGGGTGAGGATTAGGGTTAGTGTTAGGGTTAGTGTTAGAGTTCGGGTTAGGCTTAGGGTTAGGGTTATTGTTAGTGTTATGGTTAGGTTTAGTTTGCAGTAGGGTGAGGCTGATGGTGAGGTTTATGGTTAGGTTTAGGTTTAGGATTAGGGTTAGTGTTAGTGTTATTTTTAGGGTTAGGGTTAGAGTTATGGTGAGGGTGAGGGTGAGGGTGAGGGTTAGGGTTAGGGTGAGGTTTAGGGTGAGGTTGAGGGTTAGGGTTAGGTTGGGTGTGAGGTTTAGGGTTAGAGTGAGGGTTAGTGGGAGGGTTAGGGTGAGGGTTAGGTTTAGGGTTATTGTTAGTCTTAGGGTGAGGGTGAGGTTTAGGTTGAGGTTTAGGGATAAGTTTAGGGTTAGGATTAGGGTTAGGGTGAGGGTGAATGTGAGCGTTAGGGTTAGGGTTAGGCTTAGGCTTAGGTTTATGATTATGGTGAGGGTGAGTGTTAGGCTTAGGATTAGGGTGAGGTTTAGGGTTAGGTTGAGGGTTAGGGTTAGTGTTAGTGTTAGTGTAGGGTTAGGTTTAGTGTTAGGGTTAGGGGGAGGGTTAGGGTCAGAGTTAGGGTTAGGGTTAGTGTGAAAGTTAGGGTTAGGGTGAGGGTTTAGTTGAGGTTTAGGGTTAGGGTTAGGGTTAGGTTTAGGATTAGGGTTAGGTTGAGGGTATTTGTGAGTGTTAGGGTTAGGTTTAGGCTTAGGCTGAGGGTGAGGGTGAGGGTGAGGCTTAGCGTTTGGGTGATGGTTAGGGTTAGGATGAGGGTGAGGGTTAGGATGAGGGTTAGGGTTAGGATTAGGGTTAAGGTGAAGGCTAGGGTGAGGGTGAGGGTTAGGTTTAGTGTTAGGGTGAGGTTTAGGCTTAGGATGAGGGTTAGGGCTATTGTGAGTGTTAGTGGTAGGGTTAAGTTTAGTGTTAGGGTTAGGGGGAGGATTAGGGTCAGGGTTAAGTTTAGGGTTAGTGTTAGGATTAGGGTTAGGGTGATGGTTGGGGTTATGGTTAGCTTGAAGGTTAGGATGTTTAGGGATAGGGTGAGGGTTATGGTGAGGGTGATGGTAAGGTTGAAGTTGAGGGTTAGGCTGAGGGTGAAGGTTAAGATAAGGGTGAGAGTTAGGGGTTATGGTGAGGGTGAGGGTTAGATTGAGGATTAGGGTTAGGGTTAGTGTGTGTTTTAGGGTGAGGATGAGGGTTAGGGTTAGGTGAGGGTAAGGGTTAGAATTAGGGTTACGGTGAGGGCTAGGATCAGGGTGAGGGTTAGGGTTAGTGTTAGCGTTAGGGTGAGGGTGAGGCTTAGGGTGAGTGTTAGGGTTAGTGTGAGGGTTAGTATTAGGGTTAGTGTTAGTGTTAGGGTGAGGGTAAGTGTTAGATTGAGGGTTAGGGTTAGGGTGAGGGTTATATTTAGGGTGAGGGTTAGGGTTAGGGTTAGGGTTTGTGTTAATTTTAGGTTTAGGGTTATGTTGAGGGTGAGGGTGAGGGTTAGGATTAGGGTTAATATTAGGTTAGGGTTAGGGTGAGTGTGTGGGTTAGGATTAGGTTTAGGGTTAGGCTTAGTTTTTGGCTGAGAGTGAGGTTGAGAGTGAGGGTTAGCGTTAGGGTGAGGGTAAGGATTTCGGTTATGGTGAGGGTTAGGATGAGGGTTAGGTGATGGCTAGGGTGAGGGTGAGGTTTAGGGTTAGGGTTAGGGTGAGGTTTAGTGTTAGGGTTAGGGTGAGGGTGAGGTTGAGTGTTAGAGTTAGGGTTAGAGTGAGGGTTAGGGATCTGGTTAGTGTTAGGTTTAGGGTTAGGGTGAGTGATAGGGTTAGGGTGAGGGTTATGGTTATGGTTAGGATTAGGATTAGGGTTACGGTTAGGGTTACTGTGTGGGTTAATGTTAGGTTTAGTGTTAGGCTTAGCGTTAGGCTGAGGGTGAGGTTGAGGCTGAGGGTTAGGTTTATTGTGAGTGTTTGGGTTACAGTGAGGGTTATGTTTAGGGTGACGGTTACGGTTAGGCTTAGGGTTCGGTTGAGGGTGAGGTTTAGGGTTAGCTTTAGGGTAAAGTTTATGGTGAGGGTGAGGTTTAGGGATAGGGATAGGCTGAGGTTTAGGGTTATATTTAGGGTTAGGGGTAGGGCGAGTTTGAGGTTTAGGGTTAGAGTTCGGGTTACGGTGAGTGTTAGGGTGAGGTTTACGGTTAGAGTTAGGGTTAGGGGGAGGGTTATGGTGAGGGTTAGGTTTAGGGTGAGTGCTAGGTTGAGGGTGAGGGTAAGGATTAGTGTTAGGCTTAGGCTTATGGTTAGGCTGAGGGTGAGGTTGAGGGTGAGGTTAGGGTTAGGGTGAGGTTAGGGGTACGGTTAGGTTGAAGGTTAGCATGAGTTTTAGGTGTAGGGTGAGGGTTAAGGTGAGGGTGATGGTAAGGGTAATGTTGAGGATTACGCTGAGGGTCAGGGTAAAGATAAGGGTGAGGGTTAGGGTTAGGGTGAGGGTTAAGGTAAGGTTGAGGGTTAGGGGTTGGGGTGAGGGTGAGGGTTAGATTGAGGTTTAGGGTTAGGGTTAGTGTGAGGTTTAGGGTGATGATGAGGGTTAAGGTTAGGGTGAGGGTTACGGTTAGAATTAGGGTTAGGATGAGGACTAGGGTGAGGGTGATGGTTAGGGTTAGGTTGGGGTTAGAGTGAGTTTTAGGGTTAGGGTGAGGGTTAGGGTTAGTGTGAGTGTTAGTGTTATGGTTAGGGTTAGTGTTAGGGTGAGGGTAAGTGTTAGGGTGAGGGTTAGGGTTAGGTTTAGGGATACTGTTATTGTTAGGTTTATGGTTACATTGAGGGTGAGGGTGAGGGTGAGTGTTAGGGTTAGAGTTAGGGTGAGGTTTACGTTTATTATTACGGGTAGAGTTATGGTGAGGGTGAGGTTTTGGGTTCGAGTTAGGCTTAGGGTGAGGGTTAGTGTGAGGATTAGGGTTAGGGTTAGTGTTAGGTTAGGGTTAGGGTGAGGGTTAGTGTGACCGTTAGGGTTAGAGGGAGGGTTAGGGTTAGGATTAGGGTTAGGGTGAGGTTGAGTGTTTGGGTTAGGGTTAGGTTTAGAGTTAGGCTTAGAGTTAGGCTGAGGCTGAGGTTGAATGTGAGGGTGAGGGTTAGGTGAGGGTTAGGTTTAGGGTAAGGCTGAGGGTTAGGAAGAGGGTTAGGGTTAGGACTAGGGTTAGTGTGAGGGTCAGTGTGTGGGTTAGGGTTAGGTTTAGATTTATGCGTCGGGTTAGGCTGAGGCTGAGGTTGAGGGTGAGGGTTAGGGTTAGTGTGAGGCTTAGGGTTAGGGATAGGGTTAGGTTTAGGATTAGGGTTAGGTTGAGGGTCAGTGTGAGTTTTAGGGTTAGAGTTAGGGTTAGGCTTAGGGTTAGGATTAGGTTTAGGGTTAGGGTTTGGTTTAGGGTGAGGGGTAGGGTGAGGATTTGGGTTAGTGTTAGTGTTACGGTTAGGGTTAGGCTGAGGGTGAGGGTGGGGGTGAGGATTAGGGTTAGGGTGATGGTTAGGTTTAGGGTTAGTGTTATTGTTAGGGTTAGGGTTAGAGTTACGGTGAGGCTGAGGTTGTGGGTGAGGGTTAGGGTTAGGGTTTGGGTGAGGTTTAGAGTTAGGGTTGGAGATAAGGTTAGGGTGAGGGTGATGTTTAGGGTTAGAGTTAGGGTTAGTGTTAGGATTGGGCTTAGGGTTAGCCTGAGGGTGAGAGTGGGGGTGAGGATTAGTGATAGGGTTAGGGTTAGAGTTAGATTTAGGGTTAGGGTTAGGGTTATTGTTAGTGTTATGTCTAAGGTTAAGTTTGCATTGAGGGTGAGGCTGAGGGTGAGGTTTATGGTTAGGGTTAGGTTTAGGGTTAGGGTTAATGTTAGTTTTAGTGTTAGTGTTAGGGTTACATTTATGGTGAAAGTGAGCGTGAGGGTGAGGGTTAGGGTTAGGGTGAGATTTAGGGTTAGATTTATGTTGAGGGTGAGTTTTAGGTTTAGAGTGAGGGTTAGTGGGAGGGTTAGGGTGAGGGTTAGGTTTAGGGTTAGTGTTAGTCTTAGGGTGAGGGTGAGGATTAGGTTGAGGTTTAGGGATAGGGTTAGGTTTACGATTAGGGTTAGGGTGAGGGTGAATGTGAGGTTTAGGATTAGGTTTAGGCTTAGGCTTATGGTTAGAATTAGGATGAGCGTGAGTGTTAGGGTTAGGGTTAGATTGAGGTTTAGGGTTAGCGTGTGGGTTAGGGTTAGTGTGTTAGTGTTAGGGTTTGGTTTAGTGTTAGGCTTAGGGGGAGGTTTAGGGTCAGGTTTAGGGTTAGGGTTAATATTAGGGTTAGAGTTAGTTTAAGGGTTAGGTTTAACGTGAGGGTGAGGGTGAGTGTTAGGTTTAGGCTTAGGCTTAGGCTGAGGGTGAGGGTGTGGGTCAGGATTAGTTTTCGTGTGATGGTTAGGATTAGGTTTAGGGTGAGGGTTAGGGTGAGGTCTAGGGTGAGAGTGAGGGTTAGGGTTAGGGTTAGAATGAGGTTTAGGATTAAGGTGAGGGTTAAGGTTAGTGTGAGTGTTAGTGTTAGGTTTATGTTTAGTGTTACGTTTAGGGGGAGTGTTAGGGTCAGGCTTAGGGTTAGGGTTAGTGTTAGTGTTATGGTTAGGGTGATGGTTAGGGTTACGGTTAGCTTGAAGGTTAAGATGAGGTTTAGGGATAGGGTGAGGGTTAGGGTAAGGGTGATGGTAAGGGTAAATTTGAGGGTTACGCTGAGGGTGAGGGTTAGGATAAGTGTGAAGGTTACGGTTAGGGTGAGGGTTAGGTTAAAGTTGAGGGTTAGGTACTAGGGTGAGGGTTAGATTGAGGAGTAGGGTAAGGGTTAGTGTTGTTGTTTAGGGTGAGGATGAGGGTTAGGGTTAGGTGAGGGTAAGGGTTAGAATTAGGGTTAGGGTGAGGGCTAGGTTGAGGGTGAGGGTTAGGTTTAGGGTTAGGGTGAGATTTAGGCTTAGGGTGATGTTTTGGGTTAGTGTTAGGGTTAGGGTTAGTGTTATGTTGAGGGTAAGTTTTAGGGTGAGGGTTATAGTTAGGGTGAGGGTTAGGGTTAGGGTTAGGGTTAGGGTGAGGTATAGGTTTAGGATTAGGTTTAGAGTTAGGGTTAGGGTTTGGGTGAGGTTTAGGGTTAGATTTAGGCTTAGGGTGAGGGTTAGTGTTAGGTTTGGGTTAGGGTAAGGGTCAGTGTGAGGGTTATGGTTAGAGTTCGGTTAGTGTTAGAATAGGGTTAAGGTGAGGTTTAGTGTGTGGGTCAGGGTTAGGTTTAGGGTTAGGCTTAGCGTTACGCTGAGGGTGAGGTTGAGGGTGAGGTTAGGGGTTAGGGTGAGGGTTAGGATTAGGGTTAGTGTGAGGGTTAGGATGAGGGTTAGGGTTATGATTACGGTTAGAGTGAGGGCAAGGGTGAGGGTGAAGTTTACGGTTAGGGTTAGGGTGCGGTTGTGGGTTAGGGTTCGGGTGAGGGTGAGGTTTAGTGTTAGAGTTAGGGTTAGGGTGAGGGTTAGGGTTATGGTTAGTGTTAGGTTTAGGGATAGGGTGAGTCTTAGGTTTAGGGTGAGTGTTATGGTTATGGTTAGGATTAGAATTATGGTTAGGTTGAGGGTGAGTGTGTGGGTTGGGGTAAGGGTTTGGCTTAGGGTTAGGTTGAGCGTGAGGGTTAGGTTTAGGGTGAGGGTGAGTGTGAGGGTTAGGTTTAGTGTTAGTGTTAGTGTGAGGTTTAGTGTGAGGGTTATTGTTAAAGTTAGGGTGTGGGAGAGGGTTAGGGTTAGGGTGATGCTTAGGTTTACGGTCAGGGAGAGGGTTAGCATGAGGGTGAGTTTTAGTGTGAGGGTTAGAGTGAGGGAGACAGTAAGGGTAAAGTTGAAGGTTAGACTGAAAGTGAGGATTACTGTAAATGTGAGGGTTAGGGTTAGGGTGAGGGTTAGGGTTAGGGTTAGGGTGAGGGTGTGGTTTAGTTTGAGGATTAGTTTTAGGGTTAGTGTGAGGTTTAATGTGAGGATGAGAGTTAGGGTTAGGGTGAGGGCTAGGGTGAGGGTGAGGGTTAGGATTTGGGTTAGGGTGAGTGTGAGAGTTAGGGTGAGTGTTAGGGTTAGGGTGAGGGTTAGTGTGAGGGTTAGTGTTAAAGTTAGGGTGTGGGTGAGGGTTAGGGTTAGGGTGATGCTTAGGGTTATGGTCAGGGAGAGGGTTAGCATTAGGGTGAGAGTTAGTGTGAGGGTTAGGGTGAGGATGACAGTAAGGGTAAAGTTGAGGGTTAGGCTGAGAGTGAGGATTACAGTAAATGTGAGGATTAGGGTTACGGTTATGGTGCGGGTTAGGGTTAGGGGTAGTGTGAGGGTGAGGGTAAGATTGAGGATTAGTGTTAAGGTGAGGTTTAGGGTGAGGATGAGTGTATGGGTTAGGGTTAGGGTTATTGTTAGTGTTATGGTTACAGTTAAGTTCGCAGTGAGGGTGAGGCTGAGGGTGAGGTTTATGGTTATGGTTGGGTTTAGGGTTAGGGTTAGGGTTAGTATTATTTTTAGGGTTAGGGTTAGATTTACAGTGAGGGTGAGGGTGAGGGTTAGGTTTAGGGTGAAGTTTATGGTGAGGTTTAGGGTTAGGGTTAGGTTGAGGGTGAGTTTTAGAGTTTGAATTTGGTTTATTGTGAGGGATAGCGTGAGAAGTAGGGTTAGGGTTAGAGTTAGTGTTAGGGTGAGGGTGAGGGTTAGGTTGAGGTTTAGGGATAGGCTTAGGGTTAGAATTAGGGTGTGGGTGAGCATGAGTGTGAGGGTTAGGTTTAGGTTTATGCTTAGGTTTAGGTTGAAGGTGAAGGTAGGTGTGAGGGTTATGGTTACAGTGAGGGTGAGGATTACAGTTGGGGTGAGGGTTAAGATTTGGGTTCGGATTAAGGTGAGGGTGAGGGTTAGGTTAGGGTGATGGTTAGGGTTAGGATTAGGGTTAGGGTGAGGGCTAGGGTGAGGGTGAGGATTAGGGTTAGGGTTAGGGTTAGGCTTAGGGTTAGGCTGAGGTAGAGGTTGAGGATGCGGGTTATCTTTAGGGTGATTGTTAGTGTTACCGTTAGGTTGAAGGTTAGCATGAGATTTAGTGATAAGGTGAGGGTTAGAGTGAGGGTGATGGTAAGGGTATAGTTGAGTGTTAGGCTGAGAGTGAGAATTAAAATAAGGGTGAGGGTTAGGTTTAGGGTGAGGCTTAGGGTAAGGGTGAGGGTTGGGGGTTATGCTGAGGGTGAGGGTTAGATTGAGGATTAGGGTTAGGTTTATGGTGAGGATGAGGGTTAGGGTTATGGTGAGGGTTAAGGTTAGAATTAGGTTTAGGTTGAGAGCTAGGGAGAGGGTGAGGGTTAGGGTTAGTGTTAGGGTTAGGATGAGTTTTAGGATTAGGGTGAGGTTTAAGGTTAATGTGAGGGTTAGTGTTAGGGTTAGAGTTAGTGTTAGGGTGAGGGTAAGTGTTAGGGTGAGGTTTAGGGTTCGGATGAGGTTTATATTTAGGGTGAGGGTTAGGGTTAGGGTTATTGTTATTGTTAGGTTTAGGGTTACATTGAGGGTGAGGGTGAGGGTTAGGTTTAGGATTAGGGTTAGGGTCAGTTTTAGGGTTAGGATTAGGGTTAGAGTTAGGGTTATGGTGAGGGTGAGGTTTCGGGTTAGAGTTGGGCTTAGGGTGAGTGTTAGTGTGAGGGTTAGGGTTAGGGTTAGTTTTAGGTTAGGGTTAGGGTGAGGGTTAGTTTGAGGGTTAGGGTTAGAGTGATAGTTAGCATTAGTATTAGGGTGAGGGTGAGTGTTTGGGTTAGGGTTAGGTTTAGTGTTAGGCTTAGGGTTAGGCTGAGGGTGAGGTTGAGGGTGAGAATTAGGGTTAGGGTGAGGGTTAGATTTAGGGTTAGATTGAGGGTTAGGATGAGGTTTAGGGTTAGGATGAGGGTTAGGTTGACCGCTGGTGTGAAGTTTATTGTGAGGGATAGGGATAGGGTTAGGTTTAGGATTAGGGTTAGGTTGAGGGTGAGTGTGATGTTTAGGCTTAGGGTTAGGGTTAGGCATAGGGTTAGGGTTTGGGTTAGGGTTTGGTTTAGAGTGAGGGTGATGGTGAGGATTAGGATTAGTTTTAGGGTTAGGGTTAGGGTTAGGCTAAGTGTGAGAGGGTGGGGTTGAGGATTAGGGTTAGGGTTAGGTGAGGTTTAGGGTTAGTGTTAGAGATAGGGTTAGGGTGAGGGTAAGGTTTATTGTTAGAGTTAGGGTTATTTTTAGCGTTAGGCTTAGGTTTAGGCTGAGGGTGAGCGTGGGGGTGAGGATTAGGTTTAGGGTTAGGTTTAGGGTTAGAGTTCGGTTTAGGGTTAGGGTTAGGGTTATTGTTAGTGTTATGGTTAGAATTAATTTTGCAGTGAGGGTGAGGCTGAGGGTGAGGTTTATGGTTAGGGTTAGGTTTAGAGTTAGGGTTAGTGTTAGTGTTGTTGTTAGGGTTAAGGTTAGAGTTACGGTTAGGGTGAAGGTGAGGGTGAAGGTTAGGGTTAGGGTGAGTTTTAGGGTGAGGTTTAGGGTTAGGATTAGGTTGTGGGTTAGTGTTATTCTTAGGGTGAGGGTGAGGGTTAGGTTGAGGTTTAGGGATAGGTTTAGGGTTAGGATTAGGTTTAGGGTGAGTGTGAATGTGAGTGTTAGGGTTAGAATTAGGCTTAGGCTTAGGTTTGGGATTATGGTGAGGGTGAGTGTTAAGCTTAGGTTTAGGGTGAGGTTTAGGGTTAGGGTGAGGGTTAGGGTTAGGGTGAGGGTTAGGTTTAGTGTTAGGGTTAGGGGGAGGGTTAGGGTCAGCATTAGGGTTAGGGTTACTCTGAGGGTTAGGGTTAGTATGATGGATAGGTTGAGGTTTAGGGTTAGGGTTAGGGTTAGGTTTAGGATTAGGGTTAGAGTGAGGGTGAGTGTGAGTGTTAGTGTTAGGTTTAGGCTTAGGCTTAGTGTGAGGGTGAGGGTGAGGCTTAGTGTTTGGGTGATGGTTAGGGTTAGGATGAAGGTGAGGGATAGGATCAGGGTTAGGGTTAGGATTAGGTTTAGGGTGAAGGCTAGGGTGAGGTTGAGGGTTAGGTTTAGGGTTAGGGTGAGGTTTAGGCTTAGGGTGAGGTTTAGGGTTAGTGTGAGTGTTACTGTTAGGGTTAAGTTTACTGTTAGGGTTAGGGGGATGGTTAGATTCAGGTTTAGGGTTAGGGTTAGTGTTAGAATTAGGGCTAGGGTGATGGTTAGGGTTATGGTTAGTTGAAAGTTAGGATGCTGTTTAGGGATAGTGTGAGGGTTAGGGTGTGGGTGATGGTCAGTTTAAAGTTGAGGGTTAGGCTGAGGGTGAGGGTTAAGATAAGGGTGAGGGTTACGGTTAGGGTGAGGGTTAGGGTAAGGGTGAGGGTTAGGGATTAGGGTGAGGGTGAGGGTTAGATTGAGGATTAGGGTTTGGGTTAGTGTGTGGTTTAGGGTGAACATGAGGGTTAGGGTTAGTTGAGGGTAAGTGATCGAATTAGGAATAGGGTGAGGGCTTGGGTTAGGGTGAGGGTTAGGGTTAGTGTGAGGTTTAGCGTTAGGGTTAGGGTTAGTGTTAGGGTGAGGGTAAGTGTTAGGTTGAGGGTTAGGGTGAGGGTGAGGGTTATAGTTAGGGTGAGGGTTAGTGTTAGGGTTAGGGTTTTTGTTAATTTTAGGTTTAGGGTTATGTTTATGGTGAGGGTGAGGGTGAGGGTGAGGGTTAGGGTTAGGGTTAGGGTGAGGTTTAGAGTTAGGATTAGGTTAGTGTTATGATTAGTGTGAGGGTGAGGTTTAAGGTTAGATTTAGGCTTAGGGTGAGTGTTAGGGTTAGTGTTAGGTTAGGGTTAGGGTGAGTGTGTGGGTTAGGGTTAGGTTTAGGTTTAGGCTAAGTGTTAGGCTGAGAGTGAGGTTGAGGGTGAAGTTTAGGGTTAGGGTGAGGGTTAGGATTACGGTTAGGGTGAGATTTATGATGACGGTTAGGGTTAGGATTAGGATTAGATTGATGGCTAGGGTGAGGGTGAGGTTTAGGTTTAGGGTTAGGGTGAGGTGTAGTGTGAGGTTTAGGGTGAGGTTGAGTGTTAGAGTTAGGGTTAGGGTGAGGTTTAGGGATCGGGTTAGTGTTAGGGTTAGGGTTAGGGTGAGTGATAGTGTTAGGGTGATGTTATGGTTATGTTTAGGATTAGGATTAGGGTTAGGGTGAGGGTGAGTGTGTGGGTTAAGGTTAATTTTAGTGTTAGGCTTAGGGTTAGGCAGAGGGTGAGGTTGAGGCTGAGGGTTAAGTTTAGTGTGAGCCTTTGGGTTACAGTGAGGGTTATGTTTAGGGTGACGGTTACGATTAGGTTTGGGGTTAGGTTGAGGGCTACGTTGAGTGTGAGGTTTAGGGTTAGGGTTAGGATGAGGTTTAGGGTTATAGTTAGGTTTAGGTTTAGGGCGAGTGTGAGGTTTAGGGTTAGAGTTAGGGTTAGGGTGAGGGTTAGGGTGAGGTATAAGGTTAGAGTTAGGGTTATGGGGGAGGGTTAGGTTGAGGGTTAGGTTTAGGGTGAGGGCTAGTTTGAGGGTGAGGGTTAGGGTTAGTGTTAGTCTTAGGCTTATGTTTAGGCTGAGTGTGAGTTTGAGGGTGAGGGTCAGGGTTAGGGTGAGGTTAGGGTTATGGTTAGGTTGAAGGTTAGCCTGAGGTTTAGGGATAGGGTGAGGGATAGGTTGTTGGTGATGGTAAGGGTAAAGTTGAAGGTTAGGCTGAGGGTCAGGGTAAAGATAAGGGTGAGGGTTACGGTTAGGATGAGGGTTAGGGTAATGGTGAGGGTTAGGGGTTAGGGTGAGTGTGAGTGTTAGATTGAGGATTAGGGTTAGGTTTCGTGTGAGGTTTAGGGTGAGGATGATGTTAGGGTTAGGGTGAGGGTTAGGGTTAGAATTAGGGTTAGGATGAGGGCTAGGCTGAGGGTGAGGGTGAGGGTAAGGTTAGGGTTATGGTGAGTTTTAGGGATAGGGTGAGGGTTAGGTTTAGTGTGCGGGTTAGTGTTATGGTTGGGTTAGTGTTAGGGTGAGGGTAAGTGTTAGAGTGAGGGTTAGGGTTAGGGTGAGGGTTATAGTTAGGGTGAGGGTTAGGTTTAGGGTTAGGGTTAGGGTTATTGTGAATTTTAGGTTTAGGGTTACATTCAGGGTGAGGGTGAGTGTGAGGGTTAGGGTTAGAGTTAGGGTGAGGTTTAGGTGTAGGATTAGGGGTAGAGTTAGGGTTAGGGTGAGGGTGAGGTTTAGGGTTAGAGTTAGGCTTAATGTGACGGTTAGTGTGAGGATTAGTGTTAAGGTTAGTCTTAGGTTAGGGTTAGGGTGAGGTTTATTGTGAGGGTAAGGGTTAGAGGGACTGTTAGGTTTAGGATTAGGGTTAGGGTGAGGTTGAGTGTGTGGGTTAGGGTTAGGTTTAAAGTTAGGCTTAGGGTTAGGCTGAGGCTGAGGCTAAAGGTGAGGGATAGGGTTAGGTTTGGGTTAGGTTTAGGGTAAGGTTGAGGGTTAGGATGAGGGTTAGGGTTAGGATTAGGGTTAGGGTGAGGGTGAATCTGTGGGTTATGGTGCGGTTTAGTGTTAGGGTTAGGGTTAGAGTTAGGGTTATGGTGAGGGTGAGGTTTAGGGGTACAGTTGGGGTTAGGGTGAGGGTTAGGGTTAGCGTGAGTGTTAGGGTGGTAGTGAAGGTAAGAGTAAACGTTATTGTTGGCCTGAGGGTGAGAGTTACTGTAAGGCTGAGGGTTAGTGTTAGGGTGAGGGTTAGGTTTAGGGGTAGTGTGAGGGTGAGGTTTAGATTGAGAATTAGTGTTAGGATTAGGGTGAGGTTTAGGGTGAGGATTAGGGTTAGGGTTAGGGTTATTGTTAGTGTTATGGTTAGGGTTAAGTTTGCGATGAGGGTGAGGCTGAGGGTGAGGTTTATGGTTAGGGTTAGGTTTAGGGTTAGGGTTTGGGTTAGTGTTATTGTTAAGGTTAGGGTTGGTGGTACAGTGAGGGTGAGGTGAGTGTGAGGGTTAGGTTGAGGGTTAGGTTTAGGATTAGGTTGAGGGTGAAGATAGGTGTGAGTGTTAGCGTTATGGTGAGGGTGAGGATTAGGTTTAGGGTGAGGTTTAGGATTTGGGTTAGGATTAAGTTGAGGGTGAGGGTTAGGGTTAGGGTGAGGGTTAGCATTAGGATTAGGGTTAGGGTGAGGGTCAGGGTTATGATTAGAGTTAGGGTTAGGGTTATTGTTAATATTATGGTTAAGGACATCTTTGCAGTGATGGTGAGGCTGAGGGTGATGTTTAGGGTTAGGATTACGGTTAGGGTTAGATTTAGGGTTAGGATTAGTGTTATTGTTAAGCTTATGGTTAGAGTTATGGTGAGGGTGAGGGTGAGGGTGAGGGTGAGGGTTCGGCTTAGGGTGAGGTATAGGGTTAGGGTTAGTGTGAGGTTTAGGGTGAGGATGAGAGTTAGCGTTAGGTTGAGGGCTAGGTTGAGGTTGAGGGTAAGGGTTAAGGTGAGGTTTAGGGTTAGGGCTATGGTTAGCGTTAGTGTGAGGGTTAGTGTTAGGGGAAGAGAGTGTTAGGGTGAGGGTTAGGGTTAGGGTTAGAGTTAGGATTAGGGAAAGGGTTACGGTGAGGGTTAAGGTGAGGGATAGGTGGAGGTTTAGGGTTAGGGTTGGGGTTAGGTTTAGGATTAGGGTTAGGGTGAGGGTGACTGTGAGGGTTAGGGTTAGGCTTCGGCTTTGGCTTAGGGTTAGGCTGAGGGTGTGGGTGGGGGTGAGGATTAGTTTTTGGGTGATGGTTAGGGTTACGATTAGGGTGAGGGTTAGGATGAGGGTTAGGGTTAGGATTAGTGTTAGAGTGAGGGCTAGAGTGAGGGTGAGGGTGAGGGTTAGGGTTAGGGTTAGGCTTAGGGTTAGGCTGAGGGTGATGTTGAGGCTGAGGGTTAAGGTTATGGTGATGGTTAGGGTTACAGTTAGGTTGAAGGTTAGCATGAGGTTTAGGGGTAGGTTGAGTGTTAGAGTGAGGATGAGGGTAAGGGGGTTAGGCTGAGAGGGAGGGTTAAGTTAACGGTGAGGGTTAGGGTTAGGGTAAGCGTGAGGGTTAGGGTTTTTTGTGAGGGTGAGGGTTACATTGAGGATTAGGGTTAGGTTTAGTGTGAGGTTTAGGGTGAGGATGAGGGTTAGGGTTAGGGTGAGGGTTAGGGTTAGGGTTAGTGTTATTGTTAGGGTTAGGGTTAGAGTTATGGTGAGGGTGAGGTTGCGGTTCCGGGTTAGGGTTAGGGTGAGGATGAGGTTTAGGGTTAGAGTTAGGCTTAATGTGAGGGTTAGTGTGAGGATTAGTGTTAAGGTTAGTCTTAGGTTAGGGTTAGAGTGAGGTTTATTGTGAGGGTATGGGTTAGAGGGACTATTAGGGTTAGGATTATGGTAGGGTGAGGTTGAGTGTGTGGATTAGGGTTAGGTTTAAAGTTAGGCTTAGGGTTAGGCTGAGGCTGAGGCTGAAGGTGAGGGATAGGTTTAGGTTAGGGTTAGGTTTAGGGTAAGGTTGAGGGTTAGGATGAGGGTTAGGGTTAGGATTAGGGTTAGGGTGAGGGTGAGTCCGTGGGTTATGGTGCGGTTTAGTGTTAGGGTTAGGGTTAGAGTTAGGGTTATGGTGAGGGTGAGGTTTAGGGGTACAGTGGGGTTAGGGTGAGGGTTAGGGTTAGCGTGAGTGTTAGGGTGGTGGTGAAGGTAAGAGTAAATTTTAGGGTTCGGCTGAGGGTGAGAGTTACTGTAAGGCTGAGGGTTAGAGTTAGGGTGAGGGTTAGGTTTAGGGGTAGAGTGTGGGTGAGGTTTAGATTGAGGATTAGTGTTAGGATTAGGGTGAGGTTTAGGGTGAGGATTAGGGTTAGGGTTAGGGTTATTGTTAGTGTTATGGTTAGGGTTAAGTTTGCGATGAGGGTGAGGCTGAGGGTGAGGTTTATGGTTAGGGTTAGGTTTAGGTTTAGTGTTTGGGTTAGTGTTATTGTTAAGGTTAGGGTTAGAGTTACAGTGAGGGTGAGGTGAGGGTTAGGGTTAGGTTGAGGTTTACGGTGAGGTTTAGGGTTAGGGTTAGGTTGAGGGTGAGGTTTAGGTTTCGGGGGAGGGTTAGGGTGAGGGGTAGGGTTAGGGTTAGTGTTAGTCTTAGTGTGAGGGTGAGGCTTAGGTTGATGTTTTGGAATAGGCTTAGGGTTAGAATTATCGGTTAGGTTAAGGGTGAGTGTGAGGGTTAGGTTGAGGATTAGGTTTAGGATTAGGTTGAGGATGAAGATAGGTGTGAGTGTTAGGGTTATGGTGAGGGTGAGGATTAGGTTTAGGGTGAGGTTTAGCATTTGGGTTAGGACTAAGTTGAGGGTGAAGGTTAGGGTTAGGGTGAGGGTTAGCATTAGGATTAGGGTTAGGGTGAGGGTGAGGGTTAGGATTAGAGTTAGGGTTAGGGTTATTGTTAATGTTATGGTTAAGGTTACCTTTGCAGTGATGGTGAGGCTGAGGGTGATATTTAGGGTTAGGATTAGTGTTATTGTTAAGCTTATGGTTAGAGTTATGGTGAGGCTGAGGGTGAGGGTGAGGGTGAGGGTTCGGCTTAGGGTGAGGTTTAGGATTAGGGTTAGTGTGAGGTTTAGGGTGAGGATGAGGGTTAGGGTTAGGTTGAGGCCTATGTTGAGGGTGAGGATAAGGGGTTAGGTTGAGGTTTAGGGTTAGGGTTATGGTTAGTGTTAGTGTGAGGGTTAGTGTTAGGGGGAGAGAGTGTTAGGATGAGGGTTAGGGTTAGGGTTAGAGTTAGGATTAGGGAAAGGGTTACGGTGAGGGTTAAGGTGAGGGATAGGTGGAGGTTTAGGGTTAGGGTTGGGGTTAGGTTTAGGATTAGGGTTAGGGTGAGGGTGACTGTGAGGGTTAGGGTTAGGCTTCGGCTTAGGCTTAGGGTTAGGCTGAGGGTGAGTGTGGGGTGAGGATTAGTTTTTGGGTGATGGTTAGGGTTATGATTAGGGTGAGGGTTAGGATGAGGGTTAGGGTTAGGATTAGTGTTAGGGTGAGGGCTAGAGTGAGGGTGAGGTTGAGCGTTAGGGTCAGGCTTAGGCTTAGGGTTAGGCTGAGTGTGACGTTGAGGGTGAGGGTTAGGGTTATGGTGATGGTTAGGGTTACAGTTAGGTTGAAGGTTAGCATGAGGTTTAGGGATAGGGTGAGGGTTAGAGTGAGGGTGATGGTAAGTGTAAAGTTGAGGGTTACGCTGAGGGGGAGGGTTAAGATAAGGGTGAGGGTTAGGGTTAGGGTGAGGGTTAGTGTAAGGTTGAGGGTTAGGGTTTATTGTGAGGATGAGGGTTAGATTGAGGATTAGGGTTAGGTTTAGTGTGAGGTTTAGGGTGAGGATGAGGGTTAGGTTTAGGGTGAGGTTTAGGGTTAGGGTTAGTGTTATTGTTAGGGTTAGGTTTAGAGTTACGGTGAGAGTGAGGTTGCAGGTCCGGGTTAGGGTTAGGGTTAGGGTGAGGTTTTGTGTTAGGGTTGGAGATAGGGTTAGGTTCAGGGTGATGTTCAGGTTTAGAGTTCGGGTTAGTTTTAGTGTTGGGCTTAGGGTTAGGCTGAGGGTGAGAGTGGGGGTGAGGATTAGGGTTGGGTTTAGGGTTAGGGTTAGAGTTAGCGATAGGGTTTGGGTCGGGATTAGGGTTAGGGTGAAGGTGAGGGTGAGTGTTAGGTTTAGGTTTAGGCTTAGGCTGAGGATGAGGGTGGGGGTGAGGATTAGTTTTCGTTGAGGATTAGTGTGAGGTTTAGGGTTAGAATTAGGGTTAGGCTGAGGTCTAGGGTTAGTGTTAGTGTTAGGGCTAGGGTTAGGCTGAGGGTGAGTGTGATTGTGAGGGGTAGGGTTAGGGTTAGGCATAGGATTAGGCTGAGGGTGAGGGTGAGGGTGAGGTTTAGTGTGAGGGTTAGGGTAAGGGTGAAAGTAAGGGTCAAGTTGAGGGTTAGGCTGAGAGTGAGGATTACGGTAAATGTGAGTGTTAGTGTTAGGGTGAGGATTAGAGTTAGGGTTAGGGTGAGGGTGTGGTTTAGATTGAGGATTAGTTTTAGGGTTAGTGTGAGGTTTAGGGTGAGGATGAGGGTTAGGGTTAGGGTGAGGGTGAGGGTTAGGGTTAGGGTTAGGGTGAGTGTTACGGTTAGGGTGATGGTTAGGGTTAGTGTGAGAGTTAGTGTAAGAGTTAGGGTTAGTGTTAGTGTGAGGGTAAGTGTCGTTCGGGTTAGGGTTCGGGTGAGGGTTATGGTTAGAATGAGGGTTAGGGATAGGGTTAGGGTTATTGTTAGGGTTAGTGTTCGTGTTAGGATGAGGGTTAGGGTTAGCATGAGGTTTAGGGTGAGGACAAGGGTGAGGGTGAAGTTTAGGGTTTCAGTCAGGCTTAGATTTAGGGTTAGGCTGAGGCTGAGGGTGAGGTTGAGGGTTAGGGTTAGCGTGATGGTTAGGGTTACAGTTAGGCTTAGGGTTAGCATGAGTGTTAGGGTTAGGGTTAGGGTTAGGCTGAGGGTGACTGTAAGGGTAAAGGTGATTATTAGGGTGAGGGTGAGGGTTAGGGTGAGGATTAGGGTAAGGGTTAAGATGGGGTTTAGGGTTAGATTGTGGATTAGTGTTATGGTTAGTGTGTGGTTTAGGGTGAGGATGAGGGTTAGGGTTAGGGTGAGGACTAGGGTGAGGTTGAGGGTTAGGGATAGAGTTAGGTTGAAGTTTAGGGTTAAGGTGATTTTTAGGGTTAGTGTGAGGGTAAGTGTTAGGATTAGTGTTACTGTTAGGGTGAGGGTAAGTGTTAGCATGAGGGTTAAGCTTAGGGTGAGGGTTATGGTTAGGTTTAGGCTTAGTGTTAAGGTTAGGGTTATTGTTAGGGTTAGGTTTAGGGTTACGGATCCTGTGATGGTGAGGGTGAGGGTGAGGGTTGGGGTTAGGGTTAGTGCTGGGGTTAGGGTTAGGGTGAGGGTTACGTTGAGTTTTAGGGTTAGGTTTAGAGTTAGGTTTAGGATTAGGGTTATGGTGTGGGTGAGTGTGAGGGTTAGGGTTAGGGTTAGGCTTAGGCTTAGGGTTAGGCTGAGGGTGAGGGTGGGAATGAGGATTAGCTTTAGGGTGATGGTTAGGTTTAGGGTTAGGTTTAGGGTTATGGTTAGGGTTAGGATTAGGGTTAGGGTGTGGGCTAGGGTGAGGGTGAGGGTTAGGCTGAGAGTTAGGCTGAGTCTGAAGGTGAGAGTGAGGGATAGGGTTAGGTTGAGGTTTAGGGTTAGGGTTAGGGTGAGTTTGAGGTTAAGAATGAGGATTAGTTTTAGGGTTAGTGTGAGGTTTAGGGTGAGGATGAGGGTTAGGTTTAGGGTGAGGACTAGGGTGACGTGAGGGTTAGGGTTAGGGTGAGGCTTAGGATGAGGTGTAGGGTTAGGATTAGGGTTAGGGTGAGCGCTAGGGTGATGGTTAGTGTGAAGGTTAGGATTAGGGATAGGGATAGGTTTAGGATTAGGTTTAGATTGAGGGTGAATGTGAGGGTTAGGTTTAGGGTTAGGGTTAGGCTTAGGGTTAGGGTGAGTGTTAGGGTTAGTGTGAATATTAGGGTTATGGTGAGGGTTATGGTTATGGTGAGGGTTAGAGTTAGGTTTAGGGTTAGGGTTAGGGTGAGGTTTAGGGTGAGGATGAGGTTTAGGGTTAGGGTTAGGGTGTGGTTTAGGGTTATGTTTAGGGTTATTGTTAGGGCGATGGTGAGGGATAGGGTTAGAGTTAGTGTTAGGTGAGGGTTAGGGTGAGGGTTAGGGTTAGTGTTAGTGTTAGGGGTAGGGTTAGGATGAAGGTTAGGGTGAGGGTGAGGGTTAGGGTAAGCGTTAGGATTAGGATTAGGGTTAAGGTGAGGGTGAGTGTGAGGGTTAGTGTTAGGGTTAGGGTTAGGTTTAGGATTAGGTTTAGGGTGAGGGTGAGGGTTAGGGTTAGGGTTATGTTTAGAGTGAGGGTTAGGGTGAGGGTTATGGTGAGGGTAAGGGTTAGGATTACCATTAGGGTATGTGCTAGGATGAGCAATAGGGTTAAGGTTAGGGTTAGGGTGAGGGTTAGGGTTAGGGTTAGGGTGAGGCTTAGGATGAGGTGTAGGGTTAGGATTAGGGTTAGGGTGAGCGCTAGGGTGATGGTTAGTGTGAGGGTTAGGGTTAGGGATAGGGATAGGTTTAGGATTAGGTTTAGATTGAGGGTGAATGTGAGGTTTAGGTTTAGGGTTAGGTTTAGGCTTAGGGTTAGGGAGATTGTTAGGGTTAGTGTGAATGTTAGGGTTAAGGTGAGGGTTATGGTTATGGTGAGGGTTAGAGTTAGGTTTAGGGTTAGGGTTAGGGTGAGGTTTAGGGTGAGGATGAGGTTTAGGGTTAGTGTTAGGGTGTGGTTTAGGGTTATGGTTAGGGTTATTGTTAGGGCGATGGTGAGGGTTAGGGTTAGAGTTAGGGTTAGGTGAGGGTTAGGGTGAGGGTTAGGGTTAGTGTTAGTGTTAGGGGTAGGGTTAGGATGAAGGTTAGGGTGAGGGTGTGGGTTAGGGTAAGGGTTAGGATTAGGATTAGGGTTAAGGTGAGAGTGAGTGTTAGGGTTAGTGTTAGGTTTAGGATTAGGGTTAGGGTGAGGATGAGGGTTAGGGTTAGGGTTATGTTTAGAGTGAGCTTTAGGGTGAGGGTTATGGTGAGAGTAAGTGTTAGGATTAACGTTAGGTTATGTGCTAGGATGAGCAATAGGGTTAGGGCTAGGGTTAGGGTGAGGGTTAGGTTGAGGGTTAGGGTTAGGGTTAGTTTTAAGGTTAGGGTTGGTGTTAGGTTTAGGATTAGGGTTACGGTGACTGTGAGTGTAACAGTTAGGGTTAGGGTTAGTTTTAGGCTTAGGGTTAGGCTGAGGCTGAGCGTGAGGGTGAGGGTTAGATTTAGGCTGAGTTTTTGGTTTAGTGTTAGAGTGAGGGTTAGGGTGAGGGTTAGGGTTAGAATTAGGGTTAGTGTATGTCCTTGGGTGAGGGTTAGCCTAACACTAACGTTTAGGTTTAGTGTGAGGTTTAGCTTTAGGGTTATGATCAGGATTAGGGTTAGTGTGAGTGTTTGGGTTAAGGTTAGAGTTACGGTGAGGGTGAGGTTTAAGTTTAGGTTTAGGGTTATGGTTATTGTTAGGGTTAGGGTTAGGGTTAAGGTTAAGGTAAGGGTAAGGGTTAGGGTGATGTTGACTGTTAGGATTAGGGTTAGGATTAGGTTTAGTGTTAGGGTGAAGGTGAGGTTTAGTGTTATTGTTAGGGTTAGGGTTAGGTTTAGTGTGAGTGTTAGGGTTAGTTTAGTGCTATGGTTAGGTTTATGGTGAGGGCTAGTGTGAGGGTGAGGGTATTGTTAGGGTTATGCTTAGGCTTACGGTTAAGCTGAGGGTGAGGGTTAGGGTTAGGCTTAGGCTTAGGGTTAGGCTGAGGTTGAGTGTGAGGATTAGGGTTAGGGTTTGTGTTAGGGTTAGGCTTAGTGCCAGGCGGAGGGTGAGGGTGAGGGTGAGGGTGAGGGTTATCTTTAGGGTCAGGGTCAGGATTAGTTTTAGGGTTAGCGTTACGGTGCGGGTTAGTGTGAGGTTTAGGGTTAGTGTTATGGTTACGGTGAGGGTGAGAGTGAGTGTGAGGGTTAGAGTTAGGTTTAGTGTTATTTTTAGTGTTATGGTTAGGTTTAAATTTACAGTGAGGGTGAGGATGAGGGTGAGGGTTAGGTTTAGGTTTAAGGTGAAGTTTAGGTTAGGGTTAGGGTAAGGGTTAGGGTGAGGGTTTGGGTAAGGGTTACGGTTACGGTAAGGGTGAGTGTTAGGGTTAGGGTGAGGGTTAGTGTGATTGTTAGGGTTAGAGTTAGGGTGAGGGTTTGGATGAAGTTGATGGTTAGGGTCTGGATTAGCTTTAGGGTTAGGATTTGGATTAGATTTAGTGTTAGATTGAGTGCTTGGGTTAGGCTTAGGTTTAGGGTTAGTCTTAGTGTTAAGCTGAGGGTGAGGGTGAGGGTGAGGTTTAGGGTTAGGGTTTGGGTTAGGTTTAGCGTTTGGGTGAGAGTTAGGGTTCGGGTTACGTTTAGGTTTAGGGTGAGGGTTAGGGTCAGGGTTATGGTGAGGTTGAGGGTTAGGGTTAGGTTGATGGTTAGTGTTAGGATTATGGTTAGGGTGAGGGTTCCGGTTAGGATTAGGGTGAGAGTTAGGATGAGGATTAGGGTTAGGATTAGTGTTATTGTGAGAGCTAGAGTGAGGGTGAGGGTTAAGGTTAGTGTTAGAGTGAGGTTTAGGGTTAGGGTGAGGGTTAGGGTTATGTTGAGTGTGAAGGTTAGGGTTAGGTTGAGGATTAGGATTAGGTCTAGTTTTAAGGTGAAGGTGAATGTTAGCATTAGGGTCCGGGTTAGGATTAGGGTTAGGATGAGTGCTAGTTTGAGGCTGAGTGTTAGGGTTAGGTTTACAGTGAGGTTTAGGGTTATGTTTAGTTTTAGGGTGAGGGTTAGTGTGAGTGTCACGGTGAGGGTCAGGGTTAGGGTTAGGGTGCGGGTTAGAACTTGGTTTAGGGTTAGGATGTGGGTTAGTTTTAGGGTTAGGGTGAGGGTTAGTATGAGGGTTAGGGTTACAATTTGGGTTAGGGTGAGGGCTTGGTTGAGGGTGAGGTTAAGTGTTAGGGTTAGGGTGAGGGTTAGGATTAGGATTAGGGATAGCATTAGGGTTCGGGTTACAGTGAGGGTGATGGTTAGGTTTGGGGTGAGGGTTAGTGTTAGGACTAAGGAGAGGGTGAAGGTTAGGGTTACGGTTAGGGTGAGGGTTAGGTTTAGGTTTAAGTTTAGAGTTAGGGTTAGGGTTAGGATTAAAGTGAGGTTTTGTGTGAGTGTGAGGGTTAGTGTTAGAGTTAGGCTTAGGTTAGGGTTAGGCTGAGGGTGAGGGTGGGGATGAGGATTAGGTTTAGAGTGATGGTTCTGGTTTTGGTTAGGTTGAGGGTTAGGATGAGGGTTAGGGTTTGGATTAGGGTTAGGGTGAGGGCTAGGTTGAATGTGAGGTTAAGGGTTAGGTTTAGGCTTAGGCTTAGGTTTAGGCTGAGGCTGAAGGTGAGGGTGAGGGTTAGGTTTAAGGTGATGGTTAGGGTTATGGTTAGGGTGAGGGTTAGGATGAGGTTTAGGATTGGGGTGAGCATTAGGATGAGGTTGACAGTAAGAGTAAAGTTGAGGGTTAGGCTGAGAGTGAGAGTTATGTTTAGGGTGAGAGTTCGGGTTAGGGTTAGGTTGAGGGTGAGGGTTAGATTGAGGTTTAGTGTTAGGGTTAGTGTGAGGTTTAGGGTGAGTATGAGGGTTAGTGATAGGGTGAGGGATAGGGTGAAGTTGAAGGTAAGGGTTATGGTTAGGGTGAAGTTTAAGTTTAGGGTGATGGTTAGCGTTAGTGTGAGGGTTAGTGTTAGGGTTAGTGTTAGTGTTAGGGTGAGGTTAAGAGTTAGGGTAAGGTTTAGGTTGAGAGTAAGGTTTAGAATTCGGGTTAGGGTTAGGGTTAGGGTGAGGGTGAGGTTTAGGGTTAGAGTTAGGGTTAGGGTGATGGTTAGGGTTAGGGTTAGGGTTACTGATAGGATTAGGGTTATGGTGAGGTTTAGTGTGGGGGTGAGGGTTACTGTTAGGGTTAGGATTAGGATTAGGGTTAAGGTGAGGGTGAGTGTGAGGGTTAGGATTACGGTTAGGATTAGTATTAGAGTTTGGGTGAGGGTGAGGGTGAGGGTTACCGTTAGGGTGAGTTTTGGGTTTAGGGTTAGAGTGAGGGTTAGGGTCAGGGTTAGGCTTAGGCCTAGGGTTTGATTATGGCCTGTTTTGAGGGTGAGGGTTAGGGTTAGGGTGATGGTTAGGGTGGGGGTGACGTTAAGGCTAAAGGTTAGGGTTAGGCTGCGGTTGAGAGTTACTGTAAGGGTTAGGGTTATGGTTAGGGTGAGGGTTAGGGGAAGGGGTCGGGTGAGGGTGAGGGTTAGATTGAGGATTAGTGTTAGGGTTAGGGTGAAGTTTAGGGTGAGAATGAGTGTTAGGGTTAGGGTTAGGGTTATTGTTAGTGTTATGGTTAGGGTTAAGTTTGCGGTGAGGGTGAGGCTGAGTGTGAGGTTTATGGTTAGGGTTAGGTTTAGGTTTAGGGTTAGGGTTAGTGTTATTGTTAGGGTTAGGGTTAGAGTTACAGTGAGTGTTAGGGTGAGGCTTAGGGTTAGAGTGAGGTTTACGGTGAGGTTTAGTGTTAGGGTTAGGTTGAGGGTGAGAGTTAAGTTTAGAATTAGGTTTAGGGGGAGGGTAAGTGTGAGGGGTAGGGTTAGGGTTAGTGTTAGTCTTAGGGTGAGGGTTAGGTTGAGGTTTAGGGATAGGCTTAATGTTAGGATTAGGGTTAGGGTGAGGGTGAGTGTGAGGGTTAGGGTTAGGCTTAGGCTAAGGGTTAGGTTGAGTGTGTAGGTAGGTGAGAGGGTTAGGGTTACAGTGAGAGTTAGAATTATTGTTTGGGTGAGGGTTAGGATTTGGTTTAGGTTTAAGGTGAGGGTGAGGGTTAGGGTTAGTGTGACCATTAGGGTTAGGATTATGGTTAGGGTGAGGGTGAGGGTTACGATTAGGGTTAGGATTAGGGTAAGGGTGAGGGATAGGATTAGGGTTTGTGTTATTGTTATTGTTATGGTTAAGGTTACCTTTGCTGTGATGGTGAGGTTGAGGGTGAGGATTAGGGTTAGGATTAGGGTTAGGGTTAGGTTTGGAGTTAGGATTAGTGTTATTGTTAAGGTTAGGGTTAGATTTATGGTGAGGGTGAGGGTTAGGTTTAGGTTTTTGTTTAGATTTAGGGTTAGGGTGAGGATTAGTGTTAGGGTGAGGGTGAGGTTTAGGGTTAGAGTTATGGTTAGGGGGAGGGTTAGGGTGAGGTTTAGGGTTAGAGGTATGGTTAGGGGGAGGGTTAGGGTGAGGGTTAGGTTGAGGTTCAGGGTTAGGGTTAGGGTTAGGTTTAGGATTAGGGTTAGAGTGAGGGTGAGGGTGAGGGTTGAGGTTAGGCTTAGGCTTAGCGTTAGGCTGAGGGTGAGGGTGGTGGTGAGGATTAGGGTTCGGGTGATGGTTAGGTTTAGGATTAGGGTGAGTGTTAGGATGAGGGTTAGGGTTATAATTAGGATTAGGGTGAGGGTTAGGATGAGGGTTAGGGTTAGGTTTATTGTTAGGGTGAGGGCTAGGGTGAGGGTGAGGGCTAGGGTTAGGGTTAGGTTTAGGGTGAGTTTTAAGGATAGGCTGAGGGTTAGGGTTAGTATGAGGGTTAGTGTTAGGGTTAGGGTTAGTGTTAGGGTGAGGGTAATTGTTATGGTGAGGGTTAGGTTTAGGGTGAGTGTTATAGTTAGGGTGAGGTTTAGTGTTAGGGTTAGGGTTTTTGTTAATTTTAGGTTTGGTGTTATGTTGACGGTGAGGGTGAGGGTGAGGGTTAGGTTTAGGGTTAGGGTGAGTTTTTGGGTTAGGATTAGGTTAGAGTTATGGTTAGGGTGAGGGTGTGGTTTAGGGTTAGATTTAGGCTTAGGGTGAGGGTTAGTGTGAGGGTTAGGGTTAGGGTTAGTGTTAGGTTAGGGTTAGGGTGTGGGTTTGTGTGAGGGTTAGGTTTAGAGTTAGGGTTAGGTTTACTATTAAGGTTAGGGTGAGGGTGAGTGTGTGGGTTAGGGTTAGGTTTAGGGTTAGGCTTAAGGTTAGGCTGAGAGTGAGTTTGAGTGAGAGGGTTCGGGTTAGAGTGAGGGTTAGGTTTAGGATTAGGGTTATGATGTTGGCTAGGGTTAGGGTGAGGTTTAGGGTTAGGGTTAGTTTGAGGTTTAGTGTTAGGGTTAGGGTGAGGGTGAGATTGAGTGTTAGAGTTAGGGTTAGGGTTAGAGTTAGTGTTAGGGTTAGGTTTAGGGTGAGTGATAGGGTTACGTTGAGGGTTATGGTTATGGTTAGAATTAGGATTAGGGTTAGGGTGAGTGTTAGTGTGTGGGTTAGGGTTAGGTTTAGCGTTAGGCTTAGGGTTAGGCTGAGGGTGATGTTGAGGGTGAGGGTTAGGTTTATTGTGAGTGTTAGGGTTATGCTTAGTGTGAGGGTTACTGTTAGGTTTAGGGTTATGGTGAGGGTTACTTCGAAAGTGAGGTTTAGTGTTAGGGTTAGCCTGAGGTTTTGGGTTAGAGTTATTGTTAGGTTTAGGGCGAGTGTGAGATTTAGGGTTAGAGTTAGGTTCAGGGTGAGGGTTAGGGTGAGGTTGAGCGTTAGTGTTAGTGTTAGGGGTAGGGTTAGGCTGAGCGTGAGGTGAGTGTGAAGGTTAGGCTTAGGGTTAGGCTTAGGTTTATTCTGAGGGTGAGGGTGAGTTTGAGGGTTAGGGTTATGGTGAGGGTGAGGTGTAGCCTTAGATTTAGTGTTAGTGTTAGTGTTTGTTTTAGGGTTAGGATGTGGGTGAGGGTTAGGTTTAGGATGATGCTTAGGGTTACGGTCAGGGTGAGGGTTAGGATGAGGATTAGGGGTATGGGTAGGGTTAGGGTGAGGGCTACATTGAGGGTGAGGTTTAGGTTGAGATCGAGGTTTAGTGTTAGGGTTAGGCTCAGGTTTAGGGTGAGGATTAGGGTTAGGGTTAGGGCGAGTGTGAGGTTTAGGGTTAGATTTAGGTTTAGGGTGAGGGTTAGGGTGAAGTTTGGGGTTAGTGTTAGTGTTAGGGTAGGGTTAGACTGAGGGTGAGGGTGAGTGTGAGGGTTAGGGTTAGGGTTAGGCTTAGGTTTTGGCTGAGCGTGAGCGTGTGGTTGAGATTTAGTGTTAGCTTAATGGCTAGGGTTACGGTTCGGCTGAGGGTTAGTATGAGGATTAGGGTTAGGGTGAGGGTTAGGGTGAGGGTGACAGTAAGGGTCAAGTTGAGGTTTAGGCTGAGAGTGAGGATTACGGTAAATGTGAGGGTTAGGGTTAGGGTGAGGGCTAGGGTGAGGTTGATGGTTCGGATAGGGTTAGGTTGAGGTTTAGGTTTAAGGTGATGGTTAGAGTTAGTGTGAAGGTTAGTGTTAGGATTAGGGTTAGTTTAGGGTGAGGGTAAGTGTTAGGGTGAGGGTTAGTGTTAGGGTGAGGGTTCTGGTTAGGGTTAGGGTTAGTGTTAGGGTAAGGGTTATTGTTAGGGTTAGGGTTACAGTTACAGTGAGGGTGAGGGTGAGGGTTAGGGTTAGGGTTAAGGGGAGGTTTAGGGTTAGTGTTAGATTTTGGGTTAGGTGGAGGGTGGGGTTTAGGTTTAGAGTTAAATTTAGGGTTACGGTTAGGTTTAGGGTTAGGGTTAGGGTTAGGATTAGGGTTAGCGTGAGGGTGAGAGTGAGGGTTAGGGTTAGTGTTAGGCTTAGGCTTCGGGTTATTCTGAGGGTGAGGGTGGAGCTGAGGCTTAGGGTTAGGTTTAGGGTGTGGGTTAGGATGAGTTTTAGGGTTAGGATTAGGTTTATGATGAGGGCAAGGGTGAGGGTGAGGGTTAGGGTTAGCATTATGGTGAGGTTTAGGTTTGGGGTTAGGTTTACTGTTAGGGTGAGGTTAGGGTTAGGGTTACTGGGAGGGTGAGCGTTAGGGTTATGGTGAGGTTTAGGGTTCTGTTTAGGATGAGGTTTAGGGTTAGGGTTAGGGTGAGGGATTGAGTTAGTGTTAGAGTTACAGTGAGGGTGAGGGTGAGGGTGAGGTTTAGGGTTAGGGTTAGGTTTAGGCTGAGGGTGAGGTTTAGGGTTATAATTAGGGTTAGGGGGTGGGTTAGGTTGAGTGTTATGTTTAGGGTTAGTGTTAGGTTTAGGGTTAGAGTGAGGGTTAGGTTGAGGTTTAGGATTAGGGTTCAGGTTAGGTTTAGGATTAGGGTTATGGTGAGGGTGCGTATGAGGGTTAGGGTTAGGTTTACGCTTAGGCTTAGGGCTAGGCTGAGGGTGGGGTTGGGGATGAGGATTAGGTTTAGAATGATGGTTAGGTTGATGGTTAGTTTTAGGGTTAGTATTAGGGTTAGGGTTAGGATTAGGGTTAGGGTGAGGGCTAGGGTGAGGGTCAGGGTGAGGGTTAGGCTTAGGTTTAGTCTGAGTCTGAGGGTGAGGGTGAGGGTTAGGGTTATGTTGATGCTGAGGGTTACAGTCAGAGTGAGGGTTAGGATGAGGGTTAGTTTTAGGGTGAGGGTTAGGGTGAGGGTTACTGTAAGGGTAAACGTTAAGGTTAGGCTGAGTGTGAGGATTACGGTAAGGGTGAGGGTTAGGTTTAGGTTGAGGGTTAGGGTTAGGTTTAGAGTGAGGGTGAGTTTTAGATTGAGGATTAGTTTTAGGGTTAGTGTGAGGTTTAGGGTGAGGATGAGTCTTAGTGTTCGGGTGTGGGCTAGGGTTAGGGTAAGGGACAGGGTTAGGTTGAGTTTTAGGGTTAGGGTGATGGTTAGGGTTAGTGTGAAGTTTGGTGTTAGGGTTAGGGTTAGTGTAAGGATGAGGGTAAGTGTTAGGCTGAGGGTTAGGTTTAGGGTAAGGGTTATGGTTAGAATGAGGGTTAGGGTTAGGGTTAGGGTTATTGTTAGGGTTAGGGTTTCGGTTTCGGTGAGGGTGAGGGTTAAGGTTAGGTTTATGGTGAGGTTTATGTTTAGGCTTAGGATTAGTGTTAGGGTTAGGGTGAGGGTGAGGTTTAAGGTTAGAGATAGTGTTAGTGTTAGGGTTAGGGTGAGGGTGAGGGTTAGGGTTAGGGTTAGGGTGAGGCTTAGGGTTAGGATTAGGTTGAGGGCTAGGATTAGGTGTACGGTTAGGATTAGGGTTAGGGTGAGTACTAGGGTGATGGTTAGTGTGATGGTTAGGGTTAGGGATAGGGTTAGGTTTAGGATTAGGTTTTAATTGAGCGTGAGTGTGAAGGAGGGTTAGGATTAGTGTTAGGGTTAGGCTTAGGGTTAGTTTGAGGGTTAGGGTTAGGGTTTTGTTTAGGGTGAGGGTGATGGTTAGGGTTAGGGTTAGGGTGAGTGTGAGGGTTAGGCTTAGGGTTAGGGTGAGGGATAGGGTGAGGGTGAGGTTTAGGGTGAGGGTTAGGATGAGGGTTAGGGTTACAGTGAGGGTTATGGTTAGGATTAGGGTGAGGGTTAGGTTTAGGATTAGAGTTAGGGTGAGGGTGAATTTTAGGATTAGGGTTAGGGTCAGGATTATGGTTGTTGTTATGATTATGATGACATTTGCAGTAGGGGGAGGCTGAGGGTGAGAGTTAGGGATAGGATTAGGGTTTAGTTAAGCTTTAGGGTTAGGATTAGTGTTATTGTTAGGGCTAGGGTTAGAGTTACTGTGCGATTGAGGGTGAAGGCAAGGGTGAGGTTTAGGGTGAGAATTAGGGTTAGGTTTAGGTTGAGGGTGAGTGTGAGGGTTAGGGTTAGGGTTAGGGTTAGGCTTAGGGTTAGGGTGAGGGTTAGGTTTAGGGTTTGGTTTAGGGTGAGGGTGAGGGTTAGGGTTAGTTTTAGTGTGAAGGTGAGGGTGAATGTTAGGGTTAGGGTTAGTGTGAGTGTTAGTGTTACGGTGAGGGTTATGTTTAGGGTGAGGGTTAAGGTAAGGGTTAGGTTTAGGGTGAAGTCTAGTGTGAGGGTGAGGTTTGGGATTAGGGTTAGGGTGAGGTTTAGGGTGAGGGTGATTTTTAAGGTTAGGGTTAGGCTGAGGTTTAGGTTTATTGTTAGGGTTAGGGTTAGGGCGAGTGTGAGGTTTAGGGTTAGAGTTAGGGTTAGGGTGAGGGTTAGGGTGATGTTTAGGGTTAGTGTTAGTGTTAAGAGTAGGGTTGGGTTGATGGTTAGAGTGAGGGTGAGGGTTAGGGTGAGAGTGAGGGATAGGGTTAGGGTTGGGATTAGGATTAGGGTTAAGGTGAGAGTGAGTGTGAGGGTTAGAGTTAGGATTAAGATTAGGATTAGGGTTAGGGTGAGATTGAGGGATAGGGTTAGGTTTAGAGTGAGGTTTAGGATTAGGATTAGGGTTACGGTGACGGTGAGTGTAAGTGTTAGGGTTAGGGTTAGTGTTTGGCTTAGGGTTAGTCTGAGGCTGAGGGTGAGTGTGAGGGTTAGATTTAGGGTGAGGGTTAGTTTTAGGGTTAGAATGAGTGTTAGGGTGAAGGTTAGGTTTAGGGTTAGAGTTAGGGTATGTGCTTGGGTGAGGGTTAGTGTTAGGGTTAGGGTTAGGGTGAGGTTGAGGTTTAGGGTTATTGTCAGGGTTAGGGTTAGGTTAAGGGTTTGGGTTTGGGTTAGAGTTACAGTGAGGGTGAGATTTAGGATTAGGTTTAGGATTAGGTTTATTCTTAGGGTTAGAGTTAGGGTTAAGGTTAAGGTAAGGATGAGGGTGATGTTGAGGTTTAGTGTTACGGTTAGGATGAGGTTTAGAGTTAGGCTTATGGTTAGGGTTATGGTTAGGGTTTGGTTTAGGGTGAGGGTGAGGTTTAGGGTTAGGGTTATGATGAGGTTCAGGGTTATGGTTAGGATTAGTGTTAAGGCAAGTGTGAGGTTTAGGGTTAGTGTTAGGATTAGGATGAGGGTTAGGTTGAGGTTTAGGGTTAGTGTTAGTGTTAGCAGTAGGGTTTGGGTGAGGGTGAGGGTTAGGGTTAGAATTAGGATTAGGATTAGGGTTAAGGTGAGGGTGAATGTGAGGGTTTGTGTCAGGGTTAGGGTTAGGTTTAGGGTTATTGTGAGGGCTAGTGTGAGTGTGAGGGTTAGGGTTAAGGTTAGGCTTAGTCTTAGGTTTAGGCTGAGTGTTAGGGTGAGGGCGAGGGTTAGATTTAGGTTTAGGCTTAGGCTTAAGGTTAGCCTGAGTTTGAATGTGAGGTTTAGGGTTAGTGTTAGGGTTTGTTTTAGGCTTAGTGTTAGGCGAAGGGAGAGGGTGAGGGTGTGGGTTAGGGTTAGGATGAGGGTGAGGTTTAGGGTTAGAGTAAGCGTTAGGGTTAGTATTAGTGTGAGGTTTAGGGTTAGGGTTAGTGTTACAGTTATGGTGAGGGTGAGTGTGAGTGTGAGGGTTAAGGTTAGTCTTAGCCTTAGGCTTAGGCTTAGGCCGAGCTTGAGGGTGAAGGTGATGTTTGGGGTTAGTGTGATTGTTAAGGTTTCAGGGTTGGGGTGAGGGTTAGGGTGAGGTTTAGGTTTAGGTTTAGGACTAGGGTGAGGGCTACGGTGAGGGTTAGGCTTAGGGTTAGCATTAGGGTGAGATTTAGGGTTAGGGTTAGTTTTAGGGTTAGGGAGAATGTTAGGGTTAGAGTTACGGTGAGGGTGAGGGTTAGGGTTAGAGTGAGGGTAAGGGTTAGGTTTAGGGTGAGTTTTAGTATTAGGGTTAGGGTTAGAATTAGGGTTAGGGTGAGGGTGAAGTTCAGGGTTAGAGTTAGGGTTAGGATGAGGTTTAGGGTGAGGGTTAGGGTTAAGGTTAGGATGAGGTTTGGGTTAGGTTTAGGGTTACGGTGAAGGTGAGGATTAGGGATAGGTTTAGGGTAAGGGTTAGTGTTATTGTTAGGGTTAGGGTTAGAGTTACAGTGAGGGTGAGGGTGAGGATTAGTCTTAGGGTGAGGTTTAGGGTTAGAGTTAGGGTTAGGGTTAAGGTTAATGTAAGATTTCGGGTGAAGGATAGGATGAGGGTTAAGTTTAGGGTTTGGGTGAGGTTTAGGGTTCGGGCTACAGTGAGGGTGAGGGTTAGGGTTAGGTTGAGGGTTAGGGATAGGATTATGTTTAGGGTGAGGGTTAGGGTTAGGGTTAGGATGAGTGTTAGGTTGAGGATTAGGGTTAGGATTAGGGTAAGGGTGAAGGCTAGGGTGAGGGTGAGGGTTAGGGTTAGTGTTCAGGTGAGGTTTAGGGTTAGGGTTAGGGTGAGGGTGAGGGTTAGGCTTAGGGTTAGGGATATGTTGAGGGTGTGGTTTAAGGTTAGGGTGAGGGTTAGGGATAGGATGAGGGTTAGGGTAAGGGTGATGGTAAGAATTAGGGTTAGAGTTAGGATTATTGTTAGTGTTTTGGTTATGGTTATGTTTTCAGTGAGGTTGAGGCTGAGGGTGAGGGTTGGGAATAGGATTAGTGTTAGGGTTAGGTTTAGGTTTAGGATTAGTGTTATTGTTAGGGTTAGTGTTAGAGTTATGGTGAGTGTGAGGTTGAGGGTAAGGTTCAGGGTTAGGGTTAGGGTTAGGTTGAGGTTTAGGGTTAGGGTTAGGATTAGGGTTAGGGTGAGTGTGAGGTTTAGGATTAGAATTAGGGTTTAGGGGAGGGTTAGTGTGAGGGTTAGGGTTAGGGTTATTTTTAGTGTTAGGGTGAGGGTGAGGTTTAGGTTGAGGTTTAGCGTTATGGTTAGGGTTATGGTTAGGATGAGAGTTAGGGTGAGGGTGATTGTGAGGGTTAGGGTTAGCGTTAGGCTTAGTCTTAGGGTTAGGCTGAGGGTGAGGTTGGGGAAGAGGATTAGGGTTTTGGTGATGGTTAGGGTTATGGTTAGGTTGAGAGTTAGGATGAGGGTTAGGGTTAGTATTAGGGTTAGGATGAGGGCTAGGTTGAGGTTGAGGGTTAGCGTTAGGTATAGGCTTAGGCTTAGGTTTAGTCTGAGCGTGAGGTTGAGGGTGAGGTTTAGGGTTAGGGTGATGTTTAGGTTTACGGTTAGGGTGAGGATTAGGATGAGGGTTAGGCTTAGGGTGAGGGTGATGGTAAGTGTAAAGGTGAGGGTTAGGGTGAGTATGAGGGTTAAGATATGGGTAAGGGTTAGGGTTAGGGTGAGGGTTAGGGTAAGGTTTACGGTTAGGGTTAGGGTGAGGGTGCGGGTTAGATTGAGAATTAGGGTTAGGGTTAGTGTGAGGTTTAGGGTGAGGATGAGTGTTAGGTTTAAGGTGAGGGTTGGGGTTAGAATTAGGGTTAGGGTGAGGGCTAGGGTGAGCGTGAGTATTAGGGTTAGGTTTAGGGTGGGGGTGAGGTTTAGGTTTAGGTTGAGTGTTAAGATTAGCATGAGGGTTAGTGTTATGGTTAGGGTTAGTGTAATGGTGAGGGTAAGTGTTAGGGTGAGGGTTAGGGTTAGGGTTAGGGTTATTGTTAGTGTTAGGGTTATGGTTACCCTATGGTGAGGGTGAGGGTTAGGGTGAGGTTTAGGGTGAGGTTTAGTGTTAGGGTTACATTTAGAGTTTGTTTTAGGGCTAAGATTAGGGTTAGGGTGAAGGCTAGGGTGAGGGTGAGGTTTAGGGTTAGGGTTAGGGTTAGGTTTAGGATTATGGTGAGGATGAGGGTAAGTGTGTGGGTTAGGGTTAGGTTTAGGTTTAGGCTTAGGGTTAGGCTAAGTGTTAGGTTGAGGGTGAGGGTTATGTTTAGAGTGAGGGTTAGGTTTAGGGTTAGGGTGAGAGTCAGGATGGGGGTTAAGGTTAGGATTAGGGTTAGGGAGAGGGCTTGTGTTAGGGTGAGGGTTACGGTTAGGGTTAGGGTGAGGTTTAGGGTTAGGGTTAGGTTTAGGGATAGGTTCAGGGTTAGGGTTAGGGTTATGGTGAGGGTGAGAGTTAGGGTTAGTTTGAGGGTTAGGATTAGGTCTACGTTTAGGGTTAGGGTTAGGGTTAGGGATTTGGCGAGGGTTATAATGAGGGATAGGGTTAGGAATATGGTTAGGATGAGGGCTAGGGTGAGAGTGAGGGTTAGGGTTAGGGTTATGGTGTGGTTTAGGTTTAGGGTGAGGTTTAGGGTTAGGGTGAGAGTTAGGGTTAGGCTTACAGTGAGGGTCAGGGTTAGGTTTTGGTTGAGGGTTAGAATTAGGTTTAGGATTAGGGTGAGGGTTAGGGTTAGGGTTAGGTTGAGGGTTAAGGTGAGGATTAGGGATACAATTAGGGTTAAAGTGAGAGCTAGGGTGAGGGTGAGGTAAGTGTTAGGGTTAGGGTGAGGTTTATGTTTAGGGTTAGGGTTAAGGTGAGGTTAAGGGTTAGAGTTAGGGTTAGGGGGAGGGTTAGGGTGAGGATTAGGGTTAGGGTTACGGTCAGGTTTAGGTTTCGGTTTAGGGTTAGGGTGAGGGTTAGGGTTACAGTTAGAGAGAGGGTCAGGGTTAGGGTTTGGTTGAGGGTTAGAATTAGTTTTAGTGTTAGGGTGAGGGTTAGGGTTAGGGTTAGGATGAGGGTGAGGGTGAGTTTTAGGGTTATAGTTAGGGTTAGGTTGAGGGATAGGGTGAGGTTTCGGGTTAGGAATAGTGTTAGGATTAGGATTAGGGTGAGGTTCAGGGTTAGGGTGAAGGTTAGGTTTAGGGTCAGGATTAGGATTAGGGTTAGGGTGAGGGTGAGTGTGAAGTTTAGGGTTAGGGTTAGGGTTAGGCTTAGGGAAAGGCTGAGTGTGAGGTTGAGGGTGGGGGTTCAGGTGAGGGTGAGGTTTAGGGTTAGAATTAGGGTTAGGGTTAGAGTGAGCATTAGGGTGAGGGTTAGGTTTAGCGATAGGGTTAGGGTTAGTGTTAGGGTTATGGTGAGGGTGAGGTTTAGGTTGAGGGATAGGATTAGTGCTAGCTTTAGGATGACAGGGTGAGGGTTAGGGTGAGGGTTAACATGAGTGTTGGGGTTAGGATTAGGGTTAGGATGAGGGCTAGGGTTAGGTTTAGGTTTAGGGTGAGGGTTTGTGTTATGGTGAGGGTGTGGGTTAGGTTTGGAGTGATTGTTATTGTGAGGACTAAGGTGAGGGTGAGGGTTAAGGTTAGGGTTAGTGTGAGGTTTAGGTTGAGGTTTAGGTTTAGGGTTAGGGTTAGCATTAGGGTTAGGGTGAGGGCTAGGGTGAGTGTGAGGTTTAGGGTTAGGGTTAGTCTTAGGCTTAGGTTTAGGCTGAGGCTGAAGGTGAGGTGAGGGTTAGGGTTAGGGTGATGGTTAGGGTTAAAGTTAGGGTTAAGATGAGGGTTAGGATTAGGGTGAGGGTTAGGATGAGGGTGACAGTAAGAATAAAGTTGAGGGTTAGGCTGAGGTTGAGGGTTATGGTAAGGGTGAGGGTGATGGTTAGGGTTAGGTTGAGTGTGAGGTTTAGATTGAGGATTAGTGTTAAGATTAGTGTGAGGTTTAGGGTGAGGATGAGGGTTAGGGTTAGGGTGAGAGATAGGGTGAAGTTGAGGGTTAGGGTTAGGGTTAGGGTGAGGTTTAGGTTTAGGGTGATGGTTAGCATTAGTGTGAGGGTTAGTGTTAGGGTTTGTGTTAGTGTTAGGGTGAGCGTCAGTGTTAGGGTAAGGTATAGGTTTAGGGTAAGATTTTGTATTAGGGTTAGGGTTAGGGTTAGCGTGAAGGTGAGGTTTAGGGTTAGAGTTAGGGTTAGGGTGAGGGTTAGGGTTAGGGTTAGGGTTACTGTTCGGATTAGTATTAGAGTTAGGGTGAGGGTGAGGGTGAGGATTACGGTTAGGGTTTGGGTGTGGGCTAGGGTGAGGGTGAAGGTTAGGGTTAGGGTTGGGGTGAGGGTTAGGGTGAGGTTTAGGGTTAGTGTTAGGGTTAGCGTTGGGATTAGGGATAGTCGAAATGTTAGGCTGAGGGTGAAGATGAGGGTGGGGTTTAGGGTGATGGTAAGGGTTAGGGTTAGGGTTAGGGTGGGGTTTAGGGTGAGGGTACGGTTAGGGTGAGGGTGAGGTTTAAGGTTAGATACAGGGTTAGGGAGAGGGTTAAGGTGAAGTTTAGGGATAGGGTTAGTGTTAGGTTTAGGGTTACAGTTACTGTGAGGGTGAGGGTGAGGGTTAGGTTAGGGTTAGTGTGAGGATTAGGGTTTGGGTAAGGGTTAGAGTGAGGGTTAGGTTGAGGGTGAGGTTTAGGGATAGAATTAGGTTTAGGGTGAGTGTGAGGTTGAGGTTTAGGTTTAGGGTTAGTGTTAGTGTTAGGTTTAGGTTGAGATTTAGGGGGAGGATTAGGGTTAGGGTTAGGATTAGGAGTAGGGTTAGGGTTAGGGTGAGTGTGAGGGTTAGGGTTAGGATTAGTGTTAGCCTTAGGTTTTGCCTGAGGGTGAGGTTGAGGGTGAGGTTTAGGTTTAGGGTGAGGGTAAGGGTTAAGGTGATGGAGAGGTTTATTGTTAGCTTTAGGGTTAGAGTTAGGGTTAGTTTGAGGGTGAGGTTTACGTTTAGAGTTAGGGTCAGTGTTAGGGTTAGGGTGAGGGTCAGGGTTATGGTTAGGGTTAGGTTAGGCTTAGGCTTAGGCTTAGGCCGAGCATGAGGGTGAGGGTTAGGGTTAGGGTTAGGGTGAGGGTTAGGATGAGTTTTAGGGTTAGGATTAGGGTTAGGGTGAAGGCTAGGCTGAGGGTTAGGGTGATGGTTAGGTTTAGGGGTAGGGTTAGGTTAGTATTAGGGTTAGGGTCATTGTGAGGGTGAGGGTTATGGTTAGGGTTAGCATTAAGCTTAGGGTTAGGGTGAGGTTTAGGGTTAGGTTTTGGTTTAGTGTGAGGGTGAGGCTGAGGATTAGTGTTAGGTTTAGGGTTAGGGTGAGGGTTGGCTTTAGGGTTACGCTTAGGGTTAGGGTGAGGGTTACAGTGAGGGTTAGGGATAGGGTTAGGGTTAGGCTTAGGCGTAGGCTGCGGGTGAGGGTGAGGGTTAGGTTAAGGGTTTGGGTTAGGGTGAGGGTGACACTGAGGATTACTGTTAGGTTTATGGTTAGGCTTAGGTTTAGGTTTAGGGTTAGGGCTAGGGTTAGTGTTAGGGTGAGTTTGAGGGTTAGGCTTAGGGTTAGGCTTATGGTTAGGGTTAGGGTTAGGGTGAGTGTGAGGTTTAGGGTTAGAGTTAGGGTTAGGGGTAGGGTTAGGGTGAGGTTTAGGTTCAGGGTTAGTGTTAGGATGAGGGTGAGGGTGAGTGTTAGTTTGAGGTTTAGGGAAAGGGTTAGGTTTAGGACAAGGGTTAGGATGAGGGTGAGGGTGAATGTTAGGCTTAGTCTTAGGGTTAGACTGAGGGTGAGTTTGGGGGTGAGGTGTAGGGTTAGTGTTAGGGTTAGGTTTAGGTTTAGCCTGAGAGTGAGGGTGGGGGTGAGCGTTAAGTTTAGTGTGATGGTTCGGGTTAGGGTTATGGATCGCGTTAGGGTTAGTTTTATTGTTAGGGTTAGGTTTAGAGTTACAGTGAGGTGAGAGTGCGGGTGAGGGTTAGGGTTAGGGTTAGGGTGGGGTTTAGGGTTAGGGTAAGGGTAAGGGTGAGGTTTAAGGTTAGATATGAGGTTAGGGAGAGGGTTAAGGTGAGGGTTGGGGATAAGGTTAGTGTTAGGTTTAGGGTTACATTTACTGTGAGGCTGAGGGTGAGGGTTAGGTTAGGGTTAGTGTGAGGCTTAGGGTTTGCGTAAGGGTTAGAGTGAGGGTGAGGGTGAGGGTGAGGGATAGAATTAGGGTTAGGGTTAGTGTTAGTGTTAGGTTTAGGTTGAGAGTTAGGTAGAGGGTTAGGGTTAGGGTTAGTGTTAGGTTAGTATGTGGGTGAGGTTTTGTGTTAGAATTAGGGTTAGTGTGAGTCTGAGGTTGAGGGTTAGGGTTAGGGTTAGAGTTAGGATTATAGTTAGGGTGAGGGTGCGGGTGAGAGTTAGGTTTAGGCTGAGGGTTGGGGTTAGGGTTAGAGTGAGGGTTAGGTTGAGGGTTAGGGTTAGGGTTAGAGTTAGGATTATAGTTAGGGTGAGGGTGCGGGTGAGAGTTAGGTTTAGGGTGAGGGTTGGGGTTAGGGTTAGAGTGAGGGTTAGGGTGAGGGTTAGGCTTAGGCTTAGGTTTAGGGTGTGGGCTAGGGAAAGCTTGAGTGTTAGGGTGAGGGTTAGGGTTAGGTTTAGTGTTAGGTTTAGGGTTGGGGTTAGGGTTAGGCTTAGTATTAGGCGGAGGTTGAGGTTGAGGGTGAGTGTTAGGGTTAGGTGAGGGTGACGTTTAGGGTTAGATTTAGCGTTGGGTTGAGGGTTAGTGTGAGGATTAGGGTTAGGGTTAGTGTTACAATTAGGGTTAGGGTGAGGGTGAGTGTGAGGGTTAGAGTTAGTCTTAGGCTTAGGCTTAGGAGGCTTAGGCCGATCGTGAGGGTGAAGGTTAGGATTAATGTGAGGGTTAGGGTTTTAGGGTTAGGGTTAGGGTTAGGATGAGGTTTAGGGTTAGGATTAGGGTTAGGGTGAGGGCTAGAGTGAGGTTGAGGCTTATGATTAGCATTAGCATGAGGTTTAGTGTTAGGGTTAGGGTTAGAATTACGGTGAGTGTGAGGTTTAGGGTTAGGTTTAAGTTTAGGGTTATTGTTAGGGTTAGGTTTAGAGTTAAGTTGAGGGTTAGGGTGAGGTTTAGGTTTAGGGATAGGGTGAGGTTTAGGATGAGGTTTAGGGTTAGGGTTAGGGTTAGGGTGAGGGATGGGGTGAGGATTAGGGTGAGGGTTACTGTTAGGGATAAGGTTTGTTTTAGGATTATGGTTAAGGTGAGGGCTAGTGTGAGGGTTAGGGTTAGGGTTAGGCTTAGGGTTATTGTGAGGGTTAGGGTTATTTTTTGGGTTAGGCTGAGGGTGAGGGTGAGGATTAGGGTTAGTGTTAGGGTTAGGTTTAGGGTTAGGTTTTGGGTTAGGGTTAGGGTTTTGGTTAGGGTTAGCATTATGATTTGTGTTTGGTTACGGTGAGGGTTCGGGTTAGGGTTAGTGCTAGGCTTAGGGTTAGGCTTAGGGTGAGGGTGGGGGTGAGGATTAGGTAAGGGTTAGGGTTAGGGTTAGGTTTAGAGTTACTGTTATGGTTATTGTTAGTGCTATGGTTAGGGTTAAGTTTGCGGTTAGGGTGAGGCTGAGGGTGAGGGTTATGGTTATGGATAGGGTTAATGTTAGGATTAGTGTTAGTCTTATTGTTATGGTTAGGGTTAGAGTTACAATGAGGTACGGTGTGAGGGTGTGAATGAAGGTTTGGGTGAGGTTTATGGTGAGGTTTAGGGTTAGGGTGAGGGTGAGGGTGAGGTTTACGGTTTGAGTTAGGGTTATGGGGCGGGTTAGGGTGAGGATTATGGTTACGGTGAGTGTTAGGGTTAGGGTGAGGCTTAGGATTAGGGTTAGGGTTATTGTTAGGGTACAGTTCATGTTTACAGTTAAGATGAGGGTGAGGGTTAGGGTTAGGTTTAGGGAGAGGTTTAGGGTTTGGGTTAGGTTTAGAGTTAGGGTAAAGGTGAGGATGAGGTTTAGGGTTAGAGTCAGGGTTAGGGTGATGGTTAGTTTGAGGGTTAGGGTTAGTGTTAGGATTAGGGTTAGGGTGAGAGTTAGGGGGAGGATTAGGGTTAGGGTTAGGGTTAGGATTAGTGTTAGGGTGAGGGTGACTTTGTGTGTTAGGGTTAGGTTTAGGGTTAGGCTCAGGTTTAGGCTGAGGGTGAGGTTGAGGGTGAGGGCTAGGGTGAGGGTGAGGTTTAGGGTTAGGGTTATGGTGAGGTTTAGTGTTAGGTTTTCGGTTAGGGTTAGGGTGAGGTTGAGATTTACGGTTAGAGTTAGGGTTAGGGTGAGGCTGAGGGTGAGGGTTAGGGTTAGTATTAGGGTTAGGTTTAGGTTGAGGGTTAGTGTGAGGGTGAGGGTTAGTGTTAGGTTTAGGATTAGGATTAGGATTAGGGTTAGGGTTAGGGTTAGTGTTAGGGTTAGGTTTAGTATTAGGGTTAGGGTGAGTGTGAGTGCTAGGATTAGGGTTATGTTTAGGGTTAGGTTAAGGTTTAGGGTTAGGATTAGTGTTATTTTTAGGGTTAGGTTTAGAGTTACAGTGAGGGTGAGGGTGAGGGTTTGAGTTATGGTTAGGCTGAGGGTGAGGTTTAGGTTTAGATTTAGGTTTAGGGGGAAGGTTCTTTCCTTGGTTAGGGTTAGGATTAGTGTTAGGGTTAAGTTTAGGGTGAGGGTTAGGTTGAGATTAAGGGTTAGGGTTAGGGTTAGGATTAGGGTTAGGGTTAGGGTGAATGTGAGTGAGAAGGTTAGGGTTAAGTTTAGGCTTAGGCTTAGGGTTAGGCTGAGGTTGAGCTTGGGTGTGAAGATTAGTGTTAGGAAGATGGTTAGGGTTAGGGTTAGGGTGAGGGTTAGGATGAGGTTTAGGTTTAAGATTAGGTTTAGTGTGAGGGCTAGGGTGAGGGTGAGGGTTAGGGTAAGGATTAGACCTAGGCTTAAGGTTAGGCTGATCTTGAGGTTGAGGGTGAGGGTTAGGGTTAGGGTGATATTTAGGTTTACGGTTAGGGGGAAGGTTAGGATGAGCTTTAGGGTTAGGGTTAGAGTTATGGTGAGGATGATGGTAATGGTAAAGGTTAGGTTGAGGCTGAGGGTGAGGTTTAAAATAAGTGTGAGTGTTAGGGTTAGGTTTAGAGTTATGGTAAGGGTTAAATTGAGGATTAGGGTTAGGGTTAATGTGAAGTTTAAGGTGAGGATGAGGGTTACGATTAGGGTGAGGCTGAGGGTTAAAATTAAGGTTGGGGTGAGGGCTAGGATGAGGGAGAGGGTTAGGGTTAGTTTTAGGGTTAGGGCGAGGTTTAGGATTAGGGTGAGGGTTAGGGTTATGGTGAGGGTGAGGGTGGGGGATAGGATTAGGTTTAGGGTGATGGTTCAGGTTAGGGTTAGTGTTATTGTTAGGTTTAGGATTAGAGTTACTGTGAGGGTGAGGGTGCGGGTGAGGGTTAGGGTTAGGTTTAGTGTGGGTTTTAGGATTAGGGTAAGGGTTAAGGTTAGGTTGAGGGTGAGGTTTAGGGTTAGATATTGGGTTAGGGAGAGAGTTAGGGTGAGGGTTAGGGATAGGGTTATTGTTAGGGTTAGGGTGAGGGTGAGGATTAGGTTGAGGTTTAGGTTTAGGTTTAGGGTTAGGGTTAGTGTGACGATTAGGGTTAGTGTTAGGGTGAGGGTTAGTGTTGAGGTGAGGGTTTGGGTTAGGGTGAGGGTTATGGTTAGGCTGAGGGTTAGGATTAGGGTTAGGGTAATTGTTAGGTTTAGTTTTAGGGTTACAGTTACTGTGAGTGTGAGGGTGAGTGTTAGGGTTTGGATTAGGGTGAGGTTTATGGTTTGGTTTAGGGTTAGAGTGAGGGATCTGGTGAGGGTGAAGTTTAGGGATAGACTTAGGGTTAGGGTGACGGTTAGGTTGAGGTTGAGGTTTAGGGTTAGTGTTAGTGTCAGGTTTAGGTTTAGAGTTAGGGGGAGGGTTAGGGTTAGTATTTGTGTTAGCTTTAGGGTTAGGATGTGAGTGAGGTTTAGTGTTAGAATCAGGGTTAGGGTGATGCTGAGGGTGAGGGTTGGGTTTAGGGTTACTGGTAGGGTTAGGCTGAGGGTGAGAGTTAGGGTGAGGGTGAGGGTTAGGGTCAGGTTTAGGATTAGGATTAGGGTTACGGTTAGGGGTAGTGTTAGGTTTAGGGTGAGGTTTAGGGTTTGGTTTAGTGTTAGAGTGAGGGATCGGGTGAGGCTGAGGTTTAGGGATAGAGTTAGGGTTAGTGTGAGGGTTAGGTTGAGGTTGAGGTTTATGGTTAGTGTTAGTGTTAGTGTTAGGTTTAGAGTTAGGGGGAGGGTTAGGGTTAGCGTTAGTGTTAGCATTAGGGTTAGGATGTGGGTGAGGTTTAGTGTTAGAATCAGGGTTAGGGTGAGGCTGAGTGTGAGGCTTAGGTTTAGGGTTACTGTTAGGGTTAGGGTGAGGGTGAGGGTTAGGGTGAGTGTGAGGGTTAGTGTCAGGTTTAGGATTAGGATTAGGGTTAGGGTTAGGGATAGTGTTAGGGTTAGGGTTAGGGTGAGGGTGAGGGTTAGGTTTAGGGTGAGGGTAAGGGTTAGGGTTAGGTTGAGGTTTAGTGTTAGGGTTTGGGTTAGAGTTAGGGTTAGGGTGAGGGTGAGGTTTAGGGGTAATGTTAGGGTTAGCATGAGGGTTAGGTTGAGGGTTAGATTTAGGGTCTAGGTTATGTTGGGTGTTACGGTAAGGGTAGTCCTGAGGGTTAGGCTGAGGGTGAGGTTTACGGTAAGGGTTAGGATTAGGGTTAGGGTGAGTGTTAGGTTTAGGGGAAAGTTGTGCTTGAGGTTTTGATTGAGGATTAGGGTTAGGGTGAGGGCTAGGGTGAGGGTGAGGTTTAGGGTTAGAGTTAGGGTGAGGTTTAGGGTTAGGGTGATGGTTAGGGTTAGTGTGAGGGTTAGTGTTAGTGTTAGGATTAGTGTTAGGGTGAGGGTTAGGGTTAGGGTGAGGGGTATGATTAGAGTTATGGTGAGCGTGAGTATTAGGGTTAGGTTGATGGTTAGGGTTAGGGTTAGGGTGAGGGTTATGTTTAGGTTTAGGCTGAGAGTTATGAGGAGAATTAGGGTTAGGGTGAGGGCTACGGTGAGGGTTAGGGTTAGGGTGAGGGTTATGATGAGGTTAGGGTTACGGTGAGCGTGAGAGTTAGGGTTAGGTTGATGATTAGGGTTAGGGTTAGGGTGAGGGTTATGTTTAGGATTAGGCTGAGGGTTATGAGGAGAATTAGGGTTAGGATTAGGGTTAGGGTGAGGGCTAGGGTGAGGGTTAGTGTTAGGGTGAGGGTTATGATTAGGGTTACGGTGAGCGTGAGAGTTAGGGTTAGGTTGATGGTTAGGGTTAGGGTTAGGGTGAGGGTTATGTTTAGGTTTAGGCTGAGGGTTATGAGGAGAATTAGGGTTAGGATTAGGGTTAGGGTGAGGGCTAGGGTGACGGTTAGGTGTAGGTTTAGCATTAGAGTGAAGTTTAGGGTTAGGGTTAGTGTTAGGGTCAGGGTTTGGATGAGGGTTAAGGTTATGCTGAGGGTGAAGGTTAGGGTTTGGGTGAGAGTTAGGTTTAGGAATACAGTTAGGTTTAAGTTTAGTGTTAGTATTAGGGTTAGGGTTAGCGTTAGGTTTAGGGTTATAATTAGTGTTATTGTTAGGGTTAAGGATAGAGTTAAGGTGAGGTTGAGGGTTAGGGTTAGGGTTAGGGTGAGGTTTAGGGTTAGGGGTAGGATTAGGGTTAGAGTGAGGGTGAGGTTTCGGGTTAGGTTTGGGTTAGGGGGAGGTTTCGTTCGTGGTTTATGGTTAGGGTTCGCGTTAGGGTTAAGGTTAGTGTTAGGGTGAGGGTAAGTGTTAGGTTAAAATAAGTGTTAGGGTGAGGGTTCGGGTAAGGGTGCGGGTGAGGGTTAGGGTTAGGGTTAGGGTGGGTTTTAGGGTTAGGGTTAGTGTTAGGGTGAGGGTGATGGTGAAGTTTAGGGTTAGATATAGGGTTTGGGAGAGGGTTAGGGTGAGGGTTAGGGATAGGGTTATTGTTAGGGCTAGGGTGAGGGTGAGGGTGAGGGTGAGGTTTAGAGTTAGGTTTAGGGTTAGGGTTAGTGTGAGGGTTAGTGTTAGGTTTAGGGTTAGTGTTAGAGTGAGGGTAAGTGTTAGGGTGAGGGTTTGGGTTAGGGTGAGGGTTATGGTTAGGGTGAGGTTTAGGATTAGGGTTAGGTTTATTGTTAGGTTTAGGTTTAGGGTTACAGTTACTGTGAGGGTGAGGTTGAGGGTTAGGTTTAGGGTTAGGATGAGGTTTAGGGTTTGGATTAGGATTAGAGTGAGGGTTAGTGTGAGGGTGAGGTTTAGGGATAGAGTTAGGGGTAGGGTGAAGGTTAGGTTGAGGTTTAGGTTTAGGTTCAGTGTTAGTGTTAGGGTTAGGGTTAGCATGTGGGTGAGAATTAGTCTTAGAATTAGGGTTAGGGTGAGGGAGAGGGTTAGGGTGAGGGTGAGGGTTAGGGTTAGGTTTACGATTAGGATTCGTGTTAGGGTTTGGGGTAGTGTTAGGGTTAGGGTTTGGGTTAGGGTTAGGGTGAGGGTGAGGGTTAGGTTTAGGGTGAGGGTAAGGGTTAGGGTTAGGTTGACGATTAGTGTTAGGTTTTGGGTTTGAGTTAGGGTTAGGGTGAGGGTGAGGTTTAGGATTAGCTTTAGGGTTAGGATGAAGGTTTGGTTGAAGGTTAGAGTTAGGGTGATTGTTATGTTGGGGGTGACAGAAAGGGTAAACCTGAGGGTTAGGCTAAGGGTGAGGTTAGGGTAAGGGTGAGAATTAGGGTAAGGTTGAGTGTTAGGGTTAGGGGAAGGTTGAGGGTGAGGGTTTGATTTTGGATTAGGGTTAGGGTTAGGGCTAGGGTGAGGGTGAGGGTTAGGGTTAGGGTTAGGGTCAAATTAAGGGTTAGGGTGATGGTTAGGGTTAGTGTGAGGGTTAGTGTTAGTGTTAGTGTTAGGGTTAGAGTGAGGGTAAGTGTTAGGGTGAGGTTTAGGGTTAGGATGAGGTTTATGATTAGGGTTACGTTTAGCGTGAAGGTTATGGTTAGGTTGATGGTTAGGGTTAGGTTTAGGGTGAGGGTTAGTTTTAGGTTTAGGCTGAGGGTTATGACTAGAATTAGGGTTAGGATTAGGGTTAGGGTGAGGGCTAGGGTGAGGGTTAGGGTTAGTGTTAGTGTTAGAATGAGGTTTAGTGTTTGGGTTAGTGTTAGGTTGAGGGTTTGGATGAGGGTTAATTTTATGCTGAGGTTTAGGTTTAGGGTTTGGGTGAGAGTGAGGGTTAGGATTAGGGTTAGCGTTAGGGTGAGTGTTAGGATTAGGGTTACGGTTAGCGTTAGGTTTATTGTTAGTATTAGTGTTATTGTTAGCATTAAGTTTAGAGTTAAGGTGAGGGTGAGGGTGAGGGTGAGGGTTAGAGTTAGGGTTAGGGTGAGGTTTAGGGTTAGGGGTAGGATTATGGTAAAAGTGAGGGTGAGGTTTTGGGTTATATTTGGTTTAGGGGGAGGGTTAGTTCGTGGGTTAGGTTTCATGTTAGGGTTAAGGTTAGTGTTAGGGTGAGGGTAAGTGTTAGGTTGAAGGTAAGTTTTAGGGTGAGGGTTAGGGTTAGGGTGAGGCTGAGGGTTTGGGTTAGGTTTAGGGTTAAGTTTAGGGTTAATGTTAGTTTTCGGGTTAGGGTTAGGGTTAGGGTGAGGTTAGGGTTAGGCTTAGGCTTAGGGTTAGGCTGAGGGTGAGGGTGAGGGTTAGGGTTAGTGTTTGGGTTAGGGTGAAGGTGAGGTTGAGGATTAGTGTTAGGTTTAGGGTTAGGGTTAGTGTTAGGTTTAGGGTTAGGGCTAGGGTTAGGGTTAAGGTGAGGTTTAGGGTTAGGGTTAGGGTTAGGTTTAGGGTTAGGGTGAGGTTTAGGGTTAGAATTAGGGTTACGGTTAGGGTTAGGTTGAGGTTTAGGGTTAAAATTATGGTTAGGGTGAGGGTTAAGGTTAAGGGTAGGGGTAGTTTTAGGATTAGGGTTAGGGTTAGGGTGAGTGTGAGGATTAGGTTTAGGGTTAGGGTTAGGCTTAGAGTTAGGGTGAGGGTTAGGGTTGGGTTTGCTTTAGAGTGACGGTGAGACTGAGGATTAGGGTTAGGTTTAGAGTTAGGTTTAGGGTTAGGGTTACTAATAGGGTTTGGGTTAAGGTTAGGGTTACTGTGAGGTTTAGAATTAGGTTTAGAGTTAGGCTTAGGGTTATGCTGAGGGTGAGGGTGTGGGTGAGGGTTAGAGTTATGTTTAGGGTTAGGCTTAGGGTTAGGGTTATTGTTAGGGTTAGGGTTAGAGTTACGTTGAGGCTGAGGGTGTGGGTGAGGGTCAGGGTGAGGGCTAGGGTGAGGGTGAGGTTTAGGGTAAGTATTAGGGTGAGGTTTAAGCTTAGGCTTAGGGTGAGGGTTAGGGTGACTGTGAGGTTTAGTGTTAGGGTTAGGGTTACAGTTAGGGTTAGGGTGAGGGTGAGGTTTATGGGTAGAGTTTTGGTTAGGGTGATGGTTAGGATTAGGCTGAGGGTTAAGGTGGGGGTAACGGTAACGGTAAAGTTGAGGTTTAGGTTGAGGTTGAGGGTTATGTTAAGGGTGAGGGTTAGGGTTAGGGTGAGGGTTAGGTTTAGGGTTAGGGTGAGGGTGAGGGTTAGATTGATGATTAGTGTTAGGGTTAGTGTGATGGTTAATGTTAGTGGTAGGGTTAGTTTTAGCCTGAGGGAAAGTGTTAGGGTGAGGGTTAGGTTTAGGGTGAGGTTGAGGCATAGTGTTTGGTTTAGGGTTAGGGTCATGGTGAGGTTTAGTGTTAGACATAGGGTTAGGGTGAGGCTGAGGGTGAGGGTTAGGGTTAGGATTAATGTTAGGGTTAGGCTTAAGGAGAGGGTTAGGATGAGGGTGAGGGTTAGGATTAGGGTTAAGTGTAGGAGTAGGGTTAGGGTTATGGTGAGTGTGAAGGTTCGAGTGAGGGTTAGGGTTAGGCTTAGGTTTAGGCTGAGGGTGAGGGTGAAGTTGAGGTTTAGGGTTAGTGTGAGGATTAGGGTTAGGGTTAGGGTGAGTGTGAGGGTGAGGGTTAGGGTTAGAGTTAGGCTTAGGGTGAGGGTGAATGTTAGGGTTAGGGTGAGGGTTAGGGTTAGTGTTATGGGTAGGGTTAGGATGAGTGTAGGGTTAGGATTAGGGTTAGGGTGAGGGCTGGGGTGAGGGTGAGGTTTAGGGTTAGGGTTAGGGTTAGAGTTAGGGTTAGTGTGAGGGTGAGGTTTAGGGTTAGAGTTTGGGTTAGGGTTAGAGTTAGGGTTAAGCTGAGGCTGAGGGTGAGGATTAGGGTTAGAGTTACCATTAGGATTAGGGTAAGGGTTAGGGTGAGTGTGAGGGTTAGGGTTAGTGTTAGCCTTAGGGTTAATCTGATGGTGAGGTTGAGGTTTAGGGTTAGGGTGAGTGTTAGGGTGAGGGTTAGGTTTAGGTTTAGTTTTAGGGTAAAGTTTAGGGTTAGGGTTATGGTTAAGTTGATGGTTAGGATGAGGTTTAGGGTTACACTCAGGGTGAGGTTTAGGGTTAGGGTGAGGGTTAAGGTTAGGATTATGGTTAGGGTGAGAGTGATTGTTAGCATTAGGGTTAGGCTTAGGGTTCGGTTTAGGGTTAGAATTAGTGTTATTGTTAGGGTTAGGTTTAGAGTTATGGTGAGGGTGAGGGTGAGTGTGCATGTGAGGGTTATGGTTAGGGTTAGGGTGAGGTTTAGGGATAGGGTTAGGATTAATGTTAGGGTGAGGGTGAAGTTTAGTGTTAGATTTAGGGTTAGTTGGAGGATTAGGTCGCGGGTTAGTTTTAGGGTAAATGTTTGGGTTAAGATTAGTGTGAGGGTTATGTTGAGGTTTAGGGTTAGGGTTAAGGTTAGGATTAGGTTTAGGGTGAGTGTGAGTGTGAGGGTTAGGGTTAGGGATAGGCATAGACTTAAGGTTAGGCTGAGAGTGAGGGTGGAAGTGAAGATTAGGGTTAGGGTGATGGTTAGGGTTAGGTTTAGTGTGAGGGTTAGGATGAGCATTAGGGTTAGGATTAGGTTTAGGGTGAGGGCTAGGGTGAGGGTGAGGGTTAGGGTAAGGGTTAGGGTTAGTCTTATTAACAGGTTGAGCTTGATATTGATAGTGAGGTTTTGGGTTAGGGTTAGTGTTAGATTTAGTGTTAGGGTTAGGGTGACGGTGAGGGATTGGTTTAGGTTTAGGATTAGGATTAGGGTTAGGGTTACTGTGAGTGTGAGGGTTAGGGTTAAGGTTAGTGTTAGCCTTAGGTTTAGGCTGAGGGTGAGGGTGAGGGTTAGATTGAGGATTAGCATTAGAGTGAGGGCTAGGGTGAGGGTGAGTTTTAGTTTTAGGGTTAAGGTGAGGTTTAGGGTTTGGGTGATGTTTAGGGCTAGTGTGAGATTTAGTGTAAGGTTTAGGGTTAGTGTTAGGGTGAGGGTAAGCGTTAGGTTGTGGGTTCGGGTTAGGGTTAGGCTGAGGGTTAGGGTGAGTGTGAGGATTAGGGTTAGCATGATGGTTCGGTTTAGGTTTAGTGTTATTGTTAGGGTTAGGGTTAGAGTTACAGTGAGGGTGAGGATGCGTGTGAGCGTTAGTTTTAGGGTTAAGGTAGGGTTTAGGGTTACGGTTAGGGTTAGGGTTAGGGAGAGGGTGAGGTTTAGGGTTAGATATAGGGTTCAGGAGAGGGTTAAGGTGAGGGTTAGGGATAGGGTTAGTTTTAGGCTTAGTGTGAGGGTGAGGGTTAGTTTGAGGTATAGGTTTACTGTTAGGGTTAGGTTTAGTGTGAGTGTTAGTGTTAGGGTGAGGGTAAGTGTTAGGGTGAGTGTTTGGGTTATGGTGAGGTTTATGGTTATGGTGAGGGTTAATATTAGGGTTAGGGCTATTTTTAGGTTTAGGTTTAGGGTTACGGTTACTGTGAGGGTGAGGGTGAGTGTTAGGGTTATAGTTAGGCTGAGGTTTAGGGTTTGGGTTTGGGTTAGAGTGAGGGTTAGGGTGAGGGTGAGGTTTAGGTATAGATTTAGGGTTAGGGTGAAAGTTAGGTTGAGTTTTAGGGTTAGGGTTAGTGTTAGTGTTAGTGTTAGGTTGAGAGTTAGGGGGAGTTTTAGTGTTAGGGTTAGGGTTAGCCTTAGGGTTACGATGTGGGTGTGGTTTAGTTTTAGAATTAGGATTCAGGTAAGGCTGAGGTTGAGGGGTGAGGGTTAGGATAAGCGTTAGGGTTAGGGTTAGGGTTAGGGTTAAAATAAGTGTTATTTTTAGGGTTAGGTTTAGAGTTAAGGTGAGGGTGAGGGTTAGGGTTAGGGTTAGGGTTAGGTTTATGTTTAGGGGTAGGATTAGGCTTAGGGTGAGGATGAGGTTTAGGGGTAGAGTTAGGGTTAGGGTGAGGGTTAGGGTGAACGTTTGGTTTAGGGTACGTGTTAGGGTGGGGTGATGGTAAGTGTAAACATGAGGGTTAGGCTGAGTATAAGGGTTACGTTCGGGTGAGGATTAGGGTTAGGGTGAGGGTTAGGGTTAGAGGAACTGTGTGGTGAGGGTTAGATTGAGGATTAGTGTTAGGGTTAGTGTGAGGTTTAGGGTGAGGATGAGGGTTAGGGTTAGGGTGAAGGCTAGGGTGAGGGTGAGGTTTAGCTTTAGGTTTAGGGTGAGGTTTGGGGTTAGGTTGATGGTTAGAGTTAGTGTGTGGGTTAGTGTTAGCGTTAGGGTTAGTGTTAGGTGAGGGTAAGTGTGAGGGTGAGGTTTAGGGTTAGGGTTATTGTTATGGTTAAGGTTAGGGTTATGGTTATGGTGAGGGTGATGTTGAGGGTTAGGGTTAGAGTTAGGATAAGGTTTAGATTTAGGGTTAGGGTGAGAGTTAGGCTTAGGGTGAGAGTGAGGTTTACAGTTAGAGTTAGGGTTAGTGTTAAGGTTAGGGTTAGGGTGAGGGTTAGTCTTTTGGTTAGGTTAGGCTCATGCTTAGGCTTAGGCTTAGGCCAAGCATGAGGTTGAGAGTGAGGTTTAGGGTTAGGGTGAGGGTTAGGGTGAGGGTTAGGATGAGGTTTAGGTTTAGGATTAGGGTTAGGGTGAGTGCTAGGCTGAGGGTTAGGGTGAGGGTTAGGTTTAGGGATAGGTTAGGTTTAGGATTAGGGTTAGGCTTAGGGTGAGTTTGAGGCTTAGGGTTAGGGTCAGGGTTAGGCTTAGGGTTAGGGTGAGGCTTAGGGTTAGGTTTGGGTTAGGTTGAGGGTGAGTCTGAGGATTAGGATTAGGTTTAGGTTTAGGTTTAGGGTTAGGTTTAGGTTTAGGGATAGGGTTAGGGTTACGGTGAGGCTTAGGGTTAGGGTTAGGTTTAGGCTTAGGTTTAGGCTGACGGTGAGGGTCAGGGTTAGGGTTTGGTTTTGGGTTAGGGTGAGGTTGAAGCTTATGATTAGTGTTAGGTTTAGGGTTAGGGTTATTGTTAGGTTTAGGGTTACTGCTCTGGTTACGGTTACATTGAGGATTAGGATTAGGGTTAGGGTTTGGCTTAGGGTTAGGGATAGGGTTAGGGTTAGGGTGAGGGTGAGGTTTAGGGTTAGAATTAGGGTTAGGGGCAGGGTTAGGATGAGGTTTAGGGTTAAGGTCAGTGTTAGGGTTAGGGTGAGAGTGAGGCTTAGGTTGAGTTTAGGGATAGGGTTTGGTTTAGGACTAGGGTTAGGGTGAAGTTGAGGGTGAGGGTTAGGCTTAGGTTGAGGGTGAGGGTGGGGGTGAGGATTAGGGTTAGGGTGATGGTTCGGGTTAGGGTTAGTGTTATTGTTAGGGTTAGGGATAGAGTTACGATGAGGGTGTCGGTGCGGGTGAGGGTTAGGCTTAGGGTTAGGATGGGTTTTAGTGTTAGGGTTAGGGTTAGGGTGAGGGTGAGGGTGAGGTTTAGGTTTAGATATAGGGTTAGGGAGAGGGTTCAGGTGAGGGTTAGGGATTGGGTTATTGTTAGGGTTAGGGTGAGGGTGAGGATTAGGTTGAGGTTTAGGGTTAGTGTTAGGGTTAGGGTTAGTGTTTGGGTGAGGGTAAGTGTTAGGGTGAGGGTTTGGTTTAGGGTGAGGGTTATGGTTAGTTGAGGGTTAGGATTAGTGTTAGGGTTATTGTTAGGTTTAGGGTTAGGCTTACAGTTACTGTGAGGGTTAGGGTGAGGTTTAGGGTTAGGGTTAGGGTGAAGTTTAGTGTTTGGGTTAGTATGAGAATGAGAGTTAGGGTGAGGGTGAGGTATAGGGATTGAATTAGGATTAGGGTGAGGGTTAGGTTGAGGTTTAGGTTTAGGGTTAGTGTTAGGGTTAGGGTTCGGTTTAGAGTTAGGGGGAGGGTTAGGGTTAGCGTTAGTGTTAGCATTAGCGTTAGGATGTGGGTGAGGTTTAGTGTTAGAATTAGTATTAGGGTGAGGCTGAGGGTGAGGTTTAGGGTTAGGGTTCCTGTTAGGGTTAGGTTGAGGATGAGGGTTAAGGTTAGGTTTAGGATTAGGATTAGGGTTTGGGTTAGGGGTAGTGTTAAGGTTAGGGTTAGGGTTAGGGTTAGGGTGAGGGTGAGGGTTAGGTTTAGGGTGAGCGTAAGGGTTAGGGTTAGGGTGAGAGTTAGGGTTAGGGGAAGGTTGAGGGTTAGGGTTTGTTTGAGAATTAGGGATAGGGTGAAAGCTAGGGTTAGGGTTAGAGTGAGGTTTAGGGTTAGGGTGATGGTTAGGGTTAGTGTGAGGGTTAGTGTTAGTGTTAGGGTTAGTGTTAGGGTGAGTGTAAGTGTTAGGGTGAGGGTTAGCGTTGGGGTGAGCGTTATGATTAGGGTTACGGTGAGCGTGAGTTTTAGGTTTAGGTTGATGGTTAGGGTTAGGGTTAGGGTGAGGGTTAGGTTTAAGTTTAGGCTGAGGGTTATGAGGAGAATTAGGTTTAGGATTAGGGTTAGGGTGAGGTTTATTGTTAGAATTAGTGTTATTGTTAGGGTTAAGGTTAGAGTTAAGATGAGGGTGAGGGTGAGGGTTAGGGTTAGGGTTAGTGTGAGGGTTAGGGTGAGCGTGAGGGTTAGGTTGAGATTTAGGGATAGGGTTAGGTTTAGGGTTAGGTTTAGTGTTAGGGTGAATGTAAGGCTTAGGGTGAGGGTTAGGCTTACGCTTAGGGTTATGCCGAGGGTGAGGGTGGGGGTGAGGAATAGGGTTAGTGTGATGTTTAGGGTTAAGGTTAGTTTTATTGTTAGGGTTAGTGTTAGAGTTAAGGTGAGGGTGAGGTTGCGGGTGAGGGTTAGGGTAAGGGTTAGGATGAGGGTTAGGGTTAGGATTAGGGTTAGGGTGAGGGCTAGGCTGAGGGTGAGGTTTAGGATTAGGATTAGTGTGCGGTTTGGGGTTAGGGTTAGGGTGAGGATGAGGTTTAGGTTTAGATTTAGGGTTAGGGTGAGACTGAGGTTGAGGGTTAGGGTTAGGGTTAGTGTTAGAGTTAGGGTTAGGGTGAGGGTTAGGTTGAGGGTGAGGGTTTTGTTTAGAGTTAGGATTAGGATTAGGGTAAGTGTTAGGGTGGCTGTGAGGGTTAGGGTTAGGGTTAGGCTTAGGTTTAGGCTGAGGGTGAGGGTAAGGGTGAGGTTTTGGGTAAGGGTGAGGGTTAGGGTGAGAATTAGGGTTCGGTTAATTTTAGGGTTAGGGTGAGGGTGAGGGTTAGTGTTAGGGTTATTGTTAGGGTTAGGGTTAGGGTGAGGTTTAGGTTTAGGTTATGTTTAGAGTTAGGTTTAGGATGAGGGTGAGATTTAGAGTTAGAGTTATGGTTAGTGTTAGGGTTAGGTTTAGGGTGAGGGTTAACATTAGAGTTAGGGTTAATCTTAGGCTTAGGCTTAGGCTGAATATGAGGGTGAGTTTTAGGCTTCGGGTTAGGGTGAGGTTTAGGGTAAGGGTTAGGGTGAGGTTATTTATGAGGATTAGGGTTAGGATTAGGGTAAGGTTGAGGGCTATGGTGATGGTTAGGGTGAGGGCTAGGGATAGGGATAGGGTTAGGTTTAGGATTAGGGTGAGGGTGAGGGTGAGTGTGAGAGTTCTGGATCGGGTTAGGTTTAGGCTTAGAGTTAGGGTGAGGGTTAGGCTTATGGTTTAGGTTAGGGTGAGTGTGAGGCTGAGGATTAGGGTTAAGTTTAGGGTTAGGTTTAGGGTTAGGTTTAGGTTTAGGGTTAGTGTCTCGGTTAGGCTTAGGCTTAGGCTTAGGTTTATGGTGAGGGTTAAGTTTAGGATTAGGGTTAAGATAAGGTTTATGCTTAGGGTTAGGCTGAGGGTGAGGGTGAGGGTGAGGGTTAGGGTTAGGTTTAGGGTAAAGTTTAGGATGAAGATTTGTGTTAGGATTAGGGTAAGGTTGAGGGCTATGGTGAGGTTTAGGGTGAGGGCTAGTGGTAAGAATAGGTTTAGGTTTAGGATTAGGGTTAGGGTGAGGGTGAGTGTGAGAGTGAGGGTTAGGGTTAGGTTTATGGTTAGAGTTAGGGTGAGGGTTAGCGTTAGGGTTTGGGTTAGGGTGTGAGGGTGAGGCTGAGGATTAGGGTTAGGTTTATGCTTAGGTTTAGGTTTAGGGTTAGTGTTAGGGTTAGGGTTAGTGTTAGGCTTAGGGTTACGGTGAGGGTGAGTGTGGGGGGTGAGGATTAGAGTTAGGGTTAGGGATAGGGTTAGGTTTAGGGTTATTGTTAGGGTTATGTTTAGGTTTAAGTTTGTGGTGAGGGTGAGAGTGAGGGTGAGGTTTATCTTTAGGGTTAGGGTTAGGGTTAGTGTTATTGTTAGGGTTAGGGTTAGAGTTATGGTGAGGTTGAGGGTGAGGTTGAGGGTTAGGTTTAGGGTGAGGTTTAGGGTTAGGGTTAGGGTTAGGGTGAGTGTGAGGTTTAGGGTTAGAGTTAGGGTTACGTTGAGGTTTAGAGTTAAGGTTAGTGTTTGGGTTAGTGTGGGGTTGAAGGTTAGGTTGAGGGTGAGGGTTAGGGTTACCTTTAGGATTTGGATCAGGTTGAGGGTGAGTGTGAGGCTTAGGGTGAGGGTTAGGCTTACCCTTAGGCTTAGGCTGAGGGTGAGGATGGGGTGAGGATTAGGGTTAGGGTGATGGTTCAGGTTAGGGTTAGTGTTATTTTTAGGGTTAGGTTTAGAGTTAAAGTAAGGGGGAGGGTGCAGGTGAGGGTTAAGGTTAGGGTTAGGTTTGGGTTTAGGGTTAGGCTTAGGGTTAGGGTGAGGGTGAGGGTTAGGTTGTGGTTTAGGGTTAGGGTGAGTGTGAGGGTTAGTGTTAGGGTTAGGGTTAGTGTTAGGATGAGGTTCCGTTTTAGGTTGAGGGTATCGTTAGGGTGAGGAGTATGGTAAGGTTGAAGGTTAGGATTAGTGTTAGGTTTATTGTGTTGGTTAGGTTTAGTGTTACAGTTAATGTGATGGTGAGGGTTAGTGTTAGGGTTAGGTTGAGGTTTGGTTGGGGTTAGGTTTAGAGTTAGGGTTTGGGTGAGGGTGAGGTTTAGGGTTATAGTTAGGGTTAGGATGAGGGTTAGGGTGATAGTTAGGGGGAGGGTTATGGTTAGGGTTAGAGTTAGGGATAGGATTAGGATTAGGTTGAGGGTGTGTGTGTTAGCGTTAGGTCTAGGGTTAGGCTTAGGTTTAGGCTGAGGGTGAGGGTCAGGTTGAGGGTTAGGTTTAGGGTGAGGGTTAGGGTTAGGGTTAATGGGAGGGTTAGGATGAGGGTTAGGGTTAGGATTAGGGTTAGGGTAAGGGCTAGGGTGAGGGTGAGGTTTAGGGTTAGGTTTAGGGTGAGGTTTATGTTTAGGATTAGTGTTAGGATTAGAGTCACAGTGAGGTTTAGGTTTAGAGTTAAGGTTAGGGTTAGGTTGAGGGTGAGGGTGAGGTTTAGGGTTAGTGTTAGGATGAGGGTTAGGGTTAGGATGAGAGTGAGGTTTATAGATAGGTTTAGGATTAGGATTAGGGTTAGAGTTAGCCTGAGGGTGAGGGTGAGGGTGAGTGTTAGGGTGAGGATGAGGGTTAGTGTTAAGGTGAGGGCTAGCGTGAGGGTGAGGGTTAGGGATAGTGTTAGAGTGAGGGTGAGGGTTGGGTGATGTTTAGGGTTAGTTTGAGGGTTAGTGTAAGGGTTAGAGTTAGTGTTAGTGTAAAGGTAAGTGTTAAGGTGATGGTTAGGGTTAGGCTGAGGGTTATTGTTAGTGTTAGGGTTAGGGTCAGGGTTAGGGTTAAGGTTAGTGTTATTGTTTGGTTTAGGGTTAGAGTTATGTTGAGGTTGAGGCTGAGGGTTTTGGTTAGGGTGAGGTTTAGTGTGAGGTTAAGGGTTAGGGTTAGTGTTAGGGTTAGTGTGAGGGTGAGGGTGAGGTTTAATGTTAGAGTTAGGGTTAGGGGGAGGTTTAGGAGGGTTAGGATTAGGGTTAGTGTAAGGGCTAGGTTGAGGGTGAGTTTTAGGGTTAGGGTTAGGTGAGGTTTAGGGTTAGGGTTAGGGTTAGGGTGACGGTGAGGTTTAGGGTTAGAGTTATGGTTAGCGTGAGGCTGAGGGTGAGGATTAGGGTTAAGGTGAGTGTTAGGGTTTGGGGTAGGGTGAGGGTTAAGCTGAGGGTGAGGGTTAGGGTTAGGGTTAGGATTAGGATTAGGGTTAGGGTTTCTGTGAGTGTGAGGGTTAGGGATAGTGTTAGGTTGAGTGTTAGGTTTAGCGTGAGAGTTATGGTTAGGGCTAGGAATACGGTTAAGCTGAGGTTGAGTGTGAAGATTAGGGTTAGGGTGAGGTTAAGTGTTTGGTTTAGGGTTAGAGTTAGGCTTAGGTTTAGGGTAAGGTTTAGGGGTAGAGTTAGGGTTAGGGAGGAGGGTATGATTGAGGGTTATGGTTAGGGTGACGGTTAGGTTGGGGGTGATGGTAAGGATAAATTTTAGGGTTATGCTGAGGGTGAGGGTTACGGTTAGGGTGAGGGTTAGGGTTAGGGTGAGGGTAAGGGTTAGGTTTAGGGTGAAGGTGAGGGTTAGATTGATGATTAGTGTTAGGGTTAGTGTGAGGTTTAGGATGAGGATGAGAGTTAGGGTTAGGGTGAGGGCTAGGGTGAGGGTGAGGGTTAGGGTTAGGCTTAGGGTTAGGGTGGGAGTTAGGGTTAGGTTTTGGGTTAGGGTGAGGGTGAGGCTGAGGACTAGGTTTAGGTTTAGGGTTAGGGTTAGGGTTAGGGTTACAGTGAGGGTTAGGTTTATGGTTAGGGTGAGAGTTAGGATTAGGTTGAGGGTTAGGGTTAGGATTAGGTTTAGGGTGAGGGTGAGGGTTAGGGTTAGTTTTAGGGTGAGTTTTAGGATGAGGGTTAGGGATAGGATTAAGGTTAGGGTGAGGGCTAGGCTGAGGGTGAGGTTTAGGATTAGGGTTAGGGTGAGTTTTAGTGTTAGTGTTAGGGTTAGGGTTAGGGTGAGGGTTAGGGTTATTGTTAGGTTTAGGGTTGGGGTTAGGGTTATAGTTGTAGTGAGGGTGAGGGTTAGGGTTAAGGTTAGGATGAGGTTTAGGTTTTGGGTTAGGATTAGAGTTAGGTTTAGGATGAGGGTGAGATTTAGGGTTAGAGTTAGGGTTAGTGTTAGGGTTAGGTTTAGGGTGAGGGTTCACGTTTGGGTTAGAGTTAGGCTTAGGCTTAGACTTAGGCAGAGAATGAGGGTGAGGTTTAGGGTTAGGGTTAGGGTGAGTGTTAGGGTTATTGTTAGGGTGAGGCTTATGATGAGTTTTAGGGTTAGGATTAGGGTTAGGGTGAGGGCTATGGTGAGGGTTAGGGTGTGGGTTACGTTAAGGGGTAGGGTTAGATTTAGGATAAGGGTTAGGGTGATGGTGAGTGTGAGGGTTAGGTTTAGGGTTAGGCTTAGGGTTAGGGTGAGGTTTTGGGTTAGATTGAGTTTGATGCTGAGGATTAGGGTTATGGTTAGGGTTAGGTTTAGGGTTAGGTTTAGGGTTAGGGTTTGGTTTAGGGTTAGGGTTAGGGTTAAGTAGAGGGTTAGGCTTAGGCTTAGGCTTAGGCTGAGTGTGAGGGTGGGGATGTGGATTTGTGTTAGGGTTAGTGCTATGGTTAGGGGTATTGTTAGTGTTATGATTAGGGTTTATTTTGCCTTGTGGGTGAGGCTGAGGGTGAGGGTTATAATTAGTGTTAGGGGTAGGGTTAGTGTTAGTGTTATTGTTAGTGTTAGGGTTAGAGTTACGGTGAGTTTGAGCGTGAGGGTGAGGGTTAGGGTTAGGTTGAGTTTTAGGGTGAGGTATAGGGTTAGGGTTAGGGTTAGTGTTAAGGTGAGGGTGAGGTTTAGGGTTAGAGTTAGGGTTAGGGGCAGGGTTAGGTTGAGGTTTAGGGTTAGGGTTAGTGTGAGGGTTAGGGTGAGGGTGAGGGTTAGGTTGAGATTTAGGGATAGGGTTAGGTTTAGGGTTAGGTTTAGTGTTAGGGTGAATGTAAGGCTTAGGGTGAGGGTTAGGCTTACGCTTAGGGTTATGCTGAGGATGAGGGTGGGGGTGAGGAATAGGGTTAGTGTGATGTTTAGGGTTAAGGTTAGTTTTATTGTTAGGGTTAGTGTTAGAGTTAAGGTGAGGGTGAGGTTGCGGGTGAGGGTTAGGGTGAGGGTTAGGATGAGGGTTAGGGTTAGGATTAGGGTTAGGGTGAGGGCTAGGCTGAGGGTGAGGTTTAGGATTAGGATTAGTGTGCGGTTTTGGGTTAGGGTTAGGGTGAGGGTGAGGTTTAGGGTTAGATTTAGGGTTAGGGTGAGACTGAGGTTGAGGGTTAGGGTTAGGGTTAGTGTTAGAGTTAGGGTTAGGGTGAGGGTTAGGTTGAGGATGAGGGTTAGGCTTAGAGTTAGGATTAAGATTAGGGTAAAGGTTAGGGTGGCTGTGAGGGTTAATGTTAGGGTTAGGGTTAGGCTTAGGTTTAGGCTGAAGATGAGGGTAAGTGTGAGGGTTTGGGTAAGGGTGAGGTTAGTGTTAGGTTTAGGGTGAGAATTAGGGTTCGGTTAAGTTTAGAGTTAGGGTGAGGGTTAGGGTTATTGTTAGGGTTAGGGTTAGGATGAGGTTTAGGTTTAGGTTATGTTTAGAGTTAGGTTTAGGATGAGGGTGAGATTTAGGATTAAAGTTAGGGTTAATGTTAGGGTTAGGTTTAGGGTGAGGGTTAACGTTTGGGTTAGGGTTAGGCTTAGGCTTAGGCTGAGCATGAAGGTGAGGTTTTGGGTTAGGGTTAGGGTGAGGGTTAGGGTTAGGTTTAGGGTGAGGTCATTGATGAGTTTTAGGGTTAGGATTAGGCTAAGGGTGAGGGCTAGTTTGAGGGTTAGGGTGAGGGCTAGGGATAGGGATAGTGTTAGGTTTAGGATTAGGGTTAGGGTGAGGGTGAGTGTGAGAGTTAGGGTTAGGGTTAGGTTTAGGCTTAGAGTTAGGGGGAGGGTTAGGGTTATGGTTTGGGTTAGGGTGAGGGTGAGCCTAAGGAATAGGGTTAAGTTTAGAGTTAGGTTTAGGGTTAAGTTTAGGTTTAGGGTTAGTGTTAGGGTTAGGGTTAGGGTTACGGTGAAGGTTAAGGTTAGGGTTAGGGTTAGGTTTAGGCTTAGGTTTACGGTGAGGGTTGAGGTTAGGTTTAGGGTTAGGCTTAGGGTTAGGCTGAGGGTATGGATTGTGGTGATGATTAGAGTTAAGTTTAGGGTTAGGCTTAGGGTTAAGTTTATTGTTAGCGTTATATTTAGGTTTTAGTTTGTGGTGAGGGTGAGGCTGAGGGTGAGAGTTCTCGTTAGGGTTAGGGTTAGGGTTAGTGTTATTGTTAGGGTTAGGGTTAAAGTTAAGGTGAGTTTGAGGGTGAGGGTAAGGGTTAGGGTTAGGGTGAGGTTTAGGGTTAGGGTTAGGGTTAGGGTGAGGGTGAGGTTTAGGGTTAAAGTTATTGTTAGGGGGAGGGTTAGGGTAAGTTTTAGAGTTAAGGTTAGTGTTTATGTTAGTGTGAGGGTGAATGTTATGTTGAGGTTGAGGGATAGGGTTACCTTTAGAATGAGGGTCACTTTGAGGGTGAGTGTGATTGTTAGGGTGAGGGTTAGCCATACGCTTTGGGTTAGGCCGAGTGTGAGGGTGGGGTGAGGATTAGGGTTAGGGTGATGGTTCGGGTTAGGGTTAGTGTTATTTTTAGGGTTAGGGTTAGAGTTAAAGTGAGGGTGAGGGTGCGGGTGAGGGTTAGGGTTAGGGTTAGGTTGGGTGTTAGGCTTAGCATTATGGTTAGGTTGAGGGTAAGGTTTAAGGTTAGAATTAGGGTTAGCATGAGGCTGAGGGAGAGGGTGAGTGTTAGGGTTAGGGTTAGGATTAGACTTAGGATTAGGGTTAGGGTGAGTGTGAAGTTTAGTGTTAGCCTTAGGTTTAGGCTGAGGGTGAGGGTGAGGGTGAGTGTTAAGGTTAGTTTGAATGTTAGGGTTAGGGTTAGGGTGTGGTTTAGTGTTAGGGTTAGTGTTAGAGTTAGGGGTGGGGTGAGAGTGAGGTTTAAGTGTAGAGTTAGGGCTAGGGTAAGGTTTAGGTAGAGTGTTAGTGTTAGGGTGAGTGTTAAGGTGGGGGTGATGGTAAAAGTAAACGTCAGGGTTAGGCTAAGGTTGCGGGTTAATGTAAAAGTGAGGGTTAGGGTGAGGGTTAGGGTTAGGGTTATGGTGAGAGTTTGGGTTCAGGTTAAGTTTAGGGTTAGGGTGAGGGTTAGGGTGAGGGTTACGGTTAGGGTGAGAGTTAGGGTTAGCTTGAGGGTTAGGGATACGATTAGGGTTAGGGTGAAGGTGAGGGTTAGGGTTAGTGTTAGGGTGAGGGTTAGGATGAGGGTTAGGTTTAGGATTAGGGTTAGGGTGAGGGCTAGGCTGAGGGTGATGTTTAGGATTAGGGTTAGGGTGAGGTTTAGCATTAGGGTTAGGGTGAGGGTGAGGGTGAGGGTGAGGTTTAGGGTTAGATTTAGGGTTAGGTTGAGACTGAGGTTGAGGGTTAGTATTAGGGTTAGTGTTAGAGTTAGGGTTCGTGTGAGAGTTAGGTTGAGGGTTCGGTTAGGCTTAGGGTTAGGATTAGGATTAGAGTAAGGGTTTTGCTGAGTGTGAGGGTTAGGGTTAGGGTTAGGCTTAGGTTTAGTCTGAGGGTGAGGGTGAGGTTGAGGCTTAGGTTAAGGGTGAGGTTTAGGGTTAGGGTTAGGGTGAGAGTTAGGGTTCGGTTAAGTTTAGGGGTAGGGTGAGGGTTAGGGTTAGGGTTTGGGTTAGGGTGAGGGTGAGGCAAAGAATTAGGCTTAGGTTTAGGGTCAGGTTTAGGTTTAGGGTTAGTGTTAGGGTTATGGTTATGGTTAGGGCTACGGTGAGGGTTAGCGTTAGGGTTAGGTTTACGGTTAGGCTTATGGTTAGTTTGAGGATGAAGGTGAGGGTGAGGGTTAGGTTTAGGGTTAGGGTGAGGTTTAGGATAAGATTTAGTGTTAGGATTAGGGTATGGGTGAGGGCCATGGTGAGGGTTAGGGTGAGGGCTAGGGATAGGGATAGGGTTAGGTTTAGGATTAGGGTTAGGGTGAGGGTGAGTGTGAGAGTTAGGGTTAGGTTAGGTTTAGGCTTAGAGTTAATGTGAGGGTTAGGGTTAGGGTTTGGGTTAGGGTGAGGGTGAGGCTGAGGATTAGGGTTAGGTTTAGGGTTAGGTTTACGGTTAGTGTTAGGGTTAGTGTTAGGGTTAGGGTTAAGATGAGGGTTAGGGTTAGGGTTAGGCTTAGGCTTAGGGTTAGGCTCAGGGTGACGTTGGGGCTGAAGATTATAGTTAGGGTTAGGCTTAGGCTTAGGTCTAGGCTTCTTGTTAGGGTTATGTTTAGGTTTAAGTTTGCGGTGAGGGTGAGACTGACGGTGCGTGTTATCGTTAGGGTTAGGTTTAGGGTTAGTGTTATTCTTAGGGTCAGGGTGAGAGTTACGGTGAGGTTGAGCGTGAGGGTGAGGGTTAGGGTTAGGTTTAGGTTTAGGGTTAGAGTTAGGGTTAGGGGGAGGGTTAGGGGGATGTATAGGTTTAGGGTTAGTGTTAGGGTTAAGGTGAGGGTGAGGGTTAGGTTGAGGTTTAGGGATAGTGTTAGGTTTAGGGTGAGAGTGAGTGTAAGGCTTAGGGTGAGGGTTAGGCTTAGGCTTAGGGTTAGGCTTAGGGTTAGGGTCGGGGTGAGGAATAGGGTTAGGGTGATGATTAGGGTTAAGGTTAGTTTTATTGTTAGGGTTAGTGTTAGAGTTAAGGTGAGGGTGAGGGTGCGGGTGAGGGTTACGGTGAGGGTTAGGATGAGGGTTATGGTTAGGATTAGGGTTAGGGTGAGTGCTAGGCTGAGGGTGAGGTTTAGGATTAGGTTTAGAGTGAGGTTTAGGGTTAGGGTTAGGGTTAGGGTTATGGTGAGGGTTAGGGTTATTGTTAGGGTTAGGGTTGCAGTTAGGGTTACAATTGTAGTGAGGGTGAGGGTTAGGGTTAAGGTTAGGATGAGGTTTAGGTTTTGGGTTAGGTTTAGAATTAGGTTTAGGATGAGGATGAGATTTAGGGTTAGAGTTAGGGTTAGTGTTAGGGTTAGGTTTAGGGTGAGGGTTAACGTTTGGGTTAGGGTTAGGCTTAGGCTTAGACTTAGGCAGAGAATGTGGGTGAGGTTTATGGTTAGGGTTAGGGTGAGTGTTAGGGTTAGGGTTAGGGTGAGGATTATGATGAGTTTTAGGGTTAGGATTAAGGTTAGGGTGAGGGCTAGTGTGAGGGTTAGGGTGTGGGTTACTTTTAGGGGTAGGGTTAGATTTAGGATTAGGTTTAGGGTGAGGGTGAGTGTGAGGGTTAGGGTTAGGGTTAGGCTTAGGGTTAGGGTGAGGTTTTGGTTTAGGTTGAGGGTGAGGCTGACGGTTAGGGTTAGGGTTAAGGTTAGGATTAGGGTTAGGGTTAGGGTAAGGGTTAAGTTGAGGGTTAGGCTTAAGCTTAGGCTTAGGCTGAGCGTGAGGTTGAGGGTGTGGATTAGGGTTAGGGTTAGGGTTAGGGTTAAGTTTAGGGTGAGAATTAGGGTTCGCTTAAGTTTAGGGTTAGGGTGAGGGTTAGGTTAGGGTTAGCGTTATTGTTAGGGTTATGGTTAAGGTTAGCGTTACAGTTACAGTGAGGGTGAGGGTTAGGTTTAGGCTTAGGATGAAGTTTAGGTTTAGGTTATGTTTAGAGTTAGGTTTAGGATGAGGGTGCGATTTAGGGTTAGAGTTAGGGTTAGTGTTAGGGTTAGGTTTAGGGTGAGGGTTAACGTTTGGGTTAGGGTTAGGCTTAGGCTTAGGCTGAGCATGAGGGTGAGGTTTTGGATTAGGGTTAGGGTGAGGGTTAGGGTTAGTTGAGGGTGAGGTCATTGATGAGTTTTAGGGTTAGGATTAGGCTAAGGGTGAGGGCTAGTTTGAGGGTTAGTGTGAGGGCTAGGGATAGGGATAGGGTTAGGTTTAGGATTAGGGTTAGGGTGAGGGTGAGTGTGAGAGTTAGGGTTAGGGTTAGGTTTAGGCTTAGAGTTAGGGGGAGGGTTAGGGTTATGGTTTTGTTTAGGGTGAGGGTGAGGCTAAGGATTAGGGTTAAGTTTAGAGTTAGGTTTAGGGTTAAGTTTAGGTTTAGGGTTAGTGTTAGGGTTAGGGTTAGGGTTACGGTGAGGGTTAAGGTTAGGGTTAGGGTTAGGCTTAGGCTTAGGCTTAGGGTTAGGCTGAGGGTGAGGGTGAGGCTGAGGTTTAGGGTTAGGGTTACGGTGAGGTTTAGGTTGAAGTTTAGTGTTAGGATTAGGGTAAGGGTGAGGACTATGGTGAGGGCTAGGTTGAGGGCTATGAATAGGAATAGAGTTAGGTTTAGGATTAGGGTTAGGGTGAGGGTGAGTGTGAGAGTTAGGGTTAGCGGTAGGTTTAGGCTTAGAGTTAGGGTGAGGATTAGGGTTAGGGTTTGGGTTAGGGTGAGGGTGAGGCTGAGGATTAGGGTTAGGTTTAGCGTTAGGTTTAGGTTTAAGGTTAGGGTTAGGGTTAGGGTTAGGGTTATGGTGAGGGTTAGGGTTAGGGTTATGGTTAGTCTTAGTGTTAGGCTGATGGTGAGGGTTGGGGTGAGGATTAGAGTTAGAGTTAGGCTTAGGCTTAGGGTTAGGTTTATTGTTAGAGTTATACTTAGGTTTAAGTTTGCGGTGCGGTTGAGGCTGAAGGTGAGGGTTATCGTTAGGGTTAGGGTTAGGGTTAGTGTTATTGTTAGGGTTAGGGTTAAAATTACGGTGAGTTTGAGGGTGAGGGTGAGGGTTAGGGTGAGTGTGAGGTTTCGGGTTAGAGTTATTGTTAGGGGGAGGGTTAGGGTGAGGTTTAGAGTTTAGGTTAGTGTTTTGGTTAGTGTGAAGGTGAAGGTTATTTTGAGGTTGAGGGATAGGGTTAACTTTAGGATGAGGGTCAGTTTGAGGGTGAGTGTGAGGGTTAGGGTGAGTGTTAGGCTTACGCTTAGGGTTAGGCCGAGGGTGAGGGTGGGGTGAGGATTAGGGTTAGGGTGATGGTTCGGGTTAGGTTTAGTGTTATTTTTAGGCTTAGGGTTAGAGTTAAGGTGAGGTTGAGCGTGAGGGTGAGGGTTAGGGTTAGGTTGAGGTTTAGGGTTAGAGTTAGGGTTAGGGGAGGGTTAGGGTGAGGTTTAGGGTTAGGGTTAGGGTTAGGGTGAGGGTGAGGGTTAGTTTGAGGTTTAGGGATAGGGTTAGGTTTAGGATTAGGTTTAGGGTGAGGGTGAGTGTAAGGCTTAGGGTCAGGGTTAGGCTTATGCTTAGGTTTAGGCTTAGGGTGAGGGTGGGGGTGAGGAATAGGGTTAGGGTGATGGTTAGGGTTAAGGTTAGTTTTATTGTTAGGGTTAGTGTTAGAGTTAAGGTGAGGGTGAGGTTGCGGGTGAGGGTTACGGTGAGGGTTAGGATGAGGGTTATGGTTAGGGTTAGGGTTAGGGGGAGGGGTAGGCTGAGGGTGAGGTTTAGGATTAGGTTTTGGGTGAGGCTTAGGGTTAGGGTTAGGTTTGGGGTTAGGGTGAGGGAAAGGATTAGGGTTAGATTTAGGGTTAGGTTGAGACTGAGGTTGAGCGTTAGGGTTAGGGTTAGTGTTAGAGTTAGTGTTAGGGTGAGGGTTAGGTTGAGGATGAGGGTTAGGCTTAGAGTTAGGAATAGGATTAGGGTAAGGGTTATGGTGACTGTGCGTGTTAAGGTTAGGTTTTGGTTTAGGCTTAGGTTTAGGCTGAGGGTGAGGGTACGGGTCAGGGTTAGGGTAAAGTTGAGTGTTAAGGTTAGGGTTAGGGTGAGAGTTAGGGTTCAGTTAAGTTTAGAGCTAGGGTGAGGGTTAGGATTAGGTTTAGGGTTATTTTTAGGGTTAGGGTTAGGGTTAGGGTTACAGTTACAGTGAGGGTGAGGGTTAGGGTTTGGGTTAGGATGAGGTTTAGGTTTAGGTTATGTTTAGAGTTAGGTTTAGGATGTGGGTAAGATTTAGGGTTAGAGTTAGGGTTAGTGTTAGGGTTAGGTTTAGAGTGAGGGTTAACATGAAGGTTAGGGTTAGGGTTAGGGTTAGGCTGAGAGTTAGTTTGAGAGTTATGGTTAGGGTTTGGGTTAGGGTGAGAGTGAGGCTGAGGTTTGGGATTAAGTTTAGGGTTACGTTTAGGGTTAGGTTTAGGTTTAGGGTTAGTGTTAGTGTTAGGGTTAGGGTTACGTTTAGGGTTAGGTTTAGGTTTAGGGTTAGTGTTAGTGTTAGGGTTAGGGTTAGGGTTACGGTGAGGTTTAGGGTTAAGGTTAGGTTTAGGGTTAGGCTTAGCCTTAGGGTTAGGCTGAGGATGAGGGTGAGGGTGAGGTTTAGGGTTAGGGTTAGTGTGAGGTTTATGATGAGGTTTAATGTTAGCAATAGGGTAAGGGTGAGAGCTATGGTGAGGGTTAGGGTGAGGGCTAGGGATAGGAATAAGGTTAGGTTTAGGATTAGGGTTAGGGTGAGGGTGAGGGTTAGGGTGAGGGTTAGGGATAGGGTATGGTTGAGGGTGAGGTTTAGGGTTAGGGTGAGGGTTAGGGTTAGGGTTAGGGTGATAGTTAGGGGGAGGTTTAAGGTTAGGGTTAGTGTTTGGGATAGGATTAGGATTAGGTTGAGGCTGAGTGTGTGTGTTAGCTTTAGGTGTAGGGTTAGGCTTAGGTTTAGGCTGAGGGTGAGGGTGAGGTTGAGTTTTAGGATTAGGGTGAGGGTTAGGGTTAGGGTTAGTGGGAGGATTAGAATGAGGATTAGGTTTAGGATTAGGGTTAGGGTAAGTGTTAGGGTGAGGGTGAGGTTTAGGTTTAGGTTTAGGGTGAGGTTTATGTTTACGCTTAGGGTTTGGGTTAGGGTGACCCTGAGGTTTAATTTTAGAGTTCGGTTTAGGGTGAGGCTGAGAGTGAGGGTTAGGTTTAGGGTTAGTGTTAGTTTTAGGGTTAGTGTTAGGGTGAGGGTTAGGGTGAGGTTGAGGTTTAGGGATAGGTTTAAGATTAGGATTAGGATTAGGGTTAGGCTGAGGGTGAGGGTGAGGGTGAGGGTTAGGGTGAGGATGAGGGTTAGGGAAAGGGTTAGATTGCGGGTGAGGTTTAGGGTGATGTTTAGGTTAGTGTGAGGGTTAGTGTTAGGGTTAGAGTTAGTGTTAGTGTGAGGGTAAGTGTTAAAGTGAGGGTTCGGGTTAGGGTGAGGGTTATTGTTAGGGTTAGGGTTTGGGTCTGCGTTAGGGTTAGTGTTAGTGTTATTGTTATGTTTAGGGTTAGAGTTACGTTGAGGTTGAGGGTGAGAGTGAGGGTTTTGCTTAGGGTGAGGTTTAGGGTGAGGTTTAGGGTTAGGGTTAGGGTTATGGTTAGGGTGAGGGTGAGGTTTAGGGTTAGAGTTAGGGTTAGGGGGAGGTTTAGGATGAGGCTTAACGTTAGGATAAGGGTTAGGGTAAGGGCTAGGGTGAAGGTGAGTTTTAGGCTTAGGGTTAGGTTGAGGTTTACAGTTAGGGTTACTGTTAGGGTGAGGGTGAGTTTTAGGGTTAGAGTTAGGGTTAGCGTGAGGCTGAGGGTGAGGATTAGGGTTAGGGTGAGTGTTAGGTTTAGGGTTAGGGTGAGGGTTAAGCTGAGGCTAAGGGTTAGGATTAGGATTAGGGTTTGTGTTTCGGTGAGTGTGAGGGTTAGGGATAGTATTAGGTTGAGGGTTAGGGTTAGGGTGAGGGTTATATTTAGGTCTAGTATTATGGTTACGGTGAGGGTGAGTGTGAGGGTTAGGGTTAGGGTGTTTGGGTTAGGGTTAGAGTTAGGCTTAGGGTTAGGGTGAGGTTTAGGGGTAGAGTTAGGGTTAGGGAGGAGGGTTTGGGTGAGGGTTATGGTTAGGGTGAGTGTTAGGGTGGGGGTGATTGTAAGCCAAAAATGAGGGTTATGCTGAGGGCGAGGATTATTGTAAGGGTGAGGGTTTGGGTTAGGGTGAGGGTTAGGGATAGGGTTAGGGTGAAGGTGAGGGTTGGATTGAGGATTAGTGTTAGGGTTAGTGTGAGTTTTAGGGTGAGGATGAGAGTTAGGGTTAGGGTGAAGTCTAGGATGAGGGTGAGGGTTAGGGTTAGTGTTAGGTTGAGGTTTAGCGTTAGGGTGATGGTTAGGGTTAGTGTGAGGGTTAGTGTTAGGGTTAGGGTTAGGGTTAGGTTGAAGGTTAGGGTTAGGGTTAGGGTTAGGGTTAGGTTCAGGGTTACGGTGAGGGTAAGGGTGTGGATTAGGGTTGGGGTTAGGATGAGGTTTAGGTTTAGGATTACGTTTAGGGTCAGGGTTAGGGTGAAGGTGAGGTTTAGGGTTAGAGTTAGGGTTTGTGTTAGGGTTAGGGTGAGGGTTAGTTTTAGGATTAGGTTAAGGGTTAGGTTTAGGGTTAGGGTTAGGCTTAGGTTTAAGCTTAGGCTTAGACTGAGCATGTTTGTGAGGGTTAGGGTTAGGGTTAGGGTTAAGTTGAGGTTAAGGTTTAGATTTAGGTTTAGGGTGAGGGCTAGGGTGAGGGTTAGGGTGAGGGTTAGGGTTAGGGATAGGGTTAGGTTTAGGATTAGGGTTAGGGGGAGGTTGAGTGTGAGCGTTATGGTTAGGGTTAGGGTTAGGTTGAGGGTTAGGGTTAGGTTTTGGCTTAGGGTGAGGATGAGGCTGAGGACTAGGCTTAGGTTTAGGTTTAGGGTTAGGGATAGTTTTAGGGTTACAGTGAGGATTAGGGTTCGTCCGAGGGTGAGGCTTAGGGTTAGGCTGAGTGTGAGGGTGGGGGTGAGGATTAGGGTTAGGGTTAGGGTTTAAATTAGGGTTATTGTTAGTGTTATGTTTTGGGTTAAGTTTGCAGTGAGGGTGAGGCTGAGGGTGAGGGTTACGGCTAGGGTTAGTTATTGGCTTAGGTTTTGGCTGACAGTGATCGTGGCGGTGAGGAATATATTTTGGGTGATGATTAATATTACGGTTAGGGTTAGGGTTATGATGAGGGTAGGGTTAGGATTAGGTTTAGCCTGAGGGCTTGGGTGAGGGTGAGTGTTAGGGTTAGTGTTAGGCTTAGGCTTAGGTTTAGGCTGAGGGTGAGGGTGACGGTGAGTGTTAGGGTTAGGGTGATGGATAGGGTTAGGTTTAAGGTGAGTGTTTGGATGAGGGTTAGGGTTAGGGTGAGTGTTAGGATGAGTGTGACCGTAGGAGTAAAGGTGAGGGTTATGCTGTGGGTGAGTATTTCCCTAAGCGTGAGGGTTAGGATTAGGGTGATGGTTATGGTAAGGGTTAGGGTGAGGGTTAGGGTGAGGGTGAGGGATAGATTGAGGATTAGGGTTAGGGTTATTGTGAGGTTTACGGTGAGGATGAGGGTTAGGTTATGGTGAGGGTTAGGGTTAGAATTAAGTTTATTGTGGGGGCTAGGTTGAGGCTGAGGGGTAGGGTTAGGGTGAGGTTTAGGGTTAAGGTTAGAATTAGGGTTACTGTGAGGGTTAGTGTTAGGGTGAGGGTTATGGTTAGGGTGAGGTTTACGGTTAGTTTTAGGGTTATTTTTAGGTTTAGGGTTAGGGGTACGGTGAGGGTGAGGATGAGGGTTAAGTTTAGGGGAGGTTTAGGTTTAGGGTTAGGGTTAGAGTTAGGGTTAGGGTGAGTGTGAGGTTTAAGGTTAGAGTTTGGGTTCAGGTGAGGTTTAGGATGAGGGTTAGGGTTAGGGTTAGTTTTAGGTTTAGGGTTAGGGTGAGGTTAAGTGTTAGGGATATGGTTAAGATTAGGGTTAGGGTGAGGGTGAGTGTGTGGGTTAGGGTTAGGTTTTGGGTTAGGCTTAGGTTTAGGCTGAGGGTTAGGTTGAGCGGGAGGGTTAAGGTTCGGGTGAGGGTTAGGGTTAGGGTTAGTGTGAGTGTTAGGATGAAGGTTTGGTTTTGGATTAGGTTTAGGGTGAGGGCTAGGTTGAAGCTGAGGTTTAGGGTTAGGGTTAGGGTGAGGTTTAGGGTTAGGGTTAGGGTCAGTGTGAGTTTGAGGTTTAGTGTTACAGATAGTTTTAAGGTGAGTGTTAGGGTGAGGGTTTGGCTTAGTGTTAGTGTTAGAGGTAGGTTTAAGGTGAGGTTTAGGGTGAGGGTGTCTCTTAGGGTTAGGGTTAGGATTAGGATTAGGTTTAAGGAAAGGAGGAGTGTGAGGGTTAGAGTTAGGGTTAGGTTTAGGCTTAGGTTCAGGGTGAGGGTGAAAGTTAGGGGGAGGGTTAGGGTTAGGGTTAAGGTTATGGTTATGGATAGCGTTAGGGTTACGGTGAGGTTGAGGTTTAGAGTTAGAATTAGGGTTAGGGTGAGGCTGAGGCAGAGGGTGAGGGTTAGGGTAAGTGTTAGGATTAGGATTAGGGTTAGGGTTAGGGTGAGTGTGAGGGTTAGGGTTAGCCTTAGGTTTAGGCTGAGGGTGAGGGTGAGGGTGAGTGTTAGGGTTAGTTTGAGTGTTAGGGTTAGTTTTAGGGTGTGGATTAGTGTTAAGGATAGTGTTAGAGTTAGGGTTATGGTGAGGGTGAGGTTTAGGAGTAGAGTTAGGGTTAGGGTGAGTGTTAGGTTGAATGTTAGGGTAAGGGTGAGGTTTAGGGTGGGGATGACGGTAAGGGTAAACGTGAGGGTTAGGCTAAGTGTGAGGGTTAGGGTGAGGTTTAGGGTTGGGGTTACGGTGAGTGTTAGGGATCGGGTTAATTTTAGGGTTAGGGTGAGGGTTAGGGTAAGGGTTAGGGTGAGGGTGAGAGTTAGGTTTAGGTTGAGGGTTAGGGTTAGGATTAGGGTTAGGGTAAGGGAGAGGGTTAGGGTTAGTGTTAGGGTGAGGGTTAGGATGAGGGTTAGTGTTAGTATTAGGGTTAGGGTGAGGGCTAGGGTGAGGGTGAGGTTTAGGTTTAGGGTTAGGTTGAGGTTTATGGTTAGGGTTAGGTTTAGGGTTAGGGTGAGGGTCAGGTTTAGGGTTAGGTTTAGGGTTAGGTTGAGACTGAGGTTGATGGTTAGGGTTTGGGTTAGTGTTAGAGTTAGGGTTAGGGTGAGGGTTAGGTAGAGGGTGAGGGTTAGGCTTAGGGTTAGGATTAGTATTAGGGTAAGGGTTAGGGTGATTGTGAGGGTTAGGGTTAGGGTTAGGCTTAGGTTTAGGATGAGGGTGAGTGTGAGGTTTAGGGTTAGTGTGAGGGATAGTGTTAGGGTGAGAGTTAGGGTTCGCTTAAGGTTAGGGTTAGGGTGAGGGTTAGGGTTAGGGTTAGGGTTATTGTTAGGGTTAGGGTTAGGGTTAGGGTTACAGTTACAGTGAGGGTGAGGGTTAGGGTTAAGGTTAGGATGAGGTTTAGGTTTGGGGTTAGGGTTAGAGTTAGGTTTAGGATGAAGTTGAGATTTAGGGTTACAGTTAGGGTTAGTGTTAGGGTTATCTTTACCATGAGGGTTAACGTTAGGGTTAGGGTTAGGCTAGGTTTAGGGTTAGGCTATGTTTAGGCTTAGGCAGAGAATGAGGGTGAGCTTTAGGGTTAGGGTTAGGGTGAAGGTTAGGGTTAGGGTTAGGGTGAGGCTTAGGATTAGTTTTAGGGTTAGGATTAGGGTTAGGGTGAGGGCTAGGATGAGGGTAGTGTGTGAGTTACATTTAGGGATAGGGTTTGGTTTAGGTTTAGGTTTAGGGTGAGGGTGAGTGTGAGAGTTAGGTTTAGGGTTAGGCTAAGGCTTAGGGTGAGGTTGTGGGTTAGGTTGAGGGTGAGGCGGAGGATTAGGGTTAGGTTTAGGGTGAGGGTGAGGTTTAGGTTTAGGGTTATGGTTATGGTTAGGGTTAAGTTGAGGGTTAGGCTTAGGCTTAGGCTTAGGCTTAGGCTGAGGATGAGGGTGGGGTGTGGATTAGGGTTAGGTTTAGGGTTAGCGTTAGGGGTATTGTTAGTGTTATGGTTAGGGTTAAGTTTGCGATGAGGGTGAGGCTGAGGGTGAGGGTTATGATTAGTGTTATGGGTAGGGATAGGGTTAATGTTATTGTTAGGATTAGGGTTAGAGTTATGGTGAGGTTGAGCATGAGGGTGAGGTTTAGGGTTAGGTTGAGTTTTAGGGTGAGGTTTATGGTTAGGGTTAGGGTTAGTGTGAGCGTGAGGTTTAGGGTAAGAGTTAGTATTCGTTGGAGGGTTAGGGTGAGGTTTAGGGTTAGGGTTAGTGTTAGGGTGAGGGTGAGGGTGAGGGTTAAGTTGAGGTTTAGGGATAGGCTTAGGTTTAGGATTAGGTTTAGGGTGAGGGTGAGTGTAAGGCTTAGGGTGAGGGTTAGGTTTAGGCTTAGGGTTAGGCTGATGGTGAGGGTGGGGGTGAGTAATAGTGTTAGGGTGATGGTTAGGGATAAGGTTAGTTTTATTGTTAGCGTTAGTGTTAGAATTAAGGTGAGGGTGAGGGTGCGGGTGAGGGTTAGGGTTAGGATTAGACTTAGCGTGAGGGTGAGGTTTAGGTTTAGATATAGGGTTAGTTGGAGAGCTAGGGTGAGGGTTAGGGATAGGGTTAAGTTTAGGCTTAGGGTTAGGGTGAGTGTTAGGGTTAGGGCTTGGGGTAGGGTGAGTGTGAGGCTGAGGATTAGGGTTAGGTTTAGGGTTAGGTTTATGGTTAGGTTTAAGTTTAGGGTTAGTGTCATGGTTAAGGTTAGGGTTAGGGTTACAGTGAGGGTTAGGGTTATGGTTCGGGTTAGGCTTAGGGTTAGATTGAGTGTGAGGGTGAGGGTGAGGGTTAGGGTTAATGTTAAAGTGAGGTATAGGATGAGGTTTAGTGTTAGGATTAGGGTAAGTGTGAGGGCTATGGTGAGGGTTAAGGTGAGGGCTAGGTATAGGAATAGAGTTAGGTTTAGGATTAGGGTTAGGGTGAGGGTGAGTGTGAGAGTTAGGGTTAGGTTTAGGCTTAGAGTTAGGGTGAGTGTTAATGTTATGGTTTGGGTTAGGGTGAAGGTGAGGCTGAGGATTAGGGTTAAGTTTAGGGTTAGGTTTAGGTTTAGGGTTACTCTTAGGGTTAGGGTTAGGGTTAGGGTTTCGGTGAGGGTTAGGGTTAGGGTTAAGCTTAGGGTTAGGCTGAGGGTGAGGTTGTGGGTGAGGATTAGAGTTAGGATTAGGGTTAGGCTTAGGGTTATGGTTATTGTTAGGGTTATGTTTAGGTTAAAGTTTGCGGTGAGGGTGAGGCTGAGGGTGAGTGTTATTGTTAGGGTTAGGGTTAGGATTAGTGTTATTCTTAGGGTCAGGGTTAGAGTTACGGTGAGGTTGAGGGTGAGGGTGAGGGTTAGGGTTAGGGTGAGGTTTAGGGATAGGGTTAGGGTTAGGGTGAGGGTGAGGTTGAGGGTTAGAGTTATTGGTTGGGGGAGGGTTAGGGTGAGGTTTAGGGTTAGGATTAGTGTTTGGGTTAGTTTGAAGTTGAAGTTTAGGTTGAGGTTGAGGGATAGGTTTACCTTTAGGATTAGGGTTAGATTGAGGGTGAGTGTGAGGGTTAGGGTGAGGGTTATGCTTACGCTTAGGGTTAGGCTGAGGGTGAGGGTGGGGTGAGGATTAGGGTTAGGTTGATGGTTAGGGTTAGGGTTAGTGTTAATTTTAGGTTTAGGGTTAGAGTTACAGTGAAGGTGAGGGGGTGGGTGAGGGTTAGGGTTAGGGTTAGGTTGGAGGTTAGGTTTCGATATACCGTTTGGGGGAGGGTTAGGGTGAGTGTTAGGATTAGGCTTAATGTTAGGATTAGGTTGAGGGTGAGGGTTTGGTTGAGGTTTCCGGTTAGGGTTAGGGTTAGTGTGAGGGTTAGTGTTAGGGTAAGGGTTAGTGTTAGAATGAGGGTATGGGTTAGGGTGAGGGTTATGGTAAGGGTGAGGGTTAGGATTAGGTTTAGGGTTATTGTTAGGGTTAGGTTTAGGTTTACGGTTACTGTGAGGTTGAGGGTTAGGGTTAGTGTTAGGTTGATGTTTAGGTTGGGGTTAGAGTTATAGTTAGGGTATGGGTGAGGGTGAGGTTTAGGGTTATAATTAAGGTTAGGGTGAGGGTTAGGGTTAGGGTGATAGTTAGGGGGAGGGTTATGGTTAGTGTTAGGTTTAGGGATAGGATTAGGATTAGGTTGAGGGTGAGTGTGTTTGTTAGGGTTAGGTCTAGGGTTAGGCTTAGGTTTAGTCTGAGGGTGAGCATGAGGTTGAGGGTTAGGGTGAGGGTTAGGTTTAGGGTTAGCGGGAGGTTTAGTATGAGAGTTAGGGTTAGGATTAGAGTTAGGGTAAGGGCTAGGGTGAGGGTGAGTTTTAGGGTTAGGGTTAGGGTGAGGTTCATGTTCATGGTTAGGGTGACGGTGAGGTTCGGATTTAGAGTTAGGGTTAGGGTGAAGGTGACGGTGAGGGTTAAGGTTAGGGATAGTGTTAGTTTTAGGGTTAGGGTTAGGGTGAGGGTTAGGGTGAGGGTGAGGGTTTGGGATAGGTTTAGGATTAGGTTTAGGGTTAGGGTTAGGCTTAGGGTGAGGGTGAGGGTGAGGGTTAGGGTGAGGATGAGGTTTAGTGTTAGGGTGAGGGCTAGGGTGGGGGTGAGGGTTAGAGAAAAGGTTAGAATGAGGGTTAGGGTTAGGGTGATGGTTAGGGTTAGTGTGAGGGTTAGTGTTAGGGTTAGGGTTAATGTTAGTGTGTGGGTAAGTTTTAAGGTGAGGGTTAGGGTTAGGGTGAGGTTATTGTTAGGGTTAGGGTTAGAGTTACGGTTATGGTGAGGGTGAAGTTGAGGGTTCGGGTTAGGGTTAGGATGAGGTTTAGGTTTAGGGTTAGGGTTAGGGTGAGGGTTTGGGTTAGGCTTGGGGTTACGGCGAGGTTTAGGGGTTTGGGTTAGTGTTAGAGTTTGGTTTATTGTGAGCGGGAGGTTTAGAGTTAGTTAGGGTTAGGGTGACGGTTAGGAAAGGGTTAGGGTTAGTGTTAGCATTAGGGTTACAGTGAGAGTAAGGGGGAGGGTTAGGGTTAGGGTTAGGGTTAAGTTTAGGATTTGGTTCAGGGTGAGGGTGAGTGTGTGTGTTAGGGTTAGGTTTAGGTTTAGGCTTAGGGTTAGGCTGAGCGTGAGGTTGAGGGTGAGGGTTAGGGTTAGGGTGAGGGTTAGGTTTTGGGTTAAGTTTAGGGTTAGGGTGAGGGTTAGGGTAAGGGTTATGGTGAGGGTGAGGGTTAGGGTTATGTTGAGGGTTAGGGTTAGGTTTAGGGTTAGGATGAGTGTGAGGGTGAGGTTTAGGATTAGGTTTAGTGTGAGGGTTAGGATAAGGGTTAGGGTTAGGATTAGGTTATGGGGAGGTCTATTGTGAGGGTGGGGTTTAGGGTTAGGGGTAAGGTGAGGCTTAATTTTAGGGTTAGGGTTAGGGTGAGGGTGAGGTTTAGGGTTAGAATTATGGTTAGGGTGAGGCTGAGGGTGAGGGTTAGGGTTAGGGTTAGTGTTAGATTTAGGTTTAGGGTGAGGGTTAGGGTGAGGGTGAGGTTTAGGCTTAGGGTTAAGATTAGGATTAGGATAAGGGTTAGGGTGAGTGTGAGGGTTAGGTTTAGGATTAGGGTTAGGCTACCTTTAGACTGAATGTGTGGGTGAGGGTTAAGGTTAGGGTTAGGATGAGGGTGAGGGTTTGGGTTAGGGTGAGACTTAGGGTTCGGGTTAAGTTGAGGGTTAGGGTGAGTGTTAGGGTTAATATTAGGGTTAGGGTGAGGGTTAGGATGAGGATTAGGGTTAGGATTAGGGTTAGGTTGAGGGCTAGGGTGAGGGTGAGGATTCGGGTTAGTGTTAGGATGAGGTTTAGGTTTAGGGTTAGGTTTAGAGTGAGGGTTAGGATGAGAGTTAGTGTTATGGTGATGTGAGGGTTAGGGTTAAAGTGATGTTCAGTGTTAGTATTAGGGTTAGGGTGAGGGTGAGTGTTAGGATTAAGGTTAGGTTTAGAGTTAGGTTTAGGTTTAGCGTTAGGATTAGTGTTATTGTTAGGGATATGGTTAGAGTAACAGTGAGGTTGAGGGTGAGGGTGAGGATGAGGGTTAGGATGAGGTTTAGGGTTAGGGTTATTGTTAGTGTTAGGATTAGGGTGAGGGTGAGGTTGAGTGTGAGGCTTAGGGTTAGGGTTAGGCTTAGGCTTAGGGTTAGGCTGAGGGTGAGGTTGGGGGTGAGGTTTAGGGTTTGGGTGAAGTTTAGGTTTACGGTTAGGGTGAGGGTTAGGATGAAGTTTAGGGTTAGGGTGAGGTTAGGGTGAGGATGATGTTAAGGGTAAAGGTGAGGTTTATGCTGAGGGTAATGGTTAATATAAGGGTGAGGGTTAGGGTTAGGTTTAGGGTTAGTGTAAGGGTTAGGGTTAGAGATAGGAAGAGTGTTACATTTAGAATTAGTGTTAGGGTTAGTGTGAGGTTTATTGTGACGATGAGGGTCAGGTTTAGGGTGAGGGTGAGGGTTAGAATTAGGGTTAGGGTTAAGGTTAAGTTTAGGGTTAGGGTTAGGATTATGGTGAGGGTTATGGTTAGGGTTAGGCTTAGGCTTACATTTAGGCTGAGGTTGAGGCTGAGGGTGAGGGTTTTGGTTAGGGTTAGGGTTAGGGTTAGGTTTAGGGTAAGTGTTATTGTTAGGGTTAGGTTTAGAGTTATGGTGAGGTTAATGGTGAGGGTGAGGTTTAGGGTTAAGTTGAGGTTTAGGGTTAGGGTTAGGGTTACTGATAGAGTTAGGGTGAGGGTGTCGGTAAGGTTAAAGTTGAACTTTAGGCTGAGGCTGAGCGTTAGTAAGGGTTGGGGTGAGAGTTAGGGTTCGGGTTAAGTTTACGTTTTGGTTGAGGGTTAGGTTAAGGGTTATGTTGAGGATGAGGGTTAGGGTTAGGTTGAGGGTTAGTGTTAGGATTAGGGTTAGGGTGAATGTGAAGGTTAGGGTTAGTGTTAGAGTGAGGGTTAGGATGAGGGTTAGGTTTAGGATTAGGGTTATGGTGAGGCCTCGTTTGAGGTTGAGGTTTCCGGTTAGCGTTAGGTTGAGGTTTAGGGTTAGGTATAGGGTTAGGGTGAGGGTGTCAGTAAGGTTAAAGGTGAGGGTTAGGCTGAGGGTGAGGGTTACGGTAAGGTTGAGGGTTAGGGTTAGGGTGAGGGTTAGTGTTAGGGTTGGGGTGAGAGTTAGGGTTCGTGTTAAGTTTAGGGTTAGGTGAGGGTTAGGGTAAGGGTTAAAGTGAGGGTGATTGTTAGGGTTAGGTTAAGGGTTAGTGTTATGGTTAGGGTTAGGGTGAGGGCTAGTTTGAGGTTGAGCTTTAGGGTTAAAGTTAGGGTGAGATTTAGGGTTAGGGTTAGGGGTAGGGTTAGGGTGAGGCTGAGGTTTACAGTTAGAGTTAGGGTGAGGCTGAGATTGATGTTTAGGTTTAGTGTTAGAGTTAGGGTTAGGGTGAGGGTTAGGTTGAGGTTGAGGGTTAGGCTTAAGTTTAGGATTAGGATTAGCATAAGGGTTATTGTGTGTGTGAGGGTTATGGTTAAGGTTAGGCATAGGGTTAGGCTGAGGGTGAGGTTGAGAGTCAGGGTCAGGGTTAGGTTTACGGTGAGAGTTAGGGTTTGGTTAAGTTTAGGGTTAGGGTGAGGGTTAGGGTTAGATTTATGGTGAGCTTGTGTTTTACGGTTAGGTTGAGGCTTAGGGTTAGGATTAGGGTTAGGGTAAGGGTTAAGATTAGGGTTAGGGTGAAGGTAAGGATGAGGATTAGGGATAGGGTGACGGCTAGGTTGAGGGTGAGGTTTAGGGTTAGTGTTAGATTAAGGGTTAGGGTTAGAGTTAGGCTTAGGGTGAGGGTTAGTTTGAGGGTTAGGTTTACAGTGAGGATGAGGGTTGGGGTTAGGGTGAGGATGATGGAAAGGGTAAAGGTGAGGTTTACGCTGAGGGTGAGGATTAAGATAAGGGTGAGGGTTAGGGTTAGGTTTAGAGTTAGTGTAAGGGTTAGTGTTAGGTATAGGATGAGGTTTAGATTGAGGATTAGTGTTAGGGTTAGTGTGAGGTTTAGGGTGAGGATGAGGGTCAGGTTTAGGGTGAGGGTGAGAGTTAGAATTAAGGTTAGGGTGAGGGCTAGGGTAAGGGTGAGGGTTAGGGTTCGTGTGAGGTTTAGTGTAAGCGTTAGTATTAGGGTTTGGGTGAGGGAGACTGTTAGGATTAGGGTTAGGGTTAGGTTTAGGGTTAGGATTAGTGTTATTGTTAGGGTTAGGTTTAGAGTTATGGTGAGGGTGAGGGTGATGGTCAGGGTGAGGATTAGGATTAGGGTTAGAATGAGGTTTAGGGTTAGGGTTAGGATTAGGGTTATGGTGAGGGTGAGGTTTAAGGTTAGATTTAGGGTTAGTTGGAGGGTTAGGTCGAGGGTTAGTGTTAGGGTTAGTTTAAGGGTTATGGTTGGGGTGACGTTTAAGTTGAGTTTTAGGGTTATGATTAGGGGTTGGGTTAGGATTAGGTTGAGGGTGATGGTGAGTGTGAGGGTTAGGGTTAGGGTTAGGCTTAGGCTTAGGATTAGTCAGAGAGTGAGGTTGGGGGTAAGGATTAGGTTTAGGGTGATGGTTAGGGTTAGGATTAGGGTTAGGGTGAGGGCTAGCGTGAGGGTGAGGCTTAGCTAAGGGTTAGGCTTAAGCTTAGGCTTAGGGTTAGGCTGAGCCTGAGATTGACGGTGACGGTTAGGGTTAGGGTGATGGTTAGGTTTACGGTTAGGGTGAGTGTTAGGATGAGGTTTAGGGTTAGGGTGAGGTTTAGGGTGAGGATGATGGTAAGGTTAAAAGTGAGGCTTAGGCTGAGGGTGAGGGTTACTGTAAGGGTCAGGGTTAGGGTTACGTTTAGGCTTAGGGTTAGGGTTAGGGTGAAGTGTAGGTTTAGGGTTAAGGTTAGAGTGAGGGTGAGGTTTAGGGTTAGAGTTAGGGTTAGGATGAGGCTGAGTTTGAGGGTTAGGGTTAGGGTTACTGTTTGAGTTAGGGTTAGCATGAGGGTTAGGTTCAGTGTGATGGTTACACTTAGGGTTAGGATTAGGTTTAGGGTAAGGGTTAGGGTGAGTGTGACTGTTTGGGTTAGGGTAAAGTTTAGGCTTAGGGTTAGTCTAACAGAGAGGGTGAGGGTGAGGGTTAGGGTGAGGGTGAGTTAGGGTTAGGGTTAGCTTGAGAATTAGGGTTCGGTTAAGTTTAGGGTTAGGGTGAGGGTTAGGGTTAGGGTTATGGTGAACGTGAGCGTTAGGGTTAGGTTGAGGGTTAGCGTTAGGTTTAGGGTTAGGGTGAGGGTGAGGATGAGGATTAGGGTTAGTATGAGGGCTAGAGTGAGGGTGAGGGTTAGGGTTAGTGTTAGATTAAGGTTTAGGTTTGGGTTAGGGTTAGGGTGAGGGTTAGCTTGAGGGTTAGGGTTTCAGGGAGGGTGAGGTTTAGGGTTAGGGTGAGGGTTAGGGTAAGGATTACGGTTAGGTTGAGGGGGAGTGTTAGGATTAGGGTTAAGTTTAGGGTTAGGGTTAGGTTTATGGTTAGGTTAGTGTTGTTGTTAAGGTTTGGGTTAGAGTTATGGTGAGGTTGAGGGTGAGGGTGAGGGTTAGGGTTAGGGTTAGGGTGAGGTTTAGGGTTAGGTTTAGGATTAGAGTTAGGATGAGGGTGAGGTTTAGTGTTAGATTTAGGGTTAGTTGGAGGCTTAGTTCGAGAGTTGGGGTTAGGTTTAGTATTAGGGTTAAAGTTTGAGTGAGGCTTAGATTGAGGTTTAGGGTTATGTTTAGTGTTAGGTTTAGGATAAGGTGAGGGTGAGGGTGAGTGTGAGGGTTAGGATTAGGGTTAGGCTTAGGCTGAGAGTGAGGGTGGGGGTAAGGTTTAGGTTTAGGGTGATAGTTAGGGTTAGGGTTAGGGTGAGGGTTAGGATGAGGGTTAGGTTTAGGATTAGGATTAGAGTGAGGGCTAGGGTGAGGGGGAGGGTTAGGCTAAGTGTTATGCTTAGGCTTAGGGTTAGGCTGAGCATGAGATTGAGGTTTAGGTTCAGGGTTAGGGTTAGGGTATGGTTTAGGATTTGGGTGAGGGTTAGGGTTCGTGTGAGGGTTAGTGTTAGGGTTAGGGTGAGGGTAAGTGTTAGGATGAGGGTTAGGCTTAGGGTGAGGGTTATGGTTAGTTTGAGGGTTAGGGTTAGTGTTAGGGTTATTGTTAGGTTTAGGGTTAGGGTTTCGGTTACGGTGAGGATGAGGGTTAGGGTGAGGGTTAGGGTCAGGTTTAGTGTTAGGGTAAGAGTTAGAGTTAGGATTAGGTTGAGGATGACGTTTAGGTTTAGAGTTAGCTTTGGTGTTAGGGTTAGGGTGAACGTTAGGGTTAGGATTAGGCTTCAGCTTAGGCTGATCATGAGGGTCAGGGTTAAGGTTCCGGTTAGGGTGAGGTTTAGGGCTAAGGTTAGGGGAGTTTTAGGATGAGTGTCAGAGTTAGTGTTCGGGTTAAGTTTAGGGTTAGGTTGAGGGTTAGAGAAAGGGTTACGATGAGGGTGAAGGTTAGGTTTAGGTTGAGGGTTAGGGTTAGCATTAGGGTTAGGATGAGGGTTAGGGTGAGGATTAAGGTTAGGGTAAGGTTTAGCTTGGCAGTGATGGTAAGGGTAAATGTGAGGGTTAGGGTGAGGGTGAGGGTTACAGTGGGCTGAGGGTTAGGGTTTAGGTGCGGGTTAGGGTTAGGGGAAGGGTGTGGGTGAGTGTTAGGTTGAGGATTAGTGTTAGTTTTAGTGTGAGGCTTAGGATGAGGATGAGGGTTAGGGTTACGGTGAGGGCTAGGGTGAGGGTGAGGGTTAGGTTTAGTTTTAGGGTGAGGTTTAGGGTTAGGGTGATGGTTAGGGTTAGTGTGAGGGTTAGTGTTAGGGTTAGGGTGAGAGTAAATGTTAGGGTGAGGGTTAGGGTTAGGGTGAGCATTATGGTTAGGTTGAGGGTTAGGGTTAGGTTTATTGTTAGGGTTAGGGTTACGGTTACGGTTACGGTGAGGGTGAGGGTGAGGGTTAGGGTTAGGGTTAGGGTTAGGATGAGGTTCAGGTTTAGGGTTATGGTGAGGGTGAGGGTTAGGGTTAGGGTTAGAGTTAGGTTGAGGGTAAATGCTAAGTTGAGGGTTAGGGTTAGGGTGAGCGTTATGGTTAGGTTGAGGGTTAGGGTTAGGTTTATTGTTAGGGTTAGGGTTAGGGTTGCGGTTACGGTGAGGGTGAGGGTGAGGGTGAGGGTTAGGGTTACGATGAGGTTTAGGTTTAGGGTTAGGGTTAGAGTTAGGGTTAGGGTGAGAGCGAGGTTTACGGCTAGAGTTAGGGTTACTGTTAGGGTTAGGGGTAGGGTGAGGGTTTGGGTTAGAGTTAGGCTTAGGCTTAGGCTTAGGCTTAGGCCGAGCAACAGGGTGAGGGTTAGGGTTAGGATTAGGATGAGGGAAAGGGTTAGGGTTAGGTTTAGGATTAGGCTTAGGGTTAGGTTGAGAGTGAGGGTGAGGTTGAGGGTTAGGGTTTGGGTGAGGTTTAGAGTTAGGGTTAGGGTGTGAGTTAGGTTTCGGTTAATTTTAGGGTTAGGGTTAGTGTTAGGGTAAGGGTTACAGTGAGGGTGAGGGATAGGGTTAGGTTGAGCGTTTGAGTTAGGGTTAGGGTGAGGGTGAGGGTGAGGGTTAGGGTTAGTTTTAGGGTGAGGCTTAGGATGAAGGTTAGGGTTAGTATTAGGTTTAGGGTGAGCGCTAGGGTTAGGGTGAGGTTTAGGCTTAGGATTAGGGTGAGCTTTAGGGTCAGGTTTAGGGTTAGGGTTAGGGTGAGGGTGAGGTTTAAGATTAGAGTTAAGGTTAGGGTGAGGATGAGGTTGAGGGTTAGTGTTAGGGTCAGTGTTAGAGTTACGGTTACCGCGATGGTTAGGGTGAGGTTAAGGGTTCACCTTTGTGTTAGGATTAGATTTAGGGTGAGCACTAGGGTGATGGTGAGGATTAGCGTTAGTGTTTGGGTGAGATTTAGGCTAAGGGTTAGGGTTAGGGTGAGGGTAAGGGTGAGGTTTAGGGTTACAGTGAAGGTGAGGTTTAGGGTTAGGGTGAAGGTTAGGGTTAGGATTAGGGTAAGGATGATGGTGAGTTTTAGGGTTAGATTTAGGGTTAGGGGGAGGGTTAGTTCCAGGGTTAGGGTTAGGATTAATGTGTAGTGACCGTGTACTCGACCAGCGAGGAAAAACGACCACCACACCAGGAGTCTTCTCAGATCAAGCTTTATTGGAGAGCCTTTTAGTTGTAGGAGAGCTTGGGCGCGAGAGAGCGTGCACCCGAAATACAGCCGCTTATATAGGGAATTGGAACACGGGTCTTTCTATTGTTGGTCGCCTGCCTTTCACCGTCACCAGGTGTCATGGGATTGGCTGGGGACACTACCTGGCTCGCGCACGCGCACAGCCCAGGCGTCCCGCCAAGCACCGTCTGGAGTGGTAATCCTCAAAACTGCAAGGGAGTGGGCGGAGTCTCGCCTCGGCTCCCTACATTAATGTTAGGGTTAAGGTTAGGGTGAGGGTTAGGTTGATGTTTAGGGTTAGGGTTAGGTTTAGGGTTAGGATTAGGTTTAGGGTTAGGATTAGGGTTAGGGTTAGGGTATGTGAGGGTTAGGGTTAGGGTTAGGCTTAGGGTTAGGATTATACTGAAGGTAAGGGTGGGAGTGAGGATTAGGGTTAGGGTGATTGTTAGGGTTAGGGTGAGGGTTAGGATGAGGGATAGCATTAGGATTAGGTTTAGGCTGAGGGCTAGTGTGAGGGTGAGGGTTAGAGTAAGTGTTAAGCTTAGGCTTAGGGTTAGGCTGAGCATGAGGTTGAGGGTGAAGGTTAGGGTCAGGGTTAGGCTTAGGCTTAGGGTTAGGCTGAGAGTGAGGGTGAGGGTGAGGGTTAGGTTTAGGTGAGGGTTAGGGTTAAGGTTAGGGTGAGAGTTAAGGTTCGGTTAAGTATAGGGTTATGGTGAGTGTTAGGGCTAAGATTAGTGTGAGGGTGAGGGCTCGGGTGATGGTGAGGGTTAGGGTTAGTATTAGGGTAAGTTTTTGGCTAGATTTAGGGTTTCGGTTAGGGTTAGGATGAGGCTTAGGTTTATGGTGAGGGTGAGGGTTAGGGTTAGGTTGAGGGTTTGGGTAAAGATTATGGTTAGGGTGAGGGTGAGTGTTAGGATTATGGTGAGGGTTATGGTTAGGTTTAGGGTTAGGATTAGTGTTATTGTTAGTGTTAGGGTTAGAGTTATGGTGAGGGTGAGTGTGAGGGTTAGGTTTAGTGTTAGGGTGAGGTTTAGGGTTAGGGTTAGGATTAGGGTGAGGGTGAGTGTGAGGTTTAGGGTTAGATTTAGGGTTAGTTGGAGGGTAAGTTCGAGCGTTATTGTTAGGGTTAGTGTTAGGGTTAAGGTTAGGGTGAGGGTGAGTGTGAGGGTTAGGGTTAGGCTTAGGCTTAGGCTTAGGGTTAGTCTGAGGCTGAGGTTGGGTGTGAGGATTAGGGTTAGAGTGATTGTTAGTGTTGGAGTTAGGGTGTTAGGGTTAAAATGAGGGTTAGGGTTAGGCTTAGGGTTAGGGTGAAGGCTAGGTTCAGGGTGAGGGTTATGGTAAGGGTAAGGGTAAGGCTTAGGCTTGGGGTTAGGCTGATCATGAGGTTTAGGGTGAGGGTTAGGGTTAGGGATAAGTTGAGATTTAGTGTTAGGGTTAGGGTTAGAGTTAGGGTTAGGGTGAGGGTGAGGTTTAGGTGTAGGGTAAGGGTCAGGGTGAGGGTTAGGGTTCGGGTGAGGGTTAGGGTGGGGGTGACGGTAAGGGTAAAGGTGAGGGTTAGGCTGAGGTTGAGTGTTATAGTAAGGGTGAGGGTTAGGTTTAAGATGAGCGTTAGGGTTAGGGTTAGGGTGATGGTGAGGGTTAAATTAAGGATTATTGTTATGATTAGTGTGAGGTTTAGGTTGAGGACGAGGTTTAGGGTTAGGGTGAGGGGTAGGGTGAGGATGAGGGTGAGGTTTATATTGAGGACTAGTGTTAGGGTTAGTGTGAGGTTTAGGGTGAGGATGACGTTTAGGGTTAGGGTTAGGTTTAGGATTAATGTTAGGGTTAGGCTTATGGTGAGGGTTAGGGTGGGGGTGAGGCTTAGGGTTAGTTGTAGGATTAAGATTAGGATTAGGGTTTGGGTTAGGGTTAAGGTGAGGGTTAGGTTGACGGTTGGGTTTAGGGTTAGTGTCAGGGTTAGGGTTAAGGTTAGGGTGAGGGTTAGTTTGAGGCTGTGCTTTAGGGTTAGGGTTATGGGAAGGGTTAGGATGAGGGTTAGGGTTAGGATTAGGGTTAGGGTGAGGTCTAGGTTGAGGGTGAGGTTTAGTTTTCGGGTTAGGGTAAGGCTTAGGGTTAGGGTTAGAGTTAGGGTAAGGTTGAGGTTTAGGTTTAGAGTTCGGGTAAGGGTGATGCTGAGGTTGATGGTTAGGTTTAGGCTTAGGGTTAGATTTAGGGATAGGGTGAGTGTTAGGTTTGTGGTGAGGGTGAGTGTGTGGGTTAGGTTTAGGCTTATGGTTAGGATTAGGATTATGGTAAATTTAGGGTGATTGTGATGGTTAGGGTTAGGGTTAGGCTTAGGCTTAGGGTAAGTCTGAGAGTGAGGCTGAGGGTGAGCGTTAGGGTTAGGGTGAGGGTTAGGGTTAGGATTAGGGTTAGGGTGAGGGCTAGGGTGAGGTTGAGTGTTAGTGTTAGTGTTAGGGAAAGGTTTAGGGTTAGGGTTAGTTTTTGGGTTATGGTTATGATGAGGGTTAGGTTTACAGTGAGGGTGAGGGTTAGGTTTAGTTTGAGGTTTAGGGTTAAGATTATGGTTAGGGTGAGGGTGAGTTTTAGGATTAGGGTTAGGGTTAGGGTTAGGTTTAGGATTAGAATTAGTGTTATTGTTAGGGTTAGGGTTAGAGTTATGGTGAGGGGGAGGGGGAGGGGGAGGGGGAGGGTTAAGGTTAGGATTAGGGTGAGGTTTAGGGTTAGGTTTAGGGTTAGGGTTAGGGTGAGGGTGAGGTTTAGGGTTAGAGTTAGGGTTAGGGTAAGCCTGAGTTTGAGGGTTAGGGTTAGGGTTAGTGTTAGAGTTAGGGATACAATGAGGGTTAGGTTGAGTGTGAGGGTTAGGGTTATTATTAGGAATAAGATTAGAGTAAGGATTAGTGTGTGTGTGATGGTTAGGTTTAGGTTTAGGGTTAGGGTTAGGGTTAGGATGAAGGTGAGGGTTCAGTTTAAGTTTGGGTTAGGGTGAGGGTTAGGGTTACAGTGAGCATGAGGGTTAGGGTTAGTTTGAGGGTTAGGCTAGGCTTAGGAATAGGGTGATGGTTAGGGCTAGGCTTAGGGTGAGGGTTAGGATGAGGATTAGGGTTAGGATTAGGGTTAGGGTGAGGGCTAGGGTTAGAGTGAATGTTAGGGTTAGTGTTTGGTGAGGTTTAGGTGTAGGGTTAGGGTTAGGGTGAGAGTTAGGTTGAGGATTAGGGTTACAGTGAGGGTGAGGGTTAGGGTAATGGTGAGGGTTAAGGTTAGAATTTGGGTTGTGTTGAGGGTGAATTTTAGGGTTCAATTTAGTTTTAGGGGGAAAGTCAGGACGAAGGTTAGGGTTAGTGTTAGGGCTAAGGTTAGGGTGAGGCTTAGGTTGAGGTTTAGGGTTAGGGTTAGGTCTAGGGTTAGGGTAAGGGTGAGGGTATGTGAGGGTTAGGGTTAAGCTTAGAGTTAGGGTAGGTATGAGAGTGAGGGTGCGGGTGAGGATTAGGGTTAGGGTGATGGTTACGGTTAGGCTGAGGGTGAGGGTTAGGATGAGGGCTAGGGTTAGAATTAGGGTTCGCGTGAGGGCTAAGATGAGGATGAGGTTAAGAGTAAGGGTTAGGCTTAGGCTTAGGTTTAGGCTGAACGTGAGTTTGAGGGTGAAGGTAGGGTTAGGGTGAAGGTTAGGTTTACAGTTTTGGTGAGGGTTAGGGTTAGTGTGAGGGTTAGTGTTAGTGTTAGGGTTAGTATTAGGGTGAGGGTACGTGTTAGGGTAAGAGTTAATGTTAAGGTGAGGTTTTTGTTTAGGGTGAGGGTTAGGGTTAGGGTTAGAGTTATTGTTTAGGTTAGGGTTCGGTTAAGTTTAGGGTTAGGGTGAGGGCTAGGTTTAGGGTTAGGTTTAGGGTGAGGTTTAGGGTTAGGCTTAGGGTTAGGGTGAGGCTGAGGGTTTGGGTTAGGGTTAGGGTTACGGTGAGGGCGAAGGTGAGGTTTAGGGTTAGGGTGAGGTTTAGGGTTATGGTTAGGGTTAGTGTGAGGGTGAGGGTGAGGTTTGGGTTAGAGTAAGGGTTAGGGTGAGGGTTAGGGTGAGGGTTATGGTTAGGGTTAGTGTAATGGTTAGGGTGAATGTTAGGATGAGGGTTAAGTTTATGGTTTTTTGAGGTTTAGGGTTCGGGTTACAGTGATGGTGAGGGTTAGGGTTAGGTTTAGGGTGAGGTTTAGGATTAGGATTAGGGTTAGGATTAGGGTTAGGGTGACGGCTAGGGTGAGGATGAGGTTTAGGGTTAGTGTTTGTGTGAGGTTAGGGTGAGGGTGAGGGTTAGGATGAGGGTGAGGGTTACAGTGAGGGTGAGGGTTAGGGTTAGGGTGAGGGTTAGGCTTAGGATTTGGGTTAGGGTGATGGTGAGTTTTAGGGTTAGATTTAGGGTTAGTTTTAGGGTTGGGGGTGGTTTAGGTCGAGGATTAGGGTTAGGATTAGTGTTAGGGTTAAGGTTAGGTTGAGGGTTAGGTTGATGTTTAGGGTTAGGGTTAGGGTTAGGGTTAGGATTAGGATTAGGGTTAGGGTATGTGAGGATTAGGGTTAGGTTTAGGGTGAGAGTTAGGGTTCGGTTAAGTTTAGGGTTAGGGTGAATGTTACGGTAAGGGTTACAATGAGGATTAGGGATAGGGTTAGTTTGAGGGTTAGGGTTAGGGTGAGGGTGAGGGTGAGGGTTAGGGTTAGTGTTAGGCTGAGGCTTAGGATGAGGTTTAGGGTTAGGATTAGGGTTAGGGTGAGGGTTAGGGTTAGTGTGAGGTTTAGGGTTAGGGTTAGGGTGAGATTTATTGTTAGGTTTAGCGTTAAGGTTAGGGTGAGGGTGAGGTTTAAGGTTAGAGTTAAAGTTAGGGTGAGGCTGAGTGTGAGGGTTAGTGTTAGAGTCAGTGTTAGAGTTTGTGTTATGGTGAGGGTTAGGATGAGGATTAGTGTAAGGATTAGGGTTAGGGTGAAGGCTAGTTTGAGTGTGAGGATTAGAGTTAGTGTTTGAGTGAGGTTTAGGTTTGGGTTAGGATTAAGGTTAGGATGAGGGGAAGGTGTAGGATTAGATTTAGGGTTAGATGTAGGGTTAGTTTGAGCGTTAATGTTAGGGTTAGTGTGAGGGTTAAGGTTAGGTTGAGGTTTAGGTTGAGGATTAGTGTGATGGGTAGAGTGAAATTTAGGGTTTAGGATGAGGTTTAGGGTTAGGGTTAGGGTTAGGATTAATGTTAGGTTTAGGCTTAACTTGAGGGTTTGGGATAGGGTGAGATTTAGGGTTAGGGTTAGGTTTAGGGATAGGGTTAGGCTTAGTGTTAGGCTGAGGGTGAGGGTGAGGGTGAGGGTTACGGTTAGGGTGAGGGTTAGGTTTAGGCTTAGGGTGAGAGTTAGGGTTCAGGTTAAGTTTAGGGTTAAGTGAGGGTTAGGGTAATGGTTACAGTGAGGTTGAGGGTTAGGGTTAGGATGAGGGTTAGGGTTAGGGTTAGGGTGAGGGTGAGGGTGAGGGTGAGTTTTAGGGTTAGTGTTAGGATGGGGGTTGGGGTTAGGATTAGGGTTAGGGTGAGGGCTAGGTTGAGGGTGAGGTTTAGGGATAGGAATAGGGTGAGGTTTAGGGTTAGGTTTAGGGTTAGGGTAGCCTGAGGTTGAGGGTTAGGGTTAGGGTTAGTGTTAGAGTTAGGGTTACGATGAGGGTTAGGGTGATTGTGAGGGTTAGGGTTATTGTTAGGAATAGGATTAGGGTAAGGGTTAGTATGAGTGTGAGGGTTAGGGTTATGTTTAGGTTTACCCTTAGGTTTAGGCTGAGGGTGAAGTTGAGGGTAAGGGTTAGGGTTAGGGTGAGAGTTAGGGGTATCGTTAGGGTGAGGGTTAGGGTTCGGTTTAAGTTTAGGGTTAGGGTGAGGGTAGGGTTAGGTTTAGAGTGAGCATGAGGGATAGGGTTAGGTTGAGGTTTAGGGTAGGCTTAGGATTAGGGTGAGGGTTAGGGTTAGGCTAAGGGTGATGGTTAGGATGAGGATTAGCGTTAGGGGTAGGGTTAGGGTGAGGGCTAGGGTGAGGGTGATGGTTAGGGTTAGTGTTTGGGTGAGGTTTAGGTTTAGGGTTAGGGTTAGGGTGAGGGTTTTGAGGGTTAGGGTTACAGTGAGGTTGAGGGTTAGGGTAAGGATTAGGGTTAGGTTTAGGATTTGAGTTGTGGTGAGGGTGAGTTTTAGGGTTAGATTTAGTGTTAGGGGGAAGGTTAGGTCGAGGGTTAGGCTTAGTGTTAGGGATAAGTTTAGGGTGAGGGTTAGGTTGAGGTTTAGGGTTAGGGTTAGGGTTAGCGTAAGGGTGAGAGTATGTAATGGTTATGGTTAAGCTTAGGGTTAGGGTTAGGCTGAGGGTGAGGGTGCGGGTGAGGATTAGGGTTAGGGTGATGGTTAAGGTTAGACTTATGGTTAGGGTTAGTATGAGGGATAGGGTTAGGATTAGGGTTAGGGTGAGGGCTAGGTTGAGGGTGATTGTTAGAGTCAGGGTTAGGCTTAGGATTAGGTTTAGGCTGAGCGTGAGTTTGAGGGTGAAGATAGGGTTAGGTTGATATTTAGGTTTACGGTTAGGGTGAGGGTTACGGTTAGTGTGAGCGTTAGTGTTAGGGTTAGGGTTAGTGTTAGGGTTAGGTTACGGTTAGCTGACGGTGAGGGTTAGGGTTAGGGTTAGGGTGAGGTTTAGGGTTATGGTTAGGGTTAGGGTGAGGCTGAGGGTTTGGGTTAGGGTTAGGGTTCTTGTTATTATTAGGGTTAGGGTTAGTGTTATGTTGAGGGTGACTGTGAGGGTTAGGGTTATGGTGATTTTTAGGGTTAGCGTTAGGGTGAGGGTGAGGTTTAGGGTTAGAGTAAGGGTTAGGGTGATGGTTAGGGTGAGGGTTAGGGTTAGGGTTAGTGTAAGAGTTAGGGTGAAGATTAGGATGAGTGTTAAGTTTATGGTTTGTGTGAGGTTTAGGGTTTGGGTTACAGTGAGGGTGAGGTTTAGGGTTAGGGTTAGGTTGAGGGTTAAGATGAGGATTAGGGTTAGGATTAGGGGTAGGGTGAGGGTGAGGGTTAGGGTTAGTGTTTGGGTGAGGTTTAGGGTTAGGGTTAAGGTTAGGGTGAGGGTTAGTATGAGGGTGAGGGTTACAGTGAGTGTGAGGGTTAGGGTTAGGGTGAGGGTTAGGGTTAGTATTTGGGTTTTGGGTTAGAGTGATGGTGAGTTTTTGGTTTAGCTTTAGGGTTGGGGGAGGGTTAGGTCGAGGGTTAGGGTTAGGATTAGTGTTAGGGTTAAGGTTAGGTTGAGGGTTAGGTTGATGTTTAGGGTTAGGGTTAGGTTTAGGGTTAGGGTTAGGGTATGTGAGGGTTAGGTTAGGGTTAGGGTTATGCTGAGGGTGAGGGTGGGGGTGAGGATTATGGTTAGGATGATGGTTAGGGTTAGGGTTAGGGTGAGGGTTAGCATGAGGGATAGGGTTAGGATTAGGGTTCGGGTGAGGGCTAGCGTGAGGGTGAGGTTTAGAATAAGATTAGGCTTAGGCTTACGGTTAGGCTGAGCATGAGCTTGAGGGTGAGGGTTCGGGTTAGGGTGAGGTTAAGGTTAAGGTGAGGCTTTGGATGAGGTTTAGGATTAGGGTGAAGTTTAGGGTGAGGATGATGGTGAGGCTAATGATGAGGTTAAGACTGAGGTTGAGGGTTAAAATAAGGGCGAGGTTTAGGGTTAGGTTTATGGTTATGGTTAGGGTTAGGGTGAGGGTTAGATTGAGGATTAGTGTTAGGGTTAGTGTGAGGTTTAGGGTGAGGTTGAGTTTTAGGGTTAGGGTTAGGGTTAGGATTAATGTTACGGTTAGGGTTAAGGTGAGGATTAGGGTGAGGGTGAGGTTTAGGTTTAGTGTTAGTATTAGGATTAGGGTTAGGGTTAGCTTGAGTGTGAGGGTTAGGGTTAGGGTTAGGGTTAGGCTTAATGTTAGGCTGAAGGTGAGGGTGAGGGTGAGGGTTAAGGTAAGGGTGAGTGTTAAGGGTAGGGTTAGGGTGAGAGTTAGGGTTCGGGTTAAGTTTAGGGCTAGGCTGAGGGTTAGAGTTAGGGTTACAATGAGCATGAGGGTTAGGGTTAGGTTGAGGGTTAGGATTAGGCTTAGGATTAGGGTGAGGGTTAGGTTTAGGGTTAGGATCAGGGTTAGGATGAGGATTGGGGTTAGGGTTAGGCTTAGGATGAGGGTTAGGGTGAGGGTGAGGTTTAGGGTGAGTGTTTGGGTGATGTTAAGGTTTATGGTTACGTTTAGGGTGAGGGTATGTGAGGGTTAGGTTTAGGGTTAGGGTTAGGCTGAGGGTGAGGGTGGGGGTTAGGATCATCGTTAAGGTGATTGTTAGGGTTAGGGTTAGCGTGAGGGTTACAATGTGGGATAGGTTTAGGATTAGGGTTAGAGTGAGGTCTAGGGTGAGGGTGAGGGTTAGAGTAAGGGTTAGGCTTAGGCGTAGGGTTAGGCTGAGCGTGAGGTTGAGTGTGAGGGTTAGGGTTAGGGTGATGGTTAGGTTTATGGTTAGGGTGAAGGTTAGGATGAGGTTTAGGGTTAGGGTGAGGATGATGGGAATGGTAAAGGTGAGGTTTAGGCTGAGGGTGAGGGTTAAGATAAGGGTGAGGGTTAGGGTTAGGTTTAAGGTTAGGGTTAGAGTTAGCGTGAGGGTTAGATTGAGGACTAAGGTTAGGGTTAGTGTGAGGTTTAGGGTGAGGATGAGGGTTAGGGTTAGGGTGAGGGTGAGGGTTAGAATTAGGGTTAGGGTGAGGGCTAGGGTAAGGGTGTGGGTTAGAATAAGGCTTAGGGTTAGGGTGAGGTTTTAGATTAGGGGGAGGGTTAGTGTTAGTGTGAGGGTTAGTGTTAGGGTTAGTGTTAGTGTTAGAGTGATGGTAAGGGTTAGGGTGAGGGTTAATGTTAGGGTGAGGGTTATAGTTAGGGAGAGGGTTAGGGTTAGGATTAAGGTGAGGTTCAGTGTTAGGGTTAGTGTTAGAGTTAGGGTTAGCGTGAGGGTGAGGTTTAGGGTTAGAGTTAGTGTAAGGGTGAGGCTGAGTTTGAGGGTTAGTCGTAGGGTTACTGTTAGGGTTAAGGTTAGGTTGAGGGTTTGGGTGAGGGTGAAGGTGATGGTGAGGGTTAGGATTAGGTTTAGGATTGGGATTAGGGTAAGGTTTAGGGTGAGTGTGAGGGTTAGGTTTAGGGTTAGGCTCAGGCTTAGGCTTAGGGTTAGGCTGAGAATGAGGGTGATGTTGAGGGTTAGGTTTTGGTTTAGGGTGAGAGTTAGGTTTCGGTTAAGTGTTAGTGATAGGGTTAAGGTGAGTGTTAGGATGAGAGTTAGGATTAGGATTAAGGTTAGGTTTAGGGCTAGGGTGAGGGTGAGGATTAAGGTTACGGTGATGGTTAGGTTAACTGTTAGGGTGAGGGTTAGGATGAGGTTTAGGGTTAGGGTGAGGGTTAGGGTGAGGATGATGGTAGGTGTAAAGGTGAGGTTTAGGCTGAGGGTGAGGGTTAAGGTACTGGTGAGTGTTAGGGTTCGGTTTAGGTTTAGGGTAAGGGTTAGTGTTAGGGTGAAGGTGAAGTTGAGATTGAGGATTAGAGTTAGGGTTAGTGTGAGGTTTAGGGTGAGGATGAGGGTTAGGGTTAGAGTGAGAGTGAGGGTTAGAATTAGGGTTAGGGTGAGGGCTAGGATGAGGGTGAGGATTAGGGTTAGGGTTAGGATTAGGGTGAGGTTTAGGATTAGGGTGAGGGTTAGGGTTAGTGTGAGGGTTAGTGTTAGGGTGAGGATAAGTGTGTTAGGTTGAGGGTTAGGGTTAGGGTGCGGGTTATGTTTAGGGTGAGGTTTAGGGTTAGGGTTAGGGTTATTGTTAGGTTTGGGGTTAGGGTTATGGTTACGGTGAAGGTGAGGGTTATGGTTAGAATTACACTGAGGTTTAGTGTTAGGGTTAGGGTTAGAGTAAGGGTTAGGTTGAGGGTGATGTTTAGTGGTACATTTAGGGTTAAAGTGAGGGTTAGGGTTAGGGTGCGGGTAAGCGTGGGGGTGATGGTAAGGGTAAAGGTGAGGGTTAGGCTGAGGGTGAAGTTACCATAAGTGTGAGTGTTAGGGTTAGTGTGAGGGTTAGTGTTAGTGTTAGGGTGAGGTTGAGGGTTAGATTCAGGATTAGTGTTAGGGTTAGTGTGAGGTTTATGGTGAGGATTAAGGTTAGGGTTAGGATGAAGGCTAGGGTGATGATGAGGGTTAGAGATTGTGTTAGGGGGAGGTTTAGGGTTAGGGTGATGTTTAGGGTTAATTTGAGGGTTAGTGTTAGGGTTAAGGTTAGTGTTAGGGTGAGGGTAAGTGTTAGGGTGAGGGTTAGGTTTAGAGTGAGGGTTATGGTTAGGGTGAGGGATAGGGTTAGGATAAGTGTAAGGGTGAGAGCTAGGCTGAGATTTAGGGTGAGGGTTAGGGTTAGGGATAGGGTTAGGTTTAGGATTAGGTTTAGGGTGGGGACGAGTGTGAGGGTTAGGATTAGGGTTAGGGTTAGGCTTAGAGTTAGGATGAGGGATAGGTTTAGGGTTTGGGTTAGGTTTAGGGTGAGGCTGAGGATTAGGGTTAGATTTAGGGTTAGGTTTAGGGTTAGTGTTAGTGTTAGGGTTAGTGTTAGTGTTACAGTGAGGGTTGGGGTTAGGGTTAGGGTTAGGCTTAGGCTTAGATTTAGGGTGAGGGTTAGGATGACGCTTAGGTTTTCGATTAGGTTTCGGGTGAGGGCTATGTTGAAGGTGAGGTTTAGGGTTAGTGTTAGGGTAAGATTTAGAGTTAGGGTTAGGGTTAGGAGTAGGATTAGGATTAGTGTTAGGGTGAATGTGAGGATTAAGGTTAGGGTGAAGTTTAGGGTTAGGATAAGGGTGAGTGTGAGGTTTAGGGTTAGGGTTAGGCTTAGAATTAGGCTGAGGGTGAAGGTGTGGGTTAGGGTTAGGTTTAGTGTTAGGGTGAGGTTTAGGGTTTGGGTTAGGGTTAGAGTTTGGGTTAGGGTGAGGGTGAGGTTTAGGGTTAGTGTTAGGGTTAGGGTGAGGCTGAGAATGAGGGTTAGGGTTAGGGTTAGTGTTAGGTTTTGGGTTAGGTTTAGGGGGAGGGTTAGGGTGAGGGTGAGGTTTAAGATTAGGATTAGGGTTAGGGTTAGGGTGAGTGTGAGGGTTAGGGTTAGGTTTAGGGTTATTCTTAGGGTTAGGCTGAGGGTGTTGGTGAGGGTGAGGTTTAGGGTTAAGGTGAGGGTTAGGGTTAGGGTTATGGGGAGGGTTGGGATGAGTTTTAGTGTTAGAATTAGAGTTACGGTGAGGGCTAGGGTGAGGTTGAGGTTTAGGGTTAGTGTTAGGGTGAGGTTTCGGGTTAGGGTTAGGGTTAGGGTGAGTGTGAGGTACAGGGTTAGAGTGAAGTTTAAGCTGAGGCTGAGGGTGAAGCTTAGGGTGAGGTTTAAGATTAGGATTAGGGTTAGGGTTAGGGTGAGTGTGAGGTTTAGGGTTAGGTTTAGGGTTATTCTTAGGGTTAGGCTGAGGGTGAAGTTGAGGGTGAGGTTTAAGGTTAGGCTGAAGGTTAGGGTTAGGGTTATGGGGAGGTTTGGGATGAATTTTAGTGTTAGGATTAGGGTTACGGTGAGGGCTAGGGTGAGGTTCAGGATTAGGGTTAGTGTTAGGGTGAGGTTTCGGGTTAGGGTTAAGGTTAGGGTGAGTGTGAGATACAGGGTTAGAGTGAAGGTTAAGCTGAGGCTGAGGGTGAGGCTTAGGGTTAGGGTTAGGATTAGGATTAGGTTAAGGGTTAGGGTGAGTGTGAGTGGGTTAGGTTTAGGCTTAGGCTTACACTGAGGGTGAGGGTTAGGATGAGGGTTAGGGTTAGGAGTAGGATTAGGGTGAGGGTTAGGTTAGTGTGAGGTTTAGTGTTAGGGTTAGGTTTAGTGTTTGGATTAGTGTTAGGGTGAGGGTGAGGTTTATGGTTAGATTTAGGTTTAGTTGGAGGGTTAGGTCGAGGGTTAGGGTTAGGCTTAGTGTTAGGATTAGGATTAGGCTGAGGGTGAGTTTGAGGTTTAGGGTTAGGGTTAGGTTTAGGCTTAGGATTAGGCTGAGGGTGAGGGTGGGGGTGAGGATTAGGGTTAGGGTGATGGTTATGGTTAGGGTTATGGTGAGGGTTAGTGTTAGGGTTAGGGTTAGAGTTAGGGTTAGGGTGAGTTTGAGGTTTAAGGTTAGAGTTATGGTTAGGGTGAGGTTTAGCGTTAGAGTGAGGGTTAGTTTGAGGGTGACGGTAAGGGTAAAGTTGAGGGTTAGGCTGAGGGTGAGGGTTACGGTAAGGGTAAGGGTTAGGGTTAGGGTTAGGGTGAGGTTTAGGGTGAGGGTGAGAGTTAGATTGAGTATTAGTGTTAGTGTTAGTGTGAAGTTTAGGGTGAGGATGAGGGTTAGGTTTAGGGTGAGTTCTAGGGAGAGGGTGAGGTTTAGGTTTAGGGTTAGGGTGAGGTTTAGGTATAGATTGATGTTTAGGGTTATTGTGAGGGTTAGTGTTAGTGTTAGGGTTAGTGTTAGGGTGAGGGTCAGTGTTAGGGTGAGGGTTAGGGTTAGGGTAAATGTTAGGGTGAGGGGTAGGGTTAGGGTGAGGATTATGGTTAGGGTTAGGGTTAGGGTTAGGTTTAGGATAATTGTTAGCATTAGGGTTAGGGTTCCGGTTATTGTGAGTGAGGGTGAGAGTTAGGTTTAGGGCTAGGATGAGGTTTAGGGATAGGGTTAGGTTGAGTGTGAGGGTTAAGGTTAGGGTTAGGCTTACGATTAGGCTGAGGGTGATGGTTAGGTTTAGGTTGAGGGTTAGGGTTATTGGGAGGGTTAGGATGAGGGTTAGGGTTAGGATTAGGGTTAGGGTGGGGGTGAGTGTGTGTGTTAGCATTAGGTTTAGGGTTAGGGTTAGGGTTAGGCTGAGGGTGAGGTTGAGAGTGAGGGCTAGGGTGAGGGTGATTTTTAGGGTTAGGGTTAGGGTGAGGGTTATGGTTAGGGTAAGGGTGAGAGTTAGGGTTCGGTTTAAGTTTAGGGTTAGGTTGAGTGTTAGGGTACGGGTTATGGTGAGGGTGATGGTTAGGGTGAGATTGAGGGTTAGGTTTCGGATTAAGGTTAGGGTGAGGGTGAGGGTGAGGGTTAGGTTTAGTGTTTGGGTGAGGGATAGGTTGAGGGTTAGGGTAAGGATTAGGGTTAGGGTGAGGGCTAGGGTGAGGGTGAGGTTTAGGGTTAGGGTTAGGGTTAGGCTTAGGCTTAGGGTTAGGCTGAGGGTGAGGGTGGGGTTGAGGATTATGTTTAGGTTTGATCGTTAGGGTTAGGGTTAAGGTGAGGGTTATGATGAGGGTTAGGATTAGGATTAGGGTTAGGGTGAGGGAGAGGGTTAGGGTTAGGATGATGGTTAGGTTTATGCTTAGGGCGAGGGTTAGGATGAAGTATAGGTTTAGGGTGAGGTTGAAGGTAAGGGTAAAGGTGAGGTTTAGGATGACGGTGAGGGATAAGATAAGGGTGAAGGTTAGGGTTAGTTTTAGGGTGAGGGTTAAGTTACTGTACGTGTTATGTTTAGGTGAGGGTTAGGGTTAGGTTTAGGGTTATTCTTAGGTTTAGGGTTAGTGTTATGTTTAATGTGAGGGTAAGGGTTAGGTTTAGGGTTACAATGAGGTTTAGTGTTAGGGTTAGGGTTAGAGTTAGGGTTAGGGTGAGGGTGAGGTTTAGGGGTACATTTAGGGTTAGGGTGAGGGTTAGGGTGAGGTTGAGTGTTAGCATTAGGTTTAGGGTTCGGGTTAGGTTTAGGTTTAGGATTAGTGTTATTGTTAGGGGTAGAGTTAGGGTTAGTGTGAGGGTTAGGGTGAGGGTTAGGGTTAAAGTGAGGTTTATGGTTAGGATGAGGGTTAGGGTGAAGGATAGGGTGAGGGTGAGGGTTAGGGTTAGACTTAGGGTGAGTGTTAGGGTTAGGGTGATGTTTAGGGTTAGTGTGACGGTTAGTGTTAGGGTTAGGGTTAGTGTTGGGTGAGGGTAAGTCTTAGGGAGAGGGTTAGGGTTAGGGTGAGGTTTATGTTTAGGGTGAGGGTTAGGGTTAGGATAAGTGTAAGGGTGAGGGCTAGGCTGAGGGTTAGGGTGAGGGTTAGGGTTAAGGATAGGGTTAGGTTTAGGATTAGGGTTAGGGTGAGTTTGAGTGTGAGGGTTAGGATTAGGTTTAAGGTTAGCCTTAGAGTTATTATGAGGGTTAGGGTTAGGGTTTGGGTTAGGGTGTCGGTGAGGCTGAGGATTAGGGTTAGGTTTAGTGTTAGTTTTAAGGTTAGCTTTAGGGTTAGTGTTAGTGTTAGGGTTAGTGTTAGGGTTAGAGTTAGTTTTGGGGTTAGGGTTAGGATTAGAGTTAGGCGTAGAGTTAGGGTGAGAGTTAGGATGAGGATTAGGTTTACCAGTAGGTTTAGGGTGAGGGCTAGGGTGAAGGTGAGGATTAGGGTTAGTTTTAGGGTAAAGTTTAGGGTTAGGGTTAGGGTTAGGGTTAGGGTGATCCTTACGATGAGGGTAAGGGTTACGGTGAGGGTGAGGGTTAGGTTTAGGGTGAGGATTAGGGTTATTTTTGGGGTGAGGGTGAGGGTGAGTGTTAGGGTTAGGGTGAGGTTTAGGGTTAGGTCTAGGATTAGTGTTATGGTGAGGCTTAGGTTTATGGTTAGACTTAGGTTTAGTTGGAGGGTTAGGTGGAGGGTTAGGGTTAGGGTAAGTATTAGGGTTAAGGTTAGGTTGAGGGTTATGTTGAGGTTTAGGGTTAGGGTTAGGGTTAGGGTGAGGGTGAGTGTGAGGTTTAGGGTTAGGGTTAGGCTTAGGCTTAGGGTTAGGATGAGGGTGAGGGTGGTGATGAGTATTAGGGTTAGGGTGATGGTTAGGCTTAGGGTTAGGGTGTGGGTTATTGTTAGGGTTAGTGTTAGAGTTAGGGTTAGGGTGAGTGTGAGGTTTCGGCGTAGAGTTAGGGTTAGGGTGAGTGTTAGAGGTAGAGTGAGGGTTAGGGTGGGATTGACGATACGTGTAAAGGTGAGGGTTAGGCTGAGGGGGATGGTAATGGTAAGGGTGAGGGATAGGGTGAGGGTGAGGTTTAGGGTTCGTGTTCGATTTAGGGTTAGGTTGAAGGTGAGGGTTAGGCTTAGGGTTAGGATTAGGTTTAGGGTAAGGGTTAGGGTGAGTGTGAGCGTTAGGGTTAGGGTTAGGCATAGGGTAAGGCTGAGGGTGAGGGTGAGGTTGAGGCTTAGGGTTAGGGTGAGGGTTAGGTTTATGGTGAGGGTGAGAGTTAGGTATAGGTTAAGGGTGAGGGTTAGATTGAGGATTAGTGTTTGGGTTAGTGTGCAGTTTAGGGTGAGAATGAGGGTTAGGGTTAGGGCGAGGTCTAGGGAGAGGGTGAGGTTTAGGGTTAGTGTTAGGGTGAGGTTTAGGGTTATGGTGATGGTTAGGGTTAGTGTGCGGTTTAGTGTTAGTGTTAGGGTTAGTGTTAGGGTGAGGTTAAGCGTTATGGTGAGGGTTAGGGTTAGGGTGAGGGTTATGTTTAGGGTGAGGTTTAGGGTTCGGGTTAGGGTTATTTTAGCTTTAGGGTTAGGGTTAAGGTTATGGTGAGGGTTAGGGTTAAGGTTAGGACTAGGATGAGGTTTAGGGATAGGGTTACGGTTAGGGTTAGGGTCAGGGTTAGTTTTAGTGTTAGAGTTAGAGTTAGGGTGAGGCTAAATGTGAGGGTTAGGGTTAGGATTAATGTTAGGGTTAGGCTTAAGGTGAGGGTTAGGTTGAGGGTGAGGTTTGGGTTTAGGGTTAGGAGTAGGATTAGTGTTAGTCTGAGGTTGAGGGTGAGGGTGAGGGTTAGGGTGAGGTTTACGGTTAGGTTTAGGGTGAGTGTGAGGGTTAGGGTTAGGCTTGGATTAGAATGAGGGTGAGGGGGTGGGTTAGTGTTAGGGTTAGTGTTAGTGTGAGGTTTAGGGTTATGGTTAGGGTTAGAATTAGGGTTAGAATGAGGGTGAGGTTTAGGTTTAGAGTTAGGGTTAGGGTGATGTTCAGGTTGAGGGTAAAGCTAAGGGTTAGTTTTAGGGTTAGGGTTAGGGTGAGAGTTAGGGGGAGGGTTAGGGTTAGGGTTAGGGTTAGGGACAGGATCAGGGTTAGAGTGAGGGTGAGTGTGTGTGTTAGTTTTAGGTTTAGGGTTAGGCTTAGGGTTAGGCTGAGGGTGAGGTTGAGGGTGAGGGTTAGGTTTAGGGGGAGGGTTAGGATGAGGGTTAGGGTTAGGATTAGGGTTAGGGTAAGGGCAAGGGTGAGTGTGAGTGTGAGGTTTAAGGTTAGGGTTAGGGTTAGGTTTACTGTGAGTTTAAGGTTTAGGGTTAGAGTTAGGGTTAGGGTGAGACTGAGGTTGAGGTTTAGGGTTAGGGGTATTGTTAGGTTTAGGTTTAGGTGTAGGGTGAGCGTTAGGGTGAGTGTGAGCGATAGGGTTAGGAGTAGGTTTATGGTTAGGGTGAGTGTGAGGGTTAGTGTTAGGTTTAGTGTTAGGCTTAGGTTTAGGCTGAGGTTGAGGGTGAGTTTGAGGGTTAGGGTTAGGGTGAGGGTTAGGGTTAGGGTTATGGGTGGGGTTAGGATGAGGGTTAGGGTTAGGATTAGGGTTAGGGTGAGGGCTAGGGTGAGGTTGAGGTTTAGAGTTAGTGTTAGGGTGAGGTTTAGGTTTAGGGTTAGGGTTAGGGTTAAGGTGAGTGTGACGTATAGGGTTAGAGTTAGTGTAAAGTTGAGGCTGAGGGTGAGGCTTAGGGTTAGGGTTAGGATTAGGATTAGGGTAAGGGTTAGGTTGAGTGTGATGGTTAGGGTTAGGGTTAGGCTTAGGTTTACACTGAGGGTGAGGGTGAGGGTGAAGGTTAGGGTTAGGATTAGGTTTAGGATGAGGGTGATTGAGGGTGTTAGGTTTAGTTTTAGGTTTAGGCTTAGGCTTAGGCTGAGGTTGAGGGTGAGTTTGAGGGTTAGGGTTAGGGTGAGGGGTAGGGTTAGGGTTATGGAGAGGGTTAGGATGAGGTTTAGTGTTAGGGTTAGTGTTAGAGTTAAGGTGAGTGTGAGGTATAGGGTTAGAGTTAGGGTAAAGGTGAGGCTGAGGGTGAGGCTTAGGGTTAGGTTTAGGATTAGGATTAGGGTAAGGGTTAGGGTGAGTGTGATGGTTAGGATAAGGGTTAGGCTTATTTTTACACTGAGGGTGAGGTTGAGGGTGAAGGTTAGGGTTAGGATTAGGCTTACGGTGAGGGTGAGTGAGTGTGTTCGGTTTAGTTTTAGGTTTAGGCTAAGTTTTAGGCTAAGGGTGAGGTTGAGTTTGAGGGTTAGGGTTAGGGTGAAGTTTAGGGTAAGGGTTAGGGGGAGGGTTAGGAATAGGATTAGACTTAGGGTGAGAGTGAGGCTGAGGGTTAGGGTTAGTGTTAGGGTTAGGGTTAGGGTGAGAGTTATGGGGAGTGTAGGGGTTAGAGTTAGGATTAGGGTCAGGGTGAGGGTGCGTTTGTGTGTTAGGGTTAGGTTTAGGGTTAGGCTTAGGGTTAGGCTGAGGGTGAGTTTGAGGGTGAGGGTTATGGTTAGGGTGAGGGTTATTTTTACGGTTAGGGTGAGGGTTAGGATGAGGTTTAGGGTTACGATGAGGGTTAAGGTGAGGATGATGGTAAGGGTAAAGGTGAGGTTTAGGCCGAGGGTGAGGGTTAAGATAAGGGTGAGGGTTAGGGTTTGGTTTAGGTTTAGGATGAGGGCTAGATTGAGGATTAGGGTTAGCGTTCGTGTGAGGTTTAGAGTGAGGATGAGGGTTAGGGTTAGGGTTAGGGACAGGATCAGGGTTAGAGTGAGGGTGAGTGTGTGTGTTAGTTTTAGGTTTAGGGTTAGGCTTAGGGTTAGGCTGAGGGTGAGGTTGAGGGTGAGGGTTAGGGTTACGGTGAGGGTTAGAGTAAGGTATAGGGGGAGGGTTAGGATGAGGGTTAGGTTTAGGATTAGTGTTAGGGTGAGAGCTAGGGTGAGGGTGAGGTTTAGGTTTAGGGTTAGGGTGAGGGTTATGGTTAGGGTGAGGGTTAGGATTAGCGTTAGGTTTATTGTTAGGGTTCGGTTTAAGGTTACGGTTATGGTGCGGGTGAGGGTGAGGGTTAGGGTTAGGGTTAGGGTGAGATTTAGTGTGAGGGTGAGGTTTAGGGTTAGAGTTAGGGTTAGGGTGAGGGTTAGGTTTAGGGTTAGGGTTAGGATGAGGATTAGGATTAGGGTTAGGGTGAGGGTGAGTGTGTGTGTTAGGGGTAGGTTTAGGTTTAGGCTTAGGGTTAGGCTTAGGGTGAGGTTGAGTGTGAGGGTTAGGTTTAGGGTGAGAGTTAGGTTTAGGGTTAGGAGGATGGTTAGGATGAGGGTTAGGTTTAGGATTATGGTTAGGGTGAGCGCTAGGGTGAGGATGAAGTTTAGCGTTAGGGTTAGGGTGAGGGTTAGTGTTAGGTTTAGGGTGAGAGTTAGGTTTTGGGTTAAGTTTAGGGTTAGGGTGCGTGTCAGGGAAAGAGTTACTGTGAGGGTGAGGGTTAGGATTAGGTTGAGGCTTAGGGTTAGGATGAGGGTTAGGGTGAGGGTGATGGTGAGGGTTAGGATTAGGTTTAGGGTGAGGGTTAGGATGAGGGTTAGGGTTTGGATTAGGGTTAGAGTGAGGGCTAGGGTGAGGGTGACGATTATGGTAAGGTTTAGGCTTAGGCTTAGGGTTAGACTGAGGGTGAGGTTGAGGTTGAGGGTTACGGTTAGGGTGAGGGTTAGGTTTATGGTTAGGGTGAGGGTTACGATGAGGTTTAGAGTTAGGGGGAGGTTTAGGGTGAGGATGATAGTAAGGGTAAAGGTGAGGTTTAGGCTGAGGATGAGGATTAAGATAATGGTGATTGTTAGGGTTAGGTTTAGGGTTAGGGTAAAGGTTAGGATTAGGGTTAGGGTGAGAGTTAAATTGAGGTTTAAGGTTAGCGTTAATGTGAGGTTTAGGGTGAGGATGAGGGATAGGGTTAGGGTTAGGGTTAGGGTTAGGGTGAGCGTGAGGTTTGGGGTGGAATTAGGGTTAGGGTGAGGATTAGGCTGAGGGTTAGGTTTAGGGTAAGGTTTAGCGTGGGGGTGATGGTAAGGGTAAACGTGAGGTTTAGGCTGAGGGTGAGGGTTACAGTGGGGTGAGGGTTAGGGTTAGAGGGAGGGTTAGGGTTAGGGGAAGGGTGTGGGTGAGGGTTAGCTTGAGGATTAGTGTTAGGGTTAGTGTGAGGTTTAGGGTGAGGATGAGGACTAGGGTTATTGTGAGGGCTAGGGTGAAGGTGAGGGTTAGGTTTAGGTTTAGGGTGAGGTTTCGGGTTAGGGTGATGTTTAGGGTTAGTGTGAGGGTTAGTGTTAGGATTAGTGTTAGTGTTAGGGTGAGGGTAAGTGTTAGGGTGAGGGTTAGGTTTAGGGTGAGGGTTAGGGTTAGGTTGATGATTAGGGTTAGTGTTAGGGTTATTGTTAGGGTTAGGGTTAGGATTACAGTGAGGGTGAGGATGAGGTTTAGGTTTAGTGTTAGGATGAGGTTTAGTTTTAGGGTAAGGGTTAGAGTTAGGGTTAGTGTGAGAGTGAGGTTTAGGATTAGAGCTAGGGTTAGCGTTATGTTGAATGTTGGGGTTAGATTTAGGCTTAGCCTTAGGCTTAGGCCAAGCATGAGGGTGAGGTTTAGGTTTAAGGTTAGGGTGAGGTTTAGGGTTACAGTTAGGGTGAGGGTTAGGATGAGGTTTAGGGTTAGGATTAGTGTTAGGGTGAGGGTTAGGGTGAGGTTTAAGTTTAGGGATATGGTTAGGTTTAGGGTTAGGGTTAGGTTGAGAATGAGTGTGAGGGTCAGGGTTATGGTTAGGCTTAGGGTTAGGGTGAGGGTTAGGGTTAGGGATTTTGTTAGGGTGAGGGTGAGGCTGAGGATTAGGGTTAGGTTTATGGTTAGGTTTAGGGTTAGGGTTACGGTTAGGGTTAGGGTTACAGTTAGGTTTAGGGTTAGGTTTAGGCTTAGGGTTAGGCTTAGGATTCGGCTGAGGGTGAGGGTGGGGTTGAGGATTAGGGTTAGGTTTAGTATTAGGGTTATTGTTTGTGTTATGTTTAGGGTTAAGTTGGAGCTGAGGGTGATTCTGAAGGTGAGGGTTATGGTTATGGTTATAGTTAGGGTTAGGGTTAGTGTTAGGTTTAGGGTTAGGTTTAGAGTTATGGTGAGATTGAGGGTGAGGGTGAGGGTAAGGGTTAGGGTGAGATTTAGGGTGAGGTTTAGGGTTAGGGTTAGATTTAGTATTAGGGGTAGGGTGAGGGTGAGTGTGACAGTTAGGGTGAGGGTGAGGCTTAAACCTAGGTTTAGGCTGAGGGCGAAGGTGGGGGTGAGGATTAGGGTTAGGGTGATGGTTTGGGTTAGGGTTAGTGTTACTGTTAAGGTTAGGGTTAGAGTTACGGTGAGGGTGAGGGTGGGGGTGTGGAGTAGGGTTAGGGTTAGGGTATGGTTTAGGGTTAGGGTTAGGGTTAGTGTGAGGGTGAGGTTTAGGGTGAGGGTTAGGGATAGGGTTAGTGTTAGAGTTAGGCTGAGGGTGAGGGTTAGTTTGAGGTTTAGGGTTAGGTTTATGGTTGTGGTTAGTGTGAGGGTTAGTTTTACGGTTAGGGTTAGTGTTAGGGTGAGGGTAAGTTTTACAGTGAGGGTTTGGGTTAGGATGAGGGTTATGGTTAGGGGGAGGGTTAGGATTAGGGTTAGGGTTATTGTTAGGGTTAGGTTTAGGGTTTTGGTTACGGTGAGGTTGAGGGTGACTTTTAGGGTTAGGGTTAAGGTAAGGTTTATGGTTTGGGTTAGGGTTAGAGTGATGGTTAGGATGATGGTGAGGTTTACAGTTAGTGTTAGAGTTAGGGTGAGGGTTAGGGTGAGGTTTAGGGTTAGGGTTAGTGTTAGGGTTAGGGTTAGGGTGAGAGTTAGGGTTAGGGTTAGGGTTAGGGTTAGGGTTTAGTTTAGGGTTAGGTTTAGGGTTTCCGTTATGGTAAAGGTCAGTTTTAGGATTAGGGTTAGGGTCAGTGTGAGGTTTAGGGTTAGAATTAGGGTTAGGGTGAGGCTGTAGATTAGGGTTCGGGTTAGGTTTAGGGTTAGGATTAGGATTAGGGTTCGGTTACGGTGAGTGTGAGGCTCATGGTTAGGGTTAGGGTTAGCCTTAGGTTTAGGCTGAGGGTTTGCGTGAGGTTGCGGGTTAGGGTTATTCTGAGGGGTAGGGTTATGGTTAGGGTGAGGTTTAGTGTTAGGGTTAGGGTTAGAGTTATGGTTTGGGTGAGGGTGAGGTTTAGGGGTAGAGTTAGTTTGAGGGTGAGGGTTAGGGTGAGTGTGAGGGTTATGGTGAGGGTTAGGGTGGGGTGACGGTAAGGGCAAACTTGAGGGTTAGGCTGAGGGTGAGGGTTATGGTAAGGTTGATGGTTAGGGTTAGGGTGAGTGTTAGGGTTAGGGTTAGGGTGAGAGTTAGGGTTTGGGTTAAGTTTAGGGTTAGAGTGAGGGTTAGGGTAAGGGTTAAGGTGAGGGTGAGGTTTAGGGTTAGGTTGAAGGCTAGGTTGAGCTTGAGGGTTAGGTTTAGGTTTAGGGTAAGCGCTAGGGTGAGGGTTAGGGTGAGGGTTAGGGTTAGGGATTGGGTTAGGTTTAGGATTAGGGTTAGTTTGAGGGTGAGTGTGAGGGTTAGGGTTAGGGTTAGGCTTAGAGTTAGGGTGAGTGCTAGGTTTAGGGTTTGGGATAGGGTGAGGCTGAGGCTGAGGATTATGGTTAGGTTTAGGGTTAGGGTTAGGCTTATGGTTAGGCTGAGCCTGAGGGTGGGGGTTAGGATTAGATTTAGAATTAGGTTAGGCTTAGGGTTAGGGTGTGTTATAGTTAGTGTTATAGTTAGTGTTATAGTTAGGGTTAATTTTGCAGTGATAGTGAGGCTGAAGGTGAGGGTTATGTTTAGAGTTAGCATTAGGGTTAGGGTTAGTGTTATTGTTAGGGTTAGGGTTAGAGTTACGGTGAGTTTGAGGGTGAGGGTGAGGTTAGGGTTAGGGTGAGGTTTAGGCTTAGGGTTTTGGTTAGGGTTAGGGTGAGGGTCATATTTAGGGTTAGAGTTATGGTTAGGGGGAGGGTTAGGGTGAGGTTTAGGGTTAGGGTTAGTGTTAGGGTTAGGGTGAGGTTGAGGGTTAGTTTGAGGTTTAGGGATAGGGTTTAGGTAAGGGTTAGGGTTAGAATTACGGTGAGGTTGAGGGTGCAGATGAGTGTGAGGTTTAGGGTTAGGTTTATGGTGAGGCTTAAGGTTAGGCATAGGGTTAGGCTAAGGGTGAGGGTGAGGTTTAGGATTAGGGTTATGGGGAGGGTTAGGATGAGGGTTAGTGTTAGGATTAGGGTTAGGGTGAGTGCTAGGTTGAGGGTGAGGTTTAGTGTTAGGGTTAGGGTAATGTTTAGGTTTAGGGTTAGGGTTAGAGTTAGGGCAAGGGTGAGGTTTAGGTTTAGAGTTAGGGTAAGGGTGGGGCTGAGTTTGAGGGTTAGGGTTAGGGTTAGTGTTTGAGTTAAGGCTAGGGTGAGGGTTAGGTTTAGGGTGATTTTGAGGGTGAGGGTTAGGCTTAGGCTTAGGGTTAGGATTCGGATTAGGGCAAGAGTTATGGTGAGTGTGATGTTTATGGTTAGGGTTAGGCTTAGACTTAGGTTTGGGCTGAGAGTGAGGGTGAGGGTGAGGGTTAAGGTTACGGTGAATGTTAGGGTTAGTGTTAGGGTGAGAGTTAAGGTTCTATTATGTTTAGGGTTAGGGTGAGGGTTAGGGTTAGGATTAGGTTTAGAGTGAGGGCTAGGGTGAGGGTGAGGGTTAGGCTAAGGGTTAGGATTAAGATTAGTGTAAGGGTTCGGTTGTGTGTGAGGGTTAGGTTTAGTGTTAGGCTTAGGCTTAAGTTTAGGCTGAGAGTGTGGGTGAGGGTGAGGGTTTGGGTTAAGGTGAGGGTTAGGGTTAGGTTGAAGTTTAGGTTTAGGTTCAGGGTTAGGGTAATGGTTATGGTTAAGGTTAGCGTGAGGGTTAGCATAAGGATTAGGTTTAGGATTAGGGTTAGGGTGAGGGCTAGTGTGAGGGTGAGGGTTAGGGTTAGTGTTAGGGTCAGGTTTAGGTTTAGGGTTACGTTTAGTTTGAGGGTTAGTATGAGGGTTAGGGTTATGGTAAGGGTGAGGGTTAGGGTTAGGGTGAGGGTGAGGGTTAGGGTTAGGTTTAGGGTTAGGGTGAGGGTGAGGGTTAGGATTCGGGTTAGGGTTAGGGTTATTTTTAGGGTTACATTTAGGTGAGGGTGAGGGTTAGGGTTAGGGTTAAGTTGAGGTTTTTAGTGTTAGGGTTAGGGTTAGAGTTAGGGTTAGGGTGAGGGTAGGGTTAGTGTTACTGTGAGGTTTAGTGTTTGGGTTAGGCTATGGGTTACGGTGAGGGCTGTGGTTAGCGTGAGGGTTAGGAATAGGGTTAGGGTTTTTATTTGTGTTAGGTTTTGGGTTAAGGTATCGTTGAGGGTAAGGGTGAGCGTTAGGGTTTAGGGTTAGGGTGAGTTTTAGGTTTTGGGTTAGGGTTATAGTTAGGGTTAGGGTGAGGTTGAGGTTTAGAGTTAGAGTTAGGGTTAGGGTGAGGGTTAGGTTGAGGGCTTGGGTTAGGGTTAGTGTTAGGGTTAGAGTTAGGCTTAGGGTGAGAGTTAGGTTGAGGGTGAGGTTTAGGGTTAGGGTTATGGGAAGTTTTAGGATGAGGGTTAGGGTTAGGATTAGGGTTAGGGTGAGTGCTAGGTTGAGGGTGAGGTTTAGTGTTAGGGTTAGGGTTAGGTTTAGGTGTAGGGTTAGGTTACGGTAAGGGTGAGGTTTAGGTTTGGAGTTAGGTTAAGGGTGAGGCTGAGGTTGAGGGTTAGGGTTAGTGTTAGAGTTAGTTTTAGGGTGAGGGTTAGGATTAGGATTAGGATGAGGATGAGGGTGAGGATTAGGCTTAGGTTTAGGATTCGGATTAGGGTAAGGGTTAGGGTCAGTGTGATCGTTAGGGTTAGGGTTAGGCTTAGGCTTAGGGTTAGGCTGAGAGTGAGGGTGAGGGTGAGGGTTAGGGTTAGGGTGAAAGTTAGAGTTAGGGTTAGGGTGAGAGTTAGGGTTTGATTATGTTTAGGGGTAGGGTGAGTGTTAGGGTTAGGATTAGGGTTAGAATGAGGGCTAGGGTGAGGGTGAGGGCTAGGGTTAGTGTTAGGATAAGGTTTTGGGTTAGGGTTAGGATTTGGGTTAGGGTTAGGTGAGGGTTAGGGTTACTGTGAGGGTGATGGTTAGGGTTAGGTTGAGGGTTAGGGTTAATATTATGGTTAGGGTGAGGGTGTGTGTTAGGTTTAGGTTTAGGGTTAGGGTTCGCTTTAGGATTAGGATTAGTGTTATTGTTAGTGTTAGGGTTAGAGTTATGGTGAGGGTGAGGGTGAGGTTGAGGGTGAGGTTTAGGGTTAGAGTGAGGTTTAGGGTAAGGGTTAGGATTAGGGTTAGGATGAGGGGGCAGTTTAGGGTTAGATTTAGGGTTAGTTGTAGGGTTAGGTCGAGTGTTAATGTTAGGGTTAGTGTTAGGATTAAGGTTAGGGTGAGGTTTCGGTTGAGGATTAGTGTGAGGGTTAGTGTGAGGTTTCGGGTTTAGGCTGAGGTATAGGGTTAGGGTTAGGTTTAGGATTAATGTTAGTGTTAGGCTTAAGTTGAGGGTTAGGGTGAGGGTGAGGTTTAGGGATAGGGTTAGGTTTAGGATTAGGTTTAGGGTTAGGATGAGGGATAGGATGAGGGTTAGGGTTAAGGATAGGGTTAGGCTTAGGTTTAGGCTGAGGGTGAGGGTGAGGGTGAGGGTTTGGGTTAGTGTGACGGTTATGGTCACGGTTAGGGTGCGAGTTTGGGTTCGGGTTAATTTTAGGGTTAGGGTGATGGTTAGGGTAATGTTTACAGTGAGGGTGAGGGTTAGGGTTAGGTTGAGGGTTAGGGTTATGGTTAGTGTGAGGGTGAGGGTGAGAGTTAAGGTTAGGGTTAGTCTGAGGGTTAGGATGAGTATTAGGGTTAGGATTAGGGTTAGGGTGAGGGCTAGGGTGAGGGTGAGGTTTAGGGTTAAGGTTATGGGGAGGGTTAGGATGAGGGTTAGTGTTAGGATTAGGGTTAGTGTAATGGCTAGGGTGTGGGTGAGGTTTAGGGTGAGGTTAGGGTGAGGTTTAGGGTTAGGGTTAGGGTTAGGGTGAGGCTGAGGGTGAGGGTTAGGTTTAGAATTAGCATTAGCGTAAGGGTTAGGGTGAGTGTGAATGTTAGGGTTAGGGTTAGGCTTAGGCTTAGGGTTACACTGAGGGTGAGGGTGAGGGTTAGGGTTATGGTGAGAGTTAGGGTTCAGGTTAAGTTTAGGGTTAATTTGAGGGTTAGGGTTAGGTTTACGTTGAGTGTGAGGGTTAGACTTAGGTTGAGGGTTAGGGTTAGGTTTAGGCTTCGGGTGAGGTTTAGGGTTAGGGTTAGAGTGAGGGTTAGGATGAGGATTAGGTTTATGATTAGGGTTAGGTTGAGGGCTAGGTTGAGGGTGAAGGTTAGGGTTAGTGTTAGGGTGAGGTTTAGGTTTAGGGGTAGAGTTAGAGTGAGGGTTAGGATGAGGGTAAGGTTTACGGTAAGGGTGAGGGTTAGGGTTAGGTTTAAGGTTAGGATGAGGGTGAGTGTTAGGATTAGGGTTAGGGTTAGGGTTATTGTTAGGGTTATGGTTATGGTGAGGGTGAGGGTGAGGGTTAGGGTTACGTTGAGGTTTTTAATGTTAGGGTTAGGGTTAGAGTTAGGGTTAGTGTGAGGTTAGGGTTAGGGTTACTCTGAGTGTTAGTGTTTGGGTTAGGGTATGGGTTACGGTGAGGGTTCTGGTTAGGGTGAGGGTTAGCATGAGGGTTAGGTTTACAGTAAGTGTGAGGGTTAGGTTAGGGTGAGGGTTAAGTTTCGGTTTAGGATTAGGGTGACTGTGAGGGTTAGGATTAGGGTTAGGGTTATTGTTAGGGTTACAGTTATGGTGAGGTTGAGGGTGAGGATTAGGGTTAGGGGTAGGTTGAGGTTTTTAGTGTTAGGGTTAAGGTTAGAGTTAGGGTTAGGGTGAGGTTATGGTTAGGGTTAGTGTGAGGGTTAGTGTTTGGGTTAGGATATGGGTTACAGTGAGGGTTGTTGTAAGGGTGAGGGTTAGGATTAGGGTTATGGTTATTGTAAGGGTTATGTTTAGGGTTACAGTTTCGGTGAGGGTAAGGGTGAGGGATAGGGTTTAGGGTTAAAGTGAGGTTTAGGGTTTGGGTAAGGTTTAAAGTTAGGGTTAGGGTGAGGGTGAGGTTTAGGGTTAGAGTTAGGCTTAGGGTGATGTTTAGGTTGATGTTAAGGATTAGGGCTAGTGTTAGGGTTAGGGTTAGGGTGAGGGTTAGGTTGAGGGTGAGGGTTAGGTTTAGTGTTATGGGGAGGGTTAGGATGAGGGTTAGAGTTAGGATTAGGGTTAGGGTGAGGGCTAGGTTGAGGGTGAGGTTTAGGGTTACAGTTAGGGTGAGGTTTAGGATTAGGGTTAGGGTTAGGGTTAGTCTTAGGGTTAGGGTTAGGGTTATGGTGAGGGTTAGGGTTAGGGTTAGGTTTAGGCTGAGGGTGCATGTGGGATTGAGGATTAGGGTTAGGGTTAGGGTTAGCGTTATTTTTAGTTTTATGGTTAAGGTGAAGTTTGCAGTGAGGGTGAGGCTGAGGGTGAGGGTTATGTTTAGGGTTAGGGTTAGCGTTAGGGTTAGTTTTATTGTTAGGGTTAGGGTTAGAGTTATGGTGAGGTTGAGGGTGAGGGTTTGGGTTAGGGTTAGGGTGAGGTTTAGAGTAAGGTTTAGGGTTAGGTTTATGGTGAGGTTGAGCTTTAGGTATAGAGTTAGGGTTAGCGGGAGGGTTAGTGTGAGGTTTAGGTTTAGGGTTAGTGTTAGGGTTAGGGTGAGGGTGAGGGTTAGGTTGAGGTTTAGGGATAGGGTTAGGTTTAGGGTTAGGGTTAGGGTGAGCATGAGTGTGAGGGTTAGGGTAAAGTTTAGGCTTAGGCTTAGGGATAGGCTGAGGGTGAGTGTGGGGTGAGGATTCGGGTTAGGGTGATGGTTAGGGTTATGTGTAGTGATATTTTTAGGGTTAGGGTTAGAGTTACCCTGAGGGTGAGGGTGTGGTTGAGGTTTAGGGTTAGGGTTAGGGTGGGGTTTAGGGTTAGGGTTAGGGTTGGGATGAGGTTTAGGGTGAGATTTAGGGTTAGATATAGGGTTAGGGTGATGGTTAGGGTGAGGGTTAGGGTTAGGTTTAGTGTTAGGGTTAGGGTGAGGATGAGGGTTAGCATTAGGGTTAGGTATAGGGTAAGGGTGTGGTTTAGGGTTAGGGTTAGGGTTAGGGTTAGAGTTATGGTGAGGGTGAGGGTGCAGCATGAGTGTGAGGGTTGTGGTTAGGTTTAGGGTTAGGCTTAGGGTTAGGCTTAGGTTTGGGCTAAGGGTGAGCTTGAGGTTTAGGGTTATTGTTTGGGTTAGGGTTAGGGTTATGGAGAGGGTTAGGATGAGGGTTAGTGTTAGGATTAGGGTTAGGGTAATGGCTAGGGTGAGGGTGATGTTTAGGGTTAATTTAGGGTGAGGTTTAGGGTTAGGGTTAGGGTGAGGGTGAGGGTGAGGGAAACCGTTAGGGTTCGGATTAAGATTGGGGTAAGGGTTAGGGTGAGTGTCAGGGTTCAGGTTAGGCTTAGCGTTAGGTTTAGGGTTACATTGAGCGTGAGCGTGAGGGTGAGGGTTAGGGTGAGAGTTAGGGTTCAGGTTATGTTTCGAGTTAGGGTGAGGGTTAGGGTTAGGTTTACGTTGAGTGTGAGAGTTAGGGTTAGGTTGAGGGTTAGGGGTAGGGTTTGGGTTAGGGTGAGGTTTAGAGTTAGGGTTAGGGTAAGTGTTAGGATGTGGGTTAGGGTTACGGTAAGGGTGAGGGTTAGGGTTAGGGTGGGTGTTAGGGTTAGGTTTAGGGTTAGGGTGAGGGTGAGGGTTAGGATTAGGGTTAGGGTTAGGGTTATTTTTAGGGTTACCGTTATGGTGAGGGTGAGGGTGAGGGTTGGGGTTAGGGTTAGGTTGAGGATTTTAGTGTTACGGTTAGGTTTAGAGTTAGGGATAGGGTGAGGTTAGTGTTAGGGTTACTGTGAGGGTTAGTGTTTGGGTTAGGGTATGGGTTTCGGTGAGGATTTTGGTTAGGGTGAGGGTTAGGATTAGGGTTAGGGTTATTGTTTGTGTTGGGTTTTGGGTTAAGGTAACGTTGAGAGTAAGGGTGAGCGTTAGGGTTTAGGGTTATGGTCAGGTTTAGGTTTTGGGTTAGGGTTAGGGTGAGGGTGAGGTTTAGAGTTAGAGTTAGGGTTAGGGTGAGGGTTATGTTGAGGGTTAGGGTTAGGGTTAGGGTTAGTGTTAGGGTTAGGGTTAAGTTTAGGGTTAGGGTTAGGTTGAGGGTGAGGTGTAGGATTAGGGTTATGGGGAGGGTTAGGATGAGGGTTAGTGTTAGGATTAGGGTTAGGGTGAGTGCTAGGTTGAGGGTGAGGTTTAGTGTTAGGGCTAGGGTAATGTTTAGGTTTAGGGTTAGGGTTAGAGTTAGGGCAAGGGTGAGGTTTAGGTTTAGAGTTAGGGTAAGGGTGGGGCTGAGTTTGAGGGTTAGGGTTAGGGTTAGTGTTTGAGTTAAGGTTAGGGTGAGGGTTAGGATTAGGGTGATTTTGAGGGTGAGGGTTAGGCTTAGGCATAGGGTTAGGATTCGAATTAGGGCAAGGGTTAGGGTGAGTGTGATGTTTATGGTTAGTGTTAGGCATAGGCTTAGGTTTGGGCTGAGAGTTAGGATGAGGGTGAGGGTTAAGGTTACGGTGAATGTTAGGGTTAGTGTTAGGGTGAGAGTTAAGGTTCTAGTATGTTTAGGGTTAGGATGAGGGATCGGGTTATGATTGGGGTTAGGGTGAGTGCTAGGGTGAGGGTGAGAGTTAGAGTGAGCGTTAGGCTTAGGCTTAGAGTTAGGCTGAGCATGAGGTTGACGGTGAGGGTTAGGGTTAGGGTGATGCTTACGTTTAAGTTTAGGTTGACGGTTAGGATGAGGTTTAGGGTTAGGGTGACAGGGTGAGGATGATGGTACGGGTAATGGTGAGGTTTAGGCTGAGGTTGAGGGTTAACATAAGGGTGAGTGTGAAGGTTAGAATTAGGTTTAGGGTGAGGGCTAGGGTGAGGGTGAGGGTTAGAGTTAAGGTTAGGATTAGGGTGAGGTTTAGGATTACGTTGAGGGTTAGGGTTAGTGTGAGATTTAGTGTGAGGGTTAGGGTTAGTGATAGGGTGAGGGTAAGTGTTAGGGTGAGGGTTAATGTTAGGGTGAAGGTTATGGTTAGGGTGAGGGTTAGGGTTAGGGTTATTGTTAGGGTTAGGGTTACGGTTACTGTGAGAATGAGGGATAGGGTTAGGGGTAGGGTGAGGTTTAGTGTTAGGGTTAGGGTTAGAGTTAGGGTAAGGTTGAGGGTTAGGTTTAGGGTTAATGCTAGAGTTAGAGTTACGGTGAGGGTTAGGGTGAGGGTGAGGTTTAGTCTAAGGGTTAGGATTAGGATTAGTGTAAGGGTTCGGATGAGTGTGAAGGTTAGGGTTAGGGTAAGGCTTAGGCTTAGGGTTAGGATGAGAGTGAGGATGAGGGTGAGGGTTAGGGTTTGGGTAACGGTTAGGGTTAGGGTTAGGGTGAGATTTAAGGTTCGGTTAAGTATAGGGTTAGGGTGAGTTTGAGGGTTAGGATTAGGGTGAGGGTGAGGGCTAGGGTGAGTGTGAGTTTTAGAGTTAGGGTGAGGGTGAGGTTTAGGGTTAGGGCTAGGGTTAGGGTTAGGTTTAGGATGAGGCTGAGGTTTAGTGTTAGAGTTAGGGTTAGGGTGAGGCTGAGGATGAGGGTTAGGGTTAGGGTTAATCTTGGAGTTAGCGTTATAGTGAGGGTTAGGGTGAGGGTGAGGGTAAGGATTAGTGTTAGGATTAGATATAGGGAAAGGTTTAGGGTGAGTTTGAGGGTTAGGATTAGGTTTAGGGTTAGGCTTAGGGTCAGGGTTACTGTGAAGGTGAGGGTGATGGTTAGGGTTAGGGTGAGAGTTAGGGGTAGGGTTAGGGTGAGATTTAGGGTTCGGGTTAAGTTTAGGGTTAGGGTGAAAGTTAGGGTTAGGGTTACAGTGAGGGTTAGGGTTAGGGTTAGGTTGAGGGTTAGGGTTAGGCTTAGGATTAGTGTGAGGGTTAGGGTTAGGGTTACGGTGAGGGTTAGGATGAGGATTAGGGTTAATATTAGGGTTAGGGTGAGGGTTAGGGTGAGGGTGAGAGTTAGGGTTAGGGTTAGGGTGAGGTTTAGGGTTAGGGTTAGGGTGAGGTTTAGGATGAGGGTTAGGGTTACGGTGAGGGTGAGAGTTAGGTTTAGGGTGAGGGTTAGGGTTAGGTTTAGGGTTACAGTGAGGGTGTGTGTTATTGTTAGGGTTAGGGGTAGGGTTATGGTTATCGTGAGGATGAGGGTTAGGGTTAGGTTTAGGGTGAGGTTTAGTGTTAGGGTTAGGGTTAGCGTTAGGCTTAGGCTGAGGGTGAGGTTTAGGTTTAGAGTTAGGGTAATGGTGAAGCTGAGGTTGAGGGTTGGGTTTAGGGTTAGTGTTAGAATTAGGGTTAGGGTGAGGGTTAGGGTGAGGGTGAGGGTGAGAGTGAGGGTTAGGCTTAGGGTTAGGATTAGGATTAGGGTAAGTGTTACGGTGAGTCTTAGGGTTAGGGATAGGGTGAGGTTTAATATTAGGGTTATGGTTAGGGTTAGGATTAGGGTGAGGGTGAGGTTTAGGTGTAGGTTTAGGGTCAGTGTGAGGGGTAGGGTTAGGGTGAGTGTTAGGGTAGGGTTGACGGTAAGGGTAAAGGTGAGGGTTAGGCTGAGGGTGATGGTTATGGTAAGGGTGAGAGTTAGGTTTAGGGTGAGTGTTAGGGTAGGGTTGACGGTAAGGGTAAAGGTGAGGGTTAGGCTGAGGGTGAGGGTTATGGTAAGGGTGAGAGTTAGGTTTAGGGTGAGGGTTAGGGTTAGGGTTAGGGTGAGGGTGAGGATTAGATTGAGGATTAGTGTTAGTGTTAGTGTGAAGTTTAGGGTGAGTATGAGGTTAGGGTTAGGGTGATTGCTAGGGTGAGGTTGAGGGTAAGGGTTAGATTGAGGATTAGTGTTAGGGTTGGAGTGAGTTTTAGGGTGAGGATGAGGTTTAGGGTTAGAGTTAGGGTTACGATTAATGTTAGGGTTAGGCTTAAGGTGAGGGTTGGGGTGAAGGTGAGGTTTAGGGTTAGGGTTAGGTTTAGGCTTAGGCTTAGGTTTAGGCTGAGAGTGAGGTTGAGGTTGAGGGTTAAGGTTAAGGTGAGGGTTAGGTTTAGGGTTAGGTTGAGAGTTAGGGTTCAGTTAAGTTTAGGGTTAGGGTGAGGGATAAGGTAAGGATTAGTGTTAGGGTGAGGGCTAGGGTGGGGGTGAGGATTAGGGTTAGTGTTAGGGTAATGTTTAGGGATAGGGGTAGGTTTTGCATTAGGGTTAGGATGAGGGTTAGGGTTAAGATTATGGTTAGGGTGAGGGTGATTGTTAGGATTAGGGTTAGGGTTAGGTTTAGGGTTAGAATTAGTTTTTGTTAGTGTTAGGTTTAAAGTTATGGTGAGGGTGAGGGTTAGGTTTAGGGTTAGGGTGAGGTTTAGGGTTAGGTTTAGGATTAGAGTTAGGGTGAGGGTGAGGTTTAGTTTTAGATTTAGGGTTATTTGGAGGGTTAGGTCGAGCATTAATGTTAGGTTTAGTGTAAGGGTTAAGGTTAAGTTGAGGTTTAGCTTGAGGTTTAGGATTAGGGTTAGGTTAGGGTTAGGATTAGGGTGAGGGTGAGGGTGAGTGTGCGGGTTAGGGTTAGGTTTAGGCTTAGACAGATGGTGATGTTGGGGCTGAGGATTAGGGTTGGGGTGATGGTTAGGTTTAGGGTTAGGGTGAGGGTTAGTATGAGGGTAAGCTTTAGGATTAAAGTTAGGGTGAGGGCTAGGGTGAAGGTGAGATTAAGGGTAAGGTTTAATCTTAGGCTTAGGGTTAGGCTGAGCATGAGGTTGAGGGTGAGGGTTAGGGTTAGGGGTAGGGTGAGGTTTAGTGTTAGGGTTAGGGTTAGAGTTAGGTTTAGGATGAGGGTGAGGTTTAGTGTTAGGGTTAGGTTCAGGGTGAGAGGTAGGGTTAGGGTGAGGGTTAGGGTGGGGGTGAATGTAAGGGTAAAGGTGAGGGTTAGGTTGAGGGTGAGTGTTATGGTAAGGGTGAGGGTTAGATTTGGGGTGTGTGTTAGTGTTAGGGTGAGGGTGAGGGTTAGATTGCGGATTAGTGTTAGGGTTAGTTTGAGGTTTAGGGTGAGGATAAGTGTTAGGGTTAGTGTGAGGGCTAGGGTGAGATTGAGGGTGAGGGTTAGATTGAGGATTAGTGTTAAGGTTAGTGTGAGGTTTACGGTGAGGATGAGGTTTAGGGTTAGGTTTGTGGTTAGGATTAATGTTAGGGTTAGGCTTAAGGTGAGGGTTAGGGTGAGGGTGAGGTTTAGGGTTAGTGTTAGGATTAGGATTTGGGTTAGGGTTAGGTTTAAAATGAGGGTGAGTTTTATTTTTAGGGTTAGGGTTAAGGTTATGGTTATGGTGAGGGTGAGGTTTAGGGTTAGGGTTAGGCTTAGTGTTAGGCTGAAGGTGAGGGTGAGGGTGAGGTTTAGGGTTAGGGTTAGTGTTATTGTTAGGGTTAAGGTGAGAGTTAGGGTTCGGGTTAAGTTTAGGCTTAGGGTGAGGGTTAGGGGAAGGGTTACAGTGAGAGTGCGGCTTTTGGTTAGGTTGAGGGTTAGGATTAGTGTTAGTGTTAGGGTGAGGATTAGGATGAGGGTTAGGGTTAGGATTAGGGTTAGGGTGAGTGCTAGGGTGAGGGTGAGGTTTAGGGTTAGGGTTAGGGTGAGGTTTAGGGTTAGGTTTAGGGTTAGGGTTAGGGTCAGTGTGAGGTTTAAGGTTAGAGTTAGGGTTAGGGTGAGGCTGAGGGTGAGGGTAACGGTTAGGGTTAGTGTTAGAGTTAGGTTTATGGTGATGGTTGGGGTGAGGGTGAGGGGAAGGCTTAGTGTTAGGATTAGGATTAGGGTAAGTGTTAGGGTGAGTGTGAGGGTTAGGGTTAGGGTTTAGGTTTAGTCTTAGGGTTAGGCTTAGTGTGAAGGTGAGGGTGAGGGTTAGGGTTAGGGTGAGAGTTAGCTGTAGGTTTAGAGTGAGAGTTAGGGTTCAGATTAAATTTAGGGTTAGGGTGAGGGTTAGGGTTAGGTTTACAGTGAGGATGGGTTTTAGGGTTAGGTTGAGGGTTAGGGTTAGGCTTAGGATTAGGGTGAGTGTTACGGGTTAGTGTTAGGGTGAGGGTTAGGATGAGGATTAGGGTTAGGATTAGGGTTCGGGTGAGGGCTGGGGTGAGGGTGAGAGTTAGGATTAGGGTTAGGGTGAAGGTTAGGTTTAGGGTTAGGGTGAGGGTTAGTATGAGGGATGGGGTAGGATTATTGTTAGGGTGATGGCTAGGGTGAGGGTGAGGGTAAGCGTAAGGGTTAGGCTTAGGCTTAGGTTTAAGCTGAGCATGAGGTTGAGGGTGAGGGTTAGGATTATGGTGATGGTTAGGTTTATGGTTAGGGTGAGGATTATGATGAGGTTTAGGGTTAGGGTGAGGATTATGGTAAGGGTGAATTTGAGGTTTAGGCTGAGGTTGAGAATTAAGATAAGGGTGAGGGTTCGGATTAGGTTTAGGTTTAGGTTTAGGGTTAGTGTTAGTGTGAGGGTTTGATTGAGCATTAGGGTTAGGGTTAGGGTTAGTGTGAGGTTTATGGTGAGGATGAGGGTTAGGGTTAGGTTGAGGGTGAGGGTTAGAATTAGGGTTAGTGTGAGGGCTAGGGTGAGGGTGAGGGTTAGAGTTAGGGTTAGGTTTAGGGTGAGGTTTAGGATTAGGGTGATGGTTAGGGTTAGTGTGAAGGTTAGGGTTAGGGTTAGGGTTAGTGTGAGGGTGAGGGTAAGTGTTAGGGTGAGGTTTAATGTTAGGGTGAGGGTTATGGTTAGGGTGAGTTTTAGGGTTAGGGTTCGCGTTATTGTTAGTGTTAGGGTTAGTGTTACATTTACGGTTAGGGTGAGGGTGTGGGTTAGGGTTAGGTTTGGGGTGAGGTTTAGTGTTATCGTTAGGGTGAGGGTTAGGGTGAGGGTGAGGTTTAGGTGTAGAGTTAGGCTTAGGGTGAGGGTTAGGGTGGAGGTGACGGTAAATGTAAAGGTGAGGGTTAGGCTGAGGATGAGGGTTACAGTAAGGGTGAGGTTTAGGGTTAGGTTGAGGATTAGTTTTAGGTTTAGGGTGAGAGTGAGGGTTAGATTGAGGATTAGTGTTAGGGAGAGTGTGAGGTTTAGGGTGAGGATGAGGATTAGGGTTAGGGTGAGGGCTAGGGTCAGGGTGAGGGTCAGGGTTAGTGTTAGGGTGAGGTTTAGGTTTAGGGTGATGGTTAGTGTTAGTGTGAGCATTAGTGTTAGCGTTAGGGTTAGTGTTAGGGTGAGGGTAAATGTTAGGGTGAGGGTGAGGGTTAGGGTGAGGGTTATGGTTAGGATGAGGTTTACGGATAAGGTTAGGTTTATTGTTAGTGTTAGGGTTAATGTTACACTGAGGGTGAGGGTTAGGGTTAGGGTTAGGGTTAGGATGAGGTTTAGGTTTAGGGTTAGGGTCAGAGTTAGGGTTAGGTTGAGGATGAGGTTTAGGGTTAGAGTTAGGGATAGTGTTAGGGTTAGGCTTAGGCTTAGGCTTAGGCTTAGGCTGAGGCGGAGCACGAGGGTGAGGGTTAGGGTTAGTGTGAGGGTTAGGGTTAGGGTTAGTGTGAGATTTAGGATGAGGTTTAGGGTTAGGATTAGGTTTAGGGTGAGGACTAGGGTGAGGTTTAGAGTGAGGTTTAGGGATAGGTATAGGTTTAGGATTTGGTTTACGGTGAGGGTGAGTGTGAGGTTTAGGGTTAGGGTTAGGGTTACCTTGAGGGTTAGGGTTCGGGTTAGGGTTAGGGTTAGGCTGAAGGTGAGGGTGGGTGTGAGGATTAGGTTTAGGTTTAGGGTTAGGGTTATTTTTAGTGTTATGGTTAGGGTTAAGTTTGCAGTGAGGGTGAGGCTCAGGGTGAGGGTTATGTTTAGGGTTAGGATTAGGGTTAGGGTTAGTGTTATTGTTAGGGTTAGGTTTAGAGTTACAGTGAGGTTGAGGTTGAGGGTGAGGGTTAGGTTTAGGGTGAGGTTTAGGGTTAGGGTTAGGATTCTGGTTAGGGTTCAGGTGAGGTTTATGGTTAGAGTTAGGCGGAGGGTTAGGGTGAGGTTTAGGGTAAGGGTTAGTGTTAGGGTTAGGGTGTGGGTGAGGGTTAGGCTGAGGTTTAGGGATAGGGTTAGATTTAGGATTAGGGTTAGGGTGAGCATAAGTATGATGGTAAGGGTGAGGCTTAGGCTTAGGTTTATGTTTAGGCTGAGGGTGAGGGTGGGGGTGAGGATTAGGGTTAGGGTGATGGTTAAGGTTAGGTTTAGTGGTATTGTTAGGGTTAGGGTTCGAGTTACAGTGAAGGTGAGGGTGCGAGTGAGGGTTAGGGTTAGGGTTAGGGTTAGGTTTAGGGTCAGTGTGAGGTTTAGGGTTAGATATAGGGTTAGGGGGAGGGTTACGGTTAGGTTTAGAGTTAGGGTCACGGTGAGGGTGAGGTTTAGGTTCAACATATAGGATTTGGGGGAGGGTTAGGGTTAGCTTAGGGTTAGGTTTATAGTTAGGGTGAGGTTTACAGTTAGGGTTAGGTTTAGGGTTAGAGTTACTGTGAGGGTGAGGCTTAGGGTTATGGTTAGGGTTAGGGTGAGGGTTAGGGTTAGGGTGAGGGTTAGATTTCGAATTACAGTGAGGGTGATGGTGCGGGTGAGTGTGAGGTTTAGGGCTAGAGTTAGGATTAGGGTGAGGATGAGGGTTAGGGTTAGGGTTAGTGTTAGATTTAGGGTTATGTTGAGGGTTAGGGTGAGGGTGAGGGTAAGGCTTAGTGTTAGAATTAGGATTAGGGTAAGGGTTAGTGTGAGTGTGAGGGTTAGTTTTAGGGTTAGGCTTAGGGTTAGGCTGAGTATGAAGTTGAGGGTGAGGGTTAGGGTTAGGGTTAGAGTTGGGGTTTGGTTGAGGGTGAGGTTTAGGGGTAGGGTTAGGGTCAGGGTGAGGGGTAGGGTAAGGGTGAGGGTTAGGGTGTGGGTGACGGCAAGGGTAAAGGTGAGGGTTAGGCTGAGGGTGAGGGTTACGTTAAGAGTGAGGGTTAGGGTTAGGGTGAGGGTTAGGTTTAGGGTCAGGTTGAGGGTGAGGATTAGATTGAGGATTAGTGTTAGGGTTAGTGTGAGGTTTAGGGTGAGGATGAGGATTAGGTTTAGGGTGAGGTCTAGGGTGAGGGTGAGGGATAGGGATAGTGTTAGGGTAAGGTTTAGGGTTAGGGTGATGGTTAGGGTTAGTGTGAGCATTAGTGTTAAGTTAGGGTTAGTGTTAGGGTGAGGGTAAATGTTAGGGTGAGGGTGAGGATTAGGGTGAGGGTAATGGTTGAGGTGAGGTTTAGGGTTAGGGTTATTGTTAGGGTAACGGTTAGGGTTACTGTTACAGTGAGAGTTAGGTTTAGGTTTAGGATGAGGTTTAGGTTAGGGTTAGAGTTAGGGTTAGGGTGAGGGTGAGGTTTAGGTTAGAGTTAGGGATAGTGTTAGGGTTAGGAATAGGATGAGGGTTAGGGTTAGGCTTAGGCTTAGGCTTAGGCTGAGGCCGAGCATGAGGGTCAGGGTTAGGGTTAGATTTAGGGTGAGGGTTAGGGTTAGGGTTAGGGTGAGTTTTAGTATGAGGTTTAGGGTTAGGATTAGGTTTAGGTTGAGGACTAGGGTGATGGTTAGGGTGAGGTTTAGGGATAGGTTTAGGTTTAGGATTTGGGTTAGGGTGAGGGTGAGTGTGAGTGTTAGGGTCAGGGTTAGTGTGAGGCTTAGGGTTAGGGTGAGGGTTATTGTTAGGGTTTGGATTAGGGTTAGGGTGAGGCTGAGGATTAGGGTTAGGTTTAGGTTTAGGTTTAGTGTTTAAATTAGGTTTAGGATTAGTGTTAGTGTTAATGTTATGGTTAGGGTTACCTTGAGGGTTAGGTTTAGGGTTAGGGTTAGGGTTACACTAAGGATGAGGTGGGAGTGAGGATTAGGGTTAGGGTTAGGGTTAGGGTTATTGTTAGTGTTATGGTTAGTGTTAAGTTTGGGGTGAGGGTGAGGCTGAGGGTGAGGTTTATGTTTAGGTTTAAGATTAGGGTTAGGGTTAGTGTTATTGTTAGTGTTAGGATTAGAGTTACAGTGAGGTTAAGATTGAGGGTCAGGGTTAGGTTTAGGGTGAAGTTTAGGATTATAGTTAGGGTTAGGGTTAGGGTGAGGGTGAGGGTGTGGTTTAGGGTTAGAGTTAGTTTAGGGGGAGGGTTAGGGAGAGGGTTAGGTTGAGGTTTAGGGATAGGTTTAGGGTTAGGATTACAGTTAGGGTGAGCATGAGTATGAGGGTTAGGGTGAGGCTTAGGCTTAGGATTAGGCTGAGGGTGAGGGTGGGGGTGAGGATTAGGGTGAGGCTGATGGTTGGAGTTAGGATTAGTGTTATTGTTAGGGTTAGGTTTCGAGTTTCAGTGAAGGTGTGAGTGCTGGTGTGGGTTAGTGTTAGGCTTAGTGTTAGGCTGAGCATAAAGTTGAGTGTGAGGATTATTGTTAGGGATAGGGTGAGGTTTAGTGTTATGGTTAGGGTTAGAGTTAGGGTTAGGTTGAGGGTGAGGTTTAAGGGTAGGCTTAGGTTCAGGGTGATGGTTAGGGTTAGGGTTAGGGTGAGGGTTAGATTGAGGAATAGTGTTAGGGTTAGTGTGAGGTTTAGGGTGAGGATGAGGTTTAGGGTTAGGGTTAGGTTTAGGATTAATGTTAGGGTTAGGTTGAAGGTGAGGGTTACGGTGAGGGAGAGGTTTAGGTTTAGAGTTATGGTTAGGATTAGGGTTAGGGTTAGTGTGAGTGTGAGGGTTAGATTTAGGGTTAGGGTGAGGGTTAGTGTTAGGCTGAAGGTGAGGGTGAGGGTTAGGGTAAGGGTGAGTGTTAGGGTTAGGTTTAGGGTGAGGGTTAGTGTTCGGGTTAAGTTCAGTGTGAGGATGAGGGTTAGGGTTAGGTTGAGGGTTAGGGTGAGGTTTAGGGTTAGGATTAGGGTGAGGTTTAGGGTTAGGTTTAGGGTTAGGGTTAGCGTTATGGTGAGGGTTCGATTGAGGTTTAGGTTTCTGGTTAGGGTTTGTGTTACGTTTAGTGTGAAGATGAAGGTTAGGGTTAGGGTGAGGATGAGGGTTAGAATTAAGTTTAGGGTGAAGGCTAGGGTGAGGGTTAGGATTAGGGTGAGGCTGGGGGTGAGGATTAGGGTTAGGTTACGGTTATTGTTAGGGTGAGGGTGAGTTTTAGGGTTAGAGTTAGATTTTGGGGGAGGGTTAGGGTGAGGTTTAAGGTTAGGGTTAGTGTCAGTGTTAGGGTCAGGGTGAGGGTTAGTTTGAGGTTTAGGGGTAGGTTTAGGGTTAGGATTAGAGTTAGGGTGAGCATGAGTATGAGGGTTAGGGTGAGGCTTAGGCTTAGGGTTAGGCTGAGGGTGATGGTGGTTGTGAGGATTAGGGTTAAGGTGATTGTTAGGTTTAGGGTTAGTGTTATTGTTAGGGTTAGGGTGTGAGTTTCGGTGAGGGTTCGGGTTCGGGTGAGAGTTAGTTTTAGGGTTAGGGTGGGATTTAGGGTTAGGGTTAGGTTTAGGGTGAGGATGAGGTTTAGTGTTAGATATAGGGTTAGGGGTAGGGTTAGGGTGAGGGTAAGGGTTAGGGTTAGTGTTAGGGTGAGGGTAAGGTTTAGGGTTAGACTTAGGGTTAAGGTGAGGCTTAGGGTGAGGTTTAGGATTAGGGTTAGGATTAGAATTAATGTAAGGATTAGGTTGAGTGTGAGTGTTAGGGTTTTGGTTAGGGTTAGGCTTAGGGATACACTGAGGGTGAGGGTGAGTGTTAGGTTTAGGGTGAGGGTTAGGTTTAGGATTAGGGTGAGAGTTAGGGTTCAGGTTAAGTTTTGGGTTAGGGTGAAGGTTAGGGTTACATTGAAGGTGAGGTTTAGGGTTAGGTTGTTGGTTAGGGTTAGGTTTAGGATGAGGTTTAGGTTTAGGGTTAGTGTGAGGCTTAGGATGAGTATTAGGGTTATGATTAGGGTTAGGGTGAGGGCTAGTGTGAGTGTTAGGTTTACATTAAGGGTGAGAGTTAGGGTTAGGGTGAGGGTTAGTGTTAGGATTAGGGTTAGGTTGAGGGTTCGGGTTCGGATTAGGGTTAGAGTTAAGGTTATTATTAGAGTTAGGGTTAGGGTTACGGTGAGGGTGAAGGTGAGGGTTAGGGTTACGGTTATGTTGAGGTTTAGGGTTAGAGTTAGTGTTAGGGTGAGGGTGAGGTTTAGGGTTAGAGCTAGGTTTAGGGTGAGGGTTAGGTTTAGGTTTAGTGTTAGGGTTAGTGTTAGGGGAAGGGTATGGGTTAGGGTTAGGGTTACGGATAGGATTATTGTTAGGGTGAGGGTGAGTGTGTGTTTTAGGGTTAGGTTTAGGGTTAGGCTTAGGGTGAGGCTGAGGGTGAGGTTGAGGGTGAGGGTTAGGGTTAGGGTGAGGGTTAGGGTTAGGTTTAGTGGCAGGGTTAGGATGAGTGTCAGGTTTAGGATTAGTGTTAAGGTAAGGGCTAGGGTGAGGATGAGGTTTAGGGTTAGGTTTAGGCTTAGGTTTAGCTTTAGGGTTAGGGTGAGGGATAGGGTGAGGTTGAGGTTTAGGGTTAGAGTTAGGGTTAGGGTGAGGCTGAGGGTGAGGTTTAGGTTTAGGGTTTGAGTTAGAGTTAGAGTCAGGGTTAGGGTGAGGGTTAGGGTCAGGGTTAGGGTGAGGGTGAGGGTTAGAGTTATGGTTAGGATTACGTTTAGTGTTAGGGTTAGGTTTAAGTTTAGGTTTAGGCTTAAGGTTAGGCTGAGGGTGAGGGTGAGGGTTAGGGTTAGGGTGAGGGTTAGGGTTAGCGTTATGGGGATGTTTAGGATGAGGTTTAGGGTTAGGATTAGGGTTAGGTTGAGGGTGAGGTTTAGGGTTAGGGTTAGGGTGAGGTTTAGGGTTAGGGTAAGGGTTAGGGTGAGGGTGAGGTTTAGGGTTAGATTTATGGTAAGGTTGAGGCTGAAGTTCAGGGTTAGTGTTAGGGTTAGTGTTACAGTTAGAATTAGGGTGAGGGTCAGGGTGAGGGTTAGGGTTAGGGTTAGGGTTAGGGTTAGGGTTAGGGTGAGAGTTAAGGATCGGTTAAATTTAGGGTTAGTGTGAGGATTAGCATTAGGGTGAGGGCTAGGGTGTGGGTGAGGGTTACGTTTAGTGTTACGGTAAGGTTTAGGTTTAGTATTAGGGTTAGGGTGAGGCTTGGGACGGGGGTTAGTGTTACGGTGAGGGTGAGGGTTAGGGTTAGGGTGACGGTTACGGTTAGAATTAGGGTTATGGTGAGGGTGAGTGTTATTGTTAGGGTTAGGGTTAGGGTTGGGGTTACGGTGAAATTGAGGTTTAGGGTTAGGGTAAGGGTGAGGTTTAGTGTTAGGGTTAGGGTTAGAGTTAGGTTTAGGGTTAGGGTGTGGTTTAGGGTTAGAGTTAGGGTAAGGGTGAGGCTGAGGTTCAGGGTTAGAGTTAGGGTAAGGGTGAGGCTGAGGTTGAGGGTTAGGTTTAGGTTTAGGGATAGGTTTAGGATTAGGGTAAGGGTTAGGGTGAGTGTGAGATTTAGGTTTAGGTTTAGGGTTAGGCTTAGGCTTAGGGTTAGGCTGAGAGTCATGGTGAGGGTGAGGGTTAGGGTTAGGTTGAGGGTTAATGTTAGGGTTAAGGTGAGAGTGAGGGTTCTGTTAAAGTTAGGGTTAGGGTGAGGGATAAGGTAAGGATTAGTGTTAGGGTGAGGGCTAGGGTGGGGGTGAGGATTAGGGTTAGTGTTAGGGTAATGTTTAGGGTTAGGGGTAGGTTTTGCATTAGGGTTAGGATGATGGTTAGGGTTAAGATTATGGTTAGGGTGAGGGTGATTGTTAGGATTAGGGTTAGGGTTAGGGTTAGGTTTAGGGTTAAGATTCGTGTTATTGTTAGAGTTAGGGTTAGCGTAATGGTGAGTGTGAGGGTGAGGGTGAGGGTGAGGTTTAGGGTTAGGTTTAGGGTTAGTTTTAGGATTAGCGTTAGGGTGAGGTGAGGTTTAGGGTTAGATTTAGAGTTAGTTGGAGCATTAGGTCGAGCGTTAATGTTAGGGTTAGTGTTAGGGTTAAGGTTATGGTGAGGGTTAGGTTGATGTTTAGGGATAGGGTTAGGGTTAGGGTTAGTTTTAGGGTTAGGCTGAGGGTCAGTGTGAGGTTTAGGGTTAGGGTTAGGCTTAGGCATTGTGTTAGGCAGAGGGAGAGTGTGGGGGTGAGTATTAGGGTTAGGGTGATGGTTAGGGTTAGGGTTAGGATGAGTGTTAGGATGAGGGGTTGGGTTAGCATTAGGGTTAGGTTGAGGGCTAGGTTGAGGGTGAGGGTTAGGTTAATGGTTAGGCTTAGGCTTAGGGTTAGGGTGAGCATGAGTTTGAGGGTGAGGGTTAGGGTTAGGGATAGCATGAGGTTTAGTGTTAGGGTTAGGGTTAGAGTTAGGGTTAGTGTGAGGTTGAGGTTTAGGTGTAGGGTTAGGGTCAGGGTGAGGGGTAGGGTTAGGGTGAGGGTTAGGGTGGGGGTGACGGTAAGTGTAAAGTTGAGGGTTAGGCTGAGGATGAGGGTTATTTTAAGGGTGAGGGTTACGTTTAGGGTGATGGTTAGGGTTAGGGTTAGGGTGAGGGTGAGGGTTAGATTGAGGATTAGTGTGAGGGTTAGTGTGAGGTTTTGGGTGAGCATGAGGTTTAGGGTTAGGGTTAGGTTTAGGATTAATGTTAGGTTTAGGCTTAAGGTGAGGGTTAAGGTGAGGGTGAGTTTTAGGGTTAGTGTTATGATTAGGATTAGCATTAGGGTTAGGGTGAGTGTGAGGGTTTGGCATAGAGTTAGGGTTAGGCTTAGTGTTAGGCTGAAGGTGAGGGTAAGTTTGAAGGTTAGGGTTAGGGGGAGGGTTAGGTTTAGGATTAGGGTGAGAGTTTGGTTTCAGTTTAAGTTTAGGGTTAGGGTGAGGGTGAGGGTAAGGGTTAAATTGAGGGTGAGGGTTAGGGTTAGGTTGAGGGTTAGGGTTAGGATTAGGGTTAGGTTGAGGGTTAGGTTTAGGGTTAGGGTTAGGGTGAGGTTGAGGGTGAGGGTTAGGTTTAGTGTTAGGGTGAGGGTTAGGATGAGGGTTAGGGTTAAGATTAGGTTTAGGGTGAGGGTTAGGGTGAGGATGAGGTTTAGGTTTAGGGTTAGGGTGAGGTTTTGGGTTAGGTTTAGGGTTAGGGTTAGGGTGAGGGTGAGGTTTAGGCTTAGACTTAGGGTTTAGGATTAGGGTTAGGATTAGGGTTTGGGTAAGCATTAGGGTGCGTGTGAGGGTTAAGGATAGGGTTAGGATTAGGCTAAGCATTACACTGAGGGTGAGGGAGAGGGTGAGCTTTAGGGTTAGGCTGAGAGTTAGGGCTAGCTTTAGGATTAGAGTTAGGGTTCAGGTTAAGTTTAGGGTTAGTGTGAGGGTTAGGGTGAGGGTTAGGATGAGGATTAGAGTTAAGATTTGGGTTAGGTTGAGGGCTAGGGTGAGGGTGAGGTTTAGGGTTAGTATTAAGGTGAGGTTTAGGTTTAGGTTTAGGGTTAGAGTGATGGTTAGGGTGAGGGTTAGGGTTACAGTAAGGGTGAGGGTTTGGGTGAGGGTGAGGGTTAGGATTAGGGGTAGGGTTAGGGTTATTGTTAGGGTTAGGGTTAGGGTTACGGTGAGGGCTAGGGTTAACGTTAGGGTTAGGGTTAGGCTTAGGCTGATGGTGAGGTTGGGGGTTGTGGTGAGGATTAGGATTAGGGTTAGGGTTAGGGTTATTGTGAGTGTTATGGTTAGGGATAAATTTGCGGTGAGCGTGAGGCTGAGGCTGAGTTTTATGGTTATGATTAGTGTTAGGCTTAGTGTTATTGTTAGGGTTAGGGTTATAGTTACGGTGAGATTGACGGTGAGGGTGAGGGTTAGGTTTAGGGTGAGGGTTAGGGTTTGGGTTAGGGTTAGAGTTAGTGTTAGTGTGAGGGTGAAGTTTAGGATTAGAATTAAGCTTAGGGTGAGGGTTAGGGTTAGTGTTAGGGTTAGCTTTAGAGTGAGAGTTAGGGGGACGGTTTGGGTTAGGGTTAGGGATAAGGATAGGATTAGGGATAGGTCGAGGGTGAGTTTGTGTGTTAGGGTTAGGTTTAGGTTTAGGTTTAAGGATATGCTGAGGTTGATGTTGAGGGTGAGGGTTAGGGTTAAGTTGAGTGTTAGGTTTAGGGTTAGGGGGAGGGTTAGGATGAGGGTTAGGGTTAGGATTGGGTTAAGGTAAGGGCTAGGGTGAGGGTGAGGTTTAGGGTTAGGTTTCGGTTGTGGTTTAGGGTTAAGGTTAGGGTTAGGGTTAGGGTGAGGGTGAATTTTAGGGTTAAAGTTAGGGTTAGGGTGAGGCTGAGGGTGAGGGTTAGGTTTAGGGTTAGTGTTAGGTTTAGGGTTAGGGTTAGTTGAGGGTTAGAGTGAGGGTGAGCATTAGGGTTGGGGTTAGGATTAAGATTAGTTTTAGTGTTAGGGTGAGTCTGAGGTTTAGGTTTAGGTTTAGGGTTAGGATTAAGTTTAGGCTGAGAGTGAGGGTTAGGTAGAGGGTTAGGGTTAGGGTGAGAGTTAGGTTTAGGGTTATGGGGAGGTTTAGGATGAATGTTAGGGTTAAGATTAGTGTTAGGGTGAGGGCTAGGGTGAGGGTGTGGTTTAGTGTTAGGGATACGGTGAGGTTGAACGTTAGGGTTAGGGTTAGGTTTAGGGTGAGGTTGAGGTTTAGGGTTAGAGTTAGGGTAAGGTTGAGGCTGAGGATGAGGGTTAGGTTTAGGGTTAGTGTTAGAGTTAGGGTTAAGGTGAGGGTTAGGATGAGGTTGAGGGTTAGGCTTAGGGTTAGGATTAAGATTAGGGTAAGTGTTAGGGTGAGTGTGAGGGTTAGAGTTAGAGTTAGGCTTAGGCTTAGGGTTAGGCTGAGAGTGAGGGTGAGTGTGAGGGTAAGGGTTAGGGTGAGGTTTAGGGTTAGGTTTAGGGTGAGAGTTAGGGTTCGATTAATTTTAGGGTTAGGTTGAGGGTTAGGGTTAGGATTAGTATTAGGATGAGTGCTAGGGTGAGGGTGAGGGTTAGGGTTAAGTTTAGGGTGAGGTTTAGAGTTAGGATTAGGGTTTGGGTTAGGGTTAGGATGAGGGTTAGGGTTACGGTGAGGGTGAGGGTTAGGGTTAGGTTGAGGGTTAGAGTTACGATTATGGTTAGGGTGATGGTGAGTGTTAGGATAAGTGTTAGGGTGAGGGCTAGGGTGAGGGTAAGTGTTAGAGCTAGTGTTAGGTTTAGGGTGGGGTTTAGGATTAGAGTGAGTGTTAGGGTTAGTGCAAGGGTTAGTGTTAGGTTTAGGGTTAGTGTTAGGATGAGTGTAAGTGTTAGGGTGAGGGTTAATGTTAGGGTGAGGATTATTGTTAGGGTAAGGGTTAGGGTTACGGTTACGGTTATTGTTAGGGTTAGGGTTAGGGTTACGATTACGGTGAGGGTGAGGGTGAGGTTAGGTTTAAGTTTAGGGTGAGGTTTAGTGTTAGGGTTAGGGTTAGAGTTAGGGTTAGGGTGAGGGTGAGGTTTAGGGGTAGAGTTAGGGTTAGGGTGATGGTTAGGGTTAGGGTTAGTGTTATTGTTAGGGTTAAGGTACGAGTTATGGTGAAATTGAAGGTGCGGTTTAGGGTTAGGGTTAGGGTTAGGGTGGGGTTAAGGGTTAGGGTTAGGATTAGGTGAGGGTGAGGTTTAGGGTTAGATATAGGGTTAGGGAGAGGCTTAGGGGGAGGGTTAGTGTTAGGGTTAGTGTTAGGGATAGGGTGAGGGTGAGGGTTAGGTTTAGGGTTAGGGTGAGCGTGAGGTTTAGGTTTAGGGTTAGGATTAGGGTTAGAATTATGGAGAGGGTGAGGGTTCGGGTGAGTGTGAGGGAAAGATTTAAGTTTAGGTTTAGGCTTAGGGTTAGGCTTAGGGTTAGGCTGACGGGAGGGTGATGGTGCGGGTTAGGGTTAGGGTGAGGGTTAGGGTTAGGGTTATGGGGAGGGTTAAGATGAGCGGTAGTTTTAGGATTAGGGTTAGGGTGATGGCTAGTGTGAGGGTGATTGTTAGGGTTAGGGTTAGGGTTAAGGTGAGGCTTAGGGTGAGGTTTAGGATTAGGGTTAGGATTAGGATTAGAGATTTAGGGTTACAGTTAGGGTAAAGGTTAGGGTGAGGGTTAGGTTGAGGTTTAGGGTTAGGATTAGTTTTAGGGTTAGGATTAGGGTTAGGTTTAGGTTTAGTGTTAGGTTAGGGTTAAGGTTAGCCTTAGGCTTAGGGTTAGGCTGAGGGTGAGGGTGGGGGTGAGGATTAGGGTTAGGGTGATCGTTAGGGTTAGGGTTAGTTTGAGGGTTAGCATTAGAATTAGGGTTAGGGTGAGGGCTAGGTTGAGGATGAGGGTTATTTTAAGGGTTACTCTTACTCTTAGGGTTATGCTTAGCATGAGGTTGAGGGTGAGGGTTAGGGTTAGGGTGAGGGTTATGGTTAGGGTGAGGGTTAGGGTTATGGTTACAGTTATTGTTAGGGTTAGGGTTAGGGTTACGATTACAGTGAGGGTGAGGGTGAGGGTTAGGGTTAGGTTTAGGGTGAGGTTTAATGTTAGGGTTAGGGTTAGAGTTAGGGTTAGGGTGAGGGTGAGGTTTAAGGGTAGGATTAGGATCAGGGTGAGGGGTAGGGTTAGGGTGAGTTTTAGGGTGGGGGTGATGGTAAGGATAAAGGTGAGGGTTAGGCTGAATGTGAGGGTTATGGTAAGGGTGAGGGTTAGGTTTGGGGTGATGTTTCGGTTAGGGTTAGCATGAAGGTGAGGGTTAGATTGAGGATTAGTGTAAGGGTTAGTGTGAGGTTTAGGGTGAGGATGAGGGTTAGGGTTAGGGTGAGGGCTAAGGTGAGGGTAAGGGTGAGGGTTAGATTGAGGATTAGTGTTAGGGTTAGTGTGAGGTTTAGGGTGATGATGAGGTTTAGGGTTAGGGTTAGTGTTAGGCTTAAGGTGAGGGTTAGGTGAGAGTGAGGTTTAGGGTTAGTGTTAGGATTAGGATTAGGGTTATGGTGAGGGTTAGTGTGAGGTTTAGGGTTAGGGTTAGGGTTAGGCCTAGTTTTAGGCTGAAAGTGAGAGTGAGGGAGGAGGATTAGGGTTTGGGTGAGGTTTAGCGTTAGAGTTAGGGTGAGAGTTAAGGTTCGGGTTAAGTTTCGGGTTAGGGTGAGGGTTAGAGTAAGGGTTACAGTGAGGGTGAGGGTTAGGGTTAGCTTGAGGGTTAGGATTAGGGTTAGGGTGTGGGCTGTGGTGAGGGTGAGGTTTACGGTTAGGGTTAAGTTGAGGTTTAAGTTTAGGTTTAAGGGAAAGGTTAGGGTAAGGGTGAGGGTGATATTTAGGGATAGAGTTAGGTTTAGGGTGAGGTTTAGGTTGAGGGTTAGGTTTAGGGTGAGTGTTAGATTAAGGTTTAGGTTTAGGGTTATGGTTAGGGTGAGGGTTAGCTTGAGGGTTAGGGTTACGGTGAAGGTGAGGGTTAGGGTTAGGGTGAGGGTTAGGTTTAGATTTAGGGTAAGGGTGAGGGGGAGTGTTAGGAATAGGGTTAGGGTGAGAGTTAGGCTTAGGGTTAAGGTTAAGGTGTGGGTGAGGGTGAGGGTTAGGGTTAAATTTAGGGTGAGATTTAGGATGAGGATTAGGGTTAGGATTAGGGTTAGGGTGAGGGTGATGGTTAGGGTTAGTGTTTGGGTGAGGTTTAGGGTAAGGGTTAGGGTGAGGGTTAGGATGAGGGTTAGAGTTATGGTGAGTGTTTGTTTTAGGGTTAGGGTTAGGGTCAGTGTTAGGATCAGTGTTACGGTGAGGGTGAGGGTTATTGTTAGGGTTAGGCTTAGGGTTAAGGTTAAGGTGAGGGTGAGGGTTAGGTTTAGGGTCAATTTGAGGTTTAGTGGTATGGTTAGGGTTAGAGTTATGGTTAGGGTTCGGGTGAGGTTGAGGATTAAAGTTAGGGTAAGTGTGAGGCTTAGGTTGAGGTTTATGTTTAGGGTTAGTGTTAGAGTTAGGTTTAGGGTGAGGGTTAGGGTGAGGGTGAGGCTTAGGCTTAGGGTTAGGTTTAAGATTAGGGTAAGGGTTAGGGTGAGTGTGAGAGTTAAGTTTAGGATTAGGCTTAGGGTTAGGCTGAGAGTGAGGGTGAGCGTGAATGTTAGGGTTTTGGTGAGGGTTAGGGTTAGTGTTAGCATGAGAGTTAGGGTTTGGTTAAGTTTAGGGTTAGGGTGAGGGTTACGGTTAAAATTAGGATTAGGGTGAGGGTTAGGGTTAGGGTTAGTGTGAGTGTTAGGGTTAGGGTTAGGGTTAGGGTTTGGGTTAAGGTTAGGGTTAGGGTTAGGTTTAGTTTTAGGGTTATATTTAGGGTAGGGTTAGGGTTAGGGTTAGGGTTAGGGTTATTTTTAGTTTTCGGTTTAGGATGAGGTTTAGGTTTAGGGTTAGGGTTAGAGTTAGGGTTTGGATGAGGGTGAGGTTTAGGTTTAGTGTTAGAGTTAGTGTTAGGTTTAGGGTTAGGCTGAAGCTTAGGGTTAGGGTTAGGGTTAGACTTTGGCTTAGGCTTAGGCCCGGCATGTGGGTGAGTGATAGGTTTAGGTTTAGGGTGAGGGTTAAGGTTAGGGTTAGGCTGAGGGTTAGGTTGAGATTTACAGTTAGGAATAGGGTTAGGGTAGGGGCTAGGTTGAGGGTTAGGGTAAGGGTTAAGGTTAGGGATAGGGTTAGGTTTAGGATAAGGGTTAGGATGAGGGTGAGTGTGCGGATTAGGGTTAGGGTTAGGGTTAGGCTTAGGGTTAGGGTGAGGTTTAGGGTTAGGGTTTGGTTAGGGTGAGGGTGAGGCTGAGGATTAGTTTTAGGTTTCGGGATAGGTTTAGGGTTAGGGTTAGTGTTAGTGTAAGGGTTAGGCTTACAATGAGGTTTAGGGTTATGGATAGGGTTATGGTTAGGTTTAGGGTTAGTGTTATTGTTAGGGTTAGAGTTACGGTGGAGTTGAGGGTGAGGGTGAGGGTTAGGGTTAGGGTGAGGTTTAGGGTTAGGGTTAACGTTAGGGTGAGGGTGAGTTTGAGGTTTAGGTTTAGAGTTAGGGTTAGGTTTTGTGTTAGGGTGAGGATTAGATTGAGGATTAGGGTTATGGTTAGTGTGAGGTTTAGGTTGAGGATGAGGGTTAGGGTTAGGGTGAGGGTGAGGGTTAGAATCAGGGTTCGGGTGAGGGTGAGGGTGAGTGTGAGGATTAGGGTAGGGTTAGGGTTAGGGTTAGGTTTAGGATTAGGATTAGTTTTATTGTTTGGGTTAGGGTTAGAGTTACAGTGAGGGTGAGGGTTAGGCTTAGGCTTAGCCTTATTCTTAGGGATAGGCTGAGCTTGAGGTTGAGGGTGAGGGCTAGGTTTAGGGTGATGGTTAGGTTTATGGTTAGGGTGAGGTTTAGGATGAGGTTTAGGGTTAGGGTGAGGTTTAGGGTGAGGGAGATGCTAAGGGAAAAGGTATGGTTTAGGCTGAGGGTGAAGGTTAAATAAGGGTGAGGGTTAAAGTTCAGTTTAGGGTTAGGGTAAGGGTTAGGGTTAGAGGTAGGGTGAGGGTTAGATTGAGGATTAGGGTTAGGGTCAGTGTGATGTTTAGTGTGAGGATGCGGGTTAGGTTTAAGGTGAGGTTGAGGGTTAGAATCAGGGTTAGGGTGAGGGCTATGGTGAGGGTGAGGGTTTGGGTTAGGGTTTGGGTGAGGTTTAGGATTAGGTTGAGGGTTAGGTTTAGTGTGAGGGTTAGTGTTAGGGTTAGGGTTAGTGTTAGAGTGAGGGTAAGTGTTATGGTGAGGGTTAGCCTTAGGGTGAGGGTTATGGTTAGGGTGAGGAATAGGGATAGGGTTAGGGTTATTTTTAGGGTTAGGGTTAGGGTTACGGTTACGGTGATGGTGAGGGTGAGGGTTAGGTTTAGGCTTAGGCTGAGGGTGAGGTTTAGTGTTAGGGTTAGGAATAGAGTTAGGGTTAGGGTGAGGCTGAGGGTGAGGGTTAGGGTTAGGGTTAATGTTATTGTTAGGGATAGGGTGAGGTTTAGTTTTAGGGTTAAGTTAGGCTTAGGATTAGGGTTAGGGTGAGGGTTAGTGTGAGGGTTATGGTTATGTTAGGCTTAGGCTTAGGGTTAGGGTGAGGATTAGGTTTAGGGTTTGGGTTAGGGTGAGGGTGATGCTGAGGATTAGGGTTAGGTTTAGGTTTAGGTTTAGGGTTAGCGTTAGGGATAGGGTTAGGTTTACGGTGAGGGTTAGGGTTAGCATTAGGGATAGGGTTAGGCTTAGGGTTAGGCAGAGTGTGAGGGTGTGGTTGAGGATTAGGGTGGGGGTTAGGGTTAGGGTTAGGGGAGGGTTAGGATGAGCATTACGGTAAGGATTATGGTTAGGTTGAGGGCTAGGATGAGCGTGAGATTTAGGGTTAGGCTTAGGGTTAGAGTTAGGGTGAGGGTGAGGTTTAGGGTTAGAGTTAGGGTTAGGGTGAGGCTGAGGATGAGGGTTAGGTTTAGTGTTAGAGTTAGGGTTAGGTTGAGTGTTAGGGTGAGGGTGAGGGTTAGGGTTAGGGTTGGGCTTAAGCTTAGGGTTAAGCTGAGGGTGCGTGTGATGGTGAAGGTTAGGGTGAGGGTGAGGGTAAGTGTTAGGGTTACAGTGAGCGTGAGGGCTAGGGTTAGGTTGAGGGTTAGGGTGAGGGTAAGGGTTAGAGTTAGTGTGAGGGTTAGGGTTAGGCTTAGGGTTACACTGACGGAGAGGGTGAGCGTGAGGGAGAGGGTTAGGGTGAGGTTTAGGTTTAGAGTTCGGGTTAGGGTGAGGGTTAGGGTGAGGTTTACGGTTAGGGTGAGGGTTAGGTTTAAGGGTAGGGTGAGGGTGTGGGTTAGATTGAGGATTAGTGTTAGAGTTATTGTGAGGTTTAGGGTGAGTATGAGGGTTAGGTTTATAGGTTTATTGTGAGTGTTAGGTTGAGGGTGAGGGTTAGGCTTAGGGTTCGGGTGAGGATTAGGTTTAGGGTGATGGTTAGGGATAGTGTGAGTGTTAGTGCTAGGGTTAGAGTTAGTGTTAGGGTGAGGATAAGTGTTAGGGTGAGGGTTAGTGTTAGGGTGGGGGTTATGGTAAGGGTGAGGGTTAGGTGTAGATTTAGGGTTACTGTTAGGGTTAAGGCTACGGTTACGGTGAGGGTGAGTGTGAGGGTTAAGTTTAGGGTTACAATGAGTTTTAGGTTTAGGGTTTGAGTTAGATTTAGGATTAGGGTGAGGGCTAGGTGATGGCTTAGGGTGAGGGTTATGGTTAGGGATAGGGTTAGGTTTAGGATTTAGTTTACGGTGACGGTGAGTGTGAGGGTTAGGGTTGGGTTAGGGTTAGGGATAGGGTTAGGGTTATTGTTAGTGTTATGTTTAGGGTTAAGTTTGCGGTGTGGGTGAGGCTGAGAGTGAGGTTAATGGTTAGGGTTAGGGTTAGAGTTAGTGTTATTGTTAGGTTTAGCGTTAGAGTTACTTTGAAGTTTTAGGTGAGGGTGAGGGTTAGGGTTAGGGTGAGGTTTAGGGTGAGGTTTAGGGTTAGGATTAGAGTTAGTGTGAGGGGGAGGATTAGGGTTAGAGGTAGGGTTAGGGGGACAGTTAGGATGAGGTTCAGGGTTAGGGTTAGGGTTCGGTTTAGGGTGAGGGGGAGGTTTAGGTTGAGGTTTAGGGATAGGGTTAGCTTTAGGATTAGGGTTAGGGAGAGGTTGAATGTGAGGGTTAGCGTGAGGGTTAGGTTTAGGCTTAAGGTTAGGCTGAGGGTGAGGGAAATTTTGAGGGTTAGGGTTAGGGCTAGGTTTAGGGTTATGGGGAGGGTTTGGATGAGCGTTAGGGTTAGGATTAGGGTTAGGGTGAGGGCTAGGGTGAGGGTGAGTTTTAGGGTTAGGGTTAGGGTGAGGTTTAGCGTTAGGTTTAGGGTTAGGGTTAGGGTGAGGCTGAGGTTTAGGGTTATAGTTAGGGTTAGTGTTAGAGTTAGGGTAGGGTGAGGTTTAGGGTGTGGGTGAGGGTTAGCCTTAGTGAAAGCATTAGGATTAGGGTAAGGGTTAGGGTGTGTGTGAGGGTTAGGTTTAGGATGACGTTTAGGTTCAGGGTTAGGTTTAGAGTTAGGTTTAGGGTGAGGGTGAGGTTTAGGGTTAGAGTTAGGTTTAGGGTTAGGGTTAGGGTTTGGCTTAGGGTTAGGCTGAGGGTCGAGGTGTGGATTAGAGTTAGTGTTACCGTTAGGGTTATTGTTAGTGTTATGGTTAGAGTTACGTTTGCGGTGAGGGTGAGGCTGAGGGTGAGGGTTATGTTTAGGGTTAGGGTTAGGGTTAGGGTTAGTGTTATTGTTAGGTTTAGAGTTAGAGTTACTTTGAGGTTTTGGGTGAGGGTGAGGGTTAGGGTTAGGGTAAGGTTTAGGGTTCAGGTTAGGGTTAGGGTGAGGGTGAGGTTTAGGGTTAGAGTTAGGGTTAGGGGGAAGGTTAGGGTGAGTTTCAGGGTTAGGGTTAGTGTTAGGTTTAGGGTGAGGGTGAGGTTTAGGTTGAGGTTTAGGGATAGGGTTACGTTTAGGATTAGGGTTAGGGTGAGGGTGAGTGTGAGGGTTAGGGTGACGTTTAGGTTTAGGTTTAGGTTTGGGCTGAGGGTGAGTGTGAGTTTGAGGTTTAGGGTTAGGGTGAGGGTTCGGGTTAGGGTTATGGTGAGGGTTTGGATGATTGTTAGGGTTAGGATTAGGGTTAGGATCAGGACTAGGGTGAGGGTGAGTTTTAGGGTTAGGATTAGGGTGAGGTTTAGAGTTAGGTTTAGGGTTAGGGTTAGGGTGAGGTTGAGTTTTAGGGTTAGGGTGAGGCTGAGGGTGAGGGTTAGGGTTAGGGTTAGTGTTAGAGTTAGGGTTAGAGTGAGGTTTAGCGTTAGGTTTAGGGATAGGGTTAGGGTGAGGTTGAGGTTTAGGGTTAGGGTGAGGCTGAGGGTGAGGGTTAGGGTTAGGGTTAGTGTTAGAGTTAGGGTTAGGGTGAGTTTTAGGTGTAGAGTTAGGGTTAGGGTGAGGGTTAGGGTGAGGTTTAGGGTTAGGGTGAGGGTTAGGTTTAGGGGTAGGGTGAGGGTGAGGGTTAGATTGAGGATTAGTGTTACGGTTATTGTGAGGTTTAGGGTGAGTATGAGGGTTAGGTTTAGGGTGAGGGTTAGGTTGAGGGTGAGAGATAGGGTTAGGGTTAGGGTGAGGATAAGGTTTAGAGTGATGGTTAGGGATAGTGTGAGGGTTAGTCTTAGGGTTAGAGTTAGTGTTAGGGTGAGGTTAAGTGTTAGGTTGAGGGTTAGGGTTAGGGTGAGGCTTATGGTAACTGTGAGGAATAGGGCTAGAATTAGGGTTACTGTTAGGGTTAGGGCTACGGTTAGGGTGAGGGTGAGGGTGAGGCTTATGTTTAGGTTTAGGATGTGGTTTAGGTTTAGGGTTAGGGTTAGATTTAGGTTTCTGGTGTGGGCTAGGTTGAGGCTTAGGGTGAGGGTTAGGGTTAGGGATAGGTTTAGGTTTAATATTAGGTTTAGGGTGAGGGTGAGTGTGAGGGTTAGGGTTAGGCTTAGGGTTAGGCTGGGGGTTAGGGTTAGGGTTTGGGTTAGGGTAAGGGTGAGGCTGAGGATTAGGGTTAGGTTTAGGGTTAGGGTGAGGGTTAGGGTGAGGGTGAGAGTTAGGTTTAGGGTTAGGATTATGATTAGGCTAAGGTTTAGGGTGAGTGTGAGTGTTAGGGTTAAGCTTAGGCTTAGGTTTAAGCTGAGGGTGAAGGTGAGGGTTAGGGTGAGGGTAAGGGTTAGAGTTAGTTTGAGGGTTAGGATTAGGGTTAGGGTTAGGCTTAGGGTTACAGTGATGGAGAGGGTGTGCCTGAGGGTGAGGTTTATGCGTAGAGTTAGGGTTAGGGTGAGTGTTAGGGTGAGGGTTAGGGTTAAGGTGAGGGTTAGGTTTAGGGGTAGGGTGAGGGTGAGGGTTAGATTGAGGATTAGTCTTAGGGTTATTGTGAGGTTTAGGGTGAGGATGAGGGTTAGGTTTAGGGTGAGGGTTAGGTTGAGGGTGAGGATTAGGGTTAGGGTTAGTTTGAGGATTACGGTTAGGGTGATCGTTAGGGATAGTGTGAGGGTTAGTGTTAGGGTTAGAGTTAGTGTTAGGGTGAGGGTAAGTGTTAGGGTGAGCGTTAGGTTTAGGGTGAGGGTTATGGTAAGGGTGAGGGTTAGGGCTAGGGTTAGGGTTACTGTTAGGGTTAAGGCTACGGTTATGGTGAGGGTGAGTGTGAGGGTTAGGTTTATGGTTAGGATGAGGTTTAGGTTTAGTGTTAGGTTTAGATTTAGGGTTAGGGTGAGGGCTAGGTTGAGGCTTAGGGTGAGGGTTAGGGTTAGGGTTTGGGTTAGGTTTAGGATTAGGTTTAGGGTGAGGGTGAGTGTGAGGGTTAGTTTTAGGTTTAGGGTTAGGCTTAGGGTAAGTGTGCGGGTTAGGGTTAGGGTGAGGTTGACGCTGAGGATTAGGGTTAGGTTTAGGGTTAAGGTTTGGGATAGGTTTAGGGTTAGGGTTAGGTTTAATGTTAGGGTTACAGTGAGGGTTAGCTTTAGGGTTAGGGTTACGGTTTGGCTTAGGGTTAGGCTGAGGGTGAGGGTAGGGGTGAGGATTAGGGTTAGTGTTAGGGTTAGGGTTATTGTTAGTGTTATGGTTAGGGTTAAGTTTTCGGTAAGGGTGAGGGTTATGGTTAGGGTTAGGTTTAGGGTTAGTGTTATTTTTAGGTTTAGAGTTAGAGTTACTTTGAGGTTTTGGGTGAGTGTGAGTTTTAGGGTTAGGGTGAGGTTTAGGGTGAGGTTTAGGGTTAGGGTTAGGATTAGGGTGAGTGTGAGGTTTAGGGTTAGAGTTAGGGTTAGGGGGAGGGTTAGGGGGAGGTTCAGGTTTAGGGTTATTTTTAGGTTTAGGGTGAGACTGAGGTTTAGTTTGAGGTTTAGGGATAGGGTTAGGTTTAGGATTAGGGTTAGGGTGAGGTTGAGTGTGAGGGTTAGGGTGTGGGTTAGGTTTAGGCTTAGGGTTAGGCTGAGGATGAGGGAGACTTTGAGGGTTAGGGATAGGGTGAGGGCTAGGTTTAGGGTTATTGGGAGGGTTTGGATGAGCGTTAGGGTTAGGATTAGGGTTAGTGTGAGGGCTAGGGTGAGGGTGAGTTTAGGATTAGGCTTAGGGTGAGGTTTGGCGTTAGGTTTAATGTTAGGGTTAGGGTGAGGTTTAGGGTTAGGGTTAGAGTTAGGGTTAGGGTGAGGCTGAAGGTGAGGGTTAGGGTTAGGGTTAGTGTTAGAGTTAGGGTTAGGGTGTGGGTGAGTTTATGGCTTAGTGAACGGATTAGGATTAGGGTAAGGGTTAGGGTGTGTGTGAGGGTTAAGGTTAGGATGAGGTTTAGGTTCACTGTTAGGGTTAGAGTTAGGGTTAGGGAAAGGGTGAGGTTTAGGGTTAGAGTTAAGTTTAGTGTTAGGGTAAGGGTTAGGGTGAGGGTTAGGGTTAGGTTTAGGCTTAGGTTTAGGCTTAGGCGTAGGCTTTGGCTGAGCATGAGGGAGAGGGTTAGGTTTAGGGTTAGGGTGAGGGTTAGGTTTAGGGTTAGGGTGAGGTTTAGGATAAGGTTTAGGTTTAGGATTAGGGTTAGGGTGAGGGCTAGGTTGAGGCTGACTGTGAGGGTTGGGGTTAGGGAAAGGGTTAGGTTTATGTTTAGGGTTAGGGTGAGGGTGAGTGTGAGGGTTAGGGTTAGGGTTAGGCTTAGGGTTAGGGTGGGGGTTAGGGTTAGGTTTTGGGTTAGGGTGAGGTTGAGCCTGAGGATTAGGGTTAGGTTTAAGGTTAGGTTTAGGTTTAGTTTTAGAGTTACAGTGAGGGTTATGGTTATGGTTAGGTTTAGGGTTAGGTTTAGGGTTAGGTTGGGGGTTAGGGTTAGGTTTTGGTTTAGGGTGAGAGTGAGGCTGAGGATTAGATTTAGGTTTAGGGTTAGGGTTTGGCTTAGGTTTAGTTTTAGGATTAGGTTTAGGGTTAGGGTTATGGTGAGTGTTAGTGTTAGAGTTACGGTTAGGGTTTGGCTTAGGGTTAGGCTGAGGGTGAGGGTGGGGGTGAGGATTACGGTTAATGTTAGGGTTAGGGTTATTGTTAGTATTATGGTTAGAGTTAAGTTTGCGGTGAGGATGAGGCTGAGGGTGAGGGTTATGGTTAGGGTTAGGGTTAGTGTTATTGTTAGGTTTAGAGTTAGAGTTACTTTGAGGTTTTGGGTGAGGGTGAGGGTTAGGGTTAGGGATAGGTTTAGGTATAGGATTAGGGGTAGGGAGAAGCTGAGTGTATGGGTTAGGTTTAGGGATAGGGTCAGGATTAGGGTTAGGGTCAGGGTTAGGGTTAGTGTTTGGGGTAGGGTGAGGATGAGGCTGAGGCTTAGGGTTAGGTTTAGTGTAAGGGTTAGGGTCAGGGTTAGAGTTACAGTGAGGGTTATGGTTAGGGTTAGGGTTAGGTTTAGGGTTAGGCATAGGGTGAGAGTGGGTGTGTGTATTAGGGTTAGGGTTAGGATTACGGTTATTGTTTGTGGTATGGTTAGAGTTAAGTTAGTGGTGAGGGTTAGGCTGAGGTTGAGGTTTGTGGTTATGGTTAGGGTTGAGGTTAGTGTTATTGTTATAGTTAGGGTTAGAGTTACGGTGAGGTTGAGGATGGGGGTGAGGGTTACGGTTAGGGTGAGGTTTAGGGAGAGGTTTAGCGTTAGGGTTAGGGTTAGGGTGAGGGTCAGTGTGACGTTTAAGGTTAGAGTTAGCGTTAAGGGGAGGGTTAGGATGAGGATTAGGGTTAGGATTTGTGTTAGGGTTAGGGTGAGGGTGAAGTTTAGGTTGAGGTTTAGGGATAGGGCTAGGTTTAGGATTAGGGTTAGGGTGACGGTGAGTGTGGGGGTGAGCATTAGGGTTAGGGTGATGTTTGGGTTAGGGTTAGTGTTATTGTTAGGGTTAGGGTTAGAGTTACGGTGAGGGTGAGGGTGCGGGTGAGGGTTAAGTTTAGGGTTATAATGGGGTTTAGTGTTAGGGTTAGGGTTAGAGTGAGGGTGAGGTTTAGGGTTAGATATACGGTTAGGGGGACAGTAGGGTGAGGGTGAGTGTGATGGTTAGGGTTAGGGTTACGTTTATGTTTAGGGTTATGCTGAGGTTTAGGGTTAGTGTGAGAGTTAGGATTCGGATTAAGTTTATGGTTAGGGTGAGTGATAGGGTTAGGGTTAGGGGGAGGGTGAGAGTCAGGCTTAGAGTTAGAGTTAGGTTGAGGGTGAAGTTTAGGGTTAGAGTTAGGGTTATGGAGAGGTTAAGGGTTGGGGTTAGTGTTAGGTTTAGGGTGAGGGTGAGGTTTAGGTTGAGGTTTAGTGATAGGGTTAGATTTAGGATTAGGGTTACTGTTAGGGTGAATGTGAGGGTTAGGGTGAATGTTAGTGTTAGGCTGAGAGTGAGGTTGAGGGTGAGGGTTAGGTTTAGGTTGAGAGCTAGGGTTAGGGTTATGGGGAGGTTTTGGATGAGCTTTAAAGTTAGGATTAGGTTTAGGGTGAGGGCTAGGTTGAGGGTGAGGTTTAGGGTTAGGTTTAGGGTGAGGGTTAGGATGAGGTTTAGGATTAGGGTTAGGGTTAGGATTAGGGCTAGGTTGAGGGTTAGGGTGAGGGTTAGGGTTAGGGTTAGGGTTAGTATTAGGGTTAGGGTGAGGGTGAGGGTGAGTGTGAGGCTTAGGGTGAGGATGAGGCTTAAGGTTAGGGTGAGGCTTATGTTTAGGAATTGGGCAAGGGTGAGTGTGAGGATTAGGATTAGGTTTAGGGTTAGGGTTAGGGTTAGGTTTAAGTTTAGGTTTAGGATTAGGGTTAGGGTGAGAGTGAGTGTAAGGGTTAGGTTGAGGATTAGGCCTAGGCTTATGGTTAGGCTGAAGGTGAGGGTGGGGGTGAGGATTAGGGGTAGGGTGATGGTTCCGTTTAGGGTTAGTGTTATTTTTATGGTTAGGTTTAGAGTTACAGTGAGGGTGAGGGTGAGGGTGCGGGTGAGGGTTAGGGTTAGGGTGAGGTTTAGGGTTTGGGTTAGGGTTAGAGTTAGGTTTAGGGTGAGGGTGAGGTTTAGGGTTAAAATTACGGTTCGGGTGAGGGTTAGGTTGAGGTTTAGAGTTAGTGTTAGTGTTAAGATTAGGTTTACAGTGAGAGTTAGGGGGAGGGTTAGGGTTAGGATTAGAGTTAGGGTGATGGTGAGTGTGTGTGTTAGGGTTAGGTTTAGGGTTAGGCTTAGGGTTAGGCTGAGGGTGAGGTTGAGGGTGAGGGTTAGGATTAGGGTGAGGGTTAGGGTGAGGGTTAAGTTTAGGGTTAGAGTGAGGGTTAGGGTAAGGGTTATGGTGAGGGTGAGGGTTAGGGTTAGGTTGACGGTTAGGTTTAGGTTTAGGGTAAGGGTGAGGATGAGTGTTAGGCTTATGGTGAGGATTAGGATGAGGGTTAGTTTTAGGATTAGGGTTATGGTGAGGGCTATTGTGAGGATGAGGTTTCGGGTTAGGGTTAGGGTTAAGGTGAGGATGAGTGTGAGGTTTAGGGTTAGAGTTAGGTTTAGGGTGAGGCTGAGGTTGAAGTTTAGGTTTAGGGTTAGTGTTACATTTATGGTTAGGGTGAGGGTGAGGGTTAGGCTAAGGGTTAGGATTAGGATTATGGTAAGCTTTAGGGTGAGTCTGAGGGTTAGGGTTAGGCTTAGGGTTAGGCTTAGGTTTAGGCCGAGGGTGAGGGTGAGGTTGAAGTTTAGGGTTAGGGTGAGTTTTAGGATTAGGGTTAGGGTGAGAGTTAGGGTTTGCCTTAAGTTTAGGGTTAGGGTGAGTGTTAAGGTTAGTCTTACAGTGAGCATGAGAGTTAGGGTTAGGTTGAGGGTTAGGATTAGGATTAGGGTTATTGTGACGGTTAGGGTTAGAGTTAGGGTGAGGGTTAGGATGAGGATTAGTGTTAGGATTAGGGTTAGGGTGCGGGCTAGTGTGAGGTTGAGGGTTAGGGTTAGTGTTAGGGTGAGGATTAGGGTTAGGGTTAGGTTTAGGGTGAGGGTTAGGATGAGGGTTAGGGTTATGGTGACATGAGGGTTAGGGTTAGGGTTTAGGTTAGGGTTAGAATTAGTGTTAGGGTGAGGGTGAGTGTTAGGATTAGGGTTAGGGTTAGGGTTAGGTTTAGGTTTAGGGTTAAGATTAGTGTTAGTGTTAGTGTTAGAGTTACAGTGAGAGTGAAGGTGAGGGTGAGGTTGAGGGTTAGGTTTGGGGTGAGGTTTAGGGTTATGGTTAGGATTATTGTTATGGTGAGGGTGAGGTTTAGGGTTAGATGTAGGGTTAGAGTGCGGGTTATGTCGAGGGTTAGGATTAGGGTCAGTGTGAGGGTTAAGGTTAGGGTGAGGGTTAGGTTGAGTTTTAGGGTTAGGGTTAAGTTTAGGGTTTGGATTTGGGTTAGGGTGAGGGTGAGTGTGAGGTTTACGGTTAGGTTTAGGCTTAGGCTGAGGGTGAGGGTGGGGATGAGGATTAGGTTTAGGGTGATGGTTAGGATTAAGGTTAGGGTGTTGGATAGGGTGAGTGTGAGGATTAGGGTAAGGCTTAGGATTAGGCTTAGGGTTAGACTGAGTGTGAGGTTTAGTGTGAGGGTTAGGGTTAGGGTGATGTTTAGGTTCACGGTTATGGTGAGGGTTAGGATGAGGTTTAGGGTTACAGTGAGGGTTAGGGTGAGGATGACGGTAAGGGTTAAGTTGAGGTTGAGACTGAGAGTGAAGGTTAAGATAAGGGTGAGGGTTAGGGTTCGGTTTAGGGTTAGGGTATGGGTTAGGGTTAGGGTTAGGGTGAGGGTTAGATTGAGGATTAGGGTTAATGTTAGTGTGAGGTTTCGGTGAGGATTAGGGTTAGGGTTAAGGTGAGGCTTAGAATTAGGGTTAGTGTGAGGGCTAGGATGAGGGTGAGGTTTAGTATTAGGGTTAGGTTTCAGGTGAGTTTTAGGATTAGGGTGAGGGTTAGGGTTAGTGTGAAGGTTAGTGTTAGGGTTAGGGTTAGTTTTAGGGTGAGGGTAAGTGTTAGGGTGAGGGTGAGGCTGAGGGTGAGGGTTATTGTTAGGTTTAGGGTTAGGGTTAGGGTTTGGGTAAGGTTTAGTGTTAGTGTTAGTGTTAGAGTTAGGGTGAGGGTGAGGTTTAGGGTAGAGTTAGGATTTGGGGGAGGGTGAGTGTGAGGGTTATGGAGAGGGTTGGGCTTAGGCTTAGGGTTAGGCTGAGGGTAAGGGTGGGTGTGAGGATTAGGGTTAGGGCGATGGTTAGGTTTAGGATTAATGTAATTGTTAATGTTAGGGTTAGAGTTAAGGTGAGTGTGAGGGTGCAGGTGAGGTTTAGGGTTAGGGCTAGGGTGGGGTTTAGAGTTACGGTTAGGGTTAGGGTTAGGATGAGGGTGAGGTTTAGGTTTAGATATAGGGTTAGGGGGATGGTTAGCGTGAGGGTGAGGGTTAGGGTTAGTGTTAGGGCTAGGGTGAGGGTGAGGTTTAGGTTAAAGTTTAGGGTTAGGGTTTGGGTTTGGGTTAGTGTGAGGGTTAGTGTCAGGGTTAGGGTTAGTGTTAGGGTGAGGGTAAGTGTTAGGGTGAGGGTTTGGGTTAGGGTAAGTGTTGTGGTTATGGTGAGGGTTAGGGTTATGTTTATTGTTATGGTTAGGGTTAGGGTTACAGTTACAGTGAGGGTGAAGGTGAGGTTTAGGTTTAGGGTTAGGGTGAGTTTTAGGTTTATGTTTAGGGTTAGAGTTAGGGTTAGTGTGAGAGTGAGGTTTACGTTTACAGTTAGGGTTAATTTTAGGGTTAGTGTTAGGGTAAGGGTTAGGGTTAGTGTTAGGCTTAGGCTTAGTTTTAGGCTTAGTCCGAGGATGAGGGTGAGGGTTAGGGTTCGGGTTAGGGTCAGGGTTAGGTTTAGGGTTATGGTGAGGGATAGGATGAGTTTTAGGGTTAGGATTAGGGTTAGGGTTAGGGCTAGGGTGAGGGTTATGGTGAGGGTTAGGTTAAGGGATAGGATTAGGGTTATGTTGAGGGTGAGTAGGAGGGTTAGGGTTAGGGTTAGGATTAGGCTTAGGGTTGGGTTGAGGGTTAGGGTTAGGGTTTGGGTTAGGGTGAGGGTGAGGCTGACGATTAGGGTTAGGTTTAGGGTTAGGGTTAGCTTTAGGTTTAGGGTTAGGGTTAGGGTTAGGTTTAAGGTTAGGGTTATGGTGAGGGTTAGGGTTAGGGTTAGAGTTAGGCTTAGTGTTAGGCTGAGGGTGAGGGTGGCGTGAGGATTAGGGTGAGGGTTTGGGTTAGGTTTAGGGTTATTTTTAGTGTTATGGTTAGGGTTAAGTTTGCGGTGAGGGTGAGGCGAAGGCTGACGGTTATGGTTAGGGTTAGGGTGGGGTTTAGGGTTAGGGTTAGTCTTAGGGTTAGGGTGAGTTGAGGGTTAGGTTGAAGTTTAGGGTTAGCGTTAGGATTAGCGTTGGTTTGAGGGTTAGTGTTAGGGTAGGGTTAGTGTTAGGGTTAGGGTAATTGTTAGGGTGAGGGTTTGGGTTAGGGTGAGGGTTAGGGTTTGGGTAAGGATTAGGGTTAGGGTCAGGGTGAGGGTTAGTTTGAGGATTAGTGTTAGGTTTAGTGTGAGGTTAGGGTGAGGATGAGGGTTAGGGTTAGGGTGAGGTTGAGGGATAGAATTAAGACTAGGTTGAGGGCTAGGGTGAGGGTTCGGGTTAGGGTTAGTTTTAGGGTTATGGTGAGGTTTATGATTAGGGTGAGGTTTAGGGTTAGTGTGAGGGTTAGTGTTAGGGTTAGGGTTAGTGTTAGGGTGAGGGTAAGTGTTAGGGTGAGATTTAGGGTTAGAGTGAGGGTGAGAGTCAGGGTTAGGATTAGGGTTAGGATTAGGTTTAGGTTTAGAGGTAGGGTTAGGGTGAGGGTGAGGTTTAGGGGTAGAGTTAGGGTTAGGGTGAAGTTTAGGGTGAGGGTTAGGGTTAGGGTGCGAGTTAGGGTGGGGTTGATGGTAATGGCAAATTTGAGTGTTAGGCTGAGTGTGAGGGTTAGTGTTAGGGTGATGTTGAGTGTTAGATTTAGGATTAGTGTTTGGGTTAGTGTGAGGTTTAGGGTGAGGATGAGGGTTAGGGTTAGGGTGAGGTCTAGGGTGAGGTTGAGGGTTAGGGTTAGTGTTAGGGTGAGGTTTAGGTTTAGGGTGATGGTTAGGGTTAGTGTGAGCATTAGTGTTAGCGTTAGGGTTAGTGTTAGGGTCAGGGTAAGTGTTAGGGTGAGGGTTAGGATGAGGTTTAGGTTTAGGGTTAGGGATAGAGTTAGGGTTAGGATTAGGTTGAGATTTAGGGTTAGAAATAGTGTTCGGGTTTGGGTTTTGTTTAGGGTGAGGGTGAGTCTGAGGTTTAGGGTTAGTTTATGGTTAGGTTAATGGTTAGGTTTAGTGTTAGGGTTAGGGTTAGGGTTACTGTGAGGTTTTGTGTTAGGGTTAGGGTTAGGGTTAGGCTTAGGATTAGGCTGAGGGTGAGGGTGGGGGTGAGGATTAGATTTATGATTATGGTTAGGCTTAGGTTTAGGGTTATTGTTAGTGTTATGGTTCGGGTTAAGTTTGAGGTGAGGGTGTGGCTGAGGGTGAGAGTTATGGTTATGGTTAGGGTTAGGGTTAGGGTTAGGGTTAGTGTGACTCTTAGGGCTAGGGTTAGAGTTACAGTGAGGTTGAGGGTGAGGGTGAGGGTTAGGGTAAGGGTGAGATTTATGATTAGGGTTAGGGTTAGGGTGAGTGTGAGGTTTAGTTTTAGAGTTAGGGTTAGGGGGAGGGTTAGGGTAAGTTTTAGAGTAAGGGTTAGTGTTAGGGTTAGGGTGAGAGTGAGGGTTAGGTGAGGTTTAGGTATATGGTTAGGTTTAGGATTGGGTTTAGGTTGAGTGTGAGTGTGAGGGTTAAGGTGAAGGTTATGCTTAGGCTTAGGTTAGGCTGAGGGTGAGGGTGAGGATTAGGTTTAGTGTTAGGGTTATTGTTAGGGTTAGGTTTAGGGTTACGGTTATGGTGAAGGTGAGGGTGTGGGTAAGGTTTAGGTTTAGTTTGAGGTTTAGGGTTTTGGTTAGGGTTAGAGTTAGGGTTAGGGTGAGGGTTAGGGTTAGGGTTAGTGTGAGAGTTAGTTGGAGGGTTAGGGTTACAGTTAGGTTTAGGGATACGATTAGGTTTAGGGTGAGGGTGAGGGTGTGTGTTAAGGTTAGGTCTAAGTTTAGGCTTAGGGTTAGGCTGTGGGTGAGGTTTAGGTGGAGGTTTAGAATGAGGGTTAGGGTTAGGATTAGGGTTAGGGTAAGTTCTAGGGTGAGGGTGAGATTTAGGGTTAGCGTTAGGGTGAGGTTTTTGGTTATGGTTAGTGTTAGGGTTAGGGTGAGGTTGAGGTTTAATGTTAGAGTTAGGCTTAGGGTGAGGCTGAGGGTGAGAGTTAGGGTTAGGGGGAGGGTTAGGATGAGGGTAGGGGTTAGGATTAGTGTTAGGGTTATGATTAAGATGAGGGTGAGTGTGAGGCTTAGGGTTAGGGTTAGGATGAGATTTAGGTTTAGGGTTTGGGTTAGAATTATGGTTAGGGTGAGAGTGAGGTTTAGGGTTAGAGTTACGATTAGGGGTAGGGTTAGGGTTAGTGTGAGGGTTAGGGTGAGGGTTAGGTTTAGGGTTAGGGTGGGGTTTACGGTTAGGGTTAGGGTTAGGGTGAGGTTGAGGTTTAGTGTTAGATTTAGGGTTAGTGTTAGTGTGAGGGTTAGTGTTAGGGTTAGGGTTAAGTGTTAGGGTGAGTGTAAGTGTTAGGGTGATGGTTTGGGTTAGGTGAGGGTTATGGTGAGGGTGAGGGTGAGGATTAGGGTTAGGGTTAGCGTGAGGTTTAAGTTGAGGGTGAGGTTTAGGGTTAGAGTTAGGGTTAGGGTGAGAGTTAGGTTTAGGGTTAGGGTTAGTGTTAGGGTTAGGATTAGAGTGAGAGTTAGGGGGAGGGTTAGGGTTATCGTTAGGATTAGGATTTGGGTTAGGGTGAGGGTGAGTGTTTGTGTTAGGGTTAGGTTGAGGGTTAGGGTTAGGATTAGGGTTAGGGTGAGGGTGAGGGTGCGGGTTAGGGTTAGGGTGAGGGTTAGGATGAGGGTTAGGGTTAGGATTAGGGTTAGGGTGAGTTCTATGGTGAGGGTCAGGGTTAGGATTAGGGTTAGGGTGAGGTCTAGGGTGAGGGTGAGGGTTTGGGTAAGGGTAAGGGTTAGGCTTAGGCTTAGGGTTAGGCTGAGCATGAGGTTGAGGGTGAGGGTTAGTGTTAAGGTGATGGTTAGGTTTACGGGTAAGGTGTGGGTTAGGATGAAATTTATGGTTAGGGTGAGGTTTAGGGTGAGGATGATGGTAAGTTTAAAGGTGAGGTTTAGGCTGAGGGTGAGGGTTAAGGTAACGGTGAGGTTTAGGGTCAGGGTGAGGTTTAGTGTTAGGGTTAGGGTTAGAGTTAAGGTTATGGTGAGGGTGAGGTTTAGAGGTAGAATTAGGGTTAGGGTTAGGGTTAGGTTGAGGGTTAGGGTAAGGGTTATGTTGGGTTGATGTTAAGGGTAAACGTGAGGGTTAGGCTGAGGCTGAGGGTTACAGTAGACTGAGGGTTAGGTTTAGGGTGTGGGTTAGGGTTAGTGTGAGTTTTAGTGTGAGGATGAGGTTTAGGGTTAGGGTGAGGGCTAGGGTGAGGGTGAGGGTTAGGTTTAGGTTTAGGGTGAGGTTTAGGGTCAGGGTGATGTTTTGGGTTAGTGTTAGGGTTAGGGTTAGTGTTAGGGTGAGGGTAAGTGTTAGGGTGAGGGTTAGTGTCAGGGTGAGGGTTATTGTTAGGTTGAAGTTTAGGGTTAGGGTTTAGGGTTAGGGTTACGGTTACGGTGAGGTTGAGGGTGAGGGTTAGGTTTAGGGTTAGGATGAGGTTTAGCTTTAGGGTTAAGGTTAGAGTTAGAGTTAGGTTGAGAGCGAGGTTTACGGTTAGAGTTAGGGTTAGTCTTATTGCGAGGTTGGGGTTAGGGTTAGTCTTAGGCTTAGGCCTAGCATGATGGTGAGGGTTAGGTTAGGGTGAAAGTTAGGGTTAGGGTTAGGGTGAGGGTTAGGATGAGGTTTAGTTTTAGGATTAGGGTTAGGTTGAGTACTAGGGTGAGGGTTCGGTTAAGGGTTAGGTTTAGGAGTAGGGTTAGTGTGAGGGTGAGTATGAGCGTTAGGTTTAATGTTAGGCTTAGGGTTAGGTTGAGGTTTAGGGTTAGAGTTTCTGTTAGGGTGAGGATGAGGATGAGGATTAGGGTTAGTGTTAGGGTTAGGGTTAGGTTTAGGGTTAGGTTTAGGGTTAGGTTTAGGGTTAGTGTTAGGTTTACAGTGAGGGTTAGGGTTAGGGTTAGGTTTAGGAATACGCTTAGGGTTAGGCTGAAGTTGAGGGTGGGGTTGAGGATTAGGTTTAGGTTTAGGGTTAGGGTTATTGCTAGTGTTATGGTTACGGTTAAATTTTCGGTGAGAGTGAGGGTAAGGTTGAGGGTTATGTTTAGGGTTAGAGTTAGGGTTAGGGTTAGTGTTATTGTTAGGGTTAGATTTATGGTGAGTTTGAGGGTGATGGTGAGGGTTAGGGTTAGAGTTAAGGTTAGGGAGAGGGTTAGGTTGAGGTTTAGGGTTAGGGTTAGTGTTAGGGTTATGGTGAGGTTGAGGGGTAATTTGAGGTTTAGTGATAGAGTTAGGTTTAGTATTAGGGTTTGGTTGAGGGTGAGTGTGAGGGCTAGGGTGAGGGTTAGGCTTAGGCTTAGGGTTAGGCTGAGGGTGACAGTGGGTGTGAGGATTAGGGTTAGGGTGATGGTGCGGTTTAGGGTTAGTGTTATTTTTAGGGTTAGGGTTAGAGTTACGGTGAGGGTGAGTTTGTGGGTGAGGGTTAGGGTTAGGGTTAGGATGGGGTTTAGTTTTAGTGTTAGGGTTCGTTTGAGGGTGAGGTTTAGGGTTAAATATATGGTTAGGGGGATGGTTAGGTTGAGGATTAGGGTTTGGGTAAGTGTTAGGGTTAGGTTGAGGGTTAGATTGAGGATTAGTTTTAGTATTAGTTTGAGGTTTAGGGTGAGGATGAGGGTTAGGGTTAGGGTGAGGGTGAAGGTGAGAATTAGGGTTAGGGTGAGGGCTAGGGTGAGGGTGAGGGTTAGGTTTATGGTTAGGGTTATGGTAAGGTTTAGGACTAGGGTGAGGGTTAGGGTTAGTGTGATCGTTAGTTTTATGGTTAGGGTTAGAGTTAGGGTGAGGGTAAGTGTTAGGGTGAGGGTTAGGGTTAGGGTGAGGGTTATGGTTAGGGTGAGGGTTAGGATTAGGGTTAGTTTTAGGGTGAGGGTTAGGATGTTGGTTAGGGTTAGAGTGCGGGTTAGGCTGGGGGTGATGGTAAGGGTAAACCTTTGGGATAGGCTGAGGGTGATGTTTATGGTAAGGTTGAGGGTTAGGGTTCGGGTGAGGGTTAGTGTTAGGTTTAGTGTGATGGTGAGGGTTAGATTGAGGATTTGTGTTAGGGTTAGTGTGAGGTTTAGGGTGAGGGTAAGGTTGAGGATGAGGTTTAGGATTAGATATAGGGTTAGGGTGAGGGTTAGGGTGAGGGTTAGGTTTATGGTTACTGTTAGGATTAGGTTGAGGGTGAGGATTAGGTTGAGGTTTAGGGTTAGGGTTAGGGTTAGGGTTAGTGTGAGGGATAGTGTTAGGGTTAGGCTTAGTTTTAGGGGGATGGTAATTGTTAGGGTAATGGTATGGGTTAGGCTGAGTGTTATGTTTAGGGTGACGGTTAGGATTAGTGTTAGGGTTACTGTTAGGGTTAAGTTTAGGGTAATGGTTGTGGTGAGGGTGAGGGTGAGGGTTAGGGTTAGGGTTAGGGTGAGGTTTAGGGTTTGGATTAGGGTTAGAGTTAGGGTTAGAGTGAGGGTGAGGTTTAGGGTTAGGGTTAGGGTTAGGGTGAGGGTCAGGTTGAGGGTTAGGGTTAGGGTTAGTGTTAGGGTTAGGTTTAGGTGAGAGTTAGGGAGTGGGTTAGGATTAGGGTTAGGTTTAGGGATAGGATTAGGGTTAGGGTGCGGGTGAAAGTGGGGTTGTGAATTAAGGTTAGGTTGATGGTTCGGTTTAGGGTTAGTGTTATTCTTAGGGTTAGGGTTAGAGTTATGGTGAGGGTGAGGGTGTGGGTGAGGGTTAGGTTTAGGGTTAGGGTGGGGTTTAGGGTTAGTGTTAGGTTTAGGGTGAGGGTGAGGTTTAAGGTTAAATATAGGGTTAGGGGGATGGTTAGGTTGAGAGTTAGGGTTAGGGTAAATGTTAGGGTTAGGCTTAGGGTGAGGGTTAGATTGAGGTTTAGGTTTAGGGTTAGTGTGAGTTTTAGGGTGAGGATGAGGGTTCGGGTGAGGGTGAGGGTTAGAATTAGGGTTAGGGTGAGGACAAAGGTGAGGGTGAGGATTAGGTTTAGGGTTAGGGTTATGGTGAGGTTTAGGAGTAGGTTTAGGGTTAGGGTTAGTGTGAGCTTTAGTGTTAGGTTTAGGGTTAGTGTTAATTTAGGGTAAGTGTTTGGGTGAGGGTTAGGGTTAGGGTTAGATTTATGGTTATGGTGAGTGTTAGGGTTAGGTTTAGGGTGAGGGTTAGGGTGTTGGTTAGGGTTAGGGTGCGGTTTAGGGTGGGGGTCACGGTAAGTGTAAATGTGAGGTTTTAACTGAGGGTGATGGTTACGGTAAGGGTGAGGGTTAGGTTTAGGGTTAGGGTTAGGGTTAGGGTTAGGGTCAGGGTTAGTGTTAGGTTAGGGTGAAGGTGAGGGTTAGATTGAGGATTAGTGGTAGGGTTAGTGTGAGGTTTAGGGTGAAGATGACGGTTAGGGTTAGGTTGAGGGCTAGGGTGAAGATGAGGATTACTGTGAGCGTTAGTTTTAGCGTTAGGGTTAGTGGTAGGGTGAGGATAAGTGTTACGGTGAAGGTTAGGGTTTGGGTGAGGGATATGGTTACGGTGAGGGTTAGTGTTAGGGTTAGGGTTAGGTGAGAGTTCGGGAGAGATTTAGGAATAGGTTTAGGTTTAGGGATAGGATTATGCTTAGGGTGTGGGTGAGTGTGTGTGTTAGGGTTAGGTTTAAGGTTAGGCTTAGGGTTTGGCTGAGGGTTGAGTGTGAGGGTTAGGGTTAGGGTGAGGGTTAGGATGAGCGTTAGGGTTACGATTAGGGTTAGGGTAAGGGTTAGGGTGAGGGTTAGGATTAAGGTGAGTGTTATGATTAGGGTAAGGGCTAGGGTGAGGGTGAGATTTAGGGTTAGGTTTAGGGTGAGGTTTAGGGTTAGGGTTTGGTTTAGGGTGAGGGTGAGGTTTAGGGTTAGAGTTAGTGTTAGGGTGAGGCTGAAGGTGAGGGTTAGGGTTATCGTTAGGATTAGGGTTAGTGTTAGGTTTCGGTTCAGGTTAGGGTGAGAGTTTAGGTGAGGTTGAGGTTAGGGTTAAGATTAGGGTTAGGGTTAGGGTTAAGGTGAGTGTGAGGGTTAGGTTTAGGGTTAGGCTTAGGGTTGGGCTGAGGGTGAAGGTGAGAGTGAGGGTTAGGGTTTGGGTGATTGTTAACGTTAGGGTTATGAGGAGGGTTAGGATTATGGTTATGGTTAGGATTAGGGTTACGGTGAGGTCTATGGTATCGGTTACTTTTAGGGTTAGGGTTAAGGTGAGGTTTAGGGTTAGTTTTAGATTTAGGGTTAAGGTGAGCCTGAGGGTGTGGGTTAAGGTTAGGGTTAGGTTTAGGGTAAGGGTTAGGGTGAGCATGAGTGTTAGGTTTAGGGTTAGGGTTAGGCTTAGAGTTACACTGATAGTGAGGGTGAGGGTTAGGGTTAGGGTGAGGGCTAGGGTGAAGGTCAGGATTAGTGTGAGCGTTAGTTTGAGCGTTAGGGTTAGTGTTAGGGTGAGGATAATATTAGGGTGAAGGTTAGGGTTTGGGTGAGGGTTATGGTTAGGGTGATGGTTAGGTTTAGGGTTAGGGTTAGGGTGAGGGTTGGGGTTAGGGTTAGGCTTAGGCTTATGCTTAGGCTTAGGCCGTGCCTGAGGTTGAGGGTTAGGGTTAGGGTTAGGGTTAGGGTTAGGGTGGGGGTTATGATGAGTTTTAGGTTTTGGATAAGGTTAGGTTTAGGATTAGGGTTAGGGTGAGGTTGAATGTGAGTGTTAGGGTTAGGGTTAGGGTTAGGCTTAGATTTAGGGTGAGGGTTAGGGTTAGGTTTAGGGTTTGGTTTAGTTTTAGGGTTAGTGTTAGGGTTAGTGTTAGCGTTAGGGTTAAAGTGATGTTTAGGTTTAGGGTTAGATATAGGGTTAGGCTTAGGGATAGGCTGAGGGTGAGGGTGGGGGTGAGTATTAGAATTAGGTTTTGGCATAGGCTTAGGGTTAGGGTTATTTTTAGTGTTATGGTTAGGGTTATATTTGAGGTGAGGGTGAGGCTGAGGGTGAGGGTTATGTTTATGGTTAATGTTATGGTTAGGATTAGTGTTATTGTTAGGCTTAGGGTTAGAGTAACAGTGAGGTTGAGGGTGAGGGTGAAGGTTAGGTTTAGTGTGGGGTTTAGGGTTATGGTTAGTGTTAAGGTTAGTGTGAGGGTGAGGTTTTGGTTTAGAATTAGGGTTACGGTGTGGGTTAGGGTGAAGTTTAGGTTTAGGGTTAGTGTTAGAGTTAGGGTAAGGGTGAGGTTTAGGTTGAGGTTTAGGGATAGGTTTAGGTTTAGGATTAGGGTTAGGGTTAGGGTGAGTGTGAGGGTTAGGGTGAGGATTAGGCTTAGGCTTTGGGTTAGGCTGTGGGTGAGGTTGGGCGTGAGGATTAGGGTTAGGGTGATGGTTCGGGTTAGGGTTAGTGTTATTGTTAGGGTTAGGGTTAGAGTTACGGTGAGGGTGAGGGTGCAGTTGAGGGTTAGGGTTAGGATGAGGTTTAGGGTTAGGTTTAGGGTTAGGGTTAGGGTTAGGGTGAGGTTTAATGTTAGATATAGGGTTAGGGTGAGGGTTAGGTTGAGGGTTAGGGTTAGGGTTAGTGGTAGGGTTAGGTTTAGGGTGAGGGTTAGGTTGGGTTTAAGGTTAGGGTTAGGGTTAGGGTTAGTGTGAGGGTTAGTGTTAGGGTTGGGGTTAGTCTTAGGGGGATGGTAAGTGTTAGGGTGACGGTATGGGTTAGGGTGAGAGTTATGGTTAGGGTGATGGTTAGAATTAGGGTTCGGTTATTGTTAGGCTTAGGTTTAGGGTCATGGTTGCAGTGAGGGTGAGGGTTAGGGTTAGGATTAGGGTGAGTTTTAGGGTTTGGGTTAGGGTTAGAGTTAGGGTTAGAGTGAGGTTGAGGTTTAGGGTTAGGGTTAGGGGTAGGGTGAGGGTTAGGTTGAGAGTTAGGTTTAGGGTTAGTGTTAGGCATAGGGTTAGGTGAGAGTTAGGGAGAAGGTTAGGCTTAGGGTTAGGTTTAGGGATAAGATTAAGGTTAGGGTGAGGGTGAGTGTGAGGGTTAGGTTTACCATTAGGCTTAGGATTAGGCTTAGGCTGATGGTGAGGGTGGGGTTGAGGATTAGGGTTAGGATGATGTTTAGGTTTAGGTTTAGGGTTAGGGCTGAGGAGAGGGTGTGGGTTAGGGTAAGACTTAGCCTTAGGCTTAGGCCCAGCATGTGGGTGAGGGTTCGGGTTCGGGTTAGGGTGAGGGTTAGGATGAGGTTTAGGGTTAGAATTAGGGTTAGGGTGAGAGCTAGGAAGAGGTTTGGGGTGAGGGTTAGGGTTAGGTATAAGTTTGGTTCAGGATTAAGGTTAGGGTAAGGGTGAGTGTGAGGGTTAGGTTTATGGTTAAGGTTAGTGTTAGGGTTAGGGTTAGGGTTACGGTGAGGGTTCGGGTTAGGTTTAGGCTTAGGGTTAGGCTTTTCGTTAGGCTCAAGGTGAGGTTTAGGGTTAGAATTAGGGTTAGGTTGAGGCTGAGGGTGAGGGTTAGGGTTAGGGTTAGGATTAGGATTTGGTTTAGGGTTAGGGTGAGTGTGAGGGTAAGGGTTAGGGTTAGGGTTAGCCTTAGGATTAGTCTGAGGGTGAGGGTGAGGGTGAGGTTTAGGGTTACAATTAGGGTTAGGGTGAGACTGAGGGTGGGATTGATGGTAAGGGTAAACGTGAGGGTTAGGCTGAGGGTGAGAGTTATGGTAAGGGTGAGGGTTAGGGTTAGGGTGAGGGTCAGGGTTAGGCTTAGGGTGAGAGTTTGGGATCGAGTTAGGGTTAGAGTTAGGGTTAGGGTTAGGTTGAAGTTTATGGTTAGGATTAGGGTTAGGGTGAGTTTGAGTGTTAGGGTTAGTGTTAGATTGAGTGTTAGGATGAGGGTTAGGGTGAGAATTAGGGTTAGGGTGAGGGTTCGGGACAGGGTGAGGTTTAGGATTAGGGTTATGGTGAGGTTTAGTGTTAGGGTTAGGGTTATGGTGAGGCTGAGGTTTAGGGTTAGGGTTAGGGTTAGGGTTAGATTTAGGGTTAGGTTGAGGTTTAGGTTAAGGGTGTGGGTTAGGCTTAGGGTTACGATTAGGATTAGGTAAGGGTTAGGGTGAGTGTGTGGGTTAGGGTTAGGGTTAGGCTTAGGGTTAGGCTGAGGGTGAGGGGAGGGTGAGGGTTAGGATTAGGGTGAGGGTTAGGGTTAGGGTTAGGGTGAGATTTAGGGTTCGGTTAAGTTTAGGCTTAGGGTGAGGGTTAGGGTTAGGGTTATGGTGAGTGTGAGAATTAGAGTTAGGTTTAGGGTTAGGGTTAGGGTTAAGGTTAGGGTGGGTTTTAGGGTTAGGGTGTGGGTAAGGGTGAGGATTAGGGTTAGGATTAGAGTTAGCTTGAGGGCTAGGGTGAGGGTGAGGGTTATGGTTAGTGTTAGATTAAAGTTTAGAGTTAGGGTTAGGGTTAGGGTGAGGGTTAGGTTGAGGGTTAGGGTTACGGTGATGGTGAGAGTTAGGGTTACTGTGAGGGTTAGGGTTAGGATTAGTGTTAGGGTGAGGGTGAGTGTTAGGATTAGGGTTAGGTTTAGGTTAATGTTAGGATTAGTGTTATTGTTAGCATTAGGTTCAGAGTTATGTTGAGGGAGAGGGAGAGGGTGAGGGTTAGGTTTAGGGCTAGGGTGAAGTTTAGTCTTAGTGTTAGGTTTAGGGTTAGAGTGAGGGTGAGGTTTAGGTATAGTGTTAGGTTTAGGGTGAGGGTTAGGGTGAGGGTTAGGGTTAGGGTGCGGATTAGGTAGGGGATGACGTTAAAGCTAAAGTTGAGCGTTAGTCTGAGGGTGAGGGTTACGGTAAGGGTTAGGGTTAGGGTTAGGGTGAGGGTTGGGTTTAGGTTTAGGCTTAGGCTTAGGCTTAGGCTTAGGCTCAGCATGAGGGTTCGGGTTAGGATTCGGGTTAGGGTGAGGGTTAGGGTTAGGTTTAGGGTGAGGGTTAGGATGAGTTTTAGGGTTAGGATTAGGGTTAGGGAGAGAGCTAGGTTGAGGTGTAGGGTGAGGGTTAGGGTTAGGTATACGGTTAGGGTTAGGATTAGGTTTAGGGTAAGATTGAGTGTGAGGGTTAGGGTTAGGGTTAGGGTTAGTGTTAGGGTTAGGGTTAGGGTTATGGTGAGGGTTAGGGTTAGGGTTAGGCTTAGGGTTAGGCTTTGAGTTAGGCTGAGGGTGAGGGTGGGGTGAGGTTTAGGGTTAGAATTAGGGTTAGGTTGAGGCTGAGGGTGAGGGTGTGTGTTAGGGTTAGGGTTAGGATTAGGATTTGGGATAGGGTGAGGGTGAGTGTGAGGTTTAGGGTTAGGGTTATGGTTAGCATTAGGTTTAGGCTGAGGGTGAAGGTGAGGGTGAAGTTTAGGATTAGTTTGAGGGTTAGGGTGAGGGTTAGATTGGGGATTAGGTTTAGAGTTAGTTTAGTGTGAGGTTTAGCGTGAGGATGAGTGTTAGGGTTATGGTGAGGGTTAGGGTTAGAATTAGGGTTAGGGTGAGGTCTAGGGTGAGGGTGAGGGTTAGAGTTAGGGTTAGGGTTAGGGTGAAGTTTAGGATTAGGGTGAGTGTTAGGGTTAGTGTTAGGGTTAGTGTTAGGGTTAGGGTTAGTGTTAGGGTGAGGGTTAGGTTTAGGGTGAGTGTTATGGTTAGGGTGAGGGTTAGATTGGAGATTAGGTTTAGAGTTAATGTTAGTGTGAGGTTTAGGGTGAGGAACAGGGTTAGGGTTAGTTTGAGGGTTAGGGTTAGCGTTAGTGTTAGGGTTAAGGTTAGGGTCAGGGTTAGGTTGAGGTTTAGGGTTTGGGTTAGTGTTAGGATTAGGTTTAGGGTGAGGGTGAGTGTGAGCCTTAGTGTTAGGGTTATGCTTAGGCTTAGGGTTAGGCTGAGGTTGAGGGTGAGGCTGAGGGTTAGGGATAGGGTTAGGGTGAGGTTTAGTGTAAGGGTAAGGGTTAGAGTTAGGGTGAGGGTGAGGGTGAGGGTGAGGGTGAGGTTAAGGTGTAGAGTTAGGGTTAGGGTGAATGTTATGGTGCGGATCACGGTAAGGGTAAAAGTGAGGGTTAGGCTGTGGGTGAGGGTTACGGTAAGGGTGAGGGTTAGGGTTAGGGTGAGGTTTAGGTTTAGGGTTAGGGTGAGGGTGAAGGTTAGATTGAGGATTTGTGTTAGGGTTAGTGTGAGGTTTAGGGTGATAATGAGGGTTAGGCTTAGGGTGAGGTCTAGGGTGAGGAAGAGGGTTAGGGTTAGTGTTAGGGTGAGATTTAGGGTTAGGGTGATGATTAGGGTTACTGTGAGTATTAGTGTTAGCAATAGGGTTAATTTTAGGGTGAGTGTAAAAATTAGGGTGATGGTTAGGTTTAGGGTTACGTTTTGGATGAGGTTTAGGTTTCGGGTTAGGGTTAGAGTTAGGCTTAAGGTGAGGGTGAGATTTAGGGTTTGAGTTAGGGTTAGTGTTAGGTTTAGGGATAGGTTGAGGGTTAGGGTTAGGTTTAGGCTTAGGCTTAGGCTTAGGCTGAGGCCGAGCATGAGGGGGAGGGTTATGGTTCGGGTTAGGGTGAGGGTTAGGGTTAGGTTTAGGGTGAGGGCAAGTGTGAGGGTTAGGTTGAGGGTTAGGTTTAGGGATAGGGTTAGCTTTAGGATTTGGTTTAGGGTGAGAGTGAGTATGAGGGTTAGGGTTAGGGTTAGGGTTAGGCTTAGGGTTAGGGTGAGGATTAGGGTTAGGGTTTGGGTTAGGGATAAGTTTAGGGTTAGTGTTAGGGTTAGGGTTAGGGTTAGGTTTACAATTAGGGTTAGGGTTAGGGTTAGGGATAGGCTTAGGGTTAGGCTGAGGGTGAGGGTGGGGGTGATGTTTAGGGTTAGGGTTAGGGTTATTTTTAGTGTTATGGTTAGGGTTAAGTTTGCAGTGAGGGTGAGGCTGAGCGTGAGGGTTATTTTTAAGGATAGGGTTAGGGTTAGTGTTATTGTTAGGAATAGGATTAGAGTTACGGTCAGGTTGAGGTTGAGGGTGAGGGTTAGGGTTAGGTTGATGTTTAGGGTTAGGGTTAGGGTTAGGGTGAGGGTGAGGGTGAGGTTTAGGGTTAGAGTTAGTGTTTGGGGGAGGGTTAGGATGAAGTTTAGGGTTAGGGTTAGTGTTAGGGTTAGGGTGAGGGTGAGGGTTAGGTTGAGATTTAGGGATACGGTTAGTGTTAGGGTTAGGGTGAAGATGAGGGTTAGGTTGAGGTTTAGGGATAGGGTTAGGTTTAGGATTAGGGATAGGGTGAGCGTGAGTGTGAGGGTTTGGATGAGGGTTAGGTTTAGTCTTAGGGTTAGGCTGAGGGTGAGGGTAGGGGTGAGGATTAGGGTTAAGTTGATGATTAGGGTTAGGTTTAGTGTTATTGTTAGGGTTAGGGTTAGAGTTCCTTTGAGGATGAGGGTGTGGTTGAGGGTTAGTGTTATGGTTAGGGTGGGGTTAAGTGTCAGGTTTAGGGTTAGGGTTAGGGTGAGGGTGAGCTTTAGGGTTAGATATAGGCTTTGGGTTAGGGTGAGGGTTAGGGTTAAGGTTTGGTTTAGTTTGAGGGTGAGGCTGAGAATTAGGGTTAGATTTAGTGTTAGGGTTAGTGTTAGGTTTAGGGTGAGGGTTAGGGTTAGGGTTACGGTGAGGGTTAGGGTTAGGGTTAGGGATAGGATTAGGCTTCGTGTTACGCTGAGGGTGAGGGTGGCGGTGAGGATTAGAGTTAAGATTAGGGTTAGGGTTAGGGTTATTGTTAGTGTTATTGTTAGGGTTATGTTTGCTGTGAGGTTGAGGCTGAGGGTGTGAGTTATTGTTATGGTTAGGGTTAGTGTTATTCTTAGGGTTATTGTTAGATTTACGATGAGGTTGAGGGTGAGGGTGAGGGTTAGTGTTAGGTTGAGTTTTAGGGTTAGGTTTAGGTTTAGAGTTAGGGTGAGGATGAGGTTTAGGGTTAGAGTTAGGGTAAAGTTGAGGGTTAGGATGAGGTTTAGGGTTAGTGTTAGTGTTAGGTTTACGGTGAGGGTGAGGGTTAGGTTGAGGTTTAGGAATAAGGTTATTTTTAGGATTAGGGTTAGGGTGAGGGCTAGGGTGAGGGTGAGGTTTAGCTTAGGGTTAGGGTGAGGTTTAGTGTTAGGGTTAGGGTTAGGGTGAGGGTGAGATTTAGAGGTAGGTTTAACTTGAGGCTGAGGTTGAGGGTTAGGGTTAGGGTTAGTGTTAGAGTTAGGGTTAGGTTGAGGGTTAGGTTGAGGTTGAGGGTTAGGCTTAGGTTTACTATTAGGATTAGGGTAAGGTTTAGGGTGAGTTTTACAGTTAAGGTTAGGGTTAGGCTTAGCCTTAGGGTTAGGCTGAGGGTGAGGGTGAGGGTAAGTGTTAGAGTAAGGGTTCGGGTTAGGGTTAGGGTTAGGGTGAGAGTTAGGGTTCGGTTAAGTTCAGGGTTAGGGTGAGGGTTAGGGTTAGGGTTAGGGTGAGCGTGAGGTTTAGGGTTAGGTTGAGGTTTAGGGTTAGGGTTAGAGTGATGGTTAGGGTTAGGGTTGGTGTGCGGGTTAGGATGAGGATTAGGGTTAGGATTAGGGTAAGGGTGAGGTCTAGGATGAGGGTGAGGGTTAGGTTTAGTGTTAGGTTAAGGTTTAGGGTTAGGGTTATGGTTAGGTTGAGGGTTAGGTTGAGGATTAGGGTTACAGGGAGGGTGAGAGTTAGGGTTAGGGTGAGGGTTAGGGTTAGGGTGAGGTTTAGGGTTTGGATTAGGTTTAGGGTGACGGTGAGTGTTAGGATTAGTGTTAGGGTTATGGTTAGGTTTAGGGTTAGGATTAGTGTTATTGTTAGGGTTAGGGTTAGAGTTATCGTGATGGTTAAGGTGAGGGTGAGGGTGAGGATTAGGGTTAGCGTTAGGGTGAGGTTTAGGGTTATAGATAGGATTAGGTTTAGGGTGAGGGTGAAGTTTAGTGTTAGATTTAGGGTTAGTTGGAGGGTTAGGTTGAGGGTTAGTGTTAGTGTTAGTGTTAGGGTTAAGGGTTGGGTGAAGGTTAGGTTGAGGTTTAGGGTTATGGTTAGGGTTAGGTTTAGGATTAGGTTTAGGATGAGTGTGAGTGTGAGGGTTAGGGTTAATCTTAGACTTAGGCTTAAGGTTAGGCTGAGGGTGAGGGTGGGGTTGAGGATTAGGATTATGATGATGGTTAGGGTTAGGGTTAGTGTGAGGGTTAGGATGAGGGTTAGGGTTAGGATTAGGTTTCAGGTGAAGGCTAGGGTGAGGGTGAGGGTTAAGGTAAGTTTTAGGCTTAGGCTTAGGTTTAGGCTGATCGTGAGGGTCAGGGTGAGAGTTAGTGTTAGGGTGATGGTTAGGTTTACTCTTAGGGTGAGGGTTAGGATGGGATTTAGGGTTAGGTTGAGGGTTAGGTTGAGGATGATGGTAATGGTAAAGGTGAGGTTTAGCCTGAGGGTGAGGTTTAAGATTAGGGTGAAGTTTAGTTTTAGGTTTAGTGTTAGGATAAGGGTTAGGGTGAGCTTTAGATTGAGGATTAGGTTTAAGGTTAGTGTGAGCTTTAGGGTGAGGATGAGGGTTAGGTTTAGGGTGAGAGTGAGGGTTAGAATTAGGGTTAGGGTGAGTGCTAGGGTGAGGGTGAGGGTTAGGTTTAGGGTTAGGGTTAGGTTGAGGTTTAGAATTAGGATGAGGTTTAAGGTTAGAGTGAGGGTTAGTGGTAGGGTTAGGGTTAGTGTAAGGGTGAGGGTAAGTGTAAGGGTGAGGTTTAGGGTTCGGATGAGGGTTATGTTTATGGTGAAGGTTAGGCTTAGGTTTAGGTTTAATGTTAGGGTTAGGGTTAGTGTTACGGTTACGGTGAGAGTGTGGGTAAGGGTTAGGGTTAGGCTTAGGGTGAGGTTTAGTGTTAGGGTTAGAGTTAGTGTTAGCATGAGGGTGAGGTTTAGGTGTAGAGCTAGGGTTAAGGTGAGGGTTAGGGTTATTGTTATGCTTATTGTGCGGGTTAGGGTGGGGGTGACGTTAAGGGTAAATTTGAGGGTTAGGCTGAGGGTGAGGGTTACGGTAAGAGTGAGGGTTAGGGTTAGGGTGAGAGTTAGTGTTAGGGTTAGGGTGAGGGTTAGTGTTAGGGTTAGGGTGAGGGTGAGGGTTAGATTGAGGATTAGTATTAGGGTTAGTGAGAGGTTTAGGGTGAGGATGAGGGTTAGGGTTACGGTGAGCCTTAGTGTTATTGTTAGGTTTAGTGTTAATGTGAGGGTAAGTGTTAGGGTGAGGGTTAGGGTAAGGGCGAGTGTAATGGTTAATGTGAGGGTTAGGGTTAGATTTAGGGATAGGGTGAGTGTGATATTTAGGGTTAGAGTTAGAGATAGTGTTAGGGTTAGGGTTAGGGTGAGGGTTAGGTATAGGGTTAGGGTTAGGCTTAGGCTTAGGCTTATGCTTAGGCCGACCATGAGCGTGAGGTTTAGAGTTAGGGTTAGGGTGAGGGTTAGGGTTATGGTGAGGGTTAGGATGAGGTTTAGGGTTAGGATTAGGGTTAGGGTGAGGCTAGAGTGAGGGTTAGGGTGAGCGTTAGGGTTAGGAAATGGGTTAGGTTTAGGATTAGGGTTAGGGTGAGGGTGATTGTTAGGGTTGGGGTTAGGGTTAGGGTTAGCCTGAGAGTTAGGGTGAGGGTTAGGGTGTGGGTTAGGGTTAGGGTTTGGGTTAAGGTGAGGGTGAGGCTGAGCATTAGGCTTACTTTTAGGGTTAGGGTTAGGGTTAGGTTTAGCATTACCGTTAGGGTTAGGGTTAGGCTTAGTGTTAGGGTTAGGGTGAGGTTTTAGGTTAAATATAGGGTTAGGGCGATGGTTTGGGTAAGGGTTAGGCATAGGGTTAGTATTACGGTTAAGGTGAGGGTGAGGGTTAGGTTGAGGTTTAGGGTTAGGGTTAAGTTTAGGGTTAGTTTGAGGGTTAGTGTTAATGTTGGGTTATTGTTAGGGTGAGGGTAAGTGTTAGGGTGAGGGTTAGAGTTAATGTGAGGGTTGGGTGAGGGTGAGGTTTAGTGATAGAGTTAGGTTTAGGGTGAGGTTTAGGTTGAGGTTTAGGGTTAGGATGTTAGTGTTAGGGTTAGGGTGAGAATTAGGGGGATTGTTAGGGTTAGGGTTAGGGTTAGCGTTAGCGTTAGGGTGTGGTTGAGGTTTAGTGTTAGAATTAGGGTTAGGGTGAGGCTGAGGGTGAGGGTTAGTTTTAGGGTTAGGGTTAGGGCGAGGGTTAGGGTGTGGGTTAGTGTGAGGGTTAGTGTTAAGGCTAGGATTAGGATTAGGATTAGGGTTAGGGTTAGGGTGAGTGTGAGGGTTAGGGTTAGGCTTAGGGTTAACCTTAGGTTTAGGCTGAGAGTGAGGGTGAGGGTGAGGGTTAGGTTTAGCCTGAGAGTTAAGGTTAGGGTTACGGTGAGTTTTAGTGTTAGGGTTAGGTTTAGAGTTAGCTTTAGGGTGAGCATGAGATTTAGGGGTAGATTTAGGGTTGGGGTTAGGGTTATTTTAGGGTTAGGTTTAGGGTTAGTTTTAGAGTTGGAGTTGCAGTTAGGGTTAGGGTGAGCGTGAGGTTTACAATTAGAGTTAGGGTTAGTGTAGGGTTAGGGTTAGTGTGAGGGTTAGGGTTAGGATTAGGCTAAGGCTTATGCTTAGGCTTAGGCCGAGCATGAGGTTGAGGGCTAGGGTGAGTGTTATGGTGAGGGTTAGGTTTAGGCATACGGTTAGGGTTAGGATTCGGATTAGGGTGAGGGTGAGGGTGAGGTTAGGGTTAGGGTTAGGCTTAGGGATAGGGTTAGGTTTAGAATTAGGGTTAGGGTTAGGGTTATGGAGAGGGTTATGGTTAGGGTTAGGGCTAGGCTTATTGTAAGGATTATGGTTAGGGTTAAGTTTGCGGTCAGGGTGAGGCTGAGGGTTAGGGTTAGGATTAGTATTATTTTTGGGGATAGGCTTAGAGTTACAGTGAGCTTGAGTGTGAGGGTGTGAGTTAGGTTTAGGCTAACGTTTAGGTTGCGGTTTAGGGCTAGGGTTAGGGGTAGTTTGAGGGTGAGGTTTAGGGTTAGAGTTAGGGTTAGGGGGATTGTTAGGGTGAGGTTTTGGGTTAGGGTTAGGTTTAGGATTAGGGTTAGGTTGAGGGTGAGTGTGAGGGTTAGCGTGAGCGTTAGGGTGATGGTAAGTGTTAGGGTGAGGGTTAGGGTTAGGGTGATGGTGAGGGTGACGTTTAGGGTTAGAGTTACAGTTAGGGTGAGGTTTAGGGTTATTGTTAGTGTTACGGTTAGGGTTAGGGTGAGAGTTAGGGGGAGGGTTAGGGTTAGGGTTAGGGTTAGTATTAGGGTTAAGCTGAGGGTTAGGTTTAGGGTTAGAATTAGTGTTAGGGTTAGGCTGAGTTTGAGGGTGAAGGTTAGGGTTAGGGTTAGGGTTAGGATTAAGTTTAGGGACAGGGTGAGTGTGAGGGTTAGGATTAGGGTTAGGGTTAGCCTTAGGTTTTGGCTGAGGGTGAGGGTGAGGGTGAGGGTTAGGCTTAGGCTTAGGCTTAGGGTGAGCCTAAGGTGAGGGTGAGGGTTAGGGTTAGGGTTAGGGTGAGATTTAGTGTTAGGGTTAATGTGGGGGTGATGGTAAGTGTAAAGTTGAGAGTTAGGCTTAGGGTGAGGGTTAAGTTAAGTGTCAGGGTTAATGTTAGGGTGAGGTTTAGGGTTAGGGTTTGGGTGAGGGTGAGGGTTAGATTGAGGATTAGTGTTAGGGTTACTGTGAGGTTTAGGGTGAGGATGAGGGTTAAGGTTTAGGGTGAGGGCTAGGGAGAGGGTGAGGTTTAGGGTTAGTGGTAGGGTGAGGTTTAGGGTTTGGGTGATGACTAGGGTTAGTGTGAGGGTTAGTATTAGGGTTAGGGTTAGTGTTAAGGTGAGGGTAAGTGTTAGGGTGAGTGTTAGGTTTAGGGTGAGGTTATGGTTAGGGCGAGGGTTAGGGTTAGAATTAGGGTTATTGTTAGCGTTAGGGTTAGGGTTATGGTTACTGTGAAGGTGAGGGTGAGGTTTAGGGTTATGGTTCAGATGAGGCTTACAGATAGGGTTTGGGTTAGGGTTAGGGTCAGGTGAGGTTTAGGGTTAGAGTTAGGGTTAGGGTCAGGCTGAGGGTGAGGGTTAGGTTAGAATTAATGTTAGGTTTAGGCTTAAGGTGAGGGTAAGGTTGAGGGTGAGGTTTAGGGTTAGGTTTAGGATTAGGATTAGGATTAAGGTTAGGTTTAGGGTGAGTGTGAATCTTAGGGTTAGGGTACGGGTTAGGCTTAGGGTTAGGCTGAGGGTGAGCGTGAGAGTGAGGGTTAGGGTTAGGGTGAGGTTTAGGGTTAGGTTTAGGGTGAGTGTGATGGTTAGGGTTAGGGTTAGGGTTAGGGTTAGGCTTAAGTTTAGGCTGAGGGTGAGGGTGAGGGTTAGGGTTAGGGCGAGGGTTAGGATTAGGGTTATGGGGAGGGATAAGATGAGGGTTAGGGTTAGGATTAGGGTTAGGGTGAGGGCTATGGTGAGGGTTAGGGTTAAGGTGAGGTTTACAGTTTGGGTTAGGGACAGGGTTATGGTGAGGGTGAGGATTAGGGTTAGAGTTAGGGTTAAGTTGAGGCGTAGGGTCAGGTTAGATTTAGGGTAAGGATTAGGATTAGGGTAAGGGATAGGGTGAGTGTGAGGTTTAGGGTAACATTTAGGGTTAGGCTTAGGGTTATGTTGAGGGTGAGGGTGAGGGTTAGGGTTAGGGTTAGGATTAGGGTTAGGGTTAGGGTTCAGTTTAAGTTTAGGGTTAGGGTGAATGTTAGGGTTAGGGTTATGTTGAGCGTGAGGGTTAGGGTTAGGTTGAGGGATAGGGTTCGGGTTAGGTTTAGGGTGAGGTTAGGGTTAGGATTAGTGTGAGGGTTAGTGTTAGGGTTAGGATTAGTGTTAGGGTCAGGGTAAGTGTTAGGGTGAGGGTTTGGGTTAGGGTGAGGGTGAGGGTGAGGGTTATGGTTATGGTGAGGGTTAGCATTAGGGTTAGGGTTATTGTTAGGGTTAGGTTTAGAGTTACGGTTATGGTGAGGGTGAGGGTGATGTTTAGGGTTAGGTTTAGGGTGAGGTTTAGGGATTGGGTTAGGGTTAGATTTAGGTTTAGGGTGAGGGTTAGGTTTAGATTTAGAGTTAGGGTTAGTGTGAGAGGTTGAGGTTTAGGGTTAGGGTTAGGGTTAGTGTTAGGTTTAGGGTGAGAGTTAGGGGGAGAGTTAGGGTAAGGGTTAGGGTTATTGTTAGATTTAGGGTGAGGATGAGTGTGTGTGATAGGGTTAGGTTTAGTGTTAGGGTTAAGGTTAGGGTGAGGGTTTGATTGAGCATTAGGTTTAAGGTTAGGGTTAGTGTGAGGTTTAGGGTGAGGATTAGGGCTAGGCTTAGGGAGATGGGGAGGTTTAGAATTAGGGTTAGTGTGAGGGCTAGGGAGAGGGTGAGGTTTAGAGTTAGGGTTAGGGTTAGGGTGAGGTTTAGGATTAGAGTGAGGGTTAGGGTTAGGGTTAGTGTTAGGGTTAGTGTTAGGGTTAGTGTTAGGGTGAGGGTAAGTGTTAGGTTGAGGGTGATGTTTAGGGTAAGGGTTATGGTTAGGGTGAGGGATAGGGTTAGGTTTAGGGTTATTGTTAGGTTTACGGTTATGGTTACAGTGAGGGTGAGTGTGAGCGTTAAGGAAAGGGTGAGGCTGAGGTTTAGTGATAGGGTAAGTGTTAGAGTTAGGTTTAATGTGAGGGTGAGGTTTAGGTGTAGAGTTAGGGTTAGGGAGAGGGTTGGGGTTAGGGTGAGGTTTAGGGTGCGGGTGACGGTAAGGGTAAAGTTGAGGGTTAGGCTGAGGGTGAGGGTTACGGTAAGTGTGAGGGTTACGGTTATGGTGAGGGTTAGGTTTAGGGTTAGGGTGAGGGTAAGGTTTAGATTGAGGATTAGTGTTAGGGTTAGTGTGAGGTTAGGGTGAGGATGGGTGTTAGGGTTAGGGTGACGGCTAGGGTGAGGGTGAGGTTTAGGGTTAGTGTTAGAGTGAGGTTAAGGGTTAGGGTGAAGTTTAGGTTTAGTGTGATTGTTAGTGTTAGCGCTAGGGTTAGTGTTAGGGTGAGGGTAAATGTTAGGGTTAGGGTGAGGGTTATGGTTACGGTGATGGTTAGGGTTAGGGTTTGCGTTATTGTTAGGGTTAGGGTTATGTTTACAGTTAGAGTGAGGGTGAGGGTGAGGGTTAGGGTTAGGGTTAGGATGAGGTTTAGGTTTAGGGTTAGGGTTAGACTGAGGGTTAGGGAGAGGGTGAGATTTAGGGTTAGAGTTAGGGTTAGGGTTAGGGATAGGGTTAGGGTTAGAGTTAGGTTTAGGCTTAGGCTTAGGCTTAGGCTGAGCATGAGGGGGAGGGTTAGGGTTCGCATTAGGGTTAGGTTTAGTGTGAGGGTTAGGATGAGGTTTAGGGTTAGGATTAGGTTTAGGGTGAGATCTTGGGTGAGGGTTAGGGTGAGGGTTAGGGTTAGGGATAGGGTTAGGTTTAGGATTTGGGGTAGGATAAGGGTGAGGGTGAGGGTTAGGCTAAGGGTTATGGTTAGGCTTAGGGTTAGGGTGAGGGTTAGGGTTAGGGTTTGGATTAGGGTGAGGATGAGGATTAGGTTTAGTTTTAGTGTTTGGTTTAGGGTTAGTGTTAGTGTTAGGGTTAGGGTTAGGGTTACAGGGAGGGTTAGGGTTACGGATAGGCTGAGTGTGAGAGTGGGGGTCAGTAATAGGGGTAGGGTTAAGGTTAGGGTTAGGGTTATTTTTAGTGTTATGGTTAGGGTTAAGTTTTCAGTGAGCGTGAGGCTGAGGGTGAGGGTTATGTTTAGGGATAGGTTTAAGGTTAGAGTTATTGTTAGGGACAGGGTTAGTGTTACGGTGTGGTTGAGGGTGAGGTTGAGGGTTAGGGTTAGGGTGTTTTAGTTTTAGGGTGAGGGTGAGGTTTAGGGTTAGAGTTAGGGTTTGGGGGAGGGTAAGGGTGAGATTTAGGGTTACGGTTAGTGTTTGGGTTAGGGTGAGGGTGAGGGTTAAGGTGAGATTAAGGGACAGGTTTAGGTTTAGGTTTAGGGTTGGGTGAGCGTGAGTTTGAGGCTGATGGTGAGGGTGGGGGTGAGGATTAGGGTTAGGGTGATGGTTAGGGTTAGGCTTAGTGTTATTTTTAGGGTTAGGGTTAGAGTTACGGTGAGAGTGAGGGTGCGAGTCAGGGTTAGTGTTAGGGTTAGGGTGGGGTTTAGGGTTAAGGCTAGGGTTAGAGTTAGGTTGAGGTAGAGGTTCAGGGCTAGATATAGGATTAGGGGAAGGTTAGGGTGAGGGTTAGGGTTAGGGTTTGTGTTAGGGTTAGGGTGAGGGTGAGGGTTAGGATTACGGTTAGGGTTAGGGTGAGGTTTAGGGTTAGGCTTAGAGTTATGGTGAGGGTGAGGGTGCGGGTGAGTATGAGGGTTAGGTTTCTGTTTCTGGTAAGGCTTGTGGATAGGCTTAGGGTTTGGCTGAGGGTGAGGGTGAGTTTCACGTTTAGGGTTAGGGTGAGGGTTTCAGATAGGGTTATAGGGAGTGTTAGGATGAGGGTTAGGGTTAGGATTAGGGTTAGGGTGAGGGCTAGGGTGAGGGTGAGGTTAAGGGTTAGGGTTAGGGTGAGGTTTAGGTTTAGGGTTAGGGTTAGGTTTAGGGTGAGGGTAATTTTTTGGGTTAGAGTTAGGGTTAAGGTGAGGCTGAGGGTGAGTGTTAGGGTTAGGATTAGGATTAGGGTAAGGTTAGGGTGAGTGTGAGGGTTAGGGTTAGGGTTAGGCTTAGGTTTTCACTGAGGGTGAGGGTGAGGGTTAGGGTTAGGGTGAGGGTTAGGGTTAGGGTTACGTTGAGAGTTAGGGTTCAGGTAAAGTTTAGGGTTATGTTGAGGTTTAGGGTTAGTGTTAAGTTGAGCGTGAGGATTAGGGTTAGGTTGAGGGTTAGGTTTAGGGTTAGGGTTAGGGTGAGGTTTAGGGTTAGTGTTTGGGTGAGGCTAAGGATGAGGATTAGGGTTAGGATTAGAGTTAGGGTGAGGGCTCGGGTGAGGATGAGGGTTAGGTTTAGTGTTAGTGTGAGGTTTAGGTTTAGGGTTAGGGTTAGGTTGAGGGTTAGGATGAGGGTTAGGGGTAGGGTAAGTGTGAGGGTTAGGATAAGGGTGAGGATTAGAGTTAGGATCAGGGTTAGTGTGAGGTTGAGGATTATGATTAGGGTTAGGGTTAGTGTTATTGTTAGGGTTAGTGTTAGTTTAAGGTTAAGGTGAGGGTGAGGGTTAGGGTTAGGGTTAGGCTGAGGTTTTTAGTGTTACGCTTGGGGTTAGAGTTAGGGTTAGGGTGAGGTTATTGTTTGGGTTAGTGTGAGGGTTAGTGTTAGGGTTACGGTATGGGTTACAATGAGGGTTATGGTTACAGTTAGGTTTAGGATTAGGGTTAGGGTTATTGTTATGGTTAGGTTTACTGTTACGGTTAGGGTGAGGGTGAGTGTGAGGGTTAGGCTTAGGGTTAGGGTTAGGCTTAGGGTTAGGGTGAGGGTTAGGGTTAGGATTAGCGTTAGGGTTAGGGTGAGGTTTAGGGTTTGGGTTACTTTAGAGTTAGGTTTAGGGTGAAGGTGTGGTTTTGGGTTAGATTTAGGGTTAAGGTGTGAGTTAGGGTGGGGATTAGGGTGAGGGTTAGGATTAGGGTTAGGGTTAAGGTGGGGGTGACCATAAGGGTAAAGGTGAGGGTTAGGCCTAGGGTGAGGGTTACGGTAAGGGTGAGGGTTAGGGTTAGGTGAGGGTTAGGGTTAGGGATAGGCTGAGGCTGAGTGTTAGATTGAGCATTAGTGTTAGGGTTAGTGTGAGATTTAAGGTGAGGGTGAGGGTTAGGTTTAGGGTTAGGGCTAGGGTGAATGTGAGGATTAGGATTAGTGATAGGGTGAGGTTAGGGTTAGGGTGAGGGTTATGGTTAGGGTTAGGGTGAGTGTTTGTGTTAGGGTTAGGTTTAGGGTTAGGCTTAGGGTTAGGCTGAGGGTGACGTTGACGGTGAGGTTTAGGGTTAGGGTGAGTGTTAGGGTTAGGGTTAGATGGGGGGTTACGATGAGGGTTAGGGTTAGGATTAGGTTTAGGTTAAGGGCTAGGTTGAGGGTGAGGTTTAGAGTTAGGGTTCGGTTGAGGTTTAGGTTTAGGGTTAGGGTAAGGGTTATGGTGAGGGTGAGATTTAGGGTTAGAGTTAGTGTTAGGGTGAGATTGAGGGTGAGGGTTAGGGTTAGGCTTAGTGTTAGGATTATGGTTGAGGTTAGGGTGAGGGTTAAGGTGAGATTGAGGGTTAGTGTTAGGGTTAGGATTAATGTTAGGGTTAGGTTTAGGGTTAGTGTTAGTTTTAGGGTTAGAGTTAGGTATAGGCTTAGGGTTAGACTGATGGTGAGGGTGAAGGGGAGGTTTAGGGTTAGGGTGAGGGTGATGATTAGGGTTATGGGGAGGGTTAGGATGAGGGTTAGGGTTAGGATTAGGGCTTGGTTGAGGGCTAGTGTGAGGGTGAGGTTTAGGGTGAGGTTTAGGGTTAGGGTTAGGGTGAGGGTTAGGATGAGGGTTAGGTTTAGGAATAGGGTTAGGGTGAGGGCTAGGCTGAAGGTGAGGGTTAGGGTAAACTTTGGGCTTAGGCTTAGGTTTAGGCTGAGCATACTGTTCAGGTTGAGGGTTTGCTTTAGGGTTAGGGTAAGGTTTAGTGTTAGGGTTAGGGATAGAGTTCGGGTAAGGGTGAGGGTGCGGTTTAGGGTTAGAGTTAGGGTTAGGTTTATGGTGAGGGTTAGGATTGGGGTGAGGGTAAGGGTAAAAGTGAAGATTAGGCTGAGGGTAAGGGTTACAGTAAGGGTGAGGGTTAGGGTTAGGGTGAGGGTTAGGGTTAGGGTTAGGGTTAGGGTTAGGGTGAGGGTGAGGGTTAGATTGAGGATTAGTGTTAGGGTTAGTGTGCGGTTTAGGGTGAGGATGAGGGTTAGGGTTAGGGTGAGTGTGAGGGTTAGGGTTAGTGTTAGGTTGAGGTTTATGGTTAGGGTGATAGTGTTAGTGTTAGGGTGAGGTTGAGGGTTACGGTTAGGGTTAGGATTAATGTTAGGTTTAGGCTTAAGGTATGGGATAGGGTGAGGGTGAGTGTTAGGCCTAGGGTTTGATTAGAATTAGGGTTAGGTTGATTGTTAGGGTTAGGTTTAGGGATAGGGATAGGCTTAGGGTTAGGCTGAGGGTGAGGGTGAGGTTGAGAGTTAAGTTGAGGGTGAGGGATAGTGTTAGGTATAGGGTGAGAGTTAGGTTTTGGGTTAAGTTTAGGGTTAGGGTGAGGGTTAGGGTAGGGGTTATAGTGAGGGTGAGTGTTTGGGTTAGGTTGAGAGTTAGGGTTAGGGTGAGGGTTAGGTTTATTTTTAGGGTGAGGGTTAGGATGAGTGTTAGGGATAGGATTACGGTTTGGGTGAGGGCTAGCGTGAGGGTGAGGTTTAGGTTTAAGTTTAGGGTGAGGTTTAGGGTTAGGGTTAGGGTGAGTGTGAGGTTTAGTGTTAGAGGTAGGGTTAGGGTGATGCTGAGGGTGAGGGTTGGGTTAGGGTTAGGGTTAGGTTGAGGGTGAGTGTTAGGATTAGGGTTAGGGTTAGGGTTAGGGTTAGGGTTAGGATTAGTGTTATTGTTAGGGTTAGGGTTAGAGTTAAGGTGAGGTTAAGGGAAAGGGTGAGGGTGAGGGGTAGGTTTATTGTTATGGTGAGGTTTAGGGTTTGGGTTAGTGTTATGGTGAGGGTTAGGATGAAGGTTAGGGTTACGGTAAGGGTGAGGGTTAGGGTTAGGGTGAGGTTTAGGGTTAGGATTAGAGTTAATCTGAGAGTGAGGTTTAGGATTAGGGTTAGGGTTAGGGTTATTGTTAGGGTTAGGGTTACGGTGACAGTGAGGTTGAGGGTTAGTGTTAGAGTTAGGGTGAGGTTTTTAGTGTTAGGGTTAGGGTTAGAGATAGCGTTAGGGTGAGGGTGAGGTTTAGGGGTTGAGTTAGGGTTAGGGTGAATGTTAGGCTGAGGGTTAGGGTTAAGGTGAGGGTTAAGGTGGGGTGACGGTAAGGGTAAAGTTGAGGGTTAGGCCTAGGGTGACGGTTACGGTAGGTGAGGGTTAGGTTTAGGGTGTGGGTTAGGGTTAGGGTGAGGGTGAGGATGAGGGTTAAATTGAGGCTTAGTGTTAGGGTTAGTGTGATGTTTAGGGTGAGGAAGAGGGTAAGGGTTAGGGTGAGGGCTAGGGTGAGGGAGAGGATTAGGGTTGGTGTTAGGGTGCGGTTAGGGTTAGGGTGAGGGTTATGGTTAGTATGAGGGTTAGGGTTAGGTTCAGTGTTAGGGTTAAGGTTAAGGTTAAGGTTAGTGTAGGGTTAGGGTTAGGGTTAGGGTTAGGGTTGTTGTTAGGGTTAGGGTTAGGATGAGGTTTAGGTTTAGGGTTAGAGTTAGGGTTAGTGTGAGTGTGAGGTTTAGGGTTAGAGTTAGTGTTAGTGTTAGGGTTAGGGCTAGGGTGAGCGTTAGGGTTAGGGTTAGGCTTAGGCTTTGGCTCAGGCTTAGCCCCAGCATATGGGTGAGGGTTAGGGTTCGGTTTAGGGTTCGGGTTAATTTTAGGGTTAGGGTGAGGATTAGGATGAGGTTTAGGGTTAGGATTAGGGTTAGGCTGAGGTCTAGGGTGAGGATTAGGCTGAGGGTTAGGGATAGGGTTAGGTTTAGGATTAGGTTTATGGTGAGGGTGAATGTGAGGGTTAGAATTAGGGTTAGGTTTAGGCTTAGGATTAGGGTGAAGGGTGGGGTTAGGGTTTTGTTAGGGTGAGGATGAGGCTGAGGATTAGGTTTAGGTTGAGGGTTAGGTTTAGGTTTAGGGTTAGTGTTAGTGTTATGGTTAGGGTTATAGTGAGGGTTAGGGACTAGGTTTAGAGTTATTGTTAGGGTTAGGGTTAAGGTTACAGTTACAATGAGGGTGAGGGTGATGATTAGCGTTAGCATTATGGTGAGATTTAATGTTAGGATTAGTGTTAGAGGTAGGTTTATGGTGAGGATGAGGTTTAGGGGTAGAGTCAGGGTTAGGGTGAGGGTTAAGTTGAGGGTTAGGGTTAGGGTGAGGGTTAGGGTGGGAGTGACGGTACGGGTAAACGTGAGGGTTAGGCTGAGGTTGTGGGTTATTGTAAGGGTGAGGGTTAGGGTTAGGATGAAAATTAGGGTTAGGGGTAGGGTGAGGGTGAGGGTTAGATTGAGTATTAGTGTTAGGGTTAGTGTGAGGTTTAGGGTGAGGATGAGTGTTAGGGTTAGGGTGAGGGCTAGGGTGAGGGTGAGGGTTAGGGTTAGGGTTAAGGTGAGCTTTAGGGTTAGGGTGATGGTTAGGGTTAGTGTGAGGGTTAGTGTTAGGATTAGTGTGAGCGTTCGGTTGAGGGTAAATGTTAGGGTGAGGCTTAAGATAAGGGTTAGTTTTAGCGTTAAGGTTAGGGTTATTGTTAGCGTTAGGTTTAGGGTTATGGTTAAGGTCAGGGTGAGGGTTAGATTTAGTGTTAGGATGAGGTTTAGGTTTAGGGTTAGGGTTAGAGTTAGGGTTAGGGTGAGAGTGAGGTTTAGGGTTAGAGTTAGGGTTAGTGTAAGGGTTAGGGTTAGGGTGAGGGTTAGGGTTAGGGCTAGGCTTAGGCTTAGGCTTAGGCTTAGGCCGAGCATGAGGGTGAGGGTTAGGGTTAGGTTTAGGGTGAGGGTTAGGTTTAGGGTTAGGGTGAGAGTTAGGATGAGGTTTAGGGTTAGGATTAGGTTTAGGTTGAGGGCTAGGTTGAGGCTTATATTGAGGGTTTGGGTAAGGTTAGGGTTATGTTTAGGATTAGGTTTAGGGTGAGGGTGAGTGTGAGGGTTAGGGTTAGGGTTAGGGTTAGGGTTACAGTGAGGGTTAGGATTAGGGGTAGGTTTAGGCTTAGGTTTAGACTGAGGGTGAGGATGGGGGTGAGGATTATGGTTAGAGTTAGGGTTAGGGTTAGGGTTATTTTTAGTGTTATGGTTAGGGTTAAGTTTTAGGTGAGGGTGAGGCTGAGGGTGAGGATTATGTTTAGGGTTAGTGTTAGGGTTAGGTTTAGTGGTATATTTATATTTAGTGTTAGAGTTATGGTGAGGTTGAGGGTGCGGGTGAGAGTTAGGGAAAAGGTGAAGTTTAGGGTGAGGTTTAGGTTGAGGGTTAGGGTTAGGGTAAGGGTGAGGTTTAGGGTTAGAGTTACGGTTATGGGGATGGTTAGGTTGAGGTTTAGGGTTAGGGTTAGTGTTAGGGTTAGGGTGATTGTGAGGGTTAGTTTGAGGTTTAGGGTTAGGATTAGGTTTAGGATTAGGGTTAGGGTAGGGTTAAGTGTGTGGGTTAGGGTGAGGGTTAGGCTTAGGCTTAGGGTTAGGCTGAGGGTGAGGGTGGTGGTGAGGATTAGGTTTAGGGTTATGGTGTGTGTTATTGTTAGTATTAGTGTTAGAGCTACATAGAGGGTGAGGGTGCGGGTGAGGGTTAGGTTTAGGGTTAGGGTGGGGTTTAGGGATTGGGTTAGGGTTCGGTTGATGGTGAGGGTGAGGGTTAGGGTTAGATATAGGGTTAGGGGGAGGGTTAGGGTGAGCGTTAGTGTGAGGCTTAGTTGTTAGGGTTAGGGTGAGGGTGAGGCTTAGTATGAGGTTTAGGGTTAGGGTTAGTGTGAGGGTTTGTGTTATGTTTAGGGTTAGTGTTTGAGTGAGGGTAAGTTTTAGGGTGAGTGTTTGGGTTAGAGTCAGTGTTATGGTTTTGGTGAGGTTTCATGTTAGGTTTAGGGGTAGGGTTAGGGTTAGGGTGAGGCTTAGGGTCAGAGTGAGGCTGAAGGTGAGGGTTAGGGCTAGGGTTATTTTTAGGGTTCGGGTTAATGTGATGGTTAGGGTGAGGGTTAGGGTTAGGATTAGGAGTAGGCTTAGGGTTAGGGTGAGTGTGAGGTTTAGGGTTAGGGTTAGGGTGAGAGTTAGAGTTCCGGTTAAGTTTAGGGTTAGGGTGAGGGTTAGGGTACGGGTTAAGGTGAGGTTGAGGGTTAGGGATAGGTTGAGCATTAGGGTTAGGTTAGGGTTAGGGTGAAGTTGAGTGTAAGGGTTAGGGTTAGTGTTAGGGTGAGATTGAGGGTGAGGGTTAGGGTTAGTGTTAGGGTGAGGGTTAGGATGAGTGTTAGGGTTAGGATTAGGGTTAGAGTGATGGCTAGCATGAGGGTGAAGTTTAGGGTTAAGGTTACGGTGAGGTTTACCGTTAGGGTAAGGGTTAGGGTTAGGGTGAGGGTGAGCTTTAGGGTTAGAGTTAGGGTTAGGGTGAGGCTGAGGGTGAGGGTTGGGTTATGTTTAGGGTTAGGTTTAGGCTTAGGGGTAGGCTTAGGCCGAGCATAAGGGGGAGGGTAAGTGTTAGGGTTAGGGTTAGGGTTAGGGTTAGGGTTAGGGTTAGATTTAGGGTGAGGGCTAGGGTGAGGGTTAGGGTGAGTGTTGGGGTTAGGGATAGGATTAGGTTTAGGATTTGGGGTACGGTGAGTGTGAGTGTGAGGGTTAGGCTAAGGGTTAGGGTTAGGCTTAGGGTTAGGGTGAGGGTTAAGGTTAAGGTTTGGGTTAGGGTGAGTGTGAGGCTGAGGATTAGGTTTAGGTTTGAGGTTAGGTTTAAGTTTTGTTTTAGGTTTAGGGTTAGGGTTAGGTTTAGGGTTACAGTTAGGGTTAAAGGGAGGGTTAGGGTTAGGGTTAGGCTGAGGCTGAGGTTGGGGGTGAGGATTAGAGTTAGGGTTAAGTTTACGGTTAGTCCTATTGTTAGTGCTATGGTTAGGATTAAGTTTTCAGTGAGGGTGAGGCTGAGGGTGAGGGTTATGTTTAGGGTTAGGGTTAGGGTTAGTGTTGTTAGGGACAGGGTTAGAGTTAGGGTGAGTTAGAGGGTGAGGGTGAGGGTTAGGTTTAGGGTGAGTTTTAGGGTTAGGGTGAGGGTGAGGTTTAGCGTTAGAGTTAGGGTTTGGGGGAGGTTTTGGGGGAGGTTTATGGTTAGGGTTAGTGTTAGGGCTAGGGTGAGGGTGAGGGTTAAGTTGAGGTTTAGGAATAGGGTTAGGTTTAAGATTAGGGTTAGGGTGAGCATGAGTGTGAGGGTTAGGGTGAGGGTTAGGCTTAGGCTTAGTGTTAGGCTGATGGTGAGGGTGGGGGTGAGGATTAGGGTTAGGGTGATGGTTAGGGTTCGGCTTAGTGTTATTTTTAGAGTTAGCATTAGTGTTATGGTGAGGGTAAGGGTGCGGGTGAGGGTTAGTGTTAAGGTTAGGGTGGGTTTTAGGGTTAGAGTTAGGGTTAGGGTTAGGTGGAGGGTGAAGTTTACGGTTAGATACAGGGTTAGGGGGAGGGGTAGGTTGAGGGTTAGGTTAGGGTTAGGGTTTGTGTTAGGGTTAGGGTGAGGGTGAGGGTGAGGGTTAGGGTTAGGGTTAGGGTGAGGTTTAGGGTTAGGGTTATGGTTTGGTTTTGAGTTATGGTGAGGGTGAGGGTGCGGGTGAGTTTGAGGGTTAAGGTTAGGTTTCAGGTAAGGCTTGTGGTTAGGCTAAGGGTTAGGCTGAGGGTGAGGGTGAGTGTGAGGGTTAGGGATAGGGTGAGGGTTTCGGATAGGGTTATAGGGAGGGTTAGGATGAGGGTTAGTGTTAGGAGTAGGGTTAGGGTGAGGGCTAGGGTGAGGGTGAGGTTTAGGGTTATGGTTAGGGTGAGGTTTAGGTTTAGGTTTAGGGTTAGGGTTAGGGTGGGAGTGGGGTTTAGGGTTAGAGTTAGGGATAAGGTGAGGCGGAGGTTGAGGCTTAGGGTTAGGGTTAGGATTAGGATTAAGGTAAGGGTAAGGTGAGTGTGAGGGTTAGGGTTAGGGTGAGGGTTAGGGTTAGGGTTAAGGTGAAAGTTAGGGTTCAGGTAAAGTTTAGGGTTAGGGTGGGGGTTAGAGTTAGTGTTAAGTTGAGCGTGAGGATTAGGGTTAGGTTGAGTGTTAGGTTTAGGGTGAGGTTTAGGGTTTGGTTTAGGGTGAGTTTTAGGATGAGAAGTAGGGTTAGGATTAGGGTTAGGATGAGGTATAGGTTGAGGGTGAGGGTTAGGTTTAGTGTTAGGGTGAATTTTAATGTTAGGTTTAGGCCTTAGGGTGAGGGTAAGGATGAGGTTTAGGGTTAGAATAAATGTGAGGGTTAGGGTTAGGTTGAGGTTTAGGTTTAGGATTAGCGTTAGTGTGAGTTTGAGGATTATGATTAGGGTTAGGTTTAGGGTTATTGTTAGGGATAGGGTTAGGGTTACGATTATGGTGAGGTTGAGGTTTAGGGTTAGGGTTAGGGTGAGGTTTTTTGTGTTATGGTTAGGGTTAGAGTTAGATTTAGCGTGAGGTTCGGGTTACTGTGAGGGTTATTGTTAGGGTTAAGTTTTGGGTTATGGTGAGGGTTGTGGTTATGGTTATGGTTAGGGTTAGGGTTAGGATTAGGGTTGGGGTTACGGTGAGATTTAGTAGTTTAGGGTGAGGGTGGGATTTAGGGTTAGAGTTAGGGTTAGGGTGAGGGTTAGGGTGGGGGTTAGGGTTAGGGTTCAATTAGGCTGAGGATTAAGGTGGGGGTCATGATAAGGTTAAATGTGAGGGTTAGGCCTAGGGTGATGGTTAGGGTTAGGGTGAGGGCTAGGGTGAGGGTGAGGATTAGGGTTAGTGTTAGGATTAGGCTGAGGGTTAGGATGAGGGTTAGGGTTAGGATTAAGGTTAGTGTAAGGGCTAGGATAAGGGTAGGTTTAGAGTTAGGGTTAGGGTCAGGTTTAGGGTTAGGGTTAGGCTAAGGGTTATGGTGAGGGTGAGGTTTAGGGTTAGAGTTAGGGTTAGGATGAGGCTGAAGGTGAGGGTTAGGGTTAGGCTTAGTGTTAGGGTTAGGGTTAGGTTGAGGATTAAGGTGAGATTGAGGGTTAAGGTTAGGGTTAGTTTTAGGCTTAGGATTAGGCTGAGTGTGAGGGTGAAGCTGAGTGTTAGGGTTAGGTTGAGGGTTAGGGTTAGGGTTATCGGGAGGGTTAGTATGAGGGTTAGGGTTAGGATTAGGGCTAGGATGAGGGCTAGGGTGAGGGTGAGGTTTAGGGTTAGGTTTAGGTTGAGGTTTAGTGTTAGAGATAGAGTGAGTGTTAGGATGAGGGTTAGGTTTAGGATTAGGGTTAGCATTAGGGCTAGTGTGAGATTGATGGTTAGGGTAAGCATTAGGCTTAGGCTTAGGTTTAGGCTGAGCATGTGGTTGAGGGCGAGGATTAGCTTTAGGGTTCGGTTGAGGTTTAGTGTTAGGGTTAGGGATAGAGTTCGGGTTAGGGTGAGGGTGAGGTTTAGGGGTAGAGTTAGGGTTAGGATGAGGGTTAGGTTTAGGGTGAGGGTTAGGGTGGGGTGATGGTAAGGGTAAATGGGAAATTTAAGCTGAGGGTGAGGGTTACGGTAAGGGTGAGGGTTAGGGCTAGGTTGAGGGTTAGGGTTAGGGTTAGGGTGAGGGTGAGGCTTAGATTGAGGATTAGTGTTAGGGTTAGTGTCAGGTTTAGGGTGAGAATGAGGCTTAGGGTTAGGGTGAGGGTAGGGTAAGTGTGAGGGTTAGGGTTAGTGTTAAGGTGAGGGTTAGTGTTAGAGTGATGGTTAGGGTTATTGTTAGTGTGAGGTTTAGGGATGGGGTTAGGGTTAGGATTAATGTTAGGGTTAGGCTTAAGGTGAGGCTTAGGGTGAGGGTGAGCGTCAGGGTTAGGGTTTGATTGGGATTTGGGTTAGGTTAAGTGTGAGGGTTAGGGTTAGGGATAGGGATAGGCTTAGGTTTAGGCTGAGGGTGAGGGTGAGTGTGAGGCTTAGAGTTAGGGTGAGGGATAGGGTTAGGGTGAGAGTTAGGGTTTGAGTTAAGTTTAGGGTTAGGGTGATGGTTAGGGTAGGGGTTACAGTGAGGTTGAGGGTTAGGGTTAGGTTGAGGGTTAGGGTTAGGTTTAGGGTTAGGGTGAGGGTGAGGATTAGGGTTAAGGTTATTTTTAGGATGAGGTTTAGGATGAGTGTCAGGGTTAGGATTAGGGTTAGGGTGAGGGCTAGCATTAGGGTGAGGTTTAGGGTTAAGGTTAGGGTGAGGTTTAGGGTTAGAGGTTAGGTTAGGGTGAGGCTGAGTGTGAGGGTTGGGTTAGGGTTAGGTTTAGGTTGACGGTGAGTGTTAGGATTAGGGTTAGGGTTAGGGTTAGGGTTAGGTTTAAGATAAGTATTAGTGTTAATGTTAGGGTTAGGGTTAAGGTGAGGTTGAGGGTGAGGATGAGGGTGAGGGGTATGTTTATTGTTAGGGTGAGTTTTAGGTTTAGGGTTAGTGTTAGGGTGAGGGTTAGGATGAGGGTTAGGGTTACGGTAAGGGTGAGGGTTAGGGTTAGGCTGAGGGTTAGGGTCAGGATTAGGGTTAATGTGAGGTTGAGGTTTAGGATTAGGGTTAGGGTTAGGGTTATTGTTAGGGTTAGGGTTACCGTTACAGTGAGGTTGAGGGTTAGGGTTAGAGTTAGGGTGAGCTTTTTAGAGTTAGGGTTAGGGTTAGAGATACGATTAGGGTGAGGGTGAGGTTTAGGGGTAGAGTTAGGGTTAGGGTGAAGGTTAGTGTGAGGATTAGGTTTAGGGTGAGGGTGAGGGTGATGGTTAGATTGATGATTAGTGTTAGGGTTAGTGTGAGTTTGAGGGTGAGGATGAGGTTTAGGCTTAGGGTGAGGGCTAGGGTGAGGGTGAGGATTAGGTTTAGTGTTAGGTTTAGGGTGAGGGTTATGGTTAGGGTTTGGGCTAGGTTTAGGTTTAGGTTTAGTGTTATGGTTAGGGTTTGGTTTAGGGTAAGGTTAGGGTAAGGGTTTTTGTTAGGGTTATTATTAGGGTTAGGGTTAGGATGAGGTTTAAGTTTACATTTCGGTTTAGAGTTAGGATTAGTTTTAGAGTGAGGTTTAGAGTTAGAGTTAGGGTGAGTGTTAGGGTTAGAGTTAGGGTTAGCGTTAGGGTTAGGGTTAGGCTTAGGCTTTGGCTTAGACTTAGGCCCAGCATGTGGGTGAGGGTTAGGGTAAGGATTAGGGTGAGGGTTAAGGTTAGGGTTAGGGTGAGGATTAAGATGAGGTTTAGGGTTAGGATTAGGGTTAGGCTGAGGAGTAGGGTGAGAGTTAGGGTGAGGGTTAGGCTTAGGGTGAGGGTGAGGTTTAGGATTTGATTTAGGGTTAGGGGGAGTGTTAGTTCGAGGCTAGGGTTAGGGTTAGTGTTAAGGTAAAGGTTAGGTTGATGGATACGTTGAGGTTTTGGGTTAGGGTTATGGTTAGGGTTAGGATGAGGGTTAGGCTGAGGGTGAGTGTGAGGTTTAGGGTTAGGCTTAGGATTAGGTTTAGGTTTAGGTTTAGGATTAGTGTTATTGTTAGGGTTAGGGTTAGATTTATGGTAAAGTGAGGGTGAGGGTGATGGTGAAGTTTAGGGTTAGGGTTAGGGTGAGGTTTATGGTTAGGGTTAGGATTAGGGTTAGGGTGAGGGTGAGGTTTAGGGTTAGATTTTGGGTTAGGGGCAGTATTAGTTCGAGGGTTAGGGTTAGGGTTAGGGTTAGGGTTAAGGGTAGGTTGATGGTTATGTTTTGGTTTTGGGTTAGGAATAGGGTTAGGGTTAGGATTAGGCTTAGGGTGAGGGTGAATGTGAGGGTTAGGGTTAGGCTTAGGCTTAGGCGTAGGGTTAGGCTGAGGGTGAGGGCGGGGGTGAGGATTAGGGTTACGGTGATGGTTAGGGTTAGGATTAGGCTGAGGGTTAGAATGAGGGTTAGGGTTAGGATTAAGGTTAGGGTGAGGGCTTGGGTGAGGGTGAGGATTAGGGTAAGGCTTAGGCTTAGGGTTAGTTTGAGCTTGAGGTTGAGGGTGAGGGTTTCGGTTAGGGTGATGGTTAGGTTTACGGTTAGGGTGAGGGTTTGTATGAGGTTTAGGGTTAGGGTTTGGTTTAGGGTGATTATGATGGTAAGGGTAAAGGAGAGGTTTTGGCTGAGTGTGAGTGTTAAGATAAGGGTTAGGGTTAGGGTTATTTTTCGGGTTAGGGTAAGGGTTAGTGTTAGGGTTAGGGTGAGGGTTAGATTGAGGATTCAGTTTAGGGTTAGTGTGAGGTTTAGGGTGAGGATAAGGGTTAGGGTTAGCGTGAGGGTGAGGGATAGAATTAGGGTTAGGGTTGGGGCTAGGGTGAGGGTGAGGTTTAGGTTTAGGGTTAGGGTGAGGGCTAGGGTGAGTGTTAGGGTGAGGTTTAGTGTTAGGGATAGGGTTAGGTTTAGGATTAGGTTTAGGGTGAGGGTGAGTGTGAGGGTTAGGGTGAGGGTTAGGATTAGGCTTAGGGTTAGGGTGTGAACTAGGGGTAGGGTTTGGGTTAGGGTTACAGTGAGGTTTAGGGTTAGATATAGGATTAGGGGGGACGGTTAGGGTGAGGCTTAGTGTTAGTGTTAGGGTGAGGGTGAGGGTTTGGTTAAGGTTTAGGCTTAAGGGTTAGGGTTAGGGTTATTGTGAGTGTTAGTGTTAAGGTTAGGGTTAATGTTTGGGTGAGGTTAAGTGTTAGGGTGAGGGTTTGCATTAGGGTGAGGTTATGGTTTTGGTGAGGTTTAGTGTTAGTGTTAGGGTTAGGGTTAGGATGAGGGTGAGGCTTAGGGTTAAAGTTAGGGTTAGAGTGAGGCTGAGGATGAGGGTGAGGGTTAGGGTTAGGGTTATTGTTAGGGTTAGGGTTAATTTGATGGTTAGGTTGAGGGTTAGGTTTAGTGTTAGTGTTAGGATTAGGATTAGGCTTAGGGTTAGAATGAGTGTGAAGTTTAGGGTCAGGGTAAGAGTTATGCTTAGGGTTAGGCTGAGGGTGAGGCTGAGGTTTAGTTTTAGGGTGAGGTTTAGGGTTAGGGTTAGGGTGAGAGTTAGGTTTCCGGTTAAGTTTAGGTTTAGGGTGAGGGTTAGGGTATGGGTTAATTTGACGATGAGCTTTAGGTTTAGGTTGAGCTTTAAGATTAGATTAGGGTTAGGTTTAGGATTACGGTGAGGGTGAGGTATAGATTTAGGGTGAAGTTTAGGGTTAGGGTTAGGGTTAGGGTGAGGGTGAGGTTTAGGATTAGAGTTAGGTTTAGGGTGAGGCTGAGGGTGAGGGTTAGAGTTAGGGTTAGTGTTAGAGTTAGGGCTAGGGTGAGGGTTAGGCTTAGGATTAGTATTAGGGTTAGGTTTAGGGTTAGGATGAGGGCTAGGGTGAGGTTGAGGGGTAGGGTTAGTGTTAGGGTGAGGTTTATGGGTAGCGTTAGGGTTAGGGTGAGGGTTTGAATGAGAGTTAGGATTACAGTGAGGGTGAGGGTTAGGGTTAGTTTGAGGGTTAAGGTTAGGATTAGGGTTAGGGTGAGGGTGTTAGGGATTAGGGTTAGGCTTAAGTTTAGGGTAAGGATTAGTGTTATTGTTAGGGTTAGTTTTAGATTTATGGTAAGGGTGAGGGTGAGGGTGAGGGTGAACGTTAGGGTTAGGGTTAGGGTGAGGTTTATGGTTAGGGTTAGGATTAGGTTTAGGGTGAGGGTGAGGTTTAAGGTTAGATTTAGGGTTAGGGGGAGTGTTAGTTCGAAGTTAGGGTTAGGGTTAGTGTTAAGGTTAAGGTTAGGTTGATGGTTACGTTGAGGTTTTGGGTTAGGGTTATGGTTAGGGTTAGGATTAGGGTTAGGGTGAGGGTGAGTGTGAGGGTTAGGGTTAGGCTTAGGCTTAGGCTTAGGGTTAGGCTGAGGGTGAGGGTGGGGGTGAGGATTAGGGTTATGGTGATGGTTAGGGTTAGGGTTAGTGTGAGGGTTAGAATGAGGGTTAGGATTAGGATTAGGGTTAGAGTGAGGTCTAGGGTGAGGGTGAGGATTTGGGTAAGGCTTAGGCTTAGGGTTAGGCTGAGCTTGAGTTTGAGGGTGAGGGTTTCGGTTAGGGTGAGGGTTAGTATGAGGTTTTGGGTTACGGTGTGGGTTAGGGTGAGGGTTTGGATGAGGGTTAGGGTTACAGCGAGGTTGAGGATTAGGGTTAGGTATAGGGTTAGGGTTAGGATTAGGGTTAGGGTGAGGGTGAGTGTTAGGATTAGGGTTAGGCTTAGGTTTAGGGTTAGGTTTAGGGTTAGGATTAGTGTTCTTGTTAGGGTTAGGGTTAGATTTATGTTGAGGGTGAGGGTGAACTTTAGGGTTAGAGTTAGGGTGAGGTTTATGGTTAGTGTTAGGATTAGGGTTAGGGTGAGGGTGAGGTTTAGGGTTAGATTTAGGGTTAGGGTGAGGATTAGGTTTAGGATTAGGGTGAGAGTTTGGGTTCCGCTTAAGTTTAGATTTAGGGTGAGGGTTAGGGTTAGGTTGAGGGTTAGGTTTAGGGATAGTGTGATGGTTAGAATTATGGTTAGGGTTAGGGTTAGGATGAGGATTAGAGTTAGGATTAAGGTTAGGGTGAGGACTGGGGTGTGGTTGTCGTTTAGTGTTAGGGTTAGGGTGAGGGTTTGGATGAGGGTTAGGGTTACAGTGAAGGTGAGGATTGGGGTTAGGTTGAGGGTTAGCATTAGGATTAGGGTTAGGTTGAGGGTGAGTGTTAGGATTAGGGTGAGGCTTAGGGTTAGGTTTAGGTTTAGGGTTAGGATTAGTGTTATTGTTAGGGTTAGGGTTAGATTTATGGTAAGGTGAGGGTGAGGGTGAGGGTGAAGGTTAGGTTTAGGGTTAGGGTGAGGTTTATTGTTAGGATTAGGATTAGGGTTATTGTGAGGGTGAGGTTTAGGGTTAGACTTTGGGTTAGGGGAGTGTTAGTTTGAGGCTTAGGGTTAGGGTTAGGATTAAGGGTAGGTTGATGGTTATGTTGAGGTTTTGTGATAGGATTAGTGTTAGGATTAGGGTTAGGGTGAGGGTGAGTGTGAGGGTTAGGGTTAGGGTTAGGCTTAGGTTTAGGGTTAGGCTGAGGGTGAGGGCGGGGGTGAGGATTAGGGTTACAGTGATGGTTAGTTTCGGGTTAGGTTGAGGGTTAGAATGAGGGTTAGGATTAGGATTAAGGTTAGGGTGAGGGCTTGGGTGAGGGTGAGGATTAGGGTAAGGCTTAGGCTTAGGGTTAGTTTGAGCTTGAGGTTGAGGGTGAGGGTTTCGGTTAGGGTGATGGTTAGGTTTACGGTTAGGGTGAGGGTTTGTATGAGGTTTAGGTTTAGGGTGATTATGATGGTAAGGGTAAAGGAGAGGTTTTGGCTGAGCGTGAGTGTTAATTTAAGGGTGAGGTTTAGGGTTAGATTTAGGGTTATCGTAAGGGTTAGTTTTAGGGTTAGGGTGAGGGTTAGATTGAGGATTCAGTTTAGGGTTAGTGTGAGGTTTAGGATGAGGATAAGGGTTAGTGTTAGGGTGAGTTTGAGGGATAGAATTAGGGTTAGGCTTAGGTTTAGGGTTAGGAATAGTGATATTGTTAGGGTTAGTTTTAAATTTATGGTAAGGGTGAGGGTAAGGGTGAGGGTGAAGTTTAGGGTTAGAGTTAGGGTGAGGTTTATGGTTAGGGTTAGGATTAGGTTTAGGGTGAGGGTGAGGTTTAGGGTTAGATTTAGGGTTGGGGGGGTGTTAGCTCGAAGTTACAGTTAGGGTTGGTGTTAAGGTTAAGATTAGGTTGATTTTTACGTTGAGGTTTTGGGTTAGGGTTATGGTTAGGGTTAGGATTAGGTTTAGGGTGAGTGTGAGTGTGAGGGTTAGTGTTAGGCTTAGGCTTAGGGTTAGGCTGAGGGTGAGGGTCGGGGTGAGGATTAGGGTTAGGGTTAGGGTTAGGGTTAGGGTTAGGTTGAGGGTTAGAATGAGGGTTAGGATTAGGATTAGGGTTAGGGTAAGGGCTAGGGTGAGGGTGAGGATTAGGGTAAGGCTTAGGCTTAGGGTTAGGCTGAGCTTGAGTTTGAGGGTGAGGGTTTCAGTTAGGGTGAGTGTTAGTATGAGGTTTAGGGTTAGGGTGTGGGTTAGGGTGAGGGTTTGGATTAGTGTTAGGGTTAAAGTGATGTTGAGGATTAGGGTTAGGTATAGGATTAGGGTTAGGATTAGGGTTAAGGTGAGGGTGAGTGTTAGAATTAGGGTTAGGCTTAGGTTTAGGGTTAGGTTTAGGGTTAGGATTAGTGTTATTGTTAGGGCTAGGGTTAGATTTATGGTGAGTGTAAGGGTGACGTTTACGGTTAGAGTTAGGGTGAGGTTTATGGTTAGTGTTAGGATTAGGGTTAGGGTGAGGGTGTGGTTTAGGGTTAGATTTAGCGTTAGGGTGAGGATTAGGGTTAGGATTAGGGTGAGAGTTTGGGTTCCACTTAAGTTTAGGGTTAGAGTGAGGGTTAGGGTTAGGTTGAGGGTTAGGTTTAGGGACAGTGTGATGGTTAGAGTTAGGGTTAGGGTTAGGTTTAGGATTAGGATTAGAGTTAGGATTGACGTTAGGGTGAGGAATAGGGTGTGGTTGAGGGTTAGTGTTAGGGTTACGGTGAGGGTTTGGATGAGGAATAGGGTTACAGTGAGGGTGAGGATTAGGGTTAGGTTGAGGGTTAGCGTTAGGATTAGGGTTAGGTTGAGGGTGAGTGTTAGGATTAGGGTTAGGCTTAGTTTAGGTTTAGGTTTAGGGTTAGGATTAGTGTTATTATTAGGGTTAGGGTTAGATTAATGGTAAGGTGAGGGTGAGGGTGAGGGTGAAGGTTAGGGTAAGGATTAGGGTGAGGTTTATTGTTAGGATTAGGATTAGAGTTAGGGTTAGTGTGAGGTTTAGGGTTAGATTTTGGGTTAGGGGGAGTGTTAGTTCGATGGTTAGGGTTAGGGTTACTGTTAAGGGTAGGTTGATGGTTATGTTGAGGTTTTTTGATAGGATTAGGGTTAGGGTTAGGATTAGGGTTAGGGTGAGGGTGAGTGTGAGGGTTAGGGTTAGGCTTAGGCTTAGGCTTAGGCTTAGGGTTAGGCTGAGGGTGAGGGCGGGGGTGAGGATTAGGGTTACAGTGATGTTTAGGGTTAGGATTAGGTTGAGGGTTAGAATGAGGGTTAGGGTTAGGATTAAGGTTAGGGTGAGGGCTTGGGTGAGGGTGAGTATTAGGGTAAGGCTTAGGCTTAGGGTTTTGCTGATCTTGAGGTTGAGGGTGAGGGATTCCGTTAGGGTGATGGTTAGGTTTACGGTTAGTTTGAGGGTGTGTATGAGGTTTAGCGTTAGGGTGATTATGATGGTAAGGGTAAAGGAGAGGATTTGGCTGAGTGTGAGTGTTAATTTAAGGGTGATAGTTAGGGTTAGGTTTAGGGTTAGGGTAAGGGTTAGTGTTAGGGTTAGTGTGAGGGTTAGATTGAGGATTCAGTTTAGGGTTAGTGTGAGGTTTAAGGTGAGGATGAGGGTTAGTGTTAGGGTGAGGGTGAGGGATAGAATTAGGGTTAGGCTTAGGTTTAGGGTTAGGATTAGTGTTATTGTTAGGGTTAGTTTTAGATTTATGGTAAGGGTGAGGATGATGGTGAGGGTGAAGGTTAGGGTTAGGGTTAGGGTGAGGTTTTTGGTTAGGGTTAGGATCAGGTATATGGTGAGGGTGAGGTTTAGGGTTAGATTTAGGGTTAGGGGGAGTGTTAGTTCGAGGTTAGGGTTAGGGTTAGTGATAAGGTTAAGGTTAGGTTGATGGTTACGTTGAGCTTTTGGGTTAGGGTTATGGTTAGGGTTAGGATTAGGTTTAGGGTGAGTGTGAGTGTGAGGGTTAGGGTTAGGCTTAGGCTTAGGATTAGACTGAGGGTGAGGGTGGGGGTGAGGATTAGGGTTAGGGTGATGGTTAGGGTTAGGGTTAGGTTGAGGGTTAGAATGAGGGTTAGGATTAGGATTAGGGTTAGGGTGAGGGCTAGGGTGAGGGTGAGGATTAGGGTAAGGCTTAGGCTTAGGGTTAGGCTGAGCTTGAGTTTGAGGGTGAGGGTTTCAGTTAGGGTGAGGGTTAGTATGAGGTTTAGGGTTAGGGTGTGGGTTAGGGTGAGGGTTTGGATTAGTGTTAGGGTTACAGTGATGTTGAGGATTAGGGTTAGGTATAGGATTAGGGTTAGGATTAGGGTTAAGGTGAGGGTGAGTGTTAGGATTAGGGTTAGGCTTAGGTTTAGGGTTAAGTTTAGGGTTAGGATTAGTGTTATTGTTAGGTTTAGGGTTAGATTTATGGTGAGTGTGAGGGTGACGTTTAGAGTTAGAGTTAGGGTGAGGTTTATGGTTAGTGTTAGGATTAGGGTTAGGGTGAGGGTGTGGTTTAGGGTTAGATTTAGGGTTAGGGTGAGGATTAGGGTTAGGATTAGGGTGAGAGTTTGGGTTCCGCTTAAGTTTAGATTTAGGGTGAGGGTTAGGGTTAGGTTGAGGGTTAGGTTTAGGGATACTGTGATGGTTAGAGTTAGGGTTAGGGTTAGGGTTAGGATGAGGATTAGAGTTAGGATTAATGTTAGGGTGAGGACTAGGGTGAGGTTGAGGGTTAGTGTTAGAGTTAGGGTGAGGATTTGGATGAGGGTTAGGGTTACAGTGAGGGTGAGGATTGGGGATAGGTTGAGGGTTAGCATTAGGATTAGGTTTAGGTTGAGGGTGAGTGTTAGGATTAGGGTTAGGCTTAGGGTTAGGTTTAGGTTTAGGGTTAGGATTAGTGTTATTGTTAGGGTTAGGGTTAGATTTATGGTAAGGTGAGGGTGAGGGTGAGGGTGAGGTTAGGGTTAGGGTTAGGGTGAGGTTTATGGTTAGGGTTAGGATTAGGGTGAGGGTGAGGATGAGGTTTAGGGTTTGACTTTGGGTTAGGTGGAGTGTTAGTTCGAGGGTTAATGTTAGGGTTAGGTTTAGGGTTAGGTTTAGGGTTAGGGTTAAGGTTAGGTTGATGGTTATGTTGAGGTTTTGGGTTAGGATTAGGGTTAGGGTTAGGATTAGGGTTGGGATGAGGGTGAGTATGAGGTTTATGGTTAGGTTTAGGCTTAGGCTTAGGGTTAGGCTGAGGGTGAGGGCAGGGATGAGGATTAGGGTTACAGTGATGGTTAGTGTTAGGGTTAGTTTGAGGGTTAGAATGTGGGTTAGGGTTAGGATTAAGATTAGGGTGAGGGCTTGGGTGAGGGTGTGGTTTAGGGTAAGGCTTAGGATTAGGGTTAGGCTGAGCTTGAGGTTGAGGGTGAGGGTTTCGGTTAGGGTGATGGTTAGGTTTAAGGTTAGGGTGAGGGTTTGTATGAGGTTTAGGGTTAGGGTTTGGTTTAGGGTGATTATGATGGTAAGGGTAAAGGAGAGGTTTTGGCTGAGGGTGAGTGTTAAGATAAGTGTGAGGGTTAGGGTTATTTTTCGTGTTAGGATAATGGTTAGTGTTAGGGTTAGGGTGAGGGTTAGATTGAGGATTCAGTTTAGGGTTAGTGTGAGGTTTAGGGTGAGGATGAGGGTTAGGGTTAGGTTGAGGGTGAGGGATTGAATTAGGGTTAGGGTGAGGGCTAGGGTGAGGGTGAGGTTTAGGTTTAGGGTTAGGGTGAGAGCTAGGGTGAGTGTTAGGGTGAGGTTTAGTGTTAGGGATAGGGTTAGGTTTAGGATTAGGTTTAGGGTGAGGGTGAGTGTGAGGGTTAGGGTTAGGCTTAGGATTAGGCTTAGGGTTAGGGTGCGGACTAGGGGTAGGGTTTGGGTTAGGGTTACGGTGAGGGTTAGTGTTAGGGATAGGGTTAGGCTTTGGGTTAAGCTGAGGGTGAGGATGGGTTTTGTTTAGGTTATTGTTAGTGTTATGGTTAGGGTTAAGTTTGCAGTGAGGGTGAGGCTGAGGGTGAGGGTTATGGTTATGGTTAGGGTTTGGGTTAATGTTTTTATTAGGGTTAGGGTTAAAGTTACGGTGAGATTGAGGGTGTGGGTGAGGGTTAGGGTTAGGGTGAGGTTTACGGTGAGGTTTAGGTTTAGGGTTAGGTTTAGTGTTAGGGTGAGGGTGAGGTTTAGGGTTTGATATAGGGTTAGGGAGAGTGTTAGGGTGAGCATTAGGGTTAGGGTTAATGTTAGGCTTAGGGTGAGGGTGAGGGTTAGGTTGAGTTTAAGGGTTAGGGTTAGTGTGAGGGTTAGTATTAGGGTTAGGGTTAGTGTTAGGGTTAGGGTAAGTGTTAGGGTGAGCGTTTGGGTTAGGGTGAGGGTTATGTTTAGAGTGATGGTGAGGGGTGGGTTTAGGGTTATTGTTAGGGTTAGGGTTAGGGTTACGGTTACAGTGAGGGTGAGAGTGAGGGTTAGGGTTAGGATGAGGTTTAATGTTATGTTAGGGTTAGAATTAGGGTTAGGTTGAGACTGACGTTTATGTTTACAGTTAGGCTTAGTGTTAGTTTTAGGTTTACGGTGAGGGTTAGGGTTAGGCTTAGGCTTCGGCTTAGGCTTAGGCCGAGCATGAGGTTGAGGGTGAGGGTTAGGATCAGGTTTAGGGTTAGGATTAGGGTTAGGGTTAGGTCTAGGGTGAGGGTTAGGTTGAGGGTTAGGGTGATTGAAAGAGTCAGGTTTAGGATTAAGGTTAGGGTGAGGTTGAGTGTGAGGGTTAGGGTTAGGGTTAGGATTAGGCTTAGGGTTAGGGTGATGGTTAAGATTAGGGTTTGAGTTATGGTGAGGGTGAGGCTGAGGATTAGGGTTTGGTTTAGGGTTAGATTTAGGGTAAGGTTTAGGGTTAGGCTTATGGTTCCGGTACGGGTTTGGGTTAGAGTTAGGTTTAGGCTTAGGGTTAGCCTGAGGGTGAGGGTGGGGGTGAGGGTGAGGGTTATGTTTAGTGTTAGGGTGAGGGTTAGGATCAGGGTTAGGGTTAGGATTAGGGTGAGGGTGAGGTTTAGTTTTAGGGTGAGGTTTAGGTTTAGGGTTAGGTTTAGGGTGATTGTGAGGTTTAGGATTAGAGTTAGGTCTCGGGTGAGGCTGAGAGTGAGGGTTAGGGTTAGGGTTAGTGTTAGAGTTAGGGTTAGGGTGATGTTTAATGTGAGGATGAGGGTTAGGCTTAGGTTTAAGGGTAGGATTAGGGTAAGGGTTAGGGTGAATATAAGGATTAGGGTGAGTGTGAGGGTTACGGTTAGAGTTAGGCTTCGACTTAGGTTTAGGCTGAGGGTGAGGGTTAGGTTTAGTGTGAGTGTTAGGGTTAGGGTTAGGGTGAGGGTTAGGCTGAGGTTGAGGGTTAAGCTCAGGTTTAGGATTAGGTTAAGGTTTAGGGTGAGTGTGAGGATTAGGGTTAAGGGTAGGCTTCGGCTTAGGGTTAGGCTGAGGGTGAGGATGAGGGTGAGGTTTAGGGTTAGGGTGAGGGTTAGTGTTAGGGTTAGGGTGATAGTTTGGGTTCGGGTTAAGTTTAGAGTTAGCGTGAGTGTTAGGGTTAGGTTAAGGATTAGGGTTAGGGATAGTGTGATGTTTAGGGTGAGGGTTAGGGTTAGGATGAGGATTAGGGTTATGTTTAGGGTTAGGATGAGGACTAGGGTGAGGATGTGGGTTATAGGGTTAGTGTTAGGGTGAGGTTTATGGTTAGCGTTAGGGTTAGGGTGAGGGTTTGGATGAGAGTTAGGATTACAGTGAGGGTGAGGGTTAGGGTTAGGGTGATGGTTAGAGTTAGGGTTAGGTTGATGGTTAGAATGAGGGTTAGGATTAGGATTAGGGTTAGGGTGAGGGCTAGGGTGAGGGTGAGGATTAGGGTAAGGCTTAGGCTTAGGGTTAGGCTGATCTTGAGGTTGAGGGTGAGGGTTTCGGTTAGGGTGAGGGTTAGTATGAGGTTTAGGGTTAGGGTGTGGGTTAGGGTGAGGGTTTGGATGAGGGTTAGGGTTACAGTGATGTTGAGGTTTAGGGTTAGGTATAGGGTTAGGGTTAGCATTAGGGTTAGGGTGAGGGTGAGTGTTCGGATTAGGATTAGGGTTAGGTTTAGGGTTAGGTTTAGGTTTAGGATTAGTTTTATTGTTAGGATTAGGGTTAGTTTTATCTTAAGGGTGAGGGTGAGGGTGAGGGTGAAGTTCAGTGTTAGAGTTAGGGTGAGGTTTATGGTTAGTGTTAGGATTAGGTTTAGTGTGAGGGTGAAGGTTAGGGTTAGGGTTAGGGTGAGGTTTATGTTTAGGGTTAGGATTAGGTTTAGGGTGAGGGTGAGGTTTAGGGTTAGATTTAGGGTTAGGGGGAGTGTTAGTTCGAGGTTAGGGTTAGGGTTAGTGTTAAGGTTAAGGTTAGGTTGATGGTTACGTTGAGGTTTTGGGTTAGGGTTATGGTTAGGGTTAGGATTAGGGTTAGGGTGAGGGTGAGTGTGAGGGTTAGGGTTAGGCTGAGGGTGAGGGTGGGGGTGAGGATTAGGGTTAGGGTGATGGTTAGAGTTAGGGTTAGGTTGATGGTTAGAATGAGGGTTAGGATTAGGATTAGGGTTAGGGTGAGGGCTAGGGTGAGGGTGAGGATTAGGGTAAGGCTTAGGCTTAGGGTTAGGCTGATCTTGAGGTTGAGGGTGAGGGTTTCGGTTAGGGTGAGGGTTAGTATGAGGTTTAGGGTTAGGGTGTGGGTTAGGGTGAGGGTTTGGATGAGGGTTAGGGTTACAGTGATGTTGAGGTTTAGGGTTAGGTATAGGGTTAGGGTTAGCATTAGGGTTAGGGTGAGGGTGAGTGTTCGGATTAGGATTAGGGTTAGGTTTAGGGTTAGGTTTAGGTTTAGGATTAGTTTTATTGTTAGGGTTAGGGTTAGTTTTATCTTAAGGGTGAGGGTGAGGGTGAGGGTGAAGTTCAGTGTTAGAGTTAGGGTGAGGTTTATGGTTAGTGTTAGGATTAGGTTTAGTGTGAGGGTGAAGGTTAGGGTTAGATTTAGGGTTAGGGTGAGGATTAGGGTTAGGATTAGGGTGAGAGTTTGGGTTCCGCTTAAGTTTAGGGTTAGGGTGAGGGTTAGGGTTAGGTTGAGGGTTAGGTTTAGGGATAGTGTGATGGTTAGAGTTAGGGTTAGGGTTAGGGTTAGGATTAGGATTAGAGTTAGGATTAAGGTTAGGGTGAGGACTAGGGTGACGTTGAGGGTTAGTGTTAGGGTTACGGTGAGGGTTAGGGTTACAGAGAGGGTGAGGATTAGGGTTAGGTTGAGGGTTAGCGTTAGGATTAGGGTTAGGTTGAGGGTGAGTGTTAGGATTAGGGTTAGGCTTAGGGTTAGGTTTAGGTTTAGGGTTAGGATTAGTGTTATTGTTAGGGTTAGGGTTAGATTTATGGTAAGGTGAGGGTGAGGGTGAGGGTGAAGTTTAGGGTTAGGGTTAGGGTTAGGGTGAGGTTTATTGTTAGGGTTAGGATTAGGTTTAGGGTGAGGGTGAGGTTTAGGGTTAGATTTTGGGTTAGGGGGAGTGTTAGTTCGAGGGTTAGGGTTAAGTTTAGGGTTAGGGTTAAGTGTCAGTTGATGGTTATGTTTAGGTTTTGGGTTAGGATTAGGATTAGGGTTAGGGTGAGGGTGAGTGTTAGGTTTAGGGTTGGGTTAGGTTTAGGCTTAGGGTTAGGATGAGGGTGAGGGCGGTGTTGAGGATTAGGGTTATGGTGATGTTTAGGGTTAGGGTTAGCTTGAGGGTTAGAATGAGGGTTAGGTTTAGGATTAAGGTTAGGGTGAGGATTAGGGTATGGCTTAGGCTTAGGGTTAGGCTGAGCTTGAGTTTGAAGGTGAGGGTTTCGGTTAGGGTGATGTTTAGGTTTACGGTTAGAGTGAGGTTTTGTATGAGTTTTAGGGTTAGGGTGTGGGTTAGGGTGATTATGATGGTAAGGGTAAAGGAGAGGTTTTGGCTGAGGGTGAGTTTAAGATAAGGGTGAGGGTTACGGTTATTTTTCGGGTTAGGGTAAGGGTTAGTGTTAGGGTTAGGGTGAGGCTTAGATTGAGGATTCAGTTTAGGGTTAGTGTGAGGTTTATGGTGAGGATGATGGTTAGGGTTAGGGTGAGGGTGAGGGATAGAATTAGGGTTAGGGTGGGGGCTAGGGTGAGGGTGAGGTTTAGGTTTAGGGTCAGGGTGAGGGCTAGGGTGAGTGTTAGGGTGAGGTTTAGTGTTAGGGATAAGGTTAAGTTTAGGATTAGGTTTAGGGTGAGAGTGAGTGTGAGGGTTAGGTTTAGGGTTAGTTTTAGGCTTAGGGTTAGGGTGCGGACTAGAGGTAGGGTTTGGGTTGGGGTTACGGTGAGGGTGAGGGTGGGGTTTGGTTTAGGTTATTGTTAGTGTTATGGTTAGGGTTAAGTTTGCAGTGAGGGTTAGGCTGAGGGTGAGGGTTATTGTTAGGGTTAGGGTTTGGGTTAATGTTATTATTAGGGTTAAGGTTAGATTTACGGTGAGGTTGAAGGTGAGGGTGAGGGTTATGTTTAGGGTGAGGTTTAGGGTGAAGTTTAGGTTTAGGGTTAGGTTTTGTGTTAGGGTGAGGGTGAGGTTTAGGGTTTGATATAGGGTTAGGGGTAGGGTTTGGGTGAGGGTTAGGGTTAGGGTTAATGTTAGGTTTAGTTTGAGGGTGAGGGTTAGGTTGAGGTTAAGGGTTAGGGTTAGTGTGAGGATTAGTATTAGGGTTAGTGTTAGTGTTAGGATTAGGGTAAGTGTTAGGGTGAGCGTTTGGGTTAGGGTGAGGTTTATGTTTATAGTGATGGTTAGGGGTCGGGTTTGGGTTATTGTTAGGGTTAGAGTTAGGGTTACAGTTACAGTGAGGGTGAGAGTGAGGGTTAGGATTAGGGTTAGGATGAGGTTTAGTGTTATGTTAGGGTTAGAATTAGGGTTAGGTTGAGACTGAGGTTTATGTTTACAGTTAGGCTTAGTGTTAGTTTTAGGTTTAGGGTGAGGGTTAGGGTTAGGCTTAGGCTTTGGCTTAGACTTAGGCCGAGAATGAGGTTGAGGATGAGGGTTAGGATGATGTTTAGGGTTAGGATTAGGGTTAGGGTTAGGTCTAGGGTGAGGGTTAGGTTGAGGGTTAGGGTTATTGATAGAGTCAGGTTTAGGATTAAGGTTAGGGTGAGGTTGAGTGTGAGGGTTAGGGTTAGGGTTAGGATTAGGCTTAGGGTTAGGGTGAGGGTTAAGATTAGTGTTTGTGTTGTGGTGAGGGTGAGGCTGAGGATTAGGGTTTGGTTTAGGATTAGATTTAGGGTAAGGTTTAGGGTTAGGGTTAGGGTTCCCTTGAGGGTTTGGGTTAGGGTTAGGGTTAGGCTTAGGGTTAGGCTGAGGGTGAGGGTGAGGGTGAGGGTTAGGGTTAGTGTTAGGGTGAGGGTTAGGATGATGTTAGGGTTAGGATTAGGGTGAGGGTGAGGTTTAGGGTTAGGGTGAGGTTTAGGGTTAGGTTTAGCGTTAGGGTTAGGGTGAGGATTAGGATTAGTATTAGGTCTCGGGTGAGGCTGAGAGTGATGGTTAGGGTTAGGGTTAGTGTTAGAGTTAGGGTTAGGGTGAGGTTTAATGTGAGGGTGAGGGTTAGGCTTAGGGTTAAGAGTAGGATTAGGGTAAGTGTTAGGGTGAGTGTGAGGGTTAGCATTAGGGTTAGGCTTCGGCTTAGGTTTAGGCTGAGGGTGAGGGTTAGGTTTAGGGCGAGTGTTACGTTTATGGTTAGGGTGAGGGTTAGGCTGAGGGTGATGGTTAAGCTCAGGTTTAGGATTAGGATTAAGTTAAGTTTTAGGGTGAGTGTGAGGGTTAGGATTAGGGGTAGGCTTCGGCTTAGGGTTAGGCTGAGGTGAGGGTGAGGGTGAGGGTTAGGGTTAGGGTGAGTGTTAGGGTTAGGGTTAGGGTGAGATTTTGGGTTCGGGTTAATTTTAGGGTTAGGGTGAGAGTTAGGGATAGGTTGAGGCTTAGGGTTAGGGATAGTGTGATGGTTAGGGTTAGGATGAGGATTAGGGTTATGTTTAGGGTTAGGATGAGGGCTAGGGTGAGGTTGAGGGTTATAGTGTTAGTTTTAGGGTGAGGTTTATGGTTATCGTTAGGGTTAGGGTGAGGGTTTGGATGAGAGTTAGGATTACAGTGAGGGTGAGGGTTAGGGTTAGTTTGAGGGTTAGGGTTAGGATTAGGGTTAGGGTGAGGGTGAGTGTTAGGATTAGTGTTAGGCTTAGGTTTAGGGTTTGGATTAGTGTTTTGTTAGGGTTAGGTTTAGATTTATGGTAAGGGTGAGGGTGAGGGTGAGGGTGAAGGTTAGGGTTAGGGTTAGGGTGAGGTTTATGTTTAGGGTTAGGATTAGGTTTAGGGTGAGGGTGAGTGTGAGGGTTAGGGTTAGGCTTAGGCTTAGGCTTAGTGTTAGGCTGAGGGTGAGGGTGGGTGTGAGGATTAGGGTTAGGGTGATGGTTAGGTTTAGGGTTAGGGTGAGGGTTAGAGTGAGGGTTAGGATTAGGATTAGGGTTAGGGTGAGGGCTAGGGTGAGTGTGAGGATTAGGGTAAGGCTTAGGCTTAGGGTTAGGCTGAGCTTGAGGTTGAGGGTGAGGGTTTCAGTTAGGGTGAGGGTTAGTTTGAGCTTTAGGGTTAGGGTGTGGGTTAGGGTGAGGGTTTGGATGAGGGTTAGGGTTACAGCGAGGTTGAGGATTAGGGTTAGGTATAGGGTTAGGGTTAGGATTAGGGTTAGGGTGAGGGTGAGTGTTAGGATTAGGTTTAGGCTTAGGTTTAGGGTTAGGTTTAGGGTTAGGATTAGTGTTCTTGTTAGGGTTAGGGTTAGGTTTATGGTGAGGGTGAGGGTGAAGTTTAGGGTTAGAATTAGGGTGAGGTTTATGATTAGTGTTAAAATTAGGATTAGAGTGAGGGTGAGATTTAGGTTTAGATTTAGGCTTAGGGTGAGGATTAGGGTTAGGATTATGGTGAGAGTTTGGGTTCTGCTTATGTTTAAGGTCAGCGTGAGGGTTAGGGTTAGGTTGAGGGTTAGGTTTAGGGATAGTGTGATGGTTAGAGTTAGGGTTAGGGTTAGCGTTAGGATGAGGATTAGAATTAGGATTTAGGTTAGGGTGAGGACTAGGTTGAGTTTGAGGGTTAGTATTAGGGTTATGGTGAGGGTTTGGATGAGAGTTAGGGTTACAGTGAGGGTGAGGATTAGGGTTAGGTTGAGGGTTAGCGTTAGGATTAGGGTTAGGTTGAGGGTGAGAGTTAGAATTAGGGTTAGGTTTAGGGTTAGGTTTAGGATTAGGGTTAGGATTACTGTTATTGTTCGGGTTAGGGTTATATTTATGGTAAGGTGGGGTTAGGGTGAGGTTGAAGGTTAGGGTTAAGGATAGGGTGAGGTTTATGGTTAGGGTTAGGATTAGGGTTAGGGTGAGGGTCAGGTTTAGGGTTAGATTTTGGGTTGGGGGAGTGTTAGTTCAAGGGTTAGGGTTAGGGTTAGGGTTAGGGTTAAGGTTAGGTTGATGGTTAGGTTGAGGTTTTGGGTTAGGATTAGGGTTAGGGTTAAGATTAGGGTGTGGGTTAGGGTGATTATGATGGTAAGGGTAAAGGAGAGGTTTTGGCTGAGGGTGAGTGTTAAGATAAGGGTGAGTGTTAGGCTTATTTTTCGGGTTAGGTTAAGGGTTAGTTTTAGGGTTAGGGTGAGGGTAAGATTGAGGATTCGGTTTAGGGTTAGTGTGAGCTTTAGGGTGAGGATGAGGGTTAGGGTTAGGGTGAGGTGAGGGATAGAATTAGGGTTAGGGTGAGGGCTAGGTTGAGGATGAGGTTTAGGTTTCAGGTTAGGGTGACGGCAAGGGTGAGTGTTAGGTTGAGGTTTAGTGTTAGGGATAGGGTTAGGTTTAGGATTAGGGTTAGGGTGAGGGTGAGTGTGAGGGTTTGGGTTCGGGTTAGGATTAGGCTTAGGGTTAGGGTGAGGATTATTGTTAGGGTTTGGATCAGGGTGAGGTTTAGGTTAGGTTTAGGGTTAGGATTATGGTGACGGTGAGATTTAACGTTAGATATAGAGTTAGGGGTAAGGTTAGGGTGAGGGTTATGGTTAGGGTTAGTGTTAGGCTTAGGGTAAGGGGGAGGGTTAGGTTGAGTTTAAGGGTAAGGGTTAGGGTTAATGTTAGTGTGAGGGTTAGTATTAGGGTTAGGGTTAGTGTTATGGTTAGCGTAAGTGTTAGGGTGAGGGTTTGGGTTAGGGTGAGGGTTATGGTTAGGGTGAGGGTTAGGGTTAGTGTTAGGGTTATTGTTATGGTTAGGGTTAGGGTTACGGTTACAGTGAGGAAGAGAGTGAGGGTTAGGGTTAGGGTTAGGATGAGGTTTAGGGTTATGTTAGGGTTAGAATTAGGGTTAGGGTGAGAGTTAGGTTTAGGTTTAGATTTAGGATTAGTGTTAGTTTTACGGTTAGTGTGAGAGTTAGGGTTAGGCTTAGGCTTAGGCTTAGGCTTAGGCTTATGCCGAGCATGAGGTTGAGGGTGAGGGTTAGGATGAGGTTTAGGGTTAGTATTAGGTTTAGGGTTAGGGCTAGGGTGAGGGTTAGGTTGAGGGTTAGGGTTAGGGTGAGAGTTAGGTTTAGTATTAAGGTTAGGGTGAGGTTGAGTGTGAGGGTTAAGGTTAGGATTAGGATTAGACTTAGGGTTAGAGTGAGGGTTAAGATTAGGGTTTGGGTTATGATGAGGGTGAGGCTGAGGATTAGGTTTTGGTTTAGGGTTAGATTTAGCGTTAGGTTTAGGGTTAGGTTTAGGGTTATGGTGAGGGTTAGTGTTAGGGTTAGGGTTAGGCTGAGGGTGAGGGTGCGGGTGAGGGTAGGAGTGAGGGTTAGTGTTAGGGTTAGGGTTAGGGTTAGGGTTATTGTTAGTGTTATAGTAAGGGTTAAGTTTGCAGTGAGGGTGAGGCTGAGGTTGAGGGTTATGGTTATGGTTAGGGTTAGGGTTAGTGTTAGTGTTATTGTTAGGGTTAGGATTTGAGTTACTGTGAGGTTGAGGGTGAGGGTGATAGTTTAGAGTTAGGGTGAGGTTTAGGGTGAGGTTTAAGGTTAGGTTTAGGCTGAGGGTGAGGTTTAGGGTTAGAGTTAGTGTTAGGGGGAAGCTTATGGTGAGGTTTAGCGTTATGGTTAGTGTTAAGGTTATGGTGAGGGTGAGGGTTAGGATGAGGTTTAGGGATAGGATTAGGGTTAGGATTAGGGTTAGGGTGAGGCTGAGTGTAAGGGTTAGGGTGAGGGTTAGGCTTAGGCTTAGGGTTAGGATGAGGCTAAAGGTGGGGGTGAGGATTAGGTTTAGGGTGATGGTTAGGGTTAGGATTAGTCTTATTGTTAGAGTTAGGTTTAGAGTTCCGGTGAGGGTGAGGGTGCGGCTGAGGTTTAGGTTTAGTGTTAGTGTGAGGGTTAGTGCTTGGGTTAGGATTAGTTTTAGGGTCATGGTAAGTTTTAGGGTGAGGGTTTGGGTTAGTGTGAGGGTTATGGTTAGGGTTAGGGTCAGGTTTAGGGTTTGGGTTAGAGTTAGGTTTAGGGTGAGAGGTAGGGGGAGGTTTAGGGTTAGGGTTAGGGTTAGGATTAGGGTTAGGTTGAGGGTGAGTGTGTGTGTTAGGGTTAGGTTTAGGATTAGGCTTAGGTTTAGGCTCAGGGTGAGGTTGAGGATGAAGGTTAGGGTTGGGGTGAGCATTAAGGTTCGGCTTACGTTTAGGTTTAGGGTGAGGGTTAGGGTAAAGGTTATGTTGAGGGAGAGGGTTAGGATTAGTTTGAAGGTTCGGGTTAGGGTGAGGGTGAGGATTAGCATTAGGTTTAGGGTGAGAGTTAGGATGAGGGTTAATTTTAGGATTAGGGTTAGAGTGAGGGCTATTTTGAGTGTGAGATTTAGGCTTAGGGTTAGTGTGACGTTTAGGGTTAGTGTAAGGGTTAGGGTTAGGGTGAGGTTGAGGTTTAGGGTTAGAGTTAGTGTTACGGTGAGGCTGAGGTTGAGCATTAGGGTTAGGGTTAGAGTTAGATTTAGGATTAAGGTGAGGGTGAGGTTTAGGCTTAGGGTTAGGCTTAGGGTTAGGATTAGGATTAGGGTAAGCTTTCGGGTAAGTCTGAGGGTTAGGGTTAGGGTTAGGGTTAGGTTTAGGGTTAGGCTGAGTGTGAGCATGAAGGTGAGAGTTAGGGTTAGGGTGAGGTTTAGGGTTAGGGTTAGGGTGAGTGTTAAGGTTAGGTTGAAGGTTAGGTTTAGGGTTATGGTGAGGGTTAGGGTTAGGGTTAGGGTGAGGGTTAGGTTGAGGATTAGGGTTAGGATTAGTGTTAGGGTGAGGGCTAGGGTGAGGGTGAGTATTGGGGTTAGTGTTAGTGTGAGGTTTAGGGTTAGTGTTAGGGAAAGGGTGAGGGTTAGGATGAGGGTTAGGGTTATGGTGACATGAGTGTTAGTGGTAGGGTGGGGCTTAGGGTTAGAATTAGGTTTAGGGTGATGCTGAGGTTTAGGATTAGTTTTATGGTTAGGGTTAGGTTTAGGGTTAGGATTAGTGTTATTGTTAGGGTTAGGGTTAGATTTACTGTGAGAGTGAGGGTGAGGGTGAGGGTGAGAGTTAGGTTTAGGGTGAGGTTTAGGGTTAGGGTTAGGATTAGTGTTAAGGTGAGGGTGAGGTTTAAGGTTAGATGTAGGTTTAGGGGAAGATTAGATCGAGGGTTAGGGTTAGGGTTAGTGTTAGGGTTAAGGTTAGGGTGAGGGTTAGGTTGAGGTTTAGGGTTAGGTTTAGGGTTAGGGTTAGGGTGAGTGTGAGTTTGAGGGTTAGGGTTAGGGTTAGGCTTAGGCTTAGGGTTAGGCTGAGGTTGAGGGTGGGGGTGAAGATTAGGGTTATGGTGATGTTTAGGATTAGTGTTAGTGTGAGGGTGAGGGTTAGTGTAAGGCTTAGGCTTAGGGTTAGGCTGATCGTGAGGTTTTGGGTGAGGGTTAGGGTTAGGGTTATGGTTAAATTTAAGGTTAGGGTGAAGGTTAGGGTGAGGTTTAGGGTAAGGTTGAGGGTAAGGGTGAGGATGATGGTAAGGGTAAAAATGAAGTTTACGCTGAGGGTTAGGGTTAAAATAAGTCTGAGGGTTAGGGTTAGGTTTAGGTTTAGGATAAGGGTTAGGTTTTGGCTTAGGGTGAGGTTTAGATTGAGGATTAGGGTTAGGGTTAGTGTGAGGTTTAGGGTGAGTATGAGCGTATGGGTTAGGGTGAGGGTGAGGGTTAGAATTAAGGTTAGGGTGAAGGCTAGGCTGAGGGTGAGGGTTACGGTGAGGGTGAGGTTTAGGGTTAGATATAGGTTTAGCGAGAGGGTTAGGGTTAGGGTCAGTGTTAGGGTTAGTGTGAGGGTGAGGGTTAGGTTGAGGTTAAGGTTTAGGGTTACGGTTAGGGTTAGTGTGAGTGTTAGTGTTAGGGTTAGAGTTAGTGTTAAGGTGAGGGTAAGTGTTTGGGTGTGGGTTTGGTTTAGGGTGAGGGTTATTGTTAGGGTGAGGGTTAGGGTTAGGGTTAGGGTTATTGTTAGAGTTAGGGTTACAGTTACGGTTACAGTGAGGGTCAGAGAAGTTTAGGGTTACGGTTAGGATAAGGTTTATGGTTAGGATCAGGGTTAGAATAAGGGTTAGGCTGAGAGTGTGGTTTAGGTTTAGAGTTAGGGTTAGTGTTAATTTTAGGGTTAGGGTGAGGGTTAGGGTTAGGCGTAGGCTTAGGCTTAGGCTTAGGCTGAGCATGAGTTTGAGGGTGAGGGTTAGGATGAGGTGTAGGGTTAGCATTAGGGTTAGTGTTAAGGCTAGGATGAGGGTTAGGTTAAGGTTAGAGTTAGGAATAGGGTTCGTTTTAGGATTAAGGTTAGGTTGAGGTTGAATGTGAGGATTAGGGTTAGGTTTAGGATTAGGCTTAGGGTCAGGGTGAGGGTTAAGGTTAGGGTTCGGGTTAGGGTGAGGGTGAGAATGAGGATTAGGGTTTGGTTTAGGGTTAGGTTTAGGGTTAGGTTTAGGTTTAGGGTTAGGGTTACGGTGACGGTTAGGGTTATGCTTAGGTTTAGGATTAGGGTTAGAGGTATGGTTAGGGGGACTGTTAGGTTGCGGTTTAGGGTTAGGGTTAGTGTTAGGGTTAGGGTGATTTGTGAGGGTTAGGTTGAGGTTTAGGGATAGGGTTAGGTTTAGGATTAGGTTTAGGGTGAGGGTGAGTTGAGGGTTAGGTTGAGGGTTAGGCTTAGGCTTCGGGTTAGGCTGAGGGTGAGGGTGGGGGTTAGGATTAGGGTTAGGGTGATGGTTTTGTTTAGGGTTAGTGGTATTGTTAGGGTTAGGGTTAGATTTCCAGTGAGGGTGAGGGTGCAGGTTAGGGATAAGGTTAGGGTTATTGTTAGGGTTAGGTTTAGGGTTAGCCTGAGGGTTAGCCTGAGGGTGATGTTGAGGGTGAGGTTTATGGTTAGGGTAAGAGTTAGGCTTAGGGTTAGGGTGATGTTTAGGGTTAGTGTGAGGGTTAGTGTTAGGGTTAGGGTGAGTGATAGGTTGAGGGTAAATGTTAGGCTGAGGCTTATGGTAAGGGTGAGGGTTAGGGTTAGGGTTAGAGTTATTGTTAGGGTTAAGTTTAAGGTTATGGTTAAAGTGAGGGTGAGGATGAGGGTTAGGTTTAGTGTTAGGATGAGGTTTAGGTTTAGGGTTAGGGTTAGAGTTAGGGTTAGGGTGAGAGTGAGGTTTAGGGTTTGAGTTAGGGTTAGTGTTAGCATTAGGGTTTGGGTGAGGGTTAGTGTTAGGACTAGGGTTAGGCTTAGGCTTAGGCTTAGGCCCAGCTTGAGGGTGAGGGTTAGGGTTAGGGTGAGGGGGAGGTTTAGTTTAGGCTTAGTGTTAGGATTAGGTTGAGGTTAAGGGTTAGGGTGAGGGTTAAGGTTAGGTTAGGGTGAGGGTTAAGATGAGGGTTAGGGTTTCAGTGAGAGTGAGGGTTAAGGTTAGGGCGAGGGTTAGGGTTAGAGTTATGGTTAGGGTGATGGTGATGGTTAGGATTAGGGTTAGGGTTATTGTAAATGTTATGGTTAGGGTTACAATTCCAGTGAGGGTGAGGCTGAGAGTGAAGTTTAAGGTTAGGGTAAGGGTTAGTTTTTGGGTTAGGATTAGTGGTAATGTTAGGGTTAGGGTTAGACTTACGATTTGGGTGAGGGTGAGGTTGAGCGTGAGGGTTAGGGTTAGGGTTAGGGTGAGGGATAGGGTAAGGTTTAGGGTTAGGGTTAGATTGGGGATTAGGGTTAGGTTAATGTGAGGTTTAGGGTGAGGATGAGGGTTAGGGTGAGGGTTAGGGTTAGAGTTAGGATTAGGTTGAGGGCTAGCGTGAGGGTGACTGTTAGGTTTAGGGTTAAGTTTATGGTGAGGTTTAGGGTGAGGGTTAGGTTTAGGTTTAGGGGGAGGCTTAGGTTTAGTGTGAGGGTTTCGGTTAGGGCAAGAGTGAGGGTGAGGGTAAGGGTTATGGTGAGGGTTGGGGTAATGGTGAGGGTTAGGGTTAGGATTAGGGATAGGTTTAGGGATAGACTGAGTTTGAGGGTGAGGGTGAGGGTCAGTTTTAGAGTTAGGGTTATGGTTAGGGTGAGGTCTAGGGTGAGGGTGAGGGTTAGGATGAAGGTGAGGGTGAGGGTCTTGGTTAGGTAATGGTTAGGGTTAGGGTGAGGATTAGTTGAGGGTTATGGTAAGGGTGAGCTTGAGGTTTAGGGTGTGGGTGAGCGTTAGGATTAGGGTGAAGTTTCGGGTGATGGTGAGGGTTAGGGTGAGGTAGAAGGTTAGGGTTAGGGCTAGGTGAGGGTTCGTGTTAATGTTAGGATTATGGTTAGGGTTAGGATTAGGTTTACGGTTAGGGTGAGGTTTAGGGTGAGGGTGAGGGTTAAGGTTAGGGTTAGGTTTGTGCTGTGGATAAGTGATAGCATGAAGGTTAGGGTGAATGTTAGACTTAGCATTAGTGTTAGGGTGAGGGTGAGGGTGAGGATTAGGGTGAGTTTTAGGGTTAGGGTGAGGGTTAGGGTTAGGCTTAAGCGTGAGGGTGAGGGTTAGAGTTAGAGTTATGGTGAGGATTCGGTTAAGTGTGAGGTTTAGGGTGAGGATGATGTTAAGTGTTAGGATGAGGGTTAGGGTGAGGGTGAGGGTTAGGGTTATGTTTTGGGTTAGGGTGAGGGTTAGGGTGAGGGTTAAGGTTAAGGTTATGCTTAGGGTTAGGGTGAGGGTTAGGCTGAGGATTAGGGTTATGAATAGGGTGAGGGTTAGGGTGAGGGTGAGGGTTAGGTTTCGGGTTAGGGTCAGGGTGAGTTTGAGGTTTAGGGTTAGAGATAGGTTTAGGGTGAGGGTTAGGGTGAGGGTTAGGTTTAGGGTTAGTGTTAGGGTTAATGGTAGGGTGAGCGTTAGGGTGACGGTTAGGGTTAGGGATAGAGTTAGATTTAGGACTAGGTTTAGGGTTAGGGTGAGTGTGAGGGTTAGGGTTTGGATAAGATTTAGGCTTAGGGTTAGGCTGAGGTAGAGTGTAAGTGTGAGGGTTAGGGTTAGGGTGCGGGTTACGTTAGGGTTAGGTTTAGAGTTAGCCTTAAGTTGAGGTTTCGTGTTAGGGTTATGGTTAGTGCGAGGGTTAGTTTTAGGGTTATGGTGTGGCTTAGGGTTAGGCTTAGGATTAGGCTTATGAATAGGCTGAGGGTGAGGGTGGGGGTGAGGATTAGGTTTAGGGTTAGGGTTAGGGTTAGGGTTATTGGTAGTTTTATGGTTAGGGTAAATTTTGTGGTGAGGTTGAGGTTGAGGGTGAGGGTTAGGTTTAGGGTGAGGTTTAGGGTGAGGTTTAGGGTTAGGTTTAATTTTAGGTTGAGATTGAGTGTGAGAGTTAGGATTAGGGTTAGGATTAGTCTTAGGGTTAGGGTGAGGATTAATGTTAGGGTTTGGTTTAGGGTGAGGTTGAGGCTGAGGATTAGGGTGAGTTTTAGTGTTAGGTTTAGGTTTAGGGTTAGGGTTAGGGTTAGGCTGAGGGTGAGGGTGGGGGTGAGGATTAGGGTTAGGGTTAGGGTTAAAATTAGTGTTATTGTTAGTGTTATTGTTTGGGTTTAGTTTGCGGTGAGGGCGAGCCTGAGGGTGAGGGTTATGGTTAGGGTTAGGCTTAGTCTTGGGGTTAGGCTGAGGGTGAGTATGGTGGTGAGGAATAGGTTTTGGGTGATGGATAGTGTTAGGGTTAGGTTGAGGGTGAGGATGAGTCTTAGCATTAGGATTAGGTTTAGGGTGAGAGCTAGGGTGAGGGTGAGGGTTAGGGTTAGGGTTAGGCTTAGGCTTAGGGTTAGGCTTAGGGTGAGGGTGAGGGTGAGGGTTTTGGTTAGTGTGATGGATAGGGTTAGGTTCAGGGTGAGTGTTAGGATCTGGGTTAGGGTTAGGGTGAGGGTTAGCATGAGTGTGACGGTAAGAATAAAGTTGAGGGTTGGGCTGAGGGTGAGTGTTCCCCTAAGGGTGAGGGTTAGGATTAGGTTGAGGTTAGGGTAAGGGTTAGGATGAGGGTTAGGGTGAGGGTGAGGGTTAGATTGAGGATCAGGGTTGGGGTTTGTGTGAGGTTTAGGCTGAGGATTAGGGTTTGGGTTAGGGTGAGGGTTAGGGTTAGAATTAGGGTTAGGGTGAGGGCTAGGGTGAGGCTGAGGGTTAGGGTTAGGGTTAAGGTGAGGTTTAGGTTTCGGGTGAGAGTAAGGGTTAGGGTTAGGGTTAGGGTTAGGGTGACTTTTATGGTTAGGGTGAGGGTTAGGGTTAGGTTTAGGGTGATTGTTAAGTTTCGAGTTAAGGTTACGTTGAGGGTGAGGGTGAAGGTTAGGGTTAGGGTGAGGTTTAGGTTTAGGTTTAGGGTTAGAGTTAGGGTGAGGGTGAGGGTGAGGTTTATCGTTACAGATAGGATTCAAGTGAGGGTGAGGATGAGGGTTAGGGTTAGGGTTAATTTTAGGTTTAGGGTTAGGGTGAGGTTTAGGGATAGGGTTATGGTTAGGATTAGGGTTAGGGTGAGGGTTAGGGTTAGGGTTAGGATGAGGGTTAAGAAGAGGGTTAATTTTAGGATTATGGTTATGGTGAGGGCTAGGGTGAGGGTGAGTTTTAGGGTTAGGTTTAGGGTGAGGTTTAGGGTTAGGGTTAAGTTTAGGGTCAGTGTGAGTTTGAGGTTTAGTGTTAGAGATAGGGATAGGTTGAGGGTTAGGGTGATTGTTAGTGTTAGGGTTAGCGTTAGGGTTAGGGTGAGGGTTAGGGTGAGGTTGTGTGTTAGGGTTGGGGTTAGGATTAGGATTAGGGTCAGTGAGAGGGTGAGTGTGAGGGTTAGAGTTAGGGTTAGGCTTAGGGTTAGGCTCAGGGTGAGGGTGAGGGTGAGTGTTAGGGTTAGGGTGAGTGTTAGGGTTAGGGTGAGGCTTATGGTTAGGTTTAGGGTGAGAGTTAGGGTTCGAGTTTAGGGTTAGGGTGAGGTTTAGGTTGAGGGTGTTAGTAATGTTAAAGTGAGGGTTAGGCTGAGGGTGAGGGCTACGGTAAGGGGGAGGGTTAGGGTTAGGGTGAGGGATAGGGTAAGGGTTAGGGTTAGGTTTAGGGTGAGGGTGAGGGTTAGATTGAGGATTAGTGTTAGGTTTAGTGTGAGGTTTAGGGTTTCGCTGAGGGGTAGGATTAGTGTGAGCGTTAGTGTTAGGGTGAGGGTAAGTGTTAGGGCGCGGTTTAGGTTTAGGGTGAGGGTTATGGTTAGGGTGAGGCTTAGGATTAGTGTTAGGGTTATTGTTAGGGTTAGGGTTACAGTTACAGTGAGGGTGATAGTGAGGGTGAGGGTGAGGTTTAATGCTAGGGTAAGGGTGACATTTTGGGTTAGGGTTAGTGTTAGAGCTAGGGTTAGGGTGAAGGTCAGGTTTAGGGTTAGTGTTAATGTTAGGGTGATGGTTAGTGTGAGGGTTAGGGTGAGGGTTAGGGTCAGGGTTAGGGTTAGGGTGAGGGTTAGGTTGATAATAAGGGTTAGGGCTCGGGTTTGTTTTAGGATTAAGGTTAGTGTGAGGGTGAGTGTGACGGTTAGGGATAGGGTTAGGTTTAGGCTTAAGGTTAGGCTGAGGGTGAGTGTGAAGGTGAGGACTAGGGTTAGGGTGCCGGTTAGGGTTAGGGTTAGGGTTAGAATTAGCCTTAAGGTGAGGTTTATGGTTAGGGTTAGGTTTAGGATTCTGGTGAGTGTGAGGGTTAGAGTTAGCTTGAGTTTTAGGGTGAGGGGTAGGGTTAGAGTTAGGGAGAGGGTTAGGGTTAATGTGAGTTTTAGGGTTATGGTTAGGGTTAGGGTTAGGTTGAGGGTTAGGTTGAGGGTTAGGGTTTGTGTTAGGGTTAGGGTGAGGGGGAGGTTTAGGGGGAGGTTTAGGTCAGGCTTAGTGTTAGGATTAGGGTGAGGTAAAGGGTTAAGGTGAGGGTTATGTTTAGGTTAGGGTGAGGGTTAAAATGATGGTTAGGGCGAGTGTTAGGGTTAGGATTATGGTTAGGGTGAGGGTGATGGTTAGGATTAGGGTTAGGGTTATTGTAAATATTATGGTTAGGGTTATATTTCCAGTGAGGGTGAGGCTGAGAGTGAAGGTTAGGGTTAGGGTAACGGTTAGTTTTAGGGTTAGGATTAGTGGTAATGTTAGGGTTAGGGTTAGACTTACGATTTGGGTGAGGGTGAGGGTGAGGGTTAGGGTGAGATTGAGGTTGAGGGTAAGGGTTAGGGTTAGGGTGAGGTTTAGGGTTAGGGTTATGGTTAGGGTGAGGTCTAGGTTGAGGGTGAGGTTTAGGTTGAAGGTGAGGGTGAGGGTAAGGGTCTTGGTTAGGTAATGGTTAGGGTTAGGGTGAGGATTATTTGAGGGTTAGGGTAAGGGTGAGCTTGAGGTTTAGGGTGTGTGTGAGGGTTAGGGTTAGAGTGAGGGTTCGGGTGATGGTGATGGTTAGGGTGAGGTAGAAGGTTAGGGTTAGGATTAGGTGAGGGTTAGTGTTAGGGTTAGGGTTAGGGTGAGGGTTAGGATTAGGTTTAGGGTTAGGGTGAGGTAAAGGGTGAGGGTGAGGGGTAAGGTTATGGTTAGGTTTGTGGTATGGATAAGTGATAGCATGAGGGTTAGGGTGAGTGTTAGACTTAGCATTAGAGTTATGGTGAGGATTAGGGTGAGTTTTAGGGTTAGGGTGAGGGTTAGGTTTAGGCTTAGCGTGAGGGTGACGGTTAGGGTTAGAGTTACGGTGAGAATTCGGTTAAGTGTGAGGTTTAGGGTGAGGATGAGGTTAAGGGTTAGGATGAGGGTTAGGGTGAGGGTGAGGCTTAGGGTTAAGGTTTGGGTTAGGGTAAGGGTTAGGGTGAGGGTTAGGGTTAGGGTTATGCTTAGGGTTAGGGTGAGGGTTAGGCTGAGGGTTAGGGTTATGATTAGGGTGAGGGTTAGGGTGAGGGTGAGGGTTAGGGTTGTTATTAGTGTTAGGGTCAGATTTAGGGTTACGGTGAGTTTTTGGGTGAGGGTTAGAGTTATTGTTAAGATGAGGGTTAGGGTAAGGGGTAGGGTTACGGTTAGAGTGAGGGTTAGGTTTATTGTGAGAGTTTGGTTAGGGTTAGAGTTAGGATTAGTGTTGAGGGTAAGAATTAGGTGACTGTTAGTGTGAGGGTGAGGTTTAGCATTAGGAATAGTGATAGGATTAATGTAAAGCTGAGGGTGAGGGTGAGGTTTAGGATTAGGGTTAGGGTGAGGGCTTGGGTGAGGGTTAGGGTAAGGTTGAGGGTTAGGGTGAGAGTAATGGTAATGGTAAAATTGAGGGTTAGCCTGAGGGTGAGGGTTAAGATAAGGGTGAGGTTTAGGGTTAGAGTGAGGGTTAGGTTAAGGGTTCGGGTTACGGTTATGGTGAGGGTTAGATTGAGGATTAGGGTTAGGGTTAGTGTGAGGTTTAGTGTGAGGTTGAGGGTTAGGGTTAGGGTGAGGGTTAGGGTTAGAATTAGGTTTAGGGTGAGGGCTAGGATGAGGGTGAGGTTTAGGTTAGGGTTAGGGTTAAGGTTTAGGGTTACTGTGAGGGTTAGGGTTAGTGTGCGGGTTAGTGTTAGAGTTAGGGTTAGTGTTAGGGTGAGGGTAAGTGTTAGGGTGAGTGGGTTAGGGTGAGGATTATGTTTAGGTTGAGGGTTAGGTTTAGGGTTAGGGTTATTGTTAGGGTTCGGATTAGGAATAGGGTTAGGGTGAGGGTGAGTGTGTGGGTTAGGGTTAGGGTTAGGCTCAAGGTTAGGCTGAGGGTGAGGTTGAGGCTGAGGGTTAGGTTTAGGTTGATGTTTAGGGTTAGGGTTAGGGTGAGGGTTAGGATGAGGGTTAGAGTTAGGATTAGTGTTTGGGTAAGGGCTAGGGTAAAGGTGAGGTTTAGAGTTATGTTTAGGGTGAGGTTTAGTTTTAGGGCTAGGGTTAGGGTTAGGGTTAAGGTGAGGCTGAGGTTTAGGTTTAGAGATTAGGTTAGCGTGAGGGTTAGGCTTAGGGTTAATGTTGGGTTTAGGTTTAGGGTGAGGGTTAGGGTTAGGATAAGGGTTAGGGTTAGGGCTTGGAGTAGGATTAGTGTTATGGTGAAGGTGAGTGTGAGTGTGAGGGTTTGGGTTAGGTTAAGGGTTAGGCTTAGGTTTAGGCTAAGGTTGAGGGTGAGGGTTAAGGTGAGGGTGAGGGTGAGGTTTAGGGTTAGATTTAGGGTTAGTGCGAGGGTTAGTGTTAGGATTGGTGTTAGGGTTAGGGTTAGGGTGAGGTTTAGGGTGAGGGTTATGGTTAGGGATCAGGTTAGATTTAGGATTAGGGTTAGTGTGAGTATGAGTGTGAGGATTAGTGTTAGGGTTAGTCTGAGGGTGAGGGTGAGGTTTAGGGTTAGGGTGAGGTTTAGGGTTAGGGTTAGGGTGAGGGTTAGGATGAGGGTTAGAGTTAGGATTAGGGTTTGGGTGAGGGCTAGGTTGAAGGTGAGGTTTAGGGTTATGTTTAGGGTGAGGTTTAGGGTTAGGGTTAGGATTAGGTTTAGGGTTAAGGTGAGGGTGAGCTTTAGGTTTAGAGTTAGGGTTAGGGTGAGGGTAAGGGTTAGGGTTAATGTTCAGTTTAGGGTTAGGGTGAGGGTTAGGGTTAGGGTGAGGGTTAGGGTTAGGGCTGGGAGTAGGATTAGTGTTAAAGTGTGGGTGAGTGTGAGTGTGAGTGTTCGGGTTAGGGTTAGGTTTAGGCTTAGGTTTAGGCTGAGGTTGAGGGTGAGGGTTAAGGTGAGGGTGAGGGTGAGGTTTAGGATTAGAGTTAGGGTTAGTATGAGGGTTAGTGTTAGGATTTGTGTTAGGGTTAGGTTTAGGGTGAAGGATAGGGTGAGCATTATGTTTAGGGATCGGGTTCGATTTAGGATTAGGTTTAGCGTGAGTGTGAGTATGAGGATTAGTGTTAGGGTAGGTTTAGTGTTAAGCTGAGGGTGAGCGTGAGGGTTAGGGTTAGGGTGAGGGTTAGGGTTAGGGTTAGGGTGAGGGTTAGGATGAGGTATAGGGTTAGGATTAAGGTTACGGTGAGGGCTATCGTGAGGGTTAAGGTTAGGGTTAGGTTTAAGGTGAGGATTAGGGTTCGGGTTAGGTTTAGGTCTAGTGTTAGGGTGTGGGCTAGGGTGAGGGTTAGGGTTAGTCTTAGTCTTAGGGTTAGGCTGAGGGTGAGGGTGGGGGTGAGGAATAGGTTTTGGGTGATTTTTAGGGTTAGGGTTAGGGTGAGGGTTAGGATGAGGGTTAGGGTTAGGATTAGGTTTAGCGTGAGGGCTAGGGTGAGTGTGAGGGTTAGGCTTAGGCTTAGGCTTAGGCTTAGGGTTAGGCTGAGGATGAGGGTGTGGGGGTGAGGAATAGGTTTTGGGTGATGTTTAGGGTTAGGGTTAGGGTTAGGGTGAGGGTTAGGATGAGGGTTAGGGTTAGGATAAGTTTTAGGGTAAGGGCTAGGGTGAGGGTGACGGTGAGGGTGAGTGATAGGGTTAGGCTGATGGATAGTGTTAGGTTTAGGGCAAGTGTTAGGATGAGTGTTAGGGTTAGGGTGAGGGTTAGGGTGAGCATGACGGTAACAGTAAAGGTGAGGTTTCGGCGGAGGGTGAGTGTTCCCCTAAGGGTGAGTGTTAGGATTAGGGTGAGGGTCAGCATCAGGTTTAGGGTGAGCGTTAAGGTGAGGGTGAGTGTTAGTTTGAGGATTAGAGTTAGGGTTAGTGTGATGTTTAGGCTGAGGTTGAAGTTGAGGGTTAGGGTGAGGGTTATGGTTAGAATTAGGATTAGAGTGAGTGCTAGGGTGAGGGTGAGGGTTAGGGTTAGGGTTAGGGTGAGTGTGAGGTTTCGGGTTAGGGTGAGAGTTAGGGTTACTGTGAGGGTTAGTGTTTGAGTTAGGGTTAGGGTAAGGGTTAGGGTAAGTGTTAGGTTGAGAGTTGGGGTTAGGGTGAGTGTTATGTTTAGTGTGAGGGTTAGGGTTAGGTTTAGGGTTATTGTTAGGTTTAGGGTTAGTGTTACAGTGAGGGTGAGGGTGAGGGTTAGGGTTAGGGTGAGGTTTAGGGTTAGGGTTAGGGTTTTAGTTAGGGTTAGGGTAAGGGTGAATTTTAGGGTTAGAGTTAGGGTTAGGGTGAGGGTTAGGATGAGGATTAGGGTTATGATTAGGGTTAGGGTGAGGGCTAGGGTGACGGTGAGGGTTAGGGTTTGTGTTAGGGTGAGTTTTAGGGTTAGGGTTAGGGTTAGGGTTAGAGTGAGCTTTTGGACGAGGTTAGGTTTTCAGTGAGGTTGAGGGTTAGGGTTAGTTTCAGTGTTAGGGTTAGGATTAGGATTAGGTTGAGGGTGAGTGTTAGCATTAGGGTTAGGCTTAGGGTTAGGGTTAGGTTTAGAGTTAGGATTAGTGTTATTGTTTGGGTTAGGGTTAGAGTTACGGTGAGGGTGAGGGTGAGTTTGAGGGTGAGGGTTAAGATGAGGTTTAGGGTTTCAGTGTGGGTGAGGGTTAAAGTTAGGGTGAGGGTTAGGGTTAGGATTAAGGTTAGGGTGAAGGTGATGGTTAGGATTAGGGTTAGGGTTATTTTAAATGTTATGTTTAGGGTTATGTTATGTTTATGCAGTGAGGGTGAAGCTGAGGGTGAAGGTTAGGGTTAGGGTAATGGTTTGTTTTAGGTTTAGGATTAGTGTTAATATTAGGGTTAGGGTTAGATTTACGGTTTGGGTGAGGGTGAGGGTTAGGGTTAGGGTTAGGGTGAGGTTTAGAGTTAGGGTTAGGATTAGGGATAGGGTGAAGGAGAGGTTTAGGACTAGATTTAGGTTGAGGGGGAGGGTAAGGGTGAGTGTTAGGTTTATGGTTAGTGTTAGGGTTAGCGTTAGGTTTAGGGTGAGGGTAGGGTTGAGGTTTAGGGTTAGGGTTAGGTTTAGGGTTAGGATTAGGGTTAGGGTGAGGGTGAGGGTGGGGGTCAGGATTAGGGTTACAGTGATGGTTAGTGTTAGCGTTAGGTTGAGGGTTAGAATGAGGGTTAGGGTTTGGATTAAGGTTAGGGTGAGGGCTCGGGTGAGAGTGATGTTAGTTTGAGGTTTTGGGTTAGTGTTAGTGTTAGGGTTATGGGTAGGTTGATGGTAATGTTGAGGTTTTGGGTAGGGTTAGGGTTAGGGTTAGGCTTAGGCTTAGGGTTAGGCTGAGGGTGAGGGCGGGGGTGAGGATTAGGGTTAAGGTGATGCTTAGGGTTAGGGTTAGGTTGAGGGTTAGAATGAGGGTTAGGGTTAGGATTAAGGTTAGGGTGAGGGCTCGGGTGAGGGTGAGGATTAGGGTAAGGCTTAGGCTTAGGGTTAGGCTGAGCTTGAGGTTGAGGTTTAGGGTTTCGGTTAGGGTGATTTTTAGGTTTACAGTTAGGGTGAGGGTTTGTATGAGGTTTAGGGTTAGGGTTTGGTTTAGGGTGATTATGATGGTAAGGGTAAAGGAGAGGTTTTGGCTGAGTGTGAGTGTTAAGATAAGGGTGAGTGTTAGGGTTAGGTTTAGGGTTAGAGTAAGGGTTAGTGTTAGGGTTACGGTGAGGGTTTGATTGAGGATTCAGTTTAGGGTTAGTGTGAGGTTTAGGGTGAGGATGAGGGTTAGGATTAGGGTGAGGGTGAGGGATAGAATTAGGGTTAGGGTGAGGGCTAGGGTAAGGATGAGGTTTAGGTTTTGGGTTAGGTTGAGAGCTAGGGTGAGTGATAGGGTAAGGTTTAGTGTTAGGGATAAGGTTAGGTTTAGGATTAGGTTTAGGGTTACGGTTAGGATTAGGCTTAGGTTTAGGGTTAGGATTAGGCTTAGGGTTAGGCTGAGGACTCAGGGTAGGTTTTGGGTTAGGGTTATGGTGAGGGTTGGGGTTAGGGATAGGGTTAGGCTTAGGGTTAGGCTGACGGTGAGGGTGGGGGTGAGGATTAGGGTTAAGGTTAGGGTTTGGTTTAGGTTATTGTTAATGTTATGGTTAGGGTTAATTTTCCAGTAAGGCTAGGCTGAGGGTGAGGGTTATGGTTAGGGTTAGTGTTTGGGTTAATGTTATTGTTAGGGTTAGGTTTAGGGTTAGAGTTACGGTGAGGTTGAGGTTGAGGGTGAGGTCAAGGTTAGGGTGAGGTTTAGAGTGAAGTTTAGGGTTAGGTTTAGGGTGAGGTTGAGGTTTAGTGTTTGATATAGGGTTAGGGGGAGGGTTAGGATTAGGGTTAATGTTAGGTTTAGGGTGAGGGTGAGGGTTAGGTTGAGGTTAAGGGTTAGGGATAATGTAAGGGTTAGTGTTAGGGTTAGGGTTAGTGTTAGGGTTAGTGTAAGTGTTAGGTTGAGCGTTTGGGTTAGGGTTAGTGTTATGGTTAGGGTGAGGGTTAGGTGTAGGCTTAGGGTTATTGTTAGGTTTAAGTTTGGCGTTACGGTTACAGTGAGGGTGAGAGTGAGGGTTAGGGTTAGGGTTAGGATGAGGTTTAGTGTTATGTTATTGTTAGAATTAGGGTTAGGGTGAGACTGAGGTTTATGTTTACAATGAGGCTTAGTGTTTGTTTTAGGTTTAGGGTGAGGGTTAGGTTAAGGCTTAGGCTTTGGCTTAGGCTTAGGCTGAGCATGAGGTTGAGGGTGAGGGTTAGGATGAGGTTCAGGGTTAGGATTAGGGATAGGGTTAGGGCTAGGGTGAGGGTTAAATTGAGGGTTAGGGTTAGGGATCGATTCAGGTTTAGGATTAAGTTTGAGGTGAGGTTTAGTGTAAGGGTTAGGGTAAGTGTTAGGATTAGGCTTAGGGTTAGGGTGAGGGTTAAGTTTAGGGTTTGTGTTATGGTGAGGGTGAGGCTGAGTATTAGGGTTTGGTTTAGGGTTAGATTTAGGGTTAGGTTTAGGGTTAGGCTAAGAGTTACCGTGAGTGTTAGGGTTAGGCTTAGGGTTAGGCTTAGGGTGATGTTGGGGGTAAAGGTGAGGATTAGGGTTAGTGTTAGGATGAGGGTTAGGATGAGGGTTAGGGTTAGGATTAGGGTGATGGTGAGATTTAGGGTTAGAGTGCGGTTTAAGGTTAGGGTTAGGGTTAGGGTGAGAGTTAGTTTTAGGATTAGAGTTAGGTCTCGGGAGAGGCTGAAGGTGAGGGTTAGGGTTAGGGTTAGTGTTAGATTTAGGGTTTGGGTGAGGGTTAGGATGAGTGTAAGGGTTAGGGTGAGTGTGAGGGTTAGGCTTAGGGTTAGGCTTCGGCTTGGGGTTAGGCTGAGGGAGAGGGTTAGCTTTAGGGTGAGTGTTAGGGTTAGGGTTAGGGTGAACATTAGGCTGACGGTGAGGGTGAGGGTGAGGGTTACGGTTAGGGTGAGGGTTAGGGTTAGGGTTAGGGTGAGAGTTTGGGTTCGGGTTAAGTTTAGGGTTAGGGTGAGGGTTAGGGTTAGGTTGAGGGTTAGGGTTAGAGATATTGTGATGGTTAGGGTTAGGGTTAGGATGAGGTTTAGGGGTAGGATTACGGTTAGGGTGAGGTCTAGGGTGAGGTTGAGGGTTAGGATTACTGTGAGTGTGAGCATTAGGGTTAGGTTGAGGGTTAGGATTAGGATTAGGGTTAGGGTGAGGGTGAGTGTTAGGATTAGGGTTAGTCTTAGGTTTAGGGTTAGGATTAGTGTTATTGTTAGGGTTAGGGTTAGATTTATGATAAGGGTGAGGGTGAGGGTGAATGTTAGGGTTAGGGTTAGTTTGAGGTTTATGGTTAGGGTTAGGATTAGTTTTAGGGTGAGGGTGAGGTTTAGTGTTAGATTTAGGGTTAGGGGGAGTGTTAGTTCGAGGTTAGGGTTAGGTTTAGTGTTAGGGTTAAGGTTATGTTGATGGTTACGTTGAGGTTTTGGGTTAGGGTTAGGGTTAGTGTTATGATTAGGGTTAGGTGAGGGTGAGTGTGAGGTTTAGGGTTAGGGTTAGGCTTAGACTTAGGGTTAGACTGAGGGTGAGGGTGGGGGTGAGGATTAGGGTTAGGGTGATGGTTAGGGTTAGGGTTGGGGTGAGGGTTAGAATGAGGGTTAGGGTTAGGATTAGGGTTAGGTTGAGGGCTAGGGTGAGGGTTTCGGTTAGGGTGAGGCTTAGTATGAGGTTTAGGGTTAGGGTATGGGTTAGGGTGATTATGATGGTAAGGGTAAAGGAGAGGTTTTGGCTGAGGGTAAGTGTTAAGATAAGGGTGAGTTTTAGGGTTATTTTTCGTGTTAGGTTAAGGGTTAGTGTTAGGGTTAGGGTGAGGGTTAGATTGAGGATTCGGTTTAGGGTTAGTGTGATTTTTAGGGTGAGGATGAGGGTTAGGGTTAGGGTGAGGGTGAGGGATAGATTTAGGGTTAGGTTGAGGGCTAGGGTGAGGATGAGGTTTAGGTTTAGGGTTAGGGTGAGGGCTATGGTGAGTGTTAGGGTGAGGTTTAGTGTTAGGGACAGGGTTAGGTTTAGGATTAGGTTTAGGGTGAGGGTGAGTGTGAGAGTTAGGGCTAGGGTTAGGATTAGGCTTAGGGTTAGGGTGAGGATTAGTGTTAGGGTTTGGGTTAGGGTGAGGGTGAGGCTGAGGATTAGGGTTAGGTTTAGGATTAGGGTGAGGTTTAGGGTTAGGGTTAGGTTTAGACTTAGGGTTAGGGTTAGGGTTATGTTGAGGGTTATGTTTAGGGATATGGTTAGGCTTAGGGTTAGGCTGAGGGTGAGGATTAGGGTTAGGGTTAGGCTTAGGGTTAGGCTGAGGGTGAGGATTAGGGTTAGGGTTAGGGTTTCGTTTAGGTTATTGTTAGTGTTATGGTTAGGGTTAAGTTTGCGGTGAGGATGAGGCTGCGGGTGAGGGTTATTGTTAGGGTTAGGGTTAATGTTATTTTTAGGGTTAGGGTTAAAGTTACGGTGAGGTTGAGGGTAAGGGTGAGGATTAGTGTTAGGGTGAGGTTTACAGTGAGGTTTAGGGTTAGGTTTAGGGTTAGGGTTAGGGTGAGGGTGAGATTTAGTGTTAGATGTAGGGTTAGGGGAATGGTTAGGGTGAGGGTTATGGTTAGGGTTAGTATTAGGCTTAGGTTAAGGGTGAGGGTTAGGTTGAGGTTAAGGGTTAGGGTTAGTGTTAGTGTTAGTGTGAGGGTTAGTGTTAGGGTTAGGGTTAGTGTTATGGTTAGCATAAGTGTTAGGTTGAGTGTTTGGGATAGGGTGAGGTTATGGTTAGGGTGAGGGTTAGGGTTAGGTTTAGGGTTATTGATAGGGTTAGGGTTAGAGTTACGGTTACAGTGAGGGAGAGAGTGAGGTTTAGGGTTAGGGTAAGGATGAGGTTTAGGGTTATGTTAGGGTTAGAATTAATGTTAGGGTGAGAGTGAGGTTTAAGTTTAGAGTTAGGCTTTGTGTTAGTTTTAGGCTTAGGGTGAGGGTTAGGGTTAGGCTTACGCTTAGGCTTAGGCTTAGGCCGAGCATGAGGTTGAGGGTGAGGGTTAGGATGAGGTTGAGGGTTAGGATTAGGTTTAGGGTTAGGGCTAGGTTGAGGGTTAGGTTGAGGTTTAGGGTTAGGGTGAGAGTTAGGTTTAGTATTAAGGTTAGGGTGAGGTTGAGTGTGAGGTTTAGGGTTAGAGTTAGGATTAGGCTTAGGGTTACGATGAGGGTTAAGATTAGGGTTTGTGTTATGGTGAGGGTGAGGCTGAGGATTAGGTTTTGGTTTAGGGTTAGATTTAGGATTAGGTTTAGGTTTAGGGTTAGGGTTAGGGTTATGGTGAGGGTTAGGGTTAGGGTTAGGCTTAGGCTTAGGGTTAGGCTGAGGGTGAGGGTGGGGGTGAGGATTAAGGTTAGGGTTAGGTTTAGAGTTATTGTTAGGGTCATGGTTAGGGTTAAGTTTGCGGTGAGGGTGAGGCTGAGGTTGAGGGTTATGGTTATGGTTAGGGTTAGGGTTAGTGTTAGTGGTATTGTTATGGTTAGAGTTACTGTGAGGTTGAGGGTGAGGGTGAGGGTTTAGGGTTAGGGTGAGGTTTAGGGTGAGGTTTAGGTTTAGGGTGAGGGTGAGTTTGAGCTTTAGGGTTAGAGTTAGGGTTGCGGTAGGGTTAGGGTGATTGTTAGGGTTCGGGTGAGCGTGAGGGTTAGGATGAGGTATAGAGATAGGTTTAGGGTTATGATTAGGTTAGGGTGAGGCTGAGTGTAAGGGATAGGGTGAGGGTTAGGCTTAGGCTTAGGGTTAGTATGAGGGTGAGTGTGGGGTTGAGGATTAGGGTTAGGGTGACGGTTAGGTTTAGGATTAGTGTTATTTTTAGAGATAGGGTTAGAGTTCCAATGAGGGTGAGGTTGCAGGTGAGGTTTAGGTTTAGAGTTAGTGTGAGGGTTAGTGTTAGGGTTAGGATTAGTGTTAGGGTCATGGTAAGTGTTAGGGTGAGGGTTAGGGTTAGTGTGAGGGTTATGGTTAGGGTTAGGGTCAGGTTTAGGGTTTGGGTTAGAGTTAGGTTTAGGGTGAGAGGTAGGGGGAGGTTTAGGGTTAGGGTTAGGTTTAGGATTAGGGTAAGGGTGAGGTTAAGTGTGTGTGTTAGGGTTAGATTTAGGATTAGGCTTAGGTTTAGGCTGAGGTTGAGGGTGAGGGTGAGAGTTAGGGTTAGGGTGAGTGTTAAGGTTAGGTTGAGGGTTAGGTTTAGGGTTATGGTGAGGTTTAGTGTTAGGGTTAGGGTGAGGGTTAGATTGAGGATTAGGGTTAGGATTAGAGTTAGGGTGAGAACTAGGGTGAAGGTGAGTATTAGAGTTACTGTTAGTGTGAGGTTTAGGGTTAGGGTTAGGGAAAGGGTGAGTTAGGGTTATGGTGACATGGGGGTTAATGTTACAGTGGGGCTTAGGGTTAGAATTAGCGTTAGGGTGATGGTGAGCTTCGGATTACTGTTAGGGTTAGAGTTAGGTTTAGGGTTAGGATTAGTGTTATTGTAAGGGTTAGGGTTAGATTTACTGTGAGAGTGAGGGTGAGGGTGGGGGTGAGAGTTAGGTTTAGGGTGAGGTTTAGTGTTAGTGTTATGATTAGTGTTAGGGTGAGGGTGAGGTTTAAGGTTAGATGTAGGGTTAGGGGGAAGTTTAGATCGAGGGTTAAGGGTAGTGTTAGTGTTAGGGTTAAGGTTAGGGTGAAGGTTAGGTTGAGGTTTAGGGTTAGGGTTAGGGTTAGGTTTAGGGTGAGGGTGACTGTGAGAGTGAGGGTTAGGGTTAGGCTTAGGCTTAGTGTTAGGCTTAGGGTGGCGGTCAGTATTAGGGTTATGGTGATGGTTAGGATTAGGGTTAGTTTGAGGGCTAGGGTGAGGATGAGGGTTAGGTTAAGGCTTAGGCATAGGCTTAGGGTTAGGCTGAGCGTGAGGTTTTGTGTGATGGTTAGGGTTAGGGTGATGGTTAAGTTACGGATAGCGTGAGGGTTAGGATGAGGTTTAGGGTTAGGGTGTGGGTAAGGGTGAGGATGATGGTAAGGGTAAAAGTGAAGTTTACACTGAGGGTTAGGTTTAAGATAAGGCTGAGTGTTAGGGTTAGGTTTAGGGTTAGGTAAGGGTTAGGCTTAGGGTGAGGGTTAGATTGAGAATTAGGGTTAGGGTTAGTGTTTTGGTTTAGGGTGAGGATGAGGGTCTGGGTTAGGGTGAGGGTGAGGGTTAGAATTAAGGTTAGGGTGAGGGCTAGGGTGAGGGTGAGGGTTAGTGTGAGGGTGAGGTTTAGGGTTAGATATAGGGTTAGGGGGAGGGTTAGCGGTAGGGCTAGGGTTAGGGTCAGTGTTAGGGTTAGGGTGAGGGTGAGGGTTAGGTTGAGGTTAAGGTTTAGGGTTACTGTTAGGGTTAGTGTGAGTGTTAATGTTAGGGTTAGAGTTAGTGTTAGGGTTAGGGTGAGTGTTAGGGTGAGGGCTTGGTTTAAGGTGAGGGTTATAGTTAGGGTGAGGGTTAGGGTTAGGGTTAGGGTTATTGTTAGTGTTAAGGTTACGGTTACAGTGAGGGTTAGAGTGAGGTTTAGGGTTACGGTTAGGATGAGGTTCAGGGTTAGGGTTAGGGTTAGAATTAGGGTTAGGGTGAGAGTGAGGTTTAGGTTTATAGTTAGTGTTAGTGTTAATTTTAGGGTTAGGGTGAGGGTTATTGTTAGGCTTAGGCTTAGGCTTAGGCTTAGGCCGAGCATGAGGTTGAGGGTGAGGGTTAAGATGAGGTTTAGGGTTAGGATTACTGTTAGGGTTAGGGCTAGGGTGAGGGTTAGGTTGAGGGTTAGGGTTAGGGATAGGGTTAGATTTAGGATTAAGATTAGGTTGAGGTTGAATGTGAGGGTTAAGGTTAGGTTTAGGATTAAGCTTAGGGTTAGGGTGAGGGTTAATGTTAGGGTTTGGATTAGGGTGAGGGTGAGGCTGAGGATTAGGGTTTGGTTTAGGGTTAGGTTTAGGTTTAGGTTTAGGTTGAGGGTCAGGGTTAGGTTTACGGTGACGGTTAGGGTTAGATTTAGGCTTAGGATTAGGGTTAGAGTTATGGTTATGGGGACTGTTAGGTTGAGGTTTAGGGTTAGGGTTAGTGTTAGGTTTAGTGTGATTCTGAGGGTTAGGTTGAGGTTTAGGGATAGGGTTAGGTTTAGGATTAGGTTTAGAGTGAGGGTGAGTGTGAGGGTTAGTTTGAGGGTTAGGCTTAGGATTCGGGTTAGGCTGAGGGTGCGGGTCAGGGTTAGGGTTAGGGTTAGGGTGGGGTTTAGGGTTAGGGTTAGGGTAAGGATTTGGGTGAGGGTGAGATTTAGTGTGAGATACAGGGTTAGGGGGAGGGTTAGGGTGAGGGTTAGGGTTAGGGTTAGTGTTAGGGTTAGGGTGAGGTTGAGGGTTAGGTTGAGGTTTAGGGTTAGGTTAGGGTTAGTTTGAGGGTTATTGTTAGGGTTAGGGTTAGTGTTAGTGGGAGGGTAAGTGTTAGGGTAAGGGTTTAGGTTGGGGTGAGGGTTATGGTTAGGATGAGTGTTAGGATTAAGTTTAGAGTTATTGTTAGGGTTAGGTTTAGGGTTAGGCTTAGGGTTACCCTGAGGGTGATGTTGAGCGTGAGGTTTATGGTTAGGGTGAGGGTTAGGCTTAGGGTTAGGGTGATGGTTAGGGTTAGTGTGAGGGTTACTGTTAGGATTAGGGTGTTAGGTTAAGGGTAAATGTTAGGGCGAGGCTTATAGTAAGGTTGAGGGTTAGGGTTAGGGTTAGAGTTATTGTTAGCGTTAAGTTTAAGGTTATGTTTAATGTGAGGGTGAAGGTGAGGGTTAGGTTTATTGTTAAGATGAGGATTAGGGTTATGGTTAGGGTTAGAGTTAGGGTTAGGGTGAGAGTGAGGTTTAGGGTTAGAGTTATGGTTAGTGTTAGGGTTAGGGTTAGGGTGAGCGTTAGGGTTAGGACTAGACTTAGGCTTAGGCCTAGGCCCAGCTTGATGGTTAGGGTTAGGGTTAGGTTTAGGGTGAGAGTGAGGGTTAGGGTGAAGGTTAGGATGAGGTTTAGGGTTAGGATTAGGGTTAGAGTTTGGGTTAGGGTGAAGGTCAGGTTTAGGATTAGTGTTAGGGTTAGGGTGATGTTTAGGGTGAGGGTTAGGGTTAGGGTTAGTGTTAGGGTTAGGTTTAGGGTGAGGGTTAGGTTGAGGGTAAGGATTAGGGATAGGATTAGGTTTAGGATTATGGTTAGTGTGAGGGTGAGTGTGAGGGTTAGGGTTAGCGTTAGGTTTAGGCTTAGGGTTAGGCTGAGGGTGAGGTTGAAGGTGAGGATTAGGGTTAGGGTTAGGGTTATAATTAGCCTTAAGGTGAGGTTCAGGGTTAGGGTTAGGTTTAGGGTTCTGGTGAGGGTGATGGTTAGAGGTAGCTTGAGGGTTAGGGTGAGGGTTAGGGTTAGGGTTAGGGTGAGTGTTAGGTGAATGTGAGGTTTAGGGTTAGGTTTAGGGTTAGGGTTAGGTTGAGGGTTAATTTGAGGGTTAGGGTTTGTGTTAGGTTTAGGGGGAGAGGGAGGTTTAGGTTAGGCTTAGTGTTAGGATTAGGGTGAGGTTAAGTGTTAGGGTGAGGGTTAAGGTTAGGTTAGGGTGAGGGTTAAGATGAAGGTTAGGGTTTCAGTGAGAGTGAGGGTTAAGGCTAGGGCGAGGGTTAGGGTTAGGGTTATGGTTAGGGTGAGGGTGATGGTTAGGATTAGGGTTAAGGTTATTGTAAATGTTATGGTTATGGTTACGTTTCCAGTGAGGGTGAGGCTGAGAGTGAAGTGTAGGGTTAGGGTAAGGGTTAGTTTTAGGGTTAGGATTAGAGGTAATGTTAGGGTTAGGGTTAGACTTACGATTTGGGTGAGGGTGAGGGTGAGGGTCAGGGTTAGGGTTAGGGTAAGGGTTAGGGTTAGGGTTAGATTGGGGATTAGGGTTAGGGTTAGTGTGATTTTTAGGGTGAGGATGAGGTTTAGGGTGAGGGTTAGGGTTAGAATTAGGATTAGGTTGAGGGCTAGCGTGAGGGTGAGTGTTACGGTTAGGGTTAAGTTTATGGTGAGGTTTAGGGTGAGGGGTAGGTTTAGGTTTAGGGTGAGGGTTAGGATTAGTGTGAGGGTTACGGTTAGGGTGAGAGTGAGGGTGAGGCTAAGGTTTATGGTGAGGGTTAGAGTGAGGGTGAGGGTTAGGGTTAGGTTGAGGTTTAGGGTGATTGTTAGTGTTAGGTTTAGGGTTAGTGTTAGGGTTAGGGTTAGGGTGAGGGTTAGGTTGAGGGTAAGGGTTAGGGCTTGGGTTAGTTTTCGGTTTATGGTTATGGTGAGGGTGAATGTCAGGGTTAGGGTTAGGGTTAGGGTTAGGCTTAGGATTAGGCTGAGGGTGAGGGTGAAGGTGAGGATTAGTGTTAGGTTTCCGGTTAGGATTAGGGTTAGGGTTAGAATTAGCCTTAAGGTGAGGTTTAGGGTTATGGTTAGGTTTAGGGTTCTGGTGAAGGTGAGGGTTAGACTTAGCTTGAGGTTTAGAGTGAGGGGTAGGGTTTGGGTTAGGGTGAGGGTTGGGATTAATGTGAGGTTTAGGGTTAGGGTTAGGTTTTGGGTTAGGTTGAGTGTTAGTTTGAGGGTTAGGGTTTGTGTTAGGGTTAGGGTGAGGGAGAGGTTTACGGGGAGGTTTAGGTCAGGCTTAATGTTAGAATTAGGGTGAGGTAAAGGGTTAGGGTGAGGGTTAAGGTTAGGTTAGGGTGAGGGTTAGGGTTTCAGTGATAGTGAGGGTTAAGTTTAGGGCGAGAGTTAGGGTTAGGATTATGGTTAGCGTGAGGGTAATGGTTAGGATTAGGGTTAGGGTTATTGTAAATGTAATGGTTAGGGTTACATTTGTAGTGAGGGTGAGGCTGAGAGTGAAGGTTTGGGTTAGGGTAAGGGTTAGTGTTAGGGTTAGGATTAGTGGTAATGTTAGGGTTAGGGTTAGACTTACGATTTGGGTGAGGGTGAGGTTGAGGGTTAGTGTTAGGTTTAGGATGAGGTTTAGGTTTATGGTTAGGATTAGGGTTAGAGTGAGGTTGAGGTTTAGGGTTAGACTTAGGTTGAGGGGGAGGTTTAGGGTGAGGGTTAGGGTTAGGGTTAGTGTTAGGGTTAAGGTTAGGATTAGGCTTAGGCTTAGGGTTTGGCTGAGGTGAGGGTGGGTGTGAGGATTACGCTTAGGTTGATGGTTAACCTTAGGGTTAGGGTGAGGATTAGGATGAGGGTTAGGGTTAGGATTAGTGTTAGGGTGAGGGCTATGGTGAGGGGAGGGTTGAGGTTAGGGTTAGGCTTAGGCATAGGTTTAGTCTGAGGATGATGGTGAGGGTGAGGGTTAGGGTCATGGTGATGGATAGGGTTAGGGTTAGGGTGAGGGTTAGGATGAGGGTTCGGGTTAGGGTGAGGGTTACGATGAGCGTGATGGTAAGAGTAAAGTTGAGGGTTAGGCTAAGGGTGAGAGTTATAGTAAGGGTGAGTGTTAGGGTTAGTGTAAGTGTTAGGGTTAGGGTTAGATAGGGGATTAGGGTTAGGGTTAGTGTGTGGTTTAGGGGGAGGATGTGGGTTAGGTTGAGGGTTAGGGTTAGAATTAGGGTTAGGGTGAGGGCTAGCGTGAGGGTGAGGGTTAGGGTTAGCGTTAAGTTTATGGTGAGGTTTAGGGTGAGGGTGATGTTTAGGGTTAGGTTTAGGGTGAGGGCTTGGTTGAGGGTTAGGGTAAGGTTGAGGGTTAGGGTGAGAGTGATGGTAAGGGTAAAGGTGAGGATTAGGCTGAGGGTGACGGTTAAGATAAGGCTGAGGGTAAGGGTTAGGGTGAGGGTTAGAATAAGCGTTCGGGTTACAGTTAGGGTGAGGGTTAGATTGAGGATTAGGGTTAGCGTTAGTGTGAGGTTTAGGGTGAGATTGAGGGTTACCGTTAGGTTTAGGGTTAGGGTTAGAAATAGGGTGAGGGTGAGGACTAAGATGAGGGTGATGTTTAGGTTAGGGTTAGGGTTAAGGTTAGGGTGAGTTTTAGGTTTACTGTGAGGGTTAGGGTTAGTGTGAGGGTTAGGGTTAGAGTTAGGGTTAGGGTGAGGGTTAGGATGAGGATTAGGGTTATGCTTAGGGTTAGGGTGAGGGCTAGGGTGAAGGTGAGGGTTAGGTTTAGAGTTAGGGTGAGTTATGGTTAGGGTTAGTGTTAGGGTGAGCTTTTGGATGAGGGTTAGGTTTACAGTGAGGGTGAGGGTTAGGGTTAGTTTGAGTGTTAGGGTTAGGATTAGGATTAGGGTGAGGGTGAGTGTTAGCATTAGGGTTAGGCTTAGGGTTAGGGTTAGTTTTAGGGTTAGGATTAGTGTTAATGTTAGGGTTAGGGTTAGATTTACGGTTTGGGTGAGGGGGAGGGGGAGGGTTAGTGTTAGGGTTAGGGTGAGGTTTAGAGTTAGGGTTAGGATTAGGGATAGGCTGAGGGAGAGGTTTAGGGTTAGAGTTAAGTTGGGGAGGGTAAGGCTGAGTGGGGTTAGGGTTAGTGTTAGGGTTAACGTTAGGTTTAGGGTGAGGGTAAGGTTGAGGTTTAGGTTTAGGGTTAGGTTTTGGGTTAGGATTAGGTTTAGGGTGAGGGTGAGTGTGAGGGGTAGGGTTAGGATTAAGCTTAGGCTTAGGGTTAGTCTGAGGGTGAGGGTGGGTGTGAGGATTAGGCTTAGGGTGATGGTTAAGCTTAGGATTAGGGTGAGGGTTAGGATGAGGGTTAGGGTTAGGATTAGGGTTAGGGTGAGGGTGAGGGTTAAGGTTTGGGTTAGGTTTTTCTGTGGATAAGTGATAGCATGAGGGTTAGGGTGAGTGTTAGACTAGCATTAGAGTTATGGTGAGGATTAGGGTGAGTTTTAGAGTTAGGGTGAGGGTTAGGGTTAGGCTTAGCGTGAGGGTGATGGTGAGGGTGACGGTTAGATTTAGAGTTACGGTGAGGATTCGGTTAAGTATGAGGTTTAGGGAGAGGATGAGGTTAAGTGTTAGGATGAGGGTTAGGGTGAGGGTGAGGCTTAGGGTTAAGGTTTGGGTTAGGGTGAGGGTTAGGCTGAGGGTTAGGGTTATGATTAGAGTGAGGGTTAGGGTGAGGGTTAGGGTGAGGGTGAGGGTTAGGGTTCGGGTGAGGATTAGGGTTGTTATTAGGGTTAGGGTCAGATTTACGGTGACAGTGAGGTTTTGGGTGAGGGTTAGGGTGAGGGTTAGAGTTAGGGTTAAGATGAGGTTTAGGGTAAGGTTTTGGGTTACGGTTAGGGTGAGGGTTATGTTTAGTGTGAGAGTTAGGGTTAGGGTTAGGATTAGTGTGAGGGTAAGAATTAGCTGACTGTTAGTGTGAGGGTGACGTTTAGGGTTAGGAATAGTGATAGGATTAGTGCAAATCTGAGGGTGAGGGTGAGGTTTAGGGTTAGGGTTAGGGTGAGGGCTTGGGTGAGTGTTAGGGTAAGGTTGAGGGTTAGGGTGAGAGTGATGGTAAGGGTAAAGGTGAGGGTTAGGCTGAGGGTGAGGGTTAAGATAAGGGTGAGGGTTAGGGTTAGGTTGAGGGTTAGGTTAAGGTTTCGGGTTACAGTTAGGGTGAGGTTAAGATTGAGGATTAGGGTTAGGGTTAGTGTGAGGTTTAGGGTGAGGTTGAGGGTGAGTGTTAGGGTTAGAATTAGGGTTAGGGTGAGGGCTAGGATGAAGGTTAGGTTTAAGTTAGGGTTAGGGTTAAGGTTCGGATGAGGTTTAGGGTTACTGTGAACATTAGGGTTAGTGTGAACATTAGGGTGATGGTTAGGGTTAGTGTTAGGGTCAGGGTAAGTGTTAGGGTGAGGGTTTGGGTTTGGGTGAGGGTTATATTTAAGGTGAGGGTTAGCTTTAGGGTTAGGTTTATTGTTAGGGTTAGGATTAGGATTAGGATTAGGGATAGGGTGAGGGTGAGTGTGGGTTAGGTTTAGGTTTAGGCTTAGGCTTAAGGTTAGACTGAGGGTGAGGTTGAGGCTGAGGGCTAAGGTTAGGGTGATGGTTAGGGTTAGGGTTAGGGTGAGGGTTAGGATGAGTGTTAGAGTTAGGATTAGGGTTTGGGTGAGGACTAGGGTGAAGGTGAAGTTTAAGGTTATGTTTAGGGTGAGGTTTAGGGTTAGGGTTAGGGTTAGGCTTAGGGTTAAGTTGAGGGTGAGGTTTAGGTTTAGAGTTACGGTTAGGGTGAGGGTTAGCGTTAGGGTTAGTGTTAGGTTTAGGATTATTGTGAGGGTTAGGGTTAGGGTGATGGTTAGGGTTAGGGCTGGGATTAGGATTAGTGTTAGGGTGAGGGTGAGTGTGAGTGTGAGGGTTAGGGTTAGGGTCAGGCTTAGGTTTAGGCTGAGGTTTACGGTCAGGGTTAAGGTGAGGGTGAGGGTAAGGTTTAGGGTTAGAGTTAGGGTTATTGTGAGGGTTAGTGTTAGTATTGGTGTTAGGGTTAGGGTTAGGGTGAGGTTTAGGGTGAGGATTATGTTTAGGGAGCGAGTTAGATTTATGCTTAGGGTTAGCTTGAGTGTGAGTGTGAGGGTTAGTGTTAAGCTTAGGTTTAGGTTTAGGCTGTGTGTGGGGGTGAGGGTTAGGGTTAGGTTGAGGTTTAGGGTTAGGGTTAGGGTGAGGGTTAGGATGAGGTATAGCGTTAGGATTAGGGTTAGGGTTAGGGTTAAGGTGAGGGTTAATGTTAGGGTTAGGGTGAGGGTTTGGGTTATTGTTAGTGTTATGGTTAGGGGTAAGTTTGTGGTTAGGGTGAGGCTGAAGGTGGGTATTAGGTTTAGGATTAGGATTAGGGTTAGATTTAGGGTTAGGATTAGTGTTATTGTTAAGGTTAGGATCAGAGTTATGTTGAGGGTGAGGGTGAGGGTGAGGGTTAGGGTTAGGGTTAGGATGAGGTTTAGGGTTAGGGTTAGGGTAGGGTGATGGTTAGGGTTAGTGTGAGGGTTAGTGTGTGGGTTAGGGTTATTGTTAGGGTAAGGTAAGTATTAGGGTGAGGGTAAGGGTTAGGGTGAGGGTTAGGGTTAGAATGAGGGTTAGGGTTAGGGTTAGGGTTATTGTTAGGGTAAGGTAAGTGTTAGGGTGAGGGTAAGGGTTAGGGTGAGGGTTAGGGTTAGAATGAGGGTTAGGGTTAGGGTTAGTGTTATTTTCAGGGTTAGGGTTAGGAATAGGGTTAGGGTGAGGGGTAGGGTGAGGATGAGGGTCAGAGTTAGGGTTAGGGTTAGGCTTAGGTTTAGAATGAGGCTGAGTGTGAGGTTGAGAGTTAGGGTTAGTGTGATGGTTAGGGTTATGTTTAAGGTGAGGGTTAGAATGATTGTTAGGGGTAGGGTGAAGGTGACAGTAAGGGTAAAGTTGAGGGTTAGGGTTAGGGTGTGAGTTAGGGTGACGATTAGGGTTAGGGTTAGGGTGAGGGCGAGGTTTAGATTGAGTATCAGTGTTAGGGTTAGTGTGAGGTTTAGGGTGAGGATGAGGGTTAGGGTTAGTGTGAGTGCTATGGTGAGGGTGAGGGTTAGGTTTAGGGTTATGTTGAGGTTTAGGGTTAAGGTGATGGTTAGGGTTAGTGTGACGGTTAGTGTTAGTATTAGGGTTAGTTTTAGGGTGAGGGATAGCATTAGGGTGAGGTATATGTTTAGGGTTAGTGTTAGCGTTAGGGTTGGGTTATTGTTAGGGTTAGGGTTACTGTTACGGTGAGGGTGATGGTTAGGGTTAGGGTTAGGGTTAGGGTTAGGGTAAGGGTTAGGTTTAGGGTTAGATTGGGGATTAGGGTTAGGGTTAGTGTGAGGTTTAGGGTGAGGATGAGGGTTAGGGTGAGGGTTAGGGTTAGAATTAGTATTAGGTTGAGGGCTTGCGTGAGGATGAGGGTTAGGGTTAGGGTTAAGTTTATGGTGAGGTTTTGGGTGAGGGGTAGGTTTAGGTTTATTGTGAGGGTTAGGATTAGTGTAAGGGTTACGGTTAGGGTGAGAGTGAAGGTGAGTCTAAGGTTTATGGTGAGGGTTAGGGTGAGGGTGAGGGTTAGGGTTAGGATTAGGGATAGGGTTAAAGAAAGGCTGAGGTAGAGGGTCTGGGTGAGGGTGAGGTTTAGGGTTAGGGATATGGTTAAGGTGAGAGTGAGGGTTAGGCTCTTCGTTAGGTAATGGTTAGGGTTAGGGTGAGGATCAGTTGAGGGTTATGGTAAGGGTGAGCTTGAGGTTTAGGGTGTGGGTGAGCATTAGGGTTAGGGTGAGGGTTCGGGTGAGGTAGAAGGTTAGGGTTAGGGTTAGGTGAGTGTTATTTTTAGGGTTAGGGTGAGGGTGAGGGTTAGGATTAGGTTTAGGGTTAGGGTGAGGTTTAGGGTGAGGGTGAGGGTTAAGTTTAGGGTTAGGTTTGTGCTGTGGATAAGTGATAGCATGAGGGTTAGTGTGAGTGTTAGACTTAGCATTAGGGTTAGGGAGAGGGTTAGGGTTAGGCTTAGCGTGAGGGTGACAGTGAGGGTGACGGTTAGGGTTAGAGTTACGGTGGGGATTCGGTTAAGTGTGAGGTTTAGGGTGAGGATGAGGGTAAGTGTTAGGATGAGGTTTAGGGTGAGGGTGAGGGTTAGGGTTAAGATTTGGGTTTGGGTGAGGGTTAGGGTGAGGGTTAGGGTTAGGGTTATGCTTAGGGTTAGGGTGAGGGTTAGGCTAAGGATTAGGGTTATGATTAGGGTGAGTTTTAGGGTGAGGGTTAGGGTGAGGGTTAGGGTGAGGGTGAGGGTTAGGGTTGTTATTAGGGTTAAGGTCAGATTTAGGGTGACAGTGAGGTTTTGGGTGAGGGTTAGGTTGAGGGTTAGTGTTAGGATTAAGGTGAGGGTTAGGGTAAGGGGTAGGGTTACGGTTAGGGTGAGGGTTAGGTTTATTGTGAGAGTTAGGTTTAGGGTTAGAGTTAGGATTAGTGTGAGGGTAAGAATTAGGGTCATGGCTAGGGTGAGGGTGAGGTTTAGTGTTAGGAATAGTGATAGGATTAGTGTAAATCTGAGGGTGAGGGTGAGGTTTAGGGTTAGGGTTAGGGTGAGTGCTTTGGTTAGGGTTAGGTTAAGGTTGAGGGTTAGGATGAGAGTGATGGTAAGGGTAAAGGTGAGGGTTAGGCTGAGGGTGAGGGTTAAGATAAGGGTGAGGGTTAGGGTTAGGGTGAGCGTTAGGTTAAGGGTTCGGGTTACGGTTAGGGTTAGGGTTAGATTGAGGATTAGGGTTAGGGTTAGTGTGAGGTTTAGGGTGACGTTGAGGGATAGATTTAGGTTGAGGGGTAGGGTTAGAATTAGGGTTAAGGTGAGGGCTAGGGTGAGGGTGATGTTTAGGTTAGGGTTAGGGTTAAGGTTAGGGAGAGGTTTAGGGTTACTGTGAGCTTCAGTGTTAGTGTGAGGGTTACTGTTAGGGTGAGGGTAAGTGTTAGAGTGAGGGTTTGGGTTAGGGTGAGTGTTATGTTTAGTTTAAGGGGTAGGTTTAGGGTTAGGGTTATTTTTAGGTTTAGGATTAGGATTAGGGTTAGGGTGAGGGTGAGTGTGTGGGTTAGGTTTAGGTTTAGGTTTAAGGTTAAATTTTGGCTGAGGGTGAGGTTGAGGCTGAGGGTTAGGGTTAGGGTGATTGTTAGAGTTTAAGGGTTAGGGTGAGGGTTAGGGTGAGGTTTTGTTTTAGGATTAGGGCTAAGGTGAGGGCTAGGGTGAGGGTGAGGGATAGGGTTAGCGTTAGGGTGACGTTTAGGGTTAGCGTTAAGTTTAGGGTTAGGGTGAGTGTTAGTGTGAGGGTTACAGTGAGGGTGAGGGTTAGGGTTAGGGTGAGGGTTACGGTTAGGGTTAGGGTGAGAGTGAGGGTTAGATTAGGATTAGGGTTAGGATTATTGTTAGTGTTATGGTTAGGTTTAAGTTTATGGTGAGGGTGAGGCTCAGGGTGACGGTTAGGGTTAGGGTTAGGGTGAGGTTCAGGTTAGGGTTAAGGTTAGGGTTAGGGTGAGGTTTTGGGTTAGGGTTAGGGTTACGGTGAGGGTGAGGGTGAGGGTTAGTGTTAGGGTTAGTGTCACTGTTAGGTTTAGGTTTAGAGTTACAGTGAGGGTGAGGGTAAAGATTAGGGTTAGGGTGAGGTTTAGGGTTAGGATTAGGGTTAGGGTGAAGGTGAGGGTGAGGTCTAGGGTTAGAGTTAGGGTTAGGTTGAGTGTTAGGGATAGGGTTAGTGTTAGGGTTAGGGTTAGGGTGAGGGTTAGAATGAGGGTTAGGGTTAGGGTTAGGTTTAGGATTAGGGTTAATATTAGGGTGAGTGATTGTGTTAGGTTTAGGGATAGGGTTAAGGCTTAGCCTTAACCTGAGGGTGAGGGTTAGGGTGAGGGTTAGGGTTAGGGTTAGTTTCAGGGTTAGGTTTAGGGTTAGGGTTATTGTTAGTGTTATGGTTAAGGTTAAGTTTACGGTTAGGGTGAGGCTGACGTTGAGGGTTTGGTTTAGGGTTAGGGTGAGGTTTAGGGTTACGGTTAGGGTTAGGGTGATGGTTAGGGTTAGTGTTATTGTTAGGGTTAAGGTTAGACTTACGGTGAGGGTGAGGGTTAGATTTAGGTTTAGGGTGAGGGTTAGGGTGAGGGTGACGGTGAAGTTTAGGGTTAGAGTTAGAGTTAGGGGGAGGGTTAGGTGCAGGGTTAGGTTGAGGTTTAGGGTTAGTGTTAGGGTTGGGTTTAGGATTAGGGTTATGATGAGGCTGAGTGTGAGGGTTAGGGTTATGATTAGGCTTAGGCTTAGGGTTAGGCTGAGGGTGAGGGTGGGGTTTAGGATTAGGTTAAGGGTGATGGTGAGGGTTAGGGATAGGTTTAGAGTTAGGATTAGGGTTAGGATGATGTCTAGGGTGAGGGTGAGGTTTAGGGTTAGGCTTAGGGTTACGGTCAGGGTTAGGGTTAGGATGAGGGTTAGGCTTAGGGTGAGGGTTAGGGTGAGGGTGCAGGTAAGGGTAAAGGTGAGAGTTAGGCTGAGAGTGAGGATTAAGTTAAGGGTGAGGGTTAGGGTTAGGGTGTGGGTTAGGGTTAGGGTTAAGTTGAGGGTGAGGTTTATATTGAGGATTTGTTTTAGGGTTAGTGTGAGGTTTAGGATGAGGATGAGGGTTAGGTTTAGGGTGAGGGCTAGGGTGAGGGTGAGGGTTAGGTTTAGTGTGAGTGCTAGTGTTAGGGTTAGATTTAGTGTTAGGTTGAATTTAAGTGTTAGGGTGAGGGTTAGTGTTAGCGTGAGTGTTATGTTTAGAATGAGGGTTAGGTTTAGGGTTAGGGTTACTGTTAGGGTTAGGATTAGTTTTACTGTTGAGTGTGAGGTTTACTGTTAGGTTGAGGGTTAGGTTTATGTTTAGTGTTAGGGTTAGTGTTAGGGTTAGGGTGAGGGTGAGGTTTATGGTTAGAGTTAGCTTTTGTGTTAGGGTTAGGGTTAGGTTGAGGGTTAGTGTGAGGGTTAGGTTTAGGCTTAATCTTAGGCTTAGGGTTAGACTTAGGCCGAGCATGAGGGTGAGGGTTAGGGTTAGGGTTAGGGTGAGGGTTAGGATGAGGTTTAGGGTTAGGACTAGGGTTAGGGTGAGCGCTAGGTTGAGGATTACTGTGAGGGTTAGGGTAAGGTTTAGGATTAGGTGTAGGTTGAGGGTGAGTGTGAGGGTTAGGTTTAGGGTTAGGCTTAGGTTTAGGGTGAGAGTTAGGGTTAGGACTTGGTTTAGGGTGAGGGGGAGTGTTAGGGTTAGTGTGAGTGCTAGTGTTAGGGTTAGGTTTAGTGTTAGGGTGAATTTATGTGTTAGGGTGAGGGTTAGGTTTTGGGTGAGTGTTATGGTTAGTATGAGGGTTAGGGTTAGGGTTACTGTTAGGATTAGGATTAGGTTTACTGTTAAGGTGAGTGTGAGGTTTAGGGTTAGGGTGAGGGTTAGGTTTATGTTTAGGGTTAGGGTTAGAGTTAGGGTTAGGGTGAGGGTGAGGTTTAGGGTTAGAGTTAGCTTTTGTGTTAGGGTTAGTGTTAGGTTGAGGGTTAGTGTGAAGGTTAGGTTTAGGCTTAAGCTTAGGCTTAGGGTTAGGCTTAGGCCCGAGCATGAGGGTAAAGGTTAGGGTTAGGGTTAGGGTGAGGGTTAGGGTTAGGGTTAGGGTGAGGGTTAGGATGAGTTTTAGGGTTAGGATTAGGGTTGGTGTGAGCGCTAGTTTGAGGGTTACTGTGAGGGTTAGGTTTAGGTTTAGGATTAGGTGTAGGTTGAGGGTGAGTGTGAGGGTTAGGGTTAGGGTTAGGGTTAGGCTTAGGGTTAGGGTGAGGGTTAGGGTTAGGGTTTGGTTTAGGGTGAGGGGGAGGGTTAGGGTTAGGGTTAGGGTGAGGGTGAGGGTTAGGGTTAGGGTAAGTGTGAGTGTTAGGGTTATGTTGAGGGTTATGGTTAGGGTGAGTGTTAGGGCTAGGGTTAGGTTTAGGGTGAGGACTAGGGTGAGGGTGAAGTTTAGGATTAGGGTGAGGGTGAGGTTTAGGGTGAGGGTGAGGTTTAGGGTTAGTGTTAGTTTGAGGTTTAGGGTTATGGTTAGGGTTAGGGAGAGTGTGAGTTTTAGGTTTAGAGTTAGCGTTAGGGTGAGGGTTAGGGTGAGGTTTTGGGTTAGTGTGAGGGTTAGGGGTAGGGGTAGGGTGAGGGTTAGCGTTAGGGTGAGTGTTAGGGTTAGGGTTAGGGTTAAAGTATGTGCTAGGGTGAGTGTTAGGTTTAGGGTTAGGTTGATGTTGAGGGTTAGTTTTAGTGTTAGGTTTAGGTTTAGGGTTGGGCTTAGGGTTAGGATTTGGTTTAAGGTGATGGTGAGTGTGAGGGTTAGAGTTAGTGTTAGCGTTAGGGTTAGGATGAGTCTGAGGCTGAGGGTGAAGTTGAGGATTAGAGTGAGGGTTAGTGTGAGTGTTAGTGTTAGGATTAGGGTTAGGATATATGCTAGGGTGAGGGTTAGGTTTAGGGTTAGGATGAGGTTTAGGGTTAGGGTTAGGGTCAGTGTTAGGGTTAGGGTGAAGGTTTGGGTTAGGGTTAGAGTTACGGTGAGGGTGAGGTTTAGGGTTAGGTTTATGGTTAGGGTTATTCTTAGATTTAGGGTTAGGGTTAAGGTTAAGGTAAGGCTGAGCGTGAGCGTGATGTTGAGGGTCAGGTTTAGGGTTAGAATGAATTTTAGAGGTAGGGTTAAGGTTAGGATTAGGGTGATTGTGAGGGTTAGTGTTAGGGTTGGGTGAGGTTTAGGATTAGGGATAGGGGTAGGGTTAGGGTGAGTGTGAGGGTTAGGGGTAGGGTTTGGGTGAGGGTGAGGGTTAGGTTTGGGGTGAGGGTTAAGGTGAGGACTAAGGTGAGCGTGAGGGTTAGGGTTAGGCTTAGGGTGAGTGTTAGGTTGAGGTTTAGGTTAAGGGTTAGGGTTAGGGTTAGGATTAGGGTTAGGGTGAGGGTGAGTGTGAGGGTTATGGTTAGGGTTAGTCTTTGGCTGAGGGTTAGGCTGAGGGTGAGGGTGGGGTGGAGGATTAGGTTTAGAGTGATGGTTCAGGTTATCGTTAGTTTGAGGGTTAGGATGCGGGTTAGGGTTAGGATTAGGGTTAGGGTGAGGACTAGATTGAGGGTGAGGTTTAGGGTTAGGGATAGGGTGAGGTTTAGGGTTAGGGTTAGGGTGAGGTTGAGGTTTAGGATTAGAGTTAGGGTTAGGATTAGGATTAGGGTAAGGGTTAGGTTGAGTGTGAGGGTTAGGGTTAGGGTTAGGATTCGGCTTAGGGTTACACTGAGGGTGAGGTTGAGGGTGAGGGTTAGGTTTTGAGTGAGGGTTAGTGTTATGTTTAGGGTGAGAGTTATGGTTCAGGTTAAGTTTAGGGTTAGGGTGAGGGTTAGGGTTAGGGTTACGTTGAGCTTGAGGGTTAGGTTTAGTTTGAGCGTTAGGGTTACGTATAGGGTTAGGGTGAGGGCTAGGCTGAGGGTGAGCGTTAGGGTTAGTGTTAGGGTGAGGTTTCGGGTTAGGGTTAGGTTTAGGGTGAGGGTGAGAATGAGGGTTAGGGTTACGGTAAGGGTGATGGTTAGGGTTAAGTGGAGGGTTATTGTTACTGTTAGTGTTAGGGTGAGGATAAGTGTTAGGGTAAGGTTTAGGTTTAGGGTGACGTTTACATCAGGCTTTGGGTTAGGGTTAGGGGAGGGGGAGGTTTAGGATTAGAGTTACGGTTAGGGTGAATATTAGGGTTAGGGTTAGGTTTAGGGATAGGGTGAGGTTTAGGGTTTGGTTTAGGATTAGAGTTAGGCTTAGGGAGAGGGTGAGATTTAGGGTTAGAGTTAAGGATAGGGTGAGGGTTAGGTTTAGGCTTAGTGTTAGGGTTATGGTGAGGGTGAGAATTAGGGGGAGGGTTAGGGTTAGGGTTAGCGTTAGGGTGAGGATTAGGGTTAGGGTAAGGGTGAGTGTGTGTGTTAGCGTTAGGTTTAGGGTTAGGTTTAAAGTTAGGCTGAGGGTGAGGTTGAAGGTGAGGGTTAGGGTTAGGTTTAGTGTTAGGGTTGGGGTTAGGGTGAGGGTGAGGGATAGGGTTAGGGTTAGGATTAGGATTAGGGTTATTGTTAGGATTAGTGTGAGGGTTAGGGTTAGGGTAATTGTTAGGCTTAGTGTTAGGCTGAGGGTGAGGGTGAGGGTGAGGGTTAGGGTTTGGGTGAGGGTTAGGATTAGGGTTAGGGTGAGGTTTAGTGTTAGGGTTAGGGTTAGAGTTAGGGTTAGTGATTAGTGTTAGGGTTAGGTTGAGTGTTACGGGGAGGGTTAGGGTTGGGGTTAGGGTTAGGTTTAGGGTTAGGGTTAGGGTGAGGGTGAGGTTTAGGGTTATAATTAGGGTTAGGGTGAGGCTGAGGGTGAGACTTAGGGGGTTAGGGTTAGTGTTAGGGTTAGGGTTAAGGTGAGGGTTAGGGTGAGTGTGAGGGTTAATGTTAGGGTTAGGGTTTGCCTTAGGTTCAGGCTGAGGGTGAGGGTGAGGGTTAGTTTTAGGTTTAGAGTTAGGGTTAGTTTTAGGGTTAGGGTTAGAATGAGGGTCAGGTTTAAGTTTTGGCTTAGGCTTAGTCCTAGGCTGAGCATGAGGGTGAGGTTAAGGGTTAGGGTGTGGTTTAGGGTGGGGTTGATGGTCAGGGTAAACGTGAGGGTTAGGCTGAGGGTGAGGGTTACTGAAAGTGTGAGGGTTAGTGTTAGGGTGAGTTCTAGGGTTGGGGGTAGAGTGAGGGTGAGGTTTATGTTTAGGGTTAGGTTGAGGTGTAGGGTTAGGTTTAGGTTGAGGGTGAGATTATGGTTAGTGTTAGCGTTAGGTTGAGGCTGAGGGTGAGGTTTAGGTTTAGGGTTAGTGTTAGTGTTAGGGTTAAGGTGAGGGATAGGGTGAGGGTGAGGTTTAGGGTTAGGGTTAGGATTAGGATTAGAGTAAGGGTTAGGGTGAGTGTGAGGGTTATTGTTAGGGTTAGGCTTAGGCTTAGGCTGAGGCTGAGGTTGAGGGTGAGGGTTAGGCATAGGGTGAGGTTTTGGGATAGGGTTAGGGTTAGGGTGAGTGTTAGTATGAGGGTTAGGCTTAGGATTAGGGTGAGGGTGAGGGCTAGGGTGAAGATGAGGTTTAGGGTTAGGGTTAGGGTTAGGGTGAGGTTTAGGGTTAGAATTAGGGTGAGAGTGAGGTTTAGGTTTAGAGTTAGGGTTAGGGTGAGGCTGATTGTGAGGTTTTGGGTTAGGGCTAGCGTTAGATTTAGGGTTAGGGTGAGGGTTAGGGTGAGGGTTAGGAATAGGGTTAGGATTAGGATTAGGGCAAGTGTTAGGGTGAGTGTGAGGATTAAGATTAGCTATAGGGTTAGGCTGAGGATGATGGTGAGGGTGAGGGTTAGGGTTATGCTGAGGGTTAAGTTTAGGGCTAGGGTGAGAGTTAGCTTTCCAGTTAAGTTTAGGGTTAGGGTGAGGGTTAGGGTTAGGTTTACGGTGAGAGTAAGGGTTAGGATTAGTTTGAGGGTTAGGGTTAGGGTTAAGGCTAGGGTTAGGGTGAGGGTTAGGGTTAGGGTTAGGGTGAGGGTTAGGATGAGATTTAATGTTAGAATTAGGGTTAGGGTGAGGGCTAGGTTGAGGGTGAGGGTTAGGGTTAGGATGAGGTTTAGAGTTAGGGTTAGGGTTAGGGTTAGGGTGAGGGTGAGGTTTAGGGTTAGAGAGGATTAGTGTTCAGGTTAGGGTTAGGTGAGGGTTCAGGTTAGGCTTAGGCTTAGACTTAAACTAAGGCAGAGCATGAGGTTGAGGCTTAGAGTTAGGGTCAGGGTGAGGGTTAGGGTGTGGGTGAGGGTGTGGGTGAGGGTGAGGGTTAGTGTTAGGCTTAGTGTGAGTGTTAGGGTTAGGGTGAGGGTTATGGTTAGGGTGAGGGTTAGTGTTAGCGTTATGCTTAAGCTTAGTCTTAGGGTAAGGCTGAGGGTTAGGGTGAGGGTGAGTGTGCGTGTTAGGGTTAAGGTTAGGGTTAGGCATAGTGAAAGGCTGAGGGAGAGGTTAAGGGTGAGGTTTAGGGTTAGGGTGAGGGTGAGGTTTAGGCTTAGAGTTTGTGTTAAGGTGAGGGTTAGTGTGAGGGTTAGTGTTAGGGTTAGTGTTTGGGTTAGGTTTAGCGTGAGTTTTAGTGTGAGGTTTAGGGTAAGGGATAAGGTTAGGTGTAGGATTAAGGTTTGGGTGAGGATGAGTGTGATGGTTAGGGTTCGGTTAATGTTAGGGTTAGGCTTAAGGGTTAGGCTGAGGGTGAGGGTGAGGGTTAGGGTTAGGCTGAGGGTGAGGGTTAGGATGAGGGTTAGGTTTAGGATTAGGGTTAGTGTGAGGGCTAATGTGAGGGTGAGGATTAGGGTTAGGGTTAAGTTTAGGAATAGGGTGAGGGATAGCATTAGGGCTTGGTTTAAGGTTAGGGTTAGTGTTAGGGTTAGGGTGAGGGTTAGCATGAGGGTTCCGGTTAGGATTAGGTTTAGGATGAGGGCTAGGGTGAGCGTGAGGATTAGGGATAGGGTTAGGGTGAGGTTTATTGTTCGGGTTAGGTTTAGATTTAGGCTGAGGATTAGGGTTAAGGTTATGGTGAGGGTCAGCATTAGGTCTAGTTTGAGGGTTAGAATTAGGTTTAGGGTTAGGGTGAGCGTTAGGGTTAGGGTTAGGGTGAGGCTTAGGATGAGGTTTAGGGTTACAATTAGGGTTAGGGTGAGGGCTAGGGTGATTGTGAGGGTTATTGTTAGGGTTAGGGTGAGGTTTAGGGTTAATGTTAAGCGTAGGGTTAGGGTGAGGGTTAAGGTTCGGGTTTGGATGAGGGTGAGGCTTAGGTTTGGGGTGAGGGTTAGGGTGAGGACTAAGGTAAGGGTGAGGTTTAGGGTTAGGGTTAGGTTTAGGGTGAGGGTTAGGTTGAGGTTTAGGTTTAGGGTTAGGGTTAGGGTTGGGATTAGGGTTAGGGTGAGGGTGAGTGTGAGGGTTAGGGATAGGGTTTGGCTTATGCTTAGGCTTAAGGTTAGGCTGAGGGTGAGGGTGAGGATTAGGATGAGGATTAGGTTTAGAGTCCTGGTTTAGTTTATGGTTAGGTTTAGTGTTAGGATGTGGGTTAGGGTTAGGATTAGGGTTAGGGTGAGGGCTAGGGTGAGTGTGAGGTTTAGGGATAGGTTTAGGCTTAGACTTAGTGTTAGGCTGAGGTTGAAGGTGAGGGTGAGGGTTAGGGTTAGGGTTAGGGTGATGGTTAGGGTTATGGTTAGGGTGAGGGTTAGGATAAGGGTTAGGGTTAGGGTGAGGTTTAGGATGAGGGTGACAATAAGAATAAAGGTGAGCGTTAGGCTGAGGGTGAAGGTTAAGGTAAGGGTGAGGTTTCGGGTTATGGTTAATGTGAGGGACAGGGTTAGATTGAGGATTATTGATAGGGTTAGTGTGAGGTTTAGTGTGAGGATGAGGGTTAGGGTTAGGGTGATGGCTAAGTTGAAGTTGAGGGTTAGAGTTAGGGTTAGGGTGAGGTTTAGGTTTAAGGTGATGGTTAACATTAGTGTGAGGGTTAGTGTTACGGTTAGTGTTAGTGTTAGGGTGAGGGTATGTGTTAGGGTAAGGTTTAGGTTTAGGGTAGGATTTAGGATTATGGTTAGGGTTAGGGTTAGGGTGAGGGTGAGGTTAAGGGTTAGAGTTAGGGTTAGGGTGACGGTTAGGATTAGGGTTAGGGTTAGTGTTAGGGTAAGGGTTAGGGTGAGGTTTACTGTGGGAGTGAGGATTAATGATAGGGTTAGGTTTAGGATTAGGGTTAAAGTGAGGGTGAGTGTGAAGGTAAGGGTTAGGGTTAGGGTTAAGATTAGAGTTATGGTGATGGTGAGGATGAGGGTTAGTGTTAGGGCGAGGGTTAGGGTTAGAGTTAGGTTTAGGCTGAGGGTGAGGTTGAGGGTGAGGGTTAGGATTAGGGTTAGGCTTAGGGTTAGGCTGAGGGTGAGGTTGAGGGTGAGAAATTTAGGGTTAGGGTGAGGGTTTGGCTTAGGATTATGGAGAGGTTTAGGATGAGATTTAGGGTTTGGATTAGGGTTAAGGTGAGGGCTAGGCTGAGGGTGAGGTTGAGTTTTAGGGTTAGGGTGAGGTTTAGGTTTAAGTTTAGGGTTAGGGTGAGGGTCAGGGTTACGTTTATTGTTAGGGTTAGGGTGAATCTGAGGGTGTGGGTTAGGTTTAGGTTTAATGTTAGGGTTAGGGTTAAGGTGAGGGTTCGGGTGAGGGATCGTGTTAGGGTTCGGATTCGGGTTAGGATTAGTGTTAGGGTTAGGGTGAGTGTGAGGGTTAGGCTTAGGCTTAGGCTTAGGTTGAGGGTGAGGGTGAGGGTGAGGCTTAGGGTTAGGTTGAGTGTTAGAGCTATGTTTAGGCTGAGAGTTAGGGTTCAGGTTAAGTTTAGGGTTAGGGTGTAAGTGAGGGTAAGGGCTACGGTGAGGGTGACGGTTGGGGTTATGTTGAGGGTTAAGATTAGGTTTAGGGTGAGGGTGAGGGTTAGGGTTAGGATTAGTGTTAGGGTGAGGGTTAGCAGGAGGGTTAGTGTTAGGATTCGGGTTAGGATGAGGGCTAGGGCGAGGGTGAGGTTTAGGGTTAGGGTGAGGGTGAGGTTTAGGGATAGAATTGGGGTAAGGGTGAGTGTGAGGTGAGGGTTAGGGTTAGAGTTAGCATTAGAGTTAGCGTTAGGTTGAGGGTTAGGTTGAGGGTGAGGGTTAGGCTTAGGGTTAGGATTAGGATTAGGGTAAGGGTTAGGGTGAGTGTGAGGGTTACTGTTAGGGTTAGGGTTAGGCTTAGGTTTAGGCTGAGGGTGAGGTTTAGGATTAGGGTGAGGGTTAGAGTTAGGGTTAGGGTGTGTGTTAGGGTTCGGGTTACGTTTAGTGTGACGATGAGTGTTAGGATTAGGTTGAGGGTTAGGGTTAGGTTTAGAGTTAGGATGAGAGTTAGGGTTAGGGTTAGGGTGAGGGGTAGGATGAGGATTAGGGTTAAGATTAGGGTTAGGGTGAGGGCTAGGGTGACGTAGAGGGTTAGGGTAGGTGTTAACAAGAGGTTTAAGTTTCGGGTTAGGGTTAGGGTGAGGGTTACGATTAGGGTTACGGTCACGGTGAGGGTGTGGGTTAGGGTTACGGTGAGGGTGAGGGTTAGGATTAGGGTGAGGGTGAGTTTTTGGATTAGGGTTAGGGTTAAGGTTAGGGTTAGGTTTAGGGTTAGGATTAGTGTTATTGTTAAGGTTAGGGTTAGAGTTACCGTGAGGGTGAGGGTGAGGGTGAGGGTTGGGGTTAGGGTTAGGGTGAGGTTTAGGGTAAGGGTGAGGGTGAGGTTTATAGTTAGATATAGGGTTAGGGGGAGGGTTAGGTCGAAGGTTAAGGTTAGGCTTAGTGTTAGGGTTAAGGTTAGGGTTAGGGTTATGTTGAGGTTTATGGTTAGTCTTAGGGTTAGGTTTAGGATTAGGGTTAGGTTTAGAGTTACGGTGAGGTTGAAGTTGAGGGTGAGTGTTAGGGTTAGGGTGAGGTTTAGGGTTAGCGTTAGGATTAGGGTTAGTGTGAGGGTGAGGTTGAGGTTTAGGGTTAGGGTTAGGGTTAGGGTTAGGATTAGTGTTAAGGTGAGGGTGAGTGTTAGGGTTAGTGATAGGTTTAGGCTTAGGCCTAGGGTTAGGCTGAGGGTAAGGGTGGGGTTGAGGATTAGGGCAAGGGTGATGGTTAAGGTTAGGGTTAACCTTAAGGTTAAGGTTAAGGTTAACCACAAACTAACGTTTGTGGGTTAGGGTTAGGGTTAGTGTTACGGTGAAGGTTAGGGTGAGGGTTAGGGTAAGGCTTAGTATTAGGCTTAGGCTTAGTTTGAGTGTGTGTTTGAGGTTGAGGGTTAGGTTTAGGGTGATGCTTAGGTTGACGGTTTTAATGAGGTTTAGGGTGAGTGTGAGGGTTAGGGTGAGGATTATGTTAATGTTAAGGCTGAGGTTTAGGCTAAGGGTGATGGTTAAGATAAGGGTTTGTGTTAGGGTTAGGTTTAGGGTTCAGGTAAGGGTTAGGGTTAGGGTGAGGGTGAGGGTTAGAATTAGGGTGAGGTCTAGGGTGAGGGTGTTGGTTAGGTTTAGGGTTAGGGTTAGGGTGAGGTTTTGGTTAGGGTGAGGGTTATGGTTAGGGTGAGGGTTAGGGTTTGGGTTGCTTTTATTGTAGGGTTAGGGTTACTGTTACAGTTACAGTGAAGGTGAGGGTGAGGGTGATGGTTAGGGTTAGAGTTAGGGTTAGTGTGAGGGTTAGGTTGAGGGTTGGGGTTAGGGTTAGTGTTAGGGTTAGGGTTAGTGTGAGAGTTAGGGGGACGTTCAGGGTTATAGGGTTAGGGTTAGGATTAGAGTTAGGGCGAGGGTGAGTGTGTGTGTTAGGGTTTGGTTTTGGTTTAGGGTTAGTTTTAGGGTTAGGTGAGGTTTTGGATGAAGGTTAGGGTTACAATGAGGGTTATGGTGAGGGTTAGTGTGAGGGTTAGGGTTAGGATTAGGGTAGGGTGAGGGTGAGTCTTAGGATTAGGGTTAGGGTTAGGGTTAAGGTTAGGTTTAGGGTTAGAATTAGTGTTATTGTTAGGGTTAGAGTTAGAGTTATGGTGAGGGTGACGGTAAGGGTGAGGGTTAGGTTTAGGGTTAGGCTTAGGATTAGGCTGAGGCTGAGGGTGAGGGTTAAGGTGAGGGTTAGGGTGAGGGTTAGGCTTAGGTTTAGGGTGAGAGTTGGGGTTCGGGTTAAGTGTAGGTTTAGGGTGAGCATTAGGGTAAGGGTTACAGTGATGGTGAGGGTTAGGTTTAGGTTTAGTGTTATGTTGAGGCTTATGATGAGGGTTAGGTTTATGATTAGGGTTAGGGTGAGGATTAGGATGAGGGTGAGGTTTAGGGTTAGGGTTAGGGTGAGGTTTAGGGTTAGGGTTAGGGTGAGGGTGAGCTATATGGTTAGAGTTAGGGTTAGGGTGAGGCTGTTTGTGAGGTTTACGGTTAGGGTTAATGTTCGAGTTAGGGTTAGGGTGAAGGTTAGAGTGAGGGTGAGGGTTAGGCTTAGGGTTAGGATTAGGTTTAGGGTAAGGGATAGGGTGAGTGTGAGGGTTAGGGTTAGGCTTAGGCTTAGGGTTAGGCTGAGGTTGAGGATGAGGTGTAGGGTTAGGGTTAGGTTGAGGTTTAAGGTTACGTTTAGGGTGAGAGTTAGGGTTCGGGTTAAGTTTAGGTTTAGGGTGAGGGTTACAGTTAGGTTTAGTGTTAGGCTGAGGTTTAGGGTTAGGGTTAGGGTTAGGGAGAGGGTTTGGATGAGGGTTAGAGTTATGGTGAGGGCGAGGGTTAGGGTTAGGCTGAGTGTTAGGGTTAGGATTAGGGTTAGGGTTAGGGTTAGGTTTAGCTTTAGCTTTAGGATTAGTGTTATTGTTAGGGTAATGATTAGAGTTACGGTGAGGGTGACGATGAGGGTGACGGTGAGGGTTAGGTTTAGGGTGAGGGTTAGGGTTAGGGTTAGGATAAGGGTTAGGGGGAGGGTGAGGTTTAGGGTTAGATTTAGGGTTAGGGGGAGGGTTAGTTCGTGGGTTAGGGTTAGGGTGAGTGTTAGGGTTAAGGTTAGGGTGAGGGTTAGGTTGAGGTTAAGGGTTAGGGTTAGGGTTACGATTAGGCTTAGGTTGAGAGTGACTGTGAGGGTAAGGTTTAGGGTTAGGCTTAGGCTTAGGGTTAGGCTGAGTGTGAGGGAGGGTGTGATGATTAGGGTTAGGGTGATGGATAGGGTGTGGTTTAGGGTTTGGGTTAGGGTTAGAATTAGGTTTAGGGTTAGGGTGAGGTTTAGGGTTAGAGTTATGTTTAGGGTGAGGGTTAGGTTGAGGGTTAGGTTTAGGGTTAGGGTGAGACTTAGGGGGAGGGTTAGGGTTAGGGATAGTTTTTGGATTAGGGTTAGGGTGAGGGTGAGTGTGTGGGTTAGGGTTAGGTTTAGGGTTAGGCTGAGGGTGAGGGTTAGGGTTTGGGTGAGGTTTAGTGTTAAGTTTAGGGTTAGGGTGAGAGTTAGGGTGCGGATGAGGGTTAGGGTTAGCGTGAGTGTTAGGGTTAGAATTAGGGTTAGGGTGAGGGTTCTGTTAAGTTTAGGGTTAGGGTGAGGTTTAGGGTTATGGTGAGGTTTAGGTTTAGTGCGAGGTTTAGTGTTAAGGTGAGGGTAAGTGTTAGGGTGAGGTTTAGGGTTAAGGTGAGGGTTAGGGTTAGGGTGAGGTTTAGGGTTAGGGTTAGGTTTATTGTTAGGCTTAGGGTTAGGGATACGATTATGATGAGGGTTGGGGTGAGGGAAATGTTTAGGGTTAGGATTAGTGTGAGATTTAGGGTTACAGTTAGGGTTAGATTTAGGGTTAGATTGAAGTTGAGGTTTAGGGTTACAGTTAGGGTTAGGATGAGGGTTATGATGAAGTTTAGGGTTAGTGTTAGGGTTAGGGGTAGGGTGAGGTTTAGGGTGAGGGTTAGGGTTAGTGATAGGGTTAGGATTAGGTTTAGGGTTTGGATGAGGGTGAGTGTGAAGGCTAGGTTTAGTGTTAGGTTTAGGCTTAGGGTTAGGCTGAGGGTGAGGGTGAAGGTGAGGGTTAGGGTTAGGGTGCGGGTTAGGGTTAGGTTTAGGGTTAGAGTTAGCCTTAAGGTAAGGTTTATGGTTAGGTTTAGGGTTCTGGTAATGGTGAGGGTTAGAGTTAGCATCAGGGTTAGGGTGAGGGTTTGGGTTAGGGTTAGGGTGAGTGTTAGGGTTAATGTGAGGTTTAGGGTTAGGGTTACGGTTAGGGTGAGGGTAAGGTTGAGGGTTAAGGTGAGTGTTAGGTTGATGGTGAGGGTGAGTTTTAGGGTTGGGGTTAAGTTTAGAGTGAGGGTTAGGGTGAGGGGTAGTGTTAGGTTTAGCGTGAGGATTAGGGATAGTGTGAGGGTTAGGGTTTGAGTGAGGTTAAGGGTCAGGTGAGGTTTAGGGTTAGGGTGAGGGTTAGCATTAGGGTTAGGGTCAGGGTTAATATTAGGTTGGAAGTTAGGGTTAGAGTGAGGGATAGGGTTAGTGTTAGGGTTAAGGTAAGTGATATGGTTAGGGTTAGGGTGAGGGTTATGTTTAGGGTGATGTGTAGAATGAGGATGAGGGTTAGGGTGAGGGTGACAGTGAAGGTTAAGGTATAAATGAGGGTTAGTGTTAGGGTGAGGGTTAATGTTACGGTGCGGGTTATGGTGAGGGTGAGGATAAGGGTTAGGTTTGTGGTGAGGGTTAGGGTTAGAGTTAGGGTGAGGGGTAGGGTTAGAGTTAAGGTTAGGTTTAGTGTGAGGGTTAGGGTTAGGGTGAGGATAAGGTAAGTGTGAGGGTTGGAGTGAGGGTGAGGTTTAGGGTTACTGTTAGTGTGAGGGTTAGGGTTACGGTCATGGTGAAGTTTAGGGTTAGGGTTATGTTTATTTTCACAGTGAGTGTTTGAGTTAGGATGAGTGTTCTTGAGAGTGTGAGAGTTAGGGTTTGGGTGAGGGTTAGGGTTAGCGTGAGTGTTAGGGTGACGGTGAGGTTGAGGGTTAGGGTTGGGGTTAGGGTTAGAGTGAGGGGTAGAGTGAGGTGTAGTGTTAGGGTTAGTGTGAGGGTTATGTTTACTGTGAGGGTTAGGGTTAGGGTGAGGGTTAGGGTTACTCTGAGGGTTCAAGTTAGGATTAGGCTTAGTGTTAGGATGAGGGTAAGGGTTAGGTTGAAGGTTAGGGTTAGAGTGAGGGTTAGGGTTAATGTGAGGGTTAGGGTTAGGGTGAGGGTTAGGGTTAGGGTGATGTTTAGGGTGAGGTTGAGGGTTAGTGTGAGTGTGAGGGTGACGGTTCCGATGAGTGTTTGGGTTAGGTTTAGGTTGAGGTTGAGGTTGAGGTTGAGGCTTAGGGTTAGTTTTAGGGTAAGAGTTAGTGTGAGGGTTTGGGATAGGCTTAGGCTTAGCCTGAGGGTGAGGGTGAGGGTTAGGGTTAGGGTTAGGGTTAGGGTTAGTGTTAGGGTTATGTTGAGGCTTAGGGTTAGGTTAGAGGTTTCGGTTAGGGTGAGGGTTAGGGTTAGGGATAGGTTTAGGTTGAGGATGAGGGTGAGGGTTGGGGTTAGGATTATGGTTATGATGAGCCTGAGGGTGAGGGTGAGGGTGAGGTTTAGGGTTAGGGTGAGGGTTAGGCTAAGGGTTAGGGTGAGCGTTAGGTTTAGGGTGATGTTTAGGTTGAGGGTGAGGGTTAGGGTGAGGTTGAGGGTGAGGTTTCGGTTGAGGGTTTGGGTTAGGGTTAAGGTTAGGTTGAAGGTGAGGGTGAGGGTTAGGTTTAGGGTTAGGGTTAGGCTTAGGTTGAGGGTGATTGTGAGGGTTAGGGTTAGGGTTAGGGTTAGGCTTAGGGTGAGGGTGATTGTGAGGGTTAGGGTTAGGGTTAGGGTTAGGCTTAGGTTTAAGGTGAGGGTGAGGTGAGTTTGATGGTTAGGGTTAGGGTGACTGTGAGCAGTAGGGTTAGGGTTAGGGATAGGATGAGTGTTAGGTGAGGGTGAGGGTTAGGGTTAGGGTGAGTGTTAGGCTTATGGTTAGGGTGAGGGTGAGGGTGGGGGTGAGTATTAGGCTTAGAGTGATGGTTAGCATTAGGGTTAGGGTGAGGGTTAGGATGAAGGTTAGGTTTAGGAGTAGGGTTAGGGAGAGGACTAGGGTGAAAGTGAGGGTTAGGGTTAGGCTTAGGCTTAGGCATAGGTTTAGGCTGAGGGTGATGGTGAGGGTAAGGGTTAGTGTTATTATGGTGATAGCTATGGTTAGGATTAGGGTGAGGGTTAGGATGAGGGTTCGGGTTAGGCTGACGGTTAGTATAAGCCTTAGGGTTACAGTAAGGGTGAGGGTTAGGTTTAGGTTGAGGGTTAGTGTAAGGGTTAGGGTTAGGGTTAGATTGAGGATTAGGGTTAGGGGTAGTGTGAGGTTTAGGGTGATGATGAGGGTTAGGGTGATGGTTAGGGTTAGAATTAGGGTTAGGGTAAGGGCTAGCGTGAGGGTGAGGGTTAGTGTTAGGGTTAAGTTTAGGTTGAGGGTTAGCGTGAGGTGTAGGTTTAGGTTTACGGTGAGGGTTAGGTTTAGTGTGAGGGTTATGGTTAGGGTGAGGGTGAGGGTGAGGGTAAGGATTATGGTGAGGGTTAGGGTGAGGGTGAGGGTTAGGGTGAGGGTGAGCGTTAGGATTAGTTTTAGGGTTAGGGTGAGGTTTAGGGTGAGGGTGAGGGTTAAGTTTAGGGTTAGGTTTGTGGTGCGGGTAAGTGATAGCGTTAGGGTTAGGGTGAGTGTTACAGTTAGCATTAGGGTTAGGGTGAGGGTGCAGGTGAGAGTGAGGTTTAAGGTTAGGATTAGGGTGAGGTTTAGGGTTAGGGTGAGGGTTAAGGTTAGGGTTAGCATGAGAGTGACGGTGAGGGTGACGATTAGGGTTAGAGTTAGGGTCAGAGTTAGGGCTAGGGTGACGGTTAGTTTTAGGGTTAGAGTTAGTGTTAGTGTTATTGTTAGGGTAAGTGTGAGGGATAGGGTTAGGGTTAGGCTTAGGCTTAGGCTTAGGCTTAGATGGAGTATGAGGGTGAGGGTTAGGGTTAGGATTAGGGTTAGGGTGAGGGCTAGGGTTAGTGTTAGGGTGAGGGTTAGTGTTAGGGATAGGGTTAGGTTTAGGATCAGGGTTAGGGTGAGGGAGAGTGTGAGCTTTAGGATTAGGGTTAGGCTTAGACTTAGGGTTAGGATGAGGGTTAGGGTTAGGATTTGGGTTAGGATGAGGGTGTGGCTGAGGATTAGGGTTAGGTTTAGGATTAGGGTTCGGGTTAGGATTAGGGTTAGGCTTAGGTTGAGGGTTAGGGTTAGGCCTAGTGTTAGGCTTAGGTTTAGGCTGAGGGTGAGGTTGGGGGTGAGGATTAGGGTTAGGGTTAGGGTTAAAATTAGGGTTATTGTTAGTGTTTTGGTTTGGGTTAAGTTTGCGGTGAGGGTGAGAATGAGGGTGGGGGTTATGGTTAGGGTTAGGCTGAGGATGAGGGTGGGGGTGAGGAATAGGTTTTGGGTGATGGTTAGGGTTAGGGTTAGGGTGAGGGTTAGGATGAGGGTTAGGGTTGGTATTAGGTTAAGGCTGAGTGCTAGGGTGAGGGTGAGGTTTAGGTTTAGGGTTAGGCTTAGTCCTAGGGTTAGGCTGAGGGTGAGGGTGAGGGTTAGGGTTAGGTTGATGGACAGGGTTAGGTTTAGGGTGAGTGTTAGGATGAGTGTTAGGGTTAGGATTAGGGTTAGGATGAGCGTGACGGTAAGAGTAAAGGTGAGGGTTAGGCTGAGGGTGAGTGTTCCCCTAAGGGTGAGGGTTAGGTTTAGGGTGAGGGTTAGGGTAAGGGTTAGGGTGAGGGTTAGGGTAATGGTGAGGGTTTGATTGAGGATTAGGGTTAGGGTTTGTGTGAGTTTAGCGTGAGGATGAGGTTTAGTTTTAGGGTGAGGGTTAGGGTTAGAATAGGGTTAGAGTGAGGGCTAGGGTGAGGCTGACGGTTAGGGTTAGGGTGAGGTTTAGGGTTAGGGTGAGAGTTAGGGTTAGTGTGATGGTTAGTGGTATAATGAGCGATAGTGTTAGGGTGAGGGTAAGTGTTAGGGAGAGGGTTAGGATTAGGATGAGGGTTTTGGTTAAGTTGAGGGTTAGGGTTAGGTTGAGGGTTATGTTTAGGGTCAGGGTAAGGGTTAGGGTAAGGGTTAGGGTTAGGGTGAGGGTTATGGTTAGGGTGAGGGTCAGGGTTATGGTGAGGGTTTGAGTGAGGGTTAGGGTTAGGGAGAGGTTTAGGGTTACCGTTAGGGTTAGGGTTAGGGTAAGGTTGAGGTTTAGGGTGAGAGTTAGGGTTCAGGTGAGGGTTAGGATGAGGGTTAGGGTTAGGGTTAATTTTATGTTTGGGTTAGTGTGAGATTTAGGGTTAGGCTTATGGTTAGGATTAGGGTTAGGTTGACGGTGAGTGAGTGGGTTAGGGTTAGGTTTAGGGTTAGGCTTAGGGTTAGTCTGAGAGTTAGGTTGAGAGTATGGGTTAGGGTTAGGGTGAGGGTTAGGGTTAGGGTGAGGGTAAGGTTTAGGATGAGGGTTAAGTTTAGGATTAGGGTTAGGGTGAGGGTGAGGTTTAGGGTTAGTGTTAGGGTGAGGATTAGGGTTAGGGTTAGGGTCAGTGTGAGTTTGAGGTTTAGCTTTAGAGATAGGGTTAGGGTGAGGGTTAGGCTGAGGGTTATTGTTAGGGCTGGTGTTAGGGTTAGAGTTAGTGTGAGGGTTAGGCTGCGGATGTGTGTTAGGGTTAGGGTGAGGGTTAGGTTTAGGATTAGGGTTAGGGTGAGGGCTAGGGTGAGGGTGAGGTTTAGGATTAGGGTTAGGGAGACGGTGAGTGTGACGGTTAGGGTTTGGGTTAGGTTTAGGCTTAGTGTTAGGCTGAGGGTGAGGGTGAAGATGAGGGTTAGTGTTAGGTGAGTGTTAGGGTTAGGGTCAGGGTGAGAGTTAGGGTTCGGATTAAGTTTATGGTTAATGTGTGGGTTAGTTTGAGGGTGTCGTTAAGGTTAAAGTTGAGGGTTAGTCTGAGGGCGAGTGTTACGGTAAGGGTGAGGGTTAGGGTTAGGGTGAGTGTTAGGGTGAGGATGAGGGTTAGGGTTAGGGTGAGGGTTAGAGTTAGAATTAGGGTTAGGGTGAGGGTTAGGGTTAGTGTGATGTTTAGGGTTATGGTGAGGGTTAGGTTTAGTGTGAGGGTTAGTGTTAGGGTGAGGGTAAATGTTAGGGTGAGGTTTAGCGTTAGGGTGAGAGTTAGGGTTAGGGTGAGTTTTAGGGTTAGGGTTAGGGTTATTGTTAGGGTTAGGTTTAGGTTTATGTTTATGGTGATGTTGAGGGTGAGGGTGAGGTTTAGAGTTAGGGTTAGGTTATGATTTAGGGTTAGGGTTAGGGTTAGATTTAGGGTTAGGGTGAAGTTGAGGTTTAGGGTTAGAGTTAGGGTTAGGGTGAGGGTTAGGGTGAGGGTTAGGGTTAGGGTTAGTGTTAGGGTTAGGCTTAAGGTGAGGGTTAGGTTTACGGATAGGGTAAGTTTAGGATTAGGGTTAAGTTGAGGTTGAGTGTGAGGGTTAGGGTTAGTGTTAGGTTTAGGCTTAGGGTTAGGCTGAGGGTGAGGGTGAAGTTGAGGGTTAGGGTTAGGGTGCGGGTTAGGGTTAGGTTTAGGGTTGGAGTTAGCCTTAAGGTGAGGTTTATGGTTAGGTTTAGGGTTCTGGTAATGGTGAGGGTTAGATTTAGCATCAGGGTTAGTGTGAGGGTTTGGGTTATGGTTAGGGTGAGTGTTAGGTTAAATGTGAGGTTTAGGGTTAGGGTTAGGGTTAGAGTGAGGGTTAGGTTGAGGGTTAGGGTTTGGGTTAGGATTAGGCTGAGGGCGAGGGTTAGGGTAAGGTTTAGGTTAGGCTTAGTGTTAGGATTAGGGTGACGTTAAGGTTTATGGTGAGAGTTAGGCTTAGGGTTAGGGTGAGAGTTAAGATGATGGTTAGGGTTTCAGTGAGGGTGAGGGTTAATTTTAGCGTGATGGTTAGGGTTAGGATTAGGGTTAGGGAGTGGGTGATGGTTAGGATTACGGTTAGGGTTGTTGTAAGTGTTATGATTATTGTTACATTTGCAGTGAGGGTGAGGCTGTGGTTGAAGGTTAGGGTTAGGTTAGGGTTAGTTTTAGGGTTAGGATTAGTGTTAATGTTAGGGTTAGGGTTTGACTATGTTTTGGGTGAGGGTGAGGGAGAGGGTGAGGGTTAGGTTTAGGGTTAGGGTGAGGTTTAGGCTTAGGGTTAGGATTAGGGATAGGGTCAGGGTGAGGTTTAGGGTTAGAGTTAGGTTGAGGGGGAGGGTTAGGGTGAGGGTCAGGGTTAGGGTTAGTGTTAGGGTTAGCATTAGGTATAGGGTGAGGGTTAGGTTGAGGTTTAGGTTTAGGGTTGGGATTAAGGTTAGGATTAGGGTTACGGTGAGGGTGAGTATGAGGGTTAGGGTTAGGATTAGGCTTAGGCTTAGGGTTAGGCTGAGGGTAAGGGTGGATATGAGTATTAGGCTTAGGGTGATGTTTATCCTTAGGGTTAGTGTGAGGGTTAGCATGAGGGTTAGGGATAGGATTAGGGTTAAGGTGAGGGCTAGGGTGAGGGTGAAGTTTAGGGTTCGGCTTAGGTTTAGGCATAGGTTTAGGCTGAGGGTGATGGTGAGTTTAAGGGTTAGGGTTATTTTGATGGATAGGGTTAGGGTTAGGGGGAGTGTTAGGATGAGAGTTCGGGTTAGGGTTCGGGTTAGTATTAGCGTTATGGTAAGAGTAAAGTTGAGGGTTAGGCTGAACGTGAGGGTAACAGTAAGGGTAAGGGTTAGGGTTAGGGTGAGGGTTAGGGTAAGTGTTAGGGTTAGGGTTAGATTGAGGATTAGGGTTAGGGTTAGTGTGAGGTTTAGGGTGAGGATGAGGGTTAGGGTTAGAATTAGGGTTAGGGTGAGGGCTAGCATGAGGGTGAGGGTTAGGGTTAGGGCTAAGTTTAAGGTGAGGGTTAGGGTGAGGGGTGGGTTAGGTTTAGGGTGAGGGTTAGGTTTAGTGTGAGGGTTATGGTTAGGGTGAGAGTGAGGGATATGGTAAGGGTTATGATGAGGGTTAGTTTGAGGGTGGGGGTTAGGGTTATGATTAGGTTTAGGGTTAGGGTGAGGTTTAGTTTGAGTGTGAGGGTTCAGTTTAGGGCTAGGTTTGTGGTGTGGGTAAATGATAGTATGAGGGTTAGTGTGAGTGTTAGAGTTAGCGTTAGGGTTAGAGTGAGGGTTAGGATGAGGGTTGGGTTCAGGGTTTGGGTGAGGGTGAGGGTGAGAGTGCGGTTTAATGTGAGGATTAGGGTGAGGTTTAGGGTTAGGGTGAGGGTTAGGTTTATGATTAGCGTGAGGGTGATGGTGAAGGTGTCGGTTAGGGTTAGAGTTATGGTGAGGGTTCGATTAAGTGTGAGGTTTAGGGAGAGGATGAGGTTAAGTGTTAGTGTGAGGGTTAGGGTGCGTGTGAGGGTTAGGGTTAGGGTTTGGGTTAGGGTGAGGGTTAGTGTGAGGGTTAGGGTTAGAGTTATGCTTAGGGTTATTTTGAGGGTTAGGCAGAGGGTTAGGATTAGGATTAGGTTGAGGGTTAGGTTGAGGGTTAGGATAAGGGTGAGGGTTAGTGTTAGGGTGAGGGTTATGGTTATTATTAGGGTTAGGGATAGGTTTAGGGTGACGGTGAGGTTTAGGGTGAGGGTTAGGGTGAGGGTTAGAGTTAGGTTTAATGTGAGTGTTAGGATAAGGGGTAGGGTTATGGATAGGGTTAGGGTTAGGATTAGTGTGAGGTTAAGAATTAGGGTGACGGTTAGGGTGAGGGTGAGGTTTATGGTTAGGAATAGTGATAGGGTTAGTGTTACGCTGAGGGTGAGCATGAGGGTGAGGGTTGGGTTTATGGTTGGGTGAGGGCTATGGTGAGGGTTAGGGTATGGGGGAGGGTTAGTGTGAGGGTGATTGTAAGGGTAAAGCTGAGGGTTAGGCTGAGGGTGAGAGTCAAGATAAGGGTGAGGGTTAGGGTTAGGGTGAGGGTTAGGTTAAGGGTTAGGGATAGGGTGAGGGTTAGATTGAGGATTAGGTTTAGGGTTAGTGTGAGGTTTGGGGTGAGGATGAGGGTTATGATTAGGTTGAGGGTTAGGTTTAGAATTAAGGTTACAGTGAGGGCTAGGGTGAGGGTGAAGTTTAGCTTTAGGGTTAGGGTGAGGCTTAGGGTTAAGGAGAGTGTTAGGGTTAGTGTGAGGTTTAGTGTTAGAGTTAGGCTTAGTGTTAGGGTGAGGGGAAGTGTTAGGGTGAGGGTGAGTGTTAGGGTGAGGGTTATGTTTGGGGTGAGGGTTAGTGTTAGGGTTAGGTTATGATTAGGGTTAGAGTTAGGGTGAGGATGAGTGTGTGGGTTAGGGTTAGGTTTAGATTTAGGTTTACGGTTAGGCTGAGGGTGAGGTTGAGCTTGAGGATAAGGGTTAGGGTGATGGTTAGGGTTAGGGTTAGGGTGCGGGTTAGGATGAGGGTTAGGATGAAGGTGAGGTTTAGGGTTATGTTTAGGGTGAGGTTTAGGGTTAGGGTTAGGGTTAGGGTTAGGGTTAGGTTGAGGTTGAGGTTTAGAGTTAGGGTTAGGGTGATGGTTAGTATTAGGGTTAGTGTTAGGTTTAGGGTTGGGGTGAGTGTTAGGGTTAGGGTTAGGGTTATGGTGAGGGTGAGGTTTAGGGTTATGGTGAGGCTTAGGGTTAGTATGAGGGTTAGTGTTAGGGTGAGGGTAAGTATTAGGGTGAGGGTTAGGATTAGGTTTAGGTTTAGGGTGAGTTTTAGGGTGAGGGTGAGTTTTAAGGTTAGGGATAGGTTTGTGGTGTGGGTAAGTGATAGCATGAGGGTTAGGGTGAGGGTTAGAGTTAGCATTAGGGTTAGGGTGAGGCTGCAGGTGAGAGTGAGGGTTAGGGTGAGGATTAGGGTGAGGTTTAGGGTTAGGGTGAGGGTTAGGGTTAGGGTAAGTGTTAGGATTAGGGTTATCCTTAGGGTTAGGGTGAGGGTTAGGCTGAGGGTTAGGCTTAGGATTAGGGTGAAGGTTAGGGTGAGGGTTAGGGTGAGGGTGAGAGTTAGGGTGAGGGTGAGGGTTAGGATTATTATTAGGGTTAAAATCAGGTTTAGGGTGACGGTGAGGTTTAGGGTGAGGGTTGGGGTGAGGTTTAGGGTTAGGGTTAAGGTGAGTGTTAGGATAAGGGGTAGGGTTATGGTTATGGTGAGGGTTAGGTTTACTGTGATAGTTAGGTTTAGGGTTAGGGTTAGGATTAATGTGAGGGTAAGAATTAGGGTGATGGTTAGGGTGAGGGTGAGGTTTAGGGTTAGGAATAATGATAGTGTTAGTGTTACGCTGAGGGTGGGTGTGAGGGTTAGGGTTAGGTTTAGGGTTTGGGCTAGGGTGAGGGTTAGGGTTAGGGTGAGGTTAGGGTGAGGGTGATGGTAAGGGTAAAGGTGAGGATTAGGCTGAGGGTGAGGTTTAAAATAAGCATGAGATTTAGTGTTATGGTGAGGGTTAGGGTAAGGTTTCGGGTTAGGGTTAGGGTAAGGGTTAGATTGATTATTAGGGTTAGGGTTAATGTGAGGTTTAGGGTGAGGATGAGGTTTAGGGTTAGGGTGAGGGTGAGGGTTAGACTTAGGGTTAGGGTGAGGGCTAAGGTGAGGGTGAGGTTTAGAGATAGGGTTAGGTTTAGGGTGAGGTTTAGGATTAGGGTGAGGGTTAGGGTTAGAATTAGGGTTAGCATGAGGGCTAGGGTGAGGTTTAGGATTAGGTTTAGGGTTAGGGTGAGGTTTAGGTTTAGGGTGAGGGTGCGGTTAAGTTTTAGGGTGAGGGTTAGGGTTAGGGTGAGGGTTAGGGTGAGGATAAGGTTGAGGGTTAGGTTGAGTGTTAGGGTGACGGTCAGGGTGAGGATTAGGGTTGGGGTTAGGTTTAGAGTGCGGGTTAGGGTGAAGGGTAGAGTTAGGGTTAGGGTGAGGATTAGGGTTACTGTGAGGGTTAGGGTTAGAGTGAGGATAAGGGTTAGGGTGAGGGTTAGGGATAGGGTGAGGGTTAGCATTAGGGTTAGGGTGAGGGTTAGTGTTAGGTTGGAGGTTAGGGTTAGGTTGAGGGTTAGGGTGAGTGTTAGGTTTCGTGTGAGTGATAGGGTTAGTGTTAGAGTGAGTGTTATGGTTAGGGTGATGTGTAGAATGAGGGTTAGCGTTAGGGTGAGATTTAAGGTAAGGGTAAGGTTTAGGGTGAGGGTGAGGGTAAGGGTTAGGATTAGGGTGAGGGTTAGTGTTAGGGTTAGGGTTAGAGTTAGGGAGAGGGGTAAGTTCAGGGGTAGGGTTAATGTCAAGTTTAGGGTTAGTCTGAGGGTTAGGGTTAGGGTGAAGATAAGGTAAGGGTGAGGGTTGGTGTGAGGGTGAGTGTTAGAGTGAGGATGAGGGTTCTGGAGAGTGTGAGTTTTAGTGTTTGGATGATGGTTAGGGTTAGTGTGAGTGTTAGGGTGACGGTGAGGGTGAGTGTTAGGGTTGGTATTAGAGTTAGAATGAGGGGTAGGGTGAGGGGTAGGGTTAAGTTTAGGGTGAGGGTTAGGGTTACTGTGAGGGTTAGCATTAAGATGAGGTTTAGGGTTACTGTGAGGGTTCAAGTTAGGGTTAGGCTTAGTGTTAGGTTGAGGGTAAGGGTTAGGTTGAGGGTTAGTGTTAGGGTGAAGGTTAGGTTTAATGTGAGGGTTAAGTTTAGGGTGAGGGTTAGGGTGAGGGTTAGGGTTAGGTTGATGTTTAGGGTGAGGGTGAGGGTTAGGGTGAGGGTGAAGGTGAAGTTTGGGTTGAGTGTTTGGGTTAGGGTTAGGATGAGGTTGAGGGTGAGGGTGAGGCTTAGGGTTAGTTTTAGGGTAAGGTTGAGTGTGAGGGTTATGGATAGGGTTAGTCTTAGCCTGAGGGTGAGGTTTAGGGTTAGGGTTAGGGTTAGCGTTAGGGTTATGGTGAAGGTTAGGTTTAGGTTGGAGGTTACGGTTAGGATGAGTTTTAGGGTTAGGGATAGGTTTAGGATGAGGGTGAGGGTGAGGGTTAGGTTTAGGAATAGGGTTATGGTGAGCCTGAGGGTGAGGGTTAGGGTGAGGATTATGGTTACGGTAGGGTTAGGCTAAGGGTTAGAATGAGCGTTATGTTTAGGGTGATGTTTAGGTTGATGGTGAGGGTTTGGGTGAGGTTGAGGGTGAGGTTTCGGTTGAGGGTTTGGGTTAGGGTGAGGGTGAGTGTGAGGGTTAGGTTTAGAGTTAGGGTTAGGCTTAGGGTGAGGGTGATTGTGATGGTTAGGGTTAAGGTTATTTTTAGGATTAGGTTTAAGCTGAGGGTGAGTATGAGGGTTAGGGTTAGGGTGAGTGTGAGCATTAGGGTTAGGGTTAGGGATAGGCTGAGGGTTAGATGAGGGTGAGGCTTAGGGTTAGGGCGAGTGTTAGGCGTAGGGTTAGTGTGAGGGTTAGGGATAGTTTGATGGTTAGGGTGAGGTTTAGAGTTAGGGTGAGGGTGAGGGTGAACGTGACTGTTAGGGTGAAGGTGAGGTTTAGGGTTAGGTTTAGGCTTAGGGTGAGTGTTTAGTGTTAGGGTTAGGATGATGATTAGGATGAGGGGTAGGGTTAGGGTTAGGGTTAAGTTTAGAGTTAGGGTGAGTGTGTGGGTTAGGTTTAGGTTTAGGGTTACGCTTAGGGTTAGGCTTAGGGTTAGGCTGAGTGTGAGGGTTAGGTTTAGGGTGAGAGTTAGTGTTAGGGTTATGGTGAGGATTAGATTGAGGGTAGGGTTAGGATTAGGGTTAGGGTGAGGGCTAGGGTGAGGGTTAAGTTTAGGGTGAGGGTTAAGGTGAGGTTTATGGTTAGGGTTAAGTTTAGGGTCAGGTTGTGGGTGAGTTTTAGGGTAAGAGTTAGGGTTAATTTGAGGGTGAGGGTGAGGGTTAGTGTTAGGGTTAGGAATAGGATTAGAGTAAGGTTTAGGGTGAGTGTGATGGTTAGCGTAAGGTTTAGGGTTAGGCTTAGGGTTACACTGAGGGTGAGTTTTAGTGTTAGGGTGAGGTTTAGGGTTAGGATTAGGGTGAGAGTTAGTGTTCAGGTTATGTTTAGGGTTAGGGTGAGGGTTAGGGTTAGGGTTAAGTTGAGCTGAGGGTTAGGGTTAGGTTGAGGTTTAGAGTTAGGCTTAGGATTAGGGTGAGGTTTAGGGTTAGGGTTAGGGTGAGGTTTAGGATGAGGATTAGGGTTAGGATTAGGGTTAGGATGAGGGCTAGGGTGAGGTGTGTTAAGGTGAGGTTTAGGTTTAGGGTGAGGGTTAGGATGAGGGTTAGTGTTATGGTAAGGGTGAGGATTAGGTTTAGGGTGAGGGTGAGAGTTAGGATTAGGGTTAGGGTTAGGGTTATTGTTAGGGTTAGGGTTAGTGTTACGGTTACTGAGAGGGTGAGGTTGAGGGTTAGTGTTAGTTTTAGGGTGAAGTTGTTAGTGTTAGGGTTAGGGTGAGACTTAGGGTTAGGGTTAGTGTGAGAGTTAGTGTTAGGTTTAGGTATAGGGTGAGGCTTAGGATGAGGGTTAAGGTTAGGGTTAGTGTTAGAGTTAGAGTTAGAGTCTGGGTGAGAATTAGGGTTCGGGTTAGGTTTAGGTTTAAGGTGAGGTTTAGGGTTAGGGTTACGTTTAGCGTGAGTCTTAGGTTTAGGTTGAGGGTTAGGGTTAGGCTTAGGATTAGGGTGAGGGTTAGGGTTAGGATTAGGGTGAGGGTTAGGATGGGGATTAGGGTTAGGATTAGTGTTATGGTGAGGGCTAGGGTGAGGGTGAGGGTTAATGTTAGTGTTTGGGTGAGGTTTAGGGTTAGCGTTATGGTTTGGGTGAGGGTTAGGATGAGTGTTAGATTTACAGTGAGGGGGAGGGTTAGGGTTAGGTTGAGGGTTAGGGTTAGGATTTGGGTTAGGGTGAGGGTTAGTTTTAGGTTTACATTTAGGGTTTGGGGGAGATTTATGTCCAGGGTTAGGGTTAGGGTTAGGGTTAGTGTTAGAGTTAAGGTTAGGTTGCAGGTTAGGTTGAGGTTTAGGATTGGGGTTAGTTTAAGAGTTAGGATTAGGTTTAGGGTGAGGGTCAGTGTGAGGGTTAGGGTTAGGGTTAAGCTTAGGCTTAGGGTTAGGTTGAGCGTGAGGTTCGGGGTGAGGATTAGGTTTAGGGTTATGGTTAGGGTTAGGGTTAGGGTGAGGGTTAGGATGAGGGTTAGGGTTAGGATTAGGGTTAGGGTGAGTGCTAGGGTGAACGTGAGGTTTAGGGTAATGTTTAAGCTTAGGCTTAGGTTTAGGCTGACTGTGAGGTTGAGGGTGAGGTTTAGGGTTAGTGTGATCGTTAGGTTTACGGTTATGGTGAGTGTTAGGATGACGTTTAGGTTTAGGTTGAGGTTTAGGGTGAGGATGATGTTAAGTGTAAAGATGAGGTTTAGGCTGAGGGTGAGGGTTAAGATAATGTTGAGGGTTATGGTTAGGTTTAGTGTTAGGGTAAGGGTTAGTGTTAGATTTAGGTTTAGGGTTAGATTGAGGATTAGGGTTAGGGTTAGGGTTAGTGTGAGGTTTATGGTGAGGATGAGGGTTAGGGTTATGGTGAGGGTGAGGGTTAGAGTTAGGGTTAAGGTGAGGTTTAGGATTAGGGTGAGAGTTTGGATTAGTGTGAGGGTTAGGGTTAGGGTTAGGGTGAGGGTAAGTGTTAGTGTGAGGGTTAGGTTTAGGGTCAGGGTTATGGTTAGGGGGAAGGTGAGGCTTAGGTTTAGCATTAGGGTTAGGTTTAGTGTTAGCGTTAGGGTTGGAATTAGGATTAAGGTGAGGGTGATGTTTAGGGGTTGAATTAGGATTAGGGTGAGGGTTAAGTTTAGGGTGAGGGTTAGGGTGAGGGTTAGGGTGGGTGTGATGCTAAGGGTAAAGATGAGGATTAGGCTGAGGGTGAGGGTTATGGTAAGGGTGAGGTTTAGGATTAGGGTTAGCTTGAGGGTGAGAGTTAGATTGAGTATTAGAGTTAGGGTTAGTGTGAAGTTTAGGGTGAGGATGAGGGTTAGGGTCCGGGTGAGGGCTAGGCTGAGGTTGAGGGTTAGGGTTAGTATTAGGGTGAGGTTTAGGGTTAGGGTGATGTTTGGGTTAGTGTGAGCGTTAATGTTAGCATTGCCGTTAGTGTTAGGGTGAGGTTAAGTTTTAGGGTGAGAGTTAGGATTAGGGTGAGGTTTATGGTTAGTGTGAGGTTGAGAGTTCGGGTTAGGGTTAGGATGAGGTTCAGTTTAGGGTTAGGGTTTGAGTTAGGGTTATGGTGAGGGTGAGATTTAGGGTTAGAATTAGGGGTAGTGTTAGGGTTTGGGTTAGGGTGAGGGTTAGGATTAGGGGTAGGATTAGGCTTAGGCTTAGGCTTAGGCCGAGCATGAGGGTAAGTGTTAGGGTTCAGGTTAGGGTTCGGATTAGGGTTAGGGTTAGGGTGAGTGTTAGGATGAGGTTTAAGGTTAGGATTGGGTTTAGGGTGAGGGCTAGCGTGAGGGTTAGGGTGAGGTTTAGTTTTAGGGATAGGGTTAGGTTTATGATTGGCGTTACAGTGAGGGTGAGTTGAGGGTTAGGGTTAGGGTTAGGGTTAGGGTTAGGGGCAGGGTGATTGTTAGTGTTATGGTTACGGTTAAGTTGTGGTGAGGGTGAGGCTGAGGGTGAGGGTTATGGTTAGGGTTAGGGTTAGGGTTAGTGTTAGGGTTAGTGTTATTGTTAGGGTTAGGGTTAGGGGGGATGGTTAGTGTGAGGTTTAGGGTTAGGGTTAGTGTTAGGGTTAGGGTGAGGGTGAGGTTTAGGTTGAGGTTTAGGGTTAGGGTTAGGGAGAGGTTTAGGGTTAGAGATATGGTGATGGTGAGGGTGTGGGTGAGTGTGAGGGTTAGGGTTCGGGTTAGCATTAGGCTGAGGGTTAGGCAGAGGGTGATGGTGAGGGTGAGGTTTAGGGTTAGGGATAGGATGAGGTTTAGGTTTAGGGTTAGTTTTAGTGTTAGAGTTAGTGTTAGGGTGAGGTTTAGGGTAAGGGTTCGGGTTATGGTCAGGGTGAGGTTTAGATTGAGGATTAGTGTTAGGGTTAGTGTGAGGTTTAGGGTGAGGATGAGGATTAGGGTTAGGCTGAGGGTGAGGTTTAAGATAAGGGTGAGTGTTAGGGTTAGGGTGAGGGTTAGGCTAATGTTTCGGGGTATGGTTAGGGTGAGGGTTAAATTGAGGATTAGGGTTAGGGTTAATGTGAGTTTCAAGGTAAGAATGAGGATTAAGGTTAGGGTGAGCGTGAGGGTTATAATTAGGGCTAGGGTGAGAGCTAGGGTGAGGGAGAGGGTTAGGGTTAGGCTTAGGGTTAGGCTGAGGGTGAGGTTCGGGGTGAGGAATAGGTTTTGGGTGATGGTTAGGGTTAGGGTTAGGGTGAGGGTTAGGATGAGGGTTAAGGTTAATATTAGGCTTAGGCTTAGGTTTAGGCTGAGGTTGAGGGTGAGGGTGAGAGTTATGGTTAGGGTGATGGACTGGGTCTGGGTTAGGGTGAGTGTTAGGATGACGGTTAGGGTTAGAATGAGGATTAGGGTGAGCGTGTCGGTAAGAATAAAGGTGAGGCTTAGGCTGAGGTTCAGTGTTCCCCTAAGGGTGAGGGTTTGGTTTAGGGTGAGGGTTAGGGTAAGGGTTAGGGTGAGGGTTAGGATGAGGGTGAGGGTTAGATTGAGCATTATTGTTAGGGTTAGTTTGAGGTTTAGGGCGAGGATGAGGGTTAGGGTTAGGTTGAGGGTTAGGAGTAGAATTAGGGTTAGGGTGAGGGCTAGGGCGAGGCTGAGTTTTAGGGTTAGGTTTAGGGTGAGGTTTAGGGTTAGGGTGAGAGTTAGGGTTACTGTGAGGGTTAGTGTTAGATTTAGGGTTATTGTTAGTGTGAGGGTAAGTGTTAGGGTGAGGGTTAGGGTTAGGGTGAGGGTTGTGGTTAGGGTGAGGGTTAGGGTTAGAATGAAGGTTTTGGTTAGGGTGAGGATTAGGGTTATGGTGAGGGTGAGGTTGAGGGTTAGGGTTAGAGTGAGGTTTAGGGTAAGGTTAGGGTTAGAGTTAGGTTTAGGGATAGAGTTAGGGTTAGGGTGAAGGTGAGGTTTAGGGTTAGAGTTAGGGATCAGGTGAGGGTTAGGATGAGGGTTAGGTTTAGGGTTAGTTTTAGGTTTAAGGTTAGGGTGAAGTTTATTGTTAGGGTTATGGTTAAGATTAGGGTTAGGGTGAGGTTGAGTGTGTGGGTTAGGGTTAGGTTTAGGGTTTGGCTTATGGTTAGGCTGAGGGTTATGTTGACGGTGAGGTTTAGGGTTAGGGTGAGGGTTAGGGTTAGGATTAGGTTTAGGTTGAGGGCTAGGGTTAGGGTGAGGTTTAGGGTTAGTGTTAGGGTGAGGTTTAGGGTTAGGGTTAGGGTTAGGATCAGTTTGAGTTTGAGGTTTAGGTTTAGAGATTAGTGTTAGGTTGAGGTTTATGGTGAGAGTTAGGTTTAGGGTTAGTGTTAGGGTTAGGGTAAGGGTAAGGAAGAGGTATTGGGTTAGGGTTAGGGTGAGGTTTAGGTTTAGGATTAGGGTTAGGGTGTGGGATAGTGTGAGTGTGAAGTTTAGGATTAGGGTTATGGTGAGGGTTACGGTGAGGGTTTGTGTTAGGGTTAGGTTTAGGGTTAGAATTAGGGTTAGGGTGAGGGTAGGATTAGGGATAGGTTTAGGTTTAGGGTTATGTTGAGGTTTAGGGATAGTGTGAGGGTTAGTGTTAGGGTGAGGTAAGTGTTAGGTTGAGGTTTAGTGTTAGGTTGATGGTTTTGTTTAGGGTGAGGTTTAGGGTTAGGGTTAGGGTTATTGTTAGTGTTAGGGTTATGGTTACGGTGAGAATGAGGATGACGTTGAGGTTGAGGGTTAGGGTTAGAATTAGGGTTAGGTTGAGTGCTAGGGTGAGGGTGAAGTTTAGGGTTAGGGTTAGGGTGAGGGTTAGGGTTAGGGTGAGGTTTAGGGTTAGGGTGAGGGTTAGGGTTTGTGTGAGGGTTAGTGTTAGGGTGAGGTTAAGTGTTAGCTTGAGGGTAAGTGTTAGGGTGAGGGTTAGGATTAGGGTGAGTTTATGTTTGGGGTGAGGGTTAGTGTTAGGGTTAGGGTTATTGTTAGGTTTAGAATTAGGATTAGGGTTAGTGTGAGGGTGAGGTTTAGGATTAGGGTGAGGTTTAGGGTTAGGGTTAGGGTTAGGGTGAGGTTGAGGTTTAGGTTTAGATTTAGTGTTAGTGTGAGGGTTACGGTTAGCGTTAGTGTTAGGTTTAGGGTTAGGGTTAGAGTTAGGCTTAGTTTTAAGCTGAGGGTGAAGGTGCCGTTTAGGGTTAGGGTGAGGGTGAGGTTTAGGGTTAGAGTTAGGGTTCGGGTGAGGGTTAGGGTTAGGGCTGGGATTAAGTTTAGGGTTAGGGGGAGGGTGAGTGTGAGGATTAGTGTTAGGGTTAGAGTTAGGCTTAGGTTTAAGCTGAGGGTGAGGGTGAGGTTTAGGGTTAGGTTGAGGGTGAGGATTAGGGTTAGAGTTAGGGTTAGGGTGAGGGTTACTGTGAAGTTAGTGTTAGGTTTAGGTTTAGCATTAGGTTTAGGGTGAGGGTGAGTGTGAGGGTTGGGATAAGGATTAGGCTTAGGCTTAGGGTAAGGTTGAGGGTGATGGTTATGGAGAGGATTAGGCTTAGGGTGATGTTTAGCCTTAGGGTGAGGGTGAGGGTTAGGGTTAGGGTTAGGGTTATGATTAGGGTTAGGGTGAGGGCTAGGGTAAGGGTGAGGGTCAGCGTCAGGGTTAGGCTTAGGCTTAGGGTTAGGCTGAGGGTGAGGGTGAGGGTTAGGGTTAGTATGAGGTTTAGGGTTAGGTTTAGGGTGAGGGTTAGGATGAGGTATAGGGTTAGGATTCGGGTTAGGTTGAGGGCTAGGTTGAGGGTTAAGTTTAGGGTTGTGAGGTTTAGGGTTCGGTTAGGTTTAGTGTTAGGGTGAGGGTTAGGGTTAGAGGTACTGTATGGATGAGGGTTAGGGTTAGGTTGAGGGTTAGGGTTAGCTTTAGTGTGAGGTTTAGGATTAGATTTAGGGTGAGGGTTAGGTTGAGGGTTATTGTTTGGATTAGGGTTAGGGTGCGGGCTAGGTTGATGGTGAGGTTTAGGGTTAGGGTTAGGCTTAGGTTTAGGTTTAGGCTGAAAGGTAGGGTGGGGGTGAGGAATAGGTTTTGGGTGATGGTTAGGGTTAGGGTTAGGGTGAGGATTAAGATGAGGGTTAGTTTTAGGATTAGGTTTAGTGTGAATGCTAGGGTGAGGGTGAGGGTTAGGGTTAGGTTTAGGGTTAGGCTGAGGGAGAGGGTGAAGGTAAGGTTTAAGTTTAGGGAAAGGGTTAGACTTAGGGTTAGGGTACGGGTTAGGTTAGGGTTAGGGTTAGAGTTAGCCTTAAGGTGAGGTTTATGGTTAGGGATATGGTTAGGTTTCTGCTAAGGTTGAGGTTTAGAGTTAGCATGAGGTTTAGGGTGAGGTGTAGGTTTAGGGTTAGGGTGAGAGTTAGGGTTAATGTGAGGTTTAGGGTTAGGTTTAGGGTTAAGGTTAGGGTGAGGGTTAGGTTGATCGTTAGGTTTTGGACTACAGTTAGGGTGAGGGTGAGGGTTATTGTGAGTTTTAATTTAGGCTTAGTTTTAGGATTAGGGTGAGGTTAAGAGTTAGGGTTAGGGTTAGTTTTAGGGTGAGGGTGAGGCTTAAGATGATGTTGAGGGTTACAGTGAGGGTCAGGGTTAGGGTTAGGGTGAGGGTTAGGGTTAGGATTAGGGTTAGGATGAGGGTGATGGTTAAGATCAGGGTTAGGATCATTGTAAGTGTTATGGTTAGGGTTACATTTGCAATTAGGGTGAGGCTGAGTTTGAAGGTTAGCGTTAGGTTTAGGGTTAGTTTTAGGGTTAGGATTAGTGTTAATGTTAGTGTTAGGGTTAGAGTTACGGTTTGGGTGAGGGTGAGGGTGAGAGTTAGGGTTAGGGTTAGTGTGAGGTTTAGGGATAAGGTTAGGATTAGGGATAGGGTGTGGGTGAGGTTTAGAGTTAGAGTTACGTTGAGGGTGAGGTTTATGGTGACTGTTAGGGTTAGTGTTAGTGTTAGGGTTATTGTTAGGATTAGGGTGAGGTTTAGGTTGAGGTTTAGGTTTAGGATTAGGTTTAGGGTGAGGGTGAGTGTGAGGGTTAGGATAAGGATTAGGCTTAGGCTTAGGGTAAAGTTGAGGGTGATGGTTGGGGAGAGGATTAGGCTTAGGGTGACGTTTAGCCTTAGGGTGAGGGTGAGGGTTAGGTTTAGGGTTAGGGTTAGGATTAGGGTTAGGGTGAGGGCTAGGGTGAAGGTGAGGGATAGGGTTAGGGTTAGGCTTAGGCATAGGGTTAGGATGAGGGTGATGGTGAGGGTGGGGGTTAGGGTTATAGTGATGGATTAGGTTAGGTTTAGGGTGAGGGTTAGGATGAGAATGACGGTAAGAGTAAAGGTGAGGGTTAGCTTGAGGTTGAGGGTTAGACTGACGATTTGGGTTAGGGCTAGTGTGAGGTTTAGGGTGAGGATGAGGGTTAGGGTTAGAATTAGGGTTAGGGTGAGGGCTAGTGTGAGGGTGAGGTTTAGGGTTAGGGTTATGTTTAGGGTGAAGGGTAGGGTTAGGTTTAGAATGAGGGTTAGGTTTAGTGTGAGGGTTACGTTTAGGGTGAGGGTGAGGGTGGGGGTAAGGGTTATGGTGAGGGTTAGGGAGAGGGTGAGTGTTAGGGTTAGGATTAGGGATAAGGTTAGGTTTAGGCTGTAGGTGAGCGTGAGGGTGAGGGTAAGGTTTAGGTTTAGGGTTATGTTTATGGTTAGGGTGAGGTCTAGGGTGAGGGTGAGTGTTAAGGTGAAGTTGAGGTTTAGGCTGAGGATCTTGGTTAGGTAATGGTTAGGGTTAGGGTGAGGATTAGGTGAGGTTTAGGGTGAGGGTGAGCTTTAGCGTTAGGGTGTGGCTGAGGGTTAGGGTTAGGGTGAGGGTTTGGGTAATGGTTACGGTTGGAGTAAAGTTGAAGGTTAGGATTAGGGGTAGGTGAGGGTTAGGGTTAGGGTTAGGGATAGGGTGAGGGTGAGGGGTAGGATTAGGTTTAGGGTTAGGGTGAGGTTTAATGTGAGGGTTAGGTTTAAGGTTAGGCTTAGGTTTGGGGTGTGGGTAAGTGATAGCATGAGGGTTAGGGTGAGTTTTAGAGTTAGCATTAGGGTTAGGGTGAGGGTTAGGGTGAGGGTGAGTGTGAGAGTGAGCGTTAGGGTGAGGATTAGGGTGAGTTTTAGGGTTAGGGTGAGGGTTAGGTTAAGGGTGAGTGTTAGGGTGAGGGTTAGGTTTACGGTTATGCTTAGGGTTAGGGTGAGGTTTAGGGTTAGGATTAGGGTGAGGGTTAGGGTGATGGTTAGGGTGAGGGTGAGGGTTAGGGGTCGGGTGAGGGTTATGTTTATTATTATGGTTAGGGTCAGGTTTAAGATGATGGTGAGGTTTAGGGTGAGGGTTGGGGTGAGGGTTAGGGTTAGGGTCAAGATGAGGGTTATGAGAAGGGGTAGGATTACGGTTAAGGTGAGGGTTAGGTTTAGTGTGCTAGTTAGGGTTAGGGTTAGGTTTAGGATTAGTGTGAGTGTAACAATTACGGTGATGATTAGGGTGAGGGTGAGGTTTAGGGTTAGGAATAGTGATAGGGTTAGTGTTACACTGAGGGTGAGCGTGAGGGTGAAGGTTAGGGTTAGGGATAGTGTTAGGGTGAGGGCTAGGGTGAGGGTTAGGGTTAGGGTGAGGATTAGGTTGATGGTGATGGTAATTGTAAATGTGAGGGTTAGGCGGAGGGTGAGTGTTAGAGTTAGGATGAGGGTTTTGGAAAGTATGAGGGTTAGGTTTTCCGTGAGGGTTAGGGTTAGGGTGAGTGTTAGGGTTAGGGTGAGGGTAAGGTAAGGGTGAGGGTGAGGGTTAGGGTTACTCTTAGTGTGAGTTTTAGGGTTACGGTTATGGTGAGGGTTAGGGTTAGGGTTATGTTTAGGGTGAGGGTGAGTGTTAGAGTGAGGATGAGGTTTTTGGAGAGTGTGAGGGTTAGGGTTGCGGTGAGGGTTAGGGTTAGGGTGAGTGTTAGGGTGACGGTGAGGGTGAGGTTTAGGGTTGATGTTAGGGTTAGAGTGAGGGGGAGGGGGAGGGGTAGGGTTATGGTTAGGGTGAGGGTTAGGGTTACTGTGAGGGTTATGGTTAGGGTGAGGTTTAGGGTTACTGTGAGGGTTCAAGTTAGGGTTAGGATTAGTGTTAGGGTGAGGGTAAAGGTTATGTTGAGGGTTAGGGTTAGGGTGAGGGTTAGGTTTAATGTCAGGGTTAAGGTTAGGGTTAGTGTTAGGGTGAGGGTGAGGGTTAAGATTAGGTTTAGGGTTAGGTTTATTGTTAGGGTTAGAGTGAGGGTTACAGTTCAGTTTAGGGTGAGGGTGAAGGTGAGGGATATGGTTACGGTTAGGGTGAGGTTTAGGGTTAGGGTTAGGGTTAGTGTTACTAGGAAGTTTAGGGTGAGGGTTAGGGTTAGGGATAGGGTGAGGGGTAGGGTTTTGGTTAGGGTTAAGGTGAGGGTTCGGCATAGGGTGAGGTTTAGGGTTAGGTTTAGTGTTAGGGTGAGGGATGGGTTAGAAATAGGATTAGTGTGAGGGCTAAGGTGAGGGTTAGGGTTAGGTTTAGGGTGAGGGTTAGGCTTAGGCTGAGGGTTAGGGTTAGTGGGAGGGTTGGTGTTAGGGTTAGGCTTAGTGTTAGGGTGAGGATAAGGGTTAGAGTGAGGGTTAGGTTTAGGGTGAGGGTTAGGGTTAGGGTGAGGGTCAGGGTTAGGCTGAGGGTTAGGCTGAGGGTTAGGTCAGAGTTAGAGTTAGGGTTAGGGTAAGGCTTAGCGTTAGGGTGAGGTTTAGGTTTAGGATTAGTGTTAGAGTTATGGTTACGTTTAGGGTGAGGCTTTCGGATTAGGGTTAGGGTTAGGGTTAGGTAGAAGTTTAAGGTGAGGGTGACGGTTAGGGTTAGTTTTAGGTTTATCGTGTGGGTAAGTGATAGTGTGAGTATTAGGGTGAGTGTTAGAGTTAGCATTAGGGTTAGAGTGAAGTTTAGGGTGAGGGATATGGGTAGGGTTAAGGTGAGCTTGAGGGTGAGGGTTAGGGTTAGGGTTAGGGTGGATTTTAGGGTTAGGGTGAGGGTTAGGGTTAGTGTTAGCGTGAGGGTAAGGCTAAGGGTGAGGGTGACGGTTAGGGTTAGAGTTAGGCTGAGGGTTAGGTTTAGTGTGAGGTTTAGGGTGAGGATGAGGTTAAGGCTTATTGTGAGGTAAGGGTGAGGGTTAGGGTTAGTTTTAGGGTGAGGGTTAGGGATAGGGTTAGGGTTAGGGATAGGGATATGGTTATGGTGAGGGTTAGGGTAATGGGTATGGTTATTTTAGGGTGAGGGTTAGGGTAATGGTTATGGTTATGTTAGGGTGAGGGTTAGGTTTAGTGTAAGTATTAGGGTTAGGGTTAGGGTTAGGATTAGTGTGAAGGTATGAATTAGGGTGACGGTTAGGGTGAGGGTGAGGTTTAGGGTTAGGATTAGGGTTATGGTTAGTGATACGCTGAGGGTGATGTTGAGGGTGAGGGTGAGTGTGAGTTTTAGGGTTAGGGTTAGGTTGAGGGTTATGGTTAGGGTTAATTTGAGGGTGGTATGAGGGTGAGGGTTAGGGTGAGGGAAAGGGTTATGGTGAGGGCCTGGGTGAGTGTGAGGTTTAGGGTTAGGGTGAAGGTTTGAGTTAGGTTTAGTGTGAGGGTTATGGTGAGTGGTAGGGTTAGGTTTAGGGTGAGGTTAGGTTTAGTGTGAGGGTTACGGTTAGGGTTAGGGTGAGGGTGAGGTAAGGGTTATGGTGAGGGTTAGGGTGAGGGCAAGGGTTAGGGATAGGAATAGGGATAGAGTTAGGGTTAGGCTGAGGGTGAGGATGAGGGTGCGGGTGAATTTTAGGGTTAGGGTTACGGTTAGGATGAGGGCTAGGGTGAGGGTGAGGGTTAGGGTGAATGTGAGTGTAAGGGTGAGGGTCTTGGGTAGGTAATGTTAGGGTTAGGGTGAGGATTAGGTGAGGGTTAGGGTGAGGGTGCAGGTTCAGGTGATGGTGAGGGTTAGGGTTAGGGTTAGGGTTAGGGTTAGGTGTGGGTTAGGGTTAGGCTTAAAGTTAGGGTAAGAGTTAGGGTTAGGGGTAGGGTTATGGTTAGGGTGAGTATTAGGTTTAATGTGAGGGTTAGGGTTAGGGTGAGGATAAAGTAAGGGTGAGAGTTAGGGTGAGGGTGAGGTTTAGGGTTACTATTAGAGTGAGGGTTAGGCTTAGGTTTAGTGTTAAGGGGAGGGTTAGGATGACAGTTAAGGTTAGGCTTAGGGTTAAGGAGAGGGTGAGTGTGAGCGTGAGGCTTAGGGTGAACGTTAGGGTTAGGGTGGAGTTTAGTATTAGGGTTAGGGTGAGGGTTTGGGTTAGGCTTAGGGTTACGGAGAGGGTGAGGATGACCGTGAGGGTTAGGTTTAGGGTTAGGGTTAGGGTGAACGTTAGGGTTAGGGTGGAGGTTGGTATTAGGGTTAGTGTGAGGTTTAGGGTGAGGGTTAGGCTGAGGGTGAGGGTTAGGGTTAGGGTTAGCATTAGGGTTAGGGTCAGGTTTAGGGTGACTGTGAGGTTTAGGGTGAGGTATAGGGTTAGGGTTAAGGTGACAGGTTAAGGGGTAGGGTTACTGTTAGGGTGAGGGTTAGGTTTAGTGAGAGAGTTAGGGTTAGGGATAGGGTTAGGTTTAGGGTGAGGGTTAGGGTAAGGGGTAGGGTTATGATTAGGTTGAGGGTTAGGTTTAGTGTGAGTGTTAGGGTTAGGGTTAGGGTTAGGATTAGTGTGAAGTTAAGAATTAGGGTGACGGTTAGTGTGAGGGTGAGGTTTAGGGTTAAGATTAGGGTTATGGTTAGTGTTATGCTGAGGGTGATGGTGAGGGTGAGGGTGAGTGTGAGTTTTAGGGTTAGGGTTAGGGTGAGGGTTAGGGTGAGGGTTAGGTTTAGGGTGAGGGAGAGGGTGAGGTTGAGGGTGAGTGTTAGGGTTAGGAGAAGGTTTAGGGTTAGGGTTAAGCTTAGGTTTAGGGTGAGGTTTTGGGTTAGGTTTAGGTGTAGGATGAGGGTTAGGCTGAGGGGTAGGTGTAGGGTTAGGTGAGGGTTAGGGTTAGTGTGAGGGTTAGGTTTAGGGTTAGGTTGAGGGTAAGGATTAGTGTGAGGGTTAGGGTGAGGGTGAGTGTTAGGGTTAGGCGGAGGGTACGGGTTAGGGTGAGGGTTAGATTGATGGTGAGGTTTACGGTTAGCATTAGTGTTAGTGTTAGGGTGAGGGTTAGGGTTAGGGTTAGGGATAGGGTGAGTATTAGGGTTAGCATTAGTGTTAGGGTGAGCATTAGGCTGAGTGGTAGGGTTAGGGTTAGGCTTAGTCTTAGGGTTAGGCTTAGGGTGAGGGTGGGGTTGAGGATTAGGGTTAGGGTGATGGTTAGGGTTAGGGTTAGGGTGAGGGTTAAGATGAGGGTTAGGGTGAGGGTAAGGGTTAAGGTGAGGGTTAGGGTGAGGGTGAGGGTTATGTTTACCATTAGGGTTAGGGTTAGAGTTAGCGTGAGGGTTAGGTTTAGGTTTAGGGTTAGGGTGAGTGTGAGGGTGAGGTTTAGGTTTAGGGTTCGGGTAGGGTTAGGTTTAGTGTTAGGGTTAGGTTGTGGGTTATGGTTAGTGTTAGTGTGAGGGTGAGGGTGAGGGTTAGGGTGTGGGTGAGGGTGAGATTTAGGGTTAGGAATAGGGTGTGGCTGAGTGTGAGTGTGAGCGTTAGGGTGAGGAATAGGGATAGGGTGAGGGTGAGTGTTAGGGTGAGGTTTAGTGGTAGGTTAGGGTGAGTGTTAGAGTTACGGTGATGGTTAGTATGAGGGTTAGTTTAAGGTTAAGTGTGAGGGTTAGGGTTAGGGTTAGTGTTAGGAGGAAGTTTAGGGTGAGGGGTAGGGTTAGGGTTAGGTTGAGGATTAGGGTTAGTGTGACCGTTAGGGAAAGGGTTTGGGTTAGAGTTAGGTTGAGGGTTAGGGTTTTGGTTAGGGTTAAGGTGAGGGTGAGGGTTAGGGTGAGGTTTAGCGTTAGGTTTAGGGTGAGGGTGAGGGTTAGAGTTAGGGTAGAGTTTAGGATTAGTGTTAGGGTTATGGTTAGGGTGAGGCTTAGTGTTAGGGTTAGGGTTAGTGTTAGGAGGAAGTTTAGGGTGAGGGTTAGTGTTAGGTTGAGGGATAGGGTTAGCAATAGTGTTAGTGTGAGGGCTAAGGTGATGGTGAGGTTTAGGCTTAGGGTTAGGTTTAGGGTGAGGGTTAGGCTTAGGCTGAGGGTAGGGTTATTGGGAGCATTGGTGTTAGGGTTAGGCTTAGTGTTAGGGTGAGAGTAAGGGTTAGGCTGAGGTTTAGGTATAGGGTGAAGGTTAGGGTTAGGGTGAGGGTCAGGGTTAGTGTTAGGGTGAGGCTGAGGGTTAAGTGAGGGTTAGGGTTAGGGTTAGGGTTAGGATTAATGTTAGAGTTAGGGTGAGGGTTAGGGTGAGGGTTTCGTGTTAGGGTTAGGGTTAGGTTGAGGGTTACGGTGAGGGTGAGGATTAGGATTAGGTTTAGGTTTATCGTGTTGGTATGTGATAGTGTGCGGTTAGGGTGAGTGTTAGATTTAGCATTAGGGTTAGAGTGAAGGTTAGGGTGAGTGTTAGGGTTAGGGTTAAGGTGAGCTTGAGGGTGAGGGTTAGGGTTAGTGTTATGATGAATTTTAGGTTTAGGGTGAGGGTTAGTGTTAGTGTTAGTGTGAGGTTAAGGGTGAGGGTGACGGTTAGGTTTAGAGTAAGTGTGAGGATTAGGTTTAGTGTGAGGTTTAGGGTGAGGATGAGGTTAAGGCTTTGGGTGAGGTTTAGGGTAAGGTTGAGTGTTAGGGTTAGGGTTAGCGTGAGGGTGAGGGTTAGGGTGAGGGTTAGGGTTAGGATATGGTTAGGTTTAGGGTGAGGGTTAGGGTAAGGGGTAGGGTTATGATTAGGGTGAGGGTTAGGTTTAGTGTGAGTGTTGGGGTTAGGATTAGGGTTAGGATTAGTGTGAAAGTAAGAATTAGGGTGACGGTTAGGGTGAGGGTGAGGTTTAGGGTTAGGATTAGGGTTATGGTTAGTGTTATGCTGAGGGTGATGGTGAGGGTGAGGGTGAGTGTGAGTTTTAGGGTTAGGGTTAGAGTGAGGGTTAGGGTGAGGGTTAGGTTTAGGGTGAGGGAGAGGGTGAGGTTGAGGGTGAGTGTTAGGGTTAGGAGAAGGTTTAGGGTTAGGGTTAAACTTAGGGTTAGGGTGAGGTTTTGGGTTAGGTTTTGGTGTAGGATGAGGGTTAGGCTGAGGGGTAGGTGTAGGGTTAGGTGAGGGTTAGGGTTAGTGTGAGGGTTAGGTTGAGGGTAAGGATTAGTGTGAGGGTTAGGGTGAGGGTGAGTGTTAGGGTTAGGCGGAGGGTAGGGGTTAGGGTGAGGGTTAGATTGTTGGTGAGGTTTATGGTTAGCATTAGTGTTAGTGTTAGGGTGAGGGTTAGGGTTAGGGTTAGGGATAGGGTGAGTATTAGGGTTAGCATTAGTGTTAGGGTGAGCATTAGGCTGAGGGGTAGGGTTAGGGTTAGGCTTAGTCTTAGGGTTAGGCTTAGGGTGAGGGTGGGGTTGAGGATTAGGGTTAGGGTGATGGTTAGGGTTAGGGTTAGGGTGAGGGTTCAGATGAGGGTTAGGGTGAGGGTAAGGTTTAAGGTGAGGGTGAGGGTGAGGGTGAGGGTTATGTTTACCATTAGGGTTAGGGTTAGAGTTAGCGTGAGGGTTAGGTTTAGGTTTAGGGTTAGGGTGAGTGTGAGGGTGAGGGTGAGGGTTAGGGTGTGAGTGAGGGTGAGATTTAGGGTTAGGAATAGGGTGGGGTGAGTGTGAGTGTGAGGTTTAGGGTGAGGAATAGGGATAGGGTGAGGGTGAGTGTTAGGGTGAGGTTTAGTGGTAGGTTAGGGTGAGGGTTAGAGTTAGGGTGATGGTTAGTATGAGGGTTAGTTTAAGGTTAAGGGTGAGGGTTAGGGTGAGGGTTAGGGTTAGGATTAGGTTACGGTAAGGGTGAGGGTGAGCGTTTGGGTTAGCGTAAGGGTTAGGGATAGGTTTAGGGTTCGGGTGAGGTTTAGGATGAGGGTTAGGATTAGGGTTAGGATTAGGGTTTACGTGAGGGTTAGGGTCAGGGTGAGGGTAAGGGTTAGGGTGAGATTTACTGTGAGAGTAATGGTTAGCATGAGGTTTACGGTGAGTGTGAGGGTTAACGTTAGCATTAGGGTTAGGGTGAGGTTTAGGGTGAGGGTTAGGGTTAGGTTTATGGTTAGGATGAGGTGAGGGTGAGGGTGATTGTGAGGTTTATGGTTAGGGTGAGAGATAGGTTTAGGGTGATGGTTAGGCTTTGGGTTAGGGTGCAGATGTGCGTGAGGGTGACAGTGAGGCTTAGGGTGAGGGTGAGTGTGAGTGTGGGGGTTATGCTTAGAGTTAGGTTTAGGGTTAGGGTTAGTGTGAGGGTGAAGGTGAGGGTTAGGGTTAAGAGTAGGGTTAGGTTTAAATTTAGGCTGAGGGTGAGCGTGACAGAGAGGGTAACGGTTAGGCTTATGGTTAGGGTTGGTGTGAGGGTTAGGGTGAGGGTAAGGTTAAAGGTTAAGGTGAGGGTGAGGGTTAGGGTTAGGGTTAGGGTGAGGATTAGGGTTAGGGTGAGGTTAGAGTTAGGGTGAGGTTTATTGTTAGTGTGAGGGTTAGTGTTAGTGTTAGGTTGAGGGTAAAGGTTAGGTTGAGGGTTAGGGATAGGGTTAGGTTTAGGGTGAGGTTTCGGGTTAGGGTGAAGGTTAGGGTCAGGGTGAGTGTTAGGGTTAGCGTTATGGTTAGGGTGAGGGTTAGTGTGAGAGTTAGCGTAAAGTTAGTGTGAGGGTTAGGTTTAGGGTGAGGGTTAGGTTGAGGATGAGAGTAATGTTAAGTGTGAGGGTTAGGGTTATGGTGAGGATTATGGTAAGCTTGTGGGTTAGGGTGAGGGTTAGGTTTAGGTTTACAATTAGGGGGAGGGTTAGGGTGAGTGTTAGGTTTGGGGTTAGGGTTAGGGTGAGGGTGAGATTGAGGGTTGGGAATAGGGTGAGGGTTAGGTTTAGGGTGAGGGTTAGGATTAGGATTAGGTTTAGGGTGAGGCCTAGGGTGAGGGTGGGGTTTAGGGTTAGGGATAGGGTTAGGTTGAGGGTTAGGGTTAGGCTGAGGATTAGGTATAGTGTAATGGCTAGTTTTAGGGTTAGGGTTAGTGTTAGGGTGAGCGTAAGTTTTAGGGTTAGGTTTAGGGTTACGGTGAGGTTGAGGGTTAGGTTAAGGGTGAGGGTTAGGGTTAGGGTGAGGGTGAAGGTGAGGGTTAGGATAAGGGTTAGGGTTAGGGTTATTTTTAGGTTTATGGTTAGGTTTATGGTTATGTTGAGGGTGAGGGTGAGGGTGAGGGTTAGGGTTAGTGTGAGGTTTAGGGTTAGGTTTAGGTTTAGGGTTAGGGTTAGGATGAGGTTTAGGGTGAGGGGTAGGGTTAAGGTTAGGGTGAGGGTTAGGGTTAGTGTGAAGGTTAGGGTTAGGGTTAGTATTAGTTACGTTGAGGGTTAGGTTTTAGATTAGGGTTAGGGTGAGAGTGAGGGTTAGGGTGAGGTTAAGGGTTAGATTAGGTTTAGGGTTAGGGTGAGGGTAAGGGTTAGGATGAGGGTTACGCTTAGGGTCAGGTTTAGGTTGAGGTTGAGGTTTAGGGTTAGTGTTAGGTTGAGGTGAATGTTTAGGGTGAGGTTTAGGGTGAGGGTGAGTGTTAGGGTTAGCATTAGGGTTAGGGTGTGGTTTAGTGTGAGTGTTTTGGTTTGTTTAGGGTGAGGTTTTGGGTTAGTGTGAGGGTTAGGGTGAGGGTAAGGTAAGGGTATGGGTGAGGTGTTTGGTGAGGGTGAGGGTTACGGAAAGGGAGAGGGTTAGCGTTAGGGTGAGGGTTAGAGTTAGGGTTAGGAAAAGGGTTAGTGTGAGGGATAAGATGAGGGTGAGGATTAGGGTTAGGTTTAGGTTTAGGTTGAGGGTTAGGTTTAGGCTGAAGGTTAGGGTTAGTGTGAGTATTGGTGTTAGGTTTAGGCTTAGTATTAGGGTGAGGGTAAGATTTAGGGTGAGGGTTAGGTTTAGGGTGAGGGTTAGGGTTAGGGTGAGGGTGAGGGTTAGGTTTAGGGTGAGGGTAAGTTTTAAGGTAAGGTCTAGGTTTAGGGTTATTGAGGGTTTTGTTGAGGTTTAGTATTAGGGTTAGTGTAAGGGTTAAGGTTAGGGTTAGTGTGAGGATTAGGTTGAGGGTTAGCTTGACGTTTAGGGTTAGTGTGAGGGTTAGGGTTAGGCTGAGGGTGAGGGTGAAAGTGAGAGTTAGTGTTAGGATTAGGGTTAGGGAGAGGTTTTGGGTTTGGTTTAGGGTTAGGATGATGGTTAGGGTGAGGGGTAAGTTTAGGTTTAGGATGAGGTTAGATTTATTGTGAGGGTTAGCGTTAGGTTTAGGGTTAGGGTGAGGGTGAGGATATGGTTTAGGGTGCGGGTTAGGGTGAGGGTTAGGGTTAGGGATAGGGTTAGGTTTAGGGTGACTGTTAGCTTGAGGGTTTGGTTTAGGTTTAGGGTTAAGGTTTCGGATGAGTGTTCGGGCTCAGTTTAGGGTTAGGTTAAGGGTTTCGTGTTTGGGTTACTGTTAGGGTTAGGGTGAGGTTTATGGTGAGGGTGAGGGTTAGGGTTATGTTTAGGTTTATGGTGTGTTTAAGTGATAGCGTGAGGGTTAGAGTGAGTGTTAGAGTTATTAGTAGGGTTTGTGTGAGGGTGAGGGAGAGGGTTAGGGTTTGGGTTAGCGTGAGGGTGAGGGTGAGGGTGACAGTTAGGGTTAGAGTTAGGGTGAGGGTTAGGTTTAGTGTGAGGTTTAGAGTGAGGATGAGGTTAAGGGTTAGGGTGAGGGTTAAGGTAAAGGTGAGGGTTATGGTTAGGTTTAGTGTTAGGGTGAGGGTTAGGGCGAGGGTTAGGGTTAGGTTTAGGGTTAGGGTGACGGGGAGGTTTAGGGTTAGCTTTAGGGTGAGTGATAGGGTGCGGGTTAGGGTTAGGGTGAGGGTTAGGCTTAGGGTGAGGGTTAGGGTTAGGGTTAGTTTGTGGGTGGTGTAAGAGTGAGGTTTAGGATGATGTTTAGGATTAGGATGAGGGCTAGGGTGAGGGTTAGGGTTAGCGTCAGGGTGAGGGTTAGGGTTAGGTTTAGGTTGATGTTTGGGGTGAGGGGTAGGGTTAGATTTAGGGTGAGGGTTAGGTTTAGTGAGAGCGTTATGGTTAGGCTTAGGGTGAAGGTCTCGGTAAGGTTTATGGTGAGGGTTATGATGGGGTTGATGGTTAGGGTTAGGATTAGGGGTAGGGTTAGGTTAAGGCTGAGCATGAAGGTGAGAGTGCGGGTGAGTTTACGGGTAGGGTTAAGTTTAGGGTGAGGGCTGTGGTGAGGGTGAGGGTGAGGGTGAGGGCCTTTGTTAGATAATGGTTAGAGTTAGGGTGAGGATTAGATGAGGGTGAGGGTGAGGGTGAGCTTTAGGGATAGGGTGTGGGTGCGTGTTAGGTTTAGGGTGGGGGTTCAGGTGATGTTGAGTGTTAGGGTAAGGTGGAGATTTAGGGTTAGGTGAGGGTTAGGTTTAGGGTTAGGGTTAGAGTTAGGCTGAGGGTTTGGGTGAGGGATACTGTTAAGGTTAGGGTGAGCATTAGGGTTAATGTGAGGGTTAGGGTTAGGGTGAGGTTAATGTTAGAGTGACGGTTCGGGTTGTAGTTAGGGTTAGGGTTACTGTTAGTGTGAGGTTTAGGGTTAGCTTTAGTGTTAAGTTGAGGGTGAGGGTGAGGGTTAGGGTTAGGCTTAGGGTTAAGGTGAGGTTGAGGGTGAGGATTAGGGTTAGCTTGAGGGTTAGGGTTAAGGTGAGGGTTAGGTTTACGATTAGGGTTATTGTTAGGATTAGGTTTAGGGTGAGGGTGAGGATGAGGGTGAGGGTGATGGTGTGAGATAGGGTTAGGGTTAGGTTTAGGGTGAGCAGGAGGGTTAGGGTTAGGGTGAGGGGTAGGGTTAAGGTTAGGGTGAGGGTTAGGGTTAGTGTGAAGGTTAAGGTTATGGTTAGGGTGAGGTTTAGGCTGAGGGTTAGGGTTTGGATTAGGGTTAGGATGAGGGTGAGGGTTAGGGTGAGGTTTATGGTTAGTTTAGGGTTGGGTTTATGGTGAGGGTTAGGGTGAGTGTAAGGATTAGGTTGAGGGTTAGGGTTAGGGTGAGGTTTAGGGTGAGATTGTGGGTTAGGGTTAGGGTTAGAGTGAGGTTCAGGTTTAGGGTGAGGGTTAGGGTGAGGGTGAGTGTTAGGGTTAGCATTAGGGTTAGGGTGAGGTTTAATGTGAGTGTTTTGGTTAGGTTAAGTTGAGGTTTTGGCTTAGTGTGAGGGTTAGTGTGAGGGTAAGGTAAGGGTAAGGGTGAGGTTTTTGGTGAGGGTGAGGGTTACGGAAAGGGTGAGGGTTAGGGTTAGGGTTAGGGTTAGGGATAGGAAAAGGGTTAGTGTGAGGGATAAGATGAGGGTGAGGATTTGGGTTAGGGTTAGGTTTAGGCTGAGGTTTAGGGTTAGTGTGAGGGTTTGTGTTAGGGTTAGGCTTAGTGTTAGGGTGAAGTTTAGGGTTAGGGTGAGGGTGAGGGTTAAGGTGAGTTTTAGGGTTAGCTTAGGGTTAGGTTTAGGGAGAGGGTTAGGGTGAGGGTAAGGATTAGGGTGAGGGTTAGGGTTAGGGTGAGGTTTAGGGTGAGGTTGTGGGTTAGGGTTAGGGTTAGAGTGAGGTTCAGGTTTAGGGTGAGGGTTAGGGTGAGGGTGAGTGTTAGGGTTAACATTAGGTTTAAGGTGAGGTTTAGTGTGAGTGTTTTGATTAGGTTAGGTTGAGGTTTTGGGTTAGTGTGAGGGTTAGGGTGAGGGTAAGGTAAGGGTAAGGGTGAGGTTTTTGGTGAAGGTTAGGGTTACTTAAAGGGTGAGGGTTAGGGTTAATGATAGGAAAAGGGTTAGTGTGAGGGATAAGTTGAGGGTGAGGATTTGGGTTACGGTTAGGTTTAGGTTGAGGGTTAGGTTTAGGCTGAGGGTTAGGTTTAGTGTGAGGGTTTGTGTTAGGGTTAGGCTTAGTGTTAGGGTGAAGGTTAGGGTTAGGGTGAGTGTTAGGGTTAGGGTGAGGGTAAGGGTTAGGGTTAGGACTAGATTTAGGGTTATTGAGGTAAGGGTTAGGGTTAGTGTAAGGGTTATTGTTAGGTTTAGTGTTAAGGATTACGTTGAGGGTTAGCGTGATGGTTAGGGTTAGTGTGAGGGTCAGGGTTACGCTGAGGGTGAGGGGGAGGTTGAGAGTGTTAGGGTTAGGGTGAGTTATGATGAGGGTGAGGGTTAGGGTTAGGATTAGTGTTAGGGATAGGTTTTGAGTTAGATTTAGGGAGGATGAGGGTTAGGGTGAGGGGTAAGGTTAGGTTTAGGGTGAGGGTTAGAGTTATTGTAAGCGTCAGCGTTTGGGTTAGGGTTAGGGTGAGTGTGAGTATAAGGTTTAGGGTGAGGGTTAGGGTGAGGGTTAGGGTTTGGGATAGGGTTAGGGATAGGGTGACAGTTAGCTTGAGGGTTAGGTTTAGGGTTAGGTTAAGGTTTCGGGTGAGGGTTAGGGTTCAGGATAGGGTTAGGGTTTCGTGTTTGGGTTAGGGTTAAGTTTAGGGTGACATTTAGGGTGAGTGTGAGGGTGAGGGTTAGGTTTAGGTTTATGGTGTGGGTAAGTGATAGCGTGAGGGTTAGTGTGAGTGTTAGAGTTACCAGCAGGGTTAGAGTGAAGGTTAGGGTGAGGGTTAGGGTTAGGGATAAGGTGAGCTTGAGGGTGATTGTTAGGGTTAGGGTTAGGGTGAGTTTTAGTGTTAGGGTGAGGGTTAGGGTTAGGGTTAGCATGAGGGTGAGGGTGAGGGTGACGGTTAGGGTTAGAGTTTGAGTGAGGTTTAGGTTTAGTGTGAGGTTTAGGGTGAGGATGAAGTTAAGGGTTAGGGTGAGGGTAAAGGTAAGGGTGAGGGTTAGGGTTAAGGTTAGTGTTAGGGTGAGGGTTAGGGTGAGGGTTAGGGTTAGGGTTAAGTTTAGGGTTTGGGTGAGGGGGAGGGTTAGGGTTCGGTTTAAGGTGAGGGCTAGTGTGCGGGTTAGGGTTAGGGTTAGGGTGAGTGTTAGGGTTACGGTTAGTTTGAGGGTGGTGTGAGGGTGAAGTTTAAGATGAGGGTTAGGATTAGGGTGAGGGCTAGGTTGAGGGTGAGGGTTAGAGTTAAGGTGAGGGTTAGGTTTAGGTTAGGTTGAGGTTTGGGGTGAGGGGTAGGGTTAGGTTTAGGGTGAGGGTTAGGTTTAGTATGAGGGTTAAGGTTAGGGATATTGTGAGGGTGAGGGTAAGGGTTATGGTGAGTGTTATGATCAGGTTGAGGGTTAGGGTTAGGATTAGGGGTAGGGTAAGGTAAGGCTGAGCATGAGGGTGAGGGTGCTGGTGAGGTTTAGAGTAAGGGTTACGTTTAGGGTGAGGGCTAGGGTGAGGGTGAGGGTTAGGTTGAAGTTTAGGGTGAGGGTGAGGGTGAGGGTCTTTGTTAGATAATGGTTAAGGTTAGTGTGAGGATTAGGTGAGGGTTAGGGTTAGGGCGAGCTTGAGGATTAGGGTGTGGGTGAGTGTTACGGTTAGTGTGAGGGTTCGGGTGATGTTAAAGGTTAGGGTAACGTTGAAAATAAGGGTTAGGTTTAGATGAGGGTTAGGTTTAGGGTTAGGATTAGAGTTAGGGTGAGGGTTCGGGTGAGGTGTACTGTTAAGGTTAGGGTAAACATTAGGGTTAATTTGAGGGGTAGGGATAGAGTGAGGATAAAGTTCGGGTGATGGTTAGGGTGAGGGTGAGGGTTAGGGTTACTGTTAGGGTGAGGGTTAGAGTTAGCTTTAGTGTTAATGTGAGGGTGAGGGTTTGGATTAGTGTTAGGCTTAGGGTTAAGGTGAGGGTGATGGTGAGGATGAGGGTTAGAGTGAGGGTTAGCATTAGGGTGAGGGTTAGGTTTAGGGTTAGGGTTAGGGTTATTGTTAAGGTTAGATTTAGGGTGAGGGTGAGGCTGAGGGTGTGGGTTAGGGTTAGGGTTAGGTTTAGGGTCAGGGTGAGGGTTAGGGTTAGGGTTAATGTTAGGCTTAGGGTGATTGTTACGGTTAGTGTGAGGCTTAGTGTTAGGGTTAGGGTTGGTGTTAGGGTGAGGGAAAGTGTTAGGGTGAGGATTAGGGTTAGGGTGAGGGTTAGGAATAGGTTGAGGGTTAGGATTAGGGTTCTGGTTAAGGTGAGGGTGAGGGTGATGCTTAGGGTTAGGGTTAGGTTGAGGGATAGGGTGAGGGTTAGGTTTAGGGTGAGGGTTAGGGTTAGGGTGAGAGTTAGCCTTAGTGTTAATTTGAGGGTGGGGTGAGGGTCAGGTTTAGGGTGTGGGTTAGGCTTAGGGTGATGGCTAGATTAGTGTGATGATTAGGGATAGGGTGAGAGTTAGGGTTAGGTTTAGGGTGAGGTATACGGTGAGGTTTAGGTTTAGGTTTAGAGTGAGGGTTAGGTTTAGTGTGAGGGTTACGGTTAGGTTTAGGGTGAGGGTGAGGGTTAGGGTTAAGGGTGAGGGTTAGGGTAATGCTGAGGGTTATGTTTAGGATTAGCTTTAGAGTTAGGTTTAGGCTGAGGGTATGAGTGAGGGTGAGTGTGAGGTTTAGGATTAGGGTTAGGTTTACGGTGAGGGGTAGTGTGAGGGTGAGTGTTAGGGTAAAGATGAGGGCGAGGTTGAGGGTGAGGGTCTCGGTTAGGTAGAGGTTAGGGTTAGGGTGAGGATTAGGTGAGAGTTAGGGTGAGGGTGAGGGTTAGGGTTAGGGTTAGAGAGAGGGTTATGTAAGGGGTTAAGGTTAGAATTAGGGTGAGGGTTAGGGTGAGAGTGAGGGTTATGTTAGGGGTTAAGGTTAGAATTAGGGTGAGGGTTAGGGTGAGGGTGAGGGTTAGGATTAGGGTTAGAGAGAGGGTTAGGTTAGGGGTTAAGGTTAGAATTAGGGTGAGGGTTAGGGTGAAGGGTAGGGTTAGTGTTAGGGTGAGCATAAAGTTTAATATGAGGGTTAGGGTTAGGGTAAAGATAAAGTAAGGGTGAGGGTTAGGGTTACTGTTAGCGTGAAGTTTAGGGTTAGGATTAGTGTTAAGGTGAGTGTAAGGGTGAGGGTTAGGGTTAGGCTTAGGGTTAAAATGAGGGAGAGGGTGAGGGCGAGGGTTAGTGTGAGGTTTAGGGTTAGGGTGAGGGTTAGGTTTAGGGTTAGGGTCTGGGTTATTGTAAGGGTTAAGGTTAGGGTGAGGGTGAGGATAAGGTTTAGTGTGATGTTTAGGGTGAGTGTGATGGTTAGGGTGAGGGTGAGGGTGAGGTTTTGGTTGAGTGTTTGGGTTAGGTTTAGGGTGAGAGTGAGTGTGAGGGTTAGGGTTAGGGTTAATATTAGGCTTAGGATTAGGCTGAGGGTGAGGGTGAGTGTGAGAGTTAGGGTTAGGGTTAGTGTGAGGCTTAGGCTTAGGGTGAGGGTGAGGGTTAGGGATAGGGTCAAGGTTAGGGTGGGGTTGAGGGTGAGGCTTAGGGTGAGGGTGAGGGTGAGTGTTAGGGTGCGGGTAAGTTTTAGGGTTAGATTTAGGGTTAGGGTGAGGGTTAGGATGATGGTTAGGATGAGGGGCAGGGTTAGGGTTATGGTGAGGTTCAGGGTTAGTTTGAGGGTGACCGTTACGGTTGGGTTTAGGGTGAAGGTTATGGTGAGGTTTAGGGATAGGTTTAGGTTTAAGCTGAGGGTTAGGGTGAGGGTAAGTTTTAGGGTGAGGGTTAGGGTGAGTGTGAGGGTTAGGTTTAGGGAGAGAATTAGGTTTATGGAGAGGATTAGGGTTCTGTTTAGGGTGAAGTTGAGGGTGATGGTGTGGGTTAGGGTAAGGATTAGGTTTAGGGTTAGGGTTAGGGTTATTGTTAGGGTTAGGGTTAGGGTTACGGTTAAGGTGAGGTTGCGGGTGAGGTGAGGTTTAGCGTTAGGGTTAGCATTAGGGTGAGGGTTTTGGTGAAGGTAAGTGTTGGGGTGAGGGTTAGGGTTAGGGTGAGGTTGAGAGTTAGTGTTAGGGTTAGGGTTAGGGTGAGGTTGAGGTTTAGTGTTAGTGTTAGTGTTAGGATGATATTAAGGGTTAGGTTGAGGGTTAGGGTGAGTGTTAGGGTTAAGTTAGGGTGAGGGTTAGGGTTAGGGTGAGGTTTAGGGTTAGTGAAGGTTAGTGTTAGGGTTAGGCTTAGTGTTAGGTTGAGGGTAATGTTTAGATTGAGGTTTAGGTTGCGGGTGAGGGTTAGGGTTTGTGTGAGGGTTAGGGATAGGGTGAGGATTAGGGTGAGGTTTAGGGTTAGGGTGATCTTTAGGGTGAGGGTTAGGGTGAGGTTGAGGGTGAGGGTGAGGATTAGGCTTAGGGTTAGGGTGAGGGTGAGTGTGAGGGTTAGGGTTAGGGTTAGGCTTAGGCTTTCGGTTAGGCTGAGGGTGGGGTTGAGTGTGAGTGTTAGGGTTAGGGTGAGAGTTAGGGTTAGGGTTAGGGATAGGGTGATGTTTAGGGTGAGGGTTGTTGTAAGAGTAGGTGTTAGGGTTACACTTAGTGTTAGGGTGAGTTTAAGGGTTAGGTTGAGGATTAGCATTAGGGTGAGGGTTAGGGTTAATGTGAGGGTTAGGGTTTCGGTAAGGGTGAGGTTGAGGGTGATGGTGAGGCTTAGGGTTAGGGTGAGTGTGAGGGTGAGTGTGAGTGTTAGGGTTAGGTTTAGGCTTAGGCTGAGGGTTAGGCTGAGTGTGATGGTGAGGGTGTGGGTGAGGATTAGAGTTAGGGTGAGTTTTAGGGTTAAGGTTAGCGTGAGGGTTTGGGTTAGGCTTAAGTTTAGGATGAGGGTTAGGTTGAGGGGTACGGTTATGGTTAGTGTGAGCGTTAGGGTTAGCGTTAGGGTTAGGGATAGGTTTAGGGTTAGGGTGAGGTTTAGGATGAGGTTTAGGGTTACGGTAAGGGTTAGGGTTAGGGTTAGGATGAGGATTAGGGAGAAGTTTAGGATGAGTGTTAGGGTGAGGGTTCGGATTAGGGTTATGGTGAGGGTGGAGGTGAGGGTGAGAGTGAAGGTTAGGGTTAGAGTTAGGATGAGGGTTTGGATTAGGGTTAGGGTTAGGTTTAGGCTGAGGATAAGGCTGAGGGTGTGGGTGAGGATTAGGGTTAGGTTGAGTGTTAGGGTTAGTGTTAACGTAAGGGTTTGGGTTAGGGTTAAGTTTAGGATGAGAGTTTAAGGGGTATGGTTACAGTTAGATTGAGCATTAGGGTTAGCGTTAGGGTTAGGGATAGGGTTAGGGTTAGGGTGAGGTTTAGGATGAGGGTTAGGGTTTGAGTGAGGGTTAGGGTGAGGGTTAGGGTGAAGGATATGGTTATGGTTAGGTTTAGGGTAAGGGATAGGGTCAGTGCGAGGGTTAGGGTTAGGGTTAAATTTATGCTGAGAGTAAGGGTTAGCGTGAGGTTTAGCGTGAGTGTGAGGGTTAGAGTTACATTAGGGTTAGGGTAGGTTTAGCTAGAGGGTTAGGGTTAGGTATAGGGTTAGGGTGAGGTGAGCGTGAGGGTGATTGTGAGGTTTATTGATAGGGTGAGGGATAGGTTTGGGTGAGGGTTAGGTTTAGGGTGAGGGTGAGCGTGAGGGTGACAGTGAGGTTTAGGGTGAGGGTGAGGGTGAGTGTGAGGGTTAGGATTAGGTTTAGGTTTAGGGTTAGGGTTAGTGTGAGGGTGAAGGTGAAGGTTAGTGTTAGTTGTAGGGTTAGGTTTAAAGTAAGGCTGAGGGTGAGCTTGAGGGTGAGGGTGATGGTTAGGGTTAGGGTTAAGTTGAGGGTTAGAGTTAGTGTGAGGGTTAGGGTGAGGGTAAGGTTAAAGGTTAGGGTGAGGGTTAGGGTTAGGGTTAGGGTGAGGTTTAGAGTTAGGGTGAGGGTGAGGGTTAGGGTGAGGTTAAGGGTGAGTGTTAGGGTGAGGGTTAGGGTTAGGGTGATGGTTAGGGTTAGGATTAGGGTTATGGTGAATACTAGCTTGTCAGTGAGGGTTAGGGTTAGGGTGAAGGTGAGGGTTAGGTTTAGGGTTAAGTTGAGGGTTTGGGTGAGGTATAGGTTTAGGAGTAGTGTTAGGTTTAGAGTTAGACTGAGGTTGAGGGTGAGGGTGAGGGTGATTGATAGGGTTTGGGTTAGGGTGAGGGTTAAGGTGAGGATAAGGGTGAGTGTTAGAGTGAGGGTGAGGGTTCGGGAGATTATGAGGGTTAGGGTTTGGGTGAGGGTTAGGGTTGGGTGAGTGTTAGGATGATGGTGATGGTGAGGGTTAGGGTTGGGTTTAGGGTCAGAGTGAGGGTCAGGGTGAGGGGTATGGTTAGGGTTAGGGTGAGGGTTAGGGTTAGTGTGAGGGTTAGGGTTGGGGTGAGGTTTACGGTTACTGTGAAGGTTCATGTTAGGTTTAGACTTAGTGTTAGGGTGAGAGTAAGGGTTAGGTTGACGGTGAGGTTTATGGTGAGTTTTAGGGTTAGTATGAGGGTTAGGCCTAGGGTGAGGGTAATGGTGAGTGTTAGGGTTAGGGTGATGTTTATGGTGAGGGTGAGGGTTAGGGAGAGTGTGAGGGTGAGCGTTCAGTTGTGGGTTTGGGTTATGGTTAGGGTGAGGTTGAGGGTGAGGGTGAGATTTAGGGTTAGGTTTAGGGTGACGGTGAATGTGAGGATTAGGGATAGGGTTAGGCTTAGGTTTAGGGTTAGGCTGAGGGTGTCTTTGAGCGTGAGGGTTAGGGTTAGGGTGAGGGTTAGGTTTAGGGTGAGGGTTAGGTTGAGGGTGAGGGTGAGGGTTAGGTTTAGGATTGCGTTTAAGGTGAGCCTGTGGGTGAGGCTGAGGGTGAGGGTTATAGTTAGGGTGAGGGTTAGGCTAATGGTTAGGGTGAGGTTTTGGTTTAGGGTGATGTTTAGGTTGAGGGTTTGGGTTAGGGTTAGGGTGAGTGTAAGGTCAGTGAGAGGGTTAGGATTAGGTTTAGGGTTAGGTTTAGGGTGAGGGTGAGTGTGAGGTTTAGGGTTAGGGTGATTGTTAGGCTTAGGTTTAAGCTGAGGGTGAGGGTGAGTGTGAGGGTTAGGGTTATGTTGAGTGTGAGCATTAGGGTTAGGTTTAGGGTGAGGGTGAGGTTGAGGGTTAGGGTGAGGGTTAGGGTTTGATTTAGGGTGAGGGTTAAATGAGGGTGAGGGTTAGGGTCAGGGTGAGGGTTAGGGTTAGGTTGAGGGTGAGGTATAGCGTTAGGGTGTGTGTTAGGGTTAGGGTGATGTTTAGGGTGAGTGTGAGGGTTGGTTTGAGGGTTTGCGTTAGGTTTAGGGTGAGGTTGAGGGTGAGGGTGAGGCTTAGAGTTAGGGTTAGGGTGAGGTTGACTGTGAGGGTTAGGTTTAGGGTTAGGATTTAGTCTGAGGGTTAGGCTCAGGGTGAGAGTGAGGGTGATGGTTAGGGTTAGGGTGAGGTTTAGGGTTAGGGTTAGGCTGAGGGTTAGGGATAGTTTGAGGGTTAGGGTTCAGGTGAGGGTTAGGGTTACTGTGAGGGTTCATGTTAGGTTTAGGCTTATATTTAGCTTGAGGGTAAGGGTTAGGTTGAGGTTCAGGTTTAGGGTGAGGTTTAGGGTTAGTATGAGTGTTAGGGCTTGGGTGAGGTTAAGGGTGATGGTTAGGGTTAGGGTGATGTTTAGGGTGAGGGTGAGGGTTAGGGTGAAGGTGAGGGTGAGTGTTCAATTGAGGGTTTGGTTAGGTTTAGGGTGAGGTTGACACAGGGTTAGGTTTAGGGTGAGGGTGAGTGTGAGGTTTAGGGATAGGGTTAGGGTTAGGTTTAGGGTTAGGCTGAGGGTGATTATGAGCTTGAGGTTTAGTGTTATGGTGAGCATTAGGTTTGGGGTTAGAGTGAGGTTATTGTTCGGGTGAGTGTTAGGGTTTGGGTGAGGGTTAGTGTTAAGTTTATGGTTAAGGTTAGGTTGGAGGTTAGGGTTAGGGTGAGGGTTAGCGTTAGTGGTAGGGTTAGGTTGAGCGTGAGGGTGAGGGTTAGGGTTAGGATTAGGTTTAAGGTGAGCCTGAGGGTGAGGGTGAGGGTTAGGGTTAGGGTGCGGGTTAGTCTAAGGGTTAGTGTGAGGGTTATGTTTAGGGTGATGTTTAGGTTGAGGGTTTGGGTTAGGGTTAGGGTGAGTGTGAGAGTGAGTGAGAGGGTTAGGATTAGTGTTCGGGTTAGGTTTAGGTTGAGGGAGAGTGTGAGGCTTAGGGTTCGGGTTATTGTTAGGCTTAGGTTTAAGCTGAGTGTGAGGGTGAGAGTGAGGGTTATGGTTATGTTTAGGGTGGGGGTGAGGTTTAGGATTAGGGTGAGATTTAGGGTTTGAGTTAGGGTTAGGGTTAGATGCGGGTGAGGGTTAGGGTTATGGTGAGGGTTAGGGTAAGGGTGAGGGTGAGGATTAGCGTTATGGTGAGGGTTAGGGTTCTGGTGCGGATTAGGGTGAGGGTTAGGGTGAGGGTGATGTTTAGGGTGAGTTTGAGGGATGGTTTGCGGTTTTGCGTTAGGTTTAGCGTGAGGTTGAGGGTGAGGGTGAGGCTTAGACTTAGGGTTAGGGTGAGGGTGAGTGTGAGGGTTAGGGTTAGGGTGAGGGTTAGGGTTAGTGTTATGGATAGGGTGATGTTTAGGGTGACGGTTATTGTGAGATTAAGTTTTAGGGTTACACTTAGTGTTAGGGTGAGTGTAATGGTTAGGTTGAGGGTTAGCATTAGGGTGAGTGTTAGGGTTAATGTGAGGGTTAGGTTTTCAGTAAGGGTGAGGTTGAAGGTGATGGTGAGGCTTAGGTTTAGGGTGAGTGTGAGAGTGAGTGTGAGTGTTAGGGTTAGGTTTAGGCTTAGGCTGAGGGTTAGGCTGAGTGTTATGGTGAGGGTGTGGGTGAGGATTAGAGTTAGGGTGAGTTTTAGGGTTAAGGTTAGCGTGAGCTTTTGGGTTAGGCTTAAGTTTAGGATGAGGGTTAGATGGGGGGTACGGTTATGGTTAGTGTGAGCGTTAGGGTTAGGGATAGGTTTAGGGTTAGGGTGAGGTTTAGGATGAGGTTTAGGGTTACGGTAAGGGTTAGGGTTAAGGTTAGGATGAGGATTAGGGAGAAGGTTAGGATGAGGGTTAGGGTGAGGTTTCAGTTTAGGGTTCGGGTTAGGGTTATGGTGAGGGTGTGGGTGAGGGTGAGAGTGAAGGTTAGGGTTAGAGTTAGGATGAGGGTGAGGATTAGGGTTAGGGTTAGGGTTAGGGTTAGGTTTAGGCTGAGGATAAGGCTGAGGGTGTGGGTGAGGATTAGGGTTAGGTTGAGTGTTAGGGTTAGTGTTAACGTAAGGGTATGGGTTAGGGTTAAGTTTAGGATGAGAGTTAGTTTGAGGCGTACGGTTACAGTTAGATTGAGCATTAGGGTTAGCGTTAGGGTTAGGGATAGGGTTAGGGTTAGGGTGAGGTTTAGGATGAGGGTTATGGTTAGGGTGAGGGTTAGGGTGAGGGTTAGGGTGAAGGTTATAGTTAGGGTTATGGTTAGGGTAAGGGATAGGGTCAGTGCGAGGGTTAGGGTTAGGGTTAGATTTATGCTGAGAGTAAGGGTTAGCGTGAGGTTTAGCGTGAGTGTGAGGGTTAGAGTTACATTAGGGTTAGGGTAGGTTTAGCTTGAGGGTTAGGGTTAGGTTTAGGGTTAGGGTGAGGTGAGCGTGAGGGTGTTTGTGAGGTTTATTGTTAGGGTGAGGAATAGGTTTAGGGTGAGGGTTAGGTTTAGGGTGAGGGTGAGCGTGAGGGTGACAGTGAGGCTTAGGGTGAGGGTGAGGGTGAGGGTGATGTTTAGGGTTAGGATTAAGTTGAGGGTTAGAGTTAGTGTGAGGGTTAGGGTGAGGGTAAAGTTAAAGGTTAGGGTGAGGGTTAGGGTTAGGGTTAGGGTGAGGTTTATGGTTAGGGTGAGGGTGAGGGTTAGGGTGAGGGTAAGGGTGAGTGTTAGGGTGAGCGTTAGGGTTAGGGTGAGGGTTAGGGTTAGGATTAGTGTTATTGTGAATACTAGCTTGTCAGTGAGGGTTAGGGTTAGGGTGAAGGTGAGGGTTAGGTTTAGGGTTAAGTTGAGGGTTTGGGTGAGGTATAGGTTTAGGAGTAGTTTTAGGTTTAGAGTTAGGCTGAGGGTGAGGGTGAGGGTGAGGGTGACTGATAGGGTTAGGATTAGGGTGAGGGTTAGGGTGAGGATGAGGGTGAGAGTTAGAGTGAGGGTGAGGGTGAGGGAGAGTATGAGGGTTAGGGTTTGGGTGAGGGTTAGGGTTGGGTGAGTGTTAGGATGATGGTGAGGGTGAGGGTTAGGGTTGGGTTTAGGGTCAGAGTGAGGGTTAGGGTGAGGGGTATGTTTAGAGTTAGGGTGAGGGTTAGGGTTAGTGTGAGGGTTAGGGTTGGGGTGAGGTTTACGGTTACTGTGAGGGTTCATGTTAGGTTTGGGCTTAGTGTTATGTTGAGAGTAAGGGTTAGGTTGAGGGTTAGGATTATGGTGAGGTTTAGAGTTAGTATGAGGGTTAGGGCTAGGGTGAGGGTAATGGTGAGGGTTAGGGTTAGGGTGATGTTTATGGTGATGGTGAGGGTTAGGGTGAGTGTGAGGGTGAGGGTTCAGTTGTGGGTTAGGGTTATGGTTAGGGTGAGGTTGAGGGTGAGGGTGAGACTTAGGGTTAGGTTTAGGGTGACGGTGAATGTGAGGATTATGGATAGGGTTATGCTTAGGTTTAGGGTTAGGCTGAGGGTGACTGTGAGCGTGAGGGTTAAGGTTAGGGTGAGGGTTACGGTTAGGGTGAGGGTTAGGTTGAGGGTGAGGGTGAGGTTTAGGGTTAGGATTGCGTTTAGGGTGAGCCTGTGGGTGAGGCTGAGGGTGAGTGTGAGGGTTAGGGTCAGGGTTAGGCTAATGGTTAGGGTGAGGGTTAGGTTTAGGGTGATGTTTAGGTTGAGGGTTTGGGTTAGGGTTAGGGTGAGTATGAGGGTCAGTGAGAGGGTTAGGATTAGGGTTAGGGTTAGGTTTAGGGTGAGGGTGAGTGTGAGGTTTAGGGTTAGGGTGATTGTTAGGCTTAGGTTTAAACTGAGGGTGAGGGTGAGTGTGAGGGTTAGGGTTATCTTGAGTGTGAGCATTAGGGTTTGGTTTAGGTTGAGGGTGAGGTTTAGGGTTAGGGTGAGGGTTAGGGTTTGATTTAGGGTGATAGTTAAATGAGGGTGAGGTTTAGGGTTAGGGTGAGGGTTAGAGTTAGGATGAGGTTGAGGAATAGCATTAGGGTGAGGGTTAGGTTTAGGGTGATGTTTAGGGTGAGTATGAGGGTTGGTTTGAGGGTTTGCGTTAGGTTTAGGTTGAGATTGAGTGTGAGGTTGAGGCTTAGAGTTAGGGTTAGGGTGAGGTTGATTGTGAGGGTTAGGGTTAGGGTTAGGGTTTAGGCTGAGGGTTAGGCTCAGGGTGAGAGTGAGGGTGATGGTTAGGGTTAGGGTGAGGTTTAGGGTTAGGGTTAGGGTGAGGGTTAGAGATAGTGTGAGGGTTAGGGTTCAGGTGAGGGTTAGGGTAACTGTGAGGGTTCATGTTATGTTTAGGCTCTGTGTTAGGGTGAGGGCAAGTGTTAGGTTGAGGGTCAGGTTTAGGGTGATGTTTAGGGTTAGTATGAGGGTTAGGGCTTGGGTGAGGTTAAGGGTGATGGTTAGGGTTAGGGTGATGTTTAGGGTGAAGGTGAGGGTTAGGGTGAGGGTGAGGGTGAGGGTTCAGTTGAGGGTTTGGGTTAGGTTTAGGGTGAGGTTGAGACTTAGGGTTAGGTTTAGGGTGAGGGTGAATGTGAGGTTTAGGGATAGGGTTAGGGTTAGGTTTAGGGTTAGGCTGAGGGTGACTATGAGCTTGAGGTTTAGGGTTATGGTGAGCATTAGGGTTGGGGTTAGGGTGAGGGTAAGTCTTGGGGTGAGTGTTAGGGTTTCGGTGAGGGTTAGCGTTAGGTTTAGGTTTAGGGTTAAGTTGGAGCTTAGGGTTAGGGTGAGGGTTAGCGTTAGGGGTAGGGTTAGGTTGAGCGTGAGGGTGAGGGTTAGGGTTAGGATTAGGTTTAAGGTGAGACTGAGGGAGAGGGTGAGGGTTAGGGTTAGGGTGAGGGTTAGGCTAAGGGTTAGGGTGAGGGTTAGGTTTAGGGTGATGTTTAGGTTGAGGGTTTGGGTTAGGGTTAGGGTGAGTGTGAGAGTGAGTAAGAGGATTAGGATTAGTGTTAGGGTTAGGGTTAGGGTGAGGGTGAGTGTGAGGGTTAGGGTTCGGGTTATTGTTAGGCTTAGGTTTAAGCTGAGGGTGAGGGTGAGAGTGAGGGTTAGGGTTATGTTGAGTGTGAGCATTAGGGTTAGTTTTAGGGTGAGGGTGAGATTTAGGGTTAGGGTGAGGGTTAGGGTTTGGGTTAGGGTGAGGGTTAGATGGGGGTGAGTGTTAGCGTTATGGTGAGGGTTAGGGTTCTGGTGCGGATTAGGGTGACGTTTAGGTTGAGGGTGATGTTTAGGGTGAGTGTGAGGGTTGGCTTGAGGTTTTGCGTTAAGTTTAGGGTGAGGTTGAGCGTGAGCGTGAGGCTTAGAGTTAGGGTTAGGGTGAGGGTGACTGTGAGGGTTAGGGGTAGGGTTAGGCTTTAGGTTGAGGGTGAGGGTGAGAGTGATGGTTAGGGTTAGGCTGAGGGTTAGTGCTAGGGTTAGGGTGATGGTTAGGGATAGTGTGAGGGTTAGGGTTATGGTGAGGTGTAGGGTTACTGTGAGGGTTCATGTTAGGTTTAGGCTTAGTGTTAGGTTGAGGGTAAGGGTTAGGTTGAGTGTCAGGTTTAGGGTTAGGTTTAGTGTTAGTATGACGGTTAGGGCTAAGGTGAAGGTAAGGGTGATGGTTAGGCTTAGGGTGATGTTTAGGGTGAGGGTGAGGGTTAGTATGAGGGTGAGGGTGAGGGTTCAGTTGAGGGTTTGGGTTAGTGTTAGGGTGAGGTTGACCCTTAGGGTTAGGTTTAGGGTGAGGGTGAGTGTGAGGTTTAGGGATAGGGTTAGGCTTAATTTTAGGGTTAGGCTGAGGGTGACTGTGAGCTTGAGGGTTAGTATTATGGTGAGCATTAGGGTTGGGGTTAGGGTGAGGGTAAGTGTTCGGGTGAGTGTTAGCGTTTAGGTGAGGCTTAGCTTTAGGTTTAGGGTTAGGGTTAGGTTGGAGGTTAGGTTAGGGTGAGGGTTAGCGTTAGAGGTAGGGTTAGGTTGAGCGTGAGGGTGAGGGTTAGGGTTAGGATTAGGTTAAAGGTGAGCCTGAGGGTGAGAGTGAGGGTGAGGGTTAGGGTTAGGGTGAGGGTTAGGCTAAGGGTTAGGGTGAGGGATAGGTTTAGGGTGATGTTTAGGTTGAGGGTTAGGGTTAGGTTGAGGGTGAGGTTGAGTGAGAAGGTTAGGTTTAGGGTTAGGATTAGGTTTAGGTTGATGGTGAGTGTGAGGGTTTTTGTTAGGGTTATTGTTAGGCTTAGGTTTAAGCTGAGGGTGAGGGCTGAGTGTGAGGGTTAGGATTATGTTGAATGTGAGCATTAGGGTTAGGTTTAAATGAGGTTGTGTTTGAGGGTTAGGGTGAGGGTTAGGGTTTGGGTTAGGGTGAGGGTTAGATGAGGGTGAGGGTTAGGGTTAGGGTGAGGGTGAGGGTTAGCGTTAGCGTGAGGGTTAGGGATAGTGTCAGGGTTAGGGTTAGGGTGAGGTTTAGGGTTACTGTGTGGGTTCATGTTAGGTTTAGCCTTAGTGTTAGGGTGAGGGTAAGGGTTAGGTTGAGGGTCAGGTTTAGGGTTAGGTTTAGGGTTAGTATTAGGGTTAGGGCTAGGGTGAGGGTGAGGGTGAGGGTTAGGGTGAGGGTGAGGGTGAGGGTTCAGTTGAGGGTTTGGGTTGGGGTTAGGGTTATGTTTAGGGTGAGGTTGAGTGTGAGGTTTAGGGATACGGTTAGGCTTAGGTTTAGGGTTAGGCTGAGGGTGACTATGAGTTTGAGGTTTAGGGTTATGGTGAGCATTAGGGTTGGGGTTAGGGTGAGGGTAAGTGTTGGGGTGAGTGTTAGGGTTTGGGTGAAGTTAGCATTAGGTTTCGTGTTAGGGTTAGGTTGGAGGTTAGGGTTATGGTGAGCGTTAGCGTTAGGGGTAGGGCTAGGTTGAGGGTGAGGGTGAAAGTTAGGGTTAGGATTAGGTTTAAGGTGAGCCTGAGGGTGAGGGTGAGGGTTAGGGTTAGGGTGAGGGTTAGGCTAAGGATTAGGGTGAGTGTTAGGTTTACGGTGATGTTTAGGTTGAGGGATAGGGTTAGGGCTAGGGTGCGTGTGAAGGTGAGTGAGAGGGTTAGGATTAGTGTTAGGGTTAGGTTTAGGGTGAGGGTGAGTGTGAGGGTTAGCGTTCGGGTTATTGTTAGGTTTAGGTTTAAGCTGAGGGTGAGGGTGAGAGTGAGGGTTAGGGTTATGTTGAGTGTGAGCATTAGGGTTAGGTTTAGGATGAGGGTGAGGTTGAGGGTTAGGGTGAGGGTTAGGGTTTGGGTTAGGTGAGGGTTAAATGAGGGTGAGGGTTAGGGTTAGGGTGAGGGTTAGGGTTAGGGTGAGGGTGAGGAATAGCGTTAGGGTGAGGGTTAGGGTTCTCGTGCGGATTAGGGTGAGGGTTAGGGTGAGGGTGATATTTAAGGTGAGGGTGAGGGTTGGTTTGAGGATTTGCATTTGGTTTAGTGTGAGGTTGAGCGTGAGGGTGAGGCTTAGAGTTAGGTTTAGGGTGAGGGTGACTGTGAGGTTTAGGGTTAGGGTTAGGCTTTAGGCTGAGGGTTAGGCTGAGGTTGAGGGTGAGGGTGATGGTTAGGGTTAGGGTGAGGGTTAGGGTTAGGGTTAATTTGAGGGTTAGGTATAGTGTGAGGGTTAGGGTTAGGGTGAGTTTTAGGATTACTGTGAGGGTTCATGTTAGGTTTAGGCTTAGTGTTAGGGTGAGGGTAAGGATTAGGTTGAGGGTCAGGTTTAGGGTGAGGTTTAGGGTTAGTATGAGGGTTAGGGATAAGGTGAGTCTAAGGGTGAGGGTTAGGGTAAGGCAGATGTTTAGAGTGAGGGTGAGGGTTAGGGTGAGGGTGAGGGTGAAGGTTCAGTTGAGGGTTTGGGTTAGGGTTAGGGTGAGGTTGAGACTTAGGGTTAGGTTTAGGGTGAGGGTGAGTGTGAGGTTTAGGGATAGGGTTAGGCTTAGCTTTAGGGTTAGGCTGAGGGTGACTGTGAGCGTGAGGATTAGGGTTAGAGTGAGGGTTAGGTTTAGGATGAGGGTTAGCATTAGGTTTAGGATTATCGTTAGGTTGCAGGTTAGGTTTAGGGTGAGGGTTAGCGTTAGGGGTAGGGTTAGTTTGAGGGTGAGAGTGACGGCTAGGGTTAGGATTAAGTTTAGGTTGAGCCTGTGGGTGAGGGTGAGTGTTAGGGTTAAGGTTATGATGAGGGTTAGGCTAAGGGTTAGGGTGAGGTTTAGATTTAGGGTGATGTTTTGGTTGAGGTTTTGGGTTAGTGTTAGGGTGAGTGTGAGGGTGAGTAAGAGGGTTAGTATTAGTGTTAGGGTTAGGTTTATGGTGAGGGTGAGTGTGAGGGTTAGGGTTCGCGTTATTGTTAGGCTTAGGTTTAAGCTGAGGGTGAGGGTGAGTGTGAGGGTTAATGTTATGTTGACTGTGAGCATTAGGGTTAGGTTTAGGGTGAGGGAGTGTTTGAGGGTTAGGGTGAGGGTTAGGGTTTGATTTAGGGTGAGGGTTAGATGAGGGTGAGGGTTAGGGTTAGGGTGAGGGTTAGATGAGGGTGAGGGTTAGGGTTAGGGTGAGGGTTAGATGAAAGTGATGGTTAGGTTGAGGGTGAGGATTAGCGTTAGGATGAGGGTTAGGGTTTTGGTGCGGATTAGGGTGAGGGTTAATGTTAGGGTGATGTTTAGGGTGAGGGTGATCGTTGATTTGAAGGTTTGCGTTAGGTTTAGGGTGAGGTTGAGAGTGAGGGTGATGCTTAGATTTAGGGTTAGGTTTAAGGTGGCTCTGAGGGTTAGTGTTAGGTTTAGGCTTTAGGCTGAGGTTTAGACTGAGGGTGAGGGTGAGGGTTAGGGTTAGGGTTAGGGCTAATGAAAGGGTGATATTTAGGGTGAGGGTTAGTGTGAGAGTTAGTGTTAGGGTTAGGCTTAGTGGTAGAGTGAGTGTAAGTGTTAGGTTGAGGGTTAGGGTTAGGGATACGGTGAGGGTTGGGATGAGGATTAGGGTGAGGGTAAGGTTTATGGTGAGGGTTATGGTGAGTGTGAGGGTTAGGGTTAGGGTGAGGGTGAGAGTGAGGGTGATAGTTCAGTTGAGGGTTCGGGTTAGGGTTAGGGTGAGGTTGATGGTGAGGGTGAGACTTAGGGTTAGCTTTAGGGTGATGGTGAGTGTGAGGTTTAGTGATAGGGTTAGGCTTAGGTTTACGATTAGGCTGAGGGTGACTGTGAGCATGAGGGTTAGGGTTAGGGTGAGGGTTAGGTTTAGGGTGAGGATTAGCGTTAGGGTTAGTGTTAGCGTTAGTTTGGAGGTTAGGTTTAGGGTGAGGGTTAGCGTTAGGGGTAGGGTAAGGTTGAGCGTGAGGTTGAGGGCTAGGGTTAGGATTAGGTTTAGGTTGAGCCTCTCGGTGAGGGTGAGGGTGATGGTTAATGTTTTGGTGAGGGTTAGGTTAAGGGATAGGGTGAGGGTTAAGTTTAGGGTGATGTTTAGGTATAGAGTTGGGGTTAGGGTTAGGGTGAGTGTGAGGGTGAGTGAGAGGGTTAGTATTAGGGTTAGGGTTAGGGTTAGGGTGAGGGTGAGTGTGAGGGTTAAGGTTGCAGTTATTGTTAGGCTTAAGTTTTCAGCTGAGGTTGAGAGAGTGAGTTTGAGGGTTAGGGTTATGTTGAGTGTGAGCATTAGGGTTAGCTTTAGGGTGAGGGTGAGGTTGAGGGTTAGGGTGAGGTTTAGGGTTTGGGTTAGGGTGAGGGTTAGATGAGGGTGAGGGATAGGGTTAGGGTGAGGGTTAGGATTAGGGTGAGGGTGAGGATTAGCGTTAGGGTGAGGGTTAGGGTTTTGGTGCGGAGTAGGTTGAGGGTTAATGTTAGGGTGATGTTCAGGGTGATGGTGAGGGTTGGTTTGACGGTTTGCATTAGGTTTAGGGTGAGGTTGAGGGTGAGGGTGAGGCTTACATTTAGGGTTAGGGTGAGGGTGTCTCTGAAGGTTAGGGTTAGGATTAGGCTTTAGGCTGTTGGTTAGGCTGAGGGTGAGGTTGAGGGATAGCGTTAGGGTTAGGGTTAATGATAGGGTGATATTTAGGGTGAGGGTTAGTGTGAGAGTTAGTGTTAGGGTTAGGCTTAATGTTAGAGTGAGTGTAAGTGTTAGGTTGAGGGTTAGGGTTAGGGATAGGGTGAGGGTTGGGTTAGGGTTAGGGTGAGGGTAAGGTTTAATTTGAATGTTATGGTGAGTGTGAGGGTTAGGGTTAGGGTGAGTGTTAGGGTGAGGGTGAGGGTTCAGTTGAGGGTTTTGGTTAGGGTTAGGGTGAGGTTGAGGGTGAGAGTGAGACTTAGGGTTAGGTATAGGGTGACGGTGAGTGTGAGGATTAGGGATAGGGTTAGGCTTAGGTTTAGGGTTAGGCTGAGGGTGACTGTGAGGGTGAGGGTTAGGGTTAGGATGAGGGTTAGGTTTAGGGTGAAGGTTAGCGATAGGGGTAGGGTTAGGGTTAGGTTGGAGGTTAGGTTTACAGTGAGGGTTAGCATTAGGGTTAGGGTTAGGTTGAGGGTGAGGGTGAGGGCTAGGGTTAGGATTAGGTTTCGGGTGAGGGTTATGGTCAGAGTGAGTGTTAGGGTTAGGTTTAGATTTACGGTGAGAGTAAGGGTTAGCGTGAGGTTTAGGGTGAATGTGAGGGTTAGAGTTAGCATTAGGATTAGGGTGACGTTTAGGGTGAGGGTTAGGTTTAGGTTTAGGGTTAGGTTGAGGTGAGGGTGAGGGTGATTGTGAGGTTTATCATTAGGGTGAAAGATAGGTTTAGCGTGAGGGTTGGGGTTAGGGTTAGGATTATTGTGAGGGTGAACGTGAGGGTGACATTGAGGCTTAGGTTGTGGGTGAGGGTGAGTATGAGGGTTAGGCTTAGGGTTAGGGTTAGGGTTAGTGTGAGGGTGAAGTTGAGGGTTAGTGTTAAGAGAAGCGTTAGGTTTAAAGTTAGGCTGAGGGTGAGCGTGAGGGTGAGGGTGACAGTTAGGGTTAGGGTTAGGCTGAGGGTTAGGTTTAGTGTGAGGGTTAGGGTGAGGGTAAGGCTAAAGGTTAGGGAGAGGGTGAGGGTTAGGTTTACGGTTAGGGTGAGGGTTAGTGTGAGGTTTAGGGTTAGGGTTATGGTTATCGTTAAGGTGAGGGTGAGGGTTAGGGTGAGGGTGAGAGTGAAGGTTAGTGTGAGGGTTAGGGTTAGGGTGAGGGTTATTGTTAGGGTTAGTGTTAGGGTTACGGTTAAGGTGAGGATGCGGGTGAAGTTAGGTTTAGCGTTAGGGTTAGCATTAGGATGAGAGTTAGGGTGAGGGTAAGTGTTGGGTTGATGCTTAAGGTTTGGGTGAGGTTTAGGGTGAGTTTGAGGGTTCGTGTTAGGGTTAGGGTTATGTTGAGTTTAAGGGTTAGGTTGAGGGTTAGTGTAAGGGTGAGGGTTAGGGTTAGCATTAGGGCTAGTGTGAGGTTTAGGGTGAGTGTTAGGGTTAGGTTAGGGTGAGGGTTAGGGTTAGGGTGAGGGTTAGGCTGAGGGTTAGGGTTGGGTTAGGGTGATGGTTAGGTTGAGGGTGAGGGTGTGGGTTAGGGTTAGGATTGCGTTTATCGTGAGCCTGTGGGTGAGGGTGAGGGTGAGGGTTAGGGTTAGGGTGAGGGTTAGGCTAAGGGTTAGGGTGAGGGTTAGGTTTAGGGTGATGTTTAGGTTGAGGGTTTGGGTTAGGGTTAGGGTGAGTGTGAGGGTCAGTGAGAGGGTTAGGATTAGGGTTAGGGTTAGGTTTACGGTGAGGGTGAGTGTGAGGTTAAGGGTTAGGGTTATTGTTAGGCTTAGGTTTAAGCTGAGGGTGAGGGTGAGTGTGAGAGTTAGGGTTATGTTGAGTGTGAGCATTAGGCTTAGGTTTAGGGTGAGGGTGAGTTTGAGAGTTAGGGTGAGGGTTAGGGTTTGATTTAGGGTGAGGGTTAAATGAGGGTGAGGGTTAGGGTTAGGGTGAGGGTTAGGGTTAGGGTGAGGGTGAGGAATAGCGTTAGGGTGAGGGTTAGGGTTAGGGTGATGTTCAGGTTGAGTGTGAGGGTTGGTTTGAGGTTTGCGTTAGGTTTAGGGTGAGGTTGAGGGTGAGGGTGAGGCTTAGAGTTAGGGTTAGGGTGAGGTTGTCTGTGAGGTTTAGGGTTAGGGTTAGGCTTTAGGCTGAGGTTTAGGCTCAGGGTGAGAGTGAGGGTGATGGTTAGGGTTAGGTTGAGGTTTAGGGTTAGGGTTAGGGTGAGTGTTAGGGATAGTGTGAGGGTTAGGGTTCAGGTGAGGGTTAGGGTAACTGTGAGGGTTCATGTTAGGTTTAGGCTCTGTGTTAGGGTGAGGGTAAGGGTTAGGTTGAGGGTCAGGTTTAGGGTGAGGTTTAGGGTTAGTATGAGGGTTAGGGCTTGGGTGAGGTTAAGGGTGATGGTTAGGGTTAGGGTGATGTTTAGGGTGAGGGTGAGGGTTAGGGTGAGGGTGAGGTTGAGTGTTCTGTTGAGGGTTTGGGTTAGGTTTAGGGTGAGGTTGACACTTAGGGTTAGGTTTAGGGTGAAGGTGAGGGTGAGGTTTAGGGATAGGGTTAGGGTTAGGTTTAGGGTTAGGCTGAGGGTGACTATGAGCTTGAGGTTTAGGGTTATGGTGAGCATTAGGGTTGGGGTTAGTGTGAGGGTAAGTGTTCGGGTGAGTGTTAGGGTTTCGGTGAGGGTTAGCGTTAGGTTTAGGTTTAGGGTTAGGTTGGAGGTTAGGGTTGGGGTGAGGGTTAGTGTTAGGGGTAGGGTTAGGTTGAGCGTGAGAGTGAGGGTTAGGGTTAGGATTAGGTTTAAGGTGAGCCTGAGGGTGAGGGTGAGGGTTAGGGTTAGGGTGAGGGTTAGGCTAAGGGTTAGGGTGAGGGTTAGGTTTAGGGTGATGTTTAGGTTGAGGGTTTGGGTTAGGGTTAGTGTGAGTGTGAGGGTTAGGATTAGTGTTAGGGTTAGATTTAGGGTGAGGGTGAGAGTCAGTGTTAGGGTTTGTGTTATTGTTAGGCTTAGGTATAAGCTGAGGGTGAGGGTGAGTGTGAGGGTTAGGGTTATGTTGAGTGTGAGCATTAGGGTTAGTTTTAGGGTGAGGGTGAGGTTTAGGGTTAGGGTTAGGGTTAGGGTTTTGGTTATTGTGAGGGTTAGATGGGGGTGAGGGTTAGGTTTAGGGTGTGGGTTAGGGTTAGGGTGAGAGTGACGATTAGCGTTATGGTGAGGGTTAGGGTTCTGGTGCGGATTAGGGTGAGGGTTAGGGTGAGGGTGATGTTTAGGGTGAGGGTGAGGGTTGGTTTGAGGTTTTGAGTTGGGTTTAGGGTGAGTTTGAGGGTGAGTCTTAGAGTTAGGGTTATGTGAGGGTGACTGTGAGGGTTAGGGTTAAGTTTAGGCTTTAGGCTGAGGGTGAGGTTAAGGGTGATGGTTAGGGTTAGTTTGAGGTTTAGGTTTAGGGTGATGGTTAGGGATAGTGTGAGTGTTAGGGTTAGGGTGAGGTTTAGGGTTACTGTGAGGGTTCATGTTAGCTTTAGGCTTAGTGTTAGGTTGAGGGTAATGGTTAGGTTGAGGGTCAGGTTTAGGGTGAGGTTTAGGGTTAGTATGAGGGTTAGGGATAATGTGAGGGTAAGGGTGATGGTTAGGGTTAAGGTGATGTTTAGGGTGAGGGTGAGGCTTTGGGTGAGGGTGAGGGTGAGGGTTCAGTTGAAGGTTTGTGTTAGGGTTAAGGTGAGGTTGAGAATTAGAGTTAGGTTTAGGGTGAGGGTGAGTGTGAGGTTTAGGGATAGGGTTAGGCTTAGATTTAGGGTTAGGCTGAGGGTGACTGTGAGCTTGAGGGTTAGTGTAATGGTGATCATTAGGGTTGGGGTTAGGGTGAAGGTAAGTGTTGGGGTGAGTGTTAGCGTTTAGGTGAGTGTTAGCTTTAGGTTTATGGTTAGGGTTAGGTTGGAGGTTAGGTTAAGGTGAGGGTTAGCGTTAGAGGTATGGTTAGGTTGAGCCTAAGGGTGAGGGTTTGGGTTAGGATTAGGTTAAAGGTGAGCCTGAGTGTGAGGGTGAGGGTTAGGGTTAGAGTGAGGGTTAGGCTAAGGGTTAGGGTGAGGGTTAGGTTTAGGGTGATGTTTAGGTTGAGGGTTAAGGTTAGGTTGAGAGTGAGGGTGAGTGAGAAGGTTAGGTTTAGGGTTAGGATTAGGTTTAGGTTGAGGGTGAGTGTGAGGGTTTGGGTTAGGGTAATTGTTAGGCTTAGGTTTAAGCTGAGGGTGAGGGCTGAGTGTGAGGGTTAGGGTTATGTTGAATGTGAGCATTAGGGTTAGGTTTATGGTGAGGGTGTCTTTGAGGGTTTGGGTGAGGGTTAGGGTTTGGGTTAGGGTGAGGGTTAGATGAGGGTGAGGGTTAGGTTTAGGGGGAGGGTGAGGGTTAGCATTAGGGTGAAGGTTAGGGATAGTGTGAGGGTTAGGGTTCGGGTGAAGTTTAGGTTTACTGTGAGGGTTCATGTTAGGTTTAGCCTTAGTGTTATGGTGAGGGTGAGGGTTAGGTTGAGGGTCAGGTTTAAGGTTAGGGTTAGGTTTAGTATTAGGGTTAGGGCTAGGGTGAGGGTGAGTGTGAGGGTTCAGTTGAGGGTTTGGGTTGGGGTTATGGTTAGGTTTAGGGTGAGGTTGTGTGTGAGGATTAGGGATAGGGTTAGGCTTAGGTTTAGGGTTAGGCTGAGGGTGACTATGAGTTTGAGGGTTAGGGTTATGGTGAGCATTAGGTTTGGGGTTAGGGTGAGGGTAAGTGTTGGGGTGAGTGTTAGGGTTTGGTTGAGGGTTAGCATTAGGTTTAGGGTTAGGGTTAGGTTGGAGGTTAGGGTTAGGGTAAGGGTTAGCGTTAGGGGTAGGGTTAGGTTGAGGGTGAGGGTTAGGGTTAGGATTAGGTTTAAGGTGAGTCTGAGGGTGAGGGTGAGGGTTAGTGTTAGGGTGAGGGTTAGGCTAAGGGTTAGGGTGAGGGTTAGGTTTACGGTGATGTTTAGGTTGAGGGTTAGGGTTCGGGTTAGGCTGAGTTTGAGGGTGAGTGAGAGGGTTAGAATTAGTGTTAGGGTTAGGGTTAGGGTGAGGGTGAGTGTGATGGTTAGGGTTCAGGTTATTGATAGGCTTAGGTTTAAGCTGAGGGTTAGGGTGAGTGTGTGGGTTAGGGTTATGTTGAGTGTGACCATTAGGGTTAGGTTTAGGATGAGGGGGAGGTTGAGGGTTAGGGTGAGGGTTAGGGTTTGGGTTAGGTGAGGGTTAGATGAGGGTTAGGGTTAGGGTGAGGGTGAGGATTAGCGTTAGGGTGAGGGTTAGGGTTCTGGTGCGGATTAGGGTGAGGGTTAGGGTTAGGGTGATGTTTAGGGTGAGGATGAGGGTTGGTTTGAGGATTTGCATTAGGTTTAGGGTGAGGTTGAGCGTGAGGGTGAGGCTTAGATTTAGGGTTAGGGTGAGGGTGACTGTGAGGGTTAGGGTTAGGGTTAGGCTTTAGGCTGAGGGTTAGGCTGATTGTGAGGGTGAGGGTGATGGTTAGGATTAGGGTGAGGGTTAGGGTTAGGGTTAATTTGAGGGTTAGGTATAGTGTGAGGGTTAGGGTTAGGGTGAGTTTTAGGATTACTGTGAGGGTTCATGTTAGGTTTATGCTTAGTGTTAGGGTGAGGGTAAGGGTTAGGTTGAGGGTCTGGTTTAGGGTAAGGTTTAGCGTTAGTATGAGGGTTAGGGATAAAGTGAGGGTAAGGGTGAGGGTTAGGGTAAGGGATAGGTTTAAGGTGAGGGTGATGGTTAGGGTGAGGGTGAGAGTGAGGGTTCAGTTGAGGGTTTGGGTTAGGGTTAGGGTGAGGTTGAGACTTAGGGTTAGGTTTAGGGTGAGGGTGAGTGTGAGGTTTAGGGATAGGGTTAGGCTTAAGTTTAGGGTTAGGATGAGGGTGACTGTGAGCGTGAGGGTTAGGGTTAGGGTGAGGTTTAGGTTTAGGGTGAGTGTTAGCATTAGGGTAAGGGTTATCGTTAGGTTGGAGGTTAGGATTAGGGTGAGGGTTAGCGTTAGGGGCAGGGTTAGGTTGAGGGTTAGGGTGAAGGCTAGGGTTAGGATTAAGTTTAGGTTGAGCCTGTTGGTGAGGGTGAGGGTGAGGGTTAAGGTTATGGTGAGGGTTAGGCTAAGGGTTAGTGTGAGGGTTAGGTTTAGGGTGATGTTTTGGTTGAGGTTTTGGGTTAGTGTTAGGGTGAGTGTGAGGGTGAGTAAGAGGGTTAGGATTAGTGTTAGGCTTAGGTTTAGGGTGAGGGTGAGTGTGAGGCTTAGTGTTCGGGTTATGGTTAGGCTTAGGTTTAAGCTGAGGGTGAGGGTGTTTGTGAGGGTTAGTGTTATGTTGAGTGTGAACATTAGGGTTAGGTTTCGGGTGAGGGTGTGTTTGAGGGTTAGGGTGAGGTTTAGGGTTTGGTTTAGGGTGAGGGTTAGATGAGGGTGAGGGTTAGGGTTAGGGTGAGGTTTAGATGAGGGTGAGGGTTAGGTTGAGGGTGAGGATTAGCGTTAGGGTGAGGGTTAGGGTTTTGGTGCGGATTAGGGTGAGGGTTAATGTTAGGGTGATGTTTAGGTGAGGGTGATCGTTGGTTTGAGGGTTTGCGTTAGGTTTAGGGTGAGGTTGAGGGTGAGGGTGAGGCTTAGATTTAGGGTTAGGGTGAGGGTGACTTTGAGGGTTAGGGTTAGTGTTAGGCTTTAGGCTGAGTGTTAGGCTGAGGGTGAGGGTGAGGGTTAGGGTTAGGGTTAGGGTTAATGAAAGGCTGATATTTAGGTTGAGGGTTAGTGTGAGAGTTAGTGTTAAGGTTAGGCTTAGTGGTAGAGTTATTGTAAGTGTTAGCTTGATGGTTAGGGTTAGGAATAGGGTGAGGGTTGGGATGAGGGTTAGGGTGAGGTAAGGTTTAGTGTGAGGGTGAATGTTCAGTTGAGGGTTAGGGTTAGGTTGAGGGTGAGGGTGAGGGTGATGGTGATGGTTCAGTTGAGGGTTTGGGCTAGGGTTAGGGTGAGGTTGAGCGTGAGGGTGAGACTTAGGGTTAGATTTAGGGTGATGGTGAGTGTGAGGTTTAGGGATAGGGTTAGGCTTAGGTTTAGGGTTAGGCTGAGGGTGACTGTGAGCGTGAGGGTTAGGGTTAGTTTGAGGGTTAGGTTTAGGGTGAGGGTTAGTGTTAGGGTTAGGGTTAGCGTTAGGTTGGAGGTTAGGTTTAGGGTGAGGGTTAGCGTTAGGGGTAGGGTAAGGTTGAGCGTGAGTTTGAGGGCTAGGGTTAGGAATAGGTTTAGGTTGAGCCTGTCGGTGAGGGTGAGGGTGAAGGTTAATGTTATGGTAAGGGTTAGTTTAAGGGTTAGGTTGAGGTTTAGGTTTAGAGTGATGTTTAGGCTGAGAGTTGGGTTTAGGGTTAGGGTGAGTGTGAGGTTGAGTGAGTGGGTTAGTATTAGGGTTACGGTTAGGGTTAGGGTGAGGGTGAGTGTGAGTGTTAGGGTTCCGGTTATTGTTAGGCTTAAATTTTAAGCGGAGGTTGAGAGAGTGAGTGTGAGGGTTAGTGTTATGTTGAGTGTGAACATTAGGGTTAGGTTTAGGGTGAGGGTGAGGTTGAGGGTTAGGGTGAGGGTTAGGGTTTGAGTTAGGGTGAGGGTTAGATGAGGGTGAGGTTTAGGGTTAGGGTGAGGGTTAGGGTTAGGGTGAGCATGAGGATTAGCGTTAGGTTGAGGGTTAGGTTTTTGGTGCGGAGTAGGGTGAGGGTTAATGTTAGGGTGATGTTTAGGGTGAGGGTGAGGGTTGGTTTGAGGGTTTGCGTCAGGTTTAGGTTGAGGTTGAGGGTGAGGGTGAGGCTTAGATTTAGGGTTAAGGTGAGGGTGACTCTGAGGGTTAGGGTTAGGGTTAGGCTTTAGGCTGAGTGTTAGGCTGAGGGTGAGGGTGAGGGTGATGTTTAGGGTTAGGGTGAGGGTTAGGGTTAGGGTTAGGGTGATGATTAGGGATAGTGTGAGGGTTAGGGTTAGGGTGAGATTTAGGGTTACTGTGAGGGTTCATGTTAGGCTTAGGCTGAGTGTTAGGGTGAGGGTAAGTGTTAGGATGAGGGTGAGGTTTATGGTGAGGTTTAGGGTTAGTATGAGGGTTAGGGCTAAGTTGAGGGTAAGGGTGAGGGTTAGGGTTAGGGTGATGTTTAGGGTGAGGGTGAGGGTTAGGGTGAGGGTGAGGGTTCAGTTGAGGGTTTGGGTTAGGGTTAGGGTGAGGTTGAGACTTAGGGTTAGGTTTAGGGTGAGGGTGAGTGTGAGGTTTAGGGATAGGGTTTGTCTTAGCTTTAGGGTTAGGCTGAGGGTGACTGTGAGCTTGAGGGTTAGTATTATGGTGAGCATTAGGGTTGGGGTTAGGGTGAGGGTAAGTGTTGGGGTGAGTGTTAAGGTTTGGGTGAGGGTTAGCGTTAGGTTTAGGGTTAGGGTTAGGTTGGAGTTTAGGTTAGGGTGAGGGTTAGCATTAGACGTAGGGTTAGGTTGAGCGTGAGGGTGAGGGTTAGGGTTAGGATTAGGTTTAAGGTGAGCCTGAGGGTGAGGGTGAGGGTGAGGTTTAGGGTTAGGGTGAGGGTTAGGCTAAGGGTTAGGGTGAGAGTTAGGTTTAGGGTGATGTTTAGGTTGAGGGTTAGGGTTAGGTTGAGGGTGAGGGTGAGTGAGAGAGTTAGGTTTATGTTTAGGATTAGGTTTAGGGTGAGGGTTAATGTGAGGGTTAGGGTTAGGTTTATTGTTAGGCTTAGGTTAAGCTGAGGGTGAAGGTGAGTGTGAGGGTTAGGGTTATGTTGTGTGTGAGCATTAGGGTTAGTTTTAGGTTGCGGGTGTGTTTGAGGGTTAGGGTTTGGGTTATGGTGAGGGTTAGATGAGGGTGAGGGTTAGGGTTAGGGTGAGGGTTCGGGTTAGGGTGACGGTGAGGGTTAGCGTTAGGGTGAGGGTTAGGGTTATGGTGCAGATGTGGGTGAGTGTTGTTACCCTGATATTTATGGTGAGGGTGAGGGTTGGTTTGAGGGTTTGCGTTAGTTTTAGGTTAAGGTTGGGTGTGAGGGTGAGGCTTAGGGTTAGTTTTAGGGTGAGGGTGACTCTGAGGGTTAGTGGTAAGGTTAGGCTTTAGGCTGTTGGTTAGGCTGAGGTTGAGGGTGAGAGTTAGTGTTAGGGTTAGGGTTAATTATAGAGTGATATTTAGGGTGAAGGTTAGTGTGAGAGTTAGTGTTAGGATTTGGCTTAGTGTTAGAGTAAGTGTAAGGGTTAGGTTGAGGGTTAGGTTTAGGGATAGGATGAGGGTGGGGATGAGGGTTAGGGTGAGGGTAAGGTTTAGGGTGAGGGTTATGGTGAGTGTGAGGGTTAGGTTTAGGGTTAGGGTGAGGGTGAGGGTGAGGGTGAGGGTTCAGTTGAGGGTTTGTGTTAGGGTTAGGGTGAGGTTGAGGGTGAGGGTGAGACTCAGGGTTAGGTTTAGGGTGATTGTGTGAGGATTAGGGATAGGGTTAGGCTTAGGTTTAGGGTTAGGCTGAAGGTGACTGTGAGCGTGAGGGTTAGGGTTAGGGTGAGGGTTGGGTTTAGGGTGAGGGTTAGCGATAGGGTTAGGGTTAGGGTTAGGTTGGAGGTTAGGTTTAGGGTGAGGGTTAGCGTTAGGGGTAGGGATAGGTTGAGGGGGAGGGGGAGGGCTAGGGTTAGGATTAGGTTTAGGGTGAGCCTGTGGGTGAGGGTGAGGGTGAGGTTTATGGTTAGGGTGAGGGTTCGGCTAAGGTTTAGGGTGAGGGTTAGGTTTAAGGTGATGTTTAGGTTTAGAGTTTGGGTTAGGGTTAGGGTGAGTGTGAGGGTGAGTGAGAGGGTTAGGATTAGGGTTAGGGTTAGGTTTATGGTGAGGGTGAGTGTGAGGGTTAGGGTTCGTGTTATTGTTAGGCTTAGGTTTAAGCTGAGGGTGAGGGTGAGTGTGAGGTTTAGGGTTATGTTGAGTGTGAGCATTAGGGTTAGGTTTAGGGTGAGGGTGAGGTTGAGGGTTAGGGTGAGTGTTAGGGTTTGGGTTAGGTTGAGGGTTAGATGAGGGTGAGGGTTAGGGTTAGGGTGAGGGTTAGGGTTAGGGTGAGTGTGACGGTTAGCATTACGGTGAGGGTTAGGTTTATGGTGCGGATTAGGGTGAGTGTTAGGGTTACGGTGATGTTTATGGTGAGGGTGAGGGTTGGTTTGAAGGTTTGCGTTAGGTTTAGGGTGAGGTTGGGGGTGAGGGTGAAG